>NC_089815.1:12313264-13602514 GCF_029633855.1 Hoplias malabaricus | reverse complement strand
CTCGCCTGTGTGTATGTGAATTGAGCGTTCTGAGCAGTGTAGATTGTAAAGCGTCCTTGGGTGTCTAGAAAGGCGCTATATAAGTGTAACAATAATAATAATCCTATGAACCGGTACAAGAAATCATTGATGACTTGCTGGAAAAGGGCATAATTCGACCCTGCAACAGCACATATTTGGCACCATTATGGCCCGTCATAAAACCAAATGGTAAATGGCGCTTAACCATCGACTATCCGAAACTAAATCAACAGGTTCCCTTGTCTCGATGGCCGATGACACAATTGGAGCAAGAACTTCCCTCGGTCCGAAACGCTAAATACTTTTCCACCATCGATGTAGCCTCCGGCTTCTGGACCATCCCGGTGCAAGCAGAAGACCAACACAAGCTCGCTTTCACTTTCGCAAACTGACAGTACACATTCACTCGGTGCCCTTTTGGATATGCCAACTCACCCGCGGAGTTTAACATCTTCTTAAACAAAGCATGCCCTGATGCCCGCGAGCGAGGCACCCTCATATATGTGGACGACATACTCATGCGTAACCACTCCCTACAGGCACACATTGACGAGATAGATCATGTTCTTGACCAGCTTACAACAGCAGGTGCAAAAATATCACTCTCCAATAGTCAGTGGTGCAGAACAAAGATGAAATACGTCGGTCTGCTCGTAAGCACTGATGGTGTTGAACCACAAGTGAGTCGAGTGCAAGGGGTAACAAACCTCGCAGCACCCACCAATCTTAAGGAACTCCGCAGTTTCTTAGGAGTATGCAACTACTCACGACAATTCATAGAGAACTATGCGGACCTAGCTCGTCCACTTTATGACCTCCTGAAAAAGGACACTCCGTTCACCTGGGGCGAAGCCCAGGAACACGCCATGCAGGCACTGAAATCGAAACTGTGCACAGCTCCATGCCTTGCCTATCCTGACAGTAGCAAAGAATTCTACCTAGAAGTAGGGTTCTCGGACCACTGTCTCAGCTCCGGTCTGTATCAATTACACGACAGAGACAAACGTGTCATAGCCTATGCTAGTTAAACTATGCTGGCTGCCGAAAACAAATACAGTGACTGCGAAAAAGCACTACTAGCAACAGTGTGGACAGTCAAACATTTCTCCAACTACCTAGGTGGTCAGAAGGTGATTGTTGAAACTCATCATCAGCCAGTCACTTTCCTAAACAGCCAACGAATTCGAGAGGGTGTAGTAACTAACGCTCGAGTAGCATCCTGGCTAATGGCTCTCCAAAGCTTTGACTTAGAGGTACGTTACGCGCAAAACTACAAGAGCCTCCTAGGCACAGGCCTTGCTTCCTGCAGGCGATGCGAAGGAGATATGACTTCCCAAGTGCCACAAACTCCAGAAACGCTCTTACCTACCGTGGCTAACCACCACTATTTCGATCCTAACACGTGCAAAGACCTTGTCACTGCATATGTAGATGGTTGTTCGTTCCACCGAGAACACACCCTGATGGCAGGGGTGGGTATTATCAGAATAAACGGATGGCCTCACGAACCCCTAAGTTTCAAATTGGGTGCTCAGTCCTCCCAATATGCTGAAATAGCAGGAATTCTCATCACAATCCAGTCTGCAGTCCAGAAAAGCATAAAAACGTTGGTGATCTGCACAGACTCCAACTACGCGCGCCTAAGCTTCACAAGCCACTTGAGACTGTGGAAAACCAACAACTACACCACGTCAAACAAAAAGCCAGTTAACCCTCTGAGGTCGGCTATGCCGCCGGCGGGATAAAATTGAAATTCCACATAAACACGTATATAACTCTGCGAGATTTTATCCTAGAAAAAAAATACAACATACCTCGGAAACCTTGAAGGGTCTACTTTCCAACTATACATAGGATGAAACGATATATATATTTATATTCTTGTGAGAGAAGCGTAAACAACAACCGGCACATTTTTGAGGCACAAGCTTTTTTGTTCCGCCCATAGACGCGTTCTGCCATTCATATGTTAACACTATGGTAATTCGGCAGCGGCTAGTGGAGGATTATTGACTGATAATTTGCATGAAAACGCCCATTTGCTTGTTATAAAAACAGAGCACATGTAGGGGAATTGTTTTCGTGGAGCTTCGTCATGGCGCACTCACGGTTAACAGCTGCGGAGGCACTTCTACACATCCAGGAGAGCTTTGCTTCGGAGAGTGAAGAGGATTTCAGCTCATCTGACGAAAGCGGGGAGGACAGTGACGAAGAAAGACTTTATTTTGAGAAGCGGATTGATCCCAAGGAGGATTTTTGTGAAGGGTAAGTGAAATATTTCCTTTCAAATGAAACAAACCCACGCTTCGCGCTTACTGTGTATACTCCGCGAATTCCGGGTAAATTTAAATAAAGAATAAATGAAATAAGTATTACTTTGTATATGAAAGCATAAATGAATGTAAAACACATGTAAGATATATAATTATGTAAGAACGCGTTCATTCATGTTTACAATGTGCACTCCGCGAATTCCGGGTAAATTAAAATAAAGAATGAATTAAATAAGTATTACTTTGTATATGAAAGCATAAATGAATGTAAAAAAAACATGTAAGATGTATAATTATGTAAAAACGAGTTCGTTCATGCTTATGTAAATACACTGAATGCTGCTGTTGTGTAAACGGCACATTCAAATGTAGCCTGTTGCTAATCTGAGTGTGAATGGCATGTTGTACATTAGTATGCAAGGCTCCAGTACCATAAGTGTGGCTTATTGTCATGCTATAATGTGTAAATGGCTGTATATGTTTAGCCTAGTGTGGTAATGTAATGTGTAAATGGCCTGTGTGAATGTGATAGTATCATCCTATGTAGCTTGTTATGCTATGTACTGATATGTAAATCTTTGTAACTGCTCAGAAGACAATTACTATGCTATACATAGGTCATATGTAAGTACTTTATTTGAAATACAAGTAATTAGTTGTAGTGACTGTTGGCATGTATAGATCATCTTTGTAACTGCTCAAAAGAGAGTTGCTCACATTTATTATTATTTTTCTTTCAGAAATGTGGAAAATACTCCATCTCCAGGCAAAAGAAAACGCCGTCGGCCCAGTCTGCAACCACCAACATGTAGGGGAGGAGCACATGGTCCTTCCACATCTGCACTGTAAGTTTAGCATTTTGCTATACATAGGTCATGTGTAAATACTGTATTTGAAATATTAGTAAATATTTGTAGGAGCTGCTGGAATTTATACTGATATGTAAATCTTTGTTACTGCTCACAGGGCAACTACTCACATTTCTTATTATTTTTCAGAAATGTGGAAAATACTCCACCTCCAGGCAAAAGACAACCCCGTCGGCCCAGTCTGCAACCACCAACATGTAGGGCAGGAGCACATGGTCCTTCCACATCTGCACTGTAAGTTTAGCATTTTGCTATACATAGGTCATCGGTAAATACTGTATTTGAAATATTAGTAAGTATTTGTAGTGACTGTTGGCATGTATATATGTATATTGCTATGTAATATTTGTAACTGCTCAGAACACAATTGCTCACATTTCTTATTATTTTTCAGAAATGTGGAAAATATTCCACCTCCATGCAAAAGACAACGCCGTCGGCCCAGTCTGCAACCACAAACATGTAGGGCGGAAACACATGGTCCTTCCACATCTGCACTGTAAGTTTAGCATTTTGCTATACATAGGTCATGTGTAAATACTGTATTTGAAATATTAGTAAATATTTGTAGGAGCTGCTGGAATTTATACCAATATGTAAATCTTTGTTACTGCTCACAGGGCAACTACTCACATTTCACATTTATTGTTTTTCAGTGTACAGCCACCATCATGGGAAAATGAAGTAGTTGAGGATGTCTGTCCACCACCACTGCGCTTTCTTCCTGCAAGGGAGCCTGGTGTTCAACTGAGGAAAGGGGACTGCTACACACCCCTATCCCTCTTCAAGTTGTTCTTTCCAAAGGATGCTGTGGAAGTCCTCTGCCGGAACACAAACAAGCAAGCTGCAAAGAATATTGCAAGAGGTGCAAAATACAGATGGCTGGACGTTGACGTTGCTGAATTTTACAAGTACATTGGACTCATAATCTACATGTCCATGGTCAATTTGAAGCACATCTCTGACTTCTGGCGTAAAAGCAATATCTTCTCCATCCATTTCCCATCAACAGTGATGTCAAGGGACAGGTACCGGTCAATATCCTGGAACGTACACATGAGTGATCCAGATGAGGACAGACTAAATGATGCCAAGAGGGGAACATCAGAGCATGACAGACTGTTCCGTTGCAAACCTCTGATGAACACAGTACAGAATGCCTGTAAGTCATTCTACCATCCACACAGGAATCTTGCTGTGGATGAACGCATGGTGCCTTGCAGAGGACACAACAGCATGACACAGTACATGAAGGACAAACCTACAAAGTGGGGTTTCAAGTTGTTTGTTCTTGCAGACTCCAGCAATGGTTACACTGTGGACTTCTCTGTGTACACTGGAAAGAACAACTTCCCCACTGGCCAGGGACTCTCTTATGACTCTGTCATGTCCTTGGTTGACAAGAGTTTTTTGGGGTCTGGGTACCATGTGTACATGGATAATTTCTATACAAGCCCAAAGCTTTTTAAAGACTTGTATGCCTGTAAGTTTGGTGCTTGTGGAACATACAGAGAGTCCAGGAAAGACTGCCCTCGTACTACTGTCAATGCCCTAACAAAGAAGTCACCAAGAGGAACTTTCCGCTGGATAAGAGATGGTCCTCTTCTCTTTGTGAAGTGGATGGACACGCGAGAGGTAGCAATTTGCTCTACCATCCACACAGTTTTCAAAGGGGATACAGTTCAAAGGAGAGTAAAATCCAAACTGGGAATCTGGACCACAGAGTTCTTTCCATGCCCAACACCATTGATTGAATACAACAAGTTCATGGGAGGTGTGGATTTGTCAGACCAGCTGATCCAGTATTACACAACTCAGCACAAAACTTTGAAGTGGTACAGAAAACTGTTTCTTCTTGGACATTGCTGCTACCAATGCCTACATTCTCCACAAACAACTTATGCAGCAGGACAGCCTGACCCACAAGGCATTCATGGAAGAGCTTGTTGAACAGCTGTGTGGTATGGAAAATGAGCCCCCTGCAAAACCAGCCAGTGGTCATCATTTGCCGATTCCTGGGAGTGATGTCACTAGCCAAAGTATGAAAGCTACTGCTGGCCGAAAGACCTGTGCATACTGCAGGAAGCACAGGGAAAAGCAAACAAAAACTCCATGGAAGTGTGAACAGTGTGATGTCTACCTTTGCATGCAGCCAGACAGAAACTGTTTTAGAGACTGGCATCTTTTGTTGAACTGATTCATACATATATACACACACAAGGATATGTATCTATCTATCAGTATGACTATATTTAGTATATTATCACTATATTTACATTTATTTTGCCAGTTATTTTTTTTTTTTATTTTTATTGCTTGTTTAGTTCTTTTTTTTTGCAATAAACTGTGATAAACTGTGACTATCTGCCTCTGGTCTCTTCTCTTTTGACAGCTGTGGCGGTGACAGCTAATGGGCCATTCATTAGGCAGTGGGGTGGGGACCTCGCACCTCGGTTTTCGCACCTATCTTCATACATATGCAATGTAGGAGCCAGTGACTGAGAAAAACAGAGTGTCACCTCACATTTGTTATGTCCTAAGTATAAAATTACATACAATTTATGAAAAGTAGAATCAGCAGTGTGTTGCCAAGACCCGTGTTCACAAAGTTTTGACCTCAAAGGTCCCGGTGAGAAATGTTTAGAAGGTGTTTTTTCACAGTATATCAGCACTTCTGAAAACAGGTTTTTGGAAAGTCTAAGTTTAGAGTAAATTTAATCAAAATATAGATGTATGACACTCTTACTGATTCAACATTGTTGTTGCAGAGATAGTTCTGAAAAATGCATGTGTAACACTTTGAGAAAAAATAATTTCAGATGCGTACAATTTGTAAAACAATCAAGGCATGTCAGACTACACCAGAGTGTCTGAAAACCCCTCAGACTCCAGGGGGTTAAACACAAAGAGCTTTTCGCGGAATGCGAACACTTGGTAGACACACATGACCTGCAGATCTACTGGAAGAAAGTGAAGGGTCACTCCCGAGTCCCGGGAGATGACAAAGAATTCAATGACCAAGCAGATAGCTTAGCCAAACAAGGGGCCCGCGAAGGCACATCGTGGACATTCGATCCCTCCCTTTATCCAAACCCACCCGACATCGAAGTCCTAGCTGTCACACGGTCTTGAACTGTAACGAAGGCGTCGCCTGACAATGCTAAACCTACCATTGTCTCTATTGACCCTGCTTTTTCGGACGCTGACTTGGTTACTCTCCAAGCTTGAGACCCATCCATTTCTAAAATGCTTAGCCATGTCTCTGACCCATCTACATATCCCATCACAGCACAGGATCTTGACACCATACCAGGCCTTAAAGACCTATACGGCGCCAGAGCGTCCCTCCAAGTCGTCAAAGGCTTGCTAGTTCATGCCACTGACTCACACACTTCACCTACGTTCGTGGTTCCTCAGTGCCACAGGGGGGTGATGCTGATGCACACCCATGACTCCCCATCTGCGGGACACAAAGGGGTCAAAGCAACACACCATGCGCTCCGGCAGGTGGCATATTGGCCCCACATGGTAAAAGATGTGGCTGACTACATTAAAGGCTGTCTGGTATGTTGCCAATTTCAACCCTCGAATCCTCTTCATAGAGCCCCCTTGCAAAAGAAAGGATTATCTTTCCCGTGGTCAAACCTCCAGATAGACTGGGTTGGACTGAACTCGAACAGTAAGAGGTAACAAGTGTAGTGTATGTTGGTCATATACCGTGATACCTCTGTGAATATATATATATTTTATAATTTGTTTTATAGCCTTGACCTTATTCAAACTCCTCCAACCTCTGATATTTGACTTAATGAAATTAATTAAGATTTATAATTGGCTTAAGTAATTAAAACATTAATAATTAGTTTGAGAATGAATAATAATCATGCTAAATGAGTACTTCAGGATTTTCAGGAAAATAATGAACAAATCGCAAACACTGTGATTTCAAATAATGAGAGTTTTATTAATAAAGAGAAGATATTTAATTAACATAGCGTAGCCTTATAATCTCACGGTATCACAGCAGGGAAAACCGATTTTGACCTTAAGGTGGGCTAGGCTCTACTGTCTTGTGATTAAATTGTTGCTAACTAAGGTTAATAAATGGTAAATTATAAAGAGGGTTTATTTAGACATTAGCTCCTGGAAAAGGTGTTAAATACGCTAGCTTACTCGTTCGCCGTTTCACCAAGCCGTCGCGTCCTGCTGTTTAATCTCCGTGTCCTGGGGTGTTCTTGTCGTTCCCACGTGGTGAGAGACAGGCCCGCTTATGGAGGATCTCTTTCCGGTTGAGTTGAAAACTTTCGATTCCAAGCTGAGCTGCGTCGATCGAGATTTCCCTTCTTTGGATTTTCACAGGCGTGGCTGGTTTCCACCGGAATGGAGCGGCTTTTTCAGAGTATTAGCTAGTCTCGTTGTTCAGTTTTCCAGGAGTAATGTCTTCAGGAATCAGCTTATAACGTTAATATATCTGCTATCGACTAATCAAAAGGTTGATATCTTATTCTGGCCACAAATAAGTTTCACCCGCTTTGATCACTCGTGAGATCACACTTCGATGGGTAATAAAACATAAACAAGATTAAAAGAAAAGAAGGATATTCAAATTACTCGACGTATTAGTAAAACTTCATACTATTAGCTAATTTCGAGACGTCTCTCGTAAGCTTTCGATGAAGTCTCTGAGGTTTTCCTTTGTTTCGTTGTCGGCGTGGAGAAGAAAGCGTTTCTTTGTAGTTTCAAAGTTTCTCGGATGTTCTCGCCGTTATTGTTGTCTTTTCTTCTCCGTGAACTGTTTCTTCTCGTCGGCTGAACTCTTCTCTTCTTGGCTGCTGAACTGATTCTCTGAACTTCTGGAGACTACTATTCTGCGTTGCTGCTCTGTGTTTTCAAGGCTGGCGCGGTCACGCCCTAACGGGAGGCGTCCTTTTTCTGATTGGACACAAATTCAGTCTCACGTGACTCTCGCGAGGGGGAGAGAGTAGAAGGGGGTTTGAGTCATTGGTTCACAGAGAAAGAATATGAATTTTGCGTATCGAAATTCTTATACCTGTTATCAACATATAACAATGGGTACACTGGACTATTAATATCAAACGCTTACATAAGGTTCCATCTTTACGTCCCATTTATGATGCTATGCTGGGAAAGAATACTAATTCGTTTAATACTATTCAGAGGTAGGATTTCTCTTCATGATAGAAACAATCCACAATATACAACATTTCATTAGGAGGTAGGCATTCATCTGAGGGTACAGAAAGTGACATTAATACATTTATTTATACACGAATAATTCAGAGTTCGACTATTTTCCGCTATGGTTTCGGCGACTCCGAGCGAGGCGTAGTTTCGCCAGTGTCCATTTGTGGTCGCTGTTGATCCATGTGTAGGTTGTCGCTTAGATGAGTCAATGGGGTTCAATTCGAGGTCACCCCTTCTGAACATCTGTTGATTCCCGTGGAAGATAACGAGACATTGAGGTGCCACTTTGTCCCAAGCGGGATTATAACCCTTCCTTTTGTTTGAGGTCCCTGTCTCTTAAAAGCATTATAAAAATTGGTTATCTCGACAGTTCCTGTTAGTTAAAAGAGAGAAGGGGGGTGTTGGGGCCATGTGTTACTTTAAAGGGTTCTTTGATGTTTTAGCTTATGTGTGTGCGTGTGTGTGGGGCTTTGCAACCCCGCGGGCATAAACAATCCTGTGGAATGTTGGATGTTGTCACAGACGAAAGGTCCTATTCAGACTGGAAAAGTTTAATTCAAAACTTTTCATTTCTTCATTTCGATCTTGTATTTGGTCTATACTCCACTACATTCCCCCCTTTCTTTTCAGTTTTATGGTTCGTCAGGGATCATGGAGCTGAAAAGAACTTTTGCTGTGGAGGAAGGTTAGATCAGCAAGCATATTCAAACACATTTCCAGAGCTGATGTATTCCTATTAGTGTATGGGTGTATATGGAACGTGTATGTTTGCATGCTGAAGGGATCCTAATTATTTAGGGGTAGGTCTTGTTCAAACGCAACCTCGAGAGCTGATTCTTCGACATGGCCTTCGGCTTCATATCTAAAACTTGGGGGTTCACCTCTCTGGGCTCTTTTATGTCTAATGAATTTAACCATTTTATTAGACCAAGTTTCTAATCTGCTCTGGAGGGCTCGAGTGCGTTTGAAATAGAACCAAGCTATACCAAAGGTCAAAAGATATCCTAATCCTACCAGGGTAACTAGTAAGGTGTCCGGGGTGGACCATGCATAGGTGACAGGCTGAACTGGCCATAGGGGTTGAGACGACAGTTCTCTAAGAGTGTTATCTATGGGGGTTAGGTCAATGACTTGGGTTCCCTCATATTCTAGGCGAGTTAGGGTTTTAGTATCTAGCTCGATGGTGTGTTTGGAGAAGAACTCTGAGATTTCTATGTCGCTCTCATATTGGTCAGGGTTTAGGTGATACAGGGCCAGGTCTCCTACATGTAAGATTGCGTTTACGGGGACGTCTACCCAGAAGGTTTGGCTAGGAAGGAGTACCCTTTCTGAGGTGTCATGTTGATCATAAGTTAGTAGGGCCTCTCTAAAGGGGGTGTTAACCAACCAACGATTTCCAACAATTTCAGCTTGAGTACTGGTTACCAAACGTCGGGGTGTGACGACTACTGGGCATTGAGTATTACTCATCATAGGCTTAAGGCCACAGATCCCATTTGCGCTGTCACGAATGAAAGGTTTGCTAGGGCACAAGTAGTGAATGTCTTTAGAGAGTGTGCACATAAGCAAATTGGGTACCAGATATAGGTCAGGGTTATCGTCTTGGTATGCTACAAGAGATGTTGTTTTCACACGAACGTAGGCAGAATCTTGCCAGAAACCAACGTTGACAACATCTTTCAAACGGTATATGTTTTCAGGCGCCATTATGGGAAGTTTAATAATGAATGCTAATTCTCGGTCTTGAGGATTAACATAAATTGGGATGGCGCTACCTAAGGTATAGGCTAGGTGAGCCTGGAGGTCAGTAACTACTTCTCGAGTTGTTGTAGATAAAATCTCCTGTACTAAGGATAGAGGCACCAGGTAAGGAGGAATTCTCCCCATGGCTAGGCTATCTACAGAGGAGCTGATTTCTTGTAGCATATCAGACAATAACATATTCACAAGCTGGATGTGGGCAAGGTCAAGTTGTACTACTGAAAGCATGGAGTTAACCGTCTGGAGCGTTTTGTTCAAGGCGACACTGTGAGCATTGAGCACTACGACGGTGCCACGTAGGGTTTGCCCAATGGTTTGCAGGTGCTGCTGCTGTTTGTCTAATTGGGTTTTAATGTTCGGAATTTCCGCTTGTAATTCCCCTACTTGACGTTTAACAGTGGCTACATTGACGGCATTGACGGCGGACGTTCCAAGACTCAGTAGTGATCCCATAGTTGCAGCTGCCATTAGCAATCCGCCTATGAAGCGTTTAGGTCGTTTATTAAAACCATTTAGTTCTGATTGCGTTACGGTAAACTTTTGTAGCTGGCGGAGCATGTGAGTTACGTCGGCTTCAGCATGGCTGATAGCTTCCTCAGTCCATCTAACTCCATTCCGGCCAGTCTGCAGAGTGGTTATCGGTAGGTTTTTGCTACACGCTTCGGCGGGATTCAACCGTACAAATACTCTCTGGGTATGGAGGCGGCAATTAGTGATTAGCAGTCCCGGCTGGTCTTTCAGTATTATTCCTGAGTCAGGACCTGGTTCGATCACTTCAGGGAGCACGGCGGTTCCTAGGAAGCCGACGATCAGGAGAATGAGCAGCGGGGCCATCCTACCGGAAGAGATGCTCATGGTTAGATTTAGGGTATTTACGGCAAGTCGTTTAGACAAATTTATAAAATTTTCCACGATACCCCCCTTTTGATAAAAATTTCCTAGGGTAAACACTTTACAATAATTGACGATGAGGGACTAGGGTCTTGCACCCTGAGTGTCCTCAGTCTGGTTAGAAGCTCGTTGCCTGCTAAAGAGTAAGAGAAAAAGAGAAAAGGGATAGGAGAACTAAGGTGTAGTTGTTCGTTAACTAACACCCTTCCTGCCTTTGGTTCTGTCGTTTATGATCTAACACAAGCGTTAGTATCCCCTACAAGTCCCATGGGGGTTGTGTGTGGTCGGATTTGGTTGCGGTGGACCCATTTGAATTCGGTACTGCCCCGAGCTTTGTTTATTTTGATCCTGTAAACAACGGGGGACAGTTTGTCCGTTATCTTATAGGGACCGGACCATCGGGGTAGGAATTTGCGGGCCAAATTCCCCCCTGTTTTTTGCGACCTTCCAACAGGTTGGACAAAGATGTAGTACCATACCTTGTCCCCTATTTGGAGTTCGTCGTGGGATGCTTTGTGATCATAGTACGCTTTGCGACCTTCTGCACTTTTTTCCAGTTTCTGCTGGGCAAAGGCAAAGGTGGCCTTGAGGTGTTTCTGCAGATCCTCCATATACTGATGAGTGGTGTAGGCTACGGCTATGCTAGCTTCACCTGGCTGATATAACAGATGTAGAGGCAGAGTCATTTGTCTCCCTGTCATCAACTCAAAGGGTGAGACCCCGACTTGGAGGGACGCTCTGGCGCCGTATAGGTCTTTAAGGCCTGGTATGGTGTCAAGATCCTGTGCTGCGATGGAATTAGTAGATGGGTCAGAGATATGGCTAAGCATTTTAGAAATGGATGGGTCTCGAGCTTGGAGAGTAACTAAGTCAGCGTCCGAAAAAGCAGGGTTAATAGAGACAATGGTAGTTTTGGCATTGTCAGGCGACGCCTTTGTTACAGTTCGAGACCGTGTGACAGCTAGGACTTCGATGTCGGGTGGGATTGTATAAAGGGAGGGATCGAATGTCCACTATGTGCCTTCGCGGGCCCCTTGTTTGGCTAAGCTGTCTGCTTGATCATTGAATTCTCTGTCATCTCCCGGGACTCGGGATTGACCCTTCACTTTCTTCCAGTAGATCTGCAGGTCATGTGTGTCTACCAAGTGTTCGCATGCCGCGAAAAGCTCTTTGTGTTTAACTGGCTTTTTGTTTGACGTGGTGTAGTTGTTGGTTTTCCACAGTCTCAAGTGGCATGTGAAGCTTAGGCGCGCGTAGTTGGAGTCTGTGCAGATCACCAACGTTTTTACGCTTTTCTGGACTGCAGACTGGATTGTGATGAGAATTCCTGCTATTTCAGCATATTGGGAGGACTGAGCACCCAATTTGAAACTTAGGGGTTCGTGAGGCCATCCGTTTATTCCGATAATACCCACCCCTGCCATCAGGGTGTGTTCTCGGCGGAACGAACAACCATCTACATACGCAGTGACAAGGTCTTTGCATGTGTTAGGATCGAAATAGTGGTGGTTAGCCACGGTGGGTAAGAGGGTTTCTGGAGATTGTGGCACTTGGGAAGGAATGTCTCCTTCGCATCGCTTGCAGGAAGCAAGGCCTGTGCCTAGGGGGTTCTTGTAGTTTTGCGCGTAGCGCACCTCTAAGTCAAAGCTTTGGAGAGCCATTAGCCATGATGCTACTCGAGCGTTAGTTACTACACCCTCTCGAATTCGTTGGCTGTTTAGGAAAGTGACTGGTTGATGATGAGTTTCAACAATCACCTTCTGACCACCTAGGTAGTTGGAGAAATGTTTGACTGCCCACACTGTTGCTAGTAGTGCTTTTTCGCAGTCACTGTATTTGTTTTCGGCAGCCAGCATAGTTTTACTAGCATAGGCTCTGACACGTTTGTCTCTGTCGTGTAATTGATACAGACCGGAGCTGAGACAGTGGTCCGAGAACCCTACTTCTAGGTAGAATTCTTTGCTACTGTCAGGATAGGCAAGGCATGGAGCCGTGCACAGTTTCGATTTTAGTGCCTGCATGGCGTGTTCCTGGGCTTCGCCCCAGGTGAACGGAGTGTCCTTTTTCAGGAGGTCATAAAGTGGACGAGCTAGGTCCGCATAGTTCTCTATGAATTGTCGTGAGTAGTTGCATACTCCTAAGAAACTGCGGAGTTCCTTAAGATTGGTGGGTGCTGCGAGGTCTGTTACCCCTTGCACTCGACTCACTTGTGGTTCAACACCATCAGTGCTTACGAGCAGACCGACGTAATTCACTTTTGTTCTGCACCACTGACATTTGGAGAGTGATATTTTCGCACCTGCTGTTGTAAGCTGGTCAAGAACATGATCAATCTCGTCAATGTGTGCCTGTAGGGAGTGGATACGCATGAGTATGTCGTCCACATATATGAGGGTGCCTCGCTCGCGGGCATCAGGGCATGCTTTGTTTAAGAAAATATTAAACTCCGCGGGTGAGTTGGCATATCCAAAAGGGCACCGAGTGAATGTGTACTGTCGGTTTGCGAAAGTGAAAGCGAGCTTGTGTTGGTCTTCTGCTTGCACCGGGATGGTCCAGAAGCCAGAGGCTACATCGATGGTGGAAAAGTATTTAGCGTTTCGGACCGAGGGAAGTTCTTGCTCCAATTGTGTCATCGGCCATCGAGACAAGGGAACCTGTTGATTTAGTTTCGGATAGTCGATGGTTAAGCGCCATTTACCATTTGGTTTTATGACAGGCCATAATGGTGCCGAGTACGTGCTGTTACAGGGTCGAATTATGCCCTTTTCCAGCAAGTCATCAATGATTTCTTGTACCAGTTCATAGGATGCCAACGGAATTTTGTATTGGCGGACAAACGTGGGTGGTGCTCCTGGACGAGTGGGAATGCGTACTGAATGAATGTCAGTGAGACCACAGTCCGTTGAATCTTTGGAAAAAGAATTTTGATATTTAAGGAGCACTTCACAGAGTTTCTCACGTTCTTCTTTGCTTTGGAGGGCGTCGGCCTCCTTTAGAACTTGTTCGACTTGGATACGAAATTCGGAGTCAGATAGTTCTTTCGAAGTACGTGGATTTAAAGTGTTTTCTCCTGCTTCGGGAAGAAGAGATGGTTCCCGGGAGGATTCCGGGGATGAATCTATGGAAAGAAGCGTGATCGTCATTTGATTGTCGTCAGCGAGATCTATCCTGCAAATGGCGTCGTTACTCATGTCCAGAGCTGAGAAGAGAGCAACAGCTCGCGTCGGATGAGTGTAGAACACCTTTGATTCTGCCTGGTCAAGAAGCAGGGATTCAGGCATTGGCCCTATGATCGGAATTCGCAACTCAAAGTCATGGAATTTTGTACTGACTAATCAACCCAGAGGGGATGAGTGAGGGATCGTCAAGGGTTGAGTGGTTTCGTTCCGTACGAATAGATAGGTGGATCTTGCTCGCGTCTCCACCAAAGGTGTGGCTTTGAGGGTGAGGCCTAGTTCGAAGAACTGAGGTGACGGTTGGAAAAGTGATTGCGCGTGGCTTAAGTGTTGGCCAGGTCGCATGACTAAGCGGATGGGTACATTTGCGGTGTTCGCAGGTACCACCAGTGAACCTTGGTTAGTTTGTCCTGAGCCTAGGTAGCTGAGATCAGAGGACCAGGTTTCCGTTGAAACATCAGTCAAAGACCACAGCACGCTATTGAGGGTGTCTACGTGGACGTCGAGGCGCACCAAGAAGTCACTTCCAATGTAAACGTCGTGCGGCAAGTCAGGGATGACTAAGAAATAATGGGTGATTACCCTTTTGTTCCACTGGACGGTTAAAGCGCAAATTCCATCAGTGGGTGACATTGCTTTTGCTGCCAGGTTAAGAGGAAAGCGACAAGGACTGCTCACCAAAGGAATATTTGGTTGAGTGAGGCGCAGAGTGTTAAAGAGGGTTTGGCTTATGGCGGACTGGTCGGTCCATAGAGCCAGAACTGCATTGTCTACATGATGGTCCTGTATTGTGAGACCATTCACGATGGGAAGGCCGGGAGCGTCTGTTGTGGACGGCTGTGTGAAAGTGCACAGGAATGTGTTCCGTTGTTCTAACATGGCACTAGGGGGCCAGGGAGAGACTGCTGTCTCTGGCGTGGCTGCCATGGGCTCAGTTTCCTCTTCCTCGAAGTGAGGGATCTGACTTGGTGGATCTCCTATTGATTCAGGCCGGATTTCGAGACGGCAACACTGAGCTTCCCGGTGGTGTGGGGTGCAGATGGGTAAAGGCTCACGCACTTGTGCCCAGATCTTTGACCTTTTGAAGTCAATCAGTGGTTCGAAGCGATTAAGGAGATCTTTGCCGATGAGGAAGGGAATTGTTTCGAGAGCAGACACATGGACTGGATGCACTAAGGTCATTGGTCCAATGGCTAAGTGTATTAGTGCCATAGATTGGATAGTGAGGCCTGCATGTGAATACGGCTGAATTTTAAGAGAACAGTTTTGGAGCTGTATCTCGCGATTTTCAAGCCGCGCAATGGCTCGAACCTGGTGGAACAAGGCAGAAGACATGAGCGTGACATCTGATGCAGTGTCCAACAGGGCCTCATGTACTAGCCTTCTCTCCACAATGGTGGACAAGTAGAATTTGCGTGCAATCCCTTTCTCAGTTAAGTGTCCCATGAATTGTCGGACGGGTGTGTCGCCTTCAATGACTGAGGGGTCATTTGGCATTAAACCTTCTTTACCGTCTAACTGAACAACCAAAACAGCACTGGAGGGTGGTTGCGAGTCACCCCCCTGTATCATTGGGTCTTCAGTGTTTGTTTGGGTCACGAGGAGATTGCACGGTGCGCTAGAAGACGGAGCTTCGCTTGTCACTTCTCCTACATAACTCTCTAACATTTCTGGGGTGTTAGAGGATGGCTTTGGGTTAGACCGCGAAGAGGTGATAGAGAGAACGTCAGGTTTTTTCTTTTTCTCTTTGCAAATCATTGCAAGCATTCGGCGGATGTCCTCTAACTCCTTAGAGCTGAATTCCTTGCCTTTAAGCTTGTCTTTAGCGTGATTTTCTTTATTTTGATACCAGTATTTCTCTTTCTTTTCTCTATAGGAATCAGAGAGCTGGTTCGGAGCTGTTCGCTCATATCCCTTATGGGGACGTGATGGTTTTCCAAGGCCCGCACCGCAGTTTTCTACAGGGTAATAGTCACGACCATACCCAGCCCTGTCCCGAGGGTTCCAGAAATCTTTGACATTAAAGACTTGGGGTATTTCGGACCGCCTGTTGGGAATTTGTTGGGATTTTAGGAAACCTCTGAGTGCTAAATCGCGCAGCTGTCTGCTAGACAGGGTGCGAGGGCAAGCTGAGACTCCCAACTGATGACTGGTGTGGGGATGGAGGTTTTGGATAAATAGTGATTTGAAATTTAACTCTTCCTCCATTCCGGAGTCATTTCTAGGTCCGAAGTACGCCTGTCTAAGTCGATTATAATATTGCTGAGGGGATTCCTGGCGTTGCTGTTTTATGTTCAAAGCAGCGGCCAGTCCGGTCTGTGACAGGTGATTGGAGAATTCGTCCTCCAAGGCTTGGCACAGCACATCATATCGCGCTTTTACATAGTCTGGCTGACGTTCAATGAAGTTGCTGACGTCTCGGTTGGAGGTCAGTTTAATCACATATAGTCTGTCATCTATGGTGATCCCGGGGAACCTTTGGAGGTAGAAGTTAATATCTTTTAGGTAGGAAAAGATATCATTAGAACCGTCAGGTTTGGGATCAAAGCGGGTTATATTACGCTCGATTTTATCTAGGTCCTTGTATGAGGGACCGTGAGAGGGTAAAGGTTGAGGGGACCAGACACTGGGTTGCAGTGCTCTGCGTCTAGCAGGGCGTTGTAAGTGACGGCTGACAGGAGACACAGGGGAAGGTGAAATACCCGTTGATACCAGAGGAGGTGCTGCAGCAGCTCTAAAGGTGAGTCTGGTTCCTGATCCTCACTATCTTCCTGCTGGCCTTGTCTTTCTGTAGCGGCACTAGGTGGCACATCAGGTGTGACCTGGGGCAGTGTGTTCCCTTCAGCTATTTCGCTTTGAAGTTGACTTAACTCTGCCTCTACCTTTGCCTGCTGTCGCTGTGATACCTCGAGCTCACGTTCACTGGCTCTGAGCTGTACTAAAGCGAGGATGGCTATTTGACCTAATGCCTCCGTTAGGGACTTGCCCTTGGCCATGTGGGTTAAGTGGTTCTCTACCCACTTAGCCACCATGTGGTCACGGCCGACCAGGGAGGTCTTCTGCACTGTCTCTGCGAATCCAGGCATCACATCACTGGTGATGCTGGTCAGAACAGAGAATGCCTCATCCCACAAACCTTCTACATATACTTCCGAGGGAAAGGTTCCTTCTGCCATGTTAGCTGTGTTTTAACTGCGAGGTGTAACTTACTTCTATTTAGTTAGGATTAATTCTGTTAATCCCTTTTGTAAATAAATCTGAACTAAATTCACCTGTACCGAGTGCTCTAAGAGTAACTGCTAGTATGTATGGTGTTAGAGTTCACTTGTGAATCTCTAAGGGAAGTCTGTTAGTAGGAGAGGGTGGAGTGAAAGTTGCTATGCGCAAGTGAATACAAGAAGAGAGAAATTTTTTTTTTTTTTTTTTAAATTTCCAATAATTAACCCCCTGGAGTCTGAGGGGTTTTCAGACACCCTGGTGTAGTCTGACATGCCTTGATTGTTTTACAAATTGTACGCATCTGAGAAAAAATCATTTCAAAGTGTTACACATGCATTTTTCAGAACTATCTCTGCAACAACAGTGTTGAATCAGTAAGAGTGTCATACATCTACATTTTGATTAAATTTACTCTAAACTTAGACTTTCCAAAAACCTATTTTCAGAAGTGCTGATATACTGTGAAAAAACACATTCTAAACATTCCTCACCGGGACCTTTGAGGTCAAAACTTTGTGAACACGGGTCTTGGCAACACACTGCTGATTCTACTTTTCATAAATTGTATGTAATTTTATACTTAGGACATAACAAATGTGAGGTGACACTCTGTTTTTCTCAGTCACTGGCTCCTACGTTGCATATGTATGAAGATAGGTGCGAAAACAGAGGTGCGAGGTCCCCACCCCACTGCCTAATGAATGGCCCATTAGCTGTCACTGCCACAGCTGTCAAAAGAGAAGAGACCAGAGGCAGAGTTTATCACAGTTTATTTCAAAAAAAGAGAACTAAACAAGCAATAAAAACAAAAAAATAAATAACTGGCATGAATTAAAATAAATGGAAAATGTGTTCACATGTAAACATAGTGATAATATACTAAAGATAGTCATACTGTATATCCTTGTGTGTGTATATATGTATGAGTCAGTTCAACAAAAGATGCCAGTCTCTAAAACAGTTTCTGTCTGGCTGCATGCAAAGGTAGACATCACACTGTTCACACTTCCATGGGGTTTTTGCATAGCACACAGCTGTTCAACAAGCTCTTCCATGAATGCCTTGTGGGTCAGGCTGTCCTGTTGCATAAGTTGTTGTGGAGAATGTAGGCATTGGTAGCAGCAATGTCCAAGAAGTGAAGAAACAGTTTTCTGTACCACTTCAAAGTTTTGTGCTGAGTTGTGTACTGCAAAATGCTAAACTTACAGAGCAGATGTGGAAGGACCATGTGTTTACACGTTGGTGGTTGCAGACTTGGTTGACGCCGTCGTCTTTGCTTGGAGGTGGAGTATTTTCCACATTTCTGAAAGAAAAATAATAAGAAATGTGAGCAACTGTCTTCTGAGCAGTTACAAAGATTAGCTATTCATGCCAACAGTCACTACAACTAATAATTTCTTGTATTTCAAATACAGTACTTACATATGACCTATGTATAGCAGTACATAGCATAACAAGCTACATAGGATGACACTATTACATTCACACAGGCCATTTACACATGACATTAACACACTAGGCTAAACATATACAGCCATAAGCCACACTTATGGTACTGGAGCCTCGCATGCTAATGTTAGCACTCTCAGCATGCACTCAGATTAGCAACAGGCTACACTTGAATGTCCCGTTTACACAACAGCAGGTTTTTTTTACATTCATTTATGCTTTCATATACAAAGTAATACTTATTTAATTTATTCTTTATTTTAATTTATCCGGAATTCGCGGAGTGTACACAGTGAGCGCGAAGCGTGGGTTTGTTTCATTTGAAAGGAAATATTTCACTTACCCTTCACAAAAACCCTCCTTCGGATCAATCCGCATCTCAAAATAAATCTTTCTTCGTCACTGTCCTCCCCGCTTTCGTCAGATGAGCTGAAATTCTCTTCATTTTCCAGAACAAAGCTCTCCTCCGCAGTGGCTCCAGCTCCCGTGAGTGCGACATGACGAAGCTCCACGTAAACAATTCCGCGACATGTGGCTCTGTGTTTGGGCGTTTTCATGCAAATTATCAGCCAATGATCCTCCACTAGTAGCTGCCGAATTACCATAGTGTCAACATATGAATGGCAGAACGCGTCTATGGGCGGAACAAAAAAGCTTGTGCCTCAAAAATGTGCCGGTTGTTGTTTACGCTTCTCTCACAAGAATATAAATATATATATCGTTTCATCCTATATATAGTTGGAAAGTAGACCCTTCAAGGTTTCCGAGGTATGTTGTATTTTTTTTTAGGATAAAATCTCGCAGAGTTATATACGTGTTTATGTGGAATTTCAATTTTATCCCGCCGGCGGCATAGCCGACCTCAAAGGGTTAAAATTATTAAACATTTTTAATTAAAGAATTTTCGAAAAATTTGGATGAAGGAATTTTAATATTAAGTGAGGTTTATTACTAGATATAATTTCCAATTAAGGAATTATGAAAGTAAAAGAATTTTGAATTACAGAATTATTAAGAATAGCAAGATTAAAGGACTCTCTCTTTTAACTGCGTTTGTGATCTGATATCAAGTTAAAGTGTCAATCTCTAATTACTGCACACTGTCTGCTGTAGTTGTATCAACTTATTATGCTTCCAAGCCTTTACTTGTAATTATTCAGATGTGCAGAGTTTAGAGACAGCCACTAGAGCTGTGATACCAGGTCTTATCAGTGTGAACTGGTCGACAATTTCAATTGCGATAGCAAGTTTTCTCCACCAGAGGGTACTGAAGGTAAGTCTGAATGGCAACAGCGAGCTTCAGTATTTAAGTTGAACTTAAATTGTAATACCAGACTAGGACACCAGAGGGCGACAAGCAAGTTACAATGCAATAGCAGCAATGGACACCAGTCGTCGCTGGTGGGAATCCCAATCAACACGGCACGAGCAGACACAATAACACAAGTGGGAATTTCCACTGTAGCGGGAAGTTTCAACACTAGAGGGTGTTATCAAGTTAAAATCTAAAATGGGATAAAGATTTTAAATGCTCAGATACTCTATCAAAAAATAAAAATTTAAATTTTAAAAGGGGAACAGAGATTTTACACTAAGGTATTTTAAAAGAATTTCATCTGTAATGACAACTTTTAAACACCAGAGGGCTGCTAAACACTTATGTTGGAAAAAATATATTATTTCCCTCCTTAGTTTCAGCTCCGCCCCTTCAAAGGGGTTCGTTCCTTTTCTGAATACGCGTTCAGTTTAACAGGAACAGCTGACAAGAGCAGATCGCTCTTCACACAAGCCGTATTTTCGGCTGTTTAATAACCTCCCAATCGCCTAGCGCGCGATCTCGTTATTAACGCTGGTAGCGACCCAGTTTAAAACGAACGGAGGTGTTCGGTTCGGTGGTCTCACTTCGCCGGAATTTCGCGGCTGGGAGGTCGAATCCGACGGCAAAGTCTTACAGCGGAATTTCGCGCAGTTCAGACGTGCCCAGGCCTCAATTTAATGCATGCAAAATGGCGCAGAGCCGCGCTCTTTCAAAAGCAACCAAGCTTATTTTCTAACCGGTATATATCACAACAGTTTTTCAAAAGTAACGAACACAAGACGAAATTGCCCACATCAAGCTTTGAATCTCAATCGTTATTCAGCAACACAACAGCGGAAAGTATTTCATAAACCCAAGCTGAGATTGTTTCAGTGTTTTGCAGTTTGTACATTAAAAGCCTTTTTCCTGGCCTCGCGTGGGCGCCAAAAATAAATATGTCTGTATATGTAGTGTATGTTGGTCATACACCGTGATACCTCTGTGAATATATATATATATTTTATAATTTGTTTTATAGCCTTGACCTTATTCAAACTCCTCCAACCTCTGATATTTGACTTAATGAAATTAATTAAGATTTATAATTGGCTTAAGTAATTAAAACATTAATAATTAGATTGAGAATGAATAATAATCATGCTAAATGAGTACTTCAGGATTTTCAGGAAAATAATGAACAAATCGCAAACACTGTGATTTCAAATAATGAGAGTTTTATTAATAAAGAGAAGATATTTAATTAACATAGCGTAGCCTTATAATCTCACGGTATCACAGCAGGGAAAACCGATTTTGACCTTAAGGTGGGCTAGGCTCTACTGTCTTGTGATTAAATTGTTGCTAACTAAGGTTAATAAATGGTAAATTATAAAGAGGGTTTATTTAGACATTAGCTCCTGGAAAAGGTGTTAAATACGCTAGCTTACTCGTTCGCCGTTTCACCGAGCCATCGCGTCCTGCTGTTTAATCTCCGTGTCCTGGGGTGTTCTCGTCGTTCCCACGTGGTGAGAGACAGGCCCGCTTATGGAGGATCTCTTTCCTGTTTAGTTGAAAACTTTCGATTCCAAGCTGAGCTGCGTCGATCGAGATTTCCCTTCTTTGGATTTTCACAGGCGTGGCTGGTTTCCACCAGAATGGAGCGGCTTTTTCAGAGTATTAGCTAGTCTCGTTGTTCAGTTTTCCAGGAGTAATGTCTTCAGGAATCAGCTTATAACGTTAATATATCTGCTAATCGACTAATCAAAAGGTTGATATCTTATTCTGGCCACAAACAAGTTTCACCTGCTTTGATCACTCGTGAGATCACACTTCGATGGGTAATAAAACATAAACAAGATTAAAAGAAAAGAAGGATATTCAAATTACTCGACGTATTAGTAAAACTTCATACTATTAGCTAATTTCGAGACGTCTCTCGTAAGCTTTCAATGAAGTCTCTGAGGTTTTCCTTTGTTTCGTTGTCGGCGTGGAGAAGAAAGCGTTTCTTTGTAGTTTCAAAGTTTCTCGGATGTTCTCGCCGTTATTGTTGTCTTTTCTTCTCCGTGAACTGTTTCTTCTCGTCGGCTGAACTCTTCTCTTCTTGGCTGCTGAACTGATTCTCTGAACTTCTGGAGACTACTATTCTGCGTTGCTGCTCTGTGTTTTCAAGGCTGGCGCGGTCACGCCCTAACGGGAGGCGTCCTCTTTCTGATTGGACACAAATTCAGTCTCACGTGACTCTTGCGAGGGGGAGAGAGTAGAAGGGGGTTTGAGTCATTGGTTCACAGAGAAAGAATATGAATTTTGCGTATCGAAATTCTTATACCTGTTATCAACATATAACAATGGGTACACTGGACTATTAATATCAAACGCTTACATAAGGTTCCATCTTTACGTCCCATTTATGATGCTATGCTGGGAAAGAATATTAATTCGTTTAATACTATTCAGAGGTAGGATTTCTCTTCATGATAGAAACAATCCACAATATACAACATTTCATTAGGAGGTAGGCATTCATCTGAGGGTACAGAAAGTGACATTAATACATTTATTTATACACGAATAATTCAGAGTTCGACTATTTTCCGCTATGGTTTCGGCGACTCCGAGCGAGGCGTAGTTTCGCCAGTGTCCATTTGTGGTCGCTGTTGATCCATGTGTAGGTTGTCGCTTAGATGAGTCAATGGGGTTCAATTCGAGGTCACCCCTTCTGAACATCTGTTGATTCCCGTGGAAGATAACGAGACATTGAGGTGCCACTTTGTCCCAAGCGGGATTATAACCCTTCCTTTTGTTTGAGGTCCCTGTCTCTTAAAAGCATTATAAAAATTGGTTATCTCGACAGTTCCTGTTAGTTAAAAGAGAGAAGGGGGGTGTTGGGGCCATGTGTTACTTTAAAGGGTTCTTTGATGTTTTAGCTTATGTGTGTGCGTGTGTGTGGGGCTTTGCAACCCCGCGGGCACAAACAATCCTGTGGAATGTTGGATGTTGTCACAGACGAAAGGTCCTATTCAGACTGGAAAAGTTTAATTCAAAACTTTTCATTTCTTCATTTCGATCTGGTATTTGGTCTATACTCCACTACACAAGTACTTCCTCACAGTCACGTGTGCATTCACTAAATGGGAAGAATGCCTCCCCGCACCGAATGACACAGCGCTAACCACTGCATACTTACTGATGAACCATGTCTTCTCACGGTTTGGCCTACCCAGCCGTGTCGACTCTGACAGAGGGACACATTTCACAGCTGAGGTCATGCAGCAGCTCTGGCAACTCTTAGGAGTAAAAGCCAGCCTTCACATTAGCTACCATCCTCAAAGGTCAGGTCAGGTAGAGCGAGCCAACCGAACTGTTGTTAGCATACTGAAAAAGTACGTAGCAGCAAACCAACGAGACTGGGATGTCAAACTTCCCCTCGTACTGATGGCCATACGGGCGACCCCACACGACGCGGTCGGGGTCTCACCCTTTGAGTTGATGACAGGGAGACAAATGACTCTGCCTCTACATCTGTTATATCAGCCAGGTGAAGCTAGCATAGCCGTACCTACACCACTCATCAGTATATGGAGGATCTGCAGAAACACCTCAAAGCCACTTTCGCCTTTGCCCAGCAGAAACTGGAAAAAAGTGCAGAAGGTCGCAAAGCGTACTATGATCACAAAGCATCCCACGACGAACTCCAAATAGGGGACAAAGTATGGTACTACATCTTTGTCAAACCTGTTGGAAGGTTGCGAAAAACAGGGGGGAATTTGGCCCGCAAATTCCTACCCCGATGGTCCGGTCCCTATAAGATAACAGACAAACTGTCCCCCGTTGTTTACAGGATCAAAATAAACAAAGCTCGGGGCAGTACTGAACTCAAATGGGTCCACCGCAACCAAATCCGACCACACACAACCCCTATGGGACTTGTAGGGGATACTAACGCTTGTGTTAGATCATAAACGACAGAACCAAAGGCAGGAAGGGTGTTAGTTAACGAACAACTACACCTTAGTTCTCCTATCCCTTTTCTCTTTTTCTCTTACTCTTTAGCAGGCAACAAGCTTCTAACCAGACTGAGGACACTCAGGGTGCAAGACCCTAGTCCCTCATCATCAATTATTGTAGAGTGTTTACCCTAGGAAACTTTTATCAAAAGGGGGGTATCATGAAAAATTTTATAATTTGTCTAAATGACTCGCCGTAAATACCCTAAATCTAACCATGAGCATCTCTTCCGGTAGGATGGCCCCGCTGCTCATTCTCCTGATCGTCGGCTCCCTAGGAACCGCCGTGCTCCCTGAAGTGATTGAACCGGGTCCTGACTCAGGAATAATACTGAAAGACCAGCCGGGACTGCTAATCACTAATTGCCGCCTCCATACCCAGAGAGTATTTGTACGGTTGAATCCCGCCGAAGCGTGTAGCAAAAACCTACCGATAACCACTCTGCAGACTGGCCGGAATGGAGTTAGATGGACTGAGGAAGCTATCAGTCATGCTGAAGCCGACGTAACTCACATGCTCCGCCAGCTACAAAAGTTTACCGTAACGCAATCAGAACTAAATGGTTTTAATAAACGACCTAAATGCTTCATAGGCGGATTGCTAATGGCAGCTGCAACTGTGGGATCACTACTGAGTCTCGGAACGTCCGCCGTCAATGTAGCCACTGTTAAACGTCAAGTAGGGGAATTGCAAGCGGAAATTCCGAATATTAAAACCCAATTAGACAAACAGCAGCAGCACCTGCAAACAATTGGGCAAACCCTACGTGGCACCGTCGTAGTGCTCAACGCTCACAGTGTCGCCTTGAACAAAACGCTCCAGACGGTTAACTCTATGCTTTCAGTAGTACAACTTGACCTTGCCCACATCCAGCTTGTGAATATGTTATTGTCTGATATGCTACAAGAAATCAGCTCCTCTGTAGATAGCCTAGCCATGGGGAGAATTCCTCCCTACCTGGTGCCTCTATCCTTAGTACAACATTTTATCTACAGCAACTCGAGAAGTAGTTACTGACCTCCAGGCCCACCTAGCCTATACCTTAGGTAGCGCCATCCCAATTTATGTTAATCCTCAAGACCGAGAATTAGCATTCATTATTAACCTTCCCATAATGGCGCCTGAAAACATACCGTTTGAAAGATGTTGTCAACGTTGGCTTCTGGCAAGATTCTGCCTACGTTCGTGTGAAAACAACATCTCTTGTAGCATACCAAGACGATAACCCTGACCTATATCTGGTATCCAATTTGCTTATGTGCACACTCACTAAAGACATTCACTACTTGTGCCCTAGCAAACCTTTCATTCGTGACAGCGCAAATGGGATCTGTGGCCTTAAGCCTATGATGAGTAATACTCAATGCCCGGTAGTCGTCACACCCCGACGTTTGGTAACCAGTACTCAAGCTGAAATTGTTGGAAATCGTTGGTTGGTTAACACCCCCTTTATAGAGGCCCTACTAACCTATGATCAACATGACACCTCAGGAAGGGTACTCCTTCCTAGCCGAACCTTCTGGGTAGACGTCCCCGTAAACGCAATCTTACATGTAGGAGACCTGGCCCTGTATCACCTAAACCCTGACCAATATGAGAGCGACATAGAAATCTCAGAGTTCTTCTCCAAACACACCATCGAGCTAGATACTAAAACACTAACTCGCCTAGAATGAGGGAACCCAAGTCATTGATCTAACCCCCATAGATAACACTCTTAGAGAACTGTCGTCTCAACCCCTATGGCCAGTTCAGCCTGTCACCTATGCATGGTCCACTCCGGACACCTTACTAGTTACCCTGGTAGAATTAGGATATCTTCTGACCTTTGGTATAGCTTGGTTCTATTTCAAACGCACTCGAGCCCTCCAGAGCAGGTTAGAAACTTGGTCTAATAAAATGGTCAAATTCGTCAGACATAAAAGAGCCCAGAGAGGTGAACCCCCTAGTTTTAGATATGAAGCCGAAGGCCATGTCGAAGAATCAGCTCTCGAGGTTGCGTTTGAACAAGACCTACCCCTAAATAATTAGAATCCCTTCAGCATGCAAACATACACATTCCATATACACCCATACACTAATAGGATTACATCAGCTCTGGAAATGTGTTTGAATATGCTTGCTGATCTCACCTTCCTCCACAGCAAAAGTTCTTTTCAGCTCCATGATCCCTGCCGAACCATAAAACTGAAAAGAAAGGGGGGAATGTAGTGGAGTATGGACCGAATACCAGATAACCAGAATGAAATGAAGAAATGAAAAGTTTTGAATTAAAACTTTTCCAGTCTAAAGGGGACCTTTCGTCTGCGACCAAGTCACATTCCACAGGATTGTTTGTGCCCGCGGGGGTGAAAGACCCTGCAGCCCCACACACACACACACACCCAATCTAAAACATCAAAGAACACTCTCAAGTAACACATGGCCGACACCCCTACCCTCTTCAGGAACTATCGAGATAACCGATTTTACGATGCTTCTAAGAGACAGGAACCTCAAACAAAAGGAAAGGGTTATAATCCCGTTTATGACGAAGTGGCACCTCAATGTCTCTCGTTATCTCCCACGGGAATCAGCAGATGTTTAGAAGGAGTGACCTCGAGTTGAACCCCGTTGACTCATGTACACGACAACCTACACATGGACCAACAGCAACCCCAAATGGACACTGGCGAAACTACGCCTCGCTTGGGGTCGTCTAAACCGTAACAGGAATAAAGTCAAATTCTGATTAAATGTGTATAAACAAATGTATTAATGTCACTTTCTGTACCCTCAGATGAATGCCTACGTTCTAATGAAATGATGTATATTGCTGATGGTTTCTATCATGAAAAGAAGTTCTGTCTCTGAATAGAGAAAACGGATTAATGTTCTTTTCCAGTGTATCATCATGAATTGGACGTAAACAACGTACTCAAGATGGGATCTTATATGGATGTTTGATACTAACATCCCAGTGTACTCATTGTTATATGTTACTAACATGTATAAGACATTTCAATACGCAAAATTTATATTCCTTCTGTGTGAATCACTGATTCAAACCCCATCCTACTCTCTCCCCCTTTGTGAGAGCCTGAACTCGCGTCCAATCAGAAAAGAACACCTCCCATTAGGAGAAAAACACTTTCGGGCTTGTTTGCAATGAGCACCAGAAAGACAGTTTTAATAACTGAACTGCACTCAGTATTCAAGACTGTCAAAGAACAACTTGTTTTCAGCAAACTGCATCTTTGCTTTTACAATCCATTATGAAGCATAAAAACACTTTCTGGCTTGTTTGCAATGAGCACCAGAAAGACAGTTTTATTAACTGAACTGCACTCAGTATTCAAGACTGTCAAAGAACAGCTTGTTTCCAGCAAACTGCATCTTTGCTTATACAGATGTGTAGAACACAGAAAAACACTTTCTGGCTTGTTTGCAATGAGCACCAGAAAGACAGTTTTATTAACTGAACTGTACTCAGTATTCAAGACTGTCAAAGAACAACTTGTTTTCAGCAAACTGCATCTTTGCTTTTACAACCCGTTATGAAGCATAAAAACACTTTCGGGCTTGCTTGCAATGAAAGGCAGAAAGAGTTTTATTAGCTGAACTGCGCT
This sequence comes from Hoplias malabaricus, assembly GCF_029633855.1. Taxonomy (NCBI): domain Eukaryota; kingdom Metazoa; phylum Chordata; class Actinopteri; order Characiformes; family Erythrinidae; genus Hoplias; species Hoplias malabaricus. The sequence continues at coordinate 13,574,740 of NC_089815.1, read as the reverse complement.
CCATAAGAAAGACTATCAAAGAACAGCTTGCTTTCAGCAGACTGCATATTTGTTTATACTAACAAGTAGAACACAGAAAAACTCTTTCTGGCTTGTTTGCAATGAGCACCAGAAAGACAGTTTTATTAACTGAACTGCACTCAGTATTCAAGACTGTCAAAGAACAGCTTGTTTCCAGCAAACTGCATCTTTGCTTATACAGATGTGTAGAACACAGAAAAACACTTTCTGGCTTGTTTGCAATGAGCACCAGAAAGACAGTTTTAATAACTGAACTGCACTCAATATTCAAGACTGTCAAAGAACAGCTTGTTTCCAGAAAACTGCATCTTTGCTTATACAGATGTGTAGAACACAGAAAAACACTTTCTGGCTTGTTTGCAATGAGCACCAGGAAGACAGTTTTATTAACTGAACTGCACTCAGTATTCAAGACTGTCAAAGAACAACTTGTTTTCAGCAAACTGCATCTTTGCTTTTACAATCCATTATGAAGCATAAAAACACTTTCGGGCTTGCTTGCAATGAAAGGCAGAAAGAGTTTTATTAGCTGAACTGCGCTCCATAAGAAAGACTATCAAGGAACAGCTTGCTTTCAGCAGACTGCATATTTGTTTATACTAACAAGTAGAACACAGAAAAACACTTTCTGGCTTGTTTGCAATGAGCACCAGAAAGACAGTTTTATTAACTGAACTGCACTCAGTATTCAAGACTGTCAAAGAACAACTTGTTTTCAGCAAACTGCATCTTTGCTTTTACAATCCATTATGAAGCATAAAAACACTTTCGGGCTTGCTTGCAATGAAAGGCAGAAAGAGTTATTTTAGCTAAACTGCGCTCCATAAGAAAGACTATCAAAGAACAGCTTGCTTTCAGCAGACTGCATATTTGTTTATACTAACAAGTAGAACACAGAAAAACACTTTCTGGCTTGTTTGCAATGAGCACCAGAAAGACAGTTTTATTAACTGAACTGCACTCAGTATTCAAGACTGTCAAAGAACAACTTGTTTTCAGCAAACTGCTACTTTGCTTTTACAATCCAGTATGAAGTATAAAAACACTTTCTGGCTTGCTTGCAATGAAAGGCAGAAAGAGTTTTATTAGCTGAACTGCACTCCATAAGAAAGACTGTCAGAGTACAGCTTATTTCCAGCAAACTGCATATTTGCTTACACAGAGAAGAAGAACACAGAAAAGCACTTTCTGGCTTGTTTGCAATTAATGCCAGAAATAGTTTTATTAGCTGAACTGCACTCAGTATTCAAGACTGTCAAAGAACAGCTTGTTTCCAGCAAACTGCATCTTTGCTTATACAGATGTGTAGAACACAGAAAAACACTTTCTGGCTTGTTTGCAATGAGCACCAGAAAGACAGTTTTATTATCTGAACTGCACCCAGTATTCAAGACTGTGAAAGAACAACTTGTTTTCAGCAAACTGCTACTTTGCTTTTACAATCCATTACGAAGCATAAAAACACTTTCGGGCTTGCTTGCAATGAAAGGCAGAAAGAGTTTTATTAGCTAAACTGCACTCCATAAGAAAGACTGTCAGAGTACAGCTTGCTTTCAGCAGACTGCATATTTGTTTATACTAACAATTGGAACACAGAAAAACACTTTCTGGCTTGTTTGCAATGAGCACCAGAAAGACAGTTTTATTAACTGAACTGCACTCAGTATTCAAGACTGTCAAAGAACAACTTGTTTTCAGGAAACTGCATCTTTGCTTTTACAATCCATTATGAAGCATAAAAACACTTTCGGGCTTGCTTGCAATGAAAGGCAGAAAGAGTTTTATTAGCTAAACTGCGCTCCATAAGAAAGACTATCAAAGAACAGCTTGCTTTCAGCAGACTGCATATTTGTTTATACTAACAAGTAGAACACAGAAAAACACTTTCTGGCTTGTTTGCAATGAGCACCAGAAAGACAGTTTTATTAACTGAACTGCACTCAGTATTCAAGACTGTCAAAGAACAACTTGTTTTCAGCAAACTGCTACTTTGCTTTTACAATCCAGTATGAAGTATAAAAACACTTTTTGGCTTGCTTGCAATGAAAGGCAGAAAGAGTTTTATTAGCTGAACTGCACTCCATAAGAAAGACTGTCAGAGTACAGCTTGCTTTCAGCAGACTGCATATTTGTTTATACTAACAATTGGAACACAGAAAAACATTTTCTGGCTTGATTGCAATGAGCACCAGAAAGACAGTTTTATTAACTGAACTGCACTCAGTATTCAAGACTGTCAAAGAACAACTTGTTTTCAGCAAACTGCATCTTTGCTTTTACAATCCATTATGAAGCATAAAAACACTTTCGGGCTTGCTTGCAATGAAAGGCAGAAAGAGTTTTATTAGCTAAACTGCGCTCCATAAGAAAGACTATCAAAGAACAGCTTGCTTTCAGCAGACTGCATATTTGTTTATACTAACAAGTAGAACACAGAAAAACACTTTCTGGCTTGTTTGCAATGAGCACCAGAAAGACAGTTTTATTAACTGAACTGCACTCAGTATTCAAGACTGTCAAAGAACAACTTGTTTTCAGCAAACTGCTACTTTGCTTTTACAATCCAGTATGAAGTATAAAAACACTTTTTGGCTTGCTTGCAATGAAAGGCAGAAAGAGTTTTATTAGCTGAACTGCACTCCATAAGAAAGACTGTCAGAGTACAGCTTATTTCCAGCAAACTGCATCTTTGCTTACACAGAGAAGAAGAACACAGAAAAGCACTTTCTGGCTTGTTTGCAATTAAAGCCAGAAATAGTTTTATTAGCTGAACTGCACTCAGTATTCAAGACTGTCAAAGAACAGCTTGTTTCCAGCAAACTGCATCTTTGCTCATACAGATGTGTAGAACACAGAAAAACACTTTATGGCTTGTTTGCAATGAGCACCAGAAAGACAGTTTTATTAACTGAACTGCACCCAGTATTCAAGACTGTGAAAGAACAACTTGTTTTCAGGAAACTGCATCTTTGCTTTTACAATCCATTATGAAGCATAAAAACACTTTCGGGCTTGCTTGCAATGAAAGGCAGAAAGAGTTTTATTAGCTAAACTGCGCTCCATAAGAAAGACTATCAAAGAACAGCTTGCTTTCAGCAGACTGCATATTTGTTTATACTAACAAGTAGAACACAGAAAAACACTTTCTGGCTTGTTTGCAATGAGCACCAGAAAGACAGTTTTATTAACTGAACTGCACTCAGTATTCAAGACTGTCAAAGAACAACTTGTTTTCAGCAAACTGCTACTTTGCTTTTACAATCCAGTATGAAGTATAAAAACACTTTCTGGCTTGCTTGCAATGAAAGGCAGAAAGAGTTTTATTAGCTGAACTGCACTCCATAAGAAAGACTGTCAGAGTACAGCTTGCTTTCAGCAGACTGCATATTTGTTTATACTAACAATTGGAACACAGAAAAACATTTTCTGGCTTGATTGCAATGAGCACCAGAAAGACAGTTTTATTAACTGAACTGCACTCAGTATTCAAGACTGTCAAAGAACAACTTGTTTTCAGCAAACTGCATCTTTGCTTTTACAATCCATTATGAAGCATAAAAACACTTTCGGGCTTGCTTGCAATGAAAGGCAGAAAGAGTTTTATTAGCTAAACTGCGCTCCATAAGAAAGACTATCAAAGAACAGCTTGCTTTCAGCAGACTGCATATTTGTTTATACTAACAAGTAGAACACAGAAAAACACTTTCTGGCTTGTTTGCAATGAGCACCAGAAAGACAGTTTTATTAACTGAACTGCACTCAGTATTCAAGACTGTCAAAGAACAACTTGTTTTCAGCAAACTGCTACTTTGCTTTTACAATCCAGTATGAAGTATAAAAACACTTTCTGGCTTGCTTGCAATGAAAGGCAGAAAGAGTTTTATTAGCTGAACTGCACTCCATAAGAAAGACTGTCAGAGTACAGCTTATTTCCAGCAAACTGCATATTTGCTTACACAGAGAAGAAGAACACAGAAAAGCACTTTCTGGCTTGTTTGCAATTAATGCCAGAAATAGTTTTATTAGCTGAACTGCACTCAGTATTCAAGACTGTCAAAGAACAGCTTGTTTCCAGCAAACTGCATCTTTGCTTATACAGATGTGTAGAACACAGAAAAACACTTTCTGGCTTGTTTGCAATGAGCACCAGAAAGACAGTTTTATTATCTGAACTGCACCCAGTATTCAAGACTGTGAAAGAACAACTTGTTTTCAGCAAACTGCTACTTTGCTTTTACAATCCATTACGAAGCATAAAAACACTTTCGGGCTTGCTTGCAATGAAAGGCAGAAAGAGTTTTATTAGCTAAACTGCACTCCATAAGAAAGACTGTCAGAGTACAGCTTGCTTTCAGCAGACTGCATATTTGTTTATACTAACAATTGGAACACAGAAAAACACTTTCTGGCTTGTTTGCAATGAGCACCAGAAAGACAGTTTTATTAACTGAACTGCACTCAGTATTCAAGACTGTCAAAGAACAACTTGTTTTCAGGAAACTGCATCTTTGCTTTTACAATCCATTATGAAGCATAAAAACACTTTCGGGCTTGCTTGCAATGAAAGGCAGAAAGAGTTTTATTAGCTAAACTGCGCTCCATAAGAAAGACTATCAAAGAACAGCTTGCTTTCAGCAGACTGCATATTTGTTTATACTAACAAGTAGAACACAGAAAAACACTTTCTGGCTTGTTTGCAATGAGCACCAGAAAGACAGTTTTATTAACTGAACTGCACTCAGTATTCAAGACTGTCAAAGAACAACTTGTTTTCAGCAAACTGCTACTTTGCTTTTACAATCCAGTATGAAGTATAAAAACACTTTCTGGCTTGCTTGCAATGAAAGGCAGAAAGAGTTTTATTAGCTGAACTGCACTCCATAAGAAAGACTGTCAGAGTACAGCTTGCTTTCAGCAGACTGCATATTTGTTTATACTAACAATTGGAACACAGAAAAACATTTTCTGGCTTGATTGCAATGAGCACCAGAAAGACAGTTTTATTAACTGAACTGCACTCAGTATTCAAGACTGTCAAAGAACAACTTGTTTTCAGCAAACTGCATCTTTGCTTTTACAATCCATTATGAAGCATAAAAACACTTTCGGGCTTGCTTGCAATGAAAGGCAGAAAGAGTTTTATTAGCTAAACTGCGCTCCATAAGAAAGACTATCAAAGAACAGCTTGCTTTCAGCAGACTGCATATTTGTTTATACTAACAAGTAGAACACAGAAAAACACTTTCTGGCTTGTTTGCAATGAGCACCAGAAAGACAGTTTTATTAACTGAACTGCACTCAGTATTCAAGACTGTCAAAGAACAACTTGTTTTCAGCAAACTGCTACTTTGCTTTTACAATCCAGTATGAAGTATAAAAACACTTTCTGGCTTGCTTGCAATGAAAGGCAGAAAGAGTTTTATTAGCTGAACTGCACTCCATAAGAAAGACTGTCAGAGTACAGCTTATTTCCAGCAAACTGCATATTTGCTTACACAGAGAAGAAGAACACAGAAAAGCACTTTCTGGCTTGTTTGCAATTAATGCCAGAAATAGTTTTATTAGCTGAACTGCACTCAGTATTCAAGACTGTCAAAGAACAGCTTGTTTCCAGCAAACTGCATCTTTGCTTATACAGATGTGTAGAACACAGAAAAACACTTTCTGGCTTGTTTGCAATGAGCACCAGAAAGACAGTTTTATTATCTGAACTGCACCCAGTATTCAAGACTGTGAAAGAACAACTTGTTTTCAGCAAACTGCTACTTTGCTTTTACAATCCATTACGAAGCATAAAAACACTTTCGGGCTTGCTTGCAATGAAAGGCAGAAAGAGTTTTATTAGCTAAACTGCACTCCATAAGAAAGACTGTCAGAGTACAGCTTGCTTTCAGCAGACTGCATATTTGTTTATACTAACAATTGGAACACAGAAAAACACTTTCTGGCTTGTTTGCAATGAGCACCAGAAAGACAGTTTTATTAACTGAACTGCACTCAGTATTCAAGACTGTCAAAGAACAACTTGTTTTCAGGAAACTGCATCTTTGCTTTTACAATCCATTATGAAGCATAAAAACACTTTCGGGCTTGCTTGCAATGAAAGGCAGAAAGAGTTTTATTAGCTAAACTGCGCTCCATAAGAAAGACTATCAAAGAACAGCTTGCTTTCAGCAGACTGCATATTTGTTTATACTAACAAGTAGAACACAGAAAAACACTTTCTGGCTTGTTTGCAATGAGCACCAGAAAGACAGTTTTATTAACTGAACTGCACTCAGTATTCAAAACTGTCAAAGAACAACTTGTTTTCAGCAAACTGCTACTTTGCTTTTACAATCCAGTATGAAGTATAAAAACACTTTCTGGCTTGCTTGCAATGAAAGGCAGAAAGAGTTTTATTAGCTGAACTGCACTCCATAAGAAAGACTGTCAGAGTACAGCTTGCTTTCAGCAGACTGCATATTTGTTTATACTAACAATTGGAACACAGAAAAACATTTTCTGGCTTGATTGCAATGAGCACCAGAAAGACAGTTTTATTAACTGAACTGCACTCAGTATTCAAGACTGTCAAAGAACAACTTGTTTTCAGCAAACTGCATCTTTGCTTTTACAATCCATTATGAAGCATAAAAACACTTTCGGGCTTGCTTGCAATGAAAGGCAGAAAGAGTTTTATTAGCTAAACTGCGCTCCATAAGAAAGACTATCAAAGAACAGCTTGCTTTCAGCAGACTGCATATTTGTTTATACTAACAAGTAGAACACAGAAAAACACTTTCTGGCTTGTTTGCAATGAGCACCAGAAAGACAGTTTTATTAACTGAACTGCACTCAGTATTCAAGACTGTCAAAGAACAACTTGTTTTCAGCAAACTGCTACTTTGCTTTTACAATCCAGTATGAAGTATAAAAACACTTTTTGGCTTGCTTGCAATGAAAGGCAGAAAGAGTTTTATTAGCTGAACTGCACTCCATAAGAAAGACTGTCAGAGTACAGCTTATTTCCAGCAAACTGCATCTTTGCTTACACAGAGAAGAAGAACACAGAAAAGCACTTTCTGGCTTGTTTGCAATTAATGCCAGAAATAGTTTTATTAGCTGAACTGCACTCAGTATTCAAGACTGTCAAAGAACAGCTTGTTTCCAGCAAACTGCATCTTTGCTCATACAGATGTGTAGAACACAGAAAAACACTTTATGGCTTGTTTGCAATGAGCACCAGAAAGACAGTTTTATTAACTGAACTGCACCCAGTATTCAAGACTGTGAAAGAACAACTTGTTTTCAGCAAACTGCTACTTTGCTTTTACAATCCATTATGAAGCATAAAAACACTTTCTGGCTTGCTTGCAATGAAAGGCAGAAAGAGTTTTATTAGCTGAACTGCACTCCATAAGAAAGACTGTCAGAGTACAGCTTGCTTTCAGCAGACTGCATATTTGTCTATACTAACAATTGGAACACAGAAAAACACTTTCTGGCTTGTTTGCAATGAGCACCAGAAAGACAGTTTTATTAACTGAACTGCACTCAGTATTCAAGACTGTCAAAGAACAACTTGTTTTCAGGAAACTGCATCTTTGCTTTTACAATCCATTATGAAGCATAAAAACACTTTCGGGCTTGCTTGCAATGAAAGGCAGAAAGAGTTTTATTAGCTAAACTGCGCTCCATAAGAAAGACTATCAAAGAACAGCTTGCTTTCAGCAGACTGCATATTTGTTTATACTAACAAGTAGAACACAGAAAAACACTTTCTGGCTTGTTTGCAATGAGCACCAGAAAGACAGTTTTATTAACTGAACTGCACTCAGTATTCAAGACTGTCAAAGAACAACTTGTTTTCAGCAAACTGCTACTTTGCTTTTACAATCCAGTATGAAGTATAAAAACACTTTCTGGCTAGCTTGCAATGAAAGGCAGAAAGAGTTTTATTAGCTGAACTGCACTCCATAAGAAAGACTGTCAGAGTACAGCTTGCTTTCAGCAGACTGCATATTTGTTTATACTAACAATTGGAACACAGAAAAACATTTTCTGGCTTGATTGCAATGAGCACCAGAAAGACAGTTTTATTAACTGAACTGCACTCAGTATTCAAGACTGTCAAAGAACAACTTGTTTTCAGCAAACTGCTACTTTGCTTTTACAATCCAGTATGAAGTATAAAAACACTTTCTGGCTTGCTTGCAATGAAAGGCAGAAAGAGTTTTATTAGCTGAACTGCACTCCATAAGAAAGACTGTCAGAGTACAGCTTGCTTTCAGCAGACTGCATATTTGTTTATACTAACAATTGGAACACAGAAAAACATTTTCTGGCTTGATTGCAATGAGCACCAGAAAGACAGTTTTATTAACTGAACTGCACTCAGTATTCAAGACTGTCAAAGAACAACTTGTTTTCAGCAAACTGCATCTTTGCTTTTACAATCCATTATGAAGCATAAAAACACTTTCGGGCTTGCTTGCAATGAAAGGCAGAAAGAGTTTTATTAGCTAAACTGCGCTCCATAAGAAAGACTATCAAAGAACAGCTTGCTTTCAGCAGACTGCATATTTGTCTATACTAACAATTGGAACACAGAAAAACACTTTCTGGCTTGTTTGCAATGAGCACCAGAAAGACAGTTTTATTAACTGAACTGCACTCAGTATTCAAGACTGTCAAAGAACAACTTGTTTTCAGGAAACTGCATCTTTGCTTTTACAATCCATTATGAAGCATAAAAACACTTTCGGGCTTGCTTGCAATGAAAGGCAGAAAGAGTTTTATTAGCTAAACTGCGCTCCATAAGAAAGACTATCAAAGAACAGCTTGCTTTCAGCAGACTGCATATTTGTTTATACTAACAAGTAGAACACAGAAAAACACTTTCTGGCTTGTTTGCAATGAGCACCAGAAAGACAGTTTTATTAACTGAACTGCACTCAGTATTCAAGACTGTCAAAGAACAACTTGTTTTCAGCAAACTGCTACTTTGCTTTTACAATCCAGTATGAAGTATAAAAACACTTTCTGGCTAGCTTGCAATGAAAGGCAGAAAGAGTTTTATTAGCTGAACTGCACTCCATAAGAAAGACTGTCAGAGTACAGCTTGCTTTCAGCAGACTGCATATTTGTTTATACTAACAATTGGAACACAGAAAAACATTTTCTGGCTTGATTGCAATGAGCACCAGAAAGACAGTTTTATTAACTGAACTGCACTCAGTATTCAAGACTGTCAAAGAACAACTTGTTTTCAGCAAACTGCTACTTTGCTTTTACAATCCAGTATGAAGTATAAAAACACTTTCTGGCTTGCTTGCAATGAAAGGCAGAAAGAGTTTTATTAGCTGAACTGCACTCCATAAGAAAGACTGTCAGAGTACAGCTTGCTTTCAGCAGACTGCATATTTGTTTATACTAACAATTGGAACACAGAAAAACATTTTCTGGCTTGATTGCAATGAGCACCAGAAAGACAGTTTTATTAACTGAACTGCACTCAGTATTCAAGACTGTCAAAGAACAACTTGTTTTCAGCAAACTGCATCTTTGCTTTTACAATCCATTATGAAGCATAAAAACACTTTCGGGCTTGCTTGCAATGAAAGGCAGAAAGAGTTTTATTAGCTAAACTGCGCTCCATAAGAAAGACTATCAAAGAACAGCTTGCTTTCAGCAGACTGCATATTTGTTTATACTAACAAGTAGAACACAGAAAAACACTTTCTGGCTTGTTTGCAATGAGCACCAGAAAGACAGTTTTATTAACTGAACTGCACTCAGTATTCAAGACTGTCAAAGAACAACTTGTTTTCAGCAAACTGCTACTTTGCTTTTACAATCCAGTATGAAGTATAAAAACACTTTCTGGCTTGCTTGCAATGAAAGGCAGAAAGAGTTTTATTAGCTGAACTGCACTCCATAAGAAAGACTGTCAGAGTACAGCTTATTTCCAGCAAACTGCATATTTGCTTACACAGAGAAGAAGAACACAGAAAAGCACTTTCTGGCTTGTTTGCAATTAATGCCAGAAATAGTTTTATTAGCTGAACTGCACTCAGTATTCAAGACTGTCAAAGAACAGCTTGTTTCCAGCAAACTGCATCTTTGCTTATACAGATGTGTAGAACACAGAAAAACACTTTCTGGCTTGTTTGCAATGAGCACCAGAAAGACAGTTTTATTATCTGAACTGCACCCAGTATTCAAGACTGTGAAAGAACAACTTGTTTTCAGCAAACTGCTACTTTGCTTTTACAATCCATTACGAAGCATAAAAACACTTTCGGGCTTGCTTGCAATGAAAGGCAGAAAGAGTTTTATTAGCTAAACTGCACTCCATAAGAAAGACTGTCAGAGTACAGCTTGCTTTCAGCAGACTGCATATTTGTTTATACTAACAATTGGAACACAGAAAAACACTTTCTGGCTTGTTTGCAATGAGCACCAGAAAGACAGTTTTATTAACTGAACTGCACTCAGTATTCAAGACTGTCAAAGAACAACTTGTTTTCAGGAAACTGCATCTTTGCTTTTACAATCCATTATGAAGCATAAAAACACTTTCGGGCTTGCTTGCAATGAAAGGCAGAAAGAGTTTTATTAGCTAAACTGCGCTCCATAAGAAAGACTATCAAAGAACAGCTTGCTTTCAGCAGACTGCATATTTGTTTATACTAACAAGTAGAACACAGAAAAACACTTTCTGGCTTGTTTGCAATGAGCACCAGAAAGACAGTTTTATTAACTGAACTGCACTCAGTATTCAAAACTGTCAAAGAACAACTTGTTTTCAGCAAACTGCTACTTTGCTTTTACAATCCAGTATGAAGTATAAAAACACTTTCTGGCTTGCTTGCAATGAAAGGCAGAAAGAGTTTTATTAGCTGAACTGCACTCCATAAGAAAGACTGTCAGAGTACAGCTTGCTTTCAGCAGACTGCATATTTGTTTATACTAACAATTGGAACACAGAAAAACATTTTCTGGCTTGATTGCAATGAGCACCAGAAAGACAGTTTTATTAACTGAACTGCACTCAGTATTCAAGACTGTCAAAGAACAACTTGTTTTCAGCAAACTGCATCTTTGCTTTTACAATCCATTATGAAGCATAAAAACACTTTCGGGCTTGCTTGCAATGAAAGGCAGAAAGAGTTTTATTAGCTAAACTGCGCTCCATAAGAAAGACTATCAAAGAACAGCTTGCTTTCAGCAGACTGCATATTTGTTTATACTAACAAGTAGAACACAGAAAAACACTTTCTGGCTTGTTTGCAATGAGCACCAGAAAGACAGTTTTATTAACTGAACTGCACTCAGTATTCAAGACTGTCAAAGAACAACTTGTTTTCAGCAAACTGCTACTTTGCTTTTACAATCCAGTATGAAGTATAAAAACACTTTTTGGCTTGCTTGCAATGAAAGGCAGAAAGAGTTTTATTAGCTGAACTGCACTCCATAAGAAAGACTGTCAGAGTACAGCTTATTTCCAGCAAACTGCATCTTTGCTTACACAGAGAAGAAGAACACAGAAAAGCACTTTCTGGCTTGTTTGCAATTAATGCCAGAAATAGTTTTATTAGCTGAACTGCACTCAGTATTCAAGACTGTCAAAGAACAGCTTGTTTCCAGCAAACTGCATCTTTGCTCATACAGATGTGTAGAACACAGAAAAACACTTTATGGCTTGTTTGCAATGAGCACCAGAAAGACAGTTTTATTAACTGAACTGCACCCAGTATTCAAGACTGTGAAAGAACAACTTGTTTTCAGCAAACTGCTACTTTGCTTTTACAATCCATTATGAAGCATAAAAACACTTTCTGGCTTGCTTGCAATGAAAGGCAGAAAGAGTTTTATTAGCTGAACTGCACTCCATAAGAAAGACTGTCAGAGTACAGCTTGCTTTCAGCAGACTGCATATTTGTCTATACTAACAATTGGAACACAGAAAAACACTTTCTGGCTTGTTTGCAATGAGCACCAGAAAGACAGTTTTATTAACTGAACTGCACTCAGTATTCAAGACTGTCAAAGAACAACTTGTTTTCAGGAAACTGCATCTTTGCTTTTACAATCCATTATGAAGCATAAAAACACTTTCGGGCTTGCTTGCAATGAAAGGCAGAAAGAGTTTTATTAGCTAAACTGCGCTCCATAAGAAAGACTATCAAAGAACAGCTTGCTTTCAGCAGACTGCATATTTGTTTATACTAACAAGTAGAACACAGAAAAACACTTTCTGGCTTGTTTGCAATGAGCACCAGAAAGACAGTTTTATTAACTGAACTGCACTCAGTATTCAAGACTGTCAAAGAACAACTTGTTTTCAGCAAACTGCTACTTTGCTTTTACAATCCAGTATGAAGTATAAAAACACTTTCTGGCTAGCTTGCAATGAAAGGCAGAAAGAGTTTTATTAGCTGAACTGCACTCCATAAGAAAGACTGTCAGAGTACAGCTTGCTTTCAGCAGACTGCATATTTGTTTATACTAACAATTGGAACACAGAAAAACATTTTCTGGCTTGATTGCAATGAGCACCAGAAAGACAGTTTTATTAACTGAACTGCACTCAGTATTCAAGACTGTCAAAGAACAACTTGTTTTCAGCAAACTGCATCTTTGCTTTTACAATCCATTATGAAGCATAAAAACACTTTCGGGCTTGCTTGCAATGAAAGGCAGAAAGAGTTTTATTAGCTAAACTGCGCTCCATAAGAAAGACTGTCAGAGTACAGCTTGCTTTCAGCAGACTGCATATTTGTTTATACTAACAAGTAGAACACAGAAAAACACTTTCTGGCTTGTTTGCAATGAGCACCAGAAAGACAGTTTTATTAACTGAACTGCACTCAGTATTCAAGACTGTCAAAGAACAACTTGTTTTCAGCAAACTGCTACTTTGCTTTTACAATCCAGTATGAAGTATAAAAACACTTTCTGGCTTGCTTGCAATGAAAGGCAGAAAGAGTTTTATTAGCTGAACTGCACTCCATAAGAAAGACTGTCAGAGTACAGCTTGCTTTCAGCAGACTGCATATTTGTTTATACTAACAATTGGAACACAGAAAAACATTTTCTGGCTTGATTGCAATGAGCACCAGAAAGACAGTTTTATTAACTGAACTGTACTCAGTATTCAAGACTGTCAAAGAACAACTTGTTTTCAGCAAACTGCATCTTTGCTTTTACAATCCATTATGAAGCATAAAAACACTTTCGGGCTTGCTTGCAATGAAAGGCAGAAAGAGTTTTATTAGCTAAACTGCGCTCCATAAGAAAGACTATCAAAGAACAGCTTGCTTTCAGCAGACTGCATATTTGTTTATACTAACAAGTAGAACACAGAAAAACACTTTCTGGCTTGTTTGCAATGAGCACCAGAAAGACAGTTTTATTAACTGAACTGCACTCAGTATTCAAGACTGTCAAAGAACAACTTGTTTTCAGCAAACTGCTACTTTGCTTTTACAATCCAGTATGAAGTATAAAAACACTTTCTGGCTTGCTTGCAATGAAAGGCAGAAAGAGTTTTATTAGCTGAACTGCACTCCATAAGAAAGACTGTCAGAGTACAGCTTATTTCCAGCAAACTGCATATTTGCTTACACAGAGAAGAAGAACACAGAAAAGCACTTTCTGGCTTGTTTGCAATTAATGCCAGAAATAGTTTTATTAGCTGAACTGCACTCAGTATTCAAGACTGTCAAAGAACAGCTTGTTTCCAGCAAACTGCATCTTTGCTTATACAGATGTGTAGAACACAGAAAAACACTTTCTGGCTTGTTTGCAATGAGCACCAGAAAGACAGTTTTATTAACTGAACTGCACCCAGTATTCAAGACTGTGAAAGAACAACTTGTTTTCAGCAAACTGCTACTTTGCTTTTACAATCCATTATGAAGCATAAAAACACTTTCTGGCTTGCTTGCAATGAAAGGCAGAAAGAGTTTTATTAGCTGAACTGCACTCCATAAGAAAGACTGTCAGAGTACAGCTTGCTTTCAGCAGACTGCATATTTGTCTATACTAACAATTGGAACACAGAAAAACACTTTCTGGCTTGTTTGCAATGAGCACCAGAAAGACAGTTTTATTAACTGAACTGCACTCAGTATTCAAGACTGTCAAAGAACAACTTGTTTTCAGGAAACTGCATCTTTGCTTTTACAATCCATTATGAAGCATAAAAACACTTTCGGGCTTGCTTGCAATGAAAGGCAGAAAGAGTTTTATTAGCTAAACTGCGCTCCATAAGAAAGACTATCAAAGAACAGCTTGCTTTCAGCAGACTGCATATTTGTTTATACTAACAAGTAGAACACAGAAAAACACTTTCTGGCTTGTTTGCAATGAGCACCAGAAAGACAGTTTTATTAACTGAACTGCACTCAGTATTCAAGACTGTCAAAGAACAACTTGTTTTCAGCAAACTGCTACTTTGCTTTTACAATCCAGTATGAAGTATAAAAAAACTTTCTGGCTAGCTTGCAATGAAAGGCAGAAAGAGTTTTATTAGCTGAACTGCACTCCATAAGAAAGACTGTCAGAGTACAGCTTGCTTTCAGCAGACTGCATATTTGTTTATACTAACAATTGGAACACAGAAAAACATTTTCTGGCTTGATTGCAATGAGCACCAGAAAGACAGTTTTATTAACTGAACTGCACTCAGTATTCAAGACTGTCAAAGAACAACTTGTTTTCAGCAAACTGCATCTTTGCTTTTACAATCCATTATGAAGCATAAAAACACTTCCGGGCTTGCTTGCAATGAAAGGCAGAAAGAGTTTTATTAGCTAAACTGCGCTCCATAAGAAAGACTGTCAGAGTACAGCTTGCTTTCAGCAGACTGCATATTTGTTTATACTAACAATTGGAACACAGAAAAACACTTTCTGGCTTGTTTGCAATGAGCACCAGAAAGACAGTTTTATTAACTGAACTGCACTCAGTATTCAAGACTGTCAAAGAACAACTTGTTTTCAGCAAACTGCTACTTTGCTTTTACAATCCAGTATGAAGTATAAAAACACTTTCTGGCTTGCTTGCAATGAAAGGCAGAAAGAGTTTTATTAGCTGAACTGCACTCCATAAGAAAGACTGTCAGAGTACAGCTTGCTTTCAGCAGACTGCATATTTGTTTATACTAACAATTGGAACACAGAAAAACATTTTCTGGCTTGATTGCAATGAGCACCAGAAAGACAGTTTTATTAACTGAACTGCACTCAGTATTCAAGACTGTCAAAGAACAACTTGTTTTCAGCAAACTGCATCTTTGCTTTTACAATCCATTATGAAGCATAAAAACACTTTCGGGCTTGCTTGCAATGAAAGGCAGAAAGAGTTTTATTAGCTAAACTGCGCTCCATAAGAAAGACTATCAAAGAACAGCTTGCTTTCAGCAGACTGCATATTTGTTTATACTAACAAGTAGAACACAGAAAAACACTTTCTGGCTTGTTTGCAATGAGCACCAGAAAGACAGTTTTATTAACTGAACTGCACTCAGTATTCAAGACTTTCAAAGAACAACTTGTTTTCAGCAAACTGCTACTTTGCTTTTACAATCCAGTATGAAGTATAAAAACACTTTCTGGCTTGCTTGCAATGAAAGGCAGAAAGAGTTTTATTAGCTGAACTGCACTCCATAAGAAAGACTGTCAGAGTACAGCTTATTTCCAGCAAACTGCATATTTGCTTACACAGAGAAGAAGAACACAGAAAAGCACTTTCTGGCTTGTTTGCAATTAATGCCAGAAATAGTTTTATTAGCTGAACTGCACTCAGTATTCAAGACTGTCAAAGAACAGCTTGTTTCCAGCAAACTGCATCTTTGCTTATACAGATGTGTAGAACACAGAAAAACACTTTCTGGCTTGTTTGCAATGAGCACCAGAAAGACAGTTTTATTAACTGAACTGCACTCAGTAATCAAGACTGTCAAAGAACAACTTGTTTTCAGCAAACTGCTACTTTGCTTTTACAATCCAGTATGAAGTATAAAAACACTTTCTGGCTTGCTTGCAATGAAAGGCAGAAAGAGTTTTATTAGCTGAACTGCACTCCATAAGAAAGACTGTCAGAGTACAGCTTGCTTTCAGCAGACTGCATATTTGTTTATACTAACAATTGGAACACAGAAAAACATTTTCTGGCTTGATTGCAATGAGCACCAGAAAGACAGTTTTATTAACTGAACTGCACTCAGTATTCAAGACTGTCAAAGAACAACTTGTTTTCAGCAAACTGCATCTTTGCTTTTACAATCCATTATGAAGCATAAAAACACTTTCGGGCTTGCTTGCAATGAAAGGCAGAAAGAGTTTTATTAGCTAAACTGCGCTCCATAAGAAAGACTATCAAAGAACAGCTTGCTTTCAGCAGACTGCATATTTGTTTATACTAACAAGTAGAACACAGAAAAACACTTTCTGGCATGTTTGCAATGAGCACCAGAAAGACAGTTTCATTAACTGAACTGCACTCAGTATTCAAGACTGTCAAAGAACAACTTGTTTTCAGCAAACTGCTACTTTGCTTTTACAATCCAGTATGAAGTATAAAAACACTTTCTGGCTTGCTTGCAATGAAAGGCAGAAAGAGTTTTATTAGCTGAACTGTACTCCATAAGAAAGACTGTCAGAGTACAGCTTATTTCCAGCAAACTGCATCTTTGCTTACACAGAGAAGAAGAACACAGAAAAGCACTTTCTGGCTTGTTTGCAATTAATGCCAGAAATAGTTTTATTAGCTGAACTGCACTCAGTATTCAAGACTGTCAAAGAACAGCTTGTTTCCAGCAAACTGCATCTTTGCTTATACAGATGTGTAGAACACAGAAAAACACTTTCTGGCTTGTTTGCAATGAGCACCAGAAAGACAGTTTTATTAACTGAACTGCACCCAGTATTCAAGACTGTGAAAGAACAACTTGTTTTCAGCAAACTGCTACTTTGCTTTTACAATCCATTATGAAGCATAAAAACACTTTTGGGCTTGCTTGCAATGAAAGGCAGAAAGAGTTTTATTAGCTAAACTGCGCTCCATAAGAAAGACTATCAAAGAACAGCTTGCTTTCAGCAGACTGCATATTTGTTTATACTAACAAGTAGAACACAGAAAAAAACTTTCTGGCTTGTTTGCAATGAGCACCAGAAAGACAGTTTTATTAACTGAACTGCACTCAGTATTCAAGACTGTCAAAGAACAACTTGTTTTCAGCAAACTGCTACTTTGCTTTTACAATCCAGTATGAAGTATAAAAACACTTTCTGGCTTGCTTGCAATGAAAGGCAGAAAGAGTTTTATTAGCTGAACTGCACTCCATAAGAAAGTCTGTCAGAGTACAGCTTGCTTTCAGCAGACTGCATATTTGTTTATACTAACAATTGGAACACAGAAAAACACTTTCTGGCTTGTTTGCAATGAGCACCAGAAAGACAGTTTTATTAACTGAACTGCACTCAGTATTCAAGACTGTCAAAGAACAACTTGTTTTCAGGAACTGCATCTTTGCTTTTACAATCCATTATGAAGCATAAAAACACTTTCGGGCTTGCTTGCATTGAAAGGCAGAAAGAGTTTTATTAGCTAAACTGCGCTCCATAAGAAAGACTATCAAAGAACAGCTTGCTTTCAGCAGACTGCATATTTGTTTATACTAACAAGTAGAACACAGAAAAACACTTTCTGGCTTGTTTGCAATGAGCACCAGAAAGACAGTTTTATTAACTGAACTGCACTCAGTATTCAAGACTGTCAAAGAACAACTTGTTTTCAGCAAACTGCTACTTTGCTTTTACAATCCAGTATGAAGTATAAAAACACTTTCTGGCTTGCTTGCAATGAAAGGCAGAAAGAGTTTTATTAGCTGAACTGCACTCCATAAGAAAGACTGTCAGAGTACAGCTTGCTTTCAGCAGACTGCATATTTGTTTATACTAACAATTGGAACACAAGAAAACATTTTCTGGCTTGTTTGCAATGAGCACCAGAAAGACAGTTTTATTAACTGAACTGCACTCAGTATTCAAGACTGTCAAAGAACAACTTGTTTTCAGCAAACTGCATCTTTGCTTTTACAATCCATTATGAAGCATAAAATCACTTTCGGGCTTGCTTGCAATGAAAGGCAGAAAGAGTTTTATTAGCTAAACTGCGCTCCATAAGAAAGACTATCAAAGAACAGCTTGCTTTCAGCAGACTGCATATTTGTTTATACTAACAAGTAGAACACAGAAAAACACTTTCTGGCTTGTTTGCAATGAGCACCAGAAAGACAGTTTTATTAACTGAACTGCACTCAGTATTCAAGACTGTCAAAGAACAACTTGTTTTCAGCAAACTGCTACTTTGCTTTTACAATCCAGTATGAAGTATAAAAACACTTTCTGGCTTGCTTGCAATGAAAGGCAGAAAGAGTTTTATTAGCTGAACTGCACTCCATAAGAAAGACTGTCAGAATACAGCTTGCTTTCAGCAGACTGCATATTTGTTTATACTAACAATTGGAACACAAAAAAACATTTTCTGGCTTGATTGCAATGAGCACCAGAAAGACAGTTTTATTAACTGAACTGCACTCAGTATTCAAGACTGTCAAAGAACAACTTGTTTTCAGCAAACTGCATCTTTGCTTTTACAATCCATTATGAAGCATAAAATCACTTTCGGGCTTGCTTGCAATGAAAGGCAGAAAGAGTTTTATTAGCTAAACTGCGCTCCATAAGAAAGACTATCAAAGAACAGCTTGCTTTCAGCAGACTGCATATTTGTTTATACTAACAAGTAGAACACAGAAAAACACTTTCTGGCTTGTTTGCAATGAGCACCAGAAAGACAGTTTTATTAACTGAACTGCACTCAGTATTCAAGACTGTCAAAGAACAAGTTGTTTTCAACAAACTGCTACTTTGCTTTTACAATCCAGTATGAAGTATAAAAACACTTTCTGGCTTGCTTGCAATGAAAGGCAGAAAGAGTTATATTAGCTGAACTGCACTCCATAAGAAAGACTGTCAGAGTACAGCTTGCTTTCAGCAGACTGCATATTTGTTTATACTAACAATTGGAACACAGAAAAACACTTTCTGGCTTGATTGCAATGAGCACCAGAAAGACAGTTTTATTAACTGAACTGCACTCAGTATTCAAGACTGTCAAAGAACAACTTGTTTTCAGCAAACTGCATCTTTGCTTTTACAATCCATTATGAAGCATAAAAACACTTTCGGGCTTGCTTGCAATGAAAGGCAGAAAGAGTTTTATTAGCTAAACTGCGCTCCATAAGAAAGACTGTCAGAGTACAGCTTGCTTTCAGCAGACTGCATATTTGTTTATACTAACAATTGGAACACAGAAAAACACTTTCTGGCTTGTTTGCAATGAGCACCAGAAAGACAGTTTTATTAACTGAACTGCACTCAGTATTCAAGACTGTCAAAGAACAAGTTGTTTTCAGCAAACTGCTACTTTGCTTTTACAATCCAGTATGAAGTATAAAAACACTTTCTGGCTTGCTTGCAATGAAAGGCAGAAAGAGTTTTATTAGCTGAACTGCACTCCATAAGAAAGACTGTCAGAGTACAGCTTGCTTTCAGCAGACTGCATATTTGTTTATACTAACAATTGGAACACAGAAAAACACTTTCTGGCTTGTTTGCAATGAGCACCAGAAAGACAGTTTTATTAACTGAACTGCACTCAGTATTCAAGACTGTCAAAGAACAACTTGTTTTCAGCAAACTGCTACTTTGCTTTTACAATCCAGTATGAAGTATAAAAACACTTTCTGGCTTGCTTGCAATGAAAGGCAGAAAGAGTTTTATTAGCTGAACTGCACTCCATAAGAAAGACTGTCAGAGTACAGCTTATTTCCAGCAAACTGCATCTTTGCTTACACAGAGAAGAAGAACACAGAAAAGCACTTTCTGGCTTGTTTGCAATTAATGCCAGAAATAGTTTTATTAGCTGAACTGCACTCAGTATTCAAGACTGTGAAAGAACAACTTGTTTTCAGCAAACTGCTACTTTGCTTTTACAATCCATTATGAAGCATAAAAACACTTTCGGGCTTGCTTGCAATGAAAGGCAGAAAGAGTTTTATTAGCTAAACTGCGCTCCATAAGAAAGACTATCACAGAACAGCTTGCTTTCAGCAGACTGCATATTTGTTTATACTAACAAGTAGAACACAGAAAAACACTTTCTGGCTTGTTTGCAATGAGCACCAGAAAGACAGTTTTATTAACTGAACTGCACTCAGTATTCAAGACTGTCAAAGAACAACTTGTTTTCAGCAAACTGCTACTTTGCTTTTACAATCCAGTATGAAGTATAAAAACACTTTCTGGCTTGCTTGCAATGAAAGGCAGAAAGAGTTTTATTAGCTGAACTGCACTCCATAAGAAAGACTGTCAGAGTACAGCTTATTTCCAGCAAACTGCATCTTTGCTTACACAGAGAAGAAGAACACAGAAAAGCACTTTCTGGCTTGTTTGCAATTAATGCCAGATATAGTTTTATTAGCTGAACTGCACTCAGTATTCAAGACTGTCAAAGAACAACTTGTTTCCAGCAAGCTGCATCTTTGCTTATACATATGTGTAGAACACAGAAAAACACTTTCTGGCTTGTTTGCAATGAGCACCAGAAAGACAGTTTTATTAACTGAACTGCACCCAGTATTCAAGACTGTGAAAGAACAACTTGTTTTCAGCAAACTGCTACTTTGCTTTTACAATCCATTATGAAGCATAAAAACACTTTCTGGCTTGCTTGCAATGAAAGGCAGAAAGAGTTTTATTAGCTGAACTGCACTCCATAAGAAAGACTGTCAGAGTACAGCTTGCTTTCAGCAGACTGCATATTTGTTTATACTAACAATTGGAACACAGAAAAACTCAACTAGATCATTAAGAGAGGAAAACAAGAGGTTTGATTTCAGCGAAGAGAAACATGTTTTAATACAAGAAGAAGGCAGACAACCACTTTCCAGGTTATTTCTAGTAAATGTGAGAATAGACAGAGCATGTTGAACAACTGCATTAGAGTATTACAAGGCGCCAGCAGGAGCTTTGAATTAAGCATACGGAAGCGTCCTTTGACAAAAAAGAAGACTGCAGAATAACAGTTTCCATATTGCACAACTGCATTAAGCATACCGAAGCGTCCTTTGACAAAGAAGATGACTGCAGAATAACACTTTCCAAATTGCTTATATTGAACGCCATAATGCACAGAGAGTAACAATATGAGCTTAACAACTCAACTAGATCATTAAGAGAGGAAAACAGGAGGTTTGATTTCAGCGAATAGAAACATGTTTTAATACAAGAAGAAGGCAGACAACCACTTTCCTGTTTGTTGCTAATGAATGTGAGAATGGACACACAATGTTGAACAACTGCGTTAGAGTATTACAAGGCGCCAGCAGGAGTTTTGAATTAAGCATACGGAAGCGTCCTTTGACAAAAAAGAAGACTGCAGAATAACAGTTTCCATATTGCACAACTGCATTAAGCATACCGAATCGTCCTTTGACAAAGAAGATGACTGCAGAATAAAACTTTCCAAATTGCTTATATTGAACGCCAGAATGCACAGAGAGTCACAATATGAGCTTAACAACTCAACTAGATCATTAAGAGAGGAAAACAGGGGGTTTGATTTCAGCGAAGAGTAACATGTTTTAATACAAGAAGAAGGCAAACATCCACTTTGCAGGTTATTTCTAGTAAATGTGAGAATGGACAGAGCATGTTGAAAAACTGCATTAGAGTATTACAAGGCGCCAGCAGGAGCTTTGAATTAAGCATACGGAAGCGTCCTTTGACAAAAAAGAAGACTGCAGAATAACACTTTCCATATTGCACAACTGCATTAAGCATACCGAAGCGTCCTTTGACAAAGAAGATGACTGCAGAATAACACTTTCCAAATTGCTTATATTGAACACCAGAATGCACAGAGAGTCACAATATGAGCTTAATAACTCAACTAGATCATTAAGAGAGGAAAAGAAGAGGTTTGATTTCAGCGAAGAGAAACATGTTTTAATACAAGAAGAAAGCAGACAACCACTTTCCAGGTTGTTTCTAATGAATGTGAGAATGGACAGACAATGTTGAACAACTGCATTAGAGTATTACAAGGCGCAAGCAGCAGCTTTGAATTAAGCATACGGGAGCGTCCTTTGACAAAGAAGATGACTGCAGAATAACACTTTCCAAATTGCTTATATTGAACGCCAGAATGCACAGAGATTCATAATATGAGCTTGATAACTCAACTAGATCATTAAGTGAGGAAAACAACAGGTTTGATTTCAGCGAAGAGAAACATGTTTTAATACAAGAAGAAGGCAGACAACCACTTTCCAGGTTGTTTCTAATGAATGTGAGAATGGACACACAATTTTGAACAACTGCATTAGAGTATTACAAGGTGCCAGCAGGAGCTTTGAATTAAGCATACGGAAACGTCCTTTGACAAAAAAGAAGACTGCAGAATAACAGTTTCCAAATTGCACACCTGCATTAAGCATACCGAAGCCTCCTTTGACAAAGAAGATGACTGCAGAACAACACTTTCCAAATTGCTTATATTGAACGCCAGAATGCACAGAGAGTCACATTATGAGCTTAATAACTCAACTAGATCATTAAGAGAGAAAAAGAAGAGGCTTGATTTCAGCGAAGAGAAACATGTTTTAATACAAGTGTAGTGGAGTATGGACCGAAGATAGATATGGACCGAATATAAATCAAAATGAAGAAATGAAAAGTTTCGAATTAAAACTTTTCCAGTCTGAAGAGAACCTTTCTCCTGAATCCAACATTCCACGAACCACAGGGGTTCTCTCTTGTGAGAAACAGGAACCTAGAACAAAGAAGAGAGTTTTTACGGCCCGCTTTTATGACAATGGCACCTAAATGTCTCGTCCTTATCTCGAGCCCACTAAAAAGGATCAGCAAATGGTTAAACCAAAAGTGACCTCGGTTGAACCCCCGTGACTCACCTATTCAACAACCAACATGGCATGGACCAACAGCGACCCCAAATGGACACTGGCGAAACTACGCCTCGCTCGGGGTCGCCTAAAACAAATGACTGGAATGAAGTCAAATTATGATTAAATGTGTATAAACAAATGTATTAATGTCACTTTCTGTGCCCTCAGATGAATGTCCACCTTCTAATGAAATGATGTATATTGCTGATTGTTTCTATCATGAAAAGAAGTTTTGTCTCTGACTAGAGAAACGGATTAATGTTTTTCTAACGTATTATTGTAAATGGGACGTAAACACAACGTACCCCAGGATGAAATCTTATGTAAATGTTTGATATTAATAATCCAGGACACTCATTGTGGTATGACTAATATGAATAGGAAATTTCCATACGGGAAATCTTATTACTTATTGTTTAAATCTCTGATTCAGCCTTCCCCCTTTCCTGTCTCATGAAGTCGGTCAAGTGAGGCTGAACTCGCGCCCAATCGGAAAAGGACGCCTCCCATGAGGGCGTGACCGCTCTGGCTTTGAAAAACAGCTCAACAGCTCGACACAAAAAATTTCAAGCTGAGCAAAAAAGAGTAAGCGAAGGAGAACAGAAAACAGAAAATGGAGAAGAGAGGACAACAACAGCAAAGAAATCCAAGGAACTTTGAAACAACAAAGAGATCAACAGAGACCCTCGCTTCAACTCCGAAAACCTCTCCAAAACGAGACGCTTTCTCCTTCACGCCAACGAAACAAAGAAAAACCTTAGAGACTTCATCAAAAGCTCACAAGAGACTTCTTGAATTAGCTAAAAGTATGAAGCTTTAATAATGCGTCGAGTGATTTGAACATTTTCTTTTCTTTTAATTGTGTTTTGTTTATTGCCCCCTCGAAGTGTGATCTCACGAGTGATCAAAGTAGGCGAAACTTATTCGTGGCCAGAATAAGATATCGACCTTTTTGATTAGTTGATAGCAGATATATTAACGTTATAATCTGACTTCTGAGGGCATTACTCCTGGGAAACTGAACAACTAGACGAGCTAACACTCTGAAAAAGCCACTCCACCTCGGTGAGAAACCGCCCACGCCTGCGACTCTCCAAAGAGGGGAAATCTCGATCGACGCCGCTCTACCTGAAGCCGAGAGCTTCTAACTCAACCGGAAGGGAATCTCCTTCACAAGCGGGCCTGTCCCTCACTACATGGAAACGACGAGAAACAACCCCAGAACACGGAGGTTAAACAGCAGGACGCGATGGCTCGGTGAAACGGCAAAAGAGTAAGCTAGCAAATTTTACACTTTTCCAGGAGCTGATGTCTAATTAAGTCCCTTTATAATTTACTATTAATTAAACCTTAAGTAGCAAAAATTTAGTTACAAGCCAGAAGTGCCTAGCTCACCTTTAAGCTCGAATTGGTCTCCCCTGCGGTGACGCCGTGAGATTACAAGGTTATGCTATGTTAATTAAATATCTTTCTCTTTGTTAATGAAACTTTCCTTATTTGAAATCACAGTGTGTACAGTTTTGTTCATTAGAATTTCTGAAAATCCTGAAGGACTCACTTAGCTTGATTATTATTCATTCTCAGACTAATTATTAACGTTTCAATTGATTAAGCCAATTATAAACTTTAATTAATATCATTAAGTCAAATATCAGAGATTATGGGAGTTTGAATAAGGTCAACGCTATAAACACAAATTCTAAATATATATATTAAATATATATTCACAAAGGTATCGTGGCGTATGATTAAAAACCCAACATACGCTACACAAGAAGAAGGCAGACAACCACTTTCCAGGTTGTTTCTAATGAATGTGAGAATGGACAGACAATGTTGAACAACTGCATTAGAGTATTACAAGGCACCAGCAGCAGCTTTGAATTAAGCATACGGAAGCGTCCTTTGACAAAGAATATGACTGCAGAACAACAGTTTCCATTCTGCACAACTGCATTAAGCATACCAAAGCGTCCTTTGACAAAGATGACTGCAGAATAACACTTTCCAAATTGCTTATATTAAACGCCAGAATGCACAGAGAGTCACAATATGAGCTTAACAACTCAACTAGATCATTAACAGAGGAAAACAGGAGGTTTGATTCAGCAAAGAGAAACATGTTTTAATACAAGAAGAAGGCAGACAACCACTTTCCAGGTTATTTCTAGTAAACGTGAGAATGAATACTGCATGTTGAACAACTGCGTTAGAGATTTACAAGGCGCCAGCAGTAGCTTTGAATTAAGCATACGGAAGCGTCCTTTGACAAAAAAGAAGACTGCAGAATAACACTTTCCAAATTGCTTATATTGAACGCCAGAATGCACAGAGATTCATAATATGAGCTTAATAACTCAACTAGATCATTAAGAGAGGAAAACAGGAGGTTTGATTTCAGCAAAGAGAAACATGTTTTAATACAAGAAGAAGGAAGACAACCACTTTCCAGGTTATTTCTAGTAAATGTGAGAATGGACAGAGCATGTTGAACAACTGCATTAGAGTATTACAAGGCGCCAGCAGGAGCTTTGAATTAAGCATACGGAAGCGTCCTTTGACAAAAAAGAAGACTGCAGAATAACAGTTTCCATATTGCACAACTGCATTAAGCATACGGAATCGTCCTTTGACAAAGAAGATGACTGCAGAATAACACTTTCCAAATTGCTTATATTGAACGCCAGAATGCACAGAGAGTCACAATATGAGCTTAACAACTCAACTAGATCATTAAGAGAGGAAAAGAAGAGGTTTGATTTCAGCAAAGAGAAACATGTTTTAATACAAGAAGAAGGCAGACAACCACTTTCCAAGTTGTTTCTAATGAATGTGAGAAAGGACAGACAATGTTGAACAACTGCATTAGAGTATTACAAGGCGCCAGCAGCAGCTTTGAATTAAGCATACGGAAGCGTCCTTTGACAAAAAAGAAGACTGCAGAATAACAGTTTCCATATTGCACAACTGCATTAAGAATACCGAAGCGTCCATTGACAAAGAAGATGACTGCAGAATAACACTTTCCAAATTGCTTATATTAAACACCAGAATGCACAGAGAGTCACAATATGAGCTAAACAACTCAACTAGATCATTAACAGAGGAAAACAGGAGGTTTGATTCAGCAAAGAGAAACATGTTTTAATACAAGAAGAAGGCAGACAACCACTTTCCAGGTTATTTTTAGTAAACGTGAGAATGGATAGTGCATGTTGAACAACTGCGTTAGAGTATTACAAGGCGCCAGCAGGAGCTTTGAATTAAGCATACGCAAGCGTCCTTTGACAAAAAAGAAGACTGCAGAATAACAGTTTCCAAATTGCACAACTGCATTAAGCATACCGATTCGTCCTTTGACAAAGAAGATGACTGCAGAATAACACTTTCCAAATTGCTTATATTGAACGCCAGAATGCACAGAGAGTCACAATATGAGCTTAACAACTCAACTAGATCATTAAGAGAGGAAAAGAAGAGGTTTGATTTCAGCAAAGAGAAACATGTTTTAATACAAGAAGAAGGCAGACAACCACTTTCCAGGTTGTTTCTAATGAATGTGAGAATGGACAGACAATGTTGAACAACTGCATTAGAGTATTACAAGGTGTCAGCAGCAGCTTTGAATTAAGCATACGGAAGCGTCCTTTGACAAAGAAGATGACTGCAGAAAAACACTTTCCAAATTGCTTATATTGAACGCCAGAATGCACAGAGATTCATAATATGAGCTTAAAAACTCAAATAGATCATTAAGAGAGGAAAACAACAGGTTTGATTTCAGCGAAGAGAAACATGTTTTAATACAAGAAGAAGGCAGACAACCACTTTCCAGGTTATTTCTAGTAAACGTGAGAATGGACAGAGCATGTTGAACAACTGCATTAGAGTATTACAAGGCGCAAGCAGCAGCTTTGAATTAAGCATACCGAAGCGTCCTTTGACAAAGAAGATGACTGCTGAATAACACTTTCCAAATTGCTTATATTGAACTCCAGAATGCACAGAGATTCATAATATGAGCTTAATAACTCAACTAGATAATTAAGAGAGGAAAACAGGAGGTTTGATTTCAGCGAAGAGAAACATGTTTTAATACAAGAAGAAGGCAGACAACCACTTTCCAGGTTATTTCTAGTAAACGTGAGAATGGATAGTGCATGTTGAACAACTGCGTTAGAGTATTACAAGGCGCCAGCAGGAGCTTTGAATTAA
The DNA here is from genome assembly GCF_029633855.1 of Hoplias malabaricus. Classification (NCBI taxonomy): domain Eukaryota; kingdom Metazoa; phylum Chordata; class Actinopteri; order Characiformes; family Erythrinidae; genus Hoplias; species Hoplias malabaricus. Next base: position 13,547,484 of record NC_089815.1, on the reverse strand, counting down.
GCATACGGAAGCGTCCTTTGACAAAAAAGAAGACTGCAGAATAACAGTTTCCATATTGCACAACTGCATTAAGCATACGGAATCGTCCTTTGACAAAGAAGATGACTGCAGAATAACACTTTCCAAATTGCTTATATTGAACGCCAGAATGCACAGAGAGTCACAATATGAGCTTAACAACTCAACTAGATCATTAAGAGAGGAAAAGAAGAGGTTTGATTTCAGCAAAGAGAAACATGTTTTAATACAAGAAGAAGGCAGACAACCACTTTCCAAGTTGTTTCTAATGAATGTGAGAAAGGACAGACAATGTTGAACAACTGCATTAGAGTATTACAAGGCGCCAGCAGCAGCTTTGAATTAAGCATACGGAAGCGTCCTTTGACAAAAAAGAAGACTGCAGAATAACAGTTTCCATATTGCACAACTGCATTAAGAATACCGAAGCGTCCATTGACAAAGAAGATGACTGCAGAATAACACTTTCCAAATTGCTTATATTAAACACCAGAATGCACAGAGAGTCACAATATGAGCTAAACAACTCAACTAGATCATTAACAGAGGAAAACAGGAGGTTTGATTCAGCAAAGAGAAACATGTTTTAATACAAGAAGAAGGCAGACAACCACTTTCCAGGTTATTTTTAGTAAACGTGAGAATGGATAGTGCATGTTGAACAACTGCGTTAGAGTATTACAAGGCGCCAGCAGGAGCTTTGAATTAAGCATACGCAAGCGTCCTTTGACAAAAAAGAAGACTGCAGAATAACAGTTTCCAAATTGCACAACTGCATTAAGCATACCGAGTCGTCCTTTGACAAAGAAGATGACTGCAGAACAACACTTTCCAAATTTCTTGAATTGAATGCCAGAATGCACAGAGAGTCACAATATGAGCTAAACAACTCAACTAGATCATTAAGAGAGGAAAACAGGAGGTTTGATTTCAGCAAAGAGAAACATGTTTTAATACAAGAAGAAGGCAGACAACCACTTTCCAGGTTATTTTTAGTAAACGTGAGAATGGATAGTGCATGTTGAACAACTGCGTTAGAGTATTACAAGGCGCCAGCAGGAGCTTTGAATTAAGCATACGCAAGCGTCCTTTGACAAAAAAGAAGACTGCAGAATAACAGTTTCCAAATTGCACAACTGCATTAAGCATACCGATTCGTCCTTTGACAAAGAAGATGACTGCAGAATAACACTTTCCAAATTGCTTATATTGAACGCCAGAATGCACAGAGAGTCACAATATGAGCCTAACAACTCAACTAGATCATTAAGAGAGGAAAAGAAGAGGTTTGATTTCAGCAAAGAGAAACATGTTTTAATACAAGAAGAAGGCAGACAACCACTTTCCAGGTTGTTTCTAATGAATGTGAGAATGGACAGACAATGTTGAACAACTGCATTAGAGTATTACAAGGTGTCAGCAGCAGCTTTGAATTAAGCATACGGAAGCGTCCTTTGACAAAGAAGATGACTGCAGAAAAACACTTTCCAAATTGCTTATATTGAACGCCAGAATGCACAGAGATTCATAATATGAGCTTAAAAACTCAAATAGATCATTAAGAGAGGAAAACAACAGGTTTGATTTCAGCGAAGAGAAACATGTTTTAATACAAGAAGAAGGCAGACAACCACTTTCCAGGTTGTTTCTAATGAATGTGAGAATGGACAGACAATGTTGAACAACTGCATTAGAGTATTACAAGGTGTCAGCAGCAGCTTTGAATTAAGCATACGGAAGCGTCCTTTGACAAAGAAGATGACTGCAGAAAAACACTTTCCAAATTGCTTATATTGAACGCCAGAATGCACAGAGATTCATAATATGAGCTTAAAAACTCAAATAGATCATTAAGAGAGGAAAACAACAGGTTTGATTTCAGCGAAGAGAAACATGTTTTAATACAAGAAGAAGGCAGACAACCACTTTCCAGGTTATTTCTAGTAAACGTGAGAATGGACAGAGCATGTTGAACAACTGCATTAGAGTATTACAAGGCGCAAGCAGCAGCTTTGAATTAAGCATACCGAAGCGTCCTTTGACAAAGAAGATGACTGCTGAATAACACTTTCCAAATTGCTTATATTGAACTCCAGAATGCACAGAGATTCATAATATGAGCTTAATAACTCAACTAGATAATTAAGAGAGGAAAACAGGAGGTTTGATTTCAGCGAAGAGAAACATGTTTTAATACAAGAAGAAGGCAGACAACCACTTTCCAGGTTATTTCTAGTAAACGTGAGAATGGATAGTGCATGTTGAACAACTGCGTTAGAGTATTACAAGGCGCCAGCAGGAGCTTTGAATTAAGCATACGGAAGCGTCCTTTGACAAAAAAGAAGACTGCAGAATAACAGTTTCCATATTGCACAACTGCATTAAGCATACGGAATCGTCCTTTGACAAAGAAGATGACTGCAGAATAACACTTTCCAAATTGCTTATATTGAACGCCAGAATGCACAGAGAGTCACAATATGAGCTTAACAACTCAACTAGATCATTAAGAGAGGAAAAGAAGAGGTTTGATTTCAGCAAAGAGAAACATGTTTTAATACAAGAAGAAGGCAGACAACCACTTTCCAAGTTGTTTCTAATGAATGTGAGAAAGGACAGACAATGTTGAACAACTGCATTAGAGTATTACAAGGCGCCAGCAGCAGCTTTGAATTAAGCATACGGAAGCGTCCTTTGACAAAAAAGAAGACTGCAGAATAACAGTTTCCATATTGCACAACTGCATTAAGAATACCGAAGCGTCCATTGACAAAGAAGATGACTGCAGAATAACACTTTCCAAATTGCTTATATTAAACACCAGAATGCACAGAGAGTCACAATATGAGCTAAACAACTCAACTAGATCATTAACAGAGGAAAACAGGAGGTTTGATTCAGCAAAGAGAAACATGTTTTAATACAAGAAGAAGGCAGACAACCACTTTCCAGGTTATTTTTAGTAAACGTGAGAATGGATAGTGCATGTTGAACAACTGCGTTAGAGTATTACAAGGCGCCAGCAGGAGCTTTGAATTAAGCATACGCAAGCGTCCTTTGACAAAAAAGAAGACTGCAGAATAACAGTTTCCAAATTGCACAACTGCATTAAGCATACCGAGTCGTCCTTTGACAAAGAAGATGACTGCAGAACAACACTTTCCAAATTTCTTGAATTGAATGCCAGAATGCACAGAGAGTCACAATATGAGCTAAACAACTCAACTAGATCATTAAGAGAGGAAAACAGGAGGTTTGATTTCAGCAAAGAGAAACATGTTTTAATACAAGAAGAAGGCAGACAACCACTTTCCAGGTTATTTCTAGTAAATGTGAGAATGGACAGAGCATGTTGAACAACTGCATTAGAGTATTACAAGGCACCAGCAGGAGCTTTGAATTAAGCATACGGAAGCATCCTTTGACAAAAAAGAAGACTGCAGAATAACAGTTTCCATATTGCACAACTGCAATAAGCATACCGAGGCGTGCATTGACAAAGAAGATGACTGCAGAATAACACTTTCCAAATTGCTTATATTGAACGCCAGAATGCACAGAGAATCACAATATGAGCTTAAAGACTCAACTAGATCATTAAGAGAGGAAAAGAAGAGGTTTGATTTCAGCAAAGAGAAACATGTTATAATACAAGAAGAAGGCAGACAACCACTTTCCAGGTTATTTCTAGTAAACGTGAGAATGGATAGTGCATGTTGAACAACTGCGTTAGAGTATTACAAGGCGCCAGCAGGAGCTTTGAATTAAGCATACGGAAGCGTCCTTTGACAAAAACGAAGACTGCAGAATAACAGTTTCCAAATTGCACAACTGCATTAATCATACCGAAGCCTCCTTTGACAAAGAAGATGACTGCAGAACAACACTTTCCAAATTGCTTATATTGAACGCCAGAATGCACAGAGCGTCACAATATGAGCTAAACAACTCAACTAGATCATTAAAAGAGGAAAAGAGGAGGTTTGATTTCAGCAAAGAGAAACATGTTTTAATACAAGAAGAAGGCAGACAACCACTTTCCAGGCTATTTCTAGTAAATGTGAGAATGGACAGAGCATGTTGAACAACTGCATTAGAGTATTACAAGGCGCAAGCAGCAGCTTTGAATTAAGCATACCGAAGCGTCCTTTGACAAAGAAGATGACTGCTGAATAACACTTTCCAAATTGCTTATATTGAACTCCAGAATGCACAGAGATTCATAATATGAGCTTAATAACTCAACTAGATAATTAAGAGAGGAAAACAGGAGGTTTGATTTCAGCGAAGAGAAACATGTTTTAATACAAGAAGAAGGCAGACAACCACTTTCCAGGTTATTTCTAGTAAACGTGAGAATGGATAGTGCATGTTGAACAACTGCGTTAGAGTATTACAAGGCGCCAGCAGGAGCTTTGAATTAAGCATACGGAAGCGTCCTTTGACAAAAAAGAAGACTGCAGAATAACAGTTTCCATATTGCACAACTGCATTAAGCATACGGAATCGTCCTTTGACAAAGAAGATGACTGCAGAATAACACTTTCCAAATTGCTTATATTGAACGCCAGAATGCACAGAGAGTCACAATATGAGCTTAACAACTCAACTAGATCATTAAGAGAGGAAAAGAAGAGGTTTGATTTCAGCAAAGAGAAACATGTTTTAATACAAGAAGAAGGCAGACAACCACTTTCCAAGTTGTTTCTAATGAATGTGAGAAAGGACAGACAATGTTGAACAACTGCATTAGAGTATTACAAGGCGCCAGCAGCAGCTTTGAATTAAGCATACGGAATCGTCCTTTGACAAAAAAGAAGACTGCAGAATAACAGTTTCCATATTGCACAACTGCATTAAGAATACCGAAGCGTCCATTGACAAAGAAGATGACTGCAGAATAACACTTTCCAAATTGCTTATATTAAACACCAGAATGCACAGAGAGTCACAATATGAGCTAAACAACTCAACTAGATCATTAACAGAGGAAAACAGGAGGTTTGATTCAGCAAAGAGAAACATGTTTTAATACAAGAAGAAGGCAGACAACCACTTTCCAGGTTATTTTTAGTAAACGTGAGAATGGATAGTGCATGTTGAACAACTGCGTTAGAGTATTACAAGGCGCCAGCAGGAGCTTTGAATTAAGCATACGCAAGCGTCCTTTGACAAAAAAGAAGACTGCAGAATAACAGTTTCCAAATTGCACAACTGCATTAAGCATACCGAGTCGTCCTTTGACAAAGAAGATGACTGCAGAACAACACTTTCCAAATTTCTTGAATTGAATGCCAGAATGCACAGAGAGTCACAATATGAGCTAAACAACTCAACTAGATCATTAAGAGAGGAAAACAGGAGGTTTGATTTCAGCAAAGAGAAACATGTTTTAATACAAGAAGAAGGCAGACAACCACTTTCCAGGTTATTTCTAGTAAATGTGAGAATGGACAGAGCATGTTGAACAACTGCATTAGAGTATTACAAGGCACCAGCAGGAGCTTTGAATTAAGCATACGGAAGCATCCTTTGACAAAAAAGAAGACTGCAGAATAACAGTTTCCATATTGCACAACTGCAATAAGCATACCGAGGCGTGCATTGACAAAGAAGATGACTGCAGAATAACACTTTCCAAATTGCTTATATTGAACGCCAGAATGCACAGAGAATCACAATATGAGCTTAAAGACTCAACTAGATCATTAAGAGAGGAAAAGAAGAGGTTTGATTTCAGCAAAGAGAAACATGTTATAATACAAGAAGAAGGCAGACAACCACTTTCCAGGTTATTTCTAGTAAACGTGAGAATGGATAGTGCATGTTGAACAACTGCGTTAGAGTATTACAAGGCGCCAGCAGGAGCTTTGAATTAAGCATACGGAAGCGTCCTTTGACAAAAACGAAGACTGCAGAATAACAGTTTCCAAATTGCACAACTGCATTAATCATACCGAAGCCTCCTTTGACAAAGAAGATGACTGCAGAACAACACTTTCCAAATTGCTTATATTGAACGCCAGAATGCACAGAGCGTCACAATATGAGCTAAACAACTCAACTAGATCATTAAAAGAGGAAAAGAGGAGGTTTGATTTCAGCAAAGAGAAACATGTTTTAATACAAGAAGAAGGCAGACAACCACTTTCCAGGCTATTTCTAGTAAATGTGAGAATGGACAGAGCATGTTGAACAACTGCATTAGAGTATTACAAGGCGCAAGCAGCAGCTTTGAATTAAGCATACCGAAGCGTCCTTTGACAAAGAAGATGACTGCTGAATAACACTTTCCAAATTGCTTATATTGAACTCCAGAATGCACAGAGATTCATAATATGAGCTTAATAACTCAACTAGATAATTAAGAGAGGAAAACAGGAGGTTTGATTTCAGCGAAGAGAAACATGTTTTAATACAAGAAGAAGGCAGACAACCACTTTCCAGGTTATTTCTAGTAAACGTGAGAATGGATAGTGCATGTTGAACAACTGCGTTAGAGTATTACAAGGCGCCAGCAGGAGCTTTGAATTAAGCATACGGAAGCGTCCTTTGACAAAAAAGAAGACTGCAGAATAACAGTTTCCATATTGCACAACTGCATTAAGCATACGGAATCGTCCTTTGACAAAGAAGATGACTGCAGAATAACACTTTCCAAATTGCTTATATTGAACGCCAGAATGCACAGAGAGTCACAATATGAGCTTAACAACTCAACTAGATCATTAAGAGAGGAAAAGAAGAGGTTTGATTTCAGCAAAGAGAAACATGTTTTAATACAAGAAGAAGGCAGACAACCACTTTCCAAGTTGTTTCTAATGAATGTGAGAAAGGACAGACAATGTTGAACAACTGCATTAGAGTATTACAAGGCGCCAGCAGCAGCTTTGAATTAAGCATACGGAATCGTCCTTTGACAAAAAAGAAGACTGCAGAATAACAGTTTCCATATTGCACAACTGCATTAAGAATACCGAAGCGTCCATTGACAAAGAAGATGACTGCTGAATAACACTTTCCAAATTGCTTATATTGAACTCCAGAATGCACAGAGATTCATAATATGAGCTTAATAACTCAACTAGATAATTAAGAGAGGAAAACAGGAGGTTTGATTTCAGCGAAGAGAAACATGTTTTAATACAAGAAGAAGGCAGACAACCACTTTCCAGGTTATTTCTAGTAAACGTGAGAATGGATAGTGCATGTTGAACAACTGCGTTAGAGTATTACAAGGCGCCAGCAGGAGCTTTGAATTAAGCATACGGAAGCGTCCTTTGACAAAAAAGAAGACTGCAGAATAACAGTTTCCATATTGCACAACTGCATTAAGCATACGGAATCGTCCTTTGACAAAGAAGATGACTGCAGAATAACACTTTCCAAATTGCTTATATTGAACGCCAGAATGCACAGAGAGTCACAATATGAGCTTAACAACTCAACTAGATCATTAAGAGAGGAAAAGAAGAGGTTTGATTTCAGCAAAGAGAAACATGTTTTAATACAAGAAGAAGGCAGACAACCACTTTCCAAGTTGTTTCTAATGAATGTGAGAAAGGACAGACAATGTTGAACAACTGCATTAGAGTATTACAAGGCGCCAGCAGCAGCTTTGAATTAAGCATACGGAATCGTCCTTTGACAAAAAAGAAGACTGCAGAATAACAGTTTCCATATTGCACAACTGCATTAAGAATACCGAAGCGTCCATTGACAAAGAAGATGACTGCAGAATAACACTTTCCAAATTGCTTATATTAAACACCAGAATGCACAGAGAGTCACAATATGAGCTAAACAACTCAACTAGATCATTAACAGAGGAAAACAGGAGGTTTGATTCAGCAAAGAGAAACATGTTTTAATACAAGAAGAAGGCAGACAACCACTTTCCAGGTTATTTTTAGTAAACGTGAGAATGGATAGTGCATGTTGAACAACTGCGTTAGAGTATTACAAGGCGCCAGCAGGAGCTTTGAATTAAGCATACGCAAGCGTCCTTTGACAAAAAAGAAGACTGCAGAATAACAGTTTCCAAATTGCACAACTGCATTAAGCATACCGAGTCGTCCTTTGACAAAGAAGATGACTGCAGAACAACACTTTCCAAATTTCTTGAATTGAATGCCAGAATGCACAGAGAGTCACAATATGAGCTAAACAACTCAACTAGATCATTAAGAGAGGAAAACAGGAGGTTTGATTTCAGCAAAGAGAAACATGTTTTAATACAAGAAGAAGGCAGACAACCACTTTCCAGGTTATTTCTAGTAAATGTGAGAATGGACAGAGCATGTTGAACAACTGCATTAGAGTATTACAAGGCACCAGCAGGAGCTTTGAATTAAGCATACGGAAGCATCCTTTGACAAAAAAGAAGACTGCAGAATAACAGTTTCCATATTGCACAACTGCAATAAGCATACCGAGGCGTGCATTGACAAAGAAGATGACTGCAGAATAACACTTTCCAAATTGCTTATATTGAACGCCAGAATGCACAGAGAATCACAATATGAGCTTAAAGACTCAACTAGATCATTAAGAGAGGAAAAGAAGAGGTTTGATTTCAGCAAAGAGAAACATGTTATAATACAAGAAGAAGGCAGACAACCACTTTCCAGGTTATTTCTAGTAAACGTGAGAATGGATAGTGCATGTTGAACAACTGCGTTAGAGTATTACAAGGCGCCAGCAGGAGCTTTGAATTAAGCATACGGAAGCGTCCTTTGACAAAAACGAAGACTGCAGAATAACAGTTTCCAAATTGCACAACTGCATTAATCATACCGAAGCCTCCTTTGACAAAGAAGATGACTGCAGAACAACACTTTCCAAATTGCTTATATTGAACGCCAGAATGCACAGAGCGTCACAATATGAGCTAAACAACTCAACTAGATCATTAAAAGAGGAAAAGAGGAGGTTTGATTTCAGCAAAGAGAAACATGTTTTAATACAAGAAGAAGGCAGACAACCACTTTCCAGGCTATTTCTAGTAAATGTGAGAATGGACAGAGCATGTTGAACAACTGCATTAGAGTATTACAAGGCGCAAGCAGCAGCTTTGAATTAAGCATACCGAAGCGTCCTTTGACAAAGAAGATGACTGCTGAATAACACTTTCCAAATTGCTTATATTGAACTCCAGAATGCACAGAGATTCATAATATGAGCTTAATAACTCAACTAGATAATTAAGAGAGGAAAACAGGAGGTTTGATTTCAGCGAAGAGAAACATGTTTTAATACAAGAAGAAGGCAGACAACCACTTTCCAGGTTATTTCTAGTAAACGTGAGAATGGATAGTGCATGTTGAACAACTGCGTTAGAGTATTACAAGGCGCCAGCAGGAGCTTTGAATTAAGCATACGGAAGCGTCCTTTGACAAAAAAGAAGACTGCAGAATAACAGTTTCCATATTGCACAACTGCATTAAGCATACGGAATCGTCCTTTGACAAAGAAGATGACTGCAGAATAACACTTTCCAAATTGCTTATATTGAACGCCAGAATGCACAGAGAGTCACAATATGAGCTTAACAACTCAACTAGATCATTAAGAGAGGAAAAGAAGAGGTTTGATTTCAGCAAAGAGAAACATGTTTTAATACAAGAAGAAGGCAGACAACCACTTTCCAAGTTGTTTCTAATGAATGTGAGAAAGGACAGACAATGTTGAACAACTGCATTAGAGTATTACAAGGCGCCAGCAGCAGCTTTGAATTAAGCATACGGAATCGTCCTTTGACAAAAAAGAAGACTGCAGAATAACAGTTTCCATATTGCACAACTGCATTAAGAATACCGAAGCGTCCATTGACAAAGAAGATGACTGCAGAATAACACTTTCCAAATTGCTTATATTAAACACCAGAATGCACAGAGAGTCACAATATGAGCTAAACAACTCAACTAGATCATTAACAGAGGAAAACAGGAGGTTTGATTCAGCAAAGAGAAACATGTTTTAATACAAGAAGAAGGCAGACAACCACTTTCCAGGTTATTTTTAGTAAACGTGAGAATGGATAGTGCATGTTGAACAACTGCGTTAGAGTATTACAAGGCGCCAGCAGGAGCTTTGAATTAAGCATACGCAAGCGTCCTTTGACAAAAAAGAAGACTGCAGAATAACAGTTTCCAAATTGCACAACTGCATTAAGCATACCGAGTCGTCCTTTGACAAAGAAGATGACTGCAGAACAACACTTTCCAAATTTCTTGAATTGAATGCCAGAATGCACAGAGAGTCACAATATGAGCTAAACAACTCAACTAGATCATTAAGAGAGGAAAACAGGAGGTTTGATTTCAGCAAAGAGAAACATGTTTTAATACAAGAAGAAGGCAGACAACCACTTTCCAGGTTATTTCTAGTAAATGTGAGAATGGACAGAGCATGTTGAACAACTGCATTAGAGTATTACAAGGCACCAGCAGGAGCTTTGAATTAAGCATACGGAAGCATCCTTTGACAAAAAAGAAGACTGCAGAATAACAGTTTCCATATTGCACAACTGCAATAAGCATACCGAGGCGTGCATTGACAAAGAAGATGACTGCAGAATAACACTTTCCAAATTGCTTATATTGAACGCCAGAATGCACAGAGAATCACAATATGAGCTTAAAGACTCAACTAGATCATTAAGAGAGGAAAAGAAGAGGTTTGATTTCAGCAAAGAGAAACATGTTATAATACAAGAAGAGGGCAGACAACCACTTTCCAGGTTATTTCTAGTAAACGTGAGAATGGATAGTGCATGTTGAACAACTGCGTTAGAGTATTACAAGGCGCCAGCAGGAGCTTTGAATTAAGCATACGGAAGCGTCCTTTGACAAAAACGAAGACTGCAGAATAACAGTTTCCAAATTGCACAACTGCATTAATCATACCGAAGCCTCCTTTGACAAAGAAGATGACTGCAGAACAACACTTTCCAAATTGCTTATATTGAACGCCAAAATGCACAGAGCGTCACAATATGAGCTAAACAACTCAACTAGATCATTAAAAGAGGAAAAGAGGAGGTTTGATTTCAGCAAAGAGAAACATGTTTTAATACAAGAAGAAGGCAGACAACCACTTTCCAGGCTATTTCTAGTAAATGTGAGAATGGACAGAGCATGTTGAACAACTGCATTAGAGTATTACAAGGCGCAAGCAGCAGCTTTGAATTAAGCATACCGAAGCGTCCTTTGACAAAGAAGATGACTGCTGAATAACACTTTCCAAATTGCTTATATTGAACTCCAGAATGCACAGAGATTCATAATATGAGCTTAATAACTCAACTAGATAATTAAGAGAGGAAAACAGGAGGTTTGATTTCAGCGAAGAGAAACATGTTTTAATACAAGAAGAAGGCAGACAACCACTTTCCAGGTTATTTCTAGTAAACGTGAGAATGGATAGTGCATGTTGAACAACTGCGTTAGAGTATTACAAGGCGCCAGCAGGAGCTTTGAATTAAGCATACGGAAGCGTCCTTTGACAAAAAAGAAGACTGCAGAATAACAGTTTCCATATTGCACAACTGCATTAAGCATACGGAATCGTCCTTTGACAAAGAAGATGACTGCAGAATAACACTTTCCAAATTGCTTATATTGAACGCCAGAATGCACAGAGAGTCACAATATGAGCTTAACAACTCAACTAGATCATTAAGAGAGGAAAAGAAGAGGTTTGATTTCAGCAAAGAGAAACATGTTTTAATACAAGAAGAAGGCAGACAACCACTTTCCAAGTTGTTTCTAATGAATGTGAGAAAGGACAGACAATGTTGAACAACTGCATTAGAGTATTACAAGGCGCCAGCAGCAGCTTTGAATTAAGCATACGGAAGCGTCCTTTGACAAAAAAGAAGACTGCAGAATAACAGTTTCCATATTGCACAACTGCATTAAGAATACCGAAGCGTCCATTGACAAAGAAGATGACTGCAGAATAACACTTTCCAAATTGCTTATATTAAACACCAGAATGCACAGAGAGTCACAATATGAGCTAAACAACTCAACTAGATCATTAACAGAGGAAAACAGGAGGTTTGATTCAGCAAAGAGAAACATGTTTTAATACAAGAAGAAGGCAGACAACCACTTTCCAGGTTATTTTTAGTAAACGTGAGAATGGATAGTGCATGTTGAACAACTGCGTTAGAGTATTACAAGGCGCCAGCAGGAGCTTTGAATTAAGCATACGCAAGCGTCCTTTGACAAAAAAGAAGACTGCAGAATAACAGTTTCCAAATTGCACAACTGCATTAAGCATACCGAGTCGTCCTTTGACAAAGAAGATGACTGCAGAACAACACTTTCCAAATTTCTTGAATTGAATGCCAGAATGCACAGAGAGTCACAATATGAGCTAAACAACTCAACTAGATCATTAAGAGAGGAAAACAGGAGGTTTGATTTCAGCAAAGAGAAACATGTTTTAATACAAGAAGAAGGCAGACAACCACTTTCCAGGTTATTTCTAGTAAATGTGAGAATGGACAGAGCATGTTGAACAACTGCATTAGAGTATTACAAGGCACCAGCAGGAGCTTTGAATTAAGCATACGGAAGCATCCTTTGACAAAAAAGAAGACTGCAGAATAACAGTTTCCATATTGCACAACTGCAATAAGCATACCGAGGCGTGCATTGACAAAGAAGATGACTGCAGAATAACACTTTCCAAATTGCTTATATTGAACGCCAGAATGCACAGAGAATCACAATATGAGCTTAAAGACTCAACTAGATCATCAAGAGAGGAAAACAAGAGGTTTGATTTCAGCGAAGAGAAACATGTTTTAATACAAGAAGAAGGCAGACAACCACTTTGCAGGTTATTTCTAGTAAATGTGAGAATGGACAGAGCATGTTGAACAACTGCGTTAGAGTATTACAAGGCGCCAGCAGGAGCTTTGAATTAAGCATACGGAAGCGTCCTTTGACAAAAAAGAAGACTGCAGAACAACAGTTTCCATATTGCACAACTTCATTAAGCATACCGAAGCGTCCTTTGACAAAGAAGATGACTGCAGAATAACACTTTCCAAATTGCTTATATTGAACGCCAGAATGCACAGAGATTCATAATATGAGCTTAAAAACTCAACTAGATCATTAATAGAGGAAAAGATGAGGTTTGATTTCAGCAAAGAGAAACATGTTTTAATACAAGAAGAAGGCAGACAACCACTTTCCAGGTTGTTTCTAATGAATGTGAGAATGGACAGACAATGTTGAACAACTGCATTAGAGTATTACAAGGCGTCAGCAGCAGCTTTGAATTAAGCATACGGAAGCGTCCTTTGACAAAGAAGATGACTGCAGAAAAACACTTTCCAAATTGCTTATATTGAACGCCAGAATGCACAGAGATTCATAATATGAGCTTAAAAACTCAACTAGATCATTAAGAGAGGAAAACAACAGGTTTGATTTCAGCGAAGAGAAACATGTTTTAATACAAGAAGAAGGCAGACAACCACTTTCCAGGTTATTTCTAGTAAACGTGAGAATGGATAGTGCATGTTGAACAACTGCGTTAGAGTATTACAAGGCGCCAGCAGGAGCTTTGAATTAAGCATACGGAAGCGTCCTTTGACAAAAACGAAGACTGCCGAATAACAGTTTTCAAATTGCACAACTGCATTAATCATACCGAAGCCTCCTTTGACAAAGAAGATGACTGCAGAACAACACTTTCCAAATTGCTTATATTGAACGCCAGAATGCACAGAGCGTCACAATATGAGCTAAACAACTCAACTAGATCATTAAAAGAGGAAAAGAGGAGGTTTGATTTCAGCAAAGAGAAACATGTTTTAATACAAGAAGAAGGCAGACAACCACTTTCCAGGCTATTTCTAGTAAATGTGAGAATGGACAGAGCATGTTGAACAACTGCATTAGAGTATTACAAGGCGCAAGCAGCAGCTTTGAATTAAGCATACCGAAGCGTCCTTTGACAAAGAAGATGACTGCTGAATAACACTTTCCAAATTGCTTATATTGAACTCCAGAATGCACAGAGATTCATAATATGAGCTTAATAACTCAACTAGATAATTAAGAGAGGAAAACAGGAGGTTTGATTTCAGCCAAGAGAAACATGTTTTAATACAAGAAGAAGGCAGACAACCACTTCCCAGGTTATTTCTAGTAAATGTGAGAATGGACAGAGCATGTTGAACAACTGCATTAGAGTATTACAAGGCGCCAGCAGGAACTTTGAATTAAACATACGGAAGCGTCCTTTGACAAAAAAGAAGACTGCAGAATAACAGTTTCCATATTGCACAACTGCATTAAGCATACCGAAGCATCCTTTGACAAAGAAGATGACTGCAGAATAACACTTTCCAAATTGCTTATATTAAATGCCAGAATGCACAGAGAGTCACAATATGAGCTAAACAACTCAACTACATCATTAACAGAGGAAAACAGGAGGTATGATTTCAGCAAAGAGAAACATGTTTTAATACAAGAAGAAGGCAGACAACCACTTTCCAGGTTGTTTTTAATGAATGTGAGAATGGACACACAATGTTGAACAACTGCATTAGAATATTACAAGGCGCCAGCAGGAGCTTTGAATTAAGCATACGGAAGCGTCCTTTGACAAAGAAGATGACTGCAGAAAAACACTTTCCAAATTGCTTATATTGAACGCCAGAATGCACAGAGATTCATAATATGAGCTTAAAAACTCAACTAGATCATTAAGAGAGGAAAACAACAGGTTTGATTTCAGCGAAGAGAAACATGTTTTAATACAAGAAGAAGGCAGACAACCACTTTCCAGGTTATTTCTAGTAAACGTGAGAATGGATAGTGCATGTTGAACAACTGCGTTAGAGTATTACAAGGCGCCAGCAGGAGCTTTGAATTAAGCATACGGAAGCGTCCTTTGACAAAAACGAAGACTGCAGAATAACAGTTTCCAAATTGCACAACTGCATTAATCATACCGAAGCCTCCTTTGACAAAGAAGATGACTGCAGAACAACACTTTCCAAATTGCTTATATTGAACGCCAGAATGCACAGAGCGTCACAATATGAGCTAAACAACTCAACTAGATCATTAAAAGAGGAAAAGAGGAGGTTTGATTTCAGCAAAGAGAAACATGTTTTAATACAAGAAGAAGGCAGACAACCACTTTCCAGGCTATTTCTAGTAAATGTGAGAATGGACAGAGCATGTTGAACAACTGCATTAGAGTATTACAAGGCGCAAGCAGCAGCTTTGAATTAAGCATACCGAAGCGTCCTTTGACAAAGAAGATGACTGCTGAATAACACTTTCCAAATTGCTTATATTGAACTCCAGAATGCACAGAGATTCATAATATGAGCTTAATAACTCAACTAGATAATTAAGAGAGGAAAACAGGAGGTTTGATTTCAGCGAAGAGAAACATGTTTTAATACAAGAAGAAGGCAGACAACCACTTTCCAGGTTATTTCTAGTAAACGTGAGAATGGATAGTGCATGTTGAACAACTGCGTTAGAGTATTACAAGGCGCCAGCAGGAGCTTTGAATTAAGCATACGGAAGCGTCCTTTGACAAAAAAGAAGACTGCAGAATAACAGTTTCCATATTGCACAACTGCATTAAGCATACGGAATCGTCCTTTGACAAAGAAGATGACTGCAGAATAACACTTTCCAAATTGCTTATATTGAACGCCAGAATGCACAGAGAGTCACAATATGAGCTTAACAACTCAACTAGATCATTAAGAGAGGAAAAGAAGAGGTTTGATTTCAGCAAAGAGAAACATGTTTTAATACAAGAAGAAGGCAGACAACCACTTTCCAAGTTGTTTCTAATGAATGTGAGAAAGGACAGACAATGTTGAACAACTGCATTAGAGTATTACAAGGCGCCAGCAGCAGCTTTGAATTAAGCATACGGAAGCGTCCTTTGACAAAAAAGAAGACTGCAGAATAACAGTTTCCATATTGCACAACTGCATTAAGAATACCGAAGCGTCCATTGACAAAGAAGATGACTGCAGAATAACACTTTCCAAATTGCTTATATTAAACACCAGAATGCACAGAGAGTCACAATATGAGCTAAACAACTCAACTAGATCATTAACAGAGGAAAACAGGAGGTTTGATTCAGCAAAGAGAAACATGTTTTAATACAAGAAGAAGGCAGACAACCACTTTCCAGGTTATTTTTAGTAAACGTGAGAATGGATAGTGCATGTTGAACAACTGCGTTAGAGTATTACAAGGCGCCAGCAGGAGCTTTGAATTAAGCATACGCAAGCGTCCTTTGACAAAAAAGAAGACTGCAGAATAACAGTTTCCAAATTGCACAACTGCATTAAGCATACCGAGTCGTCCTTTGACAAAGAAGATGACTGCAGAACAACACTTTCCAAATTTCTTCAATTGAATGCCAGAATGCACAGAGAGTCACAATATGAGCTAAACAACTCAACTAGATCATTAAGAGAGGAAAACAGGAGGTTTGATTTCAGCAAAGAGAAACATGTTTTAATACAAGAAGAAGGCAGACAACCACTTTCCAGGTTATTTCTAGTAAATGTGAGAATGGACAGAGCATGTTGAACAACTGCATTAGAGTATTACAAGGCACCAGCAGGAGCTTTGAATTAAGCATACGGAAGCATCCTTTGACAAAAAAGAAGACTGCAGAATAACAGTTTCCATATTGCACAACTGCAATAAGCATACCGAGGCGTGCATTGACAAAGAAGATGACTGCAGAATAACACTTTCCAAATTGCTTATATTGAACGCCAGAATGCACAGAGAATCACAATATGAGCTTAAAGACTCAACTAGATCATCAAGAGAGGAAAACAAGAGGTTTGATTTCAGCGAAGAGAAACATGTTTTAATACAAGAAGAAGGCAGACAACCACTTTGCAGGTTATTTCTAGTAAATGTGAGAATGGACAGAGCATGTTGAACAACTGCGTTAGAGTATTACAAGGCGCCAGCAGGAGCTTTGAATTAAGCATACGGAAGCGTCCTTTGACAAAAAAGAAGACTGCAGAACAACAGTTTCCATATTGCACAACTTCATTAAGCATACCGAAGCGTCCTTTGACAAAGAAGATGACTGCAGAATAACACTTTCCAAATTGCTTATATTGAACGCCAGAATGCACAGAGATTCATAATATGAGCTTAAAAACTCAACTAGATCATTAATAGAGGAAAAGATGAGGTTTGATTTCAGCAAAGAGAAACATGTTTTAATACAAGAAGAAGGCAGACAACCACTTTCCAGGTTGTTTCTAATGAATGTGAGAATGGACAGACAATGTTGAACAACTGCATTAGAGTATTACAAGGCGTCAGCAGCAGCTTTGAATTAAGCATACGGAAGCGTCCTTTGACAAAGAAGATGACTGCAGAAAAACACTTTCCAAATTGCTTATATTGAACGCCAGAATGCACAGAGATTCATAATATGAGCTTAAAAACTCAACTAGATCATTAAGAGAGGAAAACAACAGGTTTGATTTCAGCGAAGAGAAACATGTTTTAATACAAGAAGAAGGCAGACAACCACTTTCCAGGTTATTTCTAGTAAACGTGAGAATGGATAGTGCATGTTGAACAACTGCGTTAGAGTATTACAAGGCGCCAGCAGGAGCTTTGAATTAAGCATACGGAAGCGTCCTTTGACAAAAACAAAGACTGCAGAATAACAGTTTCCAAATTGCACAACTGCATTAATCATCCCGAAGCCTCCTTTGACAAAGAAGATGACTGCAGAACAACACTTTCCAAATTGCTTATATTGAACGCCAGAATGCACAGAGCGTCACAATATGAGCTAAACAACTCAACTAGATCATTAAAAGAGGAAAAGAGGAGGTTTGATTTCAGCAAAGAGAAACATGTTTTAATACAAGAAGAAGGCAGACAACCACTTTCCAGGCTATTTCTAGTAAATGTGAGAATGGACAGAGCATGTTGAACAACTGCATTAGAGTATTACAAGGCGCAAGCAGCAGCTTTGAATTAAGCATACCGAAGCGTCCTTTGACAAAGAAGATGACTGCTGAATAACACTTTCCAAATTGCTTATATTGAACTCCAGAATGCACAGAGATTCATAATATGAGCTTAATAACTCAACTAGATAATTAAGAGAGGAAAACAGGAGGTTTGATTTCAGCCAAGAGAAACATGTTTTAATACAAGAAGAAGGCAGACAACCACTTCCCAGGTTATTTCTAGTAAATGTGAGAATGGACAGAGCATGTTGAACAACTGCATTAGAGTATTACAAGGCGCCAGCAGGAACTTTGAATTAAACATACGGAAGCGTCCTTTGACAAAAAAGAAGACTGCAGAATAACAGTTTCCATATTGCACAACTGCATTAAGCATACCGAAGCATCCTTTGACAAAGAAGATGACTGCAGAATAACACTTTCCAAATTGCTTATATTAAATGCCAGAATGCACAGAGAGTCACAATATGAGCTAAACAACTCAACTACATCATTAACAGAGGAAAACAGGAGGTATGATTTCAGCAAAGAGAAACATGTTTTAATACAAGAAGAAGGCAGACAACCACTTTCCAGGTTGTTTTTAATGAATGTGAGAATGGACACACAATGTTGAACAACTGCATTAGAATATTACAAGGCGCCAGCAGGAGCTTTGAATTAAGCATACGGAAGCGTCCTTTGACAAAGAAGATGACTGCAGAAAAACACTTTCCAAATTGCTTATATTGAACGCCAGAATGCACAGAGATTCATAATATGAGCTTAAAAACTCAACTAGATCATTAAGAGAGGAAAACAACAGGTTTGATTTCAGCGAAGAGAAACATGTTTTAATACAAGAAGAAGGCAGACAACCACTTTCCAGGTTATTTCTAGTAAACGTGAGAATGGATAGTGCATGTTGAACAACTGCGTTAGAGTATTACAAGGCGCCAGCAGGAGCTTTGAATTAAGCATACGGAAGCGTCCTTTGACAAAAACGAAGACTGCAGAATAACAGTTTCCAAATTGCACAACTGCATTAATCATACCGAAGCCTCCTTTGACAAAGAAGATGACTGCAGAACAACACTTTCCAAATTGCTTATATTGAACGCCAGAATGCACAGAGCGTCACAATATGAGCTAAACAACTCAACTAGATCATTAAAAGAGGAAAAGAGGAGGTTTGATTTCAGCAAAGAGAAACATGTTTTAATACAAGAAGAAGGCAGACAACCACTTTCCAGGCTATTTCTAGTAAATGTGAGAATGGACAGAGCATGTTGAACAACTGCATTAGAGTATTACAAGGCGCAAGCAGCAGCTTTGAATTAAGCATACCGAAGCGTCCTTTGACAAAGAAGATGACTGCTGAATAACACTTTCCAAATTGCTTATATTGAACTCCAGAATGCACAGAGATTCATAATATGAGCTTAATAACTCAACTAGATAATTAAGAGAGGAAAACAGGAGGTTTGATTTCAGCGAAGAGAAACATGTTTTAATACAAGAAGAAGGCAGACAACCACTTCCCAGGTTATTTCTAGTAAATGTGAGAATGGACAGAGCATGTTGAACAACTGCATTAGAGTATTACAAGGCGCCAGCAGGAACTTTGAATTAAACATACGGAAGCGTACTTTGACAAAGAAGATGACTGCAGAAAAACACTTTCCAAATTGCTTATATTGAACGCCAGAATGCACAGAGATTCATAATATGAGCTTAAAAACTCAACTAGATCATTAAGAGAGGAAAACAACAGGTTTGATTTCAGCGAAGAGAAACATGTTTTAATACAAGAAGAAGGCAGACAACCACTTTCCAGGTTATTTCTAGTAAACGTGAGAATGGATAGTGCATGTTGAACAACTGCGTTAGAGTATTACAAGGCGCCAGCAGGAGCTTTGAATTAAGCATACGGAAGCGTCCTTTGACAAAAACGAAGACTGCAGAATAACAGTTTCCAAATTGCACAACTGCATTAATCATACCGAAGCCTCCTTTGACAAAGAAGATGACTGCAGAACAACACTTTCCAAATTGCTTATATTGAACGCCAGAATGCACAGAGCGTCACAATATGAGCTAAACAACTCAACTAGATCATTAAAAGAGGAAAAGAGGAGGTTTGATTTCAGCAAGGAGAAACATGTTTTAATACAAGAAGAAGGCAGACAACCACTTTCCAGGCTATTTCTAGTAAATGTGAGAATGGACAGAGCATGTTGAACAACTGCATTAGAGTATTACAAGGCGCAAGCAGCAGCTTTGAATTAAGCATACCGAAGCGTCCTTTGACAAAGAAGATGACTGCTGAATAACACTTTCCAAATTGCTTATATTGAACTCCAGAATGCACAGAGATTCATAATATGAGCTTAATAACTCAACTAGATAATTAAGAGAGGAAAACAGGAGGTTTGATTTCAGCCAAGAGAAACATGTTTTAATACAAGAAGAAGGCAGACAACCACTTCCCAGGTTATTTCTAGTAAATGTGAGAATGGACAGAGCATGTTGAACAACTGCATTAGAGTATTACAAGGCGCCAGCAGGAACTTTGAATTAAACATACGGAAGCGTCCTTTGACAAAAAAGAAGACTGCAGAATAACAGTTTCCATATTGCACAACTGCATTAAGCATACCGAAGCATCCTTTGACAAAGAAGATGACTGCAGAATAACACTTTCCAAATTGCTTATATTAAATGCCAGAATGCACAGAGAGTCACAATATGAGCTAAACAACTCAACTACATCATTAACAGAGGAAAACAGGAGGTTTGATTTCAGCAAAGAGAAACATGTTTTAATACAAGAAGAAGGCAGACAACCACTTTCCAGGTTGTTTTTAATGAATGTGAGAATGGACACACAATGTTGAACAACTGCATTAGAATATTACAAGGCGCCAGCAGGAGCTTTGAATTAAGCATACGGAAGCGTCCTTTGACAAAGAAGATGACTGCAGAAAAACACTTTCCAAATTGCTTATATTGAACGCCAGAATGCACAGAGATTCATAATATGAGCTTAAAAACTCAACTAGATCATTAAGAGAGGAAAACAACAGGTTTGATTTCAGCGAAGAGAAACATGTTTTAATACAAGAAGAAGGCAGACAACCACTTTCCAGGTTATTTCTAGTAAACGTGAGAATGGATAGTGCATGTTGAACAACTGCGTTAGAGTATTACAAGGCGCCAGCAGGAGCTTTGAATTAAGCATACGGAAGCGTCCTTTGACAAAAACGAAGACTGCAGAATAACAGTTTCCAAATTGCACAACTGCATTAATCATACCGAAGCCTCCTTTGACAAAGAAGATGACTGCAGAACAACACTTTCCAAATTGCTTATATTGAACGCCAGAATGCACAGAGCGTCACAATATGAGCTAAACAACTCAACTAGATCATTAAAAGAGGAAAAGAGGAGGTTTGATTTCAGCAAAGAGAAACATGTTTTAATACAAGAAGAAGGCAGACAACCACTTTCCAGGCTATTTCTAGTAAATGTGAGAATGGACAGAGCATGTTGAACAACTGCATTAGAGTATTACAAGGCGCAAGCAGCAGCTTTGAATTAAGCATACCGAAGTGTCCTTTGACAAAGAAGATGACTGCTGAATAACACTTTCCAAATTGCTTATATTGAACTCCAGAATGCACAGAGATTCATAATATGAGCTTAATAACTCAACTAGATAATTAAGAGAGGAAAACAGGAGGTTTGATTTCAGCCAAGAGAAACATGTTTTAACCCTTTCAACTCGAACCCCGCACTGACCGGGGTTGAAACACACCTTATATAATCAGCTTTGTAAGTCTTGAATGTCTGAACGCGTCTGTGAGCTCCGTATACCGTTAGAAAGCGCAGATCCTACCGTTTCTAAAAATAGCGCTCTCATCGCGGTGCTGTGAAGCCTCTGGGAGTAATCCAGTGTGAAAAACCACCTAAAAATCAAGGCGCTCCTTCAAAATCTGTGTGTTATGTTCTTGTCATGAAAGACTAATTATAGGCGCTAAAATCAGGAAAAAACCGCCGAAAAAGGGACAAGAAAGACGCTGTTTACTTTCAGTTTCGTTTTGACTCACATAACGTCAACCCACGCTGTCTCTGGGCAGAAAAATATGAGTCATCAGCAAAAACATATTTCTACTATTGATTTATAGTTTTTCAAGGTTTTTTTTAGGTTTCACATCAAATAACACTGCATTAGATCAACAAATATAAACTAAAAAGCTTAAATAAATATTTATTGTGTGTTTTCTAAGTATTATTTCATCATTTTTTAAAAAGATTATAATAATAATAATAACTGTAAACATTATCAGCATCTGAGAAAACTGCCAAAGTACCAAAATGTTTTTTATTTGTTGGGATATTGTCCATATTTGCCCTGAACTAAATTCCTGAAAGTCTGGGCCTGCTGTGACTGTCAGAACTTTATCAGTCATACATCCCAGAGCTTAGAATATCAAGAAAAATATGTCCGTCTGATGCTACAAATTTATTTTGTCACAGTAATATGACATGTAATAAATTAGAATAAAAAATGCTTATGTTTTCAACTAAAAGACACCTCACACTAACAATCTGTGTAAAGATATCTGATGTGGGAATATGATTTCAAGGCTGTACATTGAGAAATATGAAAAAAAAAGCAGGCGCTAGGTAAAATTTTTGGTCAAAACATGACAAATTTATAGAAAAATTGATTTATCGGTCAGCATGAAAACCTCAAGTGATTACATATTTGAGTAGCTAAGGTTCTTTAGAAAATAAAACAACATAGCCATATTCAATATGTCACATAATTACTGTTTAAATGCAACTGAAAGAGGCACTGACAAAAAAACGGAATAGCAAAATAGCTATATATATAGGGTCCATGGGGTTAATACAAGAAGAAGGCAGACAACCACTTCCCAGGTTATTTCTAGTAAATGTGAGAATGGACAGAGCATGTTGAACAACTGCGTTAGAGTATTACAAGGCGCCAGCAGGAGCTTTGAATTAAGCATACGGAAGCGTCCTTTGACAAAAAAGAAGACTGCACTATAACAGTTTCCATATTGCACAACTGCATTAAGCATACCGAAGCGTCCTTTGACAAAGAAGATGACTGCAGAATAACACTTTCCAAATTGCTTATATTGAACGCCAGAATGCACAGAGAGTAACAATATTAGCTTAACAACTCAACTAGATCATTAAGAGAGGAAAACAGGAGGTTTGATTTCAGCGAATAGAAACATGTTTTAATACAAGAAGAAGGCAGACAACCACTTTCCTGGTTGTTTCTAATAAATGTGAGAATGGACACACAATGTTGAACAACTGCATTAGAGTATTACAAGGCACCAGCAGGAGCTTTGATCTAAGCATACGGAAGTGGCCTTTGACAAAAAAGAAGACTGCAGAATAACAGTTTCCATATTGCACAACTGCATTAAGCATACCGAAGCGTCCTTTGACAAAGAAGATGACTGCAGAATAACACTTTCCAAATTGCTTATATTAAACGCCAGAATGCAGAGAGTCACAATATGAGCTTAACAACTCAACTAGATCATTAAGAGAGGAAAACAGGAGGTTTGATTTCAGCGAATAGAAACATGTTTTAATACAAGAAGAAGGCAGACAACCACTTTCCAGGTTCTTTCTAATGAATGTGAGAATGGACAGACAATGTTGAACAACTGCATTAAAGTATTACAAGGCGCAAGCAGCAGCTTTGAATTAAGCATACGGAAGCGTCCTTTGACAAAGAAGGTGACTGCAGAAAAACACTTTCCAAATTGCTTATATTGAACGCCAGAATGCACAGAGTTTCATAATATGAGCTTAATAACTCAACTAGGTCATTAAGAGAGGAAAAGAACAGGTTTGATTTCAGCGAAGAGAAACATGTTTTAATAGAAGAAGAAGGCAGACAACCACTTTCCAGGTTGTTTCTAATGAATGTGAGAATGGACACACAATGTTGAACAACTGCATTAGAGTATTACAAGGCGCCAGCAGGAGCTTTGAATTAAGCATACGGAAGCGTCCTTTGACAAAAAACAAGACTGCAGAATAACAGTTTCCAAATTGCACAACTGCATTAAGCATACCGAAGCCTCCTTTGACAAAGAAGATGACTGCAGAACAACACTTTCCAAATTGCTTATATTGAACGCCAGAATGCACAGAGCGTCACAATATGAGCTAAACAACTCAACTAGATCATTAATAGAGGAAAAGAGGAGGTTTAATTTCAGCAAAGAGAAACATGTTTTAACACAAAAAGAAGGCAGACAACCACTTTCCAGGTTATTTCTAGTAAATGTGAGAACGGACAGAGCATGTTGAACAACTGCATTAGAGTATTACAAGGCGCAAGCAGCAGCTTTGAATTAAGCATACGGAAGCGTCCTTTGACAAAGAAGATGACTGCAGAAAAACACTTTCCAATTTGCTTATATTGAACGCCAGAATGCACAGAGATTCATAATATGAGCTTAATAACTCAACTAGATCATTAAGAGAGGAAAACAGGAGGTTTGATTTCAGCGAAGAGAAACATGTTTTAATACAAGAAGAAGACAGACAAACACTTTCCAGGTTATTTCTAGTAAATGTGAGAATGGACAAAGCATGTTGAACAACTGCATTAGAGTATTACAAGGCGCCAGCAGGAGCTTTGAATTAAGCATACGGAAGCGTCCTTTGACAAAAAACAAGACTGCAGAATAACAGTTTCCAAATTGCACAACTGCATTAAGCATACCGAAGCCTCCTTTGACAAAGAAGATGACTGCAGAACAACACTTTCCAAATTGCTTATATTGAACGCCAGAATGCACAGAGCGTCACAATATGAGCTAAACAACTCAACTAGATCATTAATAGAGGAAAAGAGGAGGTTTAATTTCAGCAAAGAGAAACATGTTTTAACACAAAAAGAAGGCAGACAACCACTTTCCAGGTTATTTCTAGTAAATGTGAGAACGGACAGAGCATGTTGAACAACTGCATTAGAGTATTACAAGGCGCAAGCAGCAGCTTTGAATTAAGCATACGGAAGCGTCCTTTGACAAAGAAGATGACTGCAGAAAAACACTTTCCAATTTGCTTATATTGAACGCCAGAATGCACAGAGATTCATAATATGAGCTTAATAACTCAACTAGATCATTAAGAGAGGAAAACAGGAGGTTTGATTTCAGCGAAGAGAAACATGTTTTAATACAAGAAGAAGACAGACAAACACTTTCCAGGTTATTTCTAGTAAATGTGAGAATGGACAAAGCATGTTGAACAACTGCATTAGAGTATTGCAAGGCGCCAGCAGGAGCTTTGAATTAAGCATACGGAAGCGTCCTTTGACAAAAAAGAAGACTGCAGAATAACAGTTTCCATATTGCACAACTGCATTAAGCATACCGAAGCGTCCTTTGACAAAGAAGATGACTGCAGAATAACACTTTCCAAATTGCTTATATTGAACGCCAGAATGCACAGAGAGTAACAATATGAGCTTAACAACTCAACTAGATCATTAAGAGAGGAAAACAGGAGGTTTGATTTCAGCGAATAGAAACATGTTTTAATACAAGAAGAAGGCAGACAACCACTTTCCTGGTTTTTTCTAATGAATGTGAGAATGGACACACAATGTTGAACAACTGCATTAGAGTATTACAAGGCGCCAGCAGGAGCTTTGATTTAAGCATACGGAAGTGGCCTTTGACAAAAAAGAAGACTGCAGAATAACAGTTTCCATATTGCACAACTGCATTAAGCATACCGAAGCCTCCTTTGACAAAGAAGATGACTGCAGAACAACACTTTCCAAATTTCTTATATTGAACGCCAGAATGCACAGAGCGTCACAATATGAGCTAAACAACTCAACTAGATCATTAATAGAGGAAAAGAGGAGGTTTGATTTCAGCAAAGAGAAACATGTTTTAACACAAGAAGAAGGCAGACAACCACTTTCCAGGTTATTTCTAGTAAATGTGAGAACGGACAGAGCATGTTGAACAACTACATTAGAGTATTACAAGGCGCAAGCAGCAGCTTTGAATCAAGCATACGGAAGCGTCCTTTGACAAAAAAGAAGACTGCAGAATAACAGTTTCCATATTGCACAACTGCATTAAGCATACCGAAGCGTCCTTTGACAAAGAAGATGACTGCAGAATAACACTTTCCAAATTGCTTATATTGAACGCCAGAATGCACAGAGATTCATAAAATGAGCTTAATAACTCAACTAGATCATTAAGAGAGGAAAACAGGAGGTTTGATTTCAGCGAAGAGAAACATTTTTTAATACAAGAAGAAGGCAGACAACCACTTTCCAGGTTATTTCTAGTAAATGTGAGAATGGACAAAGCATGTTGAACAACTGCATCAGAGTATTACAAGGCGCCAGCAGGAGCTTTGAATTAAGCATACGGAAGCGTCCTTTGACAAAAAAGAAGACTGCAGAATAACAGTTTCCATATTGCACAACTGCATTAAGCATACCGAAGCGTCCTTTGACAAAGAAGATGACTGCAGAATAACACTTTCCAAATTGCTTATATTGAACGCCAGAATGCACAGAGCGTCACAATATGAGCTAAACAACTCAACTAGATCATTAATAGAGGAAAAGAGGAGGTTTGATTTCAGCAAAGAGAAACATGTTTTAACACAAGAAGAAGGCAGACAACCACTTTCCAGGTTCTTTCTAATGAATGTGAGAATGGACAGACAATGTTGAACAACTGCATTAAAGTATTACAAGGCGCAAGCAGCAGCTTTGACTTAAGCATACGGAAGCGTCCTTTGACAAAGAAGGTGACTGCAGAAAAACACTTTCCAAATTGCTTATATTGAACGCCAGAATGCACAGAGATTCATAATATGAGCTTAATAACTCAACTAGATCATTAAAAGAGGAAAAGAAGAGGCTTGATTTCAGCGAAGAGTAAAATGTTTTAATACAAGAAGAAGGCAGACAACCACTTTCCAGGCTATTTCTAGTAAATGTAAGAATGGACAGAGCATGTTGAACAACTGCATTAGAGTATTGCAAGGCGCCAGCAGGAGCTTTGAATTAAGCATACGGAAGCGTCCTTTGACAAAAAAGAAGACTGCAGAATAACAGTTTCCATATTGCACAACTGCATTAAGCATACCGAAGCGTCCTTTGACAAAGAAGATGACTGCAGAATAACACTTTCCAAATTGCTTATATTGAACGCCAGAATGCACAGAGAGTAACAATATGAGCTTAACAACTCAACTAGATCATTAAGAGAGGAAAACAGGAGGTTTGATTTCAGCGAATAGAAACATGTTTTAATACAAGAAGAAGGCAGACAACCACTTTCCTGGTTGTTTCTAATGAATGTGAGAATGGACACACAATGTTGAACAACTGCATTAGAGTATTACAAGGCGCCAGCAGGAGCTTTGATTTAAGCATACGGAAGTGGCCTTTGACAAAAAAGAAGACTGCAGAATAACAGTTTCCATATTGCACAACTGCATTAAGCATACCGAAGTGTCCTTTGACAAAGAAGATGACTGCAGAATAACACTTTCCAAATTGCTTATATTAAACGCCAGAATGCAGAGAGTCACAATATGAGCTTAACAACTCAACTAGATCATTAAGAGAGGAAAACAGGAGGTTTGATTTCAGCGAATAGAAACATGTTTTAATACAAGAAGAAGGCAGACAACCACTTTCCAGGTTCTTTCTAATGAATGTGAGAATGGACAGACAATGTTGAACAACTGCATTAAAGTATTACAAGGCGCAAGCAGCAGCTTTGAATTAAGCATACGGAAGCGTCCTTTGACAAAGAAGGTGACTGCAGAAAAACACTTTTCCAAATTGCTTATATTGAACGCCAGAATGCACAGAGTTTCATAATATGAGCTTAATAACTCAACTAGGTCATTAAGAGAGGAAAAGAACAGGTTTGATTTCAGCGAAGAGAAACATGTTTTAATAGAAGAAGAAGGCAGACAACCACTTTCCAGGTTATTTCTAGTAAATGTGAGAATGGACAGAGCATGTTGAACAACTGCATTAGAGTATTACAAGGCGCCAGCAGGAGCTTTGAATTAAGCATACGGAAGCGTCCTTTGACAAAAAAGAAGACTGCAGAATAACAGTTTCCATATTGCACAACTGCATTAAGCATACCGAATCGTCCTTTGACAAAGAAGATGACTGCAGAATAACACTTTCCAAATTGCTTATATTCATTGCCAAAATGCACAGAGAGTCATAAAATGAGCTCAATAACTCAACTAGATCATTAAGAGAGGAAAACAGGAGGTTTGATTTCAGCAAATAGAAACATGTTTTAATACAAGAAGAAGGCAGACAACCACTTTCCTGGTTGTTTCTAATGAATGTGAGAATGGATACACAATGTTGGACAACTGCATTAGAGTATTACAAGGCGCCAGCAGGAGCTTTGATTTAAGCATACGGAAGCATCCTTTGACAAAAAAGAAGACTGCAGAATAACAGTTTCCATATTGCACAACTGCATTAAGCATACCGAATCGTCCTTTGACAAAGAAGATGACTGCAGAATAACACTTTCCAAATTGCTTATATTAAATGCCAGAATGCACAGAGAGTCACAATATGAGCTAAACAACTCAACTAGATCATTAAGAGAGGAAAACATGATGTTTGATTTCAGTAAAGAGAAACATGTTTTAATACAAGAAGAAGGCAGACAACCACTTTCCAGGTTATTTCTTGTGAATGTGAGAATGGACAGAGAATGTTGAACAACTGCACTAGAGTATTAGAGAATCGGCCTCCCCTCAGAAATGTTTCAAGTTCGAATTTTAGACTTCCAGAGGGGAGGCCGAGCAAACCAACCCCTTAGCCGAGAGGGTCGCCACTCCTTGGGTATAGCATATCGCCATTGCTGTTACCCAAACTTTAGTCTTTTTTAATGCCTTCAGAGGGGAGGCCGGGCTTATCACCACTTTAGACCGGAGGGCGTCACTCCTCCGGCTTGAATTTAGAATCACTGGGGTCTATGGATGTCTTTCACCAGTTCTGCCAGTGCTCGTTCTTGAACTTAGAAATATTTCAAGTTCGAATTTTAGACTTCCAAAGGGGAGGCCAAGCATACCAACATCTTAGCCCAGAGGGTCGCCACTCCTCGGGCTTAGCTATTCGCATCACCGGGGTGTATGGAAGTCTCTCACCAGTTCTGCCAGTGCTCGTTCTTGAACTTAGAAATATTTCAAGTTCGAATTTTAGACTTTCAGAGGGGAGGCAGAGCATACCAAACCCCTTAGCCTAGAGGGTCGACACTCCTCGGGCTTAGCTATTCGCATTACCGGGGTGTATGGAAGTCTCTCACCAGTTCTGCCAGTGCTCGTTCTTGAACTTAGAAATATTTCAAGTTCGAATTTTAGACTTCCAGAGGGGAGGCCGTGCCATACCAACCCCTTAGCTCAGAGGGTTGCCACTCCTCGGGTATAGCATATTGCCATTGCTGTTACCCAAACTTTAATCTTTTTTAATGCCTCCCTAATATCCTGACGGGACCAGTCTGTAAAGGCATATGCCCTTTAGACATCCAGGCATTGGAACCTCGTTCGTTTGACCGACAGTGATGCACCCCCTTGGACTCACTACAAGGCGTGAGGGGGGTACCTGAATTTGCTTATAAAGTGAACATAGAAATTTTTCGCTTTAAAATTTAACACCTCCAGATGGGAGGCCAGGCTTATCACCACTTTAGACCGGAGGGCGTCACTCCTTCGGCTTGAATTTAGAATCACCGGGGTGTATGTAGTCTCTCACCAGTTCTGCCAATGCTCGTTCTTGAACTTAGAAATATTTCAAGTTATTTACCAATCCAGCCTCAAATTCCTCCCAATTTTGGAAAACTGTTAATATGTTCAAAAACAAACATGTCGCTACCCTAACTCATATTTTACAAAACAAACAATATTTTTCAGACCAAAGTGGACCCTGTCAAGTTTTAATTCTCATTTTGCAGCTGCTGGAAACCTGTTTGAGAATGTGAATAAGGAAGTGCCTCCTGAGGAAACAAAAAGACCTCCTGTAGGACACAGTCTCTTTACAATACAACCTTTTTTGTCTAATAGCTGTAATAGCTAAACCTCTCAATAAAATCAACACTAAAAAAGCACAATAGAGGATAATTTAGACCCCTTTTTTTCTTAAACTTGCATCCTGCTCATATTTGAGCATAGCATATATACTATGTATCTATCTATCTAGTGTATCTATCAATTTTATCTAGCAGAATTCAGTAACACTTTAAATTACGGAACACTTCATTACTGGGTAGGTACAGAGTAAGTACATGTTAAGTAAGATGTGAGATAAAATAAGTTCTGAGTAAGTAAAGGGTATGATATATATGAATATATACAGAAATATGTGGTTATTACTGTGTATCTTAAAAAACATTTTACAAATAAGGCACATAACTACGTTCCCAATCCATTGTACTTCTAAGCAAAATTATAGATTATAAAATTAAATGAATAATATGACCATTTATGCAATTCACTATTACTGTCATTTTTTATAAAAAAAGCAATGCAGCTACCATTTTGAATTCACTGTAGTTCTAAAAGTATTTATAGATCCTTTAAAATGATTTACAGTGCATACATTACAGTGCAAGGACATGGTCATCTACTTTCATTTCAGGCACTAGCAGATTTTCATAGTGGTTTGTACTCATTAGGTTCAGGACATGTGATTTACCACAATAATCATTATCACATACTTTAAAGATATTTTACAACCATTTTGCCTATATGTGTTGAGGCATTATATGTCCAGCTGACTAATGATAAATGGTTGTTTCTCTTATTGTTTATTTTCAGTATCGTGTAGAAGATGCTTAAAAAGACTTCTACGCCGACACCATTCTTTCATTGCAAAATAGTAAGGTTAATTACAATGAAAAGAACAGCATCTTAAAAAGCCCCAATGGACAGCTTGCTGCAAAGTTAGCCAATATCTTCTGACATGTTAACTCACAGGTCCCGCTTATATCGGTTGGTCAGTGTCAACATATGTTGAATGCTATGGCTTTTGTTCACTTCATTTCCTGTCCTGATAAAAAGAGATAACTTGTAAGGACATTCTGTCTTGCTACCTCCAGGAAAGCTTACCCAACATCCCATTCACACAGAGACAAAACCCCTATATAGGAAAACATTTAAGAACAATGGGTCATTCCATGTACTGCCCTCACTTAATAACATATGCCTACTTCATATATATATATATTGCGAGAGAGAGAGAGAGAGAGAGAGAGAGAGAGAGAGAGAGAGAGAGATGATCTCAGAAATTTAAGAATAACATATGTTTTCAAAAATAATGTACATAGTTGTAGCAATTTAATGTTCAACCCTACACATTATCCATAATTCCTGCAGAACATGTATTACAATACTATCAATTTTTGTGGAGTGTGAGAGAGAAAAAAATCTGCCAGGCAGCCATCTTTCTTGAAATATCCTTCAAACATTCTACAAACCGGATTCCAAAAAAGTTGGGTCACTAAACAAAGTGTGAATAAAAACTGAATGCAATGATGTGGGGATGGCAAATGTCAATATTTTATTTGTAATAGAAAATAGATGATAAATCAAAAGTTTAATCTGAGTAAACGTGTCCCTGGCCATGTGCTTTTAGCACATGGCTATGTTTTGTTTATGTCCTTGTCTCCGCCCTCGTCCCGCCTCCTCGTCCGTGTCATCTGTTAACCCGTCCTCCTCGTTATCTGTCTCAGGTGCGTCTTGTCAGTGTCTTGTATTTAAGTCCCTTTCCTGCACTTCCTGTTTGTTGGTCATTGTTCTATTGTTCTCATTTTCTCTGTATCGTGTTTAGTCAGTTGTGTTATCCAGTCTGTCCGTATCTCTAGTTTGTCTTCCAGTCTGTCCGTATCTCTAGTTTGTCTTTACTCCTCTTCTGTTCGTTTGGTTCCTTTGTCCATGCCTCTGTTACTGTTAGCTATCTGTTAGTCATCTTGTTATGTTAAGCTCTCTGTTTGTTGTTCTTTTGTAAATTAAACGTTATCTGTGCTTTAGCGGATGCGTCCGCTCCATCAGTCCGTCCTTCGCTCCTGACAGAATGACCAACCTTTACATGGATGCAGCTAGCACAGAAAATCCGTTTAACAGGGCTGTGGAATGGAGTAGCCGCCTCCGTCAGTCCGCACCCCTCATCCCTGACAGAATGTACGACCATTACCAGGATGCAGCTAGCACGGACTATTACCTCAAGGGATGTGCCGTTCGCCGGACTCCATTCCGTACAGGCCCCAAAGATCCTGTGGGGGAGGCTTTGAAAGCGGCCTCGGAATGGAGTCGCCGGCTCCAGCTCCTGCCTGGCGCTGTTCCGGATCCAATATCGGAGGAGTCGACTCGTGAATCGAGTAGTTGCGCCAGCAGGAATCGAAAGAGTCGGCGGAAGAAGCGCGCTGGAGTCCCCCCCTCGCTGGAGGATTACCCCCTCAGGTCCGGGGAAATTTTTGGGGGGGCGTTAAGGGTAGGGGCTGTTAGCCTCACCTCCGTAGCTCTGAGGTCGGAGGCTAACAGGGGCGCACCTCGAGGGGATCTAATGGGTGCGCCTGTGAAACCCCCTAAACCCTTTACAGCTCCAGCGCGATCCCGGCGAGCAGCACAAACTCCTGTCCTCGAGAGCGCGGCACCTCCAGCCGCGCCTGTCTTTGTGAGCGCGGCGCGCGCCTCTCCTGTCTTCGTGAGCGCGACGCGCGCCTCTCCAGTCTCCGTGGACGACGTCGCAGATTCATCTGCCTCCGTGGACATTGTCGCACGTTCTCCAGTCTCCGTGGACGACGTCGCAGATTCATCTGCCTCCGTGGACGTCGTCGCACGTTCTCCAGTCTCCGTGGACGACGTCGCAGATTCATCTGCCTCCGTGGACGTCGTCGCAGGTTCCCCTGCCTCCGTGGACGTCGTCGCAGGTCCCCCTGCCTCCGTGGATGACGTCGCAGGGTCCCCTGCCTCCGTGGACGACGTTGCAGGGTCCCCTGCCTCCGTGGACGATGTCGCAGGGTCCCCTGCCTCCGTGGACGACGTCGCAGGGTCCCCTGCCTCCGTGGACGACGTCGCAGGGTCCCCTGCCTCCGTGGACGATGTCGCAGGGTCCCCTGCCTCTGTGGACGACGTCGCAGGGTCCCCTGCCTCCGTGGATGTCGTCGCAGGGTCCCCTGTCCCCGTGATGGCGGCACCCGCCGCTCCTGTCCCCGTGACTGTGGCTACGGCCGCTCCTGTCCCCATGACTGTGGCTATGGCCGCTCCTGTCCCCGTGACTGTGGCTACGGCCGCTCCTGTCCATGTCCGTAGGTCGAAGGAAGGAAGGAAGGACTTCGGGGCCGATCCCCAGAACTGTGCCCAGGCTGGTTCCTCAGACTGCCCCACAGACATTAGCCAGTCCTGGGCACCCCCCTGTTATATTGGTTCCCCTGTCTGTCCCTGTCTTGGTTCCTGTCTCTTTGCCCTCTCCTGTGCCAACTCCTGGGGGGTTTAGGAGTACGCGCCCGGGAGTTGCGCGTTCTTGGGGGGGGGCATCTGTCACGCCTTCGTCCTGTCATGTCTGTTGTCCCTGGCCATGTGCTTTTAGCACATGGCTATGTTTTGTTTATGTCCTTGTCTCCGCCCTCGTCCCGCCTCCTCGTCCGTGTCATCTGTTAACCCGTCCTCCTCGTTATCTGTCTCAGGTGCGTCTTGTCAGTGTCTTGTATTTAAGTCCCTTTCCTGCACTTCCTGTTTGTTGGTCATTGTTCTATTGTTCTCATGTTCTCTGTATCGTGTTTAGTCAGTTGTGTTATCCAGTCTGTCCGTATCTCTAGTTTGTCTTCCAGTCTGTCCGTATCTCTAGTTTGTCTTTACTCCTCTTCTGTTCGTTTGGTTCCTTTGTCCATGCCTCTGTTAGCTATCTGTTAGTCATCTTGTTATGTTAAGCTCTCTGTTTGTTGTTCTTTTGTAAATTAAACGTTATCTGTGCTTTAGTGGATGCGTTCGCTCCATCAGTCCGTCCTTCGCTCCTGACAAAACGTAACATTTTAAAGGAAAAATATGTTAATTCAAAATTTCAGTGTCAACAAATCCCAAAAAAGTTGGGACAAGTAGCAATAAGTGCCTGGAAGAAGGAAATTGAGCATATAACGAACAGCTGGAAGACCAATTAACACTAATTAGGTCAATTGACAACATGATTGGGTATAAAAAGAGCTTCAGTGTCTCTCTGAAGCCAAGATGGTAAGAGGATCACCAATTCCTCCATTGTTGCGCAGAAAGATAGTGCAGCAATACCAGAATGGTGTTACCCAGCGTAAAATAGCAAAGACTTTTAAGTTATCATCATCAACCGTGCATAACATCATCAAAAGATTCAGAGAATCTGGAACAATTGCTGTGCCTAAGGGTCAAGGCCATAAAACTCTACTGGATGCTTGTGATCTCCGGGCCCTTAAACATCACTGCACCCCAAAAAGGAATGCCACTGTCAAGGAAATAACAGAATGGGCTCAGGAATACTTCCAGAAAGCAATGTCAGTGAACACAATACACCGGTATGGGGTTGCATGAGTGCTTGTGGCATGGGCAGCTTGCATGTCTGGAAAGGCACCATTAATGCAGAGAACTATGTTCAGGTTCTAGAACAACATATGCTCCCATCTAGACGTCATCTCTTTCAGGGAAGACCCTGCATTTTTCAACAATATAATGCCAGTGTAACACTCAAGTTACTTAAAGGATTTCACTTTACTAAAATAAATGTAAAATACTTAAATTTTGATTTGGTTTGGTTTGGGCCAGAAGGTTCGGCTCATGCGGGAGATAGGAAAAGTATGAGACTCAGACAAAAGCTTAAAGTTTTTGTACATGCCTGGCTTGTGTATTTAGACAAAACAAAACAATAAATAAAATATTTGGAGCGAATAATATACAATAATTTTTCTCTTAAATAAAAGTTCTCTTTTTGGTACCAATAGTTCTATTCAATCACAATCACAGTTATCAATACTTTCTACTTATTTGGGTGCACCTTTCTAATTTACAATAGGCTTCAGTTCACAATAAAACCACTTCAACTTCAAAAATGAATCTCAAATTGCATTGATCTCACCAACTGTTGCAACAAAACCTTAGTTTGGAGGGATGGATCCAACCTGTCCATACCAAGTCCACTTCCTGCTGTGTGGAATGTGTAGAGTCCGAAAGCAGTCCTTAAAAGTCCTAGCAAAGCATCCAAAAGTCCAAGGGAATGTCTGTGAACGTGTGTGTGGGGGGGGGAGAAGAAGGGACAGCAGGTGCAGAATGGTGCAGCAGAGGTCCTTGTTGTAGCTGGTCTACCGCACTGTGCAGGGCAGCACGGGAAAAGGTTAACCGGCTCGTCTGTGGGGTTGGCTCGCCATCACATCGTGGAATGATCCAATTCGCATCAATCGACAATTAAAATAAAACCAAGGAAAATAAACCTGACCTGTCAACGACAGCCTCATAAATCACAATGAGATTTCAATTAAACACAACTTGTTAGCACTTGCTAGCACTTTGTTAGCACTTTCCGTAACATTAACCATGTTTACAATTGAATGAAGAGTCATTTAACGCTACTCTTTAGAGTTTAAACATTCACCATTTCACTCACATTCTTAATAAAATTTACAATATAAACAATTTCTTTAATCACACTTAGTAACGTTTTACTCGCACTAAACTCATGAAACCGCAAATTAACTATAGACAGAGAAAACAGTTTGCTCACTGATCTCTCAAGAGGACAGCGCAGCAGCACAAAAATGGCGCAGCCTCTAATCTAACTCTCTTTTTCAGCAAATCTCTGTCTCCTTTTTTCAATAAGCCCGCTCAACACTGAAACTGCAGCCGAAAAAGAGAGAGCAAGGCCCGCACTTGGAGGCAAAAGCAGTGGGCGGGACAATGCGCCGTTTGGCAGCAACCCATTGGCTAAGAGCAATACCCCCGTTCTCAAAAAGGGGGGTTAACTCTTTAATTGCCGACCATGACAATAATTCACTATAAACAAAACACAACTATTAAACAACAATTTTTTGTATTTTACAAATCAAAAATAATTCTTCATTTACAACCATAGTTAACTGTGGGTTACACCCTCCCCACTTTGATGGTATGCACGTCCCTGTGCATCCGAAAGGTTAAGCTGTTGCATAGAGTTTGTAATAGCTTCATTTAGGCTCTTAAATACTGCATTAACAACATGCAATAAGGGGTTACCTAATGTTGGATATTGCAACCTTTCTGGTCTCTGATGTGACCTTTGAGATCGACAAGGGACATCTTGAGTCTGAGAGCTAAGTTGAAATCCAGACGAACTAGGCTGCTCAGTAATAAAAGTTTCTTGTTCATTTCCATTCGGCAGAATATGTTCATTCGCGGACTGATTTTCCTCTTCAAGATCGTCGATTTGAACATCATTCTCCCGAGAACCAGGCTCAGGTAAGCTTGCACCATCAGGTAGGTTCTCACGCTCCTTGATCTTCTCCATTCGCTTGTCTCTATCAGTTAATTTGTCACATTCGGTGGAATTGTCATGTTCAGTAGGATTGTCTTGTCCGGTGTTAGGGAATTGTTCGATTGAGTTGACATGTTCGATAGACACAACAAGAGTTTGCGATGCTTCAGGTGTTTTGGCAGAAGGGAAATAGGACACGGGTGTCCAGGTAGGTATGGGTAAGTACTCTGACTCTGATTCATAGTCACTCTCATAGTCCTCAACAACTGTTTGCCTTGTCTTTCGCTTAGCCTGCGGCTTTTGGGATCTCCTTTCTGTTGGATCTGTGGTGGGTATGAAATTACAAGGGAGAAGCAAGTCCCTGTGTAGCGTTCGGACTGGTCTCTCCTTCCCTTCTGGTTTGACTGTATAGACCGGAAGTTCACCTGCTTTCTTCAGAACAACATAAACATCATTCTCCCATTGGTTTGCCAACTTGTGCTTTCCTCTTAGCCTGACATTACGCACAAGGACTCTGTCACCCACTTCGAGTGTCAACCACTTGTTTATCAAAGCGTGTCTTATTGCGCTCAGTGTTCTTTTGTGCTTTTGAGGTTGCAATTGTGAAACTTTCCTCCAACCTACGTTTCAGGTCACTGACGTATTGTGAATGGGACTTCTTCTGAGCATTGGCAGGCAAACCAAATACTAGATCAATGGGGAGCCTCGGTTGCCTTCCGAACATCAGTTCATACGGCGAATAGCCTGTCACATCATTCTTGGTACAATTATATGCATGCACTAGAGGTTTTACATGCTCTTTCCAATGCAACTTTTCATTATCACTCAAGGTACCAAGCATTTGTAGGAGTGTCCTATTGAACGGTTCAACTGGATTGACTCTGGGATGATACGTTGTTGTACGTATCTTTTTCATGCCGGTAATCCCGCAAAGTTCACTTATTGTCCTTGATTCAAAATCCGGGCCTTGGTCACTTAAGAGTTTGTCTGGGACTCCATAATGAACAATAAAGTTTTCCCAAAGGGCTTTTGCGACGGTACGGGCGCGTTGGTTGGGTGTAGGGATGGCCACCACGAACTTTGTGAAGTGATCAGTGATAACTAATACATCTTTTGTGTTGGACTGATCTGGCTCAATAGATAGATAATCCATGCAGACTAACTCGAGGGGCCTACTTGCCTGAATGTTCACAAGAGGGGCTGCTTTCTCAGGTCTACACTTCCGGCGGACACAACGCTCACACGTACTGATCATTTGCTCAACTGAGACCTGCATCTTTGGCCAATAAAACTTGGTCCTGACCATATCGATGGTATGGTCAACTCCTAGGTGCCCCATGTTATTGTGGAGGTGCTGGAACACCATGGGTCTCAGCTCCTTTGGTAACACAAGCTGAAAGGAGATGTCTGGACCATTTTGTCGTCTGCGATAGAGAACGCCATTTTGAAGCTCAAAACGACTGAGTTCACGCAGTAGCAGGGGTAACTCGGGTAGTTCTGCTCTAAGGCTGGGAGGTGGGGTCTGACCAGTTTCTAACTGAGTGATTACAGCATCAAGAGCAGGGTCTAACCTCTGCTTCTGTTTGAGTTCATCCTCTGTCATAGGCAGAACAAGAGGAAAACCACCTGAGTATTCCTCCTCAAAACTGTCAGGGACAGCAGTAGCCTGTAATGCTAGAGACTCAACTAAAGCGAAACTTGGACAGGTGTGTGACTCTGTACCCAGATCTACAGTTGTAACTGTGTGCCTGTCACAGATGGCCTGTATGACTTCTCTAGGGACTGTTTCAGTCTCCTCACTGCTAAGGTGAGTAAGAGCAAACTGTTGTATTCTTTCAGTTTCTTTCTGTGAAATGGGGTCATCACATGGACTGCCATGAGACCGACGAGACAATGCATCCGCATCTACATTTTGCTTACCAGCCCTGTATTGGAGTTGGAATGAAAAAGTGGACAGAGCTGATAGCCAACGGTAACTTGTCGCGTCTAGTTTTGCAGATGTTAGACTGTAGGTTAGCGGATTACTGTCAGTCACTACAGTAAAATGCGTACCATACAGGTAGTCTGAGAACTTTCCAGTGACAGCCCACTTAAGGGCCAAGAATTCCAACTTGTGGGCTGGATATCTCATTTCACTTTTTGAAAGTCCTCTGCTGGCGAATGCTATGGCCCTCAACTGCCCATCCTGAAGCTGGTACAGAGCTGCACCGAGGCCAATTGTACTAGCATCGGTGTGCAGGATATATGGGAGTTTGGGGTCTGCAAAACCCAGCACTGGGGCTGAGGTAAGTTTGCAGATGATCTGTTCAAATGCTTCTTGGCACTTCTGAGTCCATCTCTGGCCAAATGGCTTTTCGGGTTGTGGTACACAGAGCTCTGTTGCTTGGGCGGCTTTGTCTTCCCCTTTTTCAATGGTGGATACCCAATGGTTAGTTCATTCAATGGCCTCACAATGTTGGAGTAGCCCTGGACAAATCGCCGGTAGTACCCAGCAAAACCCAAAAATGACCTTAGCTCCTTAAGGGTGGTAGGAATGAGCCAGGTTGTTAGGGCTTTGATTTTGTCAGCATCTGTTTCAACACCACGCTCTGACACTATATGGCCAAGGTATTTGACAGAGTTCTGGAAAAATGTACATTTTTCAGGTGCTAATTTTAACCCAAACTCTTTTAACCTCAACAAGACTCTTTTCAAGCGCTGCTCATGTTCTTCAAGGGATGACGAAAAAATAATGAGGTCGTCAATGAAGACGAGGACTTCCTTAAGATTCATCGGACCCATACACCGCTCCATGAGTCTTTGAAATGTGGAGGGTGCGTTGGTGATCCCTTGGGGCATCCTGTTAAACTCCCAGAACCCCAAGGGACACACAAAGGCCGTTTTCTGTTTGTCTGACTCGGACATTTCAATTTGGTAGTATCCCGACTTGAGATCCAAGACAGAGAACCACTTTGATCCGGCCAGGGCTGAGAATGCTTCTTCCAGATTTGGAAGTGTGTATGCATCTTTTTATGGTCTGGAGGTTTAGCTTCCTGTAATCAATGCATAACCGAACTGACCCATCT
Organism: Hoplias malabaricus; assembly: GCF_029633855.1. Taxonomy (NCBI): domain Eukaryota; kingdom Metazoa; phylum Chordata; class Actinopteri; order Characiformes; family Erythrinidae; genus Hoplias; species Hoplias malabaricus. The sequence goes on along the minus strand of NC_089815.1, from coordinate 13,507,838 downwards.
TTCTTTCGGACAACTACAATGGGAGATGCGAACGGGGACTCAGATTCCCGTATCACTCCTGCATCGAGTAGTTCTTGGAGGTGTTTTCTTACAGCCTCCACATCATGGGGGTGTATTGGTCGGGGTCTGGACTTGAACGGAGTCTCATCACTGAGCTTTATGTGATGCTGTACTTTGTCCGTGTGTCCAAAATCCAGCTCATGCTGTGAAAACACTTCTGGCATTGAATTGAGAGGTTTTGTGACACGTTCTTTCCACTCAGCTGACAGGTTACTTCCAAAGTCAAAATGAATCCTTTTAGATTGAGTAGTGTCTTTTGGCTGATCTGAGGGGTTTGACATTTTTCCTGTTGGCTCTTTATGAAGGATTCGAGTTACAGCATAAATGTCGGCTAGCACACGGCCTGAGGAGATAACCATGTCATGATCTGTCTCATTCTTTATAACGACTGGCAGTTTACAGGGCTGCTTTGCTGGTAAGTTGACAAGACCAGTTAACACAAGCAGACCACTGGGTAAGGAAGAGTCTGATGGCTGTTCAATAATTGCACACTTCTCAGTGGTAGCATTAGCAATGTACACTGAGGCTTCCATAACTGTTATCTGCCCTGCTTCCACTACAATTGGATGTTTAGCTTTGTAGCTTGCGCAGCCAAGACTGCAATTACTGGGGGTCTTCTGGCACATCTCCAGGATTTTGAGAAGCGCTCGATAACGATAGGGGACAGGCTGAAAGGTTGCACTGGATTCGTAAAAATCAGTGTAAAGTGTGTCTAAAGTATTTGTGCCTATCAACACTTGCTCTTGTGTTCCAGCTCACAAAGGGGGAATGACTAATGCCAGTGTGTTAACATTAATGCGTGATCCCACAAATTCTTTTGGGAAAGTGATGGACAGCTCCACATAGCCTAAATAAGGGACAGATTGGCCGTTAGCACCCTCTACATCCAGGAGATCACCCAGCGGTTTTATAGGCAAGTCTGAGAGGTGCTGTTCATAAAAACCCTGAGGTACTGTTGTGACTTGTGACCCTGTATCTAAAAGGCAGCTCACTTCTTTATCAGCAATAGTCACAATAGCAGAGGTTCTGGATCCAACCAACCCTTTTGGAAGGTTAACAGAGTGTGTTTTTGGCTCAGCTTTCTTTAGAGAGACTCCTCGTGTTTTGGGACGAGAATTGTTTCCTGAAGCCCCCACTTGTCCCACACTGGAGGCTGGGATCAGTTTAAATGGGACATGTCACTGGCTCCAGTTGGGAGTTCCCAACTGGTTTGTTTCTCTTTCAGCAGCTTTCTCTTGGTTGCAACTAAAGATGGGTTGAATTCATTTTCATATGAAGCTGCAATGTGGCCATCCTCGCCACAGTGAAAGCAATACCAAGGGCGTGGTTTCACATTTGTTTTGGCAAAGCTCTGTGTGGTTAAAGCCTTCTTCCCCATGGGACGGGCTTCAACTCTGGCATTAGTTGTCTGACACTTTGGTTTCTTGACTGGGTTTGGTGTCTGATTTTCCATTTTCCAGCTGTTCAGTTGTGCACTCAAATCGGCTATTTTTGTTTCTTTAAAATATTGAAGTCTGATTCACTGGTGTTCACTGTTTGTGTGTTTGACATGACTCGCTGCTTTGGATTATTTGAAACAGGTTTGCTCTGACCAAGGTGTTGCCTCATACGGCTGACTTTTGCTGCTTGCTTATCCTCTTCAGTTCTTAAAATCAAGAGTATTTCTGGGAAAGAAGGTGGACTCTCTTTCTTTTGCCCTAACTGGAGGTCGTTGATAAGACTGTCCCCCCAGCAGCCACGAAGGAACTGTCTTAACAACTGCTTGTCAAACTCTGACGCGCTGACACCACCGCGCCACCTAGCTTTTGTCAGAACACCATGCAATCTTTGCAGATAGGCAGACAGTCTTTCTCCTTCATTCTGGAGTGTGTTCATAAATCACGCAAAGAGCTCGTCACCATCTTCGACGGCTCCATAAGCAGAATCTAGTACCTTCAGGTAGTCAGAGCGTTTAGCATGTGGGCCTAAATGCTTGGGGATGTCTGCAGCAGGTGGCAAAAGGCTGTCAAGTATTCTCTGTGTACAGTTTCGGTCAGAAACAGCTGGGTCACTCATGAGAACTTCAACACTTGTGCGCCATGTTTCGTAATCTGCTTCATTGGGTGGACGGGGAATGCGTCCAGAGAAGGCTCTAAACCTACTCGGCATGGGCGAGTGTGAAGGCACTTCATTACTGCGCACCACATGTTCAACCACAACCCGCTGAACACTTGGTGGGTTAAGATCAAATGTGGGATGGAGTTGTGTTGGCAAGTTAAGATCGGTCAGGTTTTGGTTTGGGGCTGGGTCATTATATTGCGAAGAATCAACAGGGGTTTTATCTGGTGAATGATCACCCTGTGTGTGCGGGCCTGTTTCACTGCTATTAGCAGGAGCAGAAACTGGAGGCTGTGTGGAGTGAAGGGGCACGGCTATATTAGCTAGCTCCTCTTTGAGCATATTCTCCAGCAAGTTTCCACTCAGGTTGGCCATTTCAGATAGCTGTTTCATGTATGTCCTGGTGACGCTCCGCACATTTGCTTCATACACCTCAGCTAAGCTCTTAATTTCAAATGTAATTTCAGGCTGAGCAGAGCAGTGGACAGTAAGTGGCAAAAGTGGGTTTAGAGTATTCATTGCACTAGCATGACTGAACTCTGCTATCATCTGCCAGTGAAACTCTGAATGTGGGTCATCAATACGGATGTGGCGGTTAACTGAACCATGTTTTGCAAGGTAAGTAGCTACTTCTTTGTCGAGTTCACTATTGGTAAGCCCATTTATGATTACTGAGTTAGGAATTCTAACTGACTCTTTGATTATGATTTCCATTTTTACCAAACTTGTTTTGATTATTACTGATTGTTAAAATTGTTTAACAAACTGAGTCTCATGCAGTTCACAAAATCTCCTGGCTGGCTCGCCACATGTAACACTCAAGTTACTTAAAGGATTTCCATCCATCCATCCATCCATTATCTGTAACCGCTTATCCAATTTAGGGTCGCGGGGGGTCCAGAGCCTACCTGGAATCATCGGGCGCAAGGCGGGAATACACCCTGGAGGGGACGCCAGTCCTTCACAGGGCAACACAGACACACACACATTCACTCACACCTACGGACACTTTCGAGTCGCCAATCCACCTGCAACGTGTGTTTTTGGACTGTGGGAGGAAACCGGAGTTAAAGGATTTCATTTTACTAAAATAAATGTAAAATACTTAAATTTTGATTTGGTTTGGTTTGGGCCAGAAGGTTCGGCTCATGCGGGAGATAGGAAAAGAATGAGACTCAGACAAAAGCTTAAAGTTTTTGTACATGCCTGGCTTGTGTATTTAGACAAAACAAAAAAATAAATAAAATATTTGGAGCGAATAATATAAAATAATTTTTCTCTTAAATAAAAGTTCTCTTTTTGGTACCAATAGTTCTATTCAATCATGTGGGGGAGGGGAGAAGAAGGGACAGCAGGTGCAGAATGGTGCAGCAGAGGTCCTTGTTGTAGCTGGTCTACCGCACTGTGCAGGGCAGCACGGGAAAAGGTTAACCGGCTCGTCTGTGGGGTTGGCTCGCCATCACATCGTGGAATGATCCAATTCGCATCAATCGACAATTAAAATAAAACCAAGGAAAATAAACCTGACCTGTCAACGACAGCCTCATAAATCACAATGAGATTTCAATTAAACACAACTTGTTAGCACTTGCTAGCACTTTGTTAGCACTTTCCGTAACATTAACCATGTTTACAATTGAATGAAGAGTCGTTTAACGCTACTCTTTAGAGTTTAAACATTCACCATTTCACTCACATTCTTAATAAAATTTACAATATAAACAATTTCTTTAATCACACTTAGTAACATTTTACTCGCACTAAACTCATGAAACCGCAAATTAACTATAGACAGAGAAAACAGTTTGCTCACTGATCTCTCAAGAGGACAGCGCAGCAGCACAAAAATGGCGCAGCCTCTAATCTAACTCTCTTTTTCAGCAAATCTCTGTCTCCTTTTTTCAATAAGCCCGCTCAACACTGAAACTGCAGCCGGAAAAGAGAGAGCAAGGCCCGCACTTGGAGGCAAAAGCAGTGGGCGGGACAATGCGCCGTTTGGCAGCAACCCATTGGCTAAGAGCAATACCCCCGTTCTCAAAAAGGGGGGTTAACTCTTTAATTGCCGACCATGACAATAATTCACTATAAACAAAACACAACTATTAAACAACAACTTTTTGTGTTTTACAAGATCAAAAATAATTCTTCATTTACAACCATAGTTAACTGTGGGTTACACCAGACCACATTCTGCAGCAATCACAATATCATGGCTATGTAGTAGAAGGATCCGGGTACTGAAATGGCCAGCCTGCAGTCCAGATCTTTCACCTATAGAGAACATTTTGCACATCATATAGAGGAAGGTGCGACAGAGAAGGCCCAAGATGATTGAACAGTTAGAGGCCTGTATTAGACATGAATGGGTGAGCATTCCTATTTCTAAACTTGAGAAACTGGTCTCCTCTGTCCCCAGACGTCTGTTGAGTGTTGTAAGAAAAGGGGGGATGCCACACAGTGGTAAAAAATGGCCTTGTCCCAAATTTTTTGGGATATGTTGACACCATGAAATTTTGAAACAACATATTTTTCCCTTAAAATGATACATTCTCTCAGTTTGAACTTTTGATCTGTGATCTGTGTTCTATTCTGAATAAAATATTAGATGTTGGCACCGCCACATCATTACATTCAGTTTTTATTCACAATTTGTTTATTGTCCCAACTTTTTTGGAATCCGGTTTGTAGACAGGAAAAATTCTCGGTCACTTAAAAGTACTCCTGCCCAATTTAAATTATTGCTGTATGTGTAAGACTTCAGTAAATGTATATAGAAACCTCAGAAAATAAAATCAAACTAATGGCCAAATTCAGGCTAGTCAACCCATCTGACCTTCCAATGCACCTCACCCTACCTGACAAACCCCATAGCCTGAGATTAGATAGATAGATCTGAGATTCCAATACATTTACACAGATTAAATTACATCAGACTATAATCAACTTAGTAAATAGTTGTTACATATTTGAATATCACTCATATAAGTTTTGATCAGAGGCGATTGCTCTAAGACTGCAAGGGAAGCTCAGCTTCTCCTAAAATGTCAAAAAATAAGTGATCAAATATATACTGTTGTGTGTACATGTCATTGAATAAATATGCACTACAACGCGCTCAACATTTAATCAGAATCAGCTTCTTATCACTGGTAAAGATGCGGCTTTCCTCTCAATCATTCCCTTCAAGGTGCTTTAAACAGTGAGGATGCTGAGCATCCACAGAGTTCAATAGCGAAGCAGCGAAGTGCAGCGAAATGAGACGAGTCATTGGATAAATGCTGGGCTTTGTCCCACCCATCGGACGCTCAGCGTCTCTGGGGGTCTATGGGGCAGTGGGCTGGCCCGGACGCTCAGCTTCTGAATGATGATTGGATGATCTGTCTGAGGCTGAATCCCTTTTTGATTGACAGCAAAATGAGCGAATCAGGGATCCTTTGGTGTAAAGATCCGTGGGAGCATTATATTTTCATTCTGTTCTGAGTTGAACCGGAGATTTTCTTAAACCTCTTAGCAGCATTTTCTTTGTTAAAAATGACTAGCAACAAATCAAGCTTCTATTTCTGGTGGGGTTTTTTGTAGCTGCTTGTGTTTGGAGACTGACTTCTATCACTCTTTCTGACTTCTATCGCAGTGTCCAGCGGGTGCTGCTGAGCCCCTTCACCATCACAAAGCACTCACAGGCAGACACACTTCACATGGGCCAAGGCCGTTTAAGCAGCCTAGCTCTGCTGGCCATTGAGAGGACACTAGTCAAGTCCCTGGAAAAGACGCCTTGTTGGTACAACAGGGTCACAGATCATTTTCTTGAAAAGAAATGGAGGATAGAATTTACGTATAAATAAACCAACACATTTTATGATGTAAAAAATTGAGCTTCCCCTCCTTGAAAGACCAGCATCCGCCACTGGTTTTGATCAATATCCAAAAATATAAATTAATAAAACAATTCAATATTAAGAAACATGAAATTGTGTCACTCCACAGTCCTTCAGCAGTATCGCCTTTGGATGTAATGTTGAAGACGTTGAATCTTATCAAGTTTCCACTGTTCTGTTTCAGTCATTTAGTTTTATTGTCCTTTTTTTGAATTTTTGGATCCCTGTAGTACATCGGAACCTCAAACAACCATCCACCCTTACAGTGATCTTCCCCCCTTTCATTCTTTCATTTGTTTACAAATCCCTCGGTTTGTGGATGGTATACTGGACCCAGGCACTGTTTCATTCCAAACTTTTGCAAAATTAATTTCACTGTTTTATCCACAGTCTCTTTCCCATTATCTGAATGGGACGTTCCCACCTGCTTATGACTTCTCTACACAAAACTTTGGCAATAGCCTGAGCTTCTACTTAGTTAGACAAACCTCAGGCTTAAATAATAAATTATTTTCCACAACTACACTGTAAACCCTAATAAGTTACGTTTACTCAAATAATTTGAGGTAATTTGTTGCCTCAAATGAATTAAGTTTTCAAAACTTGGTTATTTCAGTAAGTTGTAATAGTGCATTGAGTTCAACTGACACATGTCTTTAAGTTCAATAGACAATCCAAAGTACCTGACACTCAATATGTTGTGTACTTTTAACTTAACGTTTTAAGTTAATATAACTTCTGCACAGCTGATTAAATTAGCTCAGTTAAGTTAACTGCAATGATTATAAAAAGTTATTGTCACTCATCAAGATAAGCACATTGAATGAATTTTATAACCAACATTTTCTAACTTACGGTTTCACTAATATTACAACTGGAATAAATCCAAATAAACATAATTACAAACAATAATGGTATCAAATTATACTTTAATTGAAAAGAGCGGCAGTTTCACACAACAGTTTGAAAAAAAGTGACAAAACTTTGACAATACTTCACAAAGCTCCATGCAGTGCGAATGTACACCTCGGAAACATTTGTTTTACTGCACACTTCATTTAAAACTTCACAGTGAAGAACACTGAAACAAATTAATTTTGGTACAAACAAAACATAACCCACAAGATAATTTGGTACAGATTAAAGGCCCTGTACCATTTAACTGGCATTCCATCTGTGCATACAATCTTTAAAATAAGACCAAGTCTCTCAGACAAAAACTTTCAATATTAAGGAAGTGCTCCTCCTTGGATCACCACCTTAACGTGGTGGAGGGGTTTGCGCGCCTGCGTGAGCCTAGGAGCTATGTTGTCGGGGGCAATAGCCCCTGGTAGGGTCTCCCAAGGCAAATTGGTCCTAGGTGATGGGCCAGACAAAGAGTGATCCATAAAGACACAGATGAAAAAGACAACGAGGACACAGCCTCCCTTGCCCGGAGCAGGGTTACCGGGGCCTCACCCTGGAGCCAGGCCTGGGGGAGGGGCTCCTTGGCGAGCGCCTGGTGGCCGGACTTTCACCTATGGAGTCCGGCCGGGCTTAGCCCGAAGGGGATACATGGGTCCACTCTCCCATGGGCCCACCACCTGTGGGAGAGGTAGTAATCCGGGTCTGGTGCATTGTGGATTGGGTGGTGGTCGGGGTCGGGGGCCCTGGCGTTCCGATCCTCGGTTACTGAAACTGGCTTTTGGAACATGGAACGTAACCTCTCTGGTGGGAAAAGAGCCTGAGCTGGTGCGCGAGGTTGAGAGGTACCGACTAGATATAGTTGGGCTCACCTCGACACACAGTGTGGGCTCTGGAACCAATCTCCTCGAGAGGGGCTGGATGCTCTTTCACTCTGGAGTTGCCCAGGGTGAGAGGCGTAAGGCAGGTGTGGGCTTACTCATAGCCCCCCGGCTTAGCGCCTGTACATTGGGGTTTACCCCAGTGAACGAGAGGGTAATTTCCCTGCGCCTTCGGTTTGGGGAAAGGGCTCTGACTGTTGTTTGTGCTTATGCACCGAACAGCAGTTCAGAGTACCATGCCTTCTTGGGGACCCTAGAGGGAGTGCTGGAGAACACTCATTCTGGGGACTCCATTGTTCTGCTGGGGGACTTCAACGCTCACGTGGGTAATGACAGTGAGACCTGGAGGGGCGTGATTGGGAGGAACGGCCCCGCTGATCTGAACCCGAGTGGTGTTCAGTTATTGGATTTCTGTGCTCGTCACAGTTTGTCCATTACGAACACCATGTTCGAACATAAGGGTGTCCACAAGTACACCTGGCATCAGGACACCCTAGGCCGCATTTCGATGATCGATTTTATAGTCGTATCATCTGACCTGCGGCCATATGTTCTGGACACTCGGGTGAAGAGAGGCGCTGAGCTGTCAACTGATCACCACCTTGTGGTGTGTTGGATCAGATGGCGGGGGAGGATGCCGGACAGACCTGGCAGGCCCAAACGTGTGTTGAGGGTTTGCTGGGAACGTTTGGCAGAGGAACCTGTCAGAAAGATCTTCAACTCCCACATCCGGCAGAGCTTCGACTGCATCCCGGGGGAGGCTGGTGACATTGAGTCCGAGTGGGCCATGTTCCGGACCTCCATTGTTGAGGCGGCTGAACAGAGCTGTGGCTGCAAGGTTGTCGGTGCCTGTCGGGGTGGCAATCCCCGCACTCGGTGGTGGACACCCCGGGTGAGGGAGGCTGTCAAGCTGAAGAAGGAGTCCTATCGAGCATGGTTGGCTCAGGGGACTCCGGAGGCAGCCGACAGGTACCAAGGAGCTGGGGCTGAAGTGGCCAAGGTGGTAGGGAAACTCCTTGGCGGTAGGGCCCCGGGGGTGGATGAGGTTCACCCCGGGTTCCTCAAGGCTCTGGATGTTGTGGGGCTGTCCTGGTTGACACATCTTTGCAACATCGCGTGGACATCGGGGGCAGTGCCTCTGGACTGGCAGACTGGGGTGGTGGTTCCCCTTTTTAAAAAGGGGGATCGGAGGGTGTGTTCCAACTATAGGGGGATCACACTCCTCAGCCTCCCCGGTAAGGTCTATGCGGGGGTACTGGAGAAGAGAGTCCGACCGATAGTTGAACCTCGGATCCAGGAGGAACAATGCGGATTCCGCCCCGGTCGTGGAACACAGGACCAGCTCTTTACCCTCGCTAGGATCCTGGAGGGTGCATGGGAGTTTGCTCAACCAGTCTACATGTGTTTTGTGGATCTGGAGAAGGCATTCGACCGTGTCCCTCGGGGTATTCTGTGGGGGGTGCTCAGGGAGTATGGGGTACTGGGCTCTTTGTTACGAGCTATCCAGTCCCTGTACAAACAGAGCAGGAGTCTGGTTCATATGGCTGGCAGTAAGTCCGACTGGTTTCCAGTCGGAGTTGGACTCTGTCAGGGCTGCCCGTTGTCACCGGTTCTGTTCACAATTTTTATGGACAGAATTTCTCGGCATAGCCAAGTGGCGGAGGGTGTCCGGTTTGGTGGTCTCAGGATCCCATGTCTGCTTTTTGCAGATGATGTGGTCTTGTTGGCTTCATCGAGCCGGGACCTCCTGCTCTTGCTGGACCAGTTTGCAGCCGAGTGTGAAGCGGTAGGGATGAGGATCAGTACCTCCAAGTCCGAGTCCATGGTACTCAGTCGGAAAAGGGTGGAGTGCTCTCTCCAGGTTGGAAGTGAGATCCTGCCTCAAGTGGAGGAGTTTAAATACCTCAGGGTCTTGTTCACGAGTGAGGGAAAGATGGAGCGTGAGATTGACAGGCGGATCGGTGCAGCGTCAGCAGTAATGCGGGCTCTGTACCGTTCCGTTGTGGTGAAGAAAGAGCTGAGCAGAAAAGCAAAGCTCTCGATTTACCGGTCAATCTACGTCCCAACCCTCACCTATGGTCACGAGCTTTGGGTAGTGACCGAAAGAACGAGATCGCGGGTACAAGCGGCTGAAATGAGTTTTCTCCGCAGGATGTCTGGACTCTCCCTTAGAGACAGGGTTAGGAGCTCGGACATCCGGGAGAGACTCGGAGTGGAGCCGCTGCTCCTCCACGTCAAGAGGAGCCAGTTGAGGTGGTTCGGGCATCTGGTTCGGATGCCTCCTGGACGCCTTCCTGGAGAGGTGTTCCAGGCATGTCCAACGGGGAGGAGGCCCTGGGGCAGACCAAGAACACGCTGGAGAGACTATATGTCTCGACTGGCCTGGGAACGCCTCGGTATACCCCCGGAGGAGCTGGCGTCGGTGGCTGGGCTGGGGAGAGGGAGGTCTGGGTTTCTTTGCTCCGACTGCTTCCCCCGCGACCCAGACCCGGATAAGCGGATGGATTAAGGAAGTGTTTGCAATGAAATTACAAAGATTTTTCCATGAAAAACTCCCTGTGCTAAACTGTTAAACAATGTAACAAGTAATTACAATGGCTGATAAATCTTCTTGTTGACTAATAAAGAAATAAAAGCTTTTTGTTTTAGTGCATGAACTAATGCAAATATTTCAAGAAGAGAAAGGAAAGGAAAAACAAATACACCACCAAGTTGACAATGTACATTTTGTAACTGCCCAATAAAAACATTGAATCTCAAAATGCCAAGGTGTTAACCTTGAATGGAAATTAGAATAACAAGTCATATTCCAACTGTTGACCATTTCTACTTGTCCTTTCATCCTCAATTATTTACAGTGTGATATTGCCAAAAGTATTTGCTCACCCATCTACATTCTACACTCATTGTCCATTTTCTCAGTTCCACTTACCATATAGCTGCACGTTGTAGTTTTACAATTACAGACTGTAGTCCATCTGTTTCTCTACATACTTTGTTAGTCCCCTTTACTCTGTTCTCTAATAGTCAGGACCACCACAGGGCAGGTACTATTAGGGAGGTGGGTCATTCTTAGCACTGCAGTGACACTGCAGTGGTGTGTTAGTGTGTGTTGTGCTGGTGCGAGTGGATCAGACACAGCAGTGCTGCTGGAGTTTTTAAACACCTCAGTGTCACTGCTGGAATAAAAATAGTCCACCAACCAAAAATGTCCAGGCATCCTGTAGGCAGCATCCTGTGAGCACCGATGAAGGATTAGAGGATGACTAACACAAACTGTGCAACATTAGAACAGCTACTGTCTCTGACTTTACTTCTACAGGGTGGAGCAATAACTCCACTCACACCAGTACAACACACCACCACGTCAGTGTCACTGCAGTGCTAAGAATGACCCACCTCCCTAATAGTACCTGCCCTGTGGGGGTCCTGACCATTAGAGAACAGAGTAAAGGGGACTAACAAAGTATGTAGAGAAACTGATGGACTACAGTCTGTAATTGTAAAACTACAACGTGCAGCTATATGGTAAGTGGAACTGAGAAAATGAGCAATGAGTGTAGAGAGTAGATGGGTGAGCAAATACTTTTGGCAAAATAGTGTATATAGCTTAACTTACAAAGCATGTCTTGAAGAAATCTTCTGGATTATCTCCAAGGATGACAGGGAGTCCTCTTAATGCTAGGGTTCGCAAGACAGTTGGCTCTGAGATCTTGATGGGAAAATAAAAACAGTAATAAATAGATATCAGTATATATCCCACTTGCTAAATCAGTTGTTAAAGACATTTTGCCTTTCATCAATGCTCAGTTTCCTAATGCAGGACCAATACTGGCTTGCTGTTTTTGAATGGAGGAGATTTTTTTTGCACAATTATAAAAAGGAAACATCTTTACATTGTTTAAATAATTTAGGGCAAATGGGCAACTAGAAATGCTGCCAAACTACTTGGAAAAATGTTTATATTAATTCAAATTATAGACCTTCTTTACCTTCTCCTATAAAGATTCCATTTTAGAAATGCATGTTTTTCTTTGGCCATCAGAAGTACACATCATACGATAAGGGATTGAACAGTGACAAGTGTTTGACATGCATGCTAGCCAAATGATTAGTCTGTATCTGCACTTACAAAATGCATCTCTTACACAGATAGTAAGTTACTAAGTTATAGACTCCTAATGGTGGCTAATAAGCATACAACAAACTATAAAATAGAAAAGTTTACTTAAATAAGAAAAATGCATACATGAACATTGGCTTGCTGGAGAAACCTTGACAGAATATGTCCAGTAAGTCCCCTCTTGGTCCTGAAAACCTCAAGGAGTCGACAGTTGTGTTGATCAAGACCTGCATAAAAGTTCTCCTTTAAATCAATCCCAGCAATTCTGGTGAATTCCATGTAAACCTTATAGAGAGAAGAGGAAAAAAAATAAAAAATGTGTTCAAAAGACATCATTCCCTTTCAAATAATATTTGGTCACAAATTCATGCCTGATTTTCTTGGAAAAGAGCAGGTCATCGTTCCACTAGTTGGCAAATTGCAGGTTTCTTCTCCACAACTTCTTTTTGGCGAAGGGCAAAAGAGAGATCCATGTTTTGTTTTACAGTCATCACACTTGGAGTTCTTTTCCGCATTTCTTCAACCAAAACAATGCGGGCAGCTTCAAGGCTAGTTTGATCACGACCATCAGGGAAGTCTGGCAAGAAATTTATCTCACATTGTTTTTGCCTTTTTTATATTCTTTCTTGACGGTTCTCCATCAGGTAAATTCATTCCACATTTCCACCATTGACTGCAACATCATGGCTTCCTGATTTCCGTCGTTTGGTCCTGTAGTTTCCCATCTTAAATTTGAGGCTGTTTTTCCATCCACTCCAACCATTGCCTGAACCTCTCTCTGTGAGACATGGGTGTTTCTTTACAAGTGCAGCAGCAACCTCATCATATTCTGCATCATCTGGATATGCTTTGAATGTGTACATTCTTTCAGCTATTCTCTCCAAGATTTCGTGCTTGAGCTCTTTAGTGACTTTCAGAAGAGTACCATTTTTGAGATGAGACAAGTTTCCCTGTCGAAGCCTATATTCTACATCGACGCTGAAAAGTGGGACGTCAAACTCGTCTGGCCATTGACCTATCCTTTGAAGAGATGAAGAATTAGAAAGTATCTCAGTGTCAGCATTGCTGAGTGAATCACTCAGTTGCTCAATGGGTGCACAATCTGTGTTACCTGTTTGAATTCAGGGAGCCCTGAACACAAACCAGCAGAGAGTATCATATCTGCACTGCATTTAATTCCATCAATAGAGGCAGAATTTGCAACAAGAACTGAAGGGGTCTGTGGAGCTACTTCATCAAATGAGTTCTGTATATTCTCAGGGTATGATGAGACCAACGCAGATCTAACCTTGTCCATCTCAATGCAGGGTCGGAAAAATGAGCTGGAATCCAAATGTAAAGCCAATATTTTTTGGTGTTTGGTGGCCAATGTAAGAGCAACATTTTTGTAATTTTGAGAGACACGAATTATCTTTTTTAATACCTTATGCTTGCCCTCAAAACGCATTGTCCACACATCTGAAAGAGGACCAAACACTTTAATCAGTTCAGGATAATGTTCCACAAAATGGTGTTTAGGTCGCAAGTGAAAATTGGGGAAAGTACTTTGCAGCACCTTTCTGTGCTCAGACAATTTACTTTCCAAAAAATTAACAGAATCCTCAGTGTGTCTTGGTGCCACAGACAGTTCCACAATATCTTTGAGAAGCATTAGAATTTCCCAGGCACTGTCTCCTTCAGGGACACTGTGACCAATGATAAGTGGTAGCAGCCTAAGTAGTGTCCAATTTTCATGGCCATTTCCACCAATTGTCCCTTTGCTAGAAAAGTTCTTAGCAATTTGCTGAGGTTGGTCAGTTTTCTCAGTGAATGAATATGCAAATAACTTGATTGCCTGGTTAAGGAAATCTAAAGTGAAATACTTCTTGGCAATGAAGTCTGAAATGCATAAACAAAGCTCAACAGGAACAATCCCTTCCAAAAGATCATGTAATATGTCAGGAGGGTAGCCATTGATGCAGTGAAAATGTTCCAATGAGCATCCACCTTTCACACCATAGTGTTGACTCAAAGCAGGGTCTAGCCTCACCATTTCCACATGTTTATTGTGATTTTCTATAGTGCGAGGTTCAAATTCTCTGGTACTCACCTCTCTGTTCTGGGCTTCACTTCTTGCTGCCATGCAGAACCTGCAGAATCGCTGTACTGTGAAGCTTTCTTGAAATCCTGCAAGAGAGTGAGCTCCTAAGTTATCAGCTGAAACATATAAAACTGTCCCCCTCACACTTTTCCCCAAATTCTCAATATATACACCATGCTGTTCTAATGAAACCAAGTCTTTGATAAGTGGCTGCAAAACTTTGGCATAACCATGCTCTTTCACTGTAACTGTATTGCACAAGAGAGCGAGCTGAATTGTATGGAGCGTGGACCTGTACTTTGAAGGAAGGTTTGCAATCACCCAGTACACTGCACACATTTTGTGCTTTTTCTTTGAAGTTCCTACTGGATTTGAAATTTCAAAATCATCAATGTAAAGACCAAGAGCAATTCTGAATTCTTCTGTTTTGAAAAAGTCATTTTCCCTGAAACTAGAACCATCCATGACAGACAGTATTCATACAGGGAATTCATTTGAGTTGATAGGACACTATCCAGAACATCTTGCTTGTTTAATAACTTCTGCAGCATTGACTGTACTGGTACATACACAACAGATGTCCTGCCCTTATCAACCACATATTCCACTGGCATTACTATCGGAAACTCTCTCAAAACATATGATGCTCGTCTTTTCGAGGTAGATAAAGGACCATCTGTGCCACAGAATTTCAAAAGGACATTGCTCTCTGAAACTGTGTTTACTACAGCTTTAATGACTGAATCATTTATAGTGTCATAGTACTTTGTGAAAATACCCTTAATTGAGTCATGTAGTAAGGGCTGTGACAACTGATGTATTTGATTAAGCTGTTGAATTATTTCCTGCACAGATTTCTCTGGTACATGAAGAATGGTTTGCATCTTTAAAAAAAGAGACGCTAAATTATGCTCCAACTGACTTGTTAGATCCCGAAGATCTGTAACTGTGGATTCTTCAGTGTCCTCTAGCTCAAGAGTGTCTACATCTGACATTCCTTCTTGTACAAGATCATATGCATGATCTTGAGAAATTTCTGAAATTATTTCAGACTTAAACATTCTCCAAGTGTGTGTCCTGTGTTGTTCACTTTGATGAGCATTGAATGTTGAATACACAGTAGTTTGGAAACTGCAGTCTGCAAAAGGACACTGTACTCTTTGATTAACCCTTAGATGAATACTGCGAAGGTGAGAAAAAAATCTGCCATAGTGCAAGGCTCAGTAAATTCACACAGCTGACAACTGAAGCTTAACTTAGAACTTTCAGTTTGGTTATCACGAGAGTTTGAGTGGACTCTAGATAAATGAGTCCTAAGGGCATTCACAGATTTAAATGTGCACATGCATTTATCATGAAGGCAGGGGAAGGGGACAGTTCTTGTGTAGCCCCCATGTTTTAAGCGATAATGCCTTAGTAGCTGTGCTCTTTTTTCAGTGCTGAATTGACAGTATTTACATTTCCACAACATCCTTTCTCAGTCTGCAAGATAGACAAACGTGAGTGAACAAGCTGTTCAGTCTGCCTTCCTATAAAGCCACATGGGAATCCCGTACTAATATAAAGACTATATGAGTCTGATTGAAAAAAGCGGTTAAAGCCACCCGAATGTAATTGAAGCATGAATAAAATGGAATGGAGCATCAAACTGTAACTTGCAAACTACAGCTCCAGTTAAGAAAGAACGGGTCAAAGAGTTTGCGTTTTTTGCATGAGACGTCTTGTTTGTCATTAAACGGCTTGAAACAATGGCACAAATACATATCTATGGTCAATATCTAGCAGTCCAGGGTTAGCTTGGCTTACTTTGTGCGTCGTGAGACCTCAGCTTCGCAGCCTGCCAAAAATTGGGAATGAGCAGCGGTATGATGAATCAGTTGAATCAGATGAAACAGAGCAGAGTCTATCAAAAGGGCGAACAAAACCGACTCAGAAAAACATATCAAATGTCTTGAGGATTCATGAGAGGTGTAGATTCAATTAGCTAGCTACGTGTCAAAATAAACCCTTTTAACCATTTAACTGCAGCACTTTAGCACTTGTTTAGTTATCGCTAGCTAGGTTAGGCTCCAACAGATAGAACTTATCCGGCTAGCTATCTGTTTTAACTGTTTGTTAACACTTGTTGACGGGTAGTTTTTGAATATGTTCTCAGAAAAAAAACTTACATACAACTATACATGGGAATGCTTACTAAATATGAGAAAGGAAGTGAGGAAAATTCACATCTCCATCAGCCAACATGAACAGCTCTGCTAGAATCCTACCCGTCATTTGAAATGTTCTGAGACTGGGTGTGTTCACGTGACAGACAAGAAAGCTAAAACTTGGGTTATTGAGTTGTTTTTTCTTGAAACATCAAGTACACATGGTCATTCAAAGAGATAGTACAAACTACTTACCAAGATTAAGTGATGTCTGCTAATTGTAAGAAAATGAGTAATGTCGACTTGATTTTTTAAATGCATAAAGTGTTAGGTTTTACAGTGTAGGATTTATCTTCTATTTTTTTATATTATATCATCAAATTACAAACCTAATTTATGCATTGGACATTGAACATTAATTTCCAGGCAAATTATGCACTTGCTAATGACATACTCAATTTGTTTATGTGAATATGATGCTTAAATCCTTAATTCTTTGTAATTTTCTTAATTTCCCCCTTTGCTATGTGAACTAATCCTTGCACATCTTAAATCAAAGGACCCAACAGGTCTGAAGCACTCACAAGCAAAGTGGCCAAACTGTCCACAACCAGCACATTTCTGAAACCTTTTTGAAAGTTCAGATTAAATCTTCCTGGTCTTCCTCTTCCTTCAATTTCTTAACCCCTTCCTCTCTAAGTCTGCATCTGACCAAAAACTGGCTGTGGTCAGAAAGCAACATCCAATGTGGACTGGTTCACTTGAGTTTGTGTCTGATTCAGTAGAGATTGTGATACAGGCTGACTTTACATAACTAAAGCCTGTTCTTTTCTTTCTTCTTGTTGTCCACCAGTTTTATTTGATACAGTTTTCTGAGAGTTTCTAGGTCCTGTGCTTCCCACCAGAAGCTCTTCCAACTTTGAAATCCAAGGATGTGCTCCATCTTGCAAAGTAGGCAACTTTTCCATGATATCTGACATATCAGTATTCTGCCAAGGCTAGTACTCCAAATTTTGTCCTTGGTTGATCACTGGACACATCTTTTCAAGTGTCTTACCTTTACTTGTCTTACCTTTATTCATGTGATTGCTGGGTCATATGCACCCATGATCTCCTCCTGGTCACTCAGATCATCATCATTTCCATGTCCTCTTTCTAATTCTCAGGTCTCCTTTAGTCTGCAGCTGTAGAGTTCTCTTTTTGCTTTTGGAACTTGGATACAGTTTTATTGTTTTCTTCAATTACATAGCCATCCTCATCTCGGATGTGATAGCTTCCTCCTTGATTGATCACTGACAGCTGAGGATAGATTTATTCAGTTATTGCTTCCTTCTCATAAGGTGGAAGTGTCTTAACTGAGTCCACATGTGAAAATGTATATTTACTTCTGCCATTTGTTTTTCTATTACCTTAGTACCTTGACCTATTGCTTCTGCACTTTTCTCCCCAGTAAACAAGGGACGTCCCTGGACGTTCAAAAAAGGTCTAAAAGTAGTCGGTCCGTCAAGGACATATTTTAAACGTCAGTGGACGTCCAAAATTAATTGAAAACAAGTCAGTTATTTCAGGACCAATTGACAACGTCAATGGACGTCCGAAATGCGTTGAAAACAAGTCCGTCATTTCGGGACCAATTGATAACATCAATGGACGTCCGAAATGCGTTGAAAACAAGTCAGTTATTTCGGGACCAATTGATAACGTCAATGGATGTCCGAAATGCGTTGAAAACAGGTCAGTTATTTTGGGACCAATTTATAACGTCAATGGACGTCCAAAATGCATTGAAAACAAGTCAGTTATTTCGAGACCAATTGCTAATGTCAGTGTACCTCCGAAAGGCGTTTAAAACAAGTCAGTTATATTGGGACTGTTGTGAAAAATAATTTTATTACTTTGTGTTAGTGGACAAATATCCTTAAAGGATTAGTTAAAATTAAGCATTTATAATTGTGTGAAATCCTGTACCCTATATGCATTTATATGAATGACTAACCAGTATTTACATTATGAATTACTTACACATGTAGTTAAACATTTTTGCTTGATTCTGCACTACTAACTCATATGATAATTACTCCTCAAAACATATTATAAGCTAACTTCACTATATAGCATGATAACTTGATATTGACACACAGTTTTAATTCTTAACGTCTAACCTTGAACAGATGTGCACTCCAGGATTGTAACACACTGACATCATAGTGTTGGGCATGGAGGCGCTGATCTGTAGCTTCTTCTTGTGGCCTTGAAGTGTATTTCTAACTCCCTAAATTTTAGTCTCTAGGGAAAAAAAGTGCTGAGAAGAGAGGCCCATTGTAAGCCTGACCAGAAAGAATGTCTTCAGGGTCACAACAGGCACCTGAATATTGCACGTGAAGAGCTGAGTACTAACACGTGAAATTATGCATATTAATATACGCTAATCAGCCAGAAACGCCTCACCACAGGCTATACGTCATCATGGGTATAACTTTGTGAGTCAGATGATGGGAGGTCAGAATTTTCACTTGGGAGGGGTATCACACTGTTCTCAATGTGTGAATTCTCCTGGATCCAGTATTTTGGTAAATAAATACTTTGATTTGCTTTGAACTTCACTCGATTGGTGTCTGCGACTCTCTCGTAACGGACATGCCTCCCCCGAAGAGGGAGAGTGTATTTTGGACCTTTTTGTTATTTTCTCATTAGTTGGTAAATTTTAAATACTTTGAGAATGGTCCAAAGAAACATTTTTATCTTCAGGACGAACTGATAACATCAGTGGACGTCTAAAATGCGTTTTAACCCCCTGGAGTCTGAGGGGTTTTCAGACACCCTGGTGTAGTCTGACATGCCTTGATTGTTTTACAAATTGTACGCATCTGAGAAAAAATCATTTCAAAGTGTTACACATGCATTTTTCAGAACTATCTCTGCAACAACAGTGTTGAATCAGTAAGAGTGTCATACATCTACATTTTGATTAAATTTACTCTAAACTTAGACTTTCCAAAAACCTATTTTCAGAAGTGCTGATATACTGTGAAAAAACACATTCTAAACATTTCTCACCGGGACCTTTGAGGTCAAAACTTTGTGAACACGGGTCTTGGCAACACACTGCTGATTCTACTTTTCATAAATTGTATGTAATTTTATACTTAGGACATAACAAATGTGAGGTGACACTCTGTTTTTCTCAGTCACTGGCTCCTACGTTGCATATGTATGAAGATAGGTGCGAAAACCGAGGTGCGAGGTCCCCACCCCACTGCCTAATGAATGGCCCATTAGCTGTCACTGCCACAGCTGTCAAAAGAGAAGAGACCAGAGGCAGAGTTTATCACAGTTTATTTCAAAAAAAGAGAACTAAACAAGCAATAAAAACAAAAAAATAAATAACTGGCATGAATTAAAATAAATGGAAAATGTGTTCACATGTAAATATAGTGATAATATACTAAAGATAGTCATACTGTATATCCTTGTGTGTGTATATATATTTGAGTCAGTTCAACAAAAGATGCCAGTCTCTAAAACAGTTTCTGTCTGGCTGCATGCAAAGGTAGACATCACACTGTTCACATTTCCATGGGGTTTTTGCATAGCACACAGCTGTTCAACAAGCTCTTCCATGAATGCCTTGTGGGTCAGGCTGTCCTGTTGCATAAGTTGTTGTGGAGAATGTAGGCATTGGTAGCAGCAATGTCCAAGAAGTGAAGAAACAGTTTTCTGTACCACTTCAAAGTTTTGTGCTGAGTTGTGTAATGCAAAATGCTAAACTTGCAGAGCAGATGTGGAAGGACCATGTGTTTACACGTTGGTGGTTGCAGACTTGGTTGACGCCGTCGTCTTTGCTTGGAGGTGGAGTATTTTCCACATTTCTGAAAGAAAAATAATAAGAAATGTGAGCTTCTGAGCAGTTACAAAGATTAGCTATACATGCCAACAGTCACTACAACTAATAATTACTTGTATTTCAAATACAGTACTTGTATATGACCTATGTATAGCAGTACATAGCATAACAAGCTACATAGGATGACACTATTACATTCACACAGGCCATTTACACATGACATTACCACACTAGGCTAAACATATACAGCCATAAGCCACACTTATGGTACTGGAGCCTCGCATGCTAATGTTAGCACTCTCAGCATGCACTCAGATTAGCAACAGGCTACACTTGAATGTCCCGTTTACACAACAGCAGGTTTTTTTTACATTAATTTATGCTTTCATATACAAAGGAATACTTATTTAATTTATTCTTTATTTTAATTTATCCGGAATTCGCGGAGTGTACACAGTGAGCGCGAAGCGTGGGTTTGTTTCATTTGAAAGGAAATATTTCACTTACCTATCACAAAAATCCTCCTTCGGATCAATCCGCATCTCACAATAAATCTTTCTTCGTCACTGTCCTCCCCGCTTTCGTCAGATGAGCTGAAATCCTCTTCATTTTCCAGAACAAAGCTCTCCTCCGCAGTGGCTCCAGCTCCCGTGAGTGCGACATGACGAAGCTCCACGTAAACAATTCCGCGACATGTGCTCTGTATTTGGGCGTTTTCATGCAAATTATCAGCCAATGATCCTCCACTAGCAGCTGCCGAATTACCATAGTGTTAACATATGAATGGCAGAAGGCGTCTATGGGCGGAACAAAAAAGCTTGTGCCTCAAAAATGTGCCGGTTGTTGTTTACGCTTCTCTCACAAGAATATAAATATATATATCGTTTCATCCTATATATAGTTGGAAAGTAGACCCTTCAAGGTTTCCGAGGTATGTTGTATTTTTTTTTTAGGATAAAATCTCGCAGAGTTATATACGTGTTTATGTGGAATTTCAATTTTATCCCGCCGGCGGCATAGCCGACCTCAAAGGTCGTTGGTTAGTTGTAGTGACTGTTGGCATGTATAGCTAATCTTTGTAACTGCTCAGAAGACAGTTGCTCACATTTCTTATTATTTTTCTTTCAGAAATGTGGAAAATACTCCACCTCCAAGCAAAGACGACGGCGTCAACCAAGTCTGCAACCACCAACGTGTAAACACATGGTCCTTCCACATCTGCTCTGTAAGTTTAGCATTTTGCAGTACACAACTCAGCACAAAACTTTGAAGTGGTACAGAAAACTGTTTCTTCACTTCTTGGACATTGCTGCTACCAATGCCTACATTCTCCACAACAACTTATGCAACAGGACAGCCTGACCCACAAGGCATTCATGGAAGAGCTTGTTGAACAGCTGTGTGCTATGCAAAAACCCCATGGAAGTGTGAACAGTGTGATGTCTACCTTTGCATGCAGCCAGACAGAAACTGTTTTAGAGACTGGCATCTTTTGTTGAACTGACTCATACATATATACACACACAAGGATATACAGTATGACTATCTTTAGTATATTATCACTATGTTTACATGTGAACACATTTTCCATTTATTTTAATTCATGCCAGTTATTTATTTTTTTGTTTTTATTGCTTGTTTAGTTCTCTTTTTTTGAAATAAACTGTGATAAACTCTGCCTCTGGTCTCTTCTCTTTTGACAGCTGTGGCAGTGACAGCTAATGGGCCATTCATTAGGCAGTGGGGTGGGGACCTCGCACCTCGGTTTTCGCACCTATCTTCATACATATGCAACGTAGGAGCCAGTGACTGAGAAAAACAGAGTGTCACCTCACATTTGTTATGTCCTAA
Source organism: Hoplias malabaricus (assembly GCF_029633855.1). NCBI lineage: Eukaryota > Metazoa > Chordata > Actinopteri > Characiformes > Erythrinidae > Hoplias > Hoplias malabaricus. Next base: position 13,485,977 of record NC_089815.1, on the reverse strand, counting down.
GTATAAAATTACATACAATTTATGAAAAGTAGAATCAGCAGTGTGTTGCCAAGACCCGTGTTCACAAAGTTTTGACCTCAAAGGTCCCGGTGAGGAATGTTTAGAATGTGTTTTTTCACAGTATATCAGCACTTCTGAAAATAGGTTTTTGGAAAGTCTAAGTTTAGAGTAAATTTAATCAAAATGTAGATGTATGACACTCTTACTGATTCAACACTGTTGTTGCAGAGATAGTTCTGAAAAATGCATGTGTAACACTTTGAAATGATTTTTTCTCAGATGCGTACAATTTGTAAAACAATCAAGGCATGTCAGACTACACCAGGGTGTCTGAAAACCCCTCAGACTCCAGGGGGTTAAGAGTCAGTCAAAACTGGAGGCTGGCACAGCTTATATACATAGACCATGCTCATCAATCAAGCACAAACCCTCCCTTGGGTTACAGATCCGTAATGCTGAATCATCAGATCCTCCTTTCTCCCATTACATGGGCATTTCACGACTGCTCAGGCCTTATGGCCCTGTCTTCACACCCATTCACAGTCTTTGGGGCTAATCAGCCAATAACCAATAAGCCAAATTACATCCTACTATTGGCTACCATACAATACAGAGTCTATCTGGGAGTAGTGTATAGGTAAATATTTAGCAAGCTTAACTATCCCAGTTCCTAATAAACAAGAATGACATGTGCAATTGCGTTTTCTCATGAGTAAATACAAATGAATATATGGATAACTGATTACAGCAAATAATGACAAAAGGAATAACATATGAGTAAATACATGGGAAACATAAAACATGCAAAGAAGGTGTTTGCTCTTAAAGATGTTGTCTTCTGCCTATTGTGATTTTACATCACGTGGATAGGCACGTTGCTGACTACAGTTGCTAGCACTTCACCTCAGTCAGATGACTTGACGATCCGAATTGGTGTAAGGTCGGACATGACATGTCACACAAATAGTTCTAGACATAGTTTTCTGACCCTTCTACACAGCCTCCGGCTCCCCCCTTGAATCCTCCTAAATCTACTGCTTCCTTCCCTTCTTTCACTCCTCTCACAGAAGACGAGGTATCAAATCTTCTTAGAGGTGGCCGTCCCACATCCTGTCCACTGGGTCCCATTCCTACCACCCTACTGCAAACCATAGCCCCGTCCATTGTGTCCGCAGCCACTCATGTAATCAATTCTTCACTAACCTCTGGAACATTTCCAAACACCTTCAAGCAAGCTCAAGTAAGACCTCTACTCAAAAAACCTGCTCTTGCTCCTTCTATAGTAGAGAACTACCGACCAGTCTCTCTCCTCCCCTTCCTGTCTAAAATCATTGAAAGAGCTGTCTTTAAGCAGGCAACAAAATTCCTCGCCCAACATAACCTTCTTGACTCGAACCAATCCGGCTTCAAGAGCGGCCACTCGACGGAAACTGCACTTCTGTCAGTATTGGAAGCTCTTAAAGATGCCAAAGCAACAGGTCAGTCCTCAGTTCACATTCTGCTCGAACTATCAGCAGCATTTGATACGGTCAACCACCACATCTTACTAAACAAACTCACTGACATGGGCTTCAAGAACAATGCACTCTCCTGGTTTGAGTCTTATCTCACTGGAAGATCCTTCAGTTTGTCATGGCTTGGACAAATATCAGCGCGACACCGCCTCACCACAGGTGTGCCCCAAGGCTCAGTGCTGGGACCCCTCCTCTTTGCCTTGTACACCATCTCTCTAGGCCCAATCATACATTCGCACGGCTTCTCCTATCACTGCTATGCAGATGACACACAGCTCTATTTATCCTTTCCTCCAGGAGACACTTCAGTGGCAACTCGAATCTCTGACTGTCTCTCTGACATATCTACATGGATGAAGGAACATCACCTCCAACTGAATTTATCTAAAACTGAACTACTAGTCCTCCCAGCCAAGCAAGCTATTCTCCACAACATCAGCATCAAGCTAGAGTCCCTATCAGTGGCTCCCACCAAGGTTGCTACAGATGATCCAGAATGCGGCAGCACGCCTGGTCTTCAACCAACCAAAAAGAGCACATGTCACGGCCCTATTAGTTGAGCTGCATTGGCTACCCTTAGCTGCTCGCATCAAATTTAAATCACTAATGATGGCCTTCAGAGTATTCACTGGTTCTGCTCCCATCTACCTCAATAGACTCTTAAAACCATACGTTAGCGCCCGCCCTCTCCGTTCCTCAAAGGAGTGCCAACTAACACGACCAACCCCCTGTACAGGTCAGTCGAGGCTATTCTCATCTCTGGTACCACGCTGGTGGAACGAGCTTCCAAGCACTATCAGAGCAACAGAAACCCTCTCTGCATTCCAGAAATCATTGAAAACCCAGCTCTTCCGAGAGTATCTTTTGCACTGAATGTCTTTCTTTAATGCACTTATTACTTCCTGGCATATTGCACTTAATGTAAGGTATTTTGTATAATTTGTTCTGTAGTTCGAATGTTAGATCCTCTTTTGTAAGTCACTTTGGATAAAAGCATCTGCCAAATGCATAAATGTAAATGTAAATGTCGTGAAGATCCACTGGATTGTACAGGTTGAAGTATGGGATATTGTCCTGTGAGTCCAGACATGATCTTGCCCACCATGCTGCGAATAAATGCGAATAACACAACTTCCCAATATAAACAAAATAAGAAGAAACAAAAGCAAAAACATACCCATTCTAACCAACACAGCTTTCCATTGGCCTGAAAATAGCCAAGACAACCATCCCTCACCAGGGATTCCTCCCTTTGTGTTGGCCATATGTTCATCTATCAAATCCTTTAATTGTGTCATAAATTTAGTGAAATTACCATCTTCAGCAGTGTTCATAGGGATGTAAGTACAACACTCTTCTCCAAACAGAACACAAACACCATCATCTGGAGCTCACATAGTATCAATAGCAAACCTATTTTGTACTACCATTTTAGAAGTTGCATCTAACTGCTGGCCCAGAGAAGCCAGAGCACCAATAGTGACATTCATAAATCTTTGCTGGTTGTACCAAATATAATTAATCCAATGGGCATTCTTATAAGTCTGATGCCATGGAAAAAAGGCTACCCAATTGTCAATACTAGATTGAAACATTACCATGTGTTCAGCTGGTTCAGCAGCAAAAAATCTTGGTGTCATAATTGACCCGGATTTATCATTTGATCAACACATAGGCTCACTAGGACAGCTTTTTTTACATCTTCGCAATATTGCTAAGATTAGAAATGCCTTATCCCTGCAGGACGCAGAAACATTAGTACATGCCTTTATTACTTCAAGGCTTGACTACTGAAACGCACTACTGTCAAGATGCACCAGCAGCAATTTAAGAAAACTTCAACTAGTTCAAAATGCTGCAGCTAGGGTCCTCACTAAAACTAGAAAATTTGAACATGTCAGCCCAGTTCTATCATCACTTCACTGGCTGCCTGTAAAATTCCGCATCGTCTACAAAATTCTGTTATTAACATATAAAGCTCTACATGGGCTCACTCCTGAATACCTTCAAGATACAATTTCCTATTATGAGCCTCCACATTTACTCAGATCACAGAATACTGTTTTTTTAATTGTTCCCAGAATTCAGAAGGCCTCAGCTGGGGGAAGAGCCTTTTCTTATAAAGCCCCCCCAACTCTGGAATGATCTTCCAGAAAATGTTCGGGACTCAGACACAGTCGCAATCTTCAAATCTAGGCTAAAAACTCATTTGTTTAGTTTATCTTTTGGTAGTTAATGCTCCCCCATAGATACAGACGGCAGATCCGGGGGGTCCATGGACACAGGGAATTATAGTAAACTCAGACGCTGGTGCTGTCGTCCCGCCGCTTCACGTGATCACTCAGGTTTGTTGACGGTGGAGCGGAGGGGTGCCAGTGTTTCAGGATGCTCTCGTGTCTGTGTGTCCTTCTGGTTCTCTCCTTTTAGTTAAAGCCGTCATAGTCAGATCTGCCAGAGTCATTAGCCACACTCTGGAAATGTCCACATTTTCTTCTTTACAAACACCAAAGTGTTTAAAACTAATTCCATCCCTTTACATTTTTCTGACTGCCCACCTGTTTGTCTGGACACTGATGGATGACTGTCGAGATCCTCCTCCATGCTTCAGACCAGCTGCCCATGCTCCAGCAACCACCAAGTGCCTTGAAGCTGCCCCTACACTGAAGTTCTCACGGACTACTAACTATTATTACCAGTAGATTGACCAGAGGAGGATAGGTCACCACTTGTGAGCCTTGGTTCCTCCCAAGGTTTCTTCCTCAGCTGAGGGAGTTTTTCCTTGCCACTGTTGCCCCTGGCTTGCTCACTTGGGGTTTTTTATAATTTTTACATTTCATGTCAAATCTTTGTCTTACTGGAATTCTGTGAAGCTGCTTTGTGACAACATCAGTTGTAAAAAGCGCTATACAAATAAATTTGATTTGATTTTGATTTGATTCAGCTGGTATGTCAGTTGGCACTCCAGAATACGTTAAAGTAGGTTTTGAAAATACAGTATCTTTACCTGCAAGCTAAGATGATGATATGTCTCGCTTGTTTCGAGCTGTCGGTAGATGCACAGGTAATAGTGCAACCTGACCTGATAGAGTAATTGGAGCACAACATCCTTTCCAGACAGGAGCTAAAGACTGAGCTATTTGTTTACCATCATCACAAACCCAAAATATATCAGCCACTGGCACTGTTCCCTCACCCAAATCTATGTTCAATAACTTTGTGTTACTTTGTGTTACAGATCCCAACCTGTACTATTTAGCTTTCTTCTGCATCTGTGAACTATTCCTCTCTCAATAAGGACAAAATGTTGACAGAAACAATATGGATATGGCCATCCATCATCCTGCACCATAGGTGGAGGATGAGTGAATGGTCTGTACAATGTTGAACAATCATGAGCCCCTTCAGGATTGTAGTTAACATGCTCCACAATAAGCAGATTAATGGGCATACTGTAGACTTGTTTACACATTCAGCTAAACCTCCCAATAATTGTTGGGACCCCTCTTTTAGAGTAACATATGCTATGCAATCATTGTCAACATTTGTATGGGCTGTGAATTGCAAATACTTATACAACATGTTGTGAGTGGCATACATTGTAACTACCTCACCTTTATCCTCTGGGCCATTGTTAGTCTCTGAATCAATAGGTCCCATTAGCGCATACAATTCTCGGACTTCCCATCTGTGCATGACTACTCTGTGTGAGTGATTAAGATGTATACTCTCATAGCACATCAGCGAGTCACAATGTGCGCTAACAGTGAAAATCCCACGGCCTGAACATTGTTTGAACATGAATTTTTTTGAGTTCCAGTTGAATGGAACCTGCCCTTTATGTCTGTAATTGTATCATTAGCTCCTAAATTCTGATACGTCACAAAAAAATCTTGCTCTATCTTGGACTGATGTAAGTGATGTACCATTACCAAGGTACAACATATCTTATGAGACTGTTGTCTTGGTTTTGTTGAAGTAGGATTGACACAATTTGGGATTTGAGTACCATTTGATATTCCTGGCTTATGTAAGCATGTTATTGACCTCACGTACTTCCTAGTTCCTCTCACCAATGTCCATTCATTAAGCACATAGTATTCTCCTGGTGAAAGACTTGATATCCCCATGCATACCTGCTGACTACCTATTGGACAGTAGTATTCACAAACTAATCCTTCTGATGTGTTCCAAGTCTGCCGTACTGCAAAATATTCTACAGGTAAGGCTACTGCTCACTTCTCAAGTTTGAGTGGAATTAGACCTGGACCTATGCCATTTATTCTGACCTGCGTAGATGTGTTTAGTGGTGTGAACACATGTGTATCATTCAAGTTACCTTGTGGGTCATAACTTGTGTAAGAAATACCTGCAGACAAAATGATTATCACAATGATACTGGACAACATAAACAATACACAAATGGGTCCCCTCAGTCCACAAAGTCCAGGATGTCTAAATGGATGCCAACCAGGCATAATGTCAAGTTATTCAGTCAGAGTTAATTAGTTGTCCTGTTACTTTGTTACTGTGGCACTTAGCTCACACCTCAAACTGAGTTAAAGAAAAAAGAGTCTGGATGACTGTTGCCTACACTCGTAACCTTCATCAGTTAGAGTCGTCCTCTGATGGTGGTGTAGCTCTAGTGACACTCCTAGTTGTTGGTCTTTGTACTCCACTTGGACCTAGCTTGATGACGTCTGGTGCTGGCATTGTCTGGTCCCTTGCTTCTGCTCCTGTGTCTGTGCTTTGTTGTTGCTCAGTGGGTGTAGCTGATGGAAGTGGTTTTAACTTTAAGGTGAATCCAGACTTTTCGTTCTTTTACCTTTACAGCTGTTGGAGTAGCTAGAATCACTTCAAATGGTCCTTCCCGTCTGGGCTCAGTCCAGCCTCTCTTGAATGTTTTGACGTAGACGTAGGAGCACATCCTTCAGTCCTTCATCAGCAATAGTTGAGTTCCTCCCTTCAGTGGCTCCTCTTACCTGAGTGAAAATCTCTCTGTGGATTTTTGTCAGACATTTGACATACTCTTGTAATTCCTTTTGCAATCGTTCAAGGTTGGGGCCACGGGTGGGTCCCCTCAAGTATGTTACTGGCATTGGTCGAACAGTTCGAACATCTCATGAGGCGTTAGGTGAGTGTTGGTTGACATTCTCATGCTCATCAATGATAAAGACAGTGCATCTAACCAATTGATTTTCTGTTTACTGTCTGCCATAATCTTTGCAATCTTTGCACAAATTATTCCATTTTGCCTTTCTACTCTGCCTTGTGACTGAGGATGATGAACACACCCTAGTCTGTGTTTGATTCTCAGTGCCTGTGAGATTTTCTGAATCACTTTGTTCACAAAGTGTTGACCATTGTCTGAACTTATTTTATCAGGTATTCCACATCTAGGTATGACTTCTGTAAGGAGAAATCTAGCTGCTGCATCTGCTGTTTCCCTAGTTGTAGCCTGAGCCTCTGTCCATTGACTGAAAATGTCAACTTCCCCACAGGCTTTCCTATGTCCATATAATCCATCATCAAATGCCTAAATGGTCCATCTGGGACAGGAATATAACCTAATGGTGCAGTCATAGATTTTCTGTAGTTATATTCTACACACACAGCGCAGTTAGTCAAGACATGATCTACTGTTGGAACCAAATAAGAAGACCACCAATCTTGCTTTATCTGCTTTATCACTTCCTTTCTATGCACATGAGATTGTCCATGCGCCTCTTGTATAAGAATGTTCAGCAATGTTAGTGGAGCTACAAACAGACCATTTGGTCCATACCAGATGTCATTAATATTTGAGGCCCCCCTTTTCAGCCAGTTGTCTTTCTCAAATGGGCTTGCTTGTTCCTGTCTGTACTCCTGCTCTTTTTCTCTGACTTTAATTGCATGAATTTCAAAAGCTTGTATTATAGCTAAGCAACGTAACTTCTTCTCTTCCTGGGCCTTAGTTCTAGTAATTTTCCTTTCCATCATTTATCTCACCTCCTATGTTAAATTTATCCTATATTTCCCTTTTATTTTAGATTGTTATAATTTTATCTCAGCTGTGCTCACATACAACTCCATACATGCACCACACTATTCTCTATTTAAACCAAATCAACATGGATTTTATCAGTACATCACAAATCAAAGTCCTGCCATCTCTCTCTTTTTCAAGAGTGAAACTTAGGCCTTACCCACTTGTCAGAGGAGACCCCCCAATCAAAGTGTAAAATCTCAAAGCTTTAGCGAAACTGAGAGGAACTTAGACCCGTGATCTCTTTTTTCTCCCAATAAAAGCCAACATTTGGAGATTTCAAATTTTCTCCTTTTCTCCAATACTAATTTTACCTTTAATTCCCATGATTAAACCTTACAGTTTCCCCAATTATTCCCCAATTATACCCTATTAATTACTCAGCTTTAACACCTCACTCTCCTTTTTTCTATTCTCAGCATCTAAAAACGTCTTCCTTGAGCTCATTAGGGTGCGTAGAACCCTATTGTTTTTGTTAGGTTTTTTTATGGTCCTAACACGTAGTGTAGGACCATATTGTTATTGTTAGGATTTTTCTTATTAGGCTTCCGAGCACGAAGTGCAAAGGAAGCCTATTGTTTTTGTTCTGATTTTTATTATTAGGCTTTCGAGCACGAAGTGCTTGAAACCCTATTATAATTGTTAGGATTTTTAGGGGTTCGAGCACGAAGTGCTTGAAACCCTATTATAATTGTTAGGATTTTTATTTTTATTATTATTATTAGGGGTTCGAGCACGAAGTGCTTGAAACCCTATTATAATTGTTAGGATTTTTATTTTTATTAGGGGTCCAAGCACTGCAAGTGCTGGAGCCCTATTGTTTTTGTTCTGTTTTTTCTGCTTTTTTTTAGGGTCCTAGCATGTAGTGTGGGGACCCTATAGCGATTGTCGGGTTTTTTCTTATTATTATTATTATTATTATTAGGGTCCTAGCACGTAGTGTGGGGACCCTATAGCGATTGTCGGGTTTTTTCTTCTTATTATTATTATTATTATTAGGGTCCTAGCACGTAGTGTGGGGACCCTATAGCGATTGTCGGGTTTTTTCTTATTATTAGGGTCCTAGCACGTAGTATGGGGACCCTATAGCGATTGTCGGGTTTTTTCTTATTATTATTAGGCTTCCGAGCACGAAGTGCAAAGGAAGCCTATTGTTTTTGTTCTGATTTTTAGGCTTCTGAGCACGAAGTGCAAACAAGCCTATTGTTTTTGTTCTGATTTTTATTATTAAGCTTCCGAGCACGAAGTGCAAAGGAAGCCTATTGTTTTTGTTCAGATTTTTTATTAGGCTTCCGAGCACGAAGTGCAAAGGAAGCCTATTGTTTTTGTTCTGATTTTTATTAGGGGTTCGAGCACGAAGTGCTTGAAACCCTATTATAATTGTTAGGATTTTTATTTTTAATAGGGGTTCGAGCACGAAGTGCTTGAAACCCTATTATAATTGTTAGGATTTTTATTAGGCTTCCCAATCAAAGTGTAAAATCTCAAAGCTTTAGCGAAACTGAGAGGAACTTAGACACGTGATCTCTTTTTTCTCCCAATAAAAGCCAACATTTGGAGATTTCAAATTTTCTCCTTTTCTCCAATACTAATTTTACCTTTAATTCCCATGATTAAACCTTACAGTTTCCCCAATGTACCCTATTAATTACTCAGCTTTAAGACCTCACTCTCCTTTTTTCTATTCTCAGCATCTAAAAACGTCTTCCTTGAGCTCATTAGGGTGCGTAGAACCCTATTGTATTTGTTACGGTTTTTTTATGGTCCTAACACGTAGTGTAGGACCATATTGTTATTGTTAGGATTTTTCTTAATAGGCTTCCGAGCACATAGTGCAAAGGAAGCCTATTGTTTTTGTTCTGATTTTTATTATTAGGCTTCCGAGCACATAGTGCAAAGGAAGCCTATTGTTTTTGTTCTGATTTTTATTATGGTCCTAACACGTAGTGTGGGACCATATTGTAATTGTTAGGATTTTTCTTATTATTATTAGGCTTCTGAGCACGAAGTGCAAAGAAGCCTATTGTTTTTGTTCTAATTTTTTATGGTCCTAACACGTAGTGTAGGACCATATTGTAATTGTTAGGATTTTTCTTATTATGGTCCTAACACGTAGTGTGGGACCATATTGTAATTAGGCTTCCGAGCACGAAGTGCAAAGGAAGCCTATTGTTTTTGTTCTGATTTTTATTATTATGGTCCTAACACGTAGTGTAGGACCATATTGTAATTGTTAGGATTTTTCTTATTAGGGGTTCGAGCACGAAGTGCTTGAAACCCTATTGTGTTTGTTCTGATTTTAATTTGTTATTAGGCTTCTGAGCACGAAGTGCAAAGAAGCCTATTGTTTTTGTTCTGATTTTTATTATTATTATTAGGCTTCCGAGCACAAAGTGCAAAGGAAGCCTATTGTTTTTGTTCTGATTAGGGGTTCGAGCACGAAGTGCTTGAAACCCTATTATAATTGTTAGGATTTTTATTATTATTATTAGGGGTTCGAGCACAAAGTGCTTGAAACCCTATTATAATTGTTAGGATTTTTATTATTATTAGGGGTTCGAGCACAAAGTGCTTGAAACCTTATTATAATTGTTAGGATTTTTCTTATTATTCTTCCGTTTCTTTTTATGCACTACAAACGATCGCACAGCCCAAACCGTAAGGCCTACAGACTTGAGGCTTGGTCAATAGGTAGTAAACCCTCCCGCTACTCAGGCGCAAAAAATCAGACTGATTGGCCTCATGGGGGCGCTACAGCGAAGGACAACGCCTTTTCTTACGGGGCTCCTACCACGTGAGGCGTAGAGACGAATTTTTTTTCCCCCTGACTCCTTGGGTCCTGCCGAATCAAAAAGGTCGATACAACCACTAAGCACCGCCCACTTAGATTTTTTGCTATTTTGCATAGTTTGCAAAACCTACTTTTGCGTACTAGTCCGTGGATTTTTGTCCAATTTTCTTGAGCTTGGTGTCAAAACGTTCACCGGAGTCTGAAGCTTAAAAATCATCAAAAAAACGTTGACATTTTGATTCAGTGTAGCTGCCATATGCAAATGAACCTTGTCAGCTTATCGCCTGTTTTACATGAACACCTGTTACTCCTGCATACTTTACTCAAATGGGTTGCAATTTCAGATTCTGCTTAGGGACATGATTTTGAGGTAGCATGTCGTCGGTGGTGCGAAAATTCACATAGGGGGCGCTCTAAATACTAGAAATTCATATCTCGGCATCCGCAAGTCCGATCGGTCCGCCGCTTGGCATACAGCTGCTTTAGGCAAGGCTCTAAGTGGAAAATAAAGGACAAGTTGATACTCGCCAAATTGTAATGTCATCGGCCAATCAGAACTCAGCAGCTCCCTGACAAGCTTGACAAAGGTCAATCATTATGATACTTGACTGGCATGTCCATGGAGGCACTTCCTAAGAGCAGAAGACGTTTCGAAACGATAGACACTAGGGGGCGCTATAACAAGAAAATATGTAATATCTCAGCGAAAATTAAGCATATTGACATGCAGTTTGCTGGACTCTGTACTCTGTGTATTGCCTAACAACTTTGTAATAGCAAGTATTGTCAAGAAATGTATTGTTTTTTCTCAATGGCCAGTTGTTTGAAAATTGAGGTTTTCGAACTAGTCCGTGGAATCTGATTCTACTGCCAAACAATTGGTCTTGTTGGAATCTGTAGAGTCTGTAGGTAAATAATCTTTAAAAAAAGTATGACTTTTTAACATTGTGTTGTTACAACATGTCAATAAACTGAAGTGTGAGCTGCTTTATAGGTTCTTTCATATATAACTCCAAGAAAAGAAGCCCAATCCAGACCAAACTTTATAGGATTATGTAAGACCATACCCTGAAGGAGCCTGTCTATTATGGCCTAAATCCACCCAAAGGGGGCGCTACAATTGGACAATAACTTATTAAAAAGTATTTTTTGTGTTATAGCGCCATCTAGGATTGCAGTGGCACCACAATTTAATTATGACATCTGCTCCTCAGGCTTATCAAGCTTGTGAAATTTTTTAATTTTTGGTGAAAGCGTTTTTGAGTTATAGGTGTATATATGTGTACATATATATCATATATTTGACTTGTGGAATACATGCTGGATCTCTCTTTTTGGGAGGGGCCTGTAAGCTACATAGTAATAGAAGTGCAAGTTTTTTTTGATAATTATTAACCCCCTGGAGTCTGAGGGGTTTTCAGACACCCTGGTGTAGTCTGACATGCCTTGATTGTTTTACAAATTGTACGCATCTGAGAAAAAATCATTTCAAAGTGTTACACATGCATTTTTCAGAACTATCTCTGCAACAACAGTGTTGAATCAGTAAGAGTGTCATACATCTACATTTTGATTAAATTTACTCTAAACTTAGACTTTCCAAAAACCTGTTTTCAGAAGTGCTGATATACTGTGAAAAAACACATTCTAAACATTCCTCACCGGGACCTTTGAGGTCAAAACTTTGTGAACACGGGTCTTGGCAACACACTGCTGATTCTACTTTTCATAAATTGTATGTAATTTTATACTTAGGACATAACAAATGTGAGGTGACACTCTGTTTTTCTCAGTCACTGGCTCCTACGTTGCATATGTATGAAGATAGGTGCGAAAACCGAGGTGCGAGGTCCCCACCCCACTGCCTAATGAATGGCCCATTAGCTGTCACTGCCACAGCTGTCAAAAGAGAAGAGACCAGAGGCAGAGTTTATCACAGTTTATTTCAAAAAAAGAGAACTAAACAAGCAATAAAAACAAAAAAATAAATAACTGGCATGAATTAAAATAAATGGAAAATGTGTTCACATGTAAACATAGTGATAATATACTAAAGATAGTCATACTGTATATCCTTGTGTGTGTATATATGTATGAGTCAGTTCAACAAAAGATGCCAGTCTCTAAAACAGTTTCTGTCTGGCTGCATGCAAAGGTAGACATCACACTGTTCACACTTCCATGGGGTTTTTGCATAGCACACAGCTGTTCAACAAGCTCTTCCATGAATGCCTTGTGGGTCAGGCTGTCCTGTTGCATAAGTTGTTGTGGAGAATGTAGGCATTGGTAGCAGCAATGTCCAAGAAGTGAAGAAACAGTTTTCTGTACCACTTCAAAGTTTTGTGCTGAGTTGTGTACTGCAAAATGCTAAACTTACAGAGCAGATGTGGAAGGACCATGTGTTTACACGTTGGTGGTTGCAGACTTGGTTGACGCCGTCGTCTTTGCTTGGAGGTGGAGTATTTTCCACATTTCTGAAAGAAAAATAATAAGAAATGTGAGCAACTGTCTTCTGAGCAGTTACAAAGATTAGCTATACATGCCAACAGTCACTACAACTAATAATTTCTTGTATTTCAAATACAGTACTTACATATGACCTATGTATAGCAGTACATAGCATAACAAGCTACATAGGATGACACTATTACATTCACACAGGCCATTAACACACTAGGCTAAACATATACAGCCATAAGCCACACTTATGGTACTGGAGCCTCGCATGGTAGTGTTAGCACTCTCAGCATGCACACTCAGATTAGCAACAGGCTACACTTGAATGTCCCGTTTACACAACAGCAGGTTTTTTTTTACATTCATTTATGCTTTCATATACAAAGTAATACTTATTTAATTTATTCTTTATTTTAATTTATCCGGAATTCGCGGAGTGTACACAGTGAGCGCGAAGCGTGGGTTTGTTTCATTTGAAAGGAAATATTTCACTTACCTATCACAAAAACCCTCCTTCGGATCAATCCGCATCTCAAAATAAATCTTTCTTCGTCACTGTCCTCCCCGCTTTCGTCAGATGAGCTGAAATTCTCTTCATTTTCCAGAACAAAGCTCTCCTCCGCAGTGGCTCCAGCTCCCGTGAGTGCGACATGACGAAGCTCCACGTAAACAATTCCGCGACATGTGGCTCTGTGTTTGGGCGTTTTCATGCAAATTATCAGCCAATGATCCTCCACTAGCCGCTGCCGAATTACCATAGTGTTAACATATGAATGGCAGAACGCGTCTATGGGCGGAACAAAAAAGCTTGTGCCTCAAAAATGTGCCGGTTGTTGTTTACGCTTCTCTCACAAGAATATAAATATATATATCGTTTCATCCTATATATAGTTGGAAAGTAGACCCTTCAAGGTTTCCGAGGTATGTTGTATTTTTTTTTTAGGATAAAATCTCGCAGAGTTATATACGTGTTTATGTGGAATTTCAATTTTATTGAAATTATGCCGGCGGCATAGCCGACCTCAAAGGGTTAAAGTTCAGATCCTTAGGATTCAGCTGATACCACATATGTCCATGTAAGGTAATTATCCACATAGGAGTACACGCTCAAATATTTCTGTTTGTGAAATATTTCTGATCCAAACAGACTGCCATCTGCTGGTGAGAAATAACAGCTTTCTCATATAAGACTATACATTGTGATGTTGAACTACAGTGGATCTGAGGCAAAATGCAATGTTGAGCAAAGACCATAAGGTCCAGAAACACTTCACTTGCCAGCAAGATACAGCAGGTATTACATGACTCAGCCAAGGAAAATGACACTCTTTGGCCACATGGTGGCGATATAGAAAAGGGATACGCGTTTAGGTCTATATCTCCTACACCGTAAGGCCAAGAGACGAAATCTTTTTTTTTCCCTGATTCCTTGGCTTAATTCAAACTAATCTGCCATTTGGACCATTTACCTCCGCCCACTTAGATTTTGAGCTAATATGCATAATTAGCTAAACTTACTTTTTTCCACAAGTCTGTGAATTTTTGTCCAATTCTCTTGAGCTTTGTGCCAAAACGTTCACAAGAGTCTGCCCATGTCTAATTATAGAATGAATGTTGACATTTCGATTCAAGATGGCTGCCATGTGCAAATGAACCTCTTCGGCTTATCGTATGTTTTACTTGAACGTCTGTAACTCCTCCATACTTTATTCAAATGGGTTCAAATTTCAGATTCTACTTAAGGACATGATTTTAAGGGTACCATATCAGCGATGTAGGCCTATTTTTTCCAAACAGGCCTATTCTGCGAGAACCCCGTTAATTGTCGCTTGCGGCTATATTTATGGTCCTAACACGTAGTGTAGGACCATATTGTAATTGTTAGGATTTTTCTTATTATTATGGTCCTAACACGTAGTGTAGGACCATATTGTAATTGTTAGGATTTTTCTTATTATGGTCCTAACACGTAGTGTAGGACCATATTGTAATTGCTCAGATTTTTCTTCTTATTATTATTAGGCTTCTGAGCACGAAGTGCAAAGAAGCCTATTGTTTTTGTTCTGATTTTTATTATTATTATTATTAGGCTTCTGAGCACGAAGTGCAAATAAGCCTATTGTTTTTGTTCTGATTTTTATTATTATTATTATTAGGCTTCCGAGCACAACGTGCAAAGGAAGCCTATTGTTTTTGTTCTGATTTTTAGGCTTCTGAGCACGAAGTGCAAAGAAGCCTATTGTTTTTGTTCTGATTTTTATTATTATTATTATTATTAGGCTTCCGAGCACAACGTGCAAAGGAAGCCTATTGTTTTTGTTCTGATTTTTATTATTAGGGGTTCGAGCACGAAGTGCTTGAAACCCTATTATAATTGTTAGGATTTTTATTTTTATTATTATTATTAGGGGTTCGAGCACGAAGTGCTTGAAACCCTATTATAATTGTTAGGATTTTTATTATTAGGGGTTCGAGCACGAAGTGCTTGAAACCCTATTGTGTTTGTTCTGATTTTAATTAGGGGTCCAAGCACTGCAAGTGCTGGAGCCCTATTGTTTTTGTTCCGTTTTTTCCGCTTTTTTTTTTAGGGGTTCGAGCACGAAGTGCTTGAAACCCTATTGTGTTTGTTCTGATTTTAATTTGTTATTATTATTAGGCTTCTGAGCACGAAGTGCAAAGAAGCCTTTTGTTTTTGTTCTGATTTTTATTATTATTATTATTATTAGGCTTCCGAGCACAACGTGCAAAGGAAGCCTATTGTTTTTGTTCTGATTTTTATTATTAGGCTTCCGAGCATAACGTGCAAAGGAAGCCTATTGTTTTTGTTCTGATTTTTATTATTATTAGGCTTCCGAGCACAACGTGCAAAGGAAGCCTATTGTTTTTGTTCTGATTTTTATTATTATTATTATTAGGCTTCCGAGCACAACGTGCAAAGGAAGCCTATTGTTTTTGTTCTGATTTTTATTATTAGGCTTCCGAGCACGAAGTGCAAAGGAAGCCTATTGTTTTTGTTCTGATTTTTATTATTAGGGGTTCGAGCACGAAGTGCTTGAAACCCTATTGTGTTTGTTCTGATTTTAATTTGTTATTAGGGGTTCGAGCACGAAGTGCTTGAAACCCTATTGTGTTTGTTCTGATTTTAATTTGTTATTATTAGGGGTTCGAGCACGAAGTGCTTGAAACCCTATTGTGTTTGTTCTGATTTTAATTAGGCTTCCGAGCACAACGTGCAAAGGAAGCCTATTGTTTTTGTTCTGATTTTTATTATTATTATTATTATTATTATTATTATTCCGAACAAAAATTCTGCCTTAAAACGGATCGCACAGCCCAAACCGTAAGGCCTACAGACTTGGTACTTGGTCAAAAGATAGTAAACCCTCCCGCTACTCAGGCGCAAAATATCAGCCTGATTGGCCTCAAGGGGGCGCTACAGCGACAGAAAACGCTTTCATTAAAGGATTTTCCACGCCGTGTGGAGTAGAGACGAAATTTTTTTTTCTTCATGATCCTTGGGTCCCGATGAATCAAAAAGGTACATAGAACCACTAAGCTCCGCCCACTTAGATTTTTTGCTAATTAGCATAATTTGCAAAATCTATTTTCGCGAACTAGTCCCTGGATTTTTGTCTGATCCCCATGACCTTGGTGTCAAAACGTTCACAGGAGTGAGCTGGTCAATAATTATTACAAACATCCTGACATTTCAAAACAAGATGGCCGACATATGCAAATGAATGTGTACCGTGAATTGCAAATTTTACTCAAACATCTGTAACTCTTTCATGCTTAACTCAAATCTGATGATCTTTCACACGTTGCTTCTAGACATGATTCTGAGGTAGCATGCATTTGCTGTTGCATGAAATATTATAGGGGGCGCTGTTATAGCTAACAATGTCTTTTGGCTAATATCTCAGGATCTACAAGGCCAATTAAGTTGACATTTGGCATGCTGGTTCTGTCAGCAAGCCTACATATGGGAAATTGAGGACGACTCAATATGGGCACGTTTAACAATGTCAACAGCCAATCAAAGTTCAGTTTTTTTTCATAATTTTTTTGACAGGCTTAACAATGCCCAATCATCATGGCATTTGCATGGTATGTTCATGGACACACTTTGTATTTGCAGAAAAATTTTCGTGTTGATAGCCACAAGGGGGCGCAATTTATTTTTTAAACATGAAATATGAAATATCTCAGTGAAAATTTAATCTATCGACATGTTAATAGTTTCATAAGACACCCTACCTAGTGTCTAACAATATTGCAATTGCAACTATTTAGAAAAAAATTATAGATTTTCTTCAATTGTCAGGTATGTGATTATGGAATTTATCGTACTAGTCCGTGAGTTTTGGTCCTATCAACACACAATTGGTCTCATTGCAAAGTGTATTGCCTGTAGGTATACAATTATTAAAAAAATGTTTAGATTTGGACACGCTGTTGCTGCAGTACGTCAACAAACATGAGTGGGCGGAGCTCGATGCACTCTTTTAGCTATAACTCATTCAAACTTTACCCAAATCAAACCAAAATGGGTACACATGTGCAAGGTATTACTCTGAAGAAGTGTATCAATTATGATCAAAATGCACGTACAGGGGGCGCTACAATTGGAAAAAATGCTTAAAAATATGTTTTTAATTTGTTATAGCGCCACCTAAGGATGCAGTACCAACAAAACGTATTGATCTGTTCTGAAGCACATATGAAAGAAGCTTGTGTTTTTTCATAACATTTGGCAAAAGCATTTTTGACTTACAGCTGTTTATGTGTCATGTTTAGAATGCAAGTTACACACCAGTGCTAAGCAGAGCCTGGATGCCACGCAGTAAAGAAATTTCAACTTTTTTTTGATAATTATTAAACTTCAGGTTCTTGTGATTCTGCTGATACCACATATGTCCATATTAAGTCATTAAGCACAGACTAGTTCGCAGTCAAACATATGTGAGTTATTCTCAGCAATGTATTCAAAGGCATTATTGAAGAGTCACCCTTCCCCCTTCCATCCTATTCCTTCTGACATGCTCTCAGCCTCTTATCTCTCTCTCTCTTTCTCTCTCTCTCTCTCTCTCTCTCTCTCAGATTCAAATAGCTTTACTAAGAGACAACAGTAGTAAATAATGAAAATAATAATTAAAATAAATATTTTTCCAACATTTCCAAATTGATATAACATATGAATATATATATATATATATACACATACACACAAGCTGTGTATGTGTACCTGTATAGCATATACATACATACTTATTGGGCATATGTTGTAAGTAGTGATGCATGGTGTATACTGAAGTCGGTGCTACCAACTGTCTCTCAGGCAGTGACAGACTGATACACACTGTGCAGAGAAGAGGGCTGAGAGCCCATCATCCAAGGATTATCTTGTCTTATCTTATTTTTAACAAAATGTAATGATTTGTTTTGGCGCACATATGAAAGAAGCTTGTGACGTTTCATAACATTTGACAAAAGCATTTTTGAGTTACTGCTGTTCATGTATGATATTTTTAAGGCAAGTCACAGAACTCTTTTAGTAGCATCTGGATGCCATGCAGTAATGGAATTCCACATTTTTGTTAATAATCCTTAAGGTTCAGGTTCTTGTGATTCTGCTGATACCAAATATGTGCATATCAGGTCATAATTCAGATTGTAGTTCATGTTCAAATGTATGTGGGTAAAGCTCCAACAGCACTGCTTGGTTTGATCCACAAGGTCCAGTACAACACACCACCACCAGATGGCAGTGTTGCACTGTGAATAATCCACCACCCATCTCATAATGCTTAGCAATAGTGCTTGAGCCTCACAGACAGATCAAAATCAGAAATTTTGGATGTCTTAAGTCAGCAGAGAGTATGCAATGTTGTGTATGATCTCAAAGTGGCAAACGTAAGCAAATGTATTGCCTACAAAGCGAGGAAGCCGTAAATCGCCGCTTGCGGCTATATTTATTATTATTATTATTCCGAACAAAAATTCTGCCTTAAAACGGATCGCACAGCCCAAACCGTAAGGCCTACAGACTTGGTACTTGGTCAAAAGATAGTAAACCCTCCCGCTACTCAGGCGCAAAATATCAGCCTGATTGGCCTCAAGGGGGCGCTACAGCGACAGAAAACGCTTTCATTAAAGGATTTTCCACGCCGTGTGGAGTAGAGACGAAATTTTTTTTTCTTCATGATCCTTGGGTCCCGATGAATCAAAAAGGTACATAGAACCACTAAGCTCCGCCCACTTAGATTTTTTGCTAATTAGCATAATTTGCAAAATATATTTTCGCGAACTAGTCCCTGGATTTTTGTCTGATCCCCATGACCTTGGTGTCAAAACGTTCACAGGAGTGAGCTGGTCAATAATTATTACAAACATCCTGACATTTCAAAACAAGATGGCCGACATATGCAAATGAATGTGTACCGTGAATTGCAAATTTTACTCAAACATCTGTAACTCCTTCATGCTTAACTCAAATCTGATGATCTTTCAAACGTTGCTTCTAGACATGATTCTGAGGTAGCATGCATTTGCTGTTGCATGAAATATTATAGGGGGCGCTGTTATAGCTAACAATGTCTTTTGGCTAATATCTCAGGATCTACAAGGCCAATTAAGTTGACATTTGGCATGCTGGTTCTGTCAGCAAGCCTACATATGGGAAATTGAGGACGACTCAATATGGGCACGTTTAACGATGTCAACAGCCAATCAAAGTTCAGTTTTTTTTCATAATTTTTTTGACAGGCTTAACAATGCCCAATCATCATGGCATTTGCATGATGTTCATGGACACACTTTGTATTTGCAGAAAAATTTTCGTGTTGATAGCCACAAGGGGGCGCAATTTATTTTTTAAACATGAAATATGAAATATCTCAGTGAAAATTTAATCTATCGACATGTTAATAGTTTCATAAGACACCCTACCTAGTGTCTAACAATATTGCAATTGCAACTATTTAGAAAAAAATTATAGATTTTCTTCAATTGTCAGGTATGTGATTATGGAATTTATCGTACTAGTCCGTGAGTTTTGGTCCTATCAACACACAATTGGTCTCATTGCAAAGTGTATTGCCTGTAGGTATACAATTATTAAAAAAATGTTTAGATTTGGACACGCTGTTGCTGCAGTACGTCAACAAACATGAGTGGGCGGAGCTCGATGCACTCTTTTAGCTATAACTCATTCAAACTTTACCCAAATCAAACCAAAATGGGTACACATGTGCAAGGTATTACTCTGAAGAAGTGTATCAATTATGATCAAAATGCACGTACAGGGGGCGCTACAATTGGAAAAAATGCTTAAAAATATGTTTTTAATTTGTTATAGCGCCACCTAAGGATGCAGTACCAACAAAACGTATTGATCTGTTCTGAAGCACATATGAAAGAAGCTTGTGTTTTTTCATAACATTTGGCAAAAGCATTTTTGACTTACAGCTGTTTATGTGTCATGTTTAGAATGCAAGTTACACACCAGTGCTAAGCAGAGCCTGGATGCCACGCAGTAAAGAAATTTCAACTTTTTTTTGATAATTATTAAACTTCAGGTTCTTGTGATTCTGCTGATACCACATATGTCCATATTAAGTCATTAAGCACAGACTAGTTCGCAGTCAAACATATGTGAGTTATTCTCAGCAATGTATTCAAAGGCATTATTGAAGAGTCACCCTTCCCCCTTCCATCCTATTCCTTCTGACATGCTCTCAGCCTCTTATCTCTCTCTCTCTTTCTCTCTCTCTCTCTCTCTCTCTCTCTCTCTCAGATTCAAATAGCTTTACTAAGAGACAACAGTAGTAAATAATGAAAATAATAATTAAAATAAATATTTTTCCAACATTTCCAAATTGATATAACATATGAATATATATATATATATATATATATATATATATATATACACATACACACAAGCTGTGTATGTGTACCTGTATAGCATATACATACATACTTATTGGGCATATGTTGTAAGTAGTGATGCATGGTGTATACTGAAGTCGGTGCTACCAACTGTCTCTCAGGCAGTGACAGACTGATACACACTGTGCAGTGAAGAGGGCTGAGAGCCCATCATCCAAGGATTATCTTGTCTTATCTTATTTTTAACAAAATGTAATGATTTGTTTTGGCGCACATATGAAAGAAGCTTGTGACGTTTCATAACATTTGACAAAAGCATTTTTGAGTTACTGCTGTTCATGTATGATATTTTTAAGGCAAGTCACAGAACTCTTTTAGTAGCATCTGGATGCCATGCAGTAATGGAATTCCACATTTTTGTTAATAATCCTTAAGGTTCAGGTTCTTGTGATTCTGCTGATACCAAATATGTGCATATCAGGTCATAATTCAGATTGTAGTTCATGTTCAAATGTATGTGGGTAAAGCTCCAACAGCACTGCTTGGTTTGATCCACAAGGTCCAGTACAACACACCACCACCAGATGGCAGTGTTGCACTGTGAATAATCCACCACCCATCTCATAATGCTTAGCAATAGTGCTTGAGCCTCACAGACAGATCAAAATCAGAAATTTTGGATGTCTTAAGTCAGCAGAGAGTATGCAATGTTGTGTATGATCTCAAAGTGGCAAACGTAAGCAAATGTATTGCCTACAAAGCGAGGAAGCCGTAAATCGCCGCTTGCGGCTATATTTATTATTATTATTATTCCGAACAAAAATTCTGCCTTAAAACGGATCGCACAGCCCAAACCGTAAGGCCTACAGACTTGGTACTTGGTCAAAAGATAGTAAACCCTCCCGCTACTCAGGCGCAAAATATCAGCCTGATTGGCCTCAAGGGGGCGCTACAGCGACAGAAAACGCTTTCATTAAAGGATTTTCCACGCCGTGTGGAGTAGAGACGAAATTTTTTTTTCTTCATGATCCTTGGGTCCCGATGAATCAAAAAGGTACATAGAACCACTAAGCTCCGCCCACTTAGATTTTTTGCTAATTAGCATAATTTGCAAAATATATTTTCGCGAACTAGTCCCTGGATTTTTGTCTGATCCCCATGACCTTGGTGTCAAAACGTTCACAGGAGTGAGCTGGTCAATAATTATTACAAACATCCTGACATTTCAAAACAAGATGGCCGACATATGCAAATGAATGTGTACCGTGAATTGCAAATTTTACTCAAACATCTGTAACTCCTTCATGCTTAACTCAAATCTGATGATCTTTCAAACGTTGCTTCTAGACATGATTCTGAGGTAGCATGCATTTGCTGTTGCATGAAATATTATAGGGGGCGCTGTTATAGCTAACAATGTCTTTTGGCTAATATCTCAGGATCTACAAGGCCAATTAAGTTGACATTTGGCATGCTGGTTCTGTCAGCAAGCCTACATATGGGAAATTGAGGACGACTCAATATGGGCACGTTTAACGATGTCAACAGCCAATCAAAGTTCAGTTTTTTTTCATAATTTTTTTGACAGGCTTAACAATGCCCAATCATCATGGCATTTGCATGATGTTCATGGACACACTTTGTATTTGCAGAAAAATTTTCGTGTTGATAGCCACAAGGGGGCGCAATTTATTTTTTAAACATGAAATATGAAATATCTCAGTGAAAATTTAATCTATCGACATGTTAATAGTTTCATAAGACACCCTACCTAGTGTCTAACAATATTGCAATTGCAACTATTTAGAAAAAAATTATAGATTTTCTTCAATTGTCAGGTATGTGATTATGGAATTTATCGTACTAGTCCGTGAGTTTTGGTCCTATCAACACACAATTGGTCTCATTGCAAAGTGTATTGCCTGTAGGTATACAATTATTAAAAAAATGTTTAGATTTGGACACGCTGTTGCTGCAGTACGTCAACAAACATGAGTGGGCGGAGCTCGATGCACTCTTTTAGCTATAACTCATTCAAACTTTACCCAAATCAAACCAAAATGGGTACACATGTGCAAGGTATTACTCTGAAGAAGTGTATCAATTATGATCAAAATGCACGTACAGGGGGCGCTACAATTGGAAAAAATGCTTAAAAATATGTTTTTAATTTGTTATAGCGCCACCTAAGGATGCAGTACCAACAAAACGTATTGATCTGTTCTGAAGCACATATGAAAGAAGCTTGTGTTTTTTCATAACATTTGGCAAAAGCATTTTTGACTTACAGCTGTTTATGTGTCATGTTTAGAATGCAAGTTACACACCAGTGCTAAGCAGAGCCTGGATGCCACGCAGTAAAGAAATTTCAACTTTTTTTTGATAATTATTAAACTTCAGGTTCTTGTGATTCTGCTGATACCACATATGTCCATATTAAGTCATTAAGCACAGACTAGTTCGCAGTCAAACATATGTGAGTTATTCTCAGCAATGTATTCAAAGGCATTATTGAAGAGTCACCCTTCCCCCTTCCATCCTATTCCTTCTGACATGCTCTCAGCCTCTTATCTCTCTCTCTCTTTCTCTCTCTCTCTCTCTCTCTCTCTCTCTCTCAGATTCAAATAGCTTTACTAAGAGACAACAGTAGTAAATAATGAAAATAATAATTAAAATAAATATTTTTCCAACATTTCCAAATTGATATAACATATGAATATATATATATATATATATATATATATATATATATACACATACACACAAGCTGTGTATGTGTACCTGTATAGCATATACATACATACTTATTGGGCATATGTTGTAAGTAGTGATGCATGGTGTATACTGAAGTCGGTGCTACCAACTGTCTCTCAGGCAGTGACAGACTGATACACACTGTGCAGTGAAGAGGGCTGAGAGCCCATCATCCAAGGATTATCTTGTCTTATCTTATTTTTAACAAAATGTAATGATTTGTTTTGGCGCACATATGAAAGAAGCTTGTGACGTTTCATAACATTTGACAAAAGCATTTTTGAGTTACTGCTGTTCATGTATGATATTTTTAAGGCAAGTCACAGAACTCTTTTAGTAGCATCTGGATGCCATGCAGTAATGGAATTCCACATTTTTGTTAATAATCCTTAAGGTTCAGGTTCTTGTGATTCTGCTGATACCAAATATGTGCATATCAGGTCATAATTCAGATTGTAGTTCATGTTCAAATGTATGTGGGTAAAGCTCCAACAGCACTGCTTGGTTTGATCCACAAGGTCCAGTACAACACACCACCACCAGATGGCAGTGTTGCACTGTGAATAATCCACCACCCATCTCATAATGCTTAGCAATAGTGCTTGAGCCTCACAGACAGATCAAAATCAGAAATTTTGGATGTCTTAAGTCAGCAGAGAGTATGCAATGTTGTGTATGATCTCAAAGTGGCAAACGTAAGCAAATGTATTGCCTACAAAGCGAGGAAGCCGTAAATCGCCGCTTGCGGCTATATTTATTATTATTATTATTCCGAACAAAAATTCTGCCTTAAAACGGATCGCACAGCCCAAACCGTAAGGCCTACAGACTTGGTACTTGGTCAAAAGATAGTAAACCCTCCCGCTACTCAGGCGCAAAATATCAGCCTGATTGGCCTCAAGGGGGCGCTACAGCGACAGAAAACGCTTTCATTAAAGGATTTTCCACGCCGTGTGGAGTAGAGACGAAATTTTTTTTTCTTCATGATCCTTGGGTCCCGATGAATCAAAAAGGTACATAGAACCACTAAGCTCCGCCCACTTAGATTTTTTGCTAATTAGCATAATTTGCAAAATATATTTTCGCGAACTAGTCCCTGGATTTTTGTCTGATCCCCATGACCTTGGTGTCAAAACGTTCACAGGAGTGAGCTGGTCAATAATTATTACAAACATCCTGACATTTCAAAACAAGATGGCCGACATATGCAAATGAATGTGTACCGTGAATTGCAAATTTTACTCAAACATCTGTAACTCCTTCATGCTTAACTCAAATCTGATGATCTTTCAAACGTTGCTTCTAGACATGATTCTGAGGTAGCATGCATTTGCTGTTGCATGAAATATTATAGGGGGCGCTGTTATAGCTAACAATGTCTTTTGGCTAATATCTCAGGATCTACAAGGCCAATTAAGTTGACATTTGGCATGCTGGTTCTGTCAGCAAGCCTACATATGGGAAATTGAGGACGACTCAATATGGGCACGTTTAACGATGTCAACAGCCAATCAAAGTTCAGTTTTTTTTCATAATTTTTTTGACAGGCTTAACAATGCCCAATCATCATGGCATTTGCATGATGTTCATGGACACACTTTGTATTTGCAGAAAAATTTTCGTGTTGATAGCCACAAGGGGGCGCAATTTATTTTTTAAACATGAAATATGAAATATCTCAGTGAAAATTTAATCTATCGACATGTTAATAGTTTCATAAGACACCCTACCTAGTGTCTAACAATATTGCAATTGCAACTATTTAGAAAAAAATTATAGATTTTCTTCAATTGTCAGGTATGTGATTATGGAATTTATCGTACTAGTCCGTGAGTTTTGGTCCTATCAACACACAATTGGTCTCATTGCAAAGTGTATTGCCTGTAGGTATACAATTATTAAAAAAATGTTTAGATTTGGACACGCTGTTGCTGCAGTACGTCAACAAACATGAGTGGGCGGAGCTCGATGCACTCTTTTAGCTATAACTCATTCAAACTTTACCCAAATCAAACCAAAATGGGTACACATGTGCAAGGTATTACTCTGAAGAAGTGTATCAATTATGATCAAAATGCACGTACAGGGGGCGCTACAATTGGAAAAAATGCTTAAAAATATGTTTTTAATTTGTTATAGCGCCACCTAAGGATGCAGTACCAACAAAACGTATTGATCTGTTCTGAAGCACATATGAAAGAAGCTTGTGTTTTTTCATAACATTTGGCAAAAGCATTTTTGACTTACAGCTGTTTATGTGTCATGTTTAGAATGCAAGTTACACACCAGTGCTAAGCAGAGCCTGGATGCCACGCAGTAAAGAAATTTCAACTTTTTTTTGATAATTATTAAACTTCAGGTTCTTGTGATTCTGCTGATACCACATATGTCCATATTAAGTCATTAAGCACAGACTAGTTCGCAGTCAAACATATGTGAGTTATTCTCAGCAATGTATTCAAAGGCATTATTGAAGAGTCACCCTTCCCCCTTCCATCCTATTCCTTCTGACATGCTCTCTGCCTCTTATCTCTCTCTCTCTTTCTCTCTCTCTCTCTCTCTCAGATTCAAATAGCTTTACTAAGAGACAACAGTAGTAAATAATGAAAATAATAATTAAAATAAATATTTTTCCAACATTTCCAAATTGATATAACATATGAATATATATATATATATATACACATACACACAAGCTGTGTATGTGTACCTGTATAGCATATACATACATACTTATTGGGCATATGTTGTAAGTAGTGATGCATGGTGTATACTGAAGTCGGTGCTACCAACTGTCTCTCAGGCAGTGACAGACTGATACACACTGTGCAGAGAAGAGGGCTGAGAGCCCATCATCCAAGGATTATCTTGTCTTATCTTATTTTTAACAAAATGTAATGATTTGTTTTGGCGCACATATGAAAGAAGCTTGTGACGTTTCATAACATTTGACAAAAGCATTTTTGAGTTACTGCTGTTCATGTATGATATTTTTAAGGCAAGTCACAGAACTCTTTTAGTAGCATCTGGATGCCATGCAGTAATGGAATTCCACATTTTTGTTAATAATCCTTAAGGTTCAGGTTCTTGTGATTCTGCTGATACCAAATATGTGCATATCAGGTCATAATTCAGATTGTAGTTCATGTTCAAATGTATGTGGGTAAAGCTCCAACAGCACTGCTTGGTTTGATCCACAAGGTCCAGTACAACACACCACCACCAGATGGCAGTGTTGCACTGTGAATAATCCACCACCCATCTCATAATGCTTAGCAATAGTGCTTGAGCCTCACAGACAGATCAAAATCAGAAATTTTGGATGTCTTAAGTCAGCAGAGAGTATGCAATGTTGTGTATGATCTCAAAGTGGCAAACGTAAGCAAATGTATTGCCTACAAAGCGAGGAAGCCGTAAATCGCCGCTTGCGGCTATATTTATTATTATTATTATTCCGAACAAAAATTCTGCCTTAAAACGGATCGCACAGCCCAAACCGTAAGGCCTACAGACTTGGTACTTGGTCAAAAGATAGTAAACCCTCCCGCTACTCAGGCGCAAAATATCAGCCTGATTGGCCTCAAGGGGGCGCTACAGCGACAGAAAACGCTTTCATTAAAGGATTTTCCACGCCGTGTGGAGTAGAGACGAAATTTTTTTTTCTTCATGATCCTTGGGTCCCGATGAATCAAAAAGGTACATAGAACCACTAAGCTCCGCCCACTTAGATTTTTTGCTAATTAGCATAATTTGCAAAATATATTTTCGCGAACTAGTCCCTGGATTTTTGTCTGATCCCCATGACCTTGGTGTCAAAACGTTCACAGGAGTGAGCTGGTCAATAATTATTACAAACATCCTGACATTTCAAAACAAGATGGCCGACATATGCAAATGAATGTGTACCGTGAATTGCAAATTTTACTCAAACATCTGTAACTCCTTCATGCTTAACTCAAATCTGATGATCTTTCAAACGTTGCTTCTAGACATGATTCTGAGGTAGCATGCATTTGCTGTTGCATGAAATATTATAGGGGGCGCTGTTATAGCTAACAATGTCTTTTGGCTAATATCTCAGGATCTACAAGGCCAATTAAGTTGACATTTGGCATGCTGGTTCTGTCAGCAAGCCTACATATGGGAAATTGAGGACGACTCAATATGGGCACGTTTAACGATGTCAACAGCCAATCAAAGTTCAGTTTTTTTTCATAATTTTTTTGACAGGCTTAACAATGCCCAATCATCATGGCATTTGCATGATGTTCATGGACACACTTTGTATTTGCAGAAAAATTTTCGTGTTGATAGCCACAAGGGGGCGCAATTTATTTTTTAAACATGAAATATGAAATATCTCAGTGAAAATTTAATCTATCGACATGTTAATAGTTTCATAAGACACCCTACCTAGTGTCTAACAATATTGCAATTGCAACTATTTAGAAAAAAATTATAGATTTTCTTCAATTGTCAGGTATGTGATTATGGAATTTATCGTACTAGTCCGTGAGTTTTGGTCCTATCAACACACAATTGGTCTCATTGCAAAGTGTATTGCCTGTAGGTATACAATTATTAAAAAAATGTTTAGATTTGGACACGCTGTTGCTGCAGTACGTCAACAAACATGAGTGGGCGGAGCTCGATGCACTCTTTTAGCTATAACTCATTCAAACTTTACCCAAATCAAACCAAAATGGGTACACATGTGCAAGGTATTACTCTGAAGAAGTGTATCAATTATGATCAAAATGCACGTACAGGGGGCGCTACAATTGGAAAAAATGCTTAAAAATATGTTTTTAATTTGTTATAGCGCCACCTAAGGATGCAGTACCAACAAAACGTATTGATCTGTTCTGAAGCACATATGAAAGAAGCTTGTGTTTTTTCATAACATTTGGCAAAAGCATTTTTGACTTACAGCTGTTTATGTGTCATGTTTAGAATGCAAGTTACACACCAGTGCTAAGCAGAGCCTGGATGCCACGCAGTAAAGAAATTTCAACTTTTTTTTGATAATTATTAAACTTCAGGTTCTTGTGATTCTGCTGATACCACATATGTCCATATTAAGTCATTAAGCACAGACTAGTTCGCAGTCAAACATATGTGAGTTATTCTCAGCAATGTATTCAAAGGCATTATTGAAGAGTCACCCTTCCCCCTTCCATCCTATTCCTTCTGACATGCTCTCAGCCTCTTATCTCTCTCTCTCTTTCTCTCTCTCTCTCTCTCTCTCTCTCTCTCTCAGATTCAAATAGCTTTACTAAGAGACAACAGTAGTAAATAATGAAAATAATAATTAAAATAAATATTTTTCCAACATTTCCAAATTGATATAACATATGAATATATATATATATATATATATATATATATATATATACACATACACACAAGCTGTGTATGTGTACCTGTATAGCATATACATACATACTTATTGGGCATATGTTGTAAGTAGTGATGCATGGTGTATACTGAAGTCGGTGCTACCAACTGTCTCTCAGGCAGTGACAGACTGATACACACTGTGCAGTGAAGAGGGCTGAGAGCCCATCATCCAAGGATTATCTTGTCTTATCTTATTTTTAACAAAATGTAATGATTTGTTTTGGCGCACATATGAAAGAAGCTTGTGACGTTTCATAACATTTGACAAAAGCATTTTTGAGTTACTGCTGTTCATGTATGATATTTTTAAGGCAAGTCACAGAACTCTTTTAGTAGCATCTGGATGCCATGCAGTAATGGAATTCCACATTTTTGTTAATAATCCTTAAGGTTCAGGTTCTTGTGATTCTGCTGATACCAAATATGTGCATATCAGGTCATAATTCAGATTGTAGTTCATGTTCAAATGTATGTGGGTAAAGCTCCAACAGCACTGCTTGGTTTGATCCACAAGGTCCAGTACAACACACCACCACCAGATGGCAGTGTTGCACTGTGAATAATCCACCACCCATCTCATAATGCTTAGCAATAGTGCTTGAGCCTCACAGACAGATCAAAATCAGAAATTTTGGATGTCTTAAGTCAGCAGAGAGTATGCAATGTTGTGTATGATCTCAAAGTGGCAAACGTAAGCAAATGTATTGCCTACAAAGCGAGGAAGCCGTAAATCGCCGCTTGCGGCTATATTTATTATTATTATTATTCCGAACAAAAATTCTGCCTTAAAACGGATCGCACAGCCCAAACCGTAAGGCCTACAGACTTGGTACTTGGTCAAAAGATAGTAAACCCTCCCGCTACTCAGGTGCAAAATATCAGCCTGATTGGCCTCAAGGGGGCGCTACAGCGACAGAAAACGCTTTCATTAAAGGATTTTCCACGCCGTGTGGAGTAGAGACGAAATTTTTTTTTCTTCATGATCCTTGGGTCCCGATGAATCAAAAAGGTACATAGAACCACTAAGCTCCGCCCACTTAGATTTTTTGCTAATTAGCATAATTTGCAAAATATATTTTCGCGAACTAGTCCCTGGATTTTTGTCTGATCCCCATGACCTTGGTGTCAAAACGTTCACAGGAGTGAGCTGGTCAATAAT
The DNA here is from genome assembly GCF_029633855.1 of Hoplias malabaricus. Taxonomy (NCBI): domain Eukaryota; kingdom Metazoa; phylum Chordata; class Actinopteri; order Characiformes; family Erythrinidae; genus Hoplias; species Hoplias malabaricus. The sequence continues at coordinate 13,455,990 of NC_089815.1, read as the reverse complement.
TATTACAAACATCCTGACATTTCAAAACAAGATGGCCGACATATGCAAATGAATGTGTACCGTGAATTGCAAATTTTACTCAAACATCTGTAACTCCTTTATGCTTAACTCAAATCTGATGATCTTTCAAACGTTGCTTCTAGACATGATTCTGAGGTAGCATGCATTTGCTGTTGCATGAAATATTATAGGGGGCGCTGTTATAGCTAACAATGTCTTTTGGCTAATATCTCAGGATCTACAAGGCCAATTAAGTTGACATTTGGCATGCTGGTTCTGTCAGCAAGCCTACATATGGGAAATTGAGGACGACTCAATATGGGCACGTTTAACGATGTCAACAGCCAATCAAAGTTCAGTTTTTTTTCATAATTTTTTTGACAGGCTTAACAATGCCCAATCATCATGGCATTTGCATGATGTTCATGGACACACTTTGTATTTGCAGAAAAATTTTCGTGTTGATAGCCACAAGGGGGCGCAATTTATTTTTTAAACATGAAATATGAAATATCTCAGTGAAAATTTAATCTATCGACATGTTAATAGTTTCATAAGACACCCTACCTAGTGTCTAACAATATTGCAATTGCAACTATTTAGAAAAAAATTATAGATTTTCTTCAATTGTCAGGTATGTGATTATGGAATTTATCGTACTAGTCCGTGAGTTTTGGTCCTATCAACACACAATTGGTCTCATTGCAAAGTGTATTGCCTGTAGGTATACAATTATTAAAAAAATGTTTAGATTTGGACACGCTGTTGCTGCAGTACGTCAACAAACATGAGTGGGCGGAGCTCGATGCACTCTTTTAGCTATAACTCATTCAAACTTTACCCAAATCAAACCAAAATGGGTACACATGTGCAAGGTATTACTCTGAAGAAGTGTATCAATTATGATCAAAATGCACGTACAGGGGGCGCTACAATTGGAAAAAATGCTTAAAAATATGTTTTTAATTTGTTATAGCGCCACCTAAGGATGCAGTACCAACAAAACGTATTGATCTGTTCTGAAGCACATATGAAAGAAGCTTGTGTTTTTTCATAACATTTGGCAAAAGCATTTTTGACTTACAGCTGTTTATGTGTCATGTTTAGAATGCAAGTTACACACCAGTGCTAAGCAGAGCCTGGATGCCACGCAGTAAAGAAATTTCAACTTTTTTTTGATAATTATTAAACTTCAGGTTCTTGTGATTCTGCTGATACCACATATGTCCATATTAAGTCATTAAGCACAGACTAGTTCGCAGTCAAACATATGTGAGTTATTCTCAGCAATGTATTCAAAGGCATTATTGAAGAGTCACCCTTCCCCCTTCCATCCTATTCCTTCTGACATGCTCTCAGCCTCTTATCTCTCTCTCTCTTTCTCTCTCTCTCTCTCTCTCTCTCTCTCTCTCAGATTCAAATAGCTTTACTAAGAGACAACAGTAGTAAATAATGAAAATAATAATTAAAATAAATATTTTTCCAACATTTCCAAATTGATATAACATATGAATATATATATATATATATATATATATATATATATACACATACACACAAGCTGTGTATGTGTACCTGTATAGCATATACATACATACTTATTGGGCATATGTTGTAAGTAGTGATGCATGGTGTATACTGAAGTCGGTGCTACCAACTGTCTCTCAGGCAGTGACAGACTGATACACACTGTGCAGTGAAGAGGGCTGAGAGCCCATCATCCAAGGATTATCTTGTCTTATCTTATTTTTAACAAAATGTAATGATTTGTTTTGGCGCACATATGAAAGAAGCTTGTGACGTTTCATAACATTTGACAAAAGCATTTTTGAGTTACTGCTGTTCATGTATGATATTTTTAAGGCAAGTCACAGAACTCTTTTAGTAGCATCTGGATGCCATGCAGTAATGGAATTCCACATTTTTGTTAATAATCCTTAAGGTTCAGGTTCTTGTGATTCTGCTGATACCAAATATGTGCATATCAGGTCATAATTCAGATTGTAGTTCATGTTCAAATGTATGTGGGTAAAGCTCCAACAGCACTGCTTGGTTTGATCCACAAGGTCCAGTACAACACACCACCACCAGATGGCAGTGTTGCACTGTGAATAATCCACCACCCATCTCATAATGCTTAGCAATAGTGCTTGAGCCTCACAGACAGATCAAAATCAGAAATTTTGGATGTCTTAAGTCAGCAGAGAGTATGCAATGTTGTGTATGATCTCAAAGTGGCAAACGTAAGCAAATTTATTGCCTACAAAGCGAGGAAGCCGTAAATCGCCGCTTGCGGCTATATTTATTATTAGGCTTCCGAGCACAACGTGCAAAGGAAGCCTATTGTTTTTGTTCTGATTTTTATTATTATTATTATTATTATTATTATTATTCCGAACAAAAATTCTGCCTTAAAACGGATCGCACAGCCCAAACCGTAAGGCCTACAGACTTGGTACTTGGTCAAAAGATAGTAAACCCTCCCGCTACTCAGGCGCAAAATATCAGCCTGATTGGCCTCAAGGGGGCGCTACAGCGACAGAAAACGCTTTCATTAAAGGATTTTCCACGCCGTGTGGAGTAGAGACGAAATTTTTTTTTCTTCATGATCCTTGGGTCCCGATGAATCAAAAAGGTACATAGAACCACTAAGCTCCGCCCACTTAGATTTTTTGCTAATTAGCATAATTTGCAAAATCTATTTTCGCGAACTAGTCCCTGGATTTTTGTCTGATCCCCATGACCTTGGTGTCAAAACGTTCACAGGAGTGAGCTGGTCAATAATTATTACAAACATCCTGACATTTCAAAACAAGATGGCCGACATATGCAAATGAATGTGTACCGTGAATTGCAAATTTTACTCAAACATCTGTAACTCCTTCATGCTTAACTCAAATCTGATGATCTTTCACACGTTGCTTCTAGACATGATTCTGAGGTAGCATGCATTTGCTGTTGCATGAAATATTATAGGGGGCGCTGTTATAGCTAACAATGTCTTTTGGCTAATATCTCAGGATCTACAAGGCCAATTAAGTTGACATTTGGCATGCTGGTTCTGTCAGCAAGCCTACATATGGGAAATTGAGGACGACTCAATATGGGCACGTTTAACGATGTCAACAGCCAATCAAAGTTCAGTTTTTTTTCATAATTTTTTTGACAGGCTTAACAATGCCCAATCATCATGGCATTTGCATGGTATGTTCATGGACACACTTTGTATTTGCAGAAAAATTTTCGTGTTGATAGCCACAAGGGGGCGCAATTTATTTTTTAAACATGAAATATGAAATATCTCAGTGAAAATTTAATCTATCGACATGTTAATAGTTTCATAAGACACCCTACCTAGTGTCTAACACTATTGCAATTGCAACTATTTAGAAAAAAATGATAGATTTTCTTCAATTGTCAGGTATGTGATTATGGAATTTATCGTACTAGTCCGTGAGTTTTGGTCCTATCAACACACAATTGGTCTCATTGCAAAGTGTATTGCCTGTAGGTATACAATTATTAAAAAAATGTTTAGATTTGGACACGCTTTTGCTGCAGTACGTCAACAAACATGAGTGGGCGGAGCTCGATGCACTCTTTTAGCTATAACTCATTCAAACTTTACCCAAATCAAACCAAAATGGGTACACATGTGCAAGGTATTACTCTGAAGAAGTGTATCAATTATGATCAAAATGCACGTACAGGGGGCGCTACAATTGGAAAAAATGCTTAAAAATATGTTTTTAATTTGTTATAGCGCCACCTAAGGATGCAGTACCAACAAAACGTATTGATCTGTTCTGAAGCACATATGAAAGAAGCTTGTGTTTTTTCATAACATTTGGCAAAAGCATTTTTGACTTACAGCTGTTTATGTGTCATGTTTAGAATGCAAGTTACACACCAGTGCTAAGCAGAGCCTGGATGCCACGCAGTAAAGAAATTTCAACTTTTTTTGGATAATTATTAAACTTCAGGTTCTTGTGATTCTGCTGATACCACATATGTCCATATTAAGTCATTAAGCACAGACTAGTTTGCAGTCAAACATATGTGAGTTATTCTCAGCAATGTATTCAAAGGCATTATTGAAGAGTCACCCTTCCCCCTTCCATCCTATTCCTTCTGACATGCTCTCTGCCTCTTATCTCTCTCTCTCTTTCTCTCTCTCTCTCTCTCTCTCTCTCTCTCTCTCTCAGATTCAAATAGCTTTACTAAGAGACAACAGTAGTAAATAATGAAAATAATAATTAAAATAAATATTTTTCCAACATTTCCAAATTGATATAACATATGAATATATATATATATATATATATATATATATATATATACACATACACACAAGCTGTGTATGTGTACCTGTATAGCATATACATACATACTTATTGGGCATATGTTGTAAGTAGTGATGCATGGTGTATACTGAAGTCGGTGCTACCAACTGTCTCTCAGGCAGTGACAGACTGATACACACTGTGCAGTGAAGAGGGCTGAGAGCCCATCATCCAAGGATTATCTTGTCTTATCTTATTTTTAACAAAATGTAATGATTTGTTTTGGCGCACATATGAAAGAAGCTTGTGACGTTTCATAACATTTGACAAAAGCATTTTTGAGTTACTGCTGTTCATGTATGATATTTTTAAGGCAAGTCACAGAACTCTTTTAGTAGCATCTGGATGCCATGCAGTAATGGAATTCCACATTTTTGTTAATAATCCTTAAGGTTCAGGTTCTTGTGATTCTGCTGATACCAAATATGTGCATATCAGGTCATAATTCAGATTGTAGTTCATGTTCAAATGTATGTGGGTAAAGCTCCAACAGCACTGCTTGGTTTGATCCACAAGGTCCAGTACAACACACCACCACCAGATGGCAGTGTTGCACTGTGAATAATCCACCACCCATCTCATAATGCTTAGCAATAGTGCTTGAGCCTCACAGACAGATCAAAATCAGAAATTTTGGATGTCTTAAGTCAGCAGAGAGTATGCAATGTTGTGTATGATCTCAAAGTGGCAAACATAAGCAAATTTATTGCCTACAAAGCGAGGAAGCCGTAAATCGCCGCTTGCGGCTATATTTATTATTATTATTATTCCGAACAAAAATTCTGCCTTAAAACGGATCGCACAGCCCAAACCGTAAGGCCTACAGACTTGGTACTTGGTCAAAAGATAGTAAACCCTCCCGCTACTCAGGCGCAAAATATCAGCCTGATTGGCCTCAAGGGGGCGCTACAGCGACAGAAAACGCTTTCATTAAAGGATTTTCCACGCCGTGTGGAGTAGAGACGAAATTTTTTTTTCTTCATGATCCTTGGGTCCCGATGAATCAAAAAGGTACATAGAACCACTAAGCTCCGCCCACTTAGATTTTTTGCTAATTAGCATAATTTGCAAAATCTATTTTCGCGAACTAGTCCCTGGATTTTTGTCTGATCCCCATGACCTTGGTGTCAAAACGTTCACAGGAGTGAGCTGGTCAATAATTATTACAAACATCCTGACATTTCAAAACAAGATGACCGACATATGCAAATGAATGTGTACCGTGAATTGCAAATTTTACTCAAACATCTGTAACTCCTTCATGCTTAACTCAAATCTGATGATCTTTCACACATTGCTTCTAGACATGATTCTGAGGTAGCATGCATTTGCTGTTGCATGAAATATTATAGGGGGCGCTGTTATAGCTAACAATGTCTTTTGGCTAATATCTCAGGATCTACAAGGCCAATTAAGTTGACATTTGGCATGCTGGTTCTGTCAGCAAGCCTACATATGGGAAATTGAGGACGACTCAATATGGGCACGTTTAACGATGTCAACAGCCAATCAAAGTTCAGTTTTTTTTCATAATTTTTTTGACAGGCTTAACAATGCCCAATCATCATGGCATTTGCATGGTATGTTCATGGACACACTTTGTATTTGCAGAAAAATTTTCGTGTTGATAGCCACAAGGGGGCGCAATTTATTTTTTAAACATGAAATATGAAATATCTCAGTGAAAATTTAATCTATCGACATGTTAATAGTTTCATAAGACACCCTACCTAGTGTCTAACAATATTGCAATTGCAACTATTTAGAAAAAAATTATAGATTTTCTTCAATTGTCAGGTATGTGATTATGGAATTTATCGTACTAGTCCATGAGTTTTGGTCCTATCAACACACAATTGGTCTCATTGCAAAGTGTATTGCCTTTAGGTATACAATTATTAAAATAATGTTTAGATTTGGACACGCTGTTGCTGCAGTACGTCAACAAACATGAGTGGGCGGAGCTCGATGCACTCTTTTAGCTATAACTCATTCAAACTTTACCCAAATCAAACCAAAATGGGTACACATGTGCAAGGTATTACTCTGAAGAAGTGTATCAATTATGATCAAAATGCACGTACAGGGGGCGCTACAATTGGAAAAAATGCTTAAAAATATGTTTTTAATTTGTTATAGCGCCACCTAAGGATGCAGTACCAACAAAACGTATTGATCTGTTCTGAAGCACATATGAAAGAAGCTTGTGTTTTTTCATAACATTTGGCAAAAGCATTTTTGACTTACAGCTGTTTATGTGTCATGTTTAGAATGCAAGTTACACACCAGTGCTAAGCAGAGCCTGGATGCCACGCAGTAAAGAAATTTCAACTTTTTTTTGATAATTATTAAACTTCAGGTTCTTGTGATTCTGCTGATACCACATATGTCCATATTAAGTCATTAAGCACAGACTAGTTCGCAGTCAAACATATGTGAGTTATTCTCAGCAATGTATTCAAAGGCATTATTGAAGAGTCACCCTTCCCCCTTCCATCCTATTCCTTCTGACATGCTCTCTGCCTCTTATCTCTCTCTCTCTTTCTCTCTCTCTCTCTCTCTCTCTCTCTCTCTCTCTCTCTCTCTCTCAGATTCAAATAGCTTTACTAAGAGACAACAGTAGTAAATAATGAAAATAATAATTAAAATAAATATTTTTCCAACATTTCCAAATTGATATAACATATGAATATATATATATATATATATATATATATATATATATATATATATATATATATATATATATATATATATATATATATATATATATACACATACACACAAGCTGTGTATGTGTACCTGTATAGCATATACATACATACTTATTGGGCATATGTTGTAAGTAGTGAGGCATGGTGTATACTGAAGTCGGTGCTACCAACTGTCTCTCAGGCAGTGACAGACTGATACACACTGTGCAGTGAAGAGGGCTGAGAGCCCATCATCCAAGGATTATTTTGTCTTATCTTATTTTTAACAAAATGTAATGATTTGTTTTGGCGCACATATGAAAGAAGCTTGTGACGTTTCATAACATTTGACAAAAGCATTTTTGAGTTACTGCTGTTCATGTATGATATTTTTAAGGCAAGTCACAGAACTCTTTTAGTAGCATCTGGATGCCATGCAGTAATGGAATTCCACATTTTTGTTAATAATCCTTAAGGTTCAGGTTCTTGTGATTCTGCTGATACCAAATATGTGCATATCAGGTCATAATTCAGATTGTAGTTCATGTTCAAATGTATGTGGGTAAAGCTCCAACAGCACTGCTTGGTTTGATCCACAAGGTCCAGTACAACACACCACCACCAGATGGCAGTGTTGCACTGTGAATAATCCACCACCCATCTCATAATGCTTAGCAATAGTGCTTGAGCCTCACAGACAGATCAAAATCAGAAATTTTGGATGTCTTAAGTCAGCAGAGAGTATGCAATGTTGTGTATGATCTCAAAGTGGCAAACGTAAGCAAATTTATTGCCTACAAAGCGAGGAAGCCGTAAATCGCCGCTTGCGGCTATATTTATTATTAGGCTTCCGAGCACAACGTGCAAAGGAAGCCTATTGTTTTTGTTCTGATTTTTATTATTATTATTATTATTATTATTATTATTCAGAACAAAAATTCTGCCTTAAAACGGATCGCACAGCCCAAACCGTAAGGCCTACAGACTTGGTACTTGGTCAAAAGATAGTAAACCCTCCCGCTACTCAGGCGCAAAATATCAGCCTGATTGGCCTCAAGGGGGCGCTACAGCGACAGAAAACGCTTTCATTAAAGGATTTTCCACGCCGTGTGGAGTAGAGACGAAATTTTTTTTTCTTCATGATCCTTGGGTCCCGATGAATCAAAAAGGTACATAGAACCACTAAGCTCCGCCCACTTAGATTTTTTGCTAATTAGCATAATTTGCAAAATCTATTTTCGCGAACTAGTCCCTGGATTTTTGTCTGATCCCCATGACCTTGGTGTCAAAACGTTCACAGGAGTGAGCTGGTCAATAATTATTACAAACATCCTGACATTTCAAAACAAGATGGCCGACATATGCAAATGAATGTGTACCGTGAATTGCAAATTTTACTCAAACATCTGTAACTCCTTCATGCTTAACTCAAATCTGATGATCTTTCACACGTTGCTTCTAGACATGATTCTGAGGTAGCATGCATTTGCTGTTGCATGAAATATTATAGGGGGCGCTGTTATAGCTAACAATGTCTTTTGGCTAATATCTCAGGATCTACAAGGCCAATTAAGTTGACATTTGGCATGCTGGTTCTGTCAGCAAGCCTACATATGGGAAATTGAGGACGACTCAATATGGGCACGTTTAACGATGTCAACAGCCAATCAAAGTTCAGTTTTTTTTCATAATTTTTTTGACAGGCTTAACAATGCCCAATCATCATGGCATTTGCATGGTATGTTCATGGACACACTTTGTATTTGCAGAAAAATTTTCGTGTTGATAGCCACAAGGGGGCGCAATTTATTTTTTAAACATGAAATATGAAATATCTCAGTGAAAATTTAATCTATCGACGTGTTAATAGTTTCATAAGACACCCTACCTAGTGTCTAACACTATTGCAATTGCAACTATTTAGAAAAAAATGATAGATTTTCTTCAATTGTCAGGTATGTGATTATGGAATTTATCGTACTAGTCCGTGAGTTTTGGTCCTATCAACACACAATTGGTCTCATTGCAAAGTGTATTGCCTGTAGGTATACAATTATTAAAAAAATGTTTAGATTTGGACACGCTGTTGCTGCAGTACGTCAACAAACATGAGTGGGCGGAGCTCGATGCACTCTTTTAGCTATAACTCATTCAAACTTTACCCAAATCAAACCAAAATGGGTACACATGTGCAAGGTATTACTCTGAAGAAGTGTATCAATTATGATCAAAATGCACGTACAGGGGGCGCTACAATTGGAAAAAATGCTTAAAAATATGTTTTTAATTTGTTATAGCGCCACCTAAGGATGCAGTACCAACAAAACGTATTGATCTGTTCTGAAGCACATATGAAAGAAGCTTGTGTTTTTTCATAACATTTGGCAAAAGCATTTTTGACTTACAGCTGTTTATGTGTCATGTTTAGAATGCAAGTTACACACCAGTGCTAAGCAGAGCCTGGATGCCACGCAGTAAAGAAATTTCAACTTTTTTTGGATAATTATTAAACTTCAGGTTCTTGTGATTCTGCTGATACCACATATGTCCATATTAAGTCATTAAGCACAGACTAGTTTGCAGTCAAACATATGTGAGTTATTCTCAGCAATGTATTCAAAGGCATTATTGAAGAGTCACCCTTCCCCCTTCCATCCTATTCCTTCTGACATGCTCTCTGCCTCTTATCTCTCTCTCTCTTTCTCTCTCTCTCTCTCTCTCTCTCTCTCTCTCTCTCTCAGATTCAAATAGCTTTACTAAGAGACAACAGTAGTAAATAATGAAAATAATAATTAAAATAAATATTTTTCCAACATTTCCAAATTGATATAACATATGAATATATATATATATATATATATATATATATATATATATATATACACATACACACAAGCTGTGTATGTGTACCTGTATAGCATATACATACATACTTATTGGGCATATGTTGTAAGTAGTGATGCATGGTGTATACTGAAGTCGGTGCTACCAACTGTCTCTCAGGCAGTGACAGACTGATACACACTGTGCAGTGAAGAGGGCTGAGAGCCCATCATCCAAGGATTATCTTGTCTTATCTTATTTTTAACAAAATGTAATGATTTGTTTTGGCGCACATATGAAAGAAGCTTGTGACGTTTCATAACATTTGACAAAAGCATTTTTGAGTTACTGCTGTTCATGTATGATATTTTTAAGGCAAGTCACAGAACTCTTTTAGTAGCATCTGGATGCCATGCAGTAATGGAATTCCACATTTTTGTTAATAATCCTTAAGGTTCAGGTTCTTGTGATTCTGCTGATACCAAATATGTGCATATCAGGTCATAATTCAGATTGTAGTTCATGTTCAAATGTATGTGGGTAAAGCTCCAACAGCACTGCTTGGTTTGATCCACAAGGTCCAGTACAACACACCACCACCAGATGGCAGTGTTGCACTGTGAATAATCCACCACCCATCTCATAATGCTTAGCAATAGTGCTTGAGCCTCACAGACAGATCAAAATCAGAAATTTTGGATGTCTTAAGTCAGCAGAGAGTATGCAATGTTGTGTATGATCTCAAAGTGGCAAACATAAGCAAATTTATTGCCTACAAAGCGAGGAAGCCGTAAATCGCCGCTTGCGGCTATATTTATTATTATTATTATTCCGAACAAAAATTCTGCCTTAAAACGGATCGCACAGCCCAAACCGTAAGGCCTACAGACTTGGTACTTGGTCAAAAGATAGTAAACCCTCCCGCTACTCAGGCGCAAAATATCAGCCTGATTGGCCTCAAGGGGGCGCTACAGCGACAGAAAACGCTTTCATTAAAGGATTTTCCACGCCGTGTGGAGTAGAGACGAAATTTTTTTTTCTTCATGATCCTTGGGTCCCGATGAATCAAAAAGGTACATAGAACCACTAAGCTCCGCCCACTTAGATTTTTTGCTAATTAGCATAATTTGCAAAATCTATTTTCGCGAACTAGTCCCTGGATTTTTGTCTGATCCCCATGACCTTGGTGTCAAAACGTTCACAGGAGTGAGCTGGTCAATAATTATTACAAACATCCTGACATTTCAAAACAAGATGACCGACATATGCAAATGAATGTGTACCGTGAATTGCAAATTTTACTCAAACATCTGTAACTCCTTCATGCTTAACTCAAATCTGATGATCTTTCACACATTGCTTCTAGACATGATTCTGAGGTAGCATGCATTTGCTGTTGCATGAAATATTATAGGGGGCGCTGTTATAGCTAACAATGTCTTTTGGCTAATATCTCAGGATCTACAAGGCCAATTAAGTTGACATTTGGCATGCTGGTTCTGTCAGCAAGCCTACATATGGGAAATTGAGGACGACTCAATATGGGCACGTTTAACGATGTCAACAGCCAATCAAAGTTCAGTTTTTTTTCATAATTTTTTTGACAGGCTTAACAATGCCCAATCATCATGGCATTTGCATGGTATGTTCATGGACACACTTTGTATTTGCAGAAAAATTTTCGTGTTGATAGCCACAAGGGGGCGCAATTTATTTTTTAAACATGAAATATGAAATATCTCAGTGAAAATTTAATCTATCGACATGTTAATAGTTTCATAAGACACCCTACCTAGTGTCTAACAATATTGCAATTGCAACTATTTAGAAAAAAATTATAGATTTTCTTCAATTGTCAGGTATGTGATTATGGAATTTATCGTACTAGTCCATGAGTTTTGGTCCTATCAACACACAATTGGTCTCATTGCAAAGTGTATTGCCTTTAGGTATACAATTATTAAAATAATGTTTAGATTTGGACACGCTGTTGCTGCAGTACGTCAACAAACATGAGTGGGCGGAGCTCGATGCACTCTTTTAGCTATAACTCATTCAAACTTTACCCAAATCAAACCAAAATGGGTACACATGTGCAAGGTATTACTCTGAAGAAGTGTATCAATTATGATCAAAATGCACGTACAGGGGGCGCTACAATTGGAAAAAATGCTTAAAAATATGTTTTTAATTTGTTATAGCGCCACCTAAGGATGCAGTACCAACAAAACGTATTGATCTGTTCTGAAGCACATATGAAAGAAGCTTGTGTTTTTTCATAACATTTGGCAAAAGCATTTTTGACTTACAGCTGTTTATGTGTCATGTTTAGAATGCAAGTTACACACCAGTGCTAAGCAGAGCCTGGATGCCACGCAGTAAAGAAATTTCAACTTTTTTTTGATAATTATTAAACTTCAGGTTCTTGTGATTCTGCTGATACCACATATGTCCATATTAAGTCATTAAGCACAGACTAGTTCGCAGTCAAACATATGTGAGTTATTCTCAGCAATGTATTCAAAGGCATTATTGAAGAGTCACCCTTCCCCCTTCCATCCTATTCCTTCTGACATGCTCTCTGCCTCTTATCTCTCTCTCTCTTTCTCTCTCTCTCTCTCTCTCTCTCTCTCTCTCTCTCTCTCTCTCTCTCTCTCAGATTCAAATAGCTTTACTAAGAGACAACAGTAGTAAATAATGAAAATAATAATTAAAATAAATATTTTTCCAACATTTCCAAATTGATATAACATATGATATATATATATATATATATATATATATATATATATATATATATATATATATATATATATATATATATACACATACACACAAGCTGTGTATGTGTACCTGTATAGCATATACATACATACTTATTGGGCATATGTTGTAAGTAGTGAGGCATGGTGTATACTGAAGTCGGTGCTACCAACTGTCTCTCAGGCAGTGACAGACTGATACACACTGTGCAGTGAAGAGGGCTGAGAGCCCATCATCCAAGGATTATTTTGTCTTATCTTATTTTTAACAAAATGTAATGATTTGTTTTGGCGCACATATGAAAGAAGCTTGTGACGTTTCATAACATTTGACAAAAGCATTTTTGAGTTACTGCTGTTCATGTATGATATTTTTAAGGCAAGTCACAGAACTCTTTTAGTAGCATCTGGATGCCATGCAGTAATGGAATTCCACATTTTTGTTAATAATCCTTAAGGTTCAGGTTCTTGTGATTCTGCTGATACCAAATATGTGCATATCAGGTCATAATTCAGATTGTAGTTCATGTTCAAATGTATGTGGGTAAAGCTCCAACAGCACTGCTTGGTTTGATCCACAAGGTCCAGTACAACACACCACCACCAGATGGCAGTGTTGCACTGTGAATAATCCACCACCCATCTCATAATGCTTAGCAATAGTGCTTGAGCCTCACAGACAGATCAAAATCAGAAATTTTGGATGTCTTAAGTCAGCAGAGAGTATGCAATGTTGTGTATGATCTCAAAGTGGCAAACGTAAGCAAATTTATTGCCTACAAAGCGAGGAAGCCGTAAATCGCCGCTTGCGGCTATATTTATTATTAGGCTTCCGAGCACAACGTGCAAAGGAAGCCTATTGTTTTTGTTCTGATTTTTATTATTATTATTATTATTATTATTATTATTCAGAACAAAAATTCTGCCTTAAAACGGATCGCACAGCCCAAACCGTAAGGCCTACAGACTTGGTACTTGGTCAAAAGATAGTAAACCCTCCCGCTACTCAGGCGCAAAATATCAGCCTGATTGGCCTCAAGGGGGCGCTACAGCGACAGAAAACGCTTTCATTAAAGGATTTTCCACGCCGTGTGGAGTAGAGACGAAATTTTTTTTTCTTCATGATCCTTGGGTCCCGATGAATCAAAAAGGTACATAGAACCACTAAGCTCCGCCCACTTAGATTTTTTGCTAATTAGCATAATTTGCAAAATCTATTTTCGCGAACTAGTCCCTGGATTTTTGTCTGATCCCCATGACCTTGGTGTCAAAACGTTCACAGGAGTGAGCTGGTCAATAATTATTACAAACATCCTGACATTTCAAAACAAGATGGCCGACATATGCAAATGAATGTGTACCGTGAATTGCAAATTTTACTCAAACATCTGTAACTCCTTCATGCTTAACTCAAATCTGATGATCTTTCACACGTTGCTTCTAGACATGATTCTGAGGTAGCATGCATTTGCTGTTGCATGAAATATTATAGGGGGCGCTGTTATAGCTAACAATGTCTTTTGGCTAATATCTCAGGATCTACAAGGCCAATTAAGTTGACATTTGGCATGCTGGTTCTGTCAGCAAGCCTACATATGGGAAATTGAGGACGACTCAATATGGGCACGTTTAACGATGTCAACAGCCAATCAAAGTTCAGTTTTTTTTCATAATTTTTTTGACAGGCTTAACAATGCCCAATCATCATGGCATTTGCATGGTATGTTCATGGACACACTTTGTATTTGCAGAAAAATTTTCGTGTTGATAGCCACAAGGGGGCGCAATTTATTTTTTAAACATGAAATATGAAATATCTCAGTGAAAATTTAATCTATCGACGTGTTAATAGTTTCATAAGACACCCTACCTAGTGTCTAACACTATTGCAATTGCAACTATTTAGAAAAAAATGATAGATTTTCTTCAATTGTCAGGTATGTGATTATGGAATTTATCGTACTAGTCCGTGAGTTTTGGTCCTATCAACACACAATTGGTCTCATTGCAAAGTGTATTGCCTGTAGGTATACAATTATTAAAAAAATGTTTAGATTTGGACACGCTGTTGCTGCAGTACGTCAACAAACATGAGTGGGCGGAGCTCGATGCACTCTTTTAGCTATAACTCATTCAAACTTTACCCAAATCAAACCAAAATGGGTACACATGTGCAAGGTATTACTCTGAAGAAGTGTATCAATTATGATCAAAATGCACGTACAGGGGGCGCTACAATTGGAAAAAATGCTTAAAAATATGTTTTTAATTTGTTATAGCGCCACCTAAGGATGCAGTACCAACAAAACGTATTGATCTGTTCTGAAGCACATATGAAAGAAGCTTGTGTTTTTTCATAACATTTGGCAAAAGCATTTTTGACTTACAGCTGTTTATGTGTCATGTTTAGAATGCAAGTTACACACCAGTGCTAAGCAGAGCCTGGATGCCACGCAGTAAAGAAATTTCAACTTTTTTTGGATAATTATTAAACTTCAGGTTCTTGTGATTCTGCTGATACCACATATGTCCATATTAAGTCATTAAGCACAGACTAGTTTGCAGTCAAACATATGTGAGTTATTCTCAGCAATGTATTCAAAGGCATTATTGAAGAGTCACCCTTCCCCCTTCCATCCTATTCCTTCTGACATGCTCTCTGCCTCTTATCTCTCTCTCTCTTTCTCTCTCTCTCTCTCTCTCTCTCTCTCTCTCTCTCTCTCAGATTCAAATAGCTTTACTAAGAGACAACAGTAGTAAATAATGAAAATAATAATTAAAATAAATATTTTTCCAACATTTCCAAATTGATATAACATATGAATATATATATATATATATATATATATATATATATATATATATACACATACACACAAGCTGTGTATGTGTACCTGTATAGCATATACATACATACTTATTGGGCATATGTTGTAAGTAGTGATGCATGGTGTATACTGAAGTCGGTGCTACCAACTGTCTCTCAGGCAGTGACAGACTGATACACACTGTGCAGTGAAGAGGGCTGAGAGCCCATCATCCAAGGATTATCTTGTCTTATCTTATTTTTAACAAAATGTAATGATTTGTTTTGGCGCACATATGAAAGAAGCTTGTGACGTTTCATAACATTTGACAAAAGCATTTTTGAGTTACTGCTGTTCATGTATGATATTTTTAAGGCAAGTCACAGAACTCTTTTAGTAGCATCTGGATGCCATGCAGTAATGGAATTCCACATTTTTGTTAATAATCCTTAAGGTTCAGGTTCTTGTGATTCTGCTGATACCAAATATGTGCATATCAGGTCATAATTCAGATTGTAGTTCATGTTCAAATGTATGTGGGTAAAGCTCCAACAGCACTGCTTGGTTTGATCCACAAGGTCCAGTACAACACACCACCACCAGATGGCAGTGTTGCACTGTGAATAATCCACCACCCATCTCATAATGCTTAGCAATAGTGCTTGAGCCTCACAGACAGATCAAAATCAGAAATTTTGGATGTCTTAAGTCAGCAGAGAGTATGCAATGTTGTGTATGATCTCAAAGTGGCAAACATAAGCAAATTTATTGCCTACAAAGCGAGGAAGCCGTAAATCGCCGCTTGCGGCTATATTTATTATTATTATTATTCCGAACAAAAATTCTGCCTTAAAACGGATCGCACAGCCCAAACCGTAAGGCCTACAGACTTGGTACTTGGTCAAAAGATAGTAAACCCTCCCGCTACTCAGGCGCAAAATATCAGCCTGATTGGCCTCAAGGGGGCGCTACAGCGACAGAAAACGCTTTCATTAAAGGATTTTCCACGCCGTGTGGAGTAGAGACGAAATTTTTTTTTCTTCATGATCCTTGGGTCCCGATGAATCAAAAAGGTACATAGAACCACTAAGCTCCGCCCACTTAGATTTTTTGCTAATTAGCATAATTTGCAAAATCTATTTTCGCGAACTAGTCCCTGGATTTTTGTCTGATCCCCATGACCTTGGTGTCAAAACGTTCACAGGAGTGAGCTGGTCAATAATTATTACAAACATCCTGACATTTCAAAACAAGATGACCGACATATGCAAATGAATGTGTACCGTGAATTGCAAATTTTACTCAAACATCTGTAACTCCTTCATGCTTAACTCAAATCTGATGATCTTTCACACATTGCTTCTAGACATGATTCTGAGGTAGCATGCATTTGCTGTTGCATGAAATATTATAGGGGGCGCTGTTATAGCTAACAATGTCTTTTGGCTAATATCTCAGGATCTACAAGGCCAATTAAGTTGACATTTGGCATGCTGGTTCTGTCAGCAAGCCTACATATGGGAAATTGAGGACGACTCAATATGGGCACGTTTAACGATGTCAACAGCCAATCAAAGTTCAGTTTTTTTTCATAATTTTTTTGACAGGCTTAACAATGCCCAATCATCATGGCATTTGCATGGTATGTTCATGGACACACTTTGTATTTGCAGAAAAATTTTCGTGTTGATAGCCACAAGGGGGCGCAATTTATTTTTTAAACATGAAATATGAAATATCTCAGTGAAAATTTAATCTATCGACATGTTAATAGTTTCATAAGACACCCTACCTAGTGTCTAACAATATTGCAATTGCAACTATTTAGAAAAAAATTATAGATTTTCTTCAATTGTCAGGTATGTGATTATGGAATTTATCGTACTAGTCCATGAGTTTTGGTCCTATCAACACACAATTGGTCTCATTGCAAAGTGTATTGCCTTTAGGTATACAATTATTAAAAAAATGTTTAGATTTGGACACGCTGTTGCTGCAGTACGTCAACAAACATGAGTGGGCGGAGCTCGATGCACTCTTTTAGCTATAACTCATTCAAACTTTACCCAAATCAAACCAAAATGGGTACACATGTGCAAGGTATTACTCTGAAGAAGTGTATCAATTATGATCAAAATGCACGTACAGGGGGCGCTACAATTGGAAAAAATGCTTAAAAATATGTTTTTAATTTGTTATAGCGCCACCTAAGGATGCAGTACCAACAAAACGTATTGATCTGTTCTGAAGCACATATGAAAGAAGCTTGTGTTTTTTCATAACATTTGGCAAAAGCATTTTTGACTTACAGCTGTTTATGTGTCATGTTTAGAATGCAAGTTACACACCAGTGCTAAGCAGAGCCTGGATGCCACGCAGTAAAGAAATTTCAACTTTTTTTTGATAATTATTAAACTTCAGGTTCTTGTGATTCTGCTGATACCACATATGTCCATATTAAGTCATTAAGCACAGACTAGTTCGCAGTCAAACATATGTGAGTTATTCTCAGCAATGTATTCAAAGGCATTATTGAAGAGTCACCCTTCCCCCTTCCATCCTATTCCTTCTGACATGCTCTCTGCCTCTTATCTCTCTCTCTCTTTCTCTCTCTCTCTCTCTCTCTCTCTCTCTCTCTCTCTCTCTCTCTCTCTCAGATTCAAATAGCTTTACTAAGAGACAACAGTAGTAAATAATGAAAATAATAATTAAAATAAATATTTTTCCAACATTTCCAAATTGATATAACATATGAATATATATATATATATATATATATATATATATATATATATATATATATATATATATATATATATACACATACACACAAGCTGTGTATGTGTACCTGTATAGCATATACATACATACTTATTGGGCATATGTTGTAAGTAGTGATGCATGGTGTATACTGAAGTCGGTGCTACCAACTGTCTCTCAGGCAGTGACAGACTGATACACACTGTGCAGTGAAGAGGGCTGAGAGCCCATCATCCAAGGATTATTTTGTCTTATCTTATTTTTAACAAAATGTAATGATTTGTTTTGGCGCACATATGAAAGAAGCTTGTGACGTTTCATAACATTTGACAAAAGCATTTTTGAGTTACTGCTGTTCATGTATGATATTTTTAAGGCAAGTCACAGAACTCTTTTAGTAGCATCTGGATGCCATGCAGTAATGGAATTCCACATTTTTGTTAATAATCCTTAAGGTTCAGGTTCTTGTGATTCTGCTGATACCAAATATGTGCATATCAGGTCATAATTCAGATTGTAGTTCATGTTCAAATGTATGTGGGTAAAGCTCCAACAGCACTGCTTGGTTTGATCCACAAGGTCCAGTACAACACACCACCACCAGATGGCAGTGTTGCACTGTGAATAATCCACCACCCATCTCATAATGCTTAGCAATAGTGCTTGAGCCTCACAGACAGATCAAAATCAGAAATTTTGGATGTCTTAAGTCAGCAGAGAGTATGCAATGTTGTGTATGATCTCAAAGTGGCAAACGTAAGCAAATTTATTGCCTACAAAGCGAGGAAGCCGTAAATCGCCGCTTGCGGCTATATTTTGTTATTATTATTATTCTTTTTCTTTTTCTGCCATAAAACGAATCGCACAGCCCAAACCGTAAGGCCTAGACACTTGAGACTTGGTCAATAGGTAGTAGTCGGTCTCGCTACTCAGGCGCAAAATATCAGCCCAATTGGCCTCAAGGGGGCGCTACAGCGAAGGAAAACGCTTTCATTAAAAGATTTTCCACCCCGTGTGGCGTAGAGACGAAATCTTTTTTTTCCCTGATTCCTTGGGTCCTGCCGAATCAAAAAGGTACATACAACCACTAAGCTTCGCCTACTTAGATTTTTTGCTATTTTGCATAATTTGCAAAACCTACTTTTGTGTACTCCTCCGTGGATTTTTGTCCAATTTTCTTGAGCTTGGTGTCAAAATGTTCGCAGGAGCCTGTAGTTTAATAATTATTAAAAAGACGTTGAAATTTCGATTCAAGATGGCCGCCATATGCAAATGAACCTCTTCGGCTTATTTTATGTTTTACTTAAAAATCTATAACAAACTCATGGTTTACTCAAATGTGTTTACATTTCATATTCTACTTTCAGACATGATTCTGAGGTAGCTTGTCAAAGGAGAAGCCAATATTCATATAGGGGGCGCTGTAAATGCTTCAAGTTTATATCTCAGCATCCGTAAGGCGGATCGGACCGCCGCTTGGCATGCTGCTTCTATGGGCAAGGCTGTAGAGGGAAAATTAAGGACAACTCGATTCGAGCAAAATTGTGATTGTCATCGACCAATCAGCTGTCATCAGCTGTTTGACAACCTTAACAAGGTCCAATCATCATGGGATTTGACTGGTATGTCCCTGGGAGGCCTCCCTAAGAGCAGAAAAATTGTCATAACGATAGCCACTAGGGGGCGCTATATCAAGAAAATATTATATATCTCTGTGAAAATTAAGCATATTGACACGCAGTTTGCTTCTTTTTATACTCTGCAGAGGGCCTAACAACTTTGTAATTGCAAGTGTTGTCAAAAAATGCTTTGCTTTTTCTCAGTTTCCAAATGTTCAAAATTGAAGCTTTTCGAACTAGTCCGTGGAATTTTGCGATATTCACAAACAGTTGACCTTGTTGGAATCTGCAGAGTCTGTAGGTAAATAATTATCAAAAAAAGTTCAACATTTGGACAAACTTTTGTTGTAATAAAACAATTAATTGAAGTGTGGGGAGCTTTAAACATTCTTTTAGCTATAACTCAAACAAATTAAGTCCAATCAAGACCAAACGTGACAGAAGTATGTATGGTCTTGTCCTGAAGACGTATGTACAATATGATCAAAATTTACCAAAAGGGGGCGCTACAATTGGACAAAAACTGATTAAATGGGCTTTTTTATGTTATAGCGCCATCTAGGAACGCAGTGGCACCCCAACTTAATTATGACATCTGGTCCTCAGTCTGATCAAGTATGTGATGTTTTAAAATTTTTGGGGAAAGCATTTTTGAGTTATAGGTGTATATTAGTGTACACATATAGCTTATATTTGACTTGAGGAATACATGCTAGATCTGTGTTATTGGGAGTGGCCTGTAAGCTACATAGTAATAAAAGTGCAACAAAAGTTCAGATCCTTAGGATTCAGCTGATACCGTACATGCCCATGTTAGGTAAATATCCACATAGGAGTACATGCTTAAATCTTTCTGTATGTGCTTTCATGGCTGATCTAAAAATATGGGAAAGTAGTAAAAAAGTAGGTAATTATAGAATTAATTGACATTTTGATTCATGATGGCAAATGAACCTCTTCAGCTTATCACAGGTTTTACTTGAACATCTCTAACTCCATACTTTGCTCAAATGGGTTCAAATTTAAGATTCTACTTATAGAAATGCTTTTAAAGGTAGCATGGCAGCGATGTAGGCCTATTGCTTCCAAACAGGCCTGTTAAGCGAGAACCCCGTTAATTGCCGCTTGCGGCTATATTTAGGCTTCTGAGCACGAAGTGCAAAGAAGCCTTTTGTTTTTGTTCTGATTTTTATTAGGCTTCTGAGCACGAAGTGCAAAGAAGCCTTTTGTTTTTGTTCTGATTTTTATTATTATTATTATTATTATTATTATTATTATTATTCCGAACAAAAATTCTGCCTTAAAACGGATCGCACAGCCCAAACCGTAAGGCCTACAGACTTCATACTTGGTCAAAAGATAGTAAACCCTCCCGCTACTCAGGCGCAAAATATCAGCCTGATTGGCCTCAAGGGGGCGCTACAGCGACAGAAAACGCTTTCATTAAAGGATTTTCCACGCCGTGTGGCGTAGAGACGAAATTTTTTTTTCTACATGATCCTTGGGTCCTGATGAATCAAAAAGGTACATAGAACCACTAAGCTCCGCCTACTTAGATTTTTTGCTAATTAGCATAATTTGCTAAATCTATTTTCGTGAACTAGTCCCTGGATTTTTGTCTGATCCCCATGACCTTGGTGTCAAAACGTTCACAGGAGTGAGCTGGTCAATAATTATTACAAACATCCTGACATTTCGAAACAAGATGGCCGACATATGCAAATGAATGTGTACCGTGAATTGCAAATTTTACTCAAACACCTGTAACTCCTTTATGCTTAACTCAAATCTGATGACCTTTCACACGTTGCTTCTAGACATGATTCTGAGGTAGCACACATTTGGTGTTGCATGAAATATTATAGGGGGCGCTGTTATAGCTAACAATGTCTTTTGGCTAATATCTCAGGATCTACAAGGCCAATTAAGTTGACATTTGGCATGCTGGTTCAGTGAGCAAGCCTACATATGGGAAATTAAGGACATCTCAATACGGGCACGTTTAACGATGTCAACAGCCAATCAAAGTTCAATTTTTTTTCATCATTTTTTTGACAGGCTTAACAATGCCCAATCATCATGGCATTTGCATGGTATGTTCATGGACACAATTTGTATTTGCAAAAAAATTTTCGTGTTGATAGCCACAAGGGGGCGCAATTTATTTTTTAAACATGAAATATGGAATATCTCAGTGAAAATTTAACCTATCGACATGCTAATAGTTTCATAATACACTCTACCAAGTGTCTAACAATATTGCAATTGCAACTCTTTTAAAAAAATGTATAGATTTTCTTCAATTGTCAGGTATGTGATTATGGAATTTATCGTACTAGTCCATGAGTTTTGGTCCTATCAACACACAATTGGTCTCATTTCAAAGTGTATTGCCTGTAGGTACATAATTATTAAAAAAACATTTAGATTTGCACACGTTGTTGCTGCAATAGGTCAACAAACACGAGTGGGCGGAGCCCGATGCACTCTTTTAGCTATAACTCATTCAAACTTCACCCAAATCAAACCAAAATGGGTACACATGTGCATGGTATTACTCTGAAGAAGTGTATCAATTATGATCAAAATGCACATACAGGGGGCGCTAGAACTTGAAAAAATACTTAAAAATAAGTTTTTAATTTGTTATAGCGCCACCTAAGGATGCAGTACCAACAGAATGTAATGAGTTGTTCTGGAGCACATATGAAAGAAGCTTGCAATGTTGCATAACATTTGGCGAAAGCATTTTTGAGTTACAGGTATTTATGTGTGATATTTTTATGGAAACTTACAGACCTATTTTAAGCAGCATCTGGATGCCATGCAGTAATGGAAATCCACTTTATTTTTAATAATTATTAAGGTTCAAGTTCTTGTGATCCTGCTGATACCAAATATGTGCATATCAGGTCATAATTCAAATTGTAGTTTATGTTCAAATGTATGTGGGTAATGCTCCAACAGCACTGCTTGGTTTGATCCATAAGGTCCAGTACAAAACACCACCACCAGATGGCAGTGTTGCACTGTGAATAATCCACCACCCATCTCATATTATGGTTACAAATGCAGCTTGAGGCTCACAGACGGATCAAAATCAGAAATGTGCTATGTCAGCAGTGAGTATGCAATGTTGTGTATGATCTCGTAGTGGCAAAAGTAAGCAAATTTAGTGCATTGAAAGCGAGGAAGCCGTAAATCGCCGCTTGCGGCTATATTTATTATTATTATTATTATTATTATTATTATTATTATTCCGAACAAAAATTCTGCCTTAAAACGGATCGCACAGCCCAAACCGTAAGGCCTACAGACTTCATACTTGGTCAAAAGATAGTAAACCCTCCCGCTACTCAGGCGCAAAATATCAGCCTGATTGGCCTCAAGGGGGCGCTACAGCGACAGAAAACGCTTTCATTAAAGGATTTTCCACGCCGTGTGGCGTAGAGACGAATTTTTTTTTTCTACATGATCCTTGGGTCCTGATGAATCAAAAAGGTACATAGAACCACTAAGCTCCGCCTACTTAGATTTTTTGCTAATTAGCATAATTTGCAAAATCTATTTTCGTGAACTAGTCCCTGGATTTTTGTCTGATCCCCATGACCTTGGTGTCAAAACGTTCACAGGAGTGAGCTGGTCAATAATTATTACAAACATCCTGACATTTCGAAACAAGATGGCCGACATATGCAAATGAATGTGTACCGTGAATTGCAAATTTTACTCAAACACCTGTAACTCCTTTATGCTTAACTCAAATCTGATGACCTTTCACACGTTGCTTCTAGACATGATTCTGAGGTAGCACGCATTTGCTGTTGCATGAAATATTATAGGGGGCGCTGTTATAGCTAACAATGTTTTTTGGCTAATATCTCAGGATCTGCAAGGCCAATTAAGTTGACATTTGGCATGCTGGTTCAGTGAGCAAGCCTACATATGGGAAATTAAGGACATCTCAATACGGGCACGTTTAACGATGTCAACAGCCAATCAAAGTTCAATTTTTTTTCATCATTTTTTTGACAGGCTTAACAATGCCCAATCATCATGGCATTTGCATGGTATGTTCATAGACACAATTTGTATTTGCAAAAAAAATTTCGTGTTGATAGCCACAAGGGGGCGCAATTTATTTTTTAAACATGAAATATGGAATATCTCAGTGAAAATTTAACCTATCGACATGCTAATAGTTTCATAATACACTCTACCAAGTGTCTAACAATATTGCAATTGCAACTCTTTTAAAAAAATGTATAGATTTTCTTCAATTGTCAGGTATGTGATTATGGAATTTATCGTACTAGTCCATGAGTTTTGGTCCTATGAACACACAATTGGTCTCATTTCAAAGTGTATTGCCTGTAGGTACATAATTATTAAAAAAACATTTAGATTTGGACACGTTGTTGCTGCAATAGGTCAACAAACACGAGTGGGCGGAGCCCGATGCACTCTTTTAGCTATAACTCATTCAAACTTCACCCAAATCAAACCAAAATGGGTACACATGTGCATGGTATTACTCTGAAGAAGTGTATCAATTATGATCAAAATGCACATACAGGGGGCGCTAGAACTTGAAAAAATACTTAAAAATAAGTTTTTAATTTGTTATAGCGCCACCTAAGGATGCAGTACCAACAGAATGTAATGAGTTGTTCTGGAGCACATATGAAAGAAGCTTGCAATGTTGCATAACATTTGGCGAAAGCATTTTTGAGTTACAGGTATTTATGTGTGATATTTTTATGGAAACTTACAGACCTATTTTAAGCAGCATCTGGATGCCATGCAGTAATGGAAATCCACTTTATTTTTAATAATTATTAAGGTTCAAGTTCTTGTGATCCTGCTGATACCAAATATGTGCATATCAGGTCATAATTCAAATTGTAGTTTATGTTCAAATGTATGTGGGTAATGCTCCAACAGCACTGCTTGGTTTGATCCATAAGGTCCAGTACAACACACCACCACCAGATGGCAGTGTTGCACTGTGAATAATCCACCACCCATCTCATATTATGGTTACAAATGCAGCTTGAGGCTCACAGACGGATCAAAATCAGAAATGTGCTATGTCAGCAGTGAGTATGCAATGTTGTGTATGATCTCGTAGTGGCAAAAGTAAGCAAATTTAGTGCATTGAAAGCGAGGAAGCCGTAAATCGCCGCTTGCGGCTATATTTTGTTATTATTATTATTATTCTTTTTCTTTTTCTGCCATAAAACGAATCGCACAGCCCAAACCGTAAGGCCTAGAGACTTGAGACTTGGTCAATAGGTAGTAGTCGGTCTCGCTACTCAGGCGCAAAATATCAGCCCAATTGGCCTCAAGGGGGCGCTACAGCGAAGGAAAACGCTTTCATTAAAAGATTTTCCACCCCGTGTGGCGTAGAGACGAAATCTTTTTTTTCCCTGATTCCTTGGGTCCTGCCGAATCAAAAAGGTACATACAACCACTAAGCTCCGCCTACTTAGATTTTTTGCTATTTTGCATAATTTGCAAAACCTACTCTTGTGTACTCCTCCGTGGATTTTTGTCCAATTTTCTTGAGCTTGGTGTCAAAATGTTCGCAGGAGCCTGTAGTTTAATAATTATCAAAAAAACGTTGAAATTTCGATTCAAGATGGCCGCCATATGCAAATGAACCTCTTCGGCTTATTTTATGTTTTACTTAAAAATCTATAACAAACTCATGGTTTACTCAAATGTGTTTACATTTCATATTCTACTTTCAGACATGATTCTGAGGTAGCTTGTCAAAGGAGAAGCCAATATTCATATAGGGGGTGCTGTAAAAGCTTCAAGTTTATATCTCAGCATCCGTAAGGCGGATCGGACCGCCGCTTGGCATGCTGCTTCTATGGGCAAGGCTGTAGAGGGAAAATTAAGGACAACTCGATTTGAGCAAAATTGTGATTGTCATCGACCAATCAGCTGTCATCAGCTGTTTGACAACCTTAACAAGGTCCAATCATCATGGGATTTGACTGGTATGTCCCTGGGAGGCCTCCCTAAGAGCAGAAAAATTTGTCATAACGATAGCCACTAGGGGGCGCTATATCAAGAAAATATTATATATCTCTGTGAAAATTAAGCATATTGACACGCAGTTTGCTTCTTTTTATACTCTGCAGAGGGCCTAACAACTTTGTAATTGCAAGTGTTGTCAAAAAATGCTTTGCTTTTTCTCAGTTTCCAAATGTTCAAAATTGAAGCTTTTCGAACTAGTCCGTGGAATTTTGTGATATTCACAAACAGTTGACCTTGTTGGAATCTGCAGAGTCTGTAGGTAAATAATTATCAAAAAAAGTTCAACATTTGGACAAACTTTTGTTGTAATAAAACAATTAATTGAAGTGTGGGGAGCTTTAAACATTCTTTTAGCTATAACTCAAACAAATTAAGTCCAATCAAGACCAAACGTGACAGAAGTATGTATGGTCTTGTCCTGAAGACGTATGTACAATATGATCAAAATTTATCAAAAGGGGGCGCTACAATTGGACAAAAACTGATTAAATGGGCTCTTTTATGTTATAGCGCCATCTAGGAACGCAGTGGCACCCCAACTTAATTATGACATCTGGTCCTCAGTCTGATCAAGTATGTGATGTTTTAAAATTTTTGGGGAAAGCATTTTTGAGTTATAGGTGTATATTAGTGTACACATATAGCTTATATTTGACTTGAGGAATACATGCTAGATCTGTGTTATTGGGAGTGGCCTGTAAGCTACATAGTAATAAAAGTGCAACAATTTTTTGTTAAAGTTCAGATCCTTAGGATTCAGCTGATACCGTACATGCCCATGTTAGGTAAATATCCACATAGGAGTACATGCTTAAATCTTTCTGTATGTGCTTTCATGGCTGATCTAAAAATATGGGAAAGTAGTCATTTCTCACCAGCAGATGGCAGTCTAAGACTATACATTGTGCTGTTGAACTACAGTGGCTCTGAGACATTATGCAAAATGCAATGTGGAGCAAAGACCATAAGGCCCAGAAACACCTCCCTTGGCAGCAAGGTCCAGCAGGTGTAAAATGACTCAGCCAAGGAAAATGACATTCTTTGGCCAGATGGTGGCGCTATAGCAAAGGGAAAAGCATTGAGGTCTATATCTCCTACACCGTAAGGCCTAGAGATTAAATCTTTTTGTCCCTTATTCCTTGGCTTAAGACAAACTAATTTGCTGTTGGATCATAAAGCTCAGCCCACTTAGATTTTGAGCTAATTTGCATAATTTGCAAAACATACTTTTGTCAATAAGTCTATGAATTTTTCACCAAGTCCCTTGAGCTTGGTGCCAAAACGTTCACATGAGTCTGACCCTAGGTAATTATAGAATTAATTGACATTTTGATTCATGATGGCAAATGAACCTCTTCAGCTTATCACAGGTTTTACTTGAACATCTCTAACTCCATACTTTGCTCAAATGGGTTCAAATTTAAGATTCTACTTATAGAAATGCTTTTAAAGGTAGCATGGCAGCGATGTAGGCCTATTGCTTCCAAACAGGCCTGTTAAGCGAGAACCCCGTTAATTGCCGCTTGCGGCTATATTTAGGCTTCTGAGCACGAAGTGCAAAGAAGCCTTTTGTTTTTGTTCTGATTTTTATTATTATTATTAGGCTTCCGAGCACAACGTGCAAAGGAAGCCTATTGTTTTTGTTCTGATTTTTAGGCTTCCGAGCACAACGTGCAAAGGAAGCCTATTGTTTTTGTTCTGATTTTTATTATTATTATTATTATTATTATTATTATTCCGAACAAAAATTCTGCCTTAAAACGGATCGCACAGCCCAAACCGTAAGGCCTACAGACTTGGTACTTGGTCAAAAGATAGTAAACCCTCCCGCTACTCAGGCGCAAAATATCAGCCTGATTGGCCTCAAGGGGGCGCTACAGCGACAGAAAACGCTTTCATTAAAGGATTTTCCACGCCGTGTGGAGTAGAGACGAATTTTTTTTTTCTTCATGATCCTTGGGTCCCGATGAATCAAAAAGGTACATAGAACCACTAAGCTCCGCCCACTTAGATTTTTTGCTAATTAAAAAATTAGCAAGTGTCTAACAATATTGCAATTGCAACTCTTTTAAAAAAATGTATAGATTTTCTTCAATTGTCAGGTATGTGATTATGGATTTTATCGTACTAGTCCATGAGTTTTGGTCCTATCAACACACAATTGGTCTCATTGCAAAGTGTATTGCCTGTAGGTATACAATTATTAAAAAAATGTTTAGATTTGGACACGCTGTTGCTGCAGTACGTCAACAAACATGAGTGGGCGGAGCTCGATGCACTCTTTTAGCTATAACTCATTCAAACTTTACCCAAATCAAACCAAAATGGGTACACATGTGCAAGGTATTATTCTGAAGAAGTGTATCAATTATGATCAAAATGCACGTACAGGGGGCGCTACAATTGGAAAAAATGCTTAAAAATATGTTTTTAATTTGTTATAGTGCCACCTAAGGATGCAGTACCAACAAAACGTATTGATCTGTTCTGAAGCACATATGAAAGAAGCTTGTGTTTTTTCATAACATTTGGCAAAAGCATTTTTGACTTACAGCTGTTTATGTGTCATGTTTAGAATGCAAGTTACACACCAGTGCTAAGCAGAGCCTGGATGCCACGCAGTAAAGAAATTTCAACTTTTTTTTGATAATTATTAAACTTCAGGTTCTTGTGATTCTGCTGATACCACATATGTCCATATTAAGTCATTAAGCACAGACTAGTTCGCAGTCAAACATATGTGAGTTATTCTCAGCAATGTATTCAAAGGCATTATTGAAGAGTCCCCCTTCCCCCTTCCATCCTATTCCTTCTGACATGCTCTCTGCCTCTTATCTCTCTCTCTCTTTCTCTCTCTCTCTCTCTCTCTCTCTCTCTCTCAGATTCAAATAGCTTTACTAAGAGACAACAGTAGTAAATAATGAAAATAATAATTAAAATAAATATTTTCCAACATTTCCAAATTGATATAACATATGAATATATATATATATATATATATATATATATATATATATATATATATATATATATATATATATATATACACATACACACAAGCTGTGTATGTGTACCTGTATAGCATATACATACATACTTATTGGGCATATGTTGTAAGTAGTGATGCATGGTGTATACTGAAGTCGGTGCTACCAACTGTCTCTCAGGCAGTGACAGACTGATACACACTGTGCAGTGAAGAGGGCTGAGAGCCCATCATCCAAGGATTATCTTGTCTTATCTTATTTTTAACAAAATGTAATGATTTGTTTTGGCGCACATATGAAAGAAGCTTGTGACGTTTCATAACATTTGACAAAAGCATTTTTGAGTTACTGCTGTTCATGTATGATATTTTTAAGGCAAGTCACAGAACTCTTTTAGTAGCATCTGGATGCCATGCAGTAATGGAATTCCACATTTTTGTTAATAATCCTTAAGGTTCAGGTTCTTGTGATTCTGCTGATACCAAATATGTGCATATCAGGTCATAATTCAGATTGTAGTTCATGTTCAAATGTATGTGGGTAAAGCTCCAACAGCACTGCTTGGTTTGATCCACAAGGTCCAGTACAACACACCACCACCAGATGGCAGTGTTGCACTGTGAATAATCCACCACCCATCTCATAATGCTTAGCAATAGTGCTTGAGCCTCACAGACAGATCAAAATCAGAAATTTTGGATGTCTTAAGTCAGCAGAGAGTATGCAATGTTGTGTATGATCTCAAAGTGGCAAACGTAAGCAAATTTATTGCCTACAAAGCGAGGAAGCCGTAAATCGCCGCTTGCGGCTATATTTATTATTATTATTATTATTCCGAACAAAAATTCTGCCTTAAAACGGATCGCACAGCCCAAACCGTAAGGCCTACAGACTTCATACTTGGTCAAAAGATAGTAAACCCTCCCGCTACTCAGGCGCAAAATATCAGCCTGATTGGCCTCAAGGGGGCGCTACAGCGACAGAAAACGCTTTCATTAAAGGATTTTCCACGCCGTGTGGCGTAGAGACGAAATTTTTTTTTCTACATGATCCTTGGGTCCTGATGAATCAAAAAGGTACATAGAACCACTAAGCTCCGCCTACTTAGATTTTTTGCTAATTAGCATAATTTGCAAAATCTATTTTCGCGAACTAGTCCCTGGATTTTTGTCTGATCCCCATGACCTTGGTGTCAAAACGTTCACAGGAGTGAGCTGGTCAATAATTATTACAAACATCCTGACATTTCGAAACAAGATGGCCGACATATGCAAATGAATGTGTACCGTGAATTGCAAATTTTACTCAAACACCTGTAACTCCTTTATGCTTAACTCAAATCTGATGACCTTTCACACGTTGCTTCTAGACATGATTCTGAGGTAGCACGCATTTGCTGTTGCATGAAATATTATAGGGGGCGCTGTTATAGCTAACAATGTCTTTTGGCTAATATCTCAGGATCTACAAGGCCAATTAAGTTGACATTTGGCATGCTGGTTCAGTGAGCAAGCCTACATATGGGAAATTAAGGACATCTCAATACGGGCACGTTTAACGATGTCAACAGCCAATCAAAGTTCAATTTTTTTTCATCATTTTTTTGACAGGCTTAACAATGCCCAATCATCATGGCATTTGCATGGTATGTTCATAGACACAATTTGTATTTGCAAAAAAATTTTCGTGTTGATAGCCACAAGGGGGCGCAATTTATTTTTTAAACATGAAATATGGAATATCTCAGTGAAAATTTAACCTATCGACATGCTAATAGTTTCATAATACACTCTACCAAGTGTCTAACAATATTGCAATTGCAACTCTTTTAAAAAAATGTATAGATTTTCTTCAATTGTCAGGTATGTGATTATGGAATTTATCGTACTAGTCCATGAGTTTTGGTCCTATCAACACACAATTGGTCTCATTTCAAAGTGTATTGCCTGTAGGTACATAATTATTAAAAAAACATTTAGATTTGGACACGTTGTTGCTGCAACAGGTCAACAAACACGAGTGGGCGGAGCCCGATGCACTCTTTTAGCTATAACTCATTCAAACTTCACCCAAATCAAACCAAAATGGGTACACATGTGCATGGTATTACTCTGAAGAAGTGTATCAATTATGATCAAAATGCACATACAGGGGGCGCTAGAACTTGAAAAAATACTTAAAAATAAGTTTTTAATTTGTTATAGCGCCACCTAAGGATGCAGTACCAACAGAATGTAATGAGTTGTTCTGGAGCACATATGAAAGAAGCTTGCAATGTTGCATAACATTTGGCGAAAGCATTTTTGAGTTACAGGTATTTATGTGTGATATTTTTATGGAAACTTACAGACCTATTTTAAGCAGCATCTGGATGCCATGCAGTAATGGAAATCCACTTTATTTTTAATAATTATTAAGGTTCAAGTTCTTGTGATCCTGCTGATACCAAATATGTGCATATCAGGTCATAATTCAAATTGTAGTTTATGTTCAAATGTATGTGGGTAATGCTCCAACAGCACTGCTTGGTTTGATCCATAAGGTCCAGTACAAAACACCACCACCAGATGGCAGTGTTGCACTGTGAATAATCCACCACCCATCTCATATTATGGTTACAAATGCAGCTTGAGGCTCACAGACGGATCAAAATCAGAAATGTGCTATGTCAGCAGTGAGTATGCAATGTTGTGTATGATCTCGAAGTGGCAAAAGTAAGCAAATTTATTGCATTGAAAGCGAGGAAGCCGTAAATCGCCGCTTGCGGCTATATTTATTATTATTATTATTATTCTTTTTCTTTTTCTGCCATAAAACGAATCGCACAGCCCAAACCGTAAGGCCTAGACACTTGAGACTTGGTCAATAGGTAGTAGTTGGTCTCGCTACTCAGGCGCAAAATATCAGCCCAATTGGCCTCAAGGGGGCGCTACAGCGAAGGAAAACGCTTTCATTAAAAGATTTTCCACCCCGTGTGGCGTAGAGACGAAATCTTTTTTTTTCCCTGATTCCTTGGGTCCTGCCGAATCAAAAAGGTACATACAACCACTAAGCTCCGCCTACTTAGATTTTTTGCTATTTTGCATAATTTGCAAAACCTACTTTTGTGTACTCCTCCGTGGATTTTTGTCCAATTTTCTTGAGCTTGGTGTCAAAATGTTCGCAGGAGCCTGTAGTTTAATAATTATCAAAAAGACGTTGAAATTTCGATTCAAGATGGCCGCCATATGCAAATGAACCTCTTCGGCTTATTTTATGTTTTACTTAAAAATCTATAACAAACTCATGGTTTACTCAAATGTGTTTACATTTCATATTCTACTTTCAGACATGATTCTGAGGTAGCTTGTCAAAGGAGAAGCCAATATTCATATAGGGGGCGCTGTAAATGCTTCAAGTTTATATCTCAGCATCCGTAAGGCGGATCGGACCGCCGCTTGGCATGCTGCTTCTATGGGCAAGGCTGTAGAGGGAAAATTAAGGACAACTCGATTCGAGCAAAATTGTGATTGTCATCGACCAATCAGCTGTCATCAGCTGTTTGACAACCTTAACAAGGTCCAATCATCATGGGATTTGACTGGTATGTCCCTGGGAGGCCTCCCTAAGAGCAGAAAAATTGTCATAACGATAGCCACTAGGGGGCGCTATATCAAGAAAATATTATATATCTCTGTGAAAATTAAGCATATTGACACGCAGTTTGCTTCTTTTTATACTCTGCAGAGGGCCTAACAACTTTGTAATTGCAAGTGTTGTCAAAAAATGCTTTGCTTTTTCTCAGTTTCCAAATGTTCAAAATTGAAGCTTTTCGAACTAGTCCGTGGAATTTTGCGATATTCACAAACAGTTGACCTTGTTGGAATCTGCAGAGTCTGTAGGTAAATAATTATCAAAAAAAGTTCAACATTTGGACAAACTTTTGTTGTAATAAAACAATTAATTGAAGTGTGGGGAGCTTTAAACATTCTTTTAGCTATAACTCAAACAAATTAAGTCCAATCAAGACCAAACGTGACAGAAGTATGTATGGTCTTGTCCTGAAGACGTATGTACAATATGATCAAAATTTACCAAAAGGGGGCGCTACAATTGGACAAAAACTGATTAAATGGGCTTTTTTATGTTATAGCGCCATCTAGGATTGCAGTGGCACCCCAACTTAATTATGACATCTGGTCCTCAGTCTGATCAAGTATGTGACGTTTTAAAATTTTTGGGGAAAGCATTTTTGAGTTATAGGTGTATATTAGTGTACACATATAGCTTATATTTGACTTGAGGAATACATGCTAGATCTGTGTTATTGGGAGTGGCCTGTAAGCTACATAGTAATAAAAGTGCAACATTTTTTTGTTAAAGTTCAGATCCTTAGGATTCAGCTGATACCGTACATGCCCATGTTAGGTAAATATCCACATAGGAGTACATGCTTAAATCTTTCTGTATGTGCTTTCATGGCTGATCTAAAAATATGGGAAAGTAGTCATTTCTCACCAGCAGATGGCAGTCTAAGACTATACATTGTGCTGTTGAACTACAGTGGCTCTGAGACATTATGCAAAATGCAATGTGGAGCAAAGACCATAAGGCCCAGAAACACCTCCCTTGGCAGCAAGGTCCAGCAGGTGTAAAATGACTCAGCCAAGGAAAATGACATTCTTTGGCCAGATGGTGGCGCTATAGCAAAGGGAAAAGCATTGAGGTCTATATCTCCTACACCGTAAGGCCTAGAGATTAAATCTTTTTGTCCCTTATTCCTTGGCTTAAGACAAACTAATTTGCTGTTGGATCATAAAGCTCAGCCCACTTAGATTTTGAGCTAATTTGCATAATTTGCAAAACATACTTTTGTCAATAAGTCTATGAATTTTTCACCAAGTCCCTTGAGCTTGGTGCCAAAACGTTCACATGAGTCTGACCCTAGGTAATTATAGAATTAATTGACATTTTGATTCATGATGGCAAATGAACCTCTTCAGCTTATCACAGGTTTTACTTGAACATCTCTAACTCCATACTTTGCTCAAATGGGTTCAAATTTCAGATTCTACTTATAGAAATGCTTTTAAAGGTAGCATGGCAGCGATGTAGGCCTATTGCTTCCAAACAGGCCTGTTAAGCGAGAACCCCGTTAATTGCCGCTTGCGGCTATATTTAGGCTTCTGAGCACGAAGTGCAAAGAAGCCTTTTGTTTTTGTTCTGATTTTTATTATTATTATTAGGCTTCCGAGCACAACGTGCAAAGGAAGCCTATTGTTTTTGTTCTGATTTTTAGGCTTCCGAGCACAACGTGCAAAGGAAGCCTATTGTTTTTGTTCTGATTTTTATTATTATTATTATTATTATTATTATTATTCCGAACAAAAATTCTGCCTTAAAACGGATCGCACAGCCCAAACCGTAAGGCCTACAGACTTGGTACTTGGTCAAAAGATAGTAAACCCTCCCGCTACTCAGGCGCAAAATATCAGCCTGATTGGCCTCAAGGGGGCGCTACAGCGACAGAAAACGCTTTCATTAAAGGATTTTCCACGCCGTGTGGAGTAGAGACGAATTTTTTTTTTCTTCATGATCCTTGGGTCCCGATGAATCAAAAAGGTACATAGAACCACTAAGCTCCGCCCACTTAGATTTTTTGCTAATTAAAAAATTAGCAAGTGTCTAACAATATTGCAATTGCAACTCTTTTAAAAAAATGTATAGATTTTCTTCAATTGTCAGGTATGTGATTATGGATTTTATCGTACTAGTCCATGAGTTTTGGTCCTATCAACACACAATTGGTCTCATTGCAAAGTGTATTGCCTGTAGGTATACAATTATTAAAAAAATGTTTAGATTTGGACACGCTGTTGCTGCAGTACGTCAACAAACATGAGTGGGCGGAGCTCGATGCACTCTTTTAGCTATAACTCATTCAAACTTTACCCAAATCAAACCAAAATGGGTACACATGTGCAAGGTATTATTCTGAAGAAGTGTATCAATTATGATCAAAATGCACGTACAGGGGGCGCTACAATTGGAAAAAATGCTTAAAAATATGTTTTTAATTTGTTATAGTGCCACCTAAGGATGCAGTACCAACAAAACGTATTGATCTGTTCTGAAGCACATATGAAAGAAGCTTGTGTTTTTTCATAACATTTGGCAAAAGCATTTTTGACTTACAGCTGTTTATGTGTCATGTTTAGAATGCAAGTTACACACCAGTGCTAAGCAGAGCCTGGATGCCACGCAGTAAAGAAATTTCAACTTTTTTTTGATAATTATTAAACTTCAGGTTCTTGTGATTCTGCTGATACCACATATGTCCATATTAAGTCATTAAGCACAGACTAGTTCGCAGTCAAACATATGTGAGTTATTCTCAGCAATGTATTCAAAGGCATTATTGAAGAGTCCCCCTTCCCCCTTCCATCCTATTCCTTCTGACATGCTCTCTGCCTCTTATCTCTCTCTCTCTTTCTCTCTCTCTCTCTCTCTCTCTCTCTCTCTCAGATTCAAATAGCTTTACTAAGAGACAACAGTAGTAAATAATGAAAATAATAATTAAAATAAATATTTTCCAACATTTCCAAATTGATATAACATATGAATATATATATATATATATATATATATATATATATATATATATATATATATATATATATACACATACACACAAGCTGTGTATGTGTACCTGTATAGCATATACATACATACTTATTGGGCATATGTTGTAAGTAGTGATGCATGGTGTATACTGAAGTCGGTGCTACCAACTGTCTCTCAGGCAGTGACAGACTGATACACACTGTGCAGTGAAGAGGGCTGAGAGCCCATCATCCAAGGATTATCTTGTCTTATCTTATTTTTAACAAAATGTAATGATTTGTTTTGGCGCACATATGAAAGAAGCTTGTGACGTTTCATAACATTTGACAAAAGCATTTTTGAGTTACTGCTGTTCATGTATGATATTTTTAAGGCAAGTCACAGAACTCTTTTAGTAGCATCTGGATGCCATGCAGTAATGGAATTCCACATTTTTGTTAATAATCCTTAAGGTTCAGGTTCTTGTGATTCTGCTGATACCAAATATGTGCATATCAGGTCATAATTCAGATTGTAGTTCATGTTCAAATGTATGTGGGTAAAGCTCCAACAGCACTGCTTGGTTTGATCCACAAGGTCCAGTACAACACACCACCACCAGATGGCAGTGTTGCACTGTGAATAATCCACCACCCATCTCATAATGCTTAGCAATAGTGCTTGAGCCTCACAGACAGATCAAAATCAGAAATTTTGGATGTCTTAAGTCAGCAGAGAGTATGCAATGTTGTGTATGATCTCAAAGTGGCAAACGTAAGCAAATTTATTGCCTACAAAGCGAGGAAGCCGTAAATCGCCGCTTGCGGCTATATTTATTATTATTATTATTATTCCGAACAAAAATTCTGCCTTAAAACGGATCGCACAGCCCAAACCGTAAGGCCTACAGACTTCATACTTGGTCAAAAGATAGTAAACCCTCCCGCTACTCAGGCGCAAAATATCAGCCTGATTGGCCTCAAGGGGGCGCTACAGCGACAGAAAACGCTTTCATTAAAGGATTTTCCACGCCGTGTGGCGTAGAGACGAAATTTTTTTTTCTACATGATCCTTGGGTCCTGATGAATCAAAAAGGTACATAGAACCACTAAGCTCCGCCTACTTAGATTTTTTGCTAATTAGCATAATTTGCAAAATCTATTTTCGCGAACTAGTCCCTGGATTTTTGTCTGATCCCCATGACCTTGGTGTCAAAACGTTCACAGGAGTGAGCTGGTCAATAATTATTACAAACATCCTGACATTTCGAAACAAGATGGCCGACATATGCAAATGAATGTGTACCGTGAATTGCAAATTTTACTCAAACACCTGTAACTCCTTTATGCTTAACTCAAATCTGATGACCTTTCACACGTTGCTTCTAGACATGATTCTGAGGTAGCACGCATTTGCTGTTGCATGAAATATTATAGGGGGCGCTGTTATAGCTAACAATGTCTTTTGGCTAATATCTCAGGATCTACAAGGCCAATTAAGTTGACATTTGGCATGCTGGTTCAGTGAGCAAGCCTACATATGGGAAATTAAGGACATCTCAATACGGGCACGTTTAACGATGTCAACAGCCAATCAAAGTTCAATTTTTTTTCATCATTTTTTTGACAGGCTTAACAATGCCCAATCATCATGGCATTTGCATGGTATGTTCATAGACACAATTTGTATTTGCAAAAAAATTTTCGTGTTGATAGCCACAAGGGGGCGCAATTTATTTTTTAAACATGAAATATGGAATATCTCAGTGAAAATTTAACCTATCGACATGCTAATAGTTTCATAATACACTCTACCAAGTGTCTAACAATATTGCAATTGCAACTCTTTTAAAAAAATGTATAGATTTTCTTCAATTGTCAGGTATGTGATTATGGAATTTATCGTACTAGTCCATGAGTTTTGGTCCTATCAACACACAATTGGTCTCATTTCAAAGTGTATTGCCTGTAGGTACATAATTATTAAAAAAACATTTAGATTTGGACACGTTGTTGCTGCAATAGGTCAACAAACACGAGTGGGCGGAGCCCGATGCACTCTTTTAGCTATAACTCATTCAAACTTCACCCAAATCAAACCAAAATGGGTACACATGTGCATGGTATTACTCTGAAGAAGTGTATCAATTATGATCAAAATGCACATACAGGGGGCGCTAGAACTTGAAAAAATACTTAAAAATAAGTTTTTAATTTGTTATAGCGCCACCTAAGGATGCAGTACCAACAGAATGTAATGAGTTGTTCTGGAGCACATATGAAAGAAGCTTGCAATGTTGCATAACATTTGGCGAAAGCATTTTTGAGTTACAGGTATTTATGTGTGATATTTTTATGGAAACTTACAGACCTATTTTAAGCAGCATCTGGATGCCATGCAGTAATGGAAATCCACTTTATTTTTAATAATTATTAAGGTTCAAGTTCTTGTGATCCTGCTGATACCAAATATGTGCATATCAGGTCATAATTCAAATTGTAGTTTATGTTCAAATGTATGTGGGTAATGCTCCAACAGCACTGCTTGGTTTGATCCATAAGGTCCAGTACAAAACACCACCACCAGATGGCAGTGTTGCACTGTGAATAATCCACCACCCATCTCATATTATGGTTACAAATGCAGCTTGAGGCTCACAGACGGATCAAAATCAGAAATGTGCTATGTCAGCAGTGAGTATGCAATGTTGTGTATGATCTCGAAGTGGCAAAAGTAAGCAAATTTATTGCATTGAAAGCGAGGAAGCCGTAAATCGCCGCTTGCGGCTATATTTATTATTATTATTATTATTCTTTTTCTTTTTCTGCCATAAAACGAATCGCACAGCCCAAACCGTAAGGCCTAGACACTTGAGACTTGGTCAATAGGTAGTAGTTGGTCTCGCTACTCAGGCGCAAAATATCAGCCCAATTGGCCTCAAGGGGGCGCTACAGCGAAGGAAAACGCTTTCATTAAAAGATTTTCCACCCCGTGTGGCGTAGAGACGAAATCTTTTTTTTTCCCTGATTCCTTGGGTCCTGCCGAATCAAAAAGGTACATACAACCACTAAGCTCCGCCTACTTAGATTTTTTGCTATTTTGCATAATTTGCAAAACCTACTTTTGTGT
This sequence comes from Hoplias malabaricus, assembly GCF_029633855.1. NCBI lineage: Eukaryota > Metazoa > Chordata > Actinopteri > Characiformes > Erythrinidae > Hoplias > Hoplias malabaricus. The sequence continues at coordinate 13,417,437 of NC_089815.1, read as the reverse complement.
ACTCCTCCGTGGATTTTTGTCCAATTTTCTTGAGCTTGGTGTCAAAATGTTCGCAGGAGCCTGTAGTTTAATAATTATCAAAAAGACGTTGAAATTTCGATTCAAGATGGCCGCCATATGCAAATGAACCTCTTCGGCTTATTTTATGTTTTACTTAAAAATCTATAACAAACTCATGGTTTACTCAAATGTGTTTACATTTCATATTCTACTTTCAGACATGATTCTGAGGTAGCTTGTCAAAGGAGAAGCCAATATTCATATAGGGGGCGCTGTAAATGCTTCAAGTTTATATCTCAGCATCCGTAAGGCGGATCGGACCGCCGCTTGGCATGCTGCTTCTATGGGCAAGGCTGTAGAGGGAAAATTAAGGACAACTCGATTCGAGCAAAATTGTGATTGTCATCGACCAATCAGCTGTCATCAGCTGTTTGACAACCTTAACAAGGTCCAATCATCATGGGATTTGACTGGTATGTCCCTGGGAGGCCTCCCTAAGAGCAGAAAAATTGTCATAACGATAGCCACTAGGGGGCGCTATATCAAGAAAATATTATATATCTCTGTGAAAATTAAGCATATTGACACGCAGTTTGCTTCTTTTTATACTCTGCAGAGGGCCTAACAACTTTGTAATTGCAAGTGTTGTCAAAAAATGCTTTGCTTTTTCTCAGTTTCCAAATGTTCAAAATTGAAGCTTTTCGAACTAGTCCGTGGAATTTTGCGATATTCACAAACAGTTGACCTTGTTGGAATCTGCAGAGTCTGTAGGTAAATAATTATCAAAAAAAGTTCAACATTTGGACAAACTTTTGTTGTAATAAAACAATTAATTGAAGTGTGGGGAGCTTTAAACATTCTTTTAGCTATAACTCAAACAAATTAAGTCCAATCAAGACCAAACGTGACAGAAGTATGTATGGTCTTGTCCTGAAGACGTATGTACAATATGATCAAAATTTACCAAAAGGGGGCGCTACAATTGGACAAAAACTGATTAAATGGGCTTTTTTATGTTATAGCGCCATCTAGGATTGCAGTGGCACCCCAACTTAATTATGACATCTGGTCCTCAGTCTGATCAAGTATGTGACGTTTTAAAATTTTTGGGGAAAGCATTTTTGAGTTATAGGTGTATATTAGTGTACACATATAGCTTATATTTGACTTGAGGAATACATGCTAGATCTGTGTTATTGGGAGTGGCCTGTAAGCTACATAGTAATAAAAGTGCAACATTTTTTTGTTAAAGTTCAGATCCTTAGGATTCAGCTGATACCGTACATGCCCATGTTAGGTAAATATCCACATAGGAGTACATGCTTAAATCTTTCTGTATGTGCTTTCATGGCTGATCTAAAAATATGGGAAAGTAGTCATTTCTCACCAGCAGATGGCAGTCTAAGACTATACATTGTGCTGTTGAACTACAGTGGCTCTGAGACATTATGCAAAATGCAATGTGGAGCAAAGACCATAAGGCCCAGAAACACCTCCCTTGGCAGCAAGGTCCAGCAGGTGTAAAATGACTCAGCCAAGGAAAATGACATTCTTTGGCCAGATGGTGGCGCTATAGCAAAGGGAAAAGCATTGAGGTCTATATCTCCTACACCGTAAGGCCTAGAGATTAAATCTTTTTGTCCCTTATTCCTTGGCTTAAGACAAACTAATTTGCTGTTGGATCATAAAGCTCAGCCCACTTAGATTTTGAGCTAATTTGCATAATTTGCAAAACATACTTTTGTCAATAAGTCTATGAATTTTTCACCAAGTCCCTTGAGCTTGGTGCCAAAACGTTCACATGAGTCTGACCCTAGGTAATTATAGAATTAATTGACATTTTGATTCATGATGGCAAATGAACCTCTTCAGCTTATCACAGGTTTTACTTGAACATCTCTAACTCCATACTTTGCTCAAATGGGTTCAAATTTCAGATTCTACTTATAGAAATGCTTTTAACCCTTTGAGGTCGGCTATGCCGCCGGCGGGATAAAATTGAAATTCCACATAAACACGTATATAACTCTGCGAGATTTTATCCTAAAAAAAAATACAACATACCTCGGAAACCTTGAAGGGTCTACTTTCCAACTATATATAGGATGAAACGATATATATATTTATATTCTTGTGAGAGAAGCGTAAACAACAACCGGCACATTTTTGAGGCACAAGCTTTTTTGTTCCGCCCATAGACGCGTTCTGCCATTCATATGTTAACACTATGGTAATTCGGCAGCTACTAGTGGAGGATCATTGGCTGATAATTTGCATGAAAACGCCCAAACACAGAGCCACATGTCGCGGAATTGTTTACGTGGAGCTTCGTCATGTCGCACTCACGGGAGCTGGAGCCACTGCGGAGGAGAGCTTTGTTCTGGAAAATGAAGAGAATTTCAGCTCATCTGACGAAAGCGGGGAGGACAGTGACGAAGAAAGATTTATTTTGAGATGCGGATTGATCCGAAGGAGGGTTTTTGTGAAGGGTAAGTGAAATATTTCCTTTCAAATGAAACAAACCCACGCTTCGCGCTCACTGTGTACACTCCGCGAATTCCGGATAAATTAAAATAAAGAATAAATTAAATAAGTATTCCTTTGTATATGAAAGCATAAATGAATGTAAAAAAAAACCTGCTGTTGTGTAAACGGGACATTCAAGTGTAGCCTGTTGCTAATCTGAGTGTGCATGCTGAGAGTGCTAACACTACCATGCGAGGCTCCAGTACCATAAGTGTGGCTTATGGCTGTATATGTTTAGCCTAGTGTGTTAATGGCCTGTGTGAATGTAATAGTGTCATCCTATGTAGCTTGTTATGCTATGTACTGCTATACATAGGTCATATGTAAGTACTGTATTTGAAATACAAGAAATTATTAGTTGTAGTGACTGTTGGCATGTATAGCTAATCTTTGTAACTGCTCAGAAGACAGTTGCTCACATTTCTTATTATTTTTCTTTCAGAAATGTGGAAAATACTCCACCTCCAAGCAAAGACGACGGCGTCAACCAAGTCTGCAACCACCAACGTGTAAACACATGGTCCTTCCACATCTGCTCTGTAAGTTTAGCATTTTGCAGTACACAACTCAGCACAAAACTTTGAAGTGGTACAGAAAACTGTTTCTTCACTTCTTGGACATTGCTGCTACCAATGCCTACATTCTCCACAACAACTTATGCAACAGGACAGCCTGACCCACAAGGCATTCATGGAAGAGCTTGTTGAACAGCTGTGTGCTATGCAAAAACCCCATGGAAGTGTGAACAGTGTGATGTCTACCTTTGCATGCAGCCAGACAGAAACTGTTTTAGAGACTGGCATCTTTTGTTGAACTGACTCATACATATATACACACACAAGGATATACAGTATGACTATCTTTAGTATATTATCACTATGTTTACATGTGAACACATTTTCCATTTATTTTAATTCATGCCAGTTATTTATTTTTTTGTTTTTATTGCTTGTTTAGTTCTCTTTTTTTGAAATAAACTGTGATAAACTCTGCCTCTGGTCTCTTCTCTTTTGACAGCTGTGGCAGTGACAGCTAATGGGCCATTCATTAGGCAGTGGGGTGGGGACCTCGCACCTCGGTTTTCGCACCTATCTTCATACATATGCAACGTAGGAGCCAGTGACTGAGAAAAACAGAGTGTCACCTCACATTTGTTATGTCCTAAGTATAAAATTACATACAATTTATGAAAAGTAGAATCAGCAGTGTGTTGCCAAGACCCGTGTTCACAAAGTTTTGACCTCAAAGGTCCCGGTGAGGAATGTTTAGAATGTGTTTTTTCACAGTATATCAGCACTTCTGAAAATAGGTTTTTGGAAAGTCTAAGTTTAGAGTAAATTTAATCAAAATGTAGATGTATGACACTCTTACTGATTCAACACTGTTGTTGCAGAGATAGTTCTGAAAAATGCATGTGTAACACTTTGAAATGATTTTTTCTCAGATGCGTACAATTTGTAAAACAATCAAGGCATGTCAGACTACACCAGGGTGTCTGAAAACCCCTCAGACTCCAGGGGGTTAAAGGTAGCATGGCAGCGATGTAGGCCTATTGCTTCCAAACAGGCCTGTTAAGCGAGAACCCCGTTAATTGCCGCTTGCGGCTATATTTAGGGGTTCGAGCACGAAGTGCTTGAAACCCTATTATAATTGTTAGGATTTTTATTAGGGGTTCGAGCACGAAGTGCTTGAAACCCTATTATAATTGTTAGGATTTTTATTTTTATTATTATTATTATTATTATTCTTCCGGTTCTTTTTCTGCCCTACAAACGATCGCACAGCCCAAACCGTAAGGCCTACAGACTTGAGGCTTGGTCAGTAGGTAGTAAACCCTCCCGCTACTCAGGCGCAAAAAATCAGAATGATTGGCCTCATGGGGGCGCTACAGCGAAGGACAACGCCTTTTCTTACGGGGCTCCTACCACGTGTGGCGTAGAGACAAAATCTTTTTTCCCCCTGATTCCTTGGGTCCTGCCGAATCAAAAAGGTCGATACAACCACTAAGCTCCGCCCACTTAGATTTTTTGCTATTTTGCATAATTTGCAAAACCTACTTTTGCGTACTAGTCCGTGGATTTTTGTCCAATTTTCTTGAGCTTGGTGTCAAAACGTTCGTAAGAGTCTGAAGCTTAATAATTATCAAAAAAACGTTGACATTTTGATTCAATGTAGCTGCCATATGCAAATGAACCTTATCGGCTTATCGCCCGTTTTACATGAACAGCTGTTACTCCTGCATACTTTACTCAAATGGGTTGCAATTTCAGACTCTGCTTAGGGACATGATTTTGAGGTAGCATGTCGTCGGTGGTGCCAAAATTCACATAGGGGGCGCTCTAAATACTAGAAATTCATATCTCAGCATCCGCAAGTCCCATCGGTCCGCCGCTTGGCATACAGCTGCTTTAGGCAAGGCTCTAAGTGGAAAATAAAGGACAAGTCGATACTCGCCAAATTGTAACGTCATCGGCCAATCAGAACTCAGCAGCTTCCTGACAAGCTTGACAAAGGTCAATCATTATGATACTTGACTGGCATGTCCATGGAGGCACTTCCTAAGAGCAGAAGACGTTTCGTAACGATAGCCACTAGGGGGCGCTATAACAAGAAAATATGTAATATCTCAGCGAAAATTAAGCATATTGACATGCAGTTTGCTGGACTCTGTACTCTGTATATTGCCTAACAACTTTGTAATAGCAAGTATTGTCAAGAAATGTATTAATTTTTCTCAATGGCCAGTTGTTTGAAAATTGAGGTTTTCGAACTAGTCCGTGGAATCTGATGCTATTCCCAAACATTTGGTCTTGTTGGAATCTGTAGAGTCTGTAGGTAAATAATCTTTAAAAAAAGTATGACTTTTTAACATTGTGTTGTTACAACATGTCAACAAACTGAAGTGTGAGCTGCTTTATAGGTTCTTTCATCTATAACTCCAAGAAAAGAAGCCCAATCCAGACCAAACTTTATAAGATTATGTAAGACCATACCCTGAAGGAGCATGTCTATTATGGCTTAAATCCACCCAAAGGGGGCGCTACAATTGGACAATAACTTATTAAAAAGTATTTTTTGTGTTATAGCGCCATCTAGGATTGCAGTGGCACCACAATTTAATTATGACATCTGCTCCTCAGGCTTATCAAGCTTGTGAAATTTTGAAATTTTTGGTGAAAGCGTTTTTGAGTTATAGGTGTATATATGTGTACATATAAAGCATATATTTGACTTGTGGAATACATGCTGGATCTCTCTTTTTGGGAGGGGCCTGTAAGCTACATAGTAATAGAAGTGCAAGTTTTTTTTGATAATTATTAAAGTTCAGATCCTTAGGATTCAGCTGATACCACATATGTCCATGTAAGGTAATTATCCACATAGGAGTACACGCTCAAATATTTCTGTTTGTGAAATATTTCTGATCCAAACAGACTGCCATCTGCTGGTGAGAAATAACAGCTTTCTCATATAAGACTATACATTGTGATGTTGAACTACAGTGGATCTGAGGCAAAATGCAATGTTGAGCAAAGACCATAAGGTCCAGAAACACTTCACTTGCCAGCAAGGTACAGCAGGTATGACATGACTCAGCCAAAGAAAATGACACTCTTTGGCCAGATGGTGGCAATATAGAAAAGGGATACGCGTTTAGGTCTATATATCCTACACCGTAAGGCCTAGAGACGAAATCTTTTTTTTCCCTGATTCCTTGGCTTAATTCAAACTAATCTGCCATTTGGACCATTTACCTCCGCCCACTTAGATTTTGAGCTAATATGCATAATTAGCTAAACTTACTTTTTTCCACAAGTCTGTGAATTTTTGTCCAATTCTTTTGAGCTTTGTTCACAAGAGTCTGACCATGTCTAATTATAGAATGAATGTTGACATTTCGATTCAAGAAGGCTGCCATGTGCAAATGAACCTCTTCGGCTTATCGTATGTTTTACTTGAACGTCTGTAACTCCTCCATATTTTATTCAAATGGGTTCAAATTTCAGATTCTACTTAAGGACATGATTTTAAGGGTACCATATCAGCGATGTAGGCCTATTTTTTCCAAACAGGCCTATTTTGCGAGAACCCCGTTAATTGTCGCTTGCGGCTATATTTAGGCTTCCGAGCACAACGTGCAAAGGAAGCCTATTGTTTTTGTTCTGATTTTTATTATTATTATTATTATTATTATTATTATTCCGAACAAAAATTCTGCCTTAAAACGGATCGCACAGCCCAAACCGTAAGGCCTACAGACTTGGTACTTGGTCAAAAGATAGTAAACCCTCCCGCTACTCAGGCGCAAAATATCAGCCTGATTGGCCTCAAGGGGGCGCTACAGCGACAGAAAACGCTTTCATTAAAGGATTTTCCACGCCGTGTGGAGTAGAGACGAAATTTTTTTTTCTTCATGATCCTTGGGTCCCGATGAATCAAAAAGATACATAGAACCACTAAGCTCCGCCCACTTAGATTTTTTGCTAATTAGCATAATTTGCAAAATCTATTTTCGCGAACTAGTCCCTGGATTTTTGTCTGATCCCCATGACCTTGGTGTCAAAACGTTCACAGGAGTGAGCTGGTCAATAATTATTACAAACATCCTGACATTTCAAAACAAGATGGCCGACATATGCAAATGAATGTGTACCGTGAATTGCAAATTTTACTCAAACATCTGTAACTCCTTCATGCTTAACTCAAATCTGATGATCTTTCACACGTTGCTTCTAGACATGATTCTGAGGTAGCATGCATTTGCTGTTGCATGAAATATTATAGGGGGCGCTGTTATAGCTAACAATGTCTTTTGGCTAATATCTCAGGATCTACAAGGCCAATTAAGTTGACATTTGGCATGCTGGTTCTGTCAGCAAGCCTACATATGGGAAATTGAGGACGACTCAATATGGGCACGTTTAACGATGTCAACAGCCAATCAAAGTTCAGTTTTTTTTCATAATTTTTTTGACAGGCTTAACAATGCCCAATCATCATGGCATTTGCATGGTATGTTCATGGACACACTTTGTATTTGCAGAAAAATTTTCGTGTTGATAGCCACAAGGGGGCGCAATTTATTTTTTAAACATGAAATATGAAATATCTCAGTGAAAATTTAATCTATCGACGTGTTAATAGTTTCATAAGACACCCTACCTAGTGTCTAACAATATTGCAATTGCAACTATTTAGAAAAAAATTATAGATTTTCTTCAATTGTCAGGTATGTGATTATGGAATTTATCGTACTAGTCCGTGAGTTTTGGTCCTATCAACACACAATTGGTCTCATTGCAAAGTGTATTGCCTGTAGGTATACAATTATTAAAAAAATGTTTAGATTTGGACACGCTGTTGCTGCAGTACGTCAACAAACATGAGTGGCCGGAGCTCGATGCACTTTTTTAGCTATAACTCATTCAAACTTTACCCAAATCAAACCAAAATGGGTACACATGTGCAAGGTATTACTCTGAAGAAGTGTATCAATTATGATCAAAATGCACGTACAGGGGGCGCTACAATTGGAAAAAATGCTTAAAAATATGTTTTTAATTTGTTATAGCGCCACCTAAGGATGCAGTACCAACAAAACGTATTGATCTGTTCTGAAGCACATATGAAAGAAGCTTGTGTTTTTTCATAACATTTGGCAAAAGCATTTTTGACTTACAGCTGTTTATGTGTCATGTTTAGAATGCAAGTTACACACCAGTGCTAAGCAGAGCCTGGATGCCACGCAGTAAAGAAATTTCAACTTTTTTTTGATAATTATTAAACTTCAGGTTCTTGTGATTCTGCTGATACCACATATGTCCATATTAAGTCATTAAGCACAGACTAGTTCGCAGTCAAACATATGTGAGTTATTCTCAGCAATGTATTCAAAGGCATTATTGAAGAGTCACCCTTCCCCCTTCCATCCTATTCCTTCTGACATGCTCTCTGCCTCTTATCTCTCTCTCTCTTTCTCTCTCTCTCTCTCTCTCTCTCTCTCTCTCTCTCTCTCTCTCTCTCAGATTCAAATAGCTTTACTAAGAGACAACAGTAGTAAATAATGAAAATAATAATTAAAATAAATATTTTTCCAACATTTCCAAATTGATATAACATATGAATATATATATATATATATATATATATATATATATATATATACACATACACACAAGCTGTGTATGTGTACCTGTATAGCATATACATACATACTTATTGGGCATATGTTGTAAGTAGTGATGCATGGTGTATACTGAAGTCGGTGCTACCAACTGTCTCTCAGGCAGTGACAGACTGATACACACTGTGCAGTGAAGAGGGCTGAGAGCCCATCATCCAAGGATTATCTTGTCTTATCTTATTTTTAACAAAATGTAATGATTTGTTTTGGCGCACATATGAAAGAAGCTTGTGACGTTTCATAACATTTGACAAAAGCATTTTTGAGTTACTGCTGTTCATGTATGATATTTTTAAGGCAAGTCACAGAACTCTTTTAGTAGCATCTGGATGCCATGCAGTAATGGAATTCCACATTTTTGTTAATAATCCTTAAGGTTCAGGTTCTTGTGATTCTGCTGATACCAAATATGTGCATATCAGGTCATAATTCAGATTGTAGTTCATGTTCAAATGTATGTGGGTAAAGCTCCAACAGCACTGCTTGGTTTGATCCACAAGGTCTAGTACAACACACCACCACCAGATGGCAGTGTTGCACTGTGAATAATCCACCACCCATCTCATAATGCTTAGCAATAGTGCTTGAGCCTCACAGACAGATCAAAATCAGAAATTTTGGATGTCTTAAGTCAGCAGAGAGTATGCAATGTTGTGTATGATCTCAAAGTGGCAAACGTAAGCAAATTTATTGCCTACAAAGCGAGGAAGCCGTAAATCGCCGCTTGCGGCTATATTTAGGGGTTCGAGCACGAAGTGCTTGAAACCCTATTGTGTTTGTTCTGATTTTAATTTGTTATTAGGCTTCTGAGCACGAAGTGCAAAGAAGCCTTTTGTTTTTGTTCTGATTTTTATTATTATTATTATTAGGCTTCTGAGCACGAAGTGCAAAGAAGCCTTTTGTTTTTGTTCTGATTTTTATTAGGCTTCCGAGCACTAAGTGCAAAGGAAGCCTATTGTTTTTGTTCTGGTTTTTATTATTATTATTCTTCCTAATAAAATTCTGCCTTAAAACGGATCGCACAGCCCAAACCGTAAGGCCTACAGACTTCATATTTGGTCAAAAATTAGTAAACCCCCCCGCTACTCAGGCGCAAAATATCAGCTTGATTGGCCTCAAGGGGGCGCTACAGCGAAAGAAAACGCTTTCATTAAAAGATTTTCCACGCCGTGTGGCGTAGAGACGAAATTGTTTTTTCTACATGATCCTTGGGTCCCGATGAACCGAAGAGGTCGATAGAACCACTAAGCTCCGCCTACTTAGTTTTTTGCTAATTAGCATAATTCGCAAAATCAATTTTCGTGAACTAGTCCCTGGATTTTTGTCTGATCCCCATGACCTTGGTGTCAAAACGTTCACAGGAGTGAGCTGGTCAATAATTATCACAAACATCCTGACATTTCGAAACAAGATGGCCGACATATGCAAATGAATGTGTACCGTGAATTGCAAATTTTACTCAAACATCTGTAACTCCTTCATGCTTAACTCAAATCTGATGACCTTTCACACGTTGCTTGTAGACATGATTCTGAGGTAGCATGCATTTGCTGTTGCATGAAATATTATAGGGGGCGCTGTTATAGCTAACAATGTCTTTTGGCTAATATCTCAGGATCTACAAGGCCAATTAAGTTGACATTTGGCATACTGGTTCAGTGAGCAAGCCTACATATGGGAAATTAAGGACGACTCAATACGGGCACGTTTAACGATGTCAACAGCCAATCAAATTTCAGTTTTATTTCATCATTTTTTTGACAGGCTTAACAATGCCCAATCATCATGGCATTTGCATGGTATGTTCATGGACACACTTTGTATTTGCAGAAAAATTTTCGTGTTGATAGCCACAAGGGGGCGCAATTTATTTTTTAAACATGAAATATGAAATATCTCAGTGAAAATTTAACCTATCGACATTCTAATAGTTTCATAATACACTCTACCTAGTGTCTAACAATATTGCAATTGCAACTATTTAGAAAAAAATTATAGATTTTCTTCAATTGTCAGGTATGTGATTATGGAATTTATCGTACTAGTCCGTGAGTTTTGATCCTATCAACACACAATTGGTCTCATTGCAAAGTGTATTGCCTGTAGGTACATAATTATTAAAAAAATGTTTAGATTTGGACACGCTGTTGCTGCAATACGTCAACAAACACAAGTGGGCGGAGCCCGATGCACTCTTTTAGCTATAACTCATTCAAACTTCACCCAAATCAAACCAAAATGGGTACACATGTGCAATATGTTCCTCTGAAGAAGTGTTTCAAATATGATCAAAATGCACATACAGGGGGCGCTACAATTGGAAAAAATGCTTAAAAATAAGTTTTTAATTTGTTATAGCGCCACCTATGGATGCAGTACCAACAAAATGTATTGATCTGTTCTGAAGCACATATGAAAGAAGCTTGTGTTTTTTCATAACATTTGGCAAAAGCATTTTTGACTTACAGCTGTTTATGTGTTATGTTTAGAATGCAAGTTACACACCAGTGCTAAGAAGAGCCTGGATGCCACGCAGTAATGAAATTTCAACTTTTTTTTAATAATTATTAAAGTTCAGGTTCTTGTGATACTGCTGATACCACATATGTCCATATTAAGTCATTAAGCACAGACTAGTACGCGGTCAAACATATGTGAGTTATTCTCAGCAATGTATTCAAAGGCATTATTGAAGAGTCCCCCTTCCCCCCTTCTCCTTCTGACATGCTCTCTGCCTCTTATCTCTCTCTCTCTCTCTCTCTCTCTCTCTCTCTCAGATTCAAATAGCTTTGCTAAGAGACAACAGTAGTAAATAATAAAAATAATAATTAAATAATATATTTTTCCAACATTTACAAATTGATATAACATATGAATATATATATATATATATATATATATATTTTTTTTTTTACACACACACAAGCTGTATATGTGTACCTGTATAGCATATACATACATACTTATTGGGCATATGTTGTAAGTAGTGATGCATGGGTTATACTGAAGTCGGTGCTACCCACTGTCTCTCAGGCAGTGACAGACTGATACACACTGTGCCGTGAAGAGGGCTGAGAGCCCATCATCCAAGGATTATCTTGTCTTATCGTATTATTAACAAAATGTAATGATTTGTTTTGGAGCACATATGAAAGAAGCCTGTGACGTTTCATAACATTTGACAAAAGCATTTTTGAGTTACAGCTGTTCATGTATGATATTTTTAAGGCAAGTCACAGAACTCTTTTAGTAGCATCTGGATGCCATGCAGTAATGGAATTCCACATGTTTGTTAATAATCCTTAAGGTTCAGGTTCTTGTGATTCTGCTGATACCAAATATGTGCATATCAGGTTATAATTCAGATTGTACTTCATGTTCAAATATATGTGGGTAAAGCTCCAACAGCACTGCTTGGTTTGATCCACAAGGTCTAGTACAAAACACCACCACTAGATGGCAGTGTTGCACTGTGAATAATCCACCACCCATCTCATAATGCTTAGCAATGGTGCTTGAGGCTCACAGACAGATCAAAATCAGAAATTTTGGATGTCTTTATCCAGCAGAGAGTATGCAATGTTGTGTATGATCTCAAAGTGGCAAAAGTAAGCAAATTTATTGCCTACGAAGCGAGGAAGCCGTAAATTGCCGCTTGCGGCTATATTTATTATTATTATTATTATTATTATTATTATTATTATTATTATTCCGAACAAAAATTCTGCCTTAAAACGGATCGCACAGCCCAAACCGTAAGGCCTACAGACTTCATACTTGGTCAAAAGATAGTAAACCCTCCCGCTACTCAGGCGCAAAATATCAGCCTGATTGGCCTCAAGGGGGCGCTACAGCGACAGAAAACGCTTTCATTAAAGGATTTTCCACGCCGTGTGGCGTAGAGACGAAATTTTTTTTTCTACATGATCCTTGGGTCCTGATGAATCAAAAAGGTACATAGAACCACTAAGCTCCGCCTACTTAGATTTTTTGCTAATTAGCATAATTTGCAAAATCTATTTTCGTGAACTAGTCCCTGGATTTTTGTCTGATCCCCATGACCTTGGTGTCAAAACGTTCACAGGAGTGAGCTGGTCAATAATTATTACAAACATCCTGACATTTCGAAACAAGATGGCCGACATATGCAAATGAATGTGTACCGTGAATTGCAAATTTTACTCAAACACGTGTAACTCCTTTATGCTTAACTCAAATCTGATGACCTTTCACAAGTTGCTTCTAGACATGATTCTGAGGTAGCACGCATTTGCTGTTGCATGAAATATTATAGGGGGCGCTGTTATAGCTAACAATGTCTTTTGGCTAATATCTCAGGATCTACAAGGCCAATTAAGTTGACATTTGGCATGCTGGTTCAGTGAGCAAGCCTACATATGGGAAATTAAGGACATCTCAATACGGGCACGTTTAACGATGTCAACAGCCAATCAAAGTTCAATTTTTTTTCATCATTTTTTTGACAGGCTTAACAATGCCCAATCATCATGGCATTTGCATGGTATGTTCATAGACACAATTTGTATTAGCAAAAAAAATTTCGTGTTGATAGCCACAAGGGGGCGCAATTTATTTTTTAAACATGAAATATGGAATATCGCAGTGAAAATTTAACCTATCGACATGCTAATAGTTTCAAAATACACTCTACCAAGTGTCTAACAATATTGCAATTGCAACTCTTTTAAAAAAATGTATAGATTTTCTTCAATTGTCAGGTATGTGATTATGGAATTTATCGTACTAGTCCATGAGTTTTGGTCCTATCAACACACAATTGGTCTCATTTCAAAGTGTATTGCCTGTAGGTACATAATTATTAAAAAAACATTTAGATTTGGACACGTTGTTGCTGCAATAGGTCAACAAACACGAGTGGGCGGAGCCCGATGCACTCTTTTAGCTATAACTCATTCAAACTTCACCCAAATCAAACCAAAATGGGTACACATGTGCATGGTATTACTCTGAAGAAGTGTATCAATTATGATCAAAATGCACATACAGGGGGCGCTAGAACTTGAAAAAATACTTAAAAATAAGTTTTTAATTTGTTATAGCGCCACCTAAGGATGCAGTACCAACAGAATGTAATGAGTTGTTCTGGAGCACATATGAAAGAAGCTTGCAATGTTGCATAACATTTGGCGAAAGCATTTTTGAGTTACAGGTATTTATGTGTGATATTTTTATGGAAACTTACAGACCTATTTTAAGCAGCATCTGGATGCCATGCAGTAATGGAAATCCACTTTATTTTTAATAATTATTAAGGTTCAAGTTCTTGTGATCCTGCTGATACCAAATATGTGCATATCAGGTCATAATTCAAATTGTAGTTTATGTTCAAATGTATGTGGGTAATGCTCCAACAGCACTGCTTGGTTTGATCCATAAGGTCCAGTACAAAACACCACCACCAGATGGCAGTGTTGCACTGTGAATAATCCACCACCCATCTCATATTATGGTTACAAATGCAGCTTGAGGCTCACAGACGGATCAAAATCAGAAATGTGCTATGTCAGCAGTGAGTATGCAATGTTGTGTATGATCTCGTAGTGGCAAAAGTAAGCAAATTTAGTGCATTGAAAGCGAGGAAGCCGTAAATCGCCGCTTGCGGCTATATTTATTATTATTAGGCTTCCGAGCACTAAGTGCAAAGGAAGCCTATTGTTTTTGTTCTGGTTTTTATTATTATTATTCTTCCTAATAAAATTCTGCCTTAAAACGGATCGCACAGCCCAAACCGTAAGGCCTACAGACTTCATATTTGGTCAAAAATTAGTAAACCCCCCCGCTACTCAGGCGCAAAATATTAGCTTGATTGGCCTCAAGGGGGCGCTACAGCGAAAGAAAACGCTTTCATTAAAAGATTTTCCACGCCGTGTGGCGTAGAGACGAAATTGTTTTTTCTACATGATCCTTGGGTCCCGATGAACCGAAAAGGTCGATAGAACCACTAAGCTCCGCCTACTTAGATTTTTTGCTAATTAGCATAATTCGCAAAATCAATTTTCGTGAACTAGTCCCTGGATTTTTGTCTGATCCCCATGACCTTGGTGTCAAAACGTTCACAGGAGTGAGCTGGTCAATAATTATCACAAACATCCTGACATTTCGAAACAAGATGGCCGACATATGCAAATGAATGTGTACCGTGAATTGCAAATTTTACTCAAACATCTGTAACTCCTTCATGCTTAACTCAAATCTGATGACCTTTCACACGTTGCTTGTAGACATGATTCTGAGGTAGCATGCATTTGCTGTTGCATGAAATATTATAGGGGGCGCTGTTCTAGCTACCAATGTCTTTTGGCTAATATCTCAGGATCTACAAGGCCAATTAAGTTGACATTTGGCATACTGGTTCAGTGAGCAAGCCTACATATGGGAAATTAAGGACGACTCAATACGGGCACGTTTAACGATGTCAACAGCCAATCAAAGTTCAGTTTTATTTCATCATTTTTTTGACAGGCTTAACAATGCCCAATCATCATGGCATTTGCATGGTATGTTCATGGACACACTTTGTATTTGCAGAAAAATTTTCGTGTTGATAGCCACAAGGGGGCGCAATTTATTTTTTAAACATGAAATATGAAATATCTCAGTGAAAATTTAACCTATCGACATTCTAATAGTTTCATAATACACTCTACCTAGTGTCTAACAATATTGCAATTGCAACTATTTAGAAAAAAATTATAGATTTTCTTCAATTGTCAGGTATGTGATTATGGAATTTATCGTACTAGTCCGTGAGTTTTGATCCTATCAACACACAATTGGTCTCATTGCAAAGTGTATTGCCTGTAGGTACATAATTATTAAAAAAATGTTTAGATTTGGACACGCTGTTGCTGCAATACGTCAACAAACACAAGTGGGCGGAGCCCGATGCACTCTTTTAGCTATAACTCATTCAAACTTCACCCAAATCAAACCAAAATGGGTACACATGTGCAATATGTTCCTCTGAAGAAGTGTTTCAAATATGATCAAAATGCACATACAGGGGGCGCTACAATTGGAAAAAATGCTTAAAAATAAGTTTTTAATTTGTTATAGCGCCACCTATGGATGCAGTACCAACAAAATGTATTGATCTGTTCTGAAGCACATATGAAAGAAGCTTGTGTTTTTTCATAACATTTGGCAAAAGCATTTTTGACTTACAGCTGTTTATGTGTTATGTTTAGAATGCAAGTTACACACCAGTGCTAAGAAGAGCCTGGATGCCACGCAGTAATGAAATTTCAACTTTTTTTTAATAATTATTAAAGTTCAGGTTCTTGTGATACTGCTGATACCACATATGTCCATATTAAGTCATTAAGCACAGACTAGTACGCGGTCAAACATATGTGAGTTATTCTCAGCAATGTATTCAAAGGCATTATTGAAGAGTCCCCCTTCCCCCCTTCTCCTTCTGACATGCTCTCTGCCTCTTATCTCTCTCTCTCTCTCTCTCTCTCTCTCTCTCTCTCTCTCTCTCTCAGATTCAAATAGCTTTGCTAAGAGACAACAGTAGTAAATAATAAAAATAATAATTAAATAATATATTTTTCCAACATTTACAAATTGATATAACATATGAATATATATATATATATATATATATATATTTTTTTTTTTTTACACACACACAAGCTGTATATGTGTACCTGTATAGCATATACATACATACTTATTGGGCATATGTTGTAAGTAGTGATGCATGGGTTATACTGAAGTCGGTGCTACCAACTGTCTCTCAGGCAGTGACAGACTGATACACACTGTGCCGTGAAGAGGGCTGAGAGCCCATCATCCAAGGATTATCTTGTCTTATCGTATTATTAACAAAATGTAATGATTTGTTTTGGAGCACATATGAAAGAATTATGACCTGATATGCACATATTTGGTATCAGCAGAATCACAAGAACCTGAACCTTAAGGATTATTAACAAAAATGTGGAATTCCATTACTGCATGGCATCCAGATGCTACTAAAAGAGTTCTGTGACTTGCCTTAAAAATATCATACATGAACAGCAGTAACTCAAAAATGCTTTTGTCAAATGTTATGAAACGTCACAAGCTTCTTTCATATGTGCGCCAAAACAAATCATTACATTTTGTTAAAAATAAGATAAGACAAGATAATCCTTGGATGATGGGCTCTCAGCCCTCTTCACTGCACAGTGTGTATCAGTCTGTCACTGCCTGAGAGACAGTTGGTAGCACCGACTTCAGTATACACCATGCATCACTACTTACAACATATGCCCAATAAGTATGTATGTATATGCTATACAGGTACACATACACAGCTTGTGTGTATGTGTATATATATATATATATATATATATATATATATATATATATATATATATATATATATTCATATGTTATATCAATTTGGAAATGTTGGAAAAATATTTATTTTAATTATTATTTTCATTATTTACTACTGTTGTCTCTTAGTAAAGCTATTTGAATCTGAGAGAGAGAGAGAGAGAGAGAGAGAGAGAGAGAGAGAGAGAAAGAGAGAGAGAGATAAGAGGCAGAGAGCATGTCAGAAGGAATAGGATGGAAGGGGGAAGGGTGACTCTTCAATAATGCCTTTGAATACATTGCTGAGAATAACTCACATATGTTTGACTGCGAACTAGTCTGTGCTTAATGACTTAATATGGA
This sequence comes from Hoplias malabaricus, assembly GCF_029633855.1. NCBI lineage: Eukaryota > Metazoa > Chordata > Actinopteri > Characiformes > Erythrinidae > Hoplias > Hoplias malabaricus. The sequence continues at coordinate 13,400,015 of NC_089815.1, read as the reverse complement.
CATATGTGGTATCAGCAGAATCACAAGAACCTGAAGTTTAATAATTATCAAAAAAAAGTTGAAATTTCTTTACTGCGTGGCATCCAGGCTCTGCTTAGCACTGGTGTGTAACTTGCATTCTAAACATGACACATAAACAGCTGTAAGTCAAAAATGCTTTTGCCAAATGTTATGAAAAAACACAAGCTTCTTTCATATGTGCTTCAGAACAGATCAATACGTTTTGTTGGTACTGCATCCTTAGGTGGCGCTATAACAAATTAAAAACATATTTTTAAGCATTTTTTCCAATTGTAGCGCCCCCTGTACGTGCATTTTGATCATAATTGATACACTTCTTCAGAGTAATACCTTGCACATGTGTACCCATTTTGGTTTGATTTGGGTAAAGTTTGAATGAGTTATAGCTAAAAAAGTGCATCGAGCTCCGGCCACTCATGTTTGTTGACGTACTGCAGCAACAGCGTGTCCAAATCTAAACATTTCTTTAATAATTGTATACCTACAGGCAATACACTTTGCAATGAGACCAATTGTGTGTTGATAGGACCAAAACTCACGGACTAGTACGATAAATTCCATAATCACATACCTGACAATTGAAGAAAATCTATAATTTTTTTCTAAATAGTTGCAATTGCAATATTGTTAGACACTAGGTAGGGTGTCTTATGAAACTATTAACATGTCGATAGATTAAATTTTCACTGAGATATTTCATATTTCATGTTTAAAAAATAAATTGCGCCCCCTTGTGGCTATCAACACGAAAATTTTTCTGCAAATACAAAGTGTGTCCATGAACATACCATGCAAATGCCATGATGATTGGGCATTGTTAAGCCTGTCAAAAAAATTATGAAAAAAAACTGAACTTTGATTGGCTGTTGACATCGTTAAACGTGCCCATATTGAGTCGTCCTCAATTTCCCATATGTAGGCTTGCTGACAGAACCAGCATGCCAAATGTCAACTTAATTGGCCTTGTAGATCCTGAGATATTAGCCAAAAGACATTGTTAGCTATAACAGCGCCCCCTATAATATTTCATGCAACAGCAAATGCATGCTACCTCAGAATCATGTCTAGAAGCAACGTGTGAAAGATCATCAGATTTGAGTTAAGCATGAAGGAGTTACAGATGTTTGAGTAAAATTTGCAATTCACGGTACACATTCATTTGCATATGTCGGCCATCTTGTTTTGAAATGTCAGGATGTTTGTAATAATTATTGACCAGCTCACTCCTGTGAACGTTTTGACACCAAGGTCATGGGGATCAGACAAAAATCCAGGGACTAGTTCGCGAAAATAGATTTTGCAAATTATGCTAATTAGCAAAAAATCTAAGTGGGCGGAGCTTAGTGGTTCTATGTACCTTTTTGATTCATCGGGACCCAAGGATCATGAAGAAAAAAAAATTTCGTCTCTACTCCACACGGCGTGGAAAATCCTTTAATGAAAGCGTTTTCTGTCGCTGTAGCGCCCCCTTGAGGCCAATCAGGCTGATATTTTGCGCCTGAGTAGCGGGAGGGTTTACTATCTTTTGACCAAGTACCAAGTCTGTAGGCCTTACGGTTTGGGCTGTGCAATCCGTTTTAAGGCAGAATTTTTGTTCGGAATAATAATAATAATAATAATAATAATAATAATAAAAATCAGAACAAAAACAATAGGCTTCCTTTGCACGTTGTGCTCGGAAGCCTAATAATAATAATAAAAATCAGAACAAAAACAATAGGCTTCCTTTGCACGTTGTGCTCGGAAGCCTAATAATAATAAAAATCTGAACGAAAACAATAGGCTTCCTTTGCACTTTGTGCTCGGAAGCCTAATAAAAATCAGAACAAAAACAATAGGCTTCCTTTGCACGTTGTGCTCGGAAGCCTAATAAAAATAATAATAATAATAATAATAAAAATCAGAACAAAAACAATAGGCTTCTTTGCACTTTGTGCTCAGAAGCCTAATAATAATAACAAATTAAAATCAGAACAAACACAATAGGGTTTCAAGCACTTCGTGCTCGAACCCCTAATTATGACCTGATATGCACATATTTGGTATCAGCAGGATCACAAGAACTTGAACCTTAATAATTATTAAAAATAAAGTGGATTTCCATTACTGCATGGCATCCAGATGCTGCTTAAAATAGGTCTGTAAGTTTCCATAAAAAAATCACACATAAATACCTGTAACTCAAAAATGCTTTCGCCAAATGTTATGCAACATTGCAAGCTTCTTTCATATGTGCTCCAGAACAACTCATTACATTCTGTTGGTACTGCATCCTTAGGTGGCGCTATAACAAATTAAAAACTTATTTTTAAGTATTTTTTCAAGTTCTAGCGCCCCCTGTATGTGCATTTTGATCATAATTGATACACTTCTTCAGAGTAATACCATGCACATGTGTACCCATTTTGGTTTGATTTGGGTGAAGTTTGAATGAGTTATAGCTAAAAGAGTGCATCGGGCTCCGCCCACTCGTGTTTGTTGACCTATTGCAGCAACAACGTGTCTAAATCTAAATGTTTTTTTAATAATTATGTACCTACAGGCAATACACTTTGAAATGAGATCAATTGTGTGTTGATAGGACCAAAACTCATGGACTAGTACGATAAATTCCATAATCACATACCTGACAATTGAAGAAAATCTATACATTTTTTTAAAAGAGTTGCAATTGCAATATTGTTAGACACTTGGTAGAGTGTATTATGAAACTATTAGCATGTCAATAGGTTAAATTTTCACTGAGATATTCCATATTTCATGTTTAAAAAATAAATTGCGCCCCCTTGTGGCTATCAACACGAAAATTTTTTTGCAAATACAAATTGTGTCTATGAACATACCATGCAAATGCCATGATGATTGGGCATTGTTAAGCCTGTCAAAAAAATGATGAAAAAAAATTGAACTTTGATTGGCTGTTGACATCGTTAAACGTGCCCGTATTGAGATGTCCTTAATTTCCCATATGTAGGCTTGCTCACTGAACCAGCATGCCAAATGTCAACTTAATTGGCCTTGTAGATCCTGAGATATTAGCCAAAAGACATTGTTAGCTATAACAGCGCCCCCTATAATATTTCATGCAACAGCAAATGCGTGCTACCTCAGAATCATGTCTAGAAGCAACGTGTGAAAGGTCATCAGATTTGAGTTAAGCATAAAGGAGTTACAGGTGTTTGAGTAAAATTTGCAATTCACGGTACACATTCATTTGCATATGTCGGCCATCTTGTTTCGAAATGTCAGGATGTTTGTAATAATTATTGACCAGCTCACTCCTGTGAACGTTTTGACACCAAGGTCATGGGGATCAGACAAAAATCCAGGGACTAGTTCACGAAAATAGATTTTGCAAATTATGCTAATTAGCAAAAAATCTAAGTAGGCGGAGCTTAGTGGTTCTATGTACCTTTTTGATTCATCAGGACCCAAGGATCATGTAGAAAAAAAAATTTCGTCTCTACGCCACACGGCGTGGAAAATCCTTTAATGAAAGCGTTTTCTGTCGCTGTAGCGCCCCCTTGAGGCCAATCAGGCTGATATTTTGCGCCTGAGTAGCGGGAGGGTTTACTATCTTTTGACCAAGTATGAAGTCTGTAGGCCTTACGGTTTGGGCTGTGCGATCCGTTTTAAGGCAGAATTTTTGTTCGGAATAATAATAATAATAAATATAGCCGCAAGCGGCAATTTACGGCTTCCTCGCTTAATAGGCAATAAATTTGCTTACTTTTGCCACTTTGAGATCATACACAACATTGCATACTCTCTGCTGGATAAAGACATCCAAAATTTCTGATTTTGATCTGTCTGTGAGCCTCAAGCACCATTGCTAAGCATTATGAGATGGGTGGTGGATTATTCACAGTGCAACACTGCCATCTAGTGGTGGTGTGTTGTACTAGACCTTGTGGATCAAACCAAGCAGTGCTGTTGGAGCTTTACCCACATATATTTGAACATGAAGTACAATCTGAATTATAACCTGATATGCACATATTTGGTATCAGCAGAATCACAAGAACCTGAACCTTAAGGATTATTAACAAACATGTGGAATTCCATTACTGCATGGCATCCAGATGCTACTAAAAGAGTTCTGTGACTTGCCTTAAAAATATCATACATGAACAGCTGTAACTCAAAAATGCTTTTGTCAAATGTTATGAAACGTCACAGGCTTCAGATTGTAGTTCATGTTCAAATGTATGTGGGTAAAGCTCCAACAGCACTGCTTGGTTTGATCCACAAGGTCCAGTACAACACACCACCACCAGATGGCAGTGTTGCACTGTGAATAATCCACCACCCATCTCATAATGCTTAGCAATAGTGCTTGAGCCTCACAGACAGATCAAAATCAGAAATTTTGGATGTCTTAAGTCAGCAGAGAGTATGCAATGTTGTGTATGATCTCAAAGTGGCAAACGTAAGCAAATTTATTGCCTACAAAGCGAGGAAGCCGTAAATCGCCGCTTGCGGCTATATTTATTAGGCTTCTGAGCACGAAGTGCAAAGAAGCCTTTTGTTTTTGTTCTGATTTTTATTATTATTATTATTATTATTATTATTATTATTATTATTATTATTATTATTATTCCGAACAAAAATTCTGCCTTAAAACGGATCGCACAGCCCAAACCGTAAGGCCTACAGACTTGGTACTTGGTCAAAAGATAGTAAACCCTCCCGCTACTCAGGCGCAAAATATCAGCCTGATTGGCCTCAAGGGGGCGCTACAGCGACAGAAAACGCTTTCATTAAAGGATTTTCCACGCCGTGTGGAGTAGAGACGAAATTTTTTTTTCTTCATGATCCTTGGGTCCCGATGAATCAAAAAGGTAATAGAACCACTAAGCTCCGCCCACTTAGATTTTTTGCTAATTAGCATAATTTGCAAAATCTATTTTCGCGAACTAGTCCCTGGATTTTTGTCTGATCCCCATGACCTTGGTGTCAAAACGTTCACAGGAGTGAGCTGGTCAATAATTATTACAAACATTCTGACATTTCAAAACAAGATGGCCGACATATGCAAATGAATGTGTACCGTGAATTGCAAATTTTACTCAAACATCTGTAACTCCTTCATGCTTAACTCAAATCTGATGATCTTTCACACGTTGCTTCTAGACATGATTCTGAGGTAGCATGCATTTGCTGTTGCATGAAATATTATAGGGGGCGCTGTTATAGCTAACAATGTCTTTTGGCTAATATCTCAGGATCTACAAGGCCAATTAAGTTGACATTTGGCATGCTGGTTCTGTCAGCAAGCCTACATATGGGAAATTGAGGACGACTCAATATGGGCACGTTTAACGATGTCAACAGCCAATCAAAGTTCAGTTTTTTTTCATAATTTTTTTGACAGGCTTAACAATGCCCAATCATCATGGCATTTGCATGGTATGTTCATGGACACACTTTGTATTTGCAGAAAAATTTTCGTGTTGATAGCCACAAGGGGGCGCAATTTATTTTTTAAACATGAAATATGAAATATCTCAGTGAAAATTTAATCTATCGACATGTTAATAGTTTCATAAGACACCCTACCTAGTGTCTAACAATATTGCAATTGCAACTATTTAGAAAAAAATTATAGATTTTCTTCAATTGTCAGGTATGTGATTATGGAATTTATCGTACTAGTCCGTGAGTTTTGGTCCTATCAACACACAATTGGTCTCATTGCAAAGTGTATTGCCTGTAGGTACATAATTATCAAAAAAATGTTTAGATTTGGACACGCTGTTGCTGCAGTACGTCAACAAACATGAGTGGGCGGAGCTCGATGCACTCTTTTAGCTATAACTCATTCAAACTTTACCCAAATCAAACCAAAATGGGTACACATGTGCAAGGTATTACTCTGAAGAAGTGTATCAATTATGATCAAAATGCACGTACAGGGGGCGCTACAATTGGAAAAAATGCTTAAAAATATGTTTTTAATTTGTTATAGCGCCACCTAACGATGCAGTACCAACAAAACGTATTGATCTGTTCTGAAGCACATATGAAAGAAGCTTGTGTTTTTTCATAACATTTGGCAAAAGCATTTTTGACTTACAGCTGTTTATGTGTCATGTTTAGAATGCAAGTTACACACCAGTGCTAAGCAGAGCCTGGATGCCACGCAGTAAAGAAATTTCAACTTTTTTTTGATAATTATTAAACTTCAGGTTCTTGTGATTCTGCTGATACCACATATGTCCATATTAAGTCATTAAGCACAGACTAGTTCGCAGTCAAACATATGTGAGTTATTCTCAGCAATGTATTCAAAGGCATTATTGAAGAGTCACCCTTCCCCCTTCCATCCTATTCCTTCTGACATGCTCTCTGCCTCTTATCTCTCTCTCTCTTTCTCTCTCTCTCTCTCTCTCTCTCTCTCTCTCTCTCAGATTCAAATAGCTTTACTAAGAGACAACAGTAGTAAATAATGAAAATATTAATTAAAATAAATATTTTTCCAACATTTCCATATTGATATAACATATGAATATATATATATATATATATATATATATATATACACATACACACAAGCTGTGTATGTGTACCTGTATAGCATATACATACATACTTATTGGGCATATGTTGTAAGTAGTGATGCATGGTGTATACTGAAGTCGGTGCTACCAACTGTCTCTCAGGCAGTGACAGACTGATACACACTGTGCAGTGAAGAGGGCTGAGAGCCCATCATCCAAGGATTATCTTGTCTTATCTTATTTTTAACAAAATGTAATGATTTGTTTTGGCGCACATATGAAAGAAGCTTGTGATGTTTCATAACATTTGACAAAAGCATTTTTGAGTTACTGCTGTTCATGTATGATATTTTTAAGGCAAGTCACAGAACTCTTTTAGTAGCATCTGGATGCCATGCAGTAATGGAATTCCACATTTTTGTTAATAATCCTTAAGGTTCAGGTTCTTGTGATTCTGCTGATACCAAATATGTGCATATCAGGTCATAATTCAGATTGTAGTTCATGTTCAAATGTATGTGGGTAAAGCTCCAACAGCACTGCTTGGTTTGATCCACAAGGTCCAGTACAACACACCACCACCAGATGGCAGTGTTGCACTGTGAATAATCCACCACCCATCTCATAATGCTTAGCAATAGTGCTTGAGCCTCACAGACAGATCAAAATCAGAAATTTTGGATGTCTTAAGTCAGCAGAGAGTATGCAATGTTGTGTATGATCTCAAAGTGGCAAACGTAAGCAAATTTATTGCCTACAAAGCGAGGAAGCCGTAAATCGCCGCTTGCGGCTATATTTATTAGGCTTCCGAGCACAACGTGCAAAGGAAGCCTATTGTTTTTGTTCTGATTTTTAGGCTTCTGAGCACGAAGTGCAAAGAAGCCTTTTGTTTTTGTTCTGATTTTTATTATTATTATTATTATTATTATTATTATTATTATTATTATTATTCCGAACAAAAATTCTGCCTTAAAACGGATCGCACAGCCCAAACCGTAAGGCCTACAGACTTCATACTTGGTCAAAAGATAGTAAACCCTCCCGCTACTCAGGCGCAAAATATCAGCCTGATTGGCCTCAAGGGGGCGCTACAGCGACAGAAAACGCTTTCATTAAAGGATTTTCCACGCCGTGTGGCGTAGAGACGAAATTTTTTTTTCTGCATGATCCTTGGGTCCTGATGAATCAAAAAGGTACATAGAACCACTAAGCTCCGCCTACTTAGATTTTTTGCTAATTAGCATAATTTGCAAAATCTATTTTCGTGAACTAGTCCCTGGATTTTTGTCTGATCCCCATGACCTTGGTGTCAAAACGTTCACAGGAGTGAGCTGGTCAATAATTATTACAAACATCCTGACATTTCGAAACAAGATGGCCGACATATGCAAATGAATGTGTACCGTGAATTGCAAATTTTACTCAAACACCTGTAACTCCTTTATGCTTAACTCAAATCTGATGACCTTTCACACGTTGCTTCTAGACATGATTCTGAGGTAGCACACATTTGGTGTTGCATGAAATATTATAGGGGGCGCTGTTATAGCTAACAATGTCTTTTGGCTAATATCTCAGGATCTACAAGGCCAATTAAGTTGACATTTGGCATGCTGGTTCAGTGAGCAAGCCTACATATGGGAAATTAAGGACATCTCAATACGGGCACGTTTAACGATGTCAACAGCCAATCAAAGTTCAATTTTTTTTCATCATTTTTTTGACAGGCTTAACAATGCCCAATCATCATGGCATTTGCATGGTATGTTCATAGACACAATTTGTATTTGCAAAAAAATTTTCGTGTTGATAGCCACAAGGGGGCGCAATTTATTTTTTAAACATGAAATATGGAATATCTCAGTGAAAATTTAACCTATCGACATGCTAATAGTTTCATAATACACTCTACCAAGTGTCTAACAATATTGCAATTGCAACTCTTTTAAAAAAATGTATAGATTTTCTTCAATTGTCAGGTATGTGATTATGGAATTTATCGTACTAGTCCATGAGTTTTGGTCCTATCAACACACAATTGGTCTCATTTCAAAGTGTATTGCCTGTAGGTACATAATTATTAAAAAAACATTTAGATTTGGACACGTTGTTGCTGCAATAGGTCAACAAACACGAGTGGGCGGAGCCCGATGCACTCTTTTAGCTATAACTCATTCAAACTTCACCCAAATCAAACCAAAATGGGTACACATGTGCATGGTATTACTCTGAAGAAGTGTATCAATTATGATCAAAATGCACATACAGGGGGCGCTAGAACTTGAAAAAATACTTAAAAATAAGTTTTTAATTTGTTATAGCGCCACCTAAGGATGCAGTACCAACAGAATGTAATGAGTTGTTCTGGAGCACATATGAAAGAAGCTTGCAATGTTGCATAACATTTGGCGAAAGCATTTTTGAGTTACAGGTATTTATGTGTGATATTTTTATGGAAACTTACAGACCTATTTTAAGCAGCATCTGGATGCCATGCAGTAATGGAAATCCACTTTATTTTTAATAATTATTAAGGTTCAAGTTCTTGTGATCCTGCTGATACCAAATATGTGCATATCAGGTCATAATTCAAATTGTAGTTTATGTTCAAATGTATGTGGGTAATGCTCCAACAGCACTGCTTGGTTTGATCCATAAGGTCCAGTACAAAACACCACCACCAGATGGCAGTGTTGCACTGTGAATAATCCACCACCCATCTCATATTATGGTTACAAATGCAGCTTGAGGCTCACAGACGGATCAAAATCAGAAATGTGCTATGTCAGCAGTGAGTATGCAATGTTGTGTATGATCTCGTAGTGGCAAAAGTAAGCAAATTTAGTGCATTGAAAGCGAGGAAGCCGTAAATCGCCGCTTGCGGCTATATTTATTATTATTATTATTTTTATTATTATTCCGAACAAAAATTCTGCCTTAAAACGGATCGCACAGCCCAAACCGTAAGGCCTACAGACTTGGTACTTGGTCAAAAGATAGTAAACCCTCCCGCTACTCAGGCGCAAAATATCAGCCTGATTGGCCTCAAGGGGGCGCTACAGCGAAAGAAAACGCTTTCATTAAAGGATTTTCCACGCCGTGTGGAGTAGAGACGAAATTTTTTTTTCTTCATGATCCTTGGGTCCCGATGAATCAAAAAGGTACATAGAACCACTAAGCTCCGCCCACTTAGATTTTTTGCTAATTAGCATAATTTGCAAAATCTATTTTCGCAAACTAGTCCCTGGATTTTTGTCTGATCCCCATGACCTTGGTGTCAAAACGTTCACAGGAGTGAGCTGGTCAATAATTATTACAAACATCCTGACATTTCAAAACAAGATGGCCGACATATGCAAATGAATGTGTACCGTGAATTGCAAATTTTACTCAAACATCTGTAACTCCTTCATGCTTAACTCAAATCTGATGATCTTTCACACGTTGCTTCTAGACATGATTCTGAGGTAGCATGCATTTGCTGTTGCATGAAATATTATAGGGGGCGCTGTTATAGCTAACAATGTCTTTTGGCTAATATCTCAGGATCTACAAGGCCAATTAAGTTGACATTTGGCATGCTGGTTCTGTCAGCAAGCCTACATATGGGAAATTGAGGACGACTCAATATGGGCACGTTTAACGATGTCAACAGCCAATCAAAGTTCAGTTTTTTTTCATAATTTTTTTGACAGGCTTAACAATGCCCAATCATCATGGCATTTGCATGGTATGTTCATGGACACACTTTGTATTTGCAGAAAAATTTTCGTGTTGATAGCCACAAGGGGGCGCAATTTATTTTTTAAACATGAAATATGAAATATCTCAGTGAAAATTTAATCTATCGACATGTTAATAGTTTCATAAGACACCCTACCTAGTGTCTAACAATATTGCAATTGCAACTATTTAGAAAAAAATTATAGATTTTCTTCAATTGTCAGGTATGTGATTATGGAATTTATCGTACTAGTCCGTGAGTTTTGGTCCTATCAACACACAATTGGTCTCATTGCAAAGTGTATTGCCTGTAGGTATACAATTATTAAAAAAATGTTTAGATTTGGACACGCTGTTGCTGCAGTACGTCAACAAACATGAGTGGGCGGAGCTCGATGCACTCTTTTAGCTATAACTCATTCAAACTTTACCCAAATCAAACCAAAATGGGTACACATGTGCAAGGTATTACTCTGAAGACGTGTATCAATTATGATCAAAATGCACGTACAGGGGGCGCTACAATTGGAAAAAATGCTTAAAAATATGTTTTTAATTTGTTATAGCGCCACCTAAGGATGCAGTACCAACAAAACGTATTGATCTGTTCTGAAGCACATATGAAAGAAGCTTGTGTTTTTTCATAACATTTGGCAAAAGCATTTTTGACTTACAGCTGTTTATGTGTCATGTTTAGAATGCAAGTTACACACCAGTGCTAAGCAGAGCCTGGATGCCACGCAGTAAAGAAATTTCAACTTTTTTTTGATAATTATTAAACTTCAGGTTCTTGTGATTCTGCTGATACCACATATGTCCATATTAAGTCATTAAGCACAGACTAGTTCGCAGTCAAACATATGTGAGTTATTCTCAGCAATGTATTCAAAGGCATTATTGAAGAGTCACCCTTCCCCCTTCCATCCTATTCCTTCTGACATGCTCTCTGCCTCTTATCTCTCTCTCTCTTTCTCTCTCTCTCTCTCTCTCTCTCTCAGATTCAAATAGCTTTACTAAGAGACAACAGTAGTAAATAATGAAAATAATAATTAAAATAAATATTTTTCCAACATTTCCAAATTGATATAACATATGAATATATATATATATATATATATATATATATATATACACATACACACAAGCTGTGTATGTGTACCTGTATAGCATATACATACATACTTATTGGGCATATGTTGTAAGTAGTGATGCATGGTGTATACTGAAGTCGGTGCTACCAACTGTCTCTCAGGCAGTGACAGACTGATACACACTGTGCAGTGAAGAGGGCTGAGAGCCCATCATCCAAGGATTATCTTGTCTTATCTTATTTTTAACAAAATGTAATGATTTGTTTTGGCGCACATATGAAAGAAGCTTGTGACGTTTCATAACATTTGACAAAAGCATTTTTGAGTTACTGCTGTTCATGTATGATATTTTTAAGGCAAGTCACAGAACTCTTTTAGTAGCATCTGGATGCCATGCAGTAATGGAATTCCACATTTTTGTTAATAATCCTTAAGGTTCAGGTTCTTGTGATTCTGCTGATACCAAATATGTGCATATCAGGTCATAATTCAGATTGTAGTTCATGTTCAAATGTATGTGGGTAAAGCTCCAACAGCACTGCTTGGTTTGATCCACAAGGTCCAGTACAACACACCACCACCAGATGGCAGTGTTGCACTGTGAATAATCCACCACCCATCTCATAATGCTTAGCAATAGTGCTTGAGCCTCACAGACAGATCAAAATCAGAAATTTTGGATGTCTTAAGTCAGCAGAGAGTATGCAATGTTGTGTATGATCTCAAAGTGGCAAACGTAAGCAAATTTATTGCCTACAAAGCGAGGAAGCCGTAAATCGCCGCTTGCGGCTATATTTATTAGGCTTCTGAGCACGAAGTGCAAAGAAGCCTTTTGTTTTTGTTCTGATTTTTATTATTATTATTATTATTATTATTATTATTATTATTATTATTATTATTATTATTCCGAACAAAAATTCTGCCTTAAAACGGATCGCACAGCCCAAACCGTAAGGCCTACAGACTTCATACTTGGTCAAAAGATAGTAAACCCTCCCGCTACTCAGGCGCAAAATATCAGCCTGATTGGCCTCAAGGGGGCGCTACAGCGACAGAAAACGCTTTCATTAAAGGATTTTCCACGCCGTGTGGCGTAGAGACGAAATTTTTTTTTCTACATGATCCTTGGGTCCTGATGAATCAAAAAGGTACATAGAACCACTAAGCTCCGCCTACTTAGATTTTTTGCTAATTAGCATAATTTGCAAAATCTATTTTCGTGAACTAGTCCCTGGATTTTTGTCTGATCCCCATGACCTTGGTGTCAAAACGTTCACAGGAGTGAGCTGGTCAATAATTATTACAAACATCCTGACATTTCGAAACAAGATGGCCGACATATGCAAATGAATGTGTACCGTGAATTGCAAATTTTACTCAAACACCTGTAACTCCTTTATGCTTAACTCAAATCTGATGACCTTTCACACGTTGCTTCTAGACATGATTCTGAGGTAGCACGCATTTGCTGTTGCATGAAATATTATAGGGGGCGCTGTTATAGCTAACAATGTCTTTTGGCTAATATCTCAGGATCTACAAGGCCAATTAAGTTGACATTTGGCATGCTGGTTCAGTGAGCAAGCCTACATATGGGAAATTAAGGACATCTCAATACGGGCACGTTTAACGATGTCAACAGCCAATCAAAGTTCAATTTTTTTTCATCATTTTTTGACAGGCTTAACAATGCCCAATCATCATGGCATTTGCATGGTATGTTCATAGACACAATTTGTATTTGCAAAAAAATTTTCGTGTTGATAGCCACAAGGGGGCGCAATTTATTTTTTAAACATGAAATATGGAATATCTCAGTGAAAATTTAACCTATTGACATGCTAATAGTTTCATAATACACTCTACCAAGTGTCTAACAATATTGCAATTGCAACTCTTTTAAAAAAATGTATAGATTTTCTTCAATTGTCAGGTATGTGATTATGGAATTTATCGTACTAGTCCATGAGTTTTGGTCCTATCAACACACAATTGATCTCATTTCAAAGTGTATTGCCTGTAGGTACATAATTATTAAAAAAACATTTAGATTTAGACACGTTGTTGCTGCAATAGATCAACAAACACGAGTGGGCGGAGCCCGATGCACTCTTTTAGCTATAACTCATTCAAACTTCACCCAAATCAAACCAAAATGGGTACACATGTGCATGGTATTACTCTGAAGAAGTGTATCAATTATGATCAAAATGCACATACAGGGGGCGCTAGAACTTGAAAAAATACTTAAAAATAAGTTTTTAATTTGTTATAGCGCCACCTAAGGATGCAGTACCAACAGAATGTAATGAGTTGTTCTGGAGCACATATGAAAGAAGCTTGCAATGTTGCATAACATTTGGCGAAAGCATTTTTGAGTTACAGGTATTTATGTGTGATATTTTTATGGAAACTTACAGACCTATTTTAAGCAGCATCTGGATGCCATGCAGTAATGGAAATCCACTTTATTTTTAATAATTATTAAGGTTCAAGTTCTTGTGATCCTGCTGATACCAAATATGTGCATATCAGGTCATAATTCAAATTGTAGTTTATGTTCAAATGTATGTGGGTAATGCTCCAACAGCACTGCTTGGTTTGATCCATAAGGTCCAGTACAAAACACCACCACCAGATGGCAGTGTTGCACTGTGAATAATCCACCACCCATCTCATTATATGGTTACAAATGCAGCTTGAGGCTCACAGACGGATCAAAATCAGAAATGTGCTATGTCAGCAGTGAGTATGCAATGTTGTGTATGATCTCGTAGTGGCAAAAGTAAGCAAATTTAGTGCATTGAAAGTGAGGAAGCCGTAAATCGCCGCTTGCGGCTATATTTATTATTATTCTTTTTCTTTTTCTGCCATAAAACGAATCGCACAGCCCAAACCGTAAGGCCTAGAGACTTGAGACTTGGTCAATAGGTAGTAGTCGGTCTCGCTACTCAGGCGCAAAATATCAGCCCAATTGGCCTCAAGGGGGCGCTACAGCGAAGGAAAACGCTTTCATTAAACGATTTTCCACCCCGTGTGGCGTAGAGACGAAATCTTTTTTTTCCCTGATTCCTTGGGTCCTGCCGAATCAAAAAGGTACATACAACCACTAAGCTCCGCCTACTTAGATTTTTTGCTATTTTGCATAATTTGCAAAACCTACTTTTGTGTACTCCTCCGTGGATTTTTGTCCAATTTTCTTGAGCTTGGTGTCAAAATGTTCGCAGGAGCCTGCAGTTTAATAATTATCAAAAAAACGTTGAAATTTCGATTCAAGATGGCCGCCATATGCAAATGAACCTCTTCGGCTTATTTTATGTTTTACTTAAAAATCTATAACAAACTCATGGTTTACTCAAATGTGTTTACATTTCATATTCTACTTTCAGACATGATTCTGAGGTAGCTTGTCAAAGGAGAAGCCAATATTCATATAGGGGGCGCTGTAAATGCTTCAAGTTTATATCTCAGCATCCGTAAGGCGGATCGGACCGCCGCTTGGCATGCTGCTTCTATGGGCAAGGCTGTAGAGGGAAAATTAACCCCCTGGAGTCTGAGGGGTTTTCAGACACCCTGGTGTAGTCTGACATGCCTTGATTGTTTTACAAATTGTACGCATCTGAGAAAAAATCATTTCAAAGTGTTACACATGCATTTTTCAGAACTATCTCTGCAACAACAGTGTTGAATCAGTAAGAGTGTCATACATCTACATTTTGATTAAATTTACTCTAAACTTAGACTTTCCAAAAACCTATTTTCAGAAGTGCTGATATACTGTGAAAAAACACATTCTAAACATTTCTCACCGGGACCTTTGAGGTCAAAACTTTGTGAACACGGGTCTTGGCAACACACTGCTGATTCTACTTTTCATAAATTGTATGTAATTTTATACTTAGGACATAACAAATGTGAGGTGACACTCTGTTTTTCTCAGTCACTGGCTCCTACGTTGCATATGTATGAAGATAGGTGCGAAAACCGAGGTGCGAGGTCCCCACCCCACTGCCTAATGAATGGCCCATTAGCTGTCACTGCCACAGCTGTCAAAAGAGAAGAGACCAGAGGCAGAGTTTATCACAGTTTATTTCAAAAAAAGAGAACTAAACAAGCAATAAAAACAAAAAAATAAATAACTGGCATGAATTAAAATAAATGGAAAATGTGTTCACATGTAAACATAGTGATAATATACTAAAGATAGTCATACTGTATATCCTTGTGTGTGTATATATATTTGAGTCAGTTCAACAAAAGATGCCAGTCTCTAAAACAGTTTCTGTCTGGCTGCATGCAAAGGTAGACATCACACTGTTCACATTTCCATGGGGTTTTTGCATACCACACAGCTGTTCAACAAGCTCTTCCATGAATGCCTTGTGGGTCAGGCTGTCCTGTTGCATAAGTTGTTGTGGAGAATGTAGGCATTGGTAGCAGCAATGTCCAAGAAGTGAAGAAACAGTTTTCTGTACCACTTCAAAGTTTTGTGCTGAGTTGTGTAATGCAAAATGCTAAACTTGCAGAGCAGATGTGGAAGGACCATGTGTTTACACGTTGGTGGTTGCAGACTTGGTTGACGCCGTCGTCTTTGCTTGGAGGTGGAGTATTTTCCACATTTCTGAAAGAAAAATAATAAGAAATGTGAGCTTCTGAGCAGTTACAAAGATTAGCTATTCATGCCAACAGTCACTACAACTAATAATTACTTGTATTTCAAATACAGTACTTGTATATGACCTATGTATAGCAGTACATAGCATAACAAGCTACATAGGATGACACTATTACATTCACACAGGCCATTTACACATGACATTACCACACTAGGCTAAACATTTACAGCCATAAGCCACACTTATGGTACTGGAGCCTCGCATGCTAATGTTAGCACTCTCAGCATGCACTCAGATTAGCAACAGGCTACACTTGAATGTCCCGTTTACACAACAGCAGGTTTTTTTACATTAATTTATGCTTTCATATACAAAGGAATACTTATTTAATTTATTCTTTATTTTAATTTATCCGGAATTCGCGGAGTGTACACAGTGAGCGCGAAGCGTGGGTTTGTTTCATTTGAAAAGAAATATTTCACTTACCCTTCACAAAAATCCTCCTTCGGATCAATCCGCATCTCAAAATAAATCTTTCTTCGTCACTGTCCTCCCCGCTTTCGTCAGATGAGCTGAAATCCTCTTCATTTTCCAGAACAAAGCTCTCCTCCGCAGTGGCTCCAGCTCCCGTGAGTGCGACATGACGAAGCTCCACGTAAACAATTCCGCGACATGTGCTCTGTATTTGGGCGTTTTCATGCAAATTATCAGCCAATGATCCTCCACTAGCAGCTGCCGAATTACCATAGTGTTAACATATGAATGGCAGAACGCGTCTATGGGCGGAACAAAAAAGCTTGTGCCTCAAAAATGTGCCGGTTGTTGTTTACGCTTCTCTCACAAGAATATAAATATATATATCGTTTCATCCTATATATAGTTGGAAAGTAGACCCTTCAAGGTTTCCGAGGTATGTTGTATTTTTTTTTTAGGATAAAATCTCGCAGAGTTATATACGTGTTTATGTGGAATTTCAATTTTATCCCGCCGGCGGCATAGCCGACCTCAAAGGGTTAAGGACAACTCGATTCGAGCAAAATTGTGATTGTCATCGACCAATCAGCTGTCATCAGCTGTTTGACAACCTTAACAAGGTCCAATCATCATGGGATTTGACTGGTATGTCCCTGGGAGGCCTCCCTAAGAGCAGAAAAATTTGTCATAACGATAGCCACTAGGGGGCGCTATATCAAGAAAATATTATATATCTCTGTGAAAATTAAGCATATTGACACGCAGTTTGCTTCTTTTTATACTCTGCAGAGGGCCTAACAACTTTGTAATTGCAAGTGTTGTCAAAAAATGCTTTGCTTTTTCTCAGTTTCCAAATGTTCAAAATTGAAGCTTTTCGAACTAGTCCGTGGAATTTTGCGATATTCACAAACAGTTGACCTTGTTGGAATCTGCAGAGTCTGTAGGTAAATAATTATCAAAAAAAGTTCAACATTTGGACAAACTTTTGTTGTAATAAAACAATTAATTGAAGTGTGGGGAGCTTTAAACATTCTTTTAGCTATAACTCAAACAAATTAAGTCCAATCAAGACCAAACGTGACAGAAGTATGTATGGTCTTGTCCTGAAGACGTATGTACAATATGATCAAAATTTACCAAAAGGGGGCGCTACAATTGGACAAAAACTGATTAAATGGGCTTTTTTATGTTATAGCGCCATCTAGGAACGCAGTGGCACCCCAACTTAATTATGACATCTGGTCCTCAGTCTGATCAAGTATGTGACGTTTTAAAATTTTTGGGGAAAGCATTTTTGAGTTATAGGTGTATATTAGTGTACACATATAGCTTATATTTGACTTGAGGAATACATGCTAGATCTGTGTTATTGGGAGTGGCCTGTAAGCTACATAGTAATAAAAGTGCAACAAAAGTTCAGATCCTTAGGATTCAGCTGATACCGTACATGCCCATGTTAGGTAAATATCCACATAGGAGTACATGCTTAAATCTTTCTGTATGTGCTTTCATGGCTGATCTAAAAATATGGGAAAGTAGTAAAAAAGTAGGTAATTATAGAATTAATTGACATTTTGATTCATGATGGCAAATGAACCTCTTCAGCTTATCACAGGTTTTACTTGAACATCTCTAACTCCATACTTTGCTCAAATGGGTTCAAATTTAAGATTCTACTTATAGAAATGCTTTTAAAGGTAGCATGGCAGCGATGTAGGCCTATTGCTTCCAAACAGGCCTGTTAAGCGAGAACCCCGTTAATTGCCGCTTGCGGCTATATTTAGGCTTCTGAGCACGAAGTGCAAAGAAGCCTTTTGTTTTTGTTCTGATTTTTATTAGGCTTCTGAGCACGAAGTGCAAAGAAGCCTTTTGTTTTTGTTCTGATTTTTATTATTATTATTATTATTATTATTATTATTATTATTCCGAACAAAAATTCTGCCTTAAAACGGATCGCACAGCCCAAACCGTAAGGCCTACAGACTTCATACTTGGTCAAAAGATAGTAAACCCTCCCGCTACTCAGGCGCAAAATATCAGCCTGATTGGCCTCAAGGGGGCGCTACAGCAACAGAAAACGCTTTCATTAAAGGATTTTCCACGCCGTGTGGCGTAGAGACGAAATTTTTTTTTCTACATGATCCTTGGGTCCTGATGAATCAAAAAGGTACATAGAACCACTAAGCTCCGCCTACTTAGATTTTTTGCTAATTAGCATAATTTGCTAAATCTATTTTCGTGAACTAGTCCCTGGATTTTTGTCTGATCCCCATGACCTTGGTGTCAAAACGTTCACAGGAGTGAGCTGGTCAATAATTATTACAAACATCCTGACATTTCGAAACAAGATGGCCGACATATGCAAATGAATGTGTACCGTGAATTGCAAATTTTACTCAAACACCTGTAACTCCTTTATGCTTAACTCAAATCTGATGACCTTTCACACGTTGCTTCTAGACATGATTCTGAGGTAGCACACATTTGGTGTTGCATGAAATATTATAGGGGGCGCTGTTATAGCTAACAATGTCTTTTGGCTAATATCTCAGGATCTACAAGGCCAATTAAGTTGACATTTGGCATGCTGGTTCAGTGAGCAAGCCTACATATGGGAAATTAAGGACATCTCAATACGGGCACGTTTAACGATGTCAACAGCCAATCAAAGTTCAATTTTTTTTCATCATTTTTTTGACAGGCTTAACAATGCCCAATCATCATGGCATTTGCATGGTATGTTCATAGACACAATTTGTATTTGCAAAAAAATTTTCGTGTTGATAGCCACAAGGGGGCGCAATTTATTTTTTAAACATGAAATATGGAATATCTCAGTGAAAATTTAACCTATCGACATGCTAATAGTTTCATAATACACTCTACCAAGTGTCTAACAATATTGCATTTGCAACTTTTTTAAAAAAAATGTATAGATTTTCTTCAATTGTCAGGTATGTGATTATGGAATTTATCGTACTAGTCCATGAGTTTTGGTCCTATCAACACACAATTGGTCTCATTTCAAAGTGTATTGCCTGTAGGTACATAATTATTAAAAAAACATTTAGATTTGCACACGTTGTTGCTGCAATAGGTCAACAAACACGAGTGGGCGGAGCCCGATGCACTCTTTTAGCTATAACTCATTCAAACTTCACCCAAATCAAACCAAAATGGGTACACATGTGCATGGTATTACTCTGAAGAAGTGTATCAATTATGATCAAAATGCACATACAGGGGGCGCTAGAACTTGAAAAAATACTTAAAAATAAGTTTTTAATTTGTTATAGCGCCACCTAAGGATGCAGTACCAACAGAATGTAATGAGTTGTTCTGGAGCACATATGAAAGAAGCTTGCAATGTTGCATAACATTTGGCGAAAGCATTTTTGAGTTACAGGTATTTATGTGTGATATTTTTATGGAAACTTACAGACCTATTTTAAGCAGCATCTGGATGCCATGCAGTAATGGAAATCCACTTTATTTTTAATAATTATTAAGGTTCAAGTTCTTGTGATCCTGCTGATACCAAATATGTGCATATCAGGTCATAATTCAAATTGTAGTTTATGTTCAAATGTATGTGGGTAATGCTCCAACAGCACTGCTTGGTTTGATCCATAAGGTCCAGTACAAAACACCACCACCAGATGGCAGTGTTGCACTGTGAATAATCCACCACCCATCTCATATTATGGTTACAAATGCAGCTTGAGGCTCACAGACGGATCAAAATCAGAAATGTGCTATGTCAGCAGTGAGTATGCAATGTTGTGTATGATCTCGTAGTGGCAAAAGTAAGCAAATTTAGTGCATTGAAAGCGAGGAAGCCGTAAATCGCCGCTTGCGGCTATATTTATTATTATTATTATTATTATTATTATTATTATTATTCCGAACAAAAATTCTGCCTTAAAACGGATCGCACAGCCCAAACCGTAAGGCCTACAGACTTCATACTTGGTCAAAAGATAGTAAACCCTCCCGCTACTCAGGCGCAAAATATCAGCCTGATTGGCCTCAAGGGGGCGCTACAGCGACAGAAAACGCTTTCATTAAAGGATTTTCCACGCCGTGTGGCGTAGAGACGAAATTTTTTTTTCTACATGATCCTTGGGTCCTGATGAATCAAAAAGGTACATAGAACCACTAAGCTCCGCCTACTTAGATTTTTTGCTAATTAGCATAATTTGCAAAATCTATTTTCGTGAACTAGTCCCTGGATTTTTGTCTGATCCCCATGACCTTGGTGTCAAAACGTTCACAGGAGTGAGCTGGTCAATAATTATTACAAACATCCTGACATTTCGAAACAAGATGGCCGACATATGCAAATGAATGTGTACCGTGAATTGCAAATTTTACTCAAACACCTGTAACTCCTTTATGCTTAACTCAAATCTGATGACCTTTCACACGTTGCTTCTAGACATGATTCTGAGGTAGCACGCATTTGCTGTTGCATGAAATATTATAGGGGGCGCTGTTATAGCTAACAATGTCTTTTGGCTAATATCTCAGGATCTACAAGGCCAATTAAGTTGACATTTGGCATGCTGGTTCTGTCAGCAAGCCTACATATGGGAAATTGAGGACGACTCAATATGGGCACGTTTAACGATGTCAACAGCCAATCAAAGTTCAGTTTTTTTTCATAATTTTTTTGACAGGCTTAACAATGCCCAATCATCATGGCATTTGCATGGTATGTTCATGGACACACTTTGTATTTGCAGAAAAATTTTCGTGTTGATAGCCACAAGGGGGCGCAATTTATTTTTTAAACATGAAATATGAAATATCTCAGTGAAAATTTAATCTATCGACATGTTAATAGTTTCATAAGACACCCTACCTAGTGTCTAACAATATTGCAATTGCAACTGTTTAGAAAAAAATTATAGATTTTCTTCAATTGTCAGGTATGTGATTATGGAATTTATCGTACTAGTCCGTGAGTTTTGGTCCTATCAACACACAAATGGTCTCATTGCAAAGTGTATTGCCTGTAGGTATACAATTATTAAAAAATTGTTTAGATTTGGACACGCTGTTGCTGCAGTACGTCAACAAACATGAGTGGCCGGAGCTCGATGCACTTTTTTAGCTATAACTCATTCAAACTTTACCCAAATCAAACCAAAATGGGTACACATGTGCAAGGTATTACTCTGAAGAAGTGTATCAATTATGATCAAAATGCACGTACAGGGGGCGCTACAATTGGAAAAAATGCTTAAAAATATGTTTTTAATTTGTTATAGCGCCACCTAAGGATGCAGTACCAACAAAACGTATTGATCTGTTCTGAAGCACATATGAAAGAAACTTGTGTTTTTTCATAACATTTGGCAAAAGCATTTTTGACTTACAGCTGTTTATGTGTCATGTTTAGAATGCAAGTTACACACCAGTGCTAAGCAGAGCCTGGATGCCACGCAGTAAAGAAATTTCAACTTTTTTTTGATAATTATTAAACTTCAGGTTCTTGTGATTCTGCTGATACCACATATGTCCATATTAAGTCATTAAGCACAGACTAGTTCGCAGTCAAACATATGTGAGTTATTCTCAGCAATGTATTCAAAGGCATTATTGAAGAGTCACCCTTCCCCCTTCCATCCTATTCCTTCTGACATGCTCTCTGCCTCTTATCTCTCTCTCTCTTTCTCTCTCTCTCTCTCTCTCTCTCTCTCTCTCTCTCTCTCAGATTCAAATAGCTTTACTAAGAGACAACAGTAGTAAATAATGAAAATAATAATTAAAATAAATATTTTTCCAACATTTCCAAATTGATATAACATATGAATATATATATATATATATATATATATATATATATATATATATATATATACACATACACACAAGCTGTGTATGTGTACCTGTATAGCATATACATACATACTTATTGGGCATATGTTGTAAGTAGTGATGCATGGTGTATACTGAAGTCGGTGCTACCAACTGTCTCTCAGCCAGTGACAGACTGATACACACTGTGCAGTGAAGAGGGCTGAGAGCCCATCATCCAAGGATTATCTTGTCTTATCTTATTTTTAACAAAATGTAATGATTTGTTTTGGCGCACATATGAAAGAAGCTTGTGACGTTTCATAACATTTGACAAAAGCATTTTTGAGTTACTGCTGTTCATGTATGATATTTTTAAGGCAAGTCACAGAACTCTTTTAGTAGCATCTGGATGCCATGCAGTAATGGAATTCCACATTTTTGTTAATAATCCTTAAGGTTCAGGTTCTTGTGATTCTGCTGATACCAAATATGTGCATATCAGGTCATAATTCAGATTGTAGTTCATGTTCAAATGTATGTGGGTAAAGCTCCAACAGCACTGCTTGGTTTGATCCACAAGGTCTAGTACAACACACCACCACCAGATGGCAGTGTTGCACTGTGAATAATCCACCACCCATCTCATAATGCTTAGCAATAGTGTTTGAGCCTCACAGACAGATCAAAATCAGAAATTTTGGATGTCTTAAGTCAGCAGAGAGTATGCAATGTTGTGTATGATCTCAAAGTGGCAAACGTAAGCAAATTTATTGCCTACAAAGCGAGGAAGCCGTAAATCGCCGCTTGCGGCTATATTTATTATTATTATTATTATTATTATTCCGAACAAAAATTCTGCCTTAAAACGGATCGCACAGCCCAAACCGTAAGGCCTACAGACTTGGTACTTGGTCAAAAGATAGTAAACCCTCCCGCTACTCAGGCGCAAAATATCAGCCTGATTGGCCTCAAGGGGGCGCTACAGCGACAGAAAACGCTTTCATTAAAAGATTTTCCACGCCGTGTGGAGTAGAGACGAAATTTTTTTTTCTTCATGATCCTTGGGTCCCGATGAATCAAAAAGGTACATAGAACCACTAAGCTCCGCCCACTTAGATTTTTTGCTAATTAGCATAATTTGCAAAATCTATTTTCGCGAACTAGTCCCTGGATTTTTGTCTGATCCCCATGACCCTGGTGTCAAAACGTTCACAGGAGTGAGCTGGTCAATAATTATTACAAACATCCTGACATTTCAAAACAAGATGGCCGACATATGCAAATGAATGTGTACCGTGAATTGCAAATTTTACTCAAACATCTGTAACTCCTTCATGCTTAACTCAAATCTGATGATCTTTCACACGTTGCTTCTAGACATGATTCTGAGGTAGCATGCATTTGCTGTTGCATGAAATATTATAGGGGGCGCTGTTATAGCTAACAATGTCTTTTGGCTAATATCTCAGGATCTACAAGGCCAATTAAGTTGACATTTGGCATGCTGGTTCTGTCAGCAAGCCTACATATGGGAAATTGAGGACGACTCAATATGGGCACGTTTAACGATGTCAACAGCCAATCAAAGTTCAGTTTTTTTTTATAATTTTTTTGACAGGCTTAACAATGCCCAATCATCATGGCATTTGCATGGTATGTTTATGGACACACTTTGTATTTGCAGAAAAATTTTCGTGTTGATAGCCACAAGGGGGCGCAATTTATTTTTTAAACATGAAATATGAAATATCTCAGTGAAAATTTAATCTATCGACATGTTAATAGTTTCATAAGACACCCTACCTAGTGTCTAACAATATTGCAATTGCAACTATTTAGAAAAAAATTATAGATTTTCTTCAATTGTCAGGTATGTGATTATGGAATTTATCGTACTAGTCCGTGAGTTTTGGTCCTATCAACACACAATTGGTCTCATTGCAAAGTGTATTGCCTGTAGGTATACAATTATTAAAAAAATGTTTAGATTTGGACACGCTGTTGCTGCAGTACGTCAACAAACATGAGTGGGCGGAGCTCGATGCACTCTTTTAGCTATAACTCATTCAAACTTTACCCAAATCAAACCAAAATGGGTACACATGTGCAAGGTATTATTCTGAAGAAGTGTATCAATTATGATCAAAATGCACGTACAGGGGGCGCTACAATTGGAAAAAATGCTTAAAAATATGTTTTTAATTTGTTATAGTGCCACCTAAGGATGCAGTACCAACAAAACGTATTGATCTGTTCTGAAGCACATATGAAAGAAGCTTGTGTTTTTTCATAACATTTGGCAAAAGCATTTTTGACTTACAGCTGTTTATGTGTCATGTTTAGAATGCAAGTTACACACCAGTGCTAAGCAGAGCCTGGATGCCACGCAGTAAAGAAATTTCAACTTTTTTTTGATAATTATTAAACTTCAGGTTCTTGTGATTCTGCTGATACCACATATGTCCATATTAAGTCATTAAGCACAGACTAGTTCGCAGTCAAACATATGTGAGTTATTCTCAGCAATGTATTCAAAGGCATTATTGAAGAGTCCCCCTTCCCCCTTCCATCCTATTCCTTCTGACATGCTCTCTGCCTCTTATCTCTCTCTCTCTTTCTCTCTCTCTCTCTCTCTCTCTCTCTCTCTCTCTCTCTCTCTCAGATTCAAATAGCTTTACTAAGAGACAACAGTAGTAAATAATGAAAATAATAATTAAAATAAATATTTTCCAACATTTCCAAATTGATATAACATATGAATATATATATATATATATATATATATATATATATATATATATATATATATATATATATATATATATATACACATACACACAAGCTGTGTATGTGTACCTGTATAGCATATACATACATACTTATTGGGCATATGTTGTAAGTAGTGATGCATGGTGTATACTGAAGTCGGTGCTACCAACTGTCTCTCAGGCAGTGACAGACTGATACACACTGTGCAGTGAAGAGGGCTGAGAGCCCATCATCCAAGGATTATCTTGTCTTATCTTATTTTTAACAAAATGTAATGATTTGTTTTGGCGCACATATGAAAGAAGCTTGTGACGTTTCATAACATTTGACAAAAGCATTTTTGAGTTACTGCTGTTCATGTATGATATTTTTAAGGCAAGTCACAGAACTCTTTTAGTAGCATCTGGATGCCATGCAGTAATGGAATTCCACATTTTTGTTAATAATCCTTAAGGTTCAGGTTCTTGTGATTCTGCTGATACCAAATATGTGCATATCAGGTCATAATTCAGATTGTAGTTCATGTTCAAATGTATGTGGGTAAAGCTCCAACAGCACTGCTTGGTTTGATCCACAAGGTCCAGTACAACACACCACCACCAGATGGCAGTGTTGCACTGTGAATAATCCACCACCCATCTCATAATGCTTAGCAATAGTGCTTGAGCCTCACAGACAGATCAAAATCAGAAATTTTGGATGTCTTAAGTCAGCAGAGAGTATGCAATGTTGTGTATGATCTCAAAGTGGCAAACGTAAGCAAATTTATTGCCTACAAAGCGAGGAAGCCGTAAATCGCCGCTTGCGGCTATATTTATTATTATTATTATTATTCCGAACAAAAATTCTGCCTTAAAACGGATCGCACAGCCCAAACCGTAAGGCCTACAGACTTCATACTTGGTCAAAAGATAGTAAACCCTCCCGCTACTCAGGCGCAAAATATCAGCCTGATTGGCCTCAAGGGGGCGCTACAGCGACAGAAAACGCTTTCATTAAAGGATTTTCCACGCCGTGTGGCGTAGAGACGAAATTTTTTTTTCTACATGATCCTTGGGTCCTGATGAATCAAAAAGGTACATAGAACCACTAAGCTCCGCCTACTTAGATTTTTTGCTAATTAGCATAATTTGCAAAATCTATTTTCGTGAACTAGTCCCTGGATTTTTGTCTGATCCCCATGACCTTGGTGTCAAAACGTTCACAGGAGTGAGCTGGTCAATAATTATTACAAACATCCTGACATTTCGAAACAAGATGGCCGACATATGCAAATGAATGTGTACCGTGAATTGCAAATTTTACTCAAACACCTGTAACTCCTTTATGCTTAACTCAAATCTGATGACCTTTCACACGTTGCTTCTAGACATGATTCTGAGGTAGCACGCATTTGCTGTTGCATGAAATATTATAGGGGGCGCTGTTATAGCTAACAATGTCTTTTGGCTAATATCTCAGGATCTACAAGGCCAATTAAGTTGACATTTGGCATGCTGGTTCTGTCAGCAAGCCTACATATGGGAAATTGAGGACGACTCAATATGGGCACGTTTAACGATGTCAACAGCCAATCAAAGTTCAGTTTTTTTTCATAATTTTTTTGACAGGCTTAACAATGCCCAATCATCATGGCATTTGCATGGTATGTTCATGGACACACTTTGTATTTGCAGAAAAATTTTCGTGTTGATAGCCACAAGGGGGCGCAATTTATTTTTTAAACATGAAATATGAAATATCTCAGTGAAAATTTAATCTATCGACATGTTAATAGTTTCATAAGACACCCTACCTAGTGTCTAACAATATTGCAATTGCAACTGTTTAGAAAAAAATTATAGATTTTCTTCAATTGTCAGGTATGTGATTATGGAATTTATCGTACTAGTCCGTGAGTTTTGGTCCTATCAACACACAAATGGTCTCATTGCAAAGTGTATTGCCTGTAGGTATACAATTATTAAAAAATTGTTTAGATTTGGACACGCTGTTGCTGCAGTACGTCAACAAACATGAGTGGCCGGAGCTCGATGCACTTTTTTAGCTATAACTCATTCAAACTTTACCCAAATCAAACCAAAATGGGTACACATGTGCAAGGTATTACTCTGAAGAAGTGTATCAATTATGATCAAAATGCACGTACAGGGGGCGCTACAATTGGAAAAAATGCTTAAAAATATGTTTTTAATTTGTTATAGCGCCACCTAAGGATGCAGTACCAACAAAACGTATTGATCTGTTCTGAAGCACATATGAAAGAAACTTGTGTTTTTTCATAACATTTGGCAAAAGCATTTTTGACTTACAGCTGTTTATGTGTCATGTTTAGAATGCAAGTTACACACCAGTGCTAAGCAGAGCCTGGATGCCACGCAGTAAAGAAATTTCAACTTTTTTTTGATAATTATTAAACTTCAGGTTCTTGTGATTCTGCTGATACCACATATGTCCATATTAAGTCATTAAGCACAGACTAGTTCGCAGTCAAACATATGTGAGTTATTCTCAGCAATGTATTCAAAGGCATTATTGAAGAGTCACCCTTCCCCCTTCCATCCTATTCCTTCTGACATGCTCTCTGCCTCTTATCTCTCTCTCTCTTTCTCTCTCTCTCTCTCTCTCTCTCTCTCTCTCTCTCTCTCAGATTCAAATAGCTTTACTAAGAGACAACAGTAGTAAATAATGAAAATAATAATTAAAATAAATATTTTTCCAACATTTCCAAATTGATATAACATATGAATATATATATATATATATATATATATATATATATATATATATATATATATATATATATATATATATATATACACATACACACAAGCTGTGTATGTGTACCTGTATAGCATATACATACATACTTATTGGGCATATGTTGTAAGTAGTGATGCATGGTGTATACTGAAGTCGGTGCTACCAACTGTCTCTCAGCCAGTGACAGACTGATACACACTGTGCAGTGAAGAGGGCTGAGAGCCCATCATCCAAGGATTATCTTGTCTTATCTTATTTTTAACAAAATGTAATGATTTGTTTTGGCGCACATATGAAAGAAGCTTGTGACGTTTCATAACATTTGACAAAAGCATTTTTGAGTTACTGCTGTTCATGTATGATATTTTTAAGGCAAGTCACAGAACTCTTTTAGTAGCATCTGGATGCCATGCAGTAATGGAATTCCACATTTTTGTTAATAATCCTTAAGGTTCAGGTTCTTGTGATTCTGCTGATACCAAATATGTGCATATCAGGTCATAATTCAGATTGTAGTTCATGTTCAAATGTATGTGGGTAAAGCTCCAACAGCACTGCTTGGTTTGATCCACAAGGTCTAGTACAACACACCACCACCAGATGGCAGTGTTGCACTGTGAATAATCCACCACCCATCTCATAATGCTTAGCAATAGTGTTTGAGCCTCACAGACAGATCAAAATCAGAAATTTTGGATGTCTTAAGTCAGCAGAGAGTATGCAATGTTGTGTATGATCTCAAAGTGGCAAACGTAAGCAAATTTATTGCCTACAAAGCGAGGAAGCCGTAAATCGCCGCTTGCGGCTATATTTATTATTATTATTATTATTATTATTCCGAACAAAAATTCTGCCTTAAAACGGATCGCACAGCCCAAACCGTAAGGCCTACAGACTTGGTACTTGGTCAAAAGATAGTAAACCCTCCCGCTACTCAGGCGCAAAATATCAGCCTGATTGGCCTCAAGGGGGCGCTACAGCGACAGAAAACGCTTTCATTAAAAGATTTTCCACGCCGTGTGGAGTAGAGACGAAATTTTTTTTTCTTCATGATCCTTGGGTCCCGATGAATCAAAAAGGTACATAGAACCACTAAGCTCCGCCCACTTAGATTTTTTGCTAATTAGCATAATTTGCAAAATCTATTTTCGCGAACTAGTCCCTGGATTTTTGTCTGATCCCCATGACCCTGGTGTCAAAACGTTCACAGGAGTGAGCTGGTCAATAATTATTACAAACATCCTGACATTTCAAAACAAGATGGCCGACATATGCAAATGAATGTGTACCGTGAATTGCAAATTTTACTCAAACATCTGTAACTCCTTCATGCTTAACTCAAATCTGATGATCTTTCACACGTTGCTTCTAGACATGATTCTGAGGTAGCATGCATTTGCTGTTGCATGAAATATTATAGGGGGCGCTGTTATAGCTAACAATGTCTTTTGGCTAATATCTCAGGATCTACAAGGCCAATTAAGTTGACATTTGGCATGCTGGTTCTGTCAGCAAGCCTACATATGGGAAATTGAGGACGACTCAATATGGGCACGTTTAACGATGTCAACAGCCAATCAAAGTTCAGTTTTTTTTTATAATTTTTTTGACAGGCTTAACAATGCCCAATCATCATGGCATTTGCATGGTATGTTTATGGACACACTTTGTATTTGCAGAAAAATTTTCGTGTTGATAGCCACAAGGGGGCGCAATTTATTTTTTAAACATGAAATATGAAATATCTCAGTGAAAATTTAATCTATCGACATGTTAATAGTTTCATAAGACACCCTACCTAGTGTCTAACAATATTGCAATTGCAACTATTTAGAAAAAAATTATAGATTTTCTTCAATTGTCAGGTATGTGATTATGGAATTTATCGTACTAGTCCGTGAGTTTTGGTCCTATCAACACACAATTGGTCTCATTGCAAAGTGTATTGCCTGTAGGTATACAATTATTAAAAAAATGTTTAGATTTGGACACGCTGTTGCTGCAGTACGTCAACAAACATGAGTGGGCGGAGCTCGATGCACTCTTTTAGCTATAACTCATTCAAACTTTACCCAAATCAAACCAAAATGGGTACACATGTGCAAGGTATTATTCTGAAGAAGTGTATCAATTATGATCAAAATGCACGTACAGGGGGCGCTACAATTGGAAAAAATGCTTAAAAATATGTTTTTAATTTGTTATAGTGCCACCTAAGGATGCAGTACCAACAAAACGTATTGATCTGTTCTGAAGCACATATGAAAGAAGCTTGTGTTTTTTCATAACATTTGGCAAAAGCATTTTTGACTTACAGCTGTTTATGTGTCATGTTTAGAATGCAAGTTACACACCAGTGCTAAGCAGAGCCTGGATGCCACGCAGTAAAGAAATTTCAACTTTTTTTTGATAATTATTAAACTTCAGGTTCTTGTGATTCTGCTGATACCACATATGTCCATATTAAGTCATTAAGCACAGACTAGTTCGCAGTCAAACATATGTGAGTTATTCTCAGCAATGTATTCAAAGGCATTATTGAAGAGTCCCCCTTCCCCCTTCCATCCTATTCCTTCTGACATGCTCTCTGCCTCTTATCTCTCTCTCTCTTTCTCTCTCTCTCTCTCTCTCTCTCTCTCTCTCTCTCTCTCTCTCAGATTCAAATAGCTTTACTAAGAGACAACAGTAGTAAATAATGAAAATAATAATTAAAATAAATATTTTCCAACATTTCCAAATTGATATAACATATGAATATATATATATATATATATATATATATATATATATATATATATATATATATATATATATATACACATACACACAAGCTGTGTATGTGTACCTGTATAGCATATACATACATACTTATTGGGCATATGTTGTAAGTAGTGATGCATGGTGTATACTGAAGTCGGTGCTACCAACTGTCTCTCAGGCAGTGACAGACTGATACACACTGTGCAGTGAAGAGGGCTGAGAGCCCATCATCCAAGGATTATCTTGTCTTATCTTATTTTTAACAAAATGTAATGATTTGTTTTGGCGCACATATGAAAGAAGCTTGTGACGTTTCATAACATTTGACAAAAGCATTTTTGAGTTACTGCTGTTCATGTATGATATTTTTAAGGCAAGTCACAGAACTCTTTTAGTAGCATCTGGATGCCATGCAGTAATGGAATTCCACATTTTTGTTAATAATCCTTAAGGTTCAGGTTCTTGTGATTCTGCTGATACCAAATATGTGCATATCAGGTCATAATTCAGATTGTAGTTCATGTTCAAATGTATGTGGGTAAAGCTCCAACAGCACTGCTTGGTTTGATCCACAAGGTCCAGTACAACACACCACCACCAGATGGCAGTGTTGCACTGTGAATAATCCACCACCCATCTCATAATGCTTAGCAATAGTGCTTGAGCCTCACAGACAGATCAAAATCAGAAATTTTGGATGTCTTAAGTCAGCAGAGAGTATGCAATGTTGTGTATGATCTCAAAGTGGCAAACGTAAGCAAATTTATTGCCTACAAAGCGAGGAAGCCGTAAATCGCCGCTTGCGGCTATATTTATTATTATTATTATTATTCCGAACAAAAATTCTGCCTTAAAACGGATCGCACAGCCCAAACCGTAAGGCCTACAGACTTCATACTTGGTCAAAAGATAGTAAACCCTCCCGCTACTCAGGCGCAAAATATCAGCCTGATTGGCCTCAAGGGGGCGCTACAGCGACAGAAAACGCTTTCATTAAAGGATTTTCCACGCCGTGTGGCGTAGAGACGAAATTTTTTTTTCTACATGATCCTTGGGTCCTGATGAATCAAAAAGTTACATAGAACCACTAAGCTCCGCCTACTTAGATTTTTTGCTAATTAGCATAATTTGCAAAATCTATTTTCGTGAACTAGTCCCTGGATTTTTGTCTGATCCCCATGACCTTGGTGTCAAAACGTTCACAGGAGTGAGCTGGTCAATAATTATTACAAACATCCTGACATTTCGAAACAAGATGGCCGACATATGCAAATGAATGTGTACCGTGAATTGCAAATTTTACTCAAACACCTGTAACTCCTTTATGCTTAACTCAAATCTGATGACCTTTCACACGTTGCTTCTAGACATGATTCTGAGGTAGCACGCATTTGCTGTTGCATGAAATATTATAGGGGGCGCTGTTATAGCTAACAATGTCTTTTGGCTAATATCTCAGGATCTACAAGGCCAATTAAGTTGACATTTGGCATGCTGGTTCTGTCAGCAAGCCTACATATGGGAAATTGAGGACGACTCAATATGGGCACGTTTAACGATGTCAACAGCCAATCAAAGTTCAGTTTTTTTTCATAATTTTTTTGACAGGCTTAACAATGCCCAATCATCATGGCATTTGCATGGTATGTTCATGGACACACTTTGTATTTGCAGAAAAATTTTCGTGTTGATAGCCACAAGGGGGCGCAATTTATTTTTTAAACATGAAATATGAAATATCTCAGTGAAAATTTAATCTATCGACATGTTAATAGTTTCATAAGACACCCTACCTAGTGTCTAACAATATTGCAATTGCAACTATTTAGAAAAAAATTATAGATTTTCTTCAATTGTCAGGTATGTGATTATGGAATTTATCGTACTAGTCCGTGAGTTTTGGTCCTATCAACACACAATTGGTCTCATTGCAAAGTGTATTGCCTGTAGGTATACAATTATTAAAAAAATGTTTAGATTTGGACACGCTGTTGCTGCAGTACGTCAACAAACATGAGTGGGCGGAGCTCGATGCACTCTTTTAGCTATAACTCATTCAAACTTTACCCAAATCAAACCAAAATGGGTACACATGTGCAAGGTATTATTCTGAAGAAGTGTATCAATTATGATCAAAATGCACGTACAGGGGGCGCTACAATTGGAAAAAATGCTTAAAAATATGTTTTTAATTTGTTATAGTGCCACCTAAGGATGCAGTACCAACAAAACGTATTGATCTGTTCTGAAGCACATATGAAAGAAGCTTGTGTTTTTTCATAACATTTGGCAAAAGCATTTTTGACTTACAGCTGTTTATGTGTCATGTTTAGAATGCAAGTTACACACCAGTGCTAAGCAGAGCCTGGATGCCACGCAGTAAAGAAATTTCAACTTTTTTTTGATAATTATTAAACTTCAGGTTCTTGTGATTCTGCTGATACCACATATGTCCATATTAAGTCATTAAGCACAGACTAGTTCGCAGTCAAACATATGTGAGTTATTCTCAGCAATGTATTCAAAGGCATTATTGAAGAGTCCCCCTTCCCCCTTCCATCCTATTCCTTCTGACATGCTCTCTGCCTCTTATCTCTCTCTCTCTTTCTCTCTCTCTCTCTCTCTCTCTCTCTCTCTCTCTCTCTCTCTCTCTCAGATTCAAATAGCTTTACTAAGAGACAACAGTAGTAAATAATGAAAATAATAATTAAAATAAATATTTTCCAACATTTCCAAATTGATATAACATATGAATATATATATATATATATATATATATATATATATATATATATATATATATATATATATATATATACACATACACACAAGCTGTGTATGTGTACCTGTATAGCATATACATACATACTTATTGGGCATATGTTGTAAGTAGTGATGCATGGTGTATACTGAAGTCGGTGCTACCAACTGTCTCTCAGGCAGTGACAGACTGATACACACTGTGCAGTGAAGAGGGCTGAGAGCCCATCATCCAAGGATTATCTTGTCTTATCTTATTTTTAACAAAATGTAATGATTTGTTTTGGCGCACATATGAAAGAAGCTTGTGACGTTTCATAACATTTGACAAAAGCATTTTTGAGTTACTGCTGTTCATGTATGATATTTTTAAGGCAAGTCACAGAACTCTTTTAGTAGCATCTGGATGCCATGCAGTAATGGAATTCCACATTTTTGTTAATAATCCTTAAGGTTCAGGTTCTTGTGATTCTGCTGATACCAAATATGTGCATATCAGGTCATAATTCAGATTGTAGTTCATGTTCAAATGTATGTGGGTAAAGCTCCAACAGCACTGCTTGGTTTGATCCACAAGGTCTAGTACAACACACCACCACCAGATGGCAGTGTTGCACTGTGAATAATCCACCACCCATCTCATAATGCTTAGCAATAGTGTTTGAGCCTCACAGACAGATCAAAATCAGAAATTTTGGATGTCTTAAGTCAGCAGAGAGTATGCAATGTTGTGTATGATCTCAAAGTGGCAAACGTAAGCAAATTTATTGCCTACAAAGCGAGGAAGCCGTAAATCGCCGCTTGCGGCTATATTTATTATTATTATTATTATTATTATTCCGAACAAAAATTCTGCCTTAAAACGGATCGCACAGCCCAAACCGTAAGGCCTACAGACTTGGTACTTGGTCAAAAGATAGTAAACCCTCCCGCTACTCAGGCGCAAAATATCAGCCTGATTGGCCTCAAGGGGGCGCTACAGCGACAGAAAACGCTTTCATTAAAAGATTTTCCACGCCGTGTGGAGTAGAGACGAAATTTTTTTTTCTTCATGATCCTTGGGTCCCGATGAATCAAAAAGGTACATAGAACCACTAAGCTCCGCCCACTTAGATTTTTTGCTAATTAGCATAATTTGCAAAATCTATTTTCGCGAACTAGTCCCTGGATTTTTGTCTGATCCCCATGACCCTGGTGTCAAAACGTTCACAGGAGTGAGCTGGTCAATAATTATTACAAACATCCTGACATTTCAAAACAAGATGGCCGACATATGCAAATGAATGTGTACCGTGAATTGCAAATTTTACTCAAACATCTGTAACTCCTTCATGCTTAACTCAAATCTGATGATCTTTCACACGTTGCTTCTAGACATGATTCTGAGGTAGCATGCATTTGCTGTTGCATGAAATATTATAGGGGGCGCTGTTATAGCTAACAATGTCTTTTGGCTAATATCTCAGGATCTACAAGGCCAATTAAGTTGACATTTGGCATGCTGGTTCTGTCAGCAAGCCTACATATGGGAAATTGAGGACGACTCAATATGGGCACGTTTAACGATGTCAACAGCCAATCAAAGTTCAGTTTTTTTTTATAATTTTTTTGACAGGCTTAACAATGCCCAATCATCATGGCATTTGCATGGTATGTTTATGGACACACTTTGTATTTGCAGAAAAATTTTCGTGTTGATAGCCACAAGGGGGCGCAATTTATTTTTTAAACATGAAATATGAAATATCTCAGTGAAAATTTAATCTATCGACATGTTAATAGTTTCATAAGACACCCTACCTAGTGTCTAACAATATTGCAATTGCAACTATTTAGAAAAAAATTATAGATTTTCTTCAATTGTCAGGTATGTGATTATGGAATTTATCGTACTAGTCCGTGAGTTTTGGTCCTATCAACACACAATTGGTCTCATTGCAAAGTGTATTGCCTGTAGGTATACAATTATTAAAAAAATGTTTAGATTTGGACACGCTGTTGCTGCAGTACGTCAACAAACATGAGTGGGCGGAGCTCGATGCACTCTTTTAGCTATAACTCATTCAAACTTTACCCAAATCAAACCAAAATGGGTACACATGTGCAAGGTATTATTCTGAAGAAGTGTATCAATTATGATCAAAATGCACGTACAGGGGGCGCTACAATTGGAAAAAATGCTTAAAAATATGTTTTTAATTTGTTATAGTGCCACCTAAGGATGCAGTACCAACAAAACGTATTGATCTGTTCTGAAGCACATATGAAAGAAGCTTGTGTTTTTTCATAACATTTGGCAAAAGCATTTTTGACTTACAGCTGTTTATGTGTCATGTTTAGAATGCAAGTTACACACCAGTGCTAAGCAGA
The DNA here is from genome assembly GCF_029633855.1 of Hoplias malabaricus. Taxonomy (NCBI): domain Eukaryota; kingdom Metazoa; phylum Chordata; class Actinopteri; order Characiformes; family Erythrinidae; genus Hoplias; species Hoplias malabaricus. The sequence goes on along the minus strand of NC_089815.1, from coordinate 13,364,363 downwards.
GCCTGGATGCCACGCAGTAAAGAAATTTCAACTTTTTTTTGATAATTATTAAACTTCAGGTTCTTGTGATTCTGCTGATACCACATATGTCCATATTAAGTCATTAAGCACAGACTAGTTCGCAGTCAAACATATGTGAGTTATTCTCAGCAATGTATTCAAAGGCATTATTGAAGAGTCCCCCTTCCCCCTTCCATCCTATTCCTTCTGACATGCTCTCTGCCTCTTATCTCTCTCTCTCTTTCTCTCTCTCTCTCTCTCTCTCTCTCTCTCTCTCTCTCTCTCTCAGATTCAAATAGCTTTACTAAGAGACAACAGTAGTAAATAATGAAAATAATAATTAAAATAAATATTTTCCAACATTTCCAAATTGATATAACATATGAATATATATATATATATATATATATATATATATATATATATATATATATATATATATATATATATATATATACACATACACACAAGCTGTGTATGTGTACCTGTATAGCATATACATACATACTTATTGGGCATATGTTGTAAGTAGTGATGCATGGTGTATACTGAAGTCGGTGCTACCAACTGTCTCTCAGGCAGTGACAGACTGATACACACTGTGCAGTGAAGAGGGCTGAGAGCCCATCATCCAAGGATTATCTTGTCTTATCTTATTTTTAACAAAATGTAATGATTTGTTTTGGCGCACATATGAAAGAAGCTTGTGACGTTTCATAACATTTGACAAAAGCATTTTTGAGTTACTGCTGTTCATGTATGATATTTTTAAGGCAAGTCACAGAACTCTTTTAGTAGCATCTGGATGCCATGCAGTAATGGAATTCCACATTTTTGTTAATAATCCTTAAGGTTCAGGTTCTTGTGATTCTGCTGATACCAAATATGTGCATATCAGGTCATAATTCAGATTGTAGTTCATGTTCAAATGTATGTGGGTAAAGCTCCAACAGCACTGCTTGGTTTGATCCACAAGGTCCAGTACAACACACCACCACCAGATGGCAGTGTTGCACTGTGAATAATCCACCACCCATCTCATAATGCTTAGCAATAGTGCTTGAGCCTCACAGACAGATCAAAATCAGAAATTTTGGATGTCTTAAGTCAGCAGAGAGTATGCAATGTTGTGTATGATCTCAAAGTGGCAAACGTAAGCAAATTTATTGCCTACAAAGCGAGGAAGCCGTAAATCGCCGCTTGCGGCTATATTTATTATTATTATTATTATTCCGAACAAAAATTCTGCCTTAAAACGGATCGCACAGCCCAAACCGTAAGGCCTACAGACTTCATACTTGGTCAAAAGATAGTAAACCCTCCCGCTACTCAGGCGCAAAATATCAGCCTGATTGGCCTCAAGGGGGCGCTACAGCGACAGAAAACGCTTTCATTAAAGGATTTTCCACGCCGTGTGGCGTAGAGACGAAATTTTTTTTTCTACATGATCCTTGGGTCCTGATGAATCAAAAAGGTACATAGAACCACTAAGCTCCGCCTACTTAGATTTTTTGCTAATTAGCATAATTTGCAAAATCTATTTTCGCGAACTAGTCCCTGGATTTTTGTCTGATCCCCATGACCTTGGTGTCAAAACGTTCACAGGAGTGAGCTGGTCAATAATTATTACAAACATCCTGACATTTCGAAACAAGATGGCCGACATATGCAAATGAATGTGTACCGTGAATTGCAAATTTTACTCAAACACCTGTAACTCCTTTATGCTTAACTCAAATCTGATGACCTTTCACACGTTGCTTCTAGACATGATTCTGAGGTAGCACGCATTTGCTGTTGCATGAAATATTATAGGGGGCGCTGTTATAGCTAACAATGTCTTTTGGCTAATATCTCAGGATCTACAAGGCCAATTAAGTTGACATTTGGCATGCTGGTTCAGTGAGCAAGCCTACATATGGGAAATTAAGGACATCTCAATACGGGCACGTTTAACGATGTCAACAGCCAATCAAAGTTCAATTTTTTTTCATCATTTTTTTGACAGGCTTAACAATGCCCAATCATCATGGCATTTGCATGGTATGTTCATAGACACAATTTGTATTTGCAAAAAAATTTTCGTGTTGATAGCCACAAGGGGGCGCAATTTATTTTTTAAACATGAAATATGGAATATCTCAGTGAAAATTTAACCTATCGACATGCTAATAGTTTCATAATACACTCTACCAAGTGTCTAACAATATTGCAATTGCAACTATTTAAAAAAATGTATAGATTTTCTTCAATTGTCAGGTATGTGATTATGGAATTTATCGTACTAGTCCATGAGTTTTGGTCCTATCAACACACAATTGGTCTCATTTCAAAGTGTATTGCCTGTAGGTACATAATTATTAAAAAAACATTTAGATTTGGACACGTTGTTGCTGCAATAGGTCAACAAACACGAGTGGGCGGAGCCCGATGCACTCTTTTAGCTATAACTCATTCAAACTTCACCCAAATCAAACCAAAATGGGTACACATGTGCATGGTATTACTCTGAAGAAGTGTATCAATTATGATCAAAATGCACATACAGGGGGCGCTAGAACTTGAAAAAATACTTAAAAATAAGTTTTTAATTTGTTATAGCGCCACCTAAGGATGCAGTACCAACAGAATGTAATGAGTTGTTCTGGAGCACATATGAAAGAAGCTTGCAATGTTGCATAACATTTGGCGAAAGCATTTTTGAGTTACAGGTATTTATGTGTGATATTTTTATGGAAACTTACAGACCTATTTTAAGCAGCATCTGGATGCCATGCAGTAATGGAAATCCACTTTATTTTTAATAATTATTAAGGTTCAAGTTCTTGTGATCCTGCTGATACCAAATATGTGCATATCAGGTCATAATTCAAATTGTAGTTTATGTTCAAATGTATGTGGGTAATGCTCCAACAGCACTGCTTGGTTTGATCCATAAGGTCCAGTACAAAACACCACCACCAGATGGCAGTGTTGCACTGTGAATAATCCACCACCCATCTCATATTATGGTTACAAATGCAGCTTGAGGCTCACAGACGGATCAAAATCAGAAATGTGCTATGTCAGCAGTGAGTATGCAATGTTGTGTATGATCTCGAAGTGGCAAAAGTAAGCAAATTTATTGCATTGAAAGCGAGGAAGCCGTAAATCGCCGCTTGCGGCTATATTTATTATTATTATTATTATTCTTTTTCTTTTTCTGCCATAAAACGAATCGCACAGCCCAAACCGTAAGGCCTAGACACTTGAGACTTGGTCAATAGGTAGTAGTTGGTCTCGCTACTCAGGCGCAAAATATCAGCCCAATTGGCCTCAAGGGGGCGCTACAGCGAAGGAAAACGCTTTCATTAAAAGATTTTCCACCCCGTGTGGCGTAGAGACGAAATCTTTTTTTTTCCCTGATTCCTTGGGTCCTGCCGAATCAAAAAGGTACATACAACCACTAAGCTCCGCCTACTTAGATTTTTTGCTATTTTGCATAATTTGCAAAACCTACTTTTGTGTACTCCTCCGTGGATTTTTGTCCAATTTTCTTGAGCTTGGTGTCAAAATGTTCGCAGGAGCCTGTAGTTTAATAATTATCAAAAAGACGTTGAAATTTCGATTCAAGATGGCCGCCATATGCAAATGAACCTCTTCGGCTTATTTTATGTTTTACTTAAAAATCTATAACAAACTCATGGTTTACTCAAATGTGTTTACATTTCATATTCTACTTTCAGACATGATTCTGAGGTAGCTTGTCAAAGGAGAAGCCAATATTCATATAGGGGGCGCTGTAAATGCTTCAAGTTTATATCTCAGCATCCGTAAGGCGGATCGGACCGCCGCTTGGCATGCTGCTTCTATGGGCAAGGCTGTAGAGGGAAAATTAAGGACAACTCGATTCGAGCAAAATTGTGATTGTCATCGACCAATCAGCTGTCATCAGCTGTTTGACAACCTTAACAAGGTCCAATCATCATGGGATTTGACTGGTATGTCCCTGGGAGGCCTCCCTAAGAGCAGAAAAATTGTCATAACGATAGCCACTAGGGGGCGCTATATCAAGAAAATATTATATATCTCTGTGAAAATTAAGCATATTGACACGCAGTTTGCTTCTTTTTATACTCTGCAGAGGGCCTAACAACTTTGTAATTGCAAGTGTTGTCAAAAAATGCTTTGCTTTTTCTCAGTTTCCAAATGTTCAAAATTGAAGCTTTTCGAACTAGTCCGTGGAATTTTGCGATATTCACAAACAGTTGACCTTGTTGGAATCTGCAGAGTCTGTAGGTAAATAATTATCAAAAAAAGTTCAACATTTGGACAAACTTTTGTTGTAATAAAACAATTAATTGAAGTGTGGGGAGCTTTAAACATTCTTTTAGCTATAACTCAAACAAATTAAGTCCAATCAAGACCAAACGTGACAGAAGTATGTATGGTCTTGTCCTGAAGACGTATGTACAATATGATCAAAATTTACCAAAAGGGGGCGCTACAATTGGACAAAAACTGATTAAATGGGCTTTTTTATGTTATAGCGCCATCTAGGATTGCAGTGGCACCCCAACTTAATTATGACATCTGGTCCTCAGTCTGATCAAGTATGTGACGTTTTAAAATTTTTGGGGAAAGCATTTTTGAGTTATAGGTGTATATTAGTGTACACATATAGCTTATATTTGACTTGAGGAATACATGCTAGATCTGTGTTATTGGGAGTGGCCTGTAAGCTACATAGTAATAAAAGTGCAACATTTTTTTGTTAAAGTTCAGATCCTTAGGATTCAGCTGATACCGTACATGCCCATGTTAGGTAAATATCCACATAGGAGTACATGCTTAAATCTTTCTGTATGTGCTTTCATGGCTGATCTAAAAATATGGGAAAGTAGTCATTTCTCACCAGCAGATGGCAGTCTAAGACTATACATTGTGCTGTTGAACTACAGTGGCTCTGAGACATTATGCAAAATGCAATGTGGAGCAAAGACCATAAGGCCCAGAAACACCTCCCTTGGCAGCAAGGTCCAGCAGGTGTAAAATGACTCAGCCAAGGAAAATGACATTCTTTGGCCAGATGGTGGCGCTATAGCAAAGGGAAAAGCATTGAGGTCTATATCTCCTACACCGTAAGGCCTAGAGATGAAATCTTTTTGTCCCTTATTCCTTGGCTTAAGACAAACTAATTTGCTGTTGGATCATAAAGCTCAGCCCACTTAGATTTTGAGCTAATTTGCATAATTTGCAAAACATACTTTTGTCAATAAGTCTATGAATTTTTCACCAAGTCCCTTGAGCTTGGTGCCAAAACGTTCACATGAGTCTGACCCTAGGTAATTATAGAATTAATTGACATTTTGATTCATGATGGCAAATGAACCTCTTCAGCTTATCACAGGTTTTACTTGAACATCTCTAACTCCATACTTTGCTCAAATGGGTTCAAATTTCAGATTCTACTTATAGAAATGCTTTTAAAGGTAGCATGGCAGCGATGTAGGCCTATTGCTTCCAAACAGGCCTGTTAAGCGAGAACCCCGTTAATTGCCGCTTGCGGCTATATTTAGGGGTTCGAGCACGAAGTGCTTGAAACCCTATTATAATTGTTAGGATTTTTATTAGGGGTTCGAGCACGAAGTGCTTGAAACCCTATTATAATTGTTAGGATTTTTATTTTTATTATTATTATTATTATTATTCTTCCGGTTCTTTTTCTGCCCTACAAACGATCGCACAGCCCAAACCGTAAGGCCTACAGACTTGAGGCTTGGTCAGTAGGTAGTAAACCCTCCCGCTACTCAGGCGCAAAAAATCAGAATGATTGGCCTCATGGGGGCGCTACAGCGAAGGACAACGCCTTTTCTTACGGGGCTCCTACCACGTGTGGCGTAGAGACGAAATCTTTTTTCCCCCTGATTCCTTGGGTCCTGCCGAATCAAAAAGGTCGATACAACCACTAAGCTCCGCCCACTTAGATTTTTTGCTATTTTGCATAATTTGCAAAACCTACTTTTGCGTACTAGTCCGTGGATTTTTGTCCAATTTTCTTGAGCTTGGTGTCAAAACGTTCGTAAGAGTCTGAAGCTTAATAATTATCAAAAAAACGTTGACATTTTGATTCAATGTAGCTGCCATATGCAAATGAACCTTATCGGCTTATCGCCCGTTTTACATGAACAGCTGTTACTCCTGCATACTTTACTCAAATGGGTTGCAATTTCAGACTCTGCTTAGGGACATGATTTTGAGGTAGCATGTCGTCGGTGGTGCCAAAATTCACATAGGGGGCGCTCTAAATACTAGAAATTCATATCTCAGCATCCGCAAGTCCCATCGGTCCGCCGCTTGGCATACAGCTGCTTTAGGCAAGGCTCTAAGTGGAAAATAAAGGACAAGTCGATACTCGCCAAATTGTAACGTCATCGGCCAATCAGAACTCAGCAGCTTCCTGACAAGCTTGACAAAGGTCAATCATTATGATACTTGACTGGCATGTCCATGGAGGCACTTCCTAAGAGCAGAAGACGTTTCGTAACGATAGCCACTAGGGGGCGCTATAACAAGAAAATATGTAATATCTCAGCGAAAATTAAGCATATTGACATGCAGTTTGCTGGACTCTGTACTCTGTATATTGCCTAACAACTTTGTAATAGCAAGTATTGTCAAGAAATGTATTAATTTTTCTCAATGGCCAGTTGTTTGAAAATTGAGGTTTTCGAACTAGTCCGTGGAATCTGATGCTATTCCCAAACATTTGGTCTTGTTGGAATCTGTAGAGTCTGTAGGTAAATAATCTTTAAAAAAAGTATGACTTTTTAACATTGTGTTGTTACAACATGTCAACAAACTGAAGTGTGAGCTGCTTTATAGGTTCTTTCATCTATAACTCCAAGAAAAGAAGCCCAATCCAGACCAAACTTTATAAGATTATGTAAGACCATACCCTGAAGGAGCATGTCTATTATGGCTTAAATCCACCCAAAGGGGGCGCTACAATTGGACAATAACTTATTAAAAAGTATTTTTTGTGTTATAGCGCCATCTAGGATTGCAGTGGCACCACAATTTAATTATGACATCTGCTCCTCAGGCTTATCAAGCTTGTGAAATTTTGAAATTTTTGGTGAAAGCGTTTTTGAGTTATAGGTGTATATATGTGTACATATATAGCATATATTTGACTTGTGGAATACATGCTGGATCTCTCTTTTTGGGAGGGGCCTGTAAGCTACATAGTAATAGAAGTGCAAGTTTTTTTTTTGATAATTATTAAAGTTCAGATCCTTAGGATTCAGCTGATACCACATATGTCCATGTAAGGTAATTATCCACATAGGAGTACACGCTCAAATATTTCTGTTAGTGAAATATTTCTGATCCAAACAGACTGCCATCTGCTGGTGAGAAATAACAGCTTTCTCATATAAGACTATACATTGTGATGTTGAACTACAGTGGATCTGAGGCAAAATGCAATGTTGAGCAAAGACCATAAGGTCCAGAAACACTTCACTTGCCAGCAAGGTACAGCAGGTATGACATGACTCAGCCAAGGAAAATGACACTCTTTGGCCAGATGGTGGCAATATAGAAAAGGGATACGCGTTTAGGTCTATATATCCTACACCGTAAGGCCTAGAGACGAAATCTTTTTTTTCCCTGATTCCTTGGCTTAATTCAAACTAATCTGCCATTTGGACCATTTACCTCTGCCCACTTAGATTTTGAGCTAATATGCATAATTAGCTAAACTTACTTTTTTCCACAAGTCTGTGAATTTTTGTCCAATTCTCTTGAGCTTTGTTCACAAGAGTCTGACCATGTCTAATTATAGAATGAATGTTGACATTTCGATTCAAGAAGGCTGCCATGTGCAAATGAACCTCTTCGGCTTATCGTATGTTTTACTTGAACGTCTGTAACTCCTCCATATTTTATTCAAATGGGTTCAAATTTCAGATTCTACTTAAGGACATGATTTTAAGGGTACCATATCAGCGATGTAGGCCTATTTTTTCCAAACAGGCCTATTTTGCGAGAACCCCGTTAATTGTCGCTTGCGGCTATATTTATTATTATTATTATTATTATTCTTCCGGTTCTTTTTCTGCCCTACAAACGATCGCACAGCCCAAACCGTAAGGCCTACAGACTTGAGGCTTGGTCAGTAGGTAGTAAACCCTCCCGCTACTCAGGCGCAAAAAATCAGAATGATTGGCCTCATGGGGGCGCTACAGCGAAGGACAACGCCTTTTCTTACGGGGCTCCTACCACGTGTGGCGTAGAGACGAAATCTTTTTTCCCCCTGATTCCTTGGGTCCTGCCGAATCAAAAAGGTCGATACAACCACTAAGCTCCGCCCACTTAGATTTTTTGCTATTTTGCATAATTTGCAAAACCTACTTTTGCGTACTAGTCCATGGATTTTTGTCCAATTTTCTTGAGCTTGGTGTCAAAACGTTCGTAAGAGTCTGAAGCTTAATAATTATCAAAAAAACGTTGACATTTCGATTCAATGTAGCTGCCATATGCAAATGAACCTTATCGGCTTATCGCCCGTTTTACATGAACAGCTGTTACTCCTGCATACTTTACTCAAATGGGTTGCAATTTCAGACTCTGCTTAGGGACATGATTTTGAGGTAGCATGTCATCGGTGGTGCCAAAATTCACATAGGGGGCGCTCTAAATACTAGAAATTCATATCTCAGCATCCGCAAGTCCCATCGGTCCGCCGCTTGGCATACAGCTGCTTTAGGCAAGGCTCTAAGTGGAAAATAAAGGACAAGTCGATACTCGCCAAATTGTAACGTCATCGGCCAATCAGAACTCAGCAGCTTCCTGACAAGCTTGACAAAGGTCAATCATTATGATACTTGACTGGCATGTCCATGGAGGCACTTCCTAAGAGCAGAAGACGTTTCGTAACGATAGCCACTAGGGGGCGCTATAACAAGAAAATATGTAATATCTCAGCGAAAATTAAGCATATTGACATGCAGTTTGCTGGACTCTGTACTCTGTATATTGCCTAACAACTTTGTAATAGCAAGTATTGTCAAGAAATGTATTAATTTTTCTCAATGGCCAGTTGTTTGAAAATTGAGGTTTTCGAACTAGTCCGTGGAATCTGATGCTATTCCCAAACATTTGGTCTTGTTGGAATCTGTAGAGTCTGTAGGTAAATAATCTTTAAAAAAAGTATGACTTTTTAACATTGTGTTGTTACAACATGTCAACAAACTGAAGTGTGAGCTGCTTTATAGGTTCTTTCATCTATAACTCCAAGAAAAGAAGCCCAATCCAGACCAAACTTTATAAGATTATGTAAGACCATACCCTGAAGGAGCATGTCTATTATGGCTTAAATCCACCCAAAGGGGGCGCTACAATTGGACAATAACTTATTAAAAAGTATTTTTTGTGTTATAGCGCCATCTAGGATTGCAGTGGCACCACAATTTAATTATGACATCTGCTCCTCAGGCTTATCAAGCTTGTGAAATTTTGAAATTTTTGGTGAAAGCGTTTTTGAGTTATAGGTGTATATATGTGTACATATATAGCATATATTTGACTTGTGGAATACATGCTGGATCTCTCTTTTTGGGAGGGGCCTGTAAGCTACATAGTAATAGAAGTGCAAGTTTTTTTTGATAATTATTAAAGTTCAGATCCTTAGGATTCAGCTGATACCACATATGTCCATGTAAGGTAATTATCCACATAGGAGTACACGCTCAAATATTTCTGTTAGTGAAATATTTCTGATCCAAACAGACTGCCATCTGCTGGTGAGAAATAACAGCTTTCTCATATAAGACTATACATTGTGATGTTGAACTACAGTGGATCTGAGGCAAAATGCAATGTTGAGCAAAGACCATAAGGTCCAGAAACACTTCACTTGCCAGCAAGGTACAGCAGGTATGACATGACTCAGCCAAGGAAAATGACACTCTTTGGCCAGATGGTGGCAATATAGAAAAGGGATACGCGTTTAGGTCTATATATCCTACACCGTAAGGCCTAGAGACGAAATCTTTTTTTTCCCTGATTCCTTGGCTTAATTCAAACTAATCTGCCATTTGGACCATTTACCTCCGCCCACTTAGATTTTGAGCTAATATGCATAATTAGCTAAACTTACTTTTTTCCACAAGTCTGTGAATTTTTGTCCAATTCTCTTGAGCTTTGTTCACAAGAGTCTGACCATGTCTAATTATAGAATGAATGTTGACATTTCGATTCAAGAAGGCTGCCATGTGCAAATGAACCTCTTCGGCTTATCGTATGTTTTACTTGAACGTCTGTAACTCCTCCATATTTTATTCAAATGGGTTCAAATTTCAGATTCTACTTAAGGACATGATTTTAAGGGTACCATATCAGCGATGTAGGCCTATTTTTTCCAAACAGGCCTATTTTGCGAGAACCCCGTTAATTGTCGCTTGCGGCTATATTTATTATTATTATTCTTTTTCTTGGCTATAACGCAATGTGGAGCCAAGACCGTAAGGCCTAGAGACTCCATACTTGGCAGCTAGGTAGAACAGGTGTGAAATGACTCAGCCAAATAAAATTACACTTCTTGGCCTCAAGGTGGCGCTATAGCAAAGCCAAACGCGTTTAGGTCCATATCTCCTAAACCCTGGGGTGTAGAAACAAAATTCTTTTTTTCCCTGATTCGTTGATCCTTGATGTATCAAAAACGGGTTAATCAAATGTTTGCTCCGCCCACTAGAAATTAGTGATAAAGAGCATAATTTGCAAAATCTACTTTTGCGAACTAGTCCGGGGATTTTAGTCCATTTCCCTTAAGCATGGTGCCAAAATGTTCACAGGAGGTTGCAGGTCAATAATTATCCAAAAAATGTTAGAATTTCGATTCAAGATGGCCGCCATATGCAAATGACCCTCTTCGGCTTTTTGTATGTTTTACTTAAAAATTCATAACAATTTCATACTCTACTCAAATGTGTTAAAATTTCATGTTTGACTTCCTGACATAATTTTGAGGTAGCCTGTCAAAGGAGGAACCAATATACCTATAGGGGGCACTGTAAATGCTACAAGTTTATATCTCAGCATCCGTAAAGCAGATCGGACCGTCCTTTGGCATGCTGCTTCTGATGGAAAAGCTATAAGTGGAAATTTAAGGACAATGCGATTTGGGCAAAATTGTGATCGTCATCGGCCAATTAGAATTCAGCAGCTGTTTGAGTACCTTAACAAGGTCCAATCATCATGAAAATTGATTGGTACATCCCAGGGGACACTTCCTAAGTGCATAAAAATTGTCGTAACGATAGCCACTAGGGGGCGCTATATCAAGAAAATATGATATATCTCACCGAAAATTAAGCATATTGACACTCAGTTTGCTTCATTGTATACTCTGTAGACGGCCTGACATCTTTGTAATTGCAAGTGTTGTCAGAAAATGCATCGTTTTTTCACAATAGCCAGTTGTTCAAAATTGAACTTTTGTGAACTAGTCCGTGAAATTTGGCTCTATTCCAAAACAATTTACTTTGTTGGAATCTGCAGAGTCTGTAGGTAAATAATTATCCAAAAAAGTACAACATTTGGACACACTGTTGAAACAATAAATCAATTAGTCGAAGCGTGCTGAGTTTTTACATTCTTTCAGCTGTAACCCAAACAAATGAAGCCCAATCAAGACCACAATTTACATACATATGTAGAGTCTTACCCTGAAGGAGCCTGTACAATATGACAGAAATCCATCAAAAGGGAGAGCTACAATTAGACAATTACATGTTATGTGCAGTTTCTGTGTTCATGCTGGATTTCTGTAATTGGGAGGGGCCTGTAAGTCACATAGTGATGAATGTTCAGCGTTTTATTATCAATAATTAAAGTTCAGGTCCTTAGGATTCCTCTGATACCATATATGTCCATGTGAGTGAAGTATTCAAAGTGCAGTAGGCTATTAAAAAGTCTAAATGTGAATGACTTTCAGGAGCCCTTGAGGACAATAGTAAATACTTTCACCAGCAGGTGGCACTCTAGGACCATATATTGCTTTTTTCATCTACATTATTGAGATCCTATTTATCTGCACAAGTGAAAAGTCATAACATATGAACATAAATATTTATCATAATTGAAAACAGTGCTCATCAGTCATACCATGTCTTTTGCTATACATTACAACAACATCTATAACAATACCTTACACCCAATTTTCACTTGTTTGGCCAAACAGGCCCATGCTTCCTAAGGCCTCATTGTTGGCTCATAGTGCCATTTTTGCCATTGGGCCCATTCGTGTTAGGACCATGCCATCGCCGCTTGCGGCTATATTTATTCTTTTTCTTTTTCTGCCATAAAACGAATCGCACAGCCCAAACCGTAAGGCCTAGAGACTTGAGACTTGGTCAATAGGTAGTAGTCGGTCTCGCTACTCAGGCGCAAAATATCAGCCCAATTGGCCTCAAGGTGGCGCTACAGCGAAGGAAAATGCTTTCATTAAAAGATTTTCCACCCCGTGTGGCGTAGAGACGAAATCTTTTTTTTCCCTGATTCCTTGGGTCCTGACGAATCAAAAAGGTACATACAACCACTAAGCTCCGCCTACTTTTTTTTTTTTTTGCAAAACCTACTTTTGTGTACTCCTCCGTGGATTTTTGTACAATTTTCTTGAGCTTGGTGTCAAAATGTTCGCAGGAGTCTGTAGCTTAATAATTATCAATAAAAACTTGAAATTTCGATTCAAGATGGCCGCCATATGCAAATGAACCTTCTCGGCTTATTTTATGTTTTACTTAAAAATCTATAACAAATTCATGCTTTACTCAAATACGTTTACATTTCATATTCCACTTCCAGACATGATTCTGAGGTAGTTTGTCAAAGGAGAAGCCAATATTCATATAGGGGGCGCTGTAAATGCTTCAAGTTTATATCTCAGCATCCGTAAGGTGGATCGGACCGCCGCTTGGCATGCTGCTTCTATGGGCAAGGCTGTAGAGGGAAAATTAAGGACAATTCGATTCGAGGAAAATTGTGATTGTCATCAACCAATCAGCTGTCATCAGCTGTTTGACAACCTTAACAAGGTCCAATCATCATGGGATTTGACTGGTGTGTCCGTGGTTGGCCTTCCGAAGAGCAGAAAAATTGTCATAACGATAGCCACTAGGGGGCGCTATATCAAGAAAATATTATATATCTCTGTGAAAATTAAGCATATTGACACGCAGTTTGCTTCTTTTTATACTCTGCAGAGGGCCTAACAACTTTGTAATTGCAAGTGTTGTCAAAAAATGCTTTGCTTTTTCTCTGTTTCCAAATGTTCAAAATTGAACCTTTTCGAACTAGTCCGTGGAATTTTGCGATATTCCCAAACAGTTGACCTTGTTGGAATCTGCAGAGTCTGACGGTAAATAATTATCAAAAAAAGTTCAACATTTGGACAAACTTTTGTTGTAATAAAACAATTAATTGAATTGTGTGGAGCTTTAAACATTCTTTTAGCTATAACTCAAACAAATTAAGTCCAATCAAGACCAAACGTGACAGACATATGTACGGTCCTACCCTGAAGAAGTATGTACAATATGATCAAAATTTACCAAAAGGGGGTGCTACAATTGGACAAAAACTGATTAAATTGGCTTTTTTATGTTATAGCGCCATCTAGGAATGCAGTTTCACACCAACTTAATTATGACATCTGCTCCTCAGTCTGATCAAGCATGTGAAGTTTTAAAATTTTTGGGGAAAGTGTTTTTGAGTTATAGGTGTATATTTGTGTACACATATAGCATATATTTGACTTGTGGAATACATGCTAGATCTCTCTTATTGTGGGGGGCCTGTAAGCTACATAGTATTAAAAGTGCAACAATTCTTTCATTCATTCATTCATTCATTATCTGTAACCGCTTATCCAGTTCAGGGTCGCGGTGGGTCCAGAGCCTACCTGGAATCATTGGGCGCAAGGCAACAATTTTTGATCAGTATTAAAGTTCGGATCCTTGGGATTCAGCTAATACCACATATGTCCATGTTAGGTAAATATCCACATAGGAGTACACACTCAAATGTTTCTATATGTGCATTCATGGCAGAGCTAAATATATGTGAAAGTAGTTATTTCTCACCAGCAGATGGCAGTCTAAAACTATACGTTGTGCTGTTGAACTACAGTGGCTCTGTAGTGCCACTATGAATGCTATGTGGAGCAAAGACCATAAGGCCCAGAAACACCTCCCTTGGCAGCAACATCCAGCAGGTGTGAAATGACTCAGCCAAGGAAAATGACACTCTTTGGCCAGATGGTGGCGCTATAGCAAAGGGAAAAGCATTGCGGTCTATATCTCCTACACCATAAGGCCTATAGATTAAATCTTTTTTTCCCCTTATTCCTTGGCTTTAGACAAACTAATTTGCTATTGGATCATTTAGCTCAGCCCACTTAGATGTTGAGCTAATTTGCATAATTTGCAAAATATACTTTTGTCAATAAGTCTTTGAATTTTTGACCAATTCCCTTGAGCTTGGTGCCAAAACGTTCACATGAGTCTGACCCTAGGTAATTATAGAACGATTGTTGACATTTTGATTCAAGATGGCCGCCATATGCAAATGAACCTCTTCAGCTTATCACAGGTTTTATTTGAACATCTCTAACTCCTTCATACTTTACTCAAATGGGTTCAAATTTCAGATTCTACTTATAGAAATGCTTTTAAAGGTAGCATGTCAGCAATGTAGGCCTATTGCTTCCAAACAGGCCTGTTAAGCGAGAACCCCGTTAATTGCCGCTTGCGGCTATATTTATTATTCTTCCGGTTCTTTTTCTGCACTACAAACGATCGCACAGCCCAATCCGTAAGGCCTACAGACTTGAGGCTTGGTCAGTAAACCCTGTACACCCTCCAAATTTTTGTCCAATTTTCTTGAGCTTGGTGTCAAAACGTTCGCAGGAGTCTGAAGCTTAATAATCATCAAAAAAAACGTTGACATTTCAATTCAATGTAGCTGCCATATGCAAATGAACCTTATCGGCTTATCGCCCTTTTTACATGAACAGCTGTTACTTCTGCATACTTTACTCAAATGGGTTGCAATTTCAGATTCTGCTTAGGGACATGATTTTGAGGTAGCATGTCGTCGGTGGTGCGAAAATTCACATAGGGGGCGCTCTAAATACTAGAAATTCATATCTCAGCATCCGCAAGTCCGATCGGTCCGCCGCTTGGAATACAGCTGCTTTAGGCAAGGCTCTAAGTGGAAAATAAAGGACAAGTCGATACTCGCCAAATTGTAACGTCATCGGCCAATCAGATCTCAGCAGCTCCCTGACAAGCTTGACAAATGTCAATCATTATGATATTTGACTGGCATGTCCATGGTGGCACTTCCTAAGAGCAGAAGACGTTTCGTAACGATAGCCACTAGGGGGCGCTATATCAAGAAAATATGTAATATCTCAGCGAAAATTAAGCATATTGACATGCAGTTTGCTGGACTCTGTACTCTGTATATTGCCTAACAACTTTGTAATAGCAAGTATTGTCAAGAAATGTATTGTTTTTTCTCAATGGCCAGTTGTTTGAAAATTGAGGTTTTCGAACTAGTCCGTGGAATCTGATGCTATTCCCAAACAATTGGTCTTGTTGGAATCTGTGGAGCCTGTAGGTAAACAATCTTTAAAAAAAGTATGACTTTTTAACATTGTGTTGTTACAACTTTTCAATAAACTGAAGTGTGAGCTGCTTTATAGGTTCTTTCATCTATAACTCCAAGAAAAGAAGCCTAATCCAGACCAAACTTAATAGGATTAAGTTACACCATACCCTGAAGGAGCATGTCTATTATGGCCTAAATCCACCCAAAGGGGGTGCTACAATTGGACAATAACTTATTAAAAAGTTTTTTTTTGTGTTATAGCGCCATCTAGGATTGCAGTGGCACCACAATTTAATTATGACATCTGCTCCTCAGGCTTATCAAGCTTGTGAAATTTTGAAATTTTTGGTGAAAGCGTTTTTGAGTTATAGGTGTATATATGTGTACATATATATCATATATTTGACTTGTGGAATACATGCTGGATCTCTCTTTTTGGGAGGGGCCTGTAAGCTACATAGTAATAGAAGTGCAAGTTTTTTTTATAATTATTAAAGTTCAGATCCTTAGGATTCAGCTGATACCACATATGTCCATGTAAGGTAATTATCCACATAGGAGTACCCGCTCAAATATTTCTGTTAGTGCCTTCATGGCTGATCCAAACAGACTGCCATCTGCTGGTGAGAAATAACAGCTTTCTCATATAAGACTATACATTGTGATGTTGAACTACAGTGGATCTGAGGCAAAATGCAATGTTGAGCAAAGACCATAAGATTGACCATAAGACTCATATATCTCTCTCTGCCAGGTCTTTAGGATTTCACTGATACCACATATGTCCATGTTAGGAAAATATCCATAGAGTAGTACTCCCTTAAACAGTTCTAACATGAAAGACTGTAACTGCTTAGCAACACTATGTTACAGTAGTAAACCCTCACCAGTCAGAAAATACCCTTTGTTATTGTGTGTTTTATTCTGATGTACCGAGTTTCTGATGTTTACACTTGTTTCTCACAGAGTAGTGTCCCATTTAATGCCTGACATGTTAAAAGGCAAGAGCTGCACTCTGATTGGCTGTAGTGCGAGGCAACCTCCTCCCCCACACCGCCTCCTGCATTTAAATGCCCACCTGCATTTAAATATTTTAGATTTATATATAACTACTCTATAGTGGCCTGTCCACAGCACAGGTTGCTCTGATAGTGGCCTTCAGCTCTTCTGCATTGTTGGGTCTGGCGTATTGCATCTTACTCTTCACAATACACTGTAGATTTTCAATGGGGTTAAGGTCAGGCGTGTTTGTTGGCCAATTAAGAACAGTGAGACCATGGTCCTTAAACCACATACTTGTAGATTTGGCACTTTGTGCAAGTCCCAAGTCCTGTTGGAAAATGAAACCTGCATCTCCATAAAGTTGGTCAGAGTAGGAAGCATGAAATGCCCTAAAACATCCTGGTAGACGGCTGCATTGATCTTGGCCCTCAGAAAACACAGTGGACCAACTCGAGCAGATGACATGGCAACCCAAACCATCACTAGCTGTGGAAACTTTACACTGGCCCAAGCCACATGCTTCTGATGCTGTCTCTTGTTCAAGAATGGGTTCACACAAGGAATGCGATGCTGAAACCCATGTCTGGCATACATCTGTGCGTGGTGGTTCTTGAAGCGCTGACTCCAGCTGCAGTCCAGTCTTTGAGAATCTCCCTGACATTTTTGAATGGGTTTTATTTAACAATCCTCTACCACATCTTTTCCTTCCCTTCTCCTCTCTATTAATGTGATTGGACACAGAGCTCTGTGAACAGCCAGCATTTTTAGCAATGACCATTTGTGTCTTGCTCTGCTGGTGTAAGGTGTCAATGGTCGTCTTTTGGACAACTGTCAAGTCAGCAGTCTTCCCCATGATTGTGGAGGCTGTTGTCTTGAATATTGAACCTTTTCACAAAATTCAAATTATAAATTGTCATTTATAATCATCAAATTAAAAGAAATAAACACTTGACATATATCAGTCTGTGAGTAATGAATGAGTATAATATACAAGTTTAACTCTTTGAATAGAATTACGGAAATAAATAAACTTTTTCATGATATTCTAATTTTATGACCAACACCTGTAATATTCAAGTTTATGGTTAGCACTGCTCACACATTATATACCTCACACAAAGACCCTCTTACATCACATACATCACACAGAAACAAACACACCTCAGAGACTGTAGAACACAAGTCACAAACACAAGCACCTATTACAAAAATAATCTGACACTGCACATACCTACTTGGCTCAATTTCTAACAATTTTGCCATAGCCACAAATGTCAATACATCCTCTCCCGATCAATTCATACTACAGGAGTTGTCAGATTTGACTTGACTGCCATATTAAGCCAGTTAGTGCTTGAACCCGCAGATAGCCGCTAGCGGCTCTAGTTTTCTATTGTTTTCTTAATTTACGGTCTCCCAGAAAGTTCATTTAATTTTACTTTTTATTTATTTATTTATATAAAAATGTCTTCTGTTCAAGGCTCATTGCCATTACAAATATTTTTAATAATTTATAATAATAATTAATTAATAATTAATTAATAATAATATAATAATTTAATAATTTAATAATTTAATAATAATATAATAATATATATAATAATTTGAGGTTCATGAAATCATTTACAATAACTGTCCTTGAATTAAGCTCATACATTTTTACCATTGCAAATTTCTTTCCCTATTAATTTCTAAATCTCTCATTCACAGATCTCTTAATCACATTTCCCTAATTTCTCTAAACACACCCACAGAAAATTTATGGCTTCAAGGGAGAGACCAGTTCTGCCCACACACTCATGATGGACCAAAGGAAGGAGGGGGGTGGCAATTCCCCCACCTGCACCCAGTACTCCCAAACATAACTCATTCAGCTGACCATACACACACATATAGTTACAGACACTGACGCACACACATACACAGCAAGACACTCCTTTTTTCTTAACTCACTAAGCACACACACATATACATGTCATCCAACAACCCCCAACAGCGCTTACACCTTCAACATTTAATACAATTCTCATAGTCGACTCATTCACACTTTAACAGCATGCTTTTTATTTTCTGCCGCTACTTATTTCCTTATACCTTTATTCCTTATTCCTTGACTTAACCATAGACAAACAAATACATAGGCATCTTTTGGGGTGAGATCATCTTATTTTTAATTAGGTTGCATTCCATAGGCTACCATTATCTCCCAATTAATGTTTTTTACCCCAATTAAAATGCTTCCCTTAACTCCTAATGATGTGAGTGTAGGTATTTAAAAAAAAATACCTTGTATCATGCCGTATCAGGCAATCCCATGCTGTTCCACTCTCATTCAATCCATTCTCCTTTTTTTCTACAGAGTTCAGGACCGAGTTATGAACTCAAGTATCCCTTTGCACATACAATGACCAATTTAATATTTTTTTGCCATAAAACTAATTTGTTTAATTTGTTTATTACAATCACATGTTTCTATATTATTTGTTTATTACAGTCACATGTCTCTATTATTCTTGCCTCTGGGGAAATGTCCTCATGCCTGACCTATGAATAAGTTGATTCATATGCTCTTCACATGCTCACAACTATTGATCTTTTTCCTAATTTTCCATCACACCTTACAGGGTTTTGCTAATGAGACAATAAGAGGGTTTAAGTTATTTTCTAATACACAAAAAATGCATAGATTAATATTATTGAAACATGACATGGCTCTGGATTACATTTTAGCTAAACAAGGGGGCTTATGTGTGGTTTTGAACCTAACAGGATGCCTGTTGTACCTTGATTCCTGATATTTCTAATACTATGACCATTGTATTGCCATAGAAGCATAGAAGCATATAAGGGAGGCGTTGAAAGGTCCATTGAAAGGAGCTGGATGATCTGTAAATGTTTGGTTATTGGAGAAATTAGGACAATGGGAGCAATGTTGACTCGAGTTTTTGGAGCAGCTCTATTAGTGTTGTGTATAATATTTTGTTTTTGTACACTGTTGTTGATCTGCATGAAGGCTATGATATTAAAATGGGTTGGAGTTGTGATGCCTGATAATCAAGTGCAGATGGCATTATTAAGTAGGACTGATTCAGACAAACATAAGGAAGAAATTTTGGAAAGCGACCTGGTGGAGAAATATCAATTTTGAATATCTATTATTATTCTCTTAATATTCAGTAATTTCATTATTCTATTATTTTGTTAATTTTATTATTTACCAATGTATTATAATAATTGTAGGGTAAAATGTGAACTGTAGCTTTTAACTTGTATTAATGTATTAGTATTATTATCATTAATTTGTGTTTGATGTTTCTATTTGCATCTGTTATTTTAGCGAGAAATACTTGATTCTTTCTTCCAGAATGAAAAGGGGGGAAGAACACAGCACTCAAACACTCAAAAGTGGACTTTGAAACAGAACTTTGAAAGCTTGCTCAAATTCAACATGTCATCAACATCACATAAAAAGGAGATACTGCTGAAGGGCTGTAGTGTGATACAGTTTATGTAATGTGTTTTTTTTTTAGTATTGTTTTATTATTTAGTTATCTTTGGTATTGATAGAACATTATAAGTGTGATACTTAAAAATGCAACAACTGTTCATTATGTTGGTTTATAGACTGCCCATTGTGTTGGATTGTCAATACAACCCTTTTCTCACACTCTTCACACACTGATAGCAACACCACCGGAGAAATGCTAACACAGGCTTGCAGTATCCGTAGTTTCACATCTTCACAGCATAGACAATTGCCTTCAGATGACCCCAAAGATAAAAGTCTAAGGGGGTCAGATCAGGAGACCTTAGGGGCCATTTAACTGGCCCACGGCAAACAATCGACTTTCCAGGAAACTGTCCATCTAGGAATGCTCAGACCTGAAACCCAATGTGGTGGTGCACCATCTTGCTGGAAAAACTCAGGCAACGTGCCAGCTTCAGTGCATAAAGAGGAAAACACATCATCATGTAGCAATTTCACATATCCAGTGGCCTTCCATTGGTGAAGAATGGCCCCACTATCTTTGTATCCCATATACCACACCATACACTCAAGATGTGCAGCTACTGAAACTACGGAAACTATAAGCCTGTGCTAGCATTTCTCCTGTGGTGTTGCTATCAGTGTGTGAAGAGTGTGAAAGGTAAAAGTGATGTCTACCTTTGAATGCAATCAGACAGAAAGAGCTTGGCATCTTTTGCAGAATTGACTATACAAATTGAACATACCTATATACACACAAGAATATTTATTATAACTATCTTTAGTATAGAATGACTATATTTAAATGTGAATACAGTTTCTATTTATCTTTATTTATTTATTTATTTATTTCTATATTTATGCCAGTTATTTTTGTTGTTATTGCTTGTTTAGATTTGTTTAATTCATTTTTTAAAAATAAACTGTAAAAAGGCTTCTGTTGCCTTGGTCGCTTCTCTTTTGACAGCTGTGGGGGTAGGTCAGACTAATGGACCATTAACTTGACAGTGGGGAGGGGACCTCTCACCTGAGTGTTCACACCTATCTCATGCATGTTCAGTGTAGAAATCAGTGACTGAGTAAAACCTGAGTAAAATGTCACTTCACATTTGTTATGCTTTAGGAATAAAACCATATACAATTTAGAAAAAAACTATAATCATCAGAGTGTTGTCAACACCCTTGTTTACAAAGTTATGACCTCAAAAGTCTTGGCTAGAAATGTTTAGAGTGTGTTATTCACGATATATCAGCACTTCTGAAAATAGGTTTTTGTAAAGTTTAAGTTTAGGGTAGATATAGTCAAAATATAGATGTATGACACTCTTACTGATTCGACATTGTTGCTGCAGAGATTGTGCTGAACAAAAGCATGTGTAACACTTTGAGAATAAATAATTTGAGACGGGTGTAATTTGTAAAAAAAAAAAAAAAAGTCAAGGCATGTCAGACTATATGAGTGTCTGAAAACCCCTCAGATTCCATGGGGTTAAAAGAACAGACTCTGTACTGTGCAAGACAACTTAGGCCAATAGGTTTTTGAAACCCCTACATCCAGAATGTGTTTCTTTAAGAGTTTGGAGGCATTACACTAGACTTTGTTGTTGGGAGATGTATGCTTATGCATGTGGCATTAGCATGCTCCTTCATTATAATTAAAATTAACCTGCTATTAACATGGCTGCATTCCTGTTCAGAAGCGTTGTGGAATATGGGTGTTTTCTCATCCCCTCTATGATTCTCCACACCATTAGCTAGTAGAAGTGGTGGACAAAATACACAAACCATGTACTTGAAAAAGTACCATGACGTATTATGGCTCTAATGTCCTATTACCATTTTTGTAGCAAGACTCATGTTTAAACACATTATAGGTGAAAAGACTCTAGTGTCACTCTTGGTTCCCCAGTTTTTAATTAAATATCATTAAGCAGAAATTGCCAGAGTCTAAATATAATGAATTATGTTATATCAACTATTGAAATTAACTTTTACAGCACAGTACTGAAATTGTTAGGGAGGGGAAGGAAAGGGCTGGTTTCCTATCCTCCTCGAAATGTTACATGCTATGCTGAGTGCTGTTTTTTCAGTGCTAGCAACAATAGAGGCTCTATTCTCTCTAGTATAGGACAGTGAAGCATCACAATGATTCCGAAGCTGTAATTTTAAGGTATAAATATTACAGATTGTTCCTTTAAGCCCTCTCCTTTGTCTACATAGTTGCAGAGCATAGTTTAAGAGATTTCCGCAATTCTGAAACACCTGTTTTTTAAACAGTCTGCATTTTTGTTTTCCTGACTTCTTGACTGGAGCTCGTTTTTGTCTTTTGTACTTGTTTATCTCTCGGTACAGACTTTTGGGCTGTGGAATATTTCTTCTGGTTTTGACCACGCTTCATGTATTGTGTTTAACAAAATGATGTGTACCCTTAAGTATTTTTCTTTATTTGAGTCATCAGTCATCAACTACTATTCATTCATATACATGGTTTACGGATATAAGATGTCACAAATCACTCACCAGGGTGAAAGTCAGTTGGAGATTTATTAAAGGTCAATAATGATCTTTTACTTACCTCTGTTTCTGGAAATTGTTCTGTACAGGACTGTTGTGCATATTTGAGACTGTAAGTAATCACTTGTTTCAGTTCTTAGTGTGATGGAAAAATGCAAATAATATTATCATTAACCCTGTAATATGTAAGGGTAATTTAGCAATATATAATCTGAAATGATTATAATACATTGTAATCAATATGTGGTGGTCTGCTTTCCTGGTGGTACTTAGAAATTTGCCTTAACAATTTGCAGGCCTCCGAGCAGAGAAGCAAGACTGTCAGGCACGAGGGGTGCGGACTGACGGGGGTGGACTGTCACGCCCTCGTCTCGTTTAGTCTGTTTTCCTTTCTTTGCACATGGCTTTGTTTTGTTGTTGTTCCTGTCTCCGCCCCAGCCCCACCTTAGTCCTGCCTCTGTCTCATTATTGTCTTCAGGTGTTCCTCGTTTGCCTTCCTATATAGTCCCTTTGTTTCAGTGCTCCCTTGTCTGGTGTTGTGTGCGCAGATGTGTGTTACTCCCTTTTGTATGTCTCACATGTCTACCCCAGTTCATGGCTGTCTACTTTCTGTCTCTGGTTAATTCATAGTTTAGTCTTATCTAGTTTCTGTGTATCTACCCATGTTTATTTTGAGTCTATCTATGTTTAATAAAACTTCCTTGCGTTTACGTCCGTCTCCTCGTCCTCCCTGCACGGCCATGACAGAACACCAGACCAACACTATGGACGTAGCGAGGAATCCGTTTGCTCAGTGTGCAATTAGACGTACTCCTTTCAGTTCGGGTCCTGGCACTCCAATGGGGTATGTAGCGGAGGCTAAGGTGTCCTCCACACCCCGCAAACGACGGAGTCAGCGGAGGCAGCATACTGGGTCCCCCCCCTCGCCAGTGAACTACCCCCTCAAGTCCGGGGAGAATTTTGGGGGGGCGCTGAGGGTTGGTATTGTTAGCCTCAAGCCTCAGGGCAAGGGAGGTGAGGCTAACAGGGGCGCATTTCGTGAGGATCCTTGTTCAGGGGACATCTGGGATTTCCTCATGAATGCGCCCATTGGACCTCTCGAACCCACAACAGCTCCAGCACGAGCCATGCGAGTAGCCCGAGCCCAGGTCTCCAAGGGCGATTCCGGAAGACTTCACACTCCAGATCCAGCGAGGGCGGCAAGCCAGGCCGTTACGGATCCAGAGAGGGTGCCGCCTCCAGCCGCTCCTCTGCTCGTGAGAGCGGCGCAGCCAGCCGCTCCTCTGCTCGTGAGAGCGGCGCAGCCAGCCGCTCCTCTGCTTGTGAGAGCGGCGCAGCCAGCCGCTCCTCTGCTCGTAAGAGCGGCGCCTCCAGCCACTCCTGTCTTCATTAACGCGGCGCCAACGGCCGCCCCTGTCTTCGTGAGCGTGGGGTCTCCAGCCACGCCTATCTTCGTGAACGCGGCGCCTCCTGCCGCGCCTGTCTTCGTGAGCGCGGCGTGCGCCTCTCCTGCCTCCGTGGACGTCGTCGCAGTTTCTCCTGCCTCCGTGGACGTCGTCGCAGTTTCTCCTGTCTCCGTGGATGTCGTCGCAGTTTCTCCTGCCTCCGTGGGCGTCGTCGCAGTTTCCCCTGCCTCCGTGGACGTCATCACAGTTCCCTCTGCCTCCGTGGACGTCGTCGCAGTTTCTCATGTCTCCGTGGACGTCACTGCAGGTTCCCCTGTCTCCGTGGACGTCACTGCAGGTTCCCCTGTCTCCGTGGACGTCGTCGCAGGGTCTCCAGTCTCCATGAGTGTGGCTCCCTCAGCCGCTCCTCTGCTCGGGAGAGCGGCGCAGCCAGCCGCTCCTCTGCTCGGGAAAGTGGCGCAGCCAGCCGCTCCTCTGCTCGGGAAAGCGGCGCAGCCAGCCGCTCCTCTGCTCGAGAAGGCGACTTCAACGGCCGTTTCTGCCCCCGAGACTGTAGATACGGCCACTTCCGGTCGTACCCGTAAGACGGCCCCAAGGACTTCGGGGCCGATCCCCAGAACTGTGCCCAGGCTGGTTCCTTGGACTGCCCTGCAGACATTTGCCAGTCCTGGGCACCCCCATGTTATTTTGATTCCCCCGTCTGTCCCTGTCCTAGTTCCTGTCTCTGTGCTTGTCCCTGTACCCGTGTCGGCTTTCATTTCGATTCCTGTCCCCGTTACCGTGTTCGTGTCTGTTCCTGTGAGTGTCTGGTCCCTGTTCCCCTGCTTAGTCCGGTCCAGTCCCCTGTTAGTCCTGTCCAGGCCCCTTTTCAAGCCCATGTCCAGCACCCTGTCCAGTCACGTGGGTCTGCTCCTGTCTTCTCACGATTCCCATCTCCTGTTTCTAGTTCTGTCCAGCGTCTGTTAGTCTAGTCCCGTGTCTCCAGCTCAATTTCGTGTCTGTTCCCGTCCTGTCCTGAGTCCTGTCTCTTGTTGGTTTCCTGTCTTGTTTTCCGTGCTCCCTCCTGCGCCAGCTTCTGGGGGGGTTTAGGTTACGCGCCCCGGGAGTTGCGCGTTCAGGAGGGGGCATCTGTCACGCCCTCGTCTTGTTTAGTCTGTTTTCCTTTCTTTGCACATGGCTTTGTTTTGTTGTTGTTCCTGTCTCCGCCCCAGCCCCACCTTAGTCCTGCCTCTGTCTCATTATTGTCTTCAGGTGTTCCTCGTTTGCCTTCCTATATAGTCCCTTTGTTTCAGTGCTCCCTTGTCTGGTGTTGTGTGCGCAGATGTGTGTTACTCCCTTTTGTGTGTCTCACATGTCTACCCCAGTTCATGGCTGTCTACTTTCTGTCTCTGGTTAATTCATAGTTTAGTCTTATCTAGTTTCTGTGTATCTACCCGTGTTTATTTTGAGTCTATCTAAGTTTAATAAAACTTCCTTGCATTTACGTCCGTCTCCTCGTCCTCCCTGCATGGCCATGACACGGACGCACTCGCTAAAACACAGTACTTTTATTCACAAAAGATAACAAAACAAAGAGACATTTACAGAAGGACAAGAAACGGGGAGCCAAGCAGGCTAAACGGGACACAGGGAGCTAAACAGGGCGAACGGGACAGACAGACAACAAAGCGAAACAACGACAAAGGAAATGAAACGACGACGGGGGAAACTTCGGAGACAGACAGATAACATGACTGACTTGACATAGAACAAAGGTGAAATGTTCGACCTGATATAAGGACGCAGCTAGCACAGAGAATCGGTGTAACAGGGCTGTGGAATGGAGTAGCCGGCTCCGGCAGATACACGCCACAGTGGCTCAGCGCCTTCGGGAGGAGTCGATTCTTGAGTCAAGTGACTGCTCAACGGAAGTGAATCAACGGACCCGGCGTAAAAAACATGCTGGAGTTTCCCCTTCGATGGTGGATTACCCCCTCAGGTCCGGGGAAAGTTTTTGGGGGGGGGTTAAGGGTAGGGGCTGTTAGCCTCCAACCTCAGGACAACGGGCCTCCGTGGACGTTGCCGCAGGGCCCCCTGTCTCTGTGGATGTCGCCGCAGGGCCCCCTGTCTGTGTGAATGTGGCCCTGGCTGCTCCTGGTCGTGTCTGTGGGACGGCCCCAAGGACTTCGGGGCCGATCCCCAGAACTGTGCCCAGGCTGGTTCATCACACTTCCCCACAGATATTTGCCAGTCCTGGGCACCCGCATGTTATTTTGGTTCCCCTGTCTGTCCCTGTCCTGGTCCCTGTCTCTGTCCTCATCCCAGTATCTATGTCTGCCTTTGTTTCCGTCCAAGTCCCTGTCACTGTGTTCATGTCTGTCCCCGTGAATGTCCTGGTCCCTGTCCTCCTGCCTCCGTGGACGTCGCAGCAGGGCCCCCTGTCTCAGTGGACGTCGCCGCAGGGCCCCCTGTCTCCGTGGACTTCGCTGCAGGGTCTCCTGTCTCCGTGAGCGCATTGCCCACTGCACCTGTCCTCGTGAAAGCGACACCTCCAGCCGCTCCTGTCCCCGTGATGGCGGCACCCGCCGCTCCTGTCCTCGTGAAAGCGGCACCTCCAGCCGCTCCGTGATCCTGACAAAGACAGATTGAAAGACCTAGTCCAGCTATCCACCAGAAGCCTCTAAAGTGGGGAGGTGGCTCTGCTGTGGGTCAATCTGTGCCGCTGATATTGGACTGGCATTGGACACCAGGTGGGAACACAGACTCAGGTTAGGATTAGGGTGACCATGACTATGATTGAGAGCCTGGAACACTGTGTTGGAATTGAGGGCTTGGCTCTTAAGTGCCCTCTTAGCCGGAAGTAAGTCTTAAGTAATATAATTCCTTATATTAAGAATATAGAAACTTCTCAGTCAATATTGGTGAGCACTTCTCTGCTTCTGTGATTATGACCTCTGAGGCATTTTTTTCCAAAATTTTAATCCAAATTGTCTGGGTAACTAAATCCCCTTTTTTGCTTGTTTTTCAAAACCTTTTCAAATTGGATCAAGATTGTCCAGATATCTTAGGATAAGGATTTCTAGATCTGGATATTCTGTGATTTAATGCTCCTCAATTTTGCCATCTGCTGGACAAATAATCATAAATGTTTTTTATTAATGAAAAATAAAATTTAAATAATAATTAAATCATAATTAATCAATAATAATAATATATTATAAATAAATAATTAATAATTAATAATAATTAAAATAAAATCAAACATAAATCAAGCTTTTTTTAATTGCTTATTTACATTTTATCCTATCTTTAATTTTATTTTAATTGTCTACATTTTATAGTCACAATTTTGTCTGAAAAACTCTTTGAGCTACATGTATACATGAAACAAATTACTAATATTTCAATGATCATGAGAGAATTAAAAGTTTAACACAGCATTCCTCATACATAATTGTTTCTTATTCTTCCCAACACATTTACATTTTTTTAAATATGTTTGAGTGTGAGTGCTTTAAAATCACTGTTGCAGAACACTAGTTTATTTCCAAGTCATTTCTGTACCAGTTGTGTCCTCAACTTTGTTAATCCTGCTTGACTCCACCACTCAAGGTGAGATAATGATAATCTTGTTATTTGATATCAAATCTATCCAAGATAGATGCTTGAAAGACCAAATTGTAGCATTTAATCCTGGTTAAATATTAGATTGGATTACAAAATCCAGATCCAAATCTTCAGGATTGAAAAACTTGTAATCTTGTTTGAAAAACCCATTTTCAAGTTTAATTCAACTAGATTATTTTAAACTTACCAGATACCTTTTGAAAAACCAGCCCCTGGAGTGCCGCAAGGTCGTAATCTAGGGCCTGTCCTATTCTTCTTATACATGCTTCCTCTTGGTCAAATTATTATGCTGATGATTTGCAACTGTATCTACCTCTGATTCCAGGAAATAATAATCTTTTAGACATACTCAATGAGTGTATCATAGATGTTAAGAGTTGGATGGCCCACAGTTTCCTTCAGATAAATGAGAGCAAAACTGATGTTTTATTGATTGTTCCCACCACTTTATCTAAGAAATTAGAGGTAAATATGTGCCTCTTAACTCCTTTATATAGTCACAATAAAGAACTTCAAGGTCTTTTAAATTTGATAAGCAAATAAATGCAGTGGTCAAGACTTGTTTTTACCCGCTCAGAATGATCTCCAGACAACAAACATTTCTTCATGCCTCTTATTTGTCAAGTCAAGTCAAGAGAGTTTTATTGTCAATTCTGCATATGTACAGGACATACAAAGGATTAAAATTACAAACTCTCCTCTCCAAGATGCAGTAACATTTAACAAAAAATTGACTAAATTCAACTAAGACTAAGTATATAAATATATGAAAGTGAATGAACAGAGGACAAGTGCAGGACAACAGAAGACAAGTGCAGGACATACGATACCAGCAGCTCACTGATAGACATACATGAGTCAGTGGGACACTGACTGAAGACAATAACCTGATTTGGAGGTAAGATAATGGATGTACAAGGCAGTGTAAACAATAGTGCAAAAAATTGTAATAGAAGGAGGTAGGATACTGGATGTATAGGGCAGAGTAAACAGTAGTGCAAAATAATCGTAATAGGAGGAGGTAGGATGCTGTATGTACAAGGCAGAGTAGTGCAAGAAAATCGTATAACAACTAAATAAAGTGAACAAGTGCATACCTATTGAAAAAGTCACAGTTAGGTCTGATGAGGAGCTTAAGTGGCAGTACCAATATAAACAGACCCGGTGTCAACAGTAGTGCAAATACAGGGATATGAAGCCTGGAGGCTGGTTAAAGTGATTGAGTGCCTGCCTGTATTTTCAAAGTCACAGTTGGGTATTGGTGGTAGTTTATGAGGTTGCTGAGTAGTGTGTGTAGGGGGGCAGAAGTGGGGGGGGGGCAGAAGTGGGGGGGGGGGGGCAGGGAGAGAGTTCAGCATTCTCACAGCCTGATGGATGGAGCTATCCCTCAATCTGCTGGTCCTAGCCCTGAGACTACGCAGTGTCCGCCCTGATGGCAGCAGGATGAAGAAGCTGTGTAGTGGGTGGGTGGGATCACCTGTCAAGCAGAGGGCTTTTCGTAGGAGGTGGGAGCTGTATAAGTCCTGAAGGCAGGGGAGAGAGCTACCAATGATCTTCTCAGCAGTTCTCACAATATGCTGGAGGGTTCTGCAGCAGGATGCTGTGCAGGCCCCGTACCATGCAGTGAAACAGCTAGTCAGGATACTCTCGATGGCCCCACTGTAGAAGGTGATCATGATGGGGGTGGGAGCTCTTGCTCTTCTTGGAAAGGGTCATCCATGCCTTTGTCACATCTAGATTGGATTGCTGAAATTTACTGTACAATGTGGGTCATTTATATGGATACACCTTAATAAAATGGGAATGGTTGGTGATATTAACTTCCTGTTTGTGGCACATTAGTATATGGGAGGGGGAAAACTTTTCAAAATGGGTAGTGACCATGGTGGCCATTTTAAAGTAGGACATTTTGGATCCAACTTTTGTTTATTCAGTGGGAAGAGGGTCATGTGACACATCAAACTTATTGGGAATTTCACAAGAAAAACAATGGTGTGCTTTTAACATAACTTTATTCTTTCATTAGTTATTTACAAGTTTCTGACCACTTATAAAATGTGTTCAAAGTGCTGCCCATTGTGTTGGATTGTCAATGCAACCCTCTTCTCCCACTCCTCAAACACTGATAGCAACACTGCAGGAAAAATGCTAGCACAGGCTTCCAGTATCCATAGTTTCAGGTCTTCTCTGTCTAGGTCTTTCTTTGTCTAAGTATCCTGTCTAGTTATACAAGTCTGTCTATCTGTTTTGTTCCTTTCACAACTACAACTAGTTCAAAACAATGCTGCCATATTATTAACTAGTACAAAATCAAATCAAATCAAATCAAATTTATTCATATAGCGCTTTTCACAACTGATGTTGTTACAAAGCAGCTTCACAGAATTCCAGTAAGACAAAGATTTGACATGAAATGTAAAAACAAATGTAAAGCCCTCAAGTGAGCAAGCCAGGGGCAACAGTGGCAAGGAAAAACTCCCCCAGCTGAGGAAGAAACCTTGGGAGGAACCAAGGCTCACAAGGGGTGACCCATCCTCCTCTGGTCAATCTACTGGTGATAATAGTTAGTAGTCCATGAGAACTTCAGTGTAGGGACAGCTTCAAGGCACTTGGTGGTTGCTGGAGCGTGGGCAGCTGGTCTGAAGCATGGAGGAGGATCTCGACAGTCATCCATCAGTGTCCAGACAGACAGGTGGGCAGTTGTTTACTCGGAAAGATGTAAAGGGATGGAATTAGTTTTGAACTGTTTTGTGTTTGTAAAGTAGAAAATATGAAAATTTCCAGAGTGTGGCTAACGACTCCGGCAGATCTGACTATGACAGCTTTAACTAAAAGGAGAGAACCAGGAGGACACACAGACACAGGAGCATCCTGAAACACTGGCATCCCTCCGCTCCACCGTCAACAAACCTGAGTGATCGCGAGAAGCGGCGGGACGACAGCACCAGCGTCTCAGTTTACTATAATTCCCTGTGTTCATGGACCCCCCGAATCTGCCGCCTTTATCTATGGGGGAGCATTAGCTACCAAAAGATAAACTAAACAAATTAGTTTTTAGCCTAGATTTGAAGATTGCGACTGTGTCTGAGTCCCGAACATTTTCTGGAAGATCATTCCAGAGTTTGGGGGCTTTATAAGAAAAGGCTCTTCTCCCAGCTGAGGCCTTCTGAATTCTGGGAACAATTAAAAATCCAGTATTCTGTGATTTGAGTGAACGTGGAGGTTCATATTAGGAAATTGTAGCTTCAAGATATTCAGGAGCAAGCCCATGTAGAGCTTTATATGTTAATAACAAAATTTTGTAGTCAATGCGGAATTTAACAGGCAGCCAATGAAGTGATGATAAAACTGGGCTGATATGTTCAAATTTTCTAGTTTTATTGAGGACCCTAGCTGCAGCATTTTGAACTAGTTGAAGTTTTCTTAAATTGCTGCTGGTGCATCCTGACAGTAGTGCGTTACAGTAGTCAAGCCTTGAAGTAATAAAGGCATGTACTAATGTTTCTGCGTTCTGAAGGGATAAGGCATTTCTAATCTTAGCAATATTGCGAAGATGTAAAAAAGCTGTCCTAGTGATACTACCTATGTGTTGATCAAATGATAAATCCGGGTCAATTATGACACCAAGATTTTTTGCTGCTGAACCAGGTTTAACTGGAAAGTCAGTGAGATTTAAAATTAAATCTGATAATTTATTTCTTGCCACTTTTGGGCCCAAAAGCAGGACCTCTGTTTTGTTGCTGTTTAGAAGGAGGAAGTTACGCAACATCCAGCCTTTCACGTCTTTTACACAGTCCTCTATTTTCTTTAATCTGTGTTTGTCATCGAGCTTGGCTGAAATATACAATTGTGTGTCGTGTGCGTAACAGTGAAAGTTAATGTCATGGTTTCTTATAACTGTGCCTAGCGGTAACATGTATAATGTAAATAATAATGGTCCTAAAATAGAGCCTTGTGGAATTCCAAATCTTACTTTAGAATAATTTGAATTTAGATTGTTTACTTTTACGAATTGATAACGTTCCGTTAAGTAAGATTTGAACCATAATAGGGCTGTCCCTGTGATTCCAACCATGTTTTCTAACATTTCTATGAGAATATTGTGGTCTATTGTATCAAAGGCTGCGCTTAGGTCAAGAAGCACCAACAGGGATACGTGGCCTTGATCAGAGGCAAGAAGAAGATCATTTGTTATCTTGACTAGAGCTGTCTCTGTACTATGATGTTGCCTGAATCCAGATTGGAATTTTTCATATATATGATTCTTATGTAGATATGAACTAAGTTGTTGGGCCACAGCTCTTTCTAAGATCTTGGACAGAAATGGCAAATTAGAAATAGGCCTGTAATTAGACAGTGTACTAGCATCAAGATTTGGTTTCTTGATCATAGGTTTAATAACTGCTAGTTTAAAAGCTTTGGGTACATGGCCCAGACTAAGGGATGAGTTTACTATAGTTAAAAGAGGATCAATAATAGCTGGTAGTACTTCTTTGAGCAACTTTGTGGGAATTGCATCAAGTGTGCAAGTTGTACAGTTTGCGGAGGTGATAATCTTCTCTAGTTCTAACTGTGGGAGTGGGTAAAAGGTTTCAAGTCTTTCTTTTACAGTTACATTATGTTTTATATCATTCACATCGGGTGGCAGCCAGGATGGATTTGATCCTGTGGCTTGAGTTTGTTGTCTAATATTCTCAATTTTATTATTAAAAAAGTCCATAAAATCTTTACTGGTGAGAGTTGCTGGAATTAGTTGTTCAGAACCTGCTTGATTTTTTGTAATTCTAGAAAACACACTAAACAGTGCTCTCGGATTATTTTTATTATTGGAGATCAGCGAGGCCAGATATGCTGAGCGAGCTTTAGTGAGGGCATTTCTATACTCTATAAGGCTGTCCTTCCAGGCAGAATGGAACACTTCAAGCTTGGTTGATCGCCATTTCCGCTCTAGTTTTCGTAATGTTTGTTTTAAAGTACAGGTCTTATCATTATACCATGGTGCGAGCTTTTTCTGTCTTATACTTTTATGTTTAAGTGGTGCTACCTTTTCTAAAGTAGATCGACAGGTATTTTCTAGGTAATCGGTTAGTACATCTAGGTCCATTGGGTCTGATGGAGTTGGAACTGGGGTCAACCTACGTTCTGGTAGGTTTTCTATAAATTGTAGGGCGATAGATGGTTTTATTATACGCTTTGTAGAATAGCGAGGGTTCTTACATATATTATGGCTAAAACGTAGCTCATATGAAATTAAGTAATGATCGGAGATTGCTGAGGATTGCGGTAAGATATTAATTTTGTCAATGTTAAGACCTAGTGTCAGAACTAAGTCTAAAGTGTGGCTGCAGTAGTGTGTAGTCCCTGTTACATTTTGAGTAATACCAATAGAGTCTAATATTGAGGTAAATGCCTTTTTAGTGGGTCACTTTCCTTCTCAAAATGGATATTGAAATCTCTTACAATTATAACTTTATGATTGCACACCGCTAGGTTCATAGCAAAATCGCTGAATTCTTTCAGAAATTCTAAGTAAGGCCCTGGTGGTCTGTAAATGTTGCATGATAAAAATGCGTACTTTTTTGTGACCGGATTTGTAATAATAGTGGAGAGAACCTCAAAAAAGAGAAGGTGTCACATTGTTTAATACTAATTTCTAGGGTATTTTGGTAAATTACACATACTCCACCTCCTTTGCCTGATATTCTTGGGCTATGTGCATAATTATAGCCTAGGGGGGTGGCTTCATTTAGTGCTAAATATTCATTTGGTTTAACCCATGTTTCCGTGAGATTGAATTTATGATCACTTATAATATCATTTACGATGAGTGCTTTTGAGTTTAGTGATCTTATGTTGAGTAACCCAAATTTTAGTTCTGAGGTGTTGCTGCTAGGTGTTGTGTATGATTTAATATTGATTAGGTTGCTGAAACAAGCTGATTTTGTTTTTCTACTTTTACATTTAGTTCGGGGGAAAGACACAGTC
This sequence comes from Hoplias malabaricus, assembly GCF_029633855.1. Taxonomy (NCBI): domain Eukaryota; kingdom Metazoa; phylum Chordata; class Actinopteri; order Characiformes; family Erythrinidae; genus Hoplias; species Hoplias malabaricus. Next base: position 13,330,706 of record NC_089815.1, on the reverse strand, counting down.
TCAATACAGTTGAACCTGGGTGACGCCTCAAGACAGTTCGCAGACGGTCGGTTTAGCCTGTCTGTCTGTGGCCTGGTCCCAGCTCTGGATTGTCAGCAGCTATCTATACTACTCTGCTGACTAACTAAAAGACTATGTGCCATGCTGCAAGAAAGTAAGGCAGCACCCTCCCGCGTGGGGTGGATACCATCCCTACCTATAAGGCCAGGCTTGCCCTCAAAACGTAACCAATTGTCTATAAAGCCCACTTGATTTTTGGAACACCACTTGGACATCCAGCTGTTTAACGCCCAAAGTCTGCTGTAAGCTTCGTTGCCACGCCGCATTGGTATGGGGCCAGAGCAGATTACGGCATCGGACATCGTCTGGGCCAGTTTAATCACCTCTGTAATATTACCCTTAGTTACCTCAGACTGCCGCAGACGAATATCATTGGCCCCTACATGAATGACTACCCTCGAATATCTCCTATTAGCTAACAGTCTAAGGTTGCCACTAATATCCGGTGCTCTGGCTCCCGATAAACAGCTAACTGTTACTGCCGGCGCCCCTAAAGGAGAAGCTAGTTTCACGTGTCGAACAATAGAGTCTCCTATAACCAGAGCACTCTTAACAGGCTCCTCAGCGGGTGCTTCGCTGAGCAGGGCAAACCTGTTTGACACGCGAATCTGAGGAGTGTGGTGTCCCGGTGGGCTAGCTTTGGCCTCAGCGTTAGCATCAGCCTTAGCTTTCCGGCTATGATGCCGAGACGTCACCCATTCACCCCGCTGTGAGGGCTCTAATGCCGGAGTCGTGGGGGTGCTAACTCTTCCTAAGGCACCCGGAGTTGCTAACACTGAATCTCGCTGTTTATCCCTTAACAATAATAAGCTCCGGGTGCGCACTTCTAGCTGGTCCACTTTATCCACCAGAGAGCTAACTAGCTGACACTTAGTACAAACACAACCACTATCTTTATCGCTAGAGGTGGAAAAGGAGGATAAACTAAACATGCCACACTCTGAGCAGGCAAAACAGCCAGTAGTAGCCATGGAATTGCAGGTACTTACCGCTTTTAGTTGATTTTAGTAACTTACACCAAGAACGTTACTCCAGGGTCCGGTGGCAGTTTTAGTGCCTCTGTAATGAATATTCCTGCGGAGACAATCTAAAAGATAGATCTATGGATGGTTAGTAGGTTACAGATATAAATATAGAAATAACAGTGGAAACGAGTAAACAGGAAAACCCGAGCGATCAAAACAGCTTCCAAACTGGTACAGGAACAGCCAAACGGGTTCCTGTACCCGTATAAAGGAGCACATCACTCCTGTCTTGGCTTGCTTACTATGGGTCCTAGTGCATTAGAATTCAATATAAGATTTTAATGATGGTTTTTAAAGCTTTGAATGTGCACCTGATTTCACTGTGGGCATGCCTTTAACCTATGCACCTGCAAGATCTCTAAGGTCATTTTCATTATTTCTTCTGTCTGTCCCAAGGGCTTTTCTGAACCTAAAAGTGAATCATGCCTTTGCTGTTGCTGCTCCAGTGTTCTGGAACAGACTCCCAAGTGACATTAGACTTGCCTGACCTGTAACTGTTTGTCACGCCTTGGTTCTGTCATGTGTCTGTTGTTCCCACCCTGTGCTTACGTTTCTGTCTTCGCCCTAGTCCCGCCCTAGTTCCACCTCCATCTCTGTGTCTCAGGTGTCCTTGTGTGTATTTAAGTTCCTTTGTCTCAGATTTTCTTGGTTGGACATTCCTCATTCGCTCGTCTGTCTCTGGTCTGTTTGTCTCGTCTGTTCCTCATTCCTTTCAAGTCAGTCTTTGTATCTCTCTTGTCGTAAGTCTGTGTCTTTACTCAGTTTAGATTTCTCTATATCTGTCTCTCCATGTCTACGTCTCTGTTTAGCTCTCCCTGTCTAAGTCTCTGTTTAGCTCTCTTTGTCCAGGTTAATCTGTTTAGTTTTCTCTGTCTAGGTTTCTCTGTCCAGGTCATTCTGTCTAGATCTCTCTAAGTATATATTTTTCTAAGTATCCTGTCTAATTATTCAACACAGACACACACACATTCACACCTACGGACACTTTCGAGTCGCCAATCCACCTGCAACGTGTGTTTTTGGGACTGTGGGAGGAAACCGGAGCACCCGGAGGAAACCCACGCGGACACGGGGAGAACACTCTGTTTTGTTATAAATAAGTTATTGTGTTATAGCGTGTGTGTCCACCTCCGTCAGTCCACCCGATCCTGACAGTTTTTAAATAGAAACTCAGAACTTTTTTTTTATTGTTTAGACATCAACAGCTGTTAATCTTTTTAAGTGATGGACTGATGTCTGTGTTAATGTATTGTGTTAATGTTTGTGTCAATATGGCTTCTTGATCTGGCAGTCTGATGGATGGGTCTGGGTTGGGTGAATGCCAAGAGACCTGTCTGACTGAATTGTTCCACCTGTAAAGTTTGGTGGAAGAGGGATAATGTTATGGGAATATGTTTTAGGGTTTGGCATAGGCCCTTGGTTCCAGTGAAGGAAAAACTTATTTCTTCAGTATACCAAGACATTTTGTACAAATGTATGCTTTGAAATTTATGGGGAAACTTGGGGAAGACCCTTTTTTTTTTTGTTCCAGCATGACAATGCCCCAGTGCATAAATCAAGGTCCATAAGTGCATGACTGGGTATATTTGCTGTGGAACTCGCCTGGAAGAGCCCTAACCCCTAATATATCGAACACCACTGGCTGAACTAGAATGGAGATTGCAAGCAAGGCCCTCCCGTCCAACATTATTATCTGACTTCACAAATGTTCATCTGGATGAATGGGCAAAAAATCCCACAGATACACTCCAAAATCTTACAGAAAGCCTTTCCAGAAGAGCAGAAGCTGCTACAGATGGAAAGGCAGGACCAACTCCACATTAATACATTCAGATTTAGAATGGAATGTCATAAACACTCATGTATGTGTAATGTGTAGATGTCCAAATACATTTGTCCATATAGGGTATATTTTACTGATTTTCATTTAGCTAATGTTTGATTTGTATTATTTATAGTTCACTCTTTCTAAATGCTTGAAATTGTTCAATTAGATCAGCAGCTGTGGAGCTGTCTGGTGATATATTGCTCTTCCTAGAAATGTACCTGTAGAGTAGATTATGATTGTGAAATTGCCCATGGTCTTTTCCTCTCTGGTTTAATAAATGTATTCTAAATGTACCAGTTTTAATATTACATTTTCAATATTAAACACTCCTTCAGTTTGGCGCCTGCAGCACACACAGCGCTGTGACAGATGATAATATTGCCAGGATGTTAAAAATGCAGGAGGCTGAGCCTGCTGCACTGAGGTCAATGAAGGCTGACTTTGAGTGTGTGTGCTTGTGTGTCCATGAGGGGAAGTTTCAAAATCAGGAACATAATTATACATTAATATACAAATAATTGATCAAATATATACTGTTGTGTGTACATGTCATTGAATAAATATGCACTACAACGCGCTCAACTTTTGTTCAGAATCAGCTTCTTATCACTGGTAAAGACGTGGCTTTCCTCTCAATCATTCACAGTGCTTTAAACAGTGTAGACGCTGAGTGTCCACAGAGTTCAGTAGCGAAGCAGCGAAGTGCAGCAAAACGAGACGAGTCATTGGATAAATGCTGGGCTTTGTCCCACCCATCGGACGCTCAGCGTCTCTGGGGGTCTATGGGGCAGTGGGCTGGCCTCGGCTGGCCCGGACGGTCAGCTTCTGCATGATGATTGGATGATCTGTCTAAGGCTGAATCCCTTTTTGATGGACAGCGAAATGAGCGAATCAGCGATCCTTTGGTGTAAAGATCCGTGGGAGCACAGGCGGACACACTTCACATGGGCCAAGGCCGTTTAAGCAGCCTAGCTCTGCTGGCCATTGAGAGGACACTAGTAAAGTCCCTGGAAAAGACGCCTTGTTGGTACGACAGGGTTAAAGATCATTTTCTTTAAAAGGAACGGAGGGTAGAATTTACGTATAAATAAAGCAACACATTTTATGATGTAGGCTGAAATTGAGCTTCCCCTCCTTGAAAGACCAGCATCCGCCACTGATATATATATATATATATATACACACACACACACATTTACATGCTACAAGCATGCCATGAGTGACATAAGCAGTAAACACTTTGACTGAGCATTTCTGAATTAAAACAGCAAACTTACAAAGTCAGTCTTATTGAGACAACCAGAATTTCATTTTCGCTCTATCCTGGGTGAAACCTTAGCACCCAGTGCAGTCCTCCAGGTTGACAGTCGCTCCTGGTTGAGAGTAGGCTGCGCTGTAAAAAAACATTTGTTAAGCAATAAGTCATGAAAACATCTTTTTGTCATTTTCTTTACCTTATCAAAATATGTTTTGTTATTTCAGCTAAATTTTATGAGTTTTCAGCATTTAAACTCAAGTTTTTTAATTACTTCAATGAAGAGGAAATTTGAAGGAGTGAAATGAACTTGAAAACTGTGAGTTATGGCTATAGGCCTTTCTCTGTAGTGAGAACAGTTTTTTGTCAAAGCCTTTACCCTCAGGATGAAACAGCATCTTTGGTGAGGTTTTGGTTGAGTCTCATTACAATTTATACATAAATGCTGCTTGTCACTTGTTCTTATTCTCTGATGTTTTTTTCAGAGAGTATCAATAAAGAGCAGTAAAGTGCAACACACATCCAATAGCTGTATTGGAGGCACAAGTGAAAAGAAGAAATTTCTTATTTTAAGTGCTCCATGTGCTCTGGACAGCTTTTGCTGTAAACAAGGACATTGTCTAAAATATACAAGGCAGATTTTCCAAGACAGTCCCTGTAGGACTAGTTGAATGAGATTCTGGAAAGTGTCAGGAGCATTTACCAATCCCATTGACATCACTTGAAAATGGTCTTTGGTGGGCCAGTATACAAATGACAGAAGTCCATTCTGTCACATGTCCATGCCTCATCTAGAGTAATCCCTACTGTGATGTAGGAATATGAATAGGGAGCTGGAGTAGAATGATATACAACTGAATGCTTACTAGATGACTGCACATGAGATGCAGGACATGTCCCTGCCCGTGCACCTCTGCTGAGGAGAGGGAGAACCATGATGTCTAGAATAATTCCTACCATAATTATCATGAAGCTTCATCTTTTGTGCTGCCATGTCTTTGTGTAACCCATGTCAGTGTATTTCAATGTTATCAGTTCAGATAACAGAGATACTCCAGATTATTTTCATGCCTACATCTATAGGATTGTTTTAAATGAACAGAAATAGATTTGTTCACCTTCACATACATGGACAGATCATGTTTTATTTATTTATTTGGAATTTGAACTACACTTGAACTTTGCTTTACTATACTCCCTGAGCCAAGTCTTCGTTCTTGTATCGTCTGCTCATTGCTCAGTGCACCTTCGGCTTTCCGGTGTCCGGCATTGGCAACAGAGACGTTGTGTTGTGAATGGGCGGTAGGGACAGAATGCATTCAGGGAAAGAGGATTGATGGAGATTTATCAAACACTTTTAGTATTATTTTTAATCATTTTTATTTAACTGAGAGCTCTTATTGTCGTTGTTTTTTTTAAATTGTTATATTATTATTGTTATTCATGATTCTTTATGAATAAAGTGTATATTTTTGCACATTTAGATATTTGTTTTGTTTGCTAACTGTATTTATTTATTGGTAAATAGACAAGCCTAAATCAAGGCTCACAATAGGTGATCTATCCTCCACTGGTCAATCTACTGGTAATAATAGTTTGGAATCTGTGAAAACTTCAGTGTAGGGTGGGCACCTCCAAGGCACTTGGTGGTGGCTGGAGTGTGGGCAGCTGGTCTGAAGTGTGGAGCAGGAGCTTGACAGTCATCCATCAGTGTCCAGCCGGTCATGGGCGGTTGTTTACTTGAACAAGGTAAAGGGATGGAATTAGTTTCAATCTGTTTATAAAGCAGAAAATGTGAACATTACCAGAGTGTGGCTAATGATTCCGGCAGACCTGACTATGACAGCTTTAACTAAAAGGAGATAACTAGAAGGACACACAGTAAACAGTACTCTTTGATTATTTTTATGATTGGAGATCAGCGAGGCCAGATATGCTGAGTGAGCTTTAGTGAGGGCATTTCTATATTCTATAAGGCTGTCCTTCCAGGCAGAGTGCAACACTTCTAGCTTGGTTGATCACCATTTTGTAAGTATTCAGTTAGTACATCTAGCTCCATTGGATCTGATGGAGTGGGAACTGGGGTTGATTGTTCTGGGAGGTTTTCTTTAAATTGCAGAGTGTTAGATGGCTTTATTATACGCTTTGTAGAATAGCGAGGGGACGTACATATGTTATGGATAAAACATAGAGCATATGAAATTACAGGGGTTGGACAATGAAAGTGAAACACCTGTCATTTTAGTGTGGGAGGTTTCATGGCTAAATTGGACCAGCCTGGTGGCCAATCTTCATTAATTGCACATTGCACCAGAGTAGAGTGTGAAGATTCAATTAGCAGGGTAAGAGCACAGTTTTGCTCAAAATATTGCAACGCACACAACATTATGGGTGACATACCAGAGTTCAAAAGAGGGTAAATTGTTGGTGTACGTCTTGCTGGCGCATCTGTGACCAAGACAGCAAGTCTTTGTGATGTATTAAGAGCCACGGTATCCAGGGTAATGTCAGCATACCACCAAAAAGGACAAAACACATCCAACAGGATTAACTGTGGACACAAGAGGAAGCTGTCTCAAAGGGATGTTCGGGTGCTAACCTGGATTGTATCCAAAAAACATAAAACCACAGCTGCCCAAATCACGGCAGAATTAAATTTGCACCTCAACTCTCCTGTTTCCACCAGAACTGTCCATCTGGAGCTCCACAGGGTCAATATACACAGCCGGGCTTCTATAGCCAAACCTTTGTTCACTCATGCCAATGCCAAAAGTCAGTTTCAATGGTGCAAGGAGCGCAAATCTTGGGCTGTGGATAATGACACATGTATTGTTTTCTGATGAGTCTACCTTTACTTCCAAACACATCCAGGAGAGTTACGGTGTGGAGGAGCCCCAAAGAATTGTACCACCCAGACTGTTGCATGCCTAGAGTGAAGCAGAGTGAAGGGGTGGATCAGTGATGGTTTGGGCTGCCATATCATGGCATTCCCTTGGCCCAGTACTTGTGCTAGATGGGCGCGTCACTGCCAAAGACTACCGAACCATTCTGGAGGACCATGTGCATCCAGTGGTTCAAACATTGTATCCTGAAGGCGGTGTCTTGTATCAGGATGACAATGCACCAATACACACAGCAAGACTGGTGAAATATTGGTTTGATGAACATGAAAGTGAAGTTGAACATCTCCCATGGCCTGCGCAGTCACCAGATCTAAATATTATTGAGACACTTTGGGGTGTTTTGGAGGAGCGAGTCAGGAAACGTTTTCCTCCACCAGCATCACGTAGTGACCTGGCCACTATCCTGCAAGAAGAATGGCTTACAATCCCTCTGACCACTGTGCAGGACTTGTATATGTCATTCCCAAGACGAATTGACGCTGTATTGGCCGCAAAAGGTGGTCCTACACCATACTAATAAATTATTGTGGTCTAAAACCAGGTGTTTCGGTTTCATTGTGCAACCCCTGTATATACTGGTGCAACTCAATAAATTAGACTATCAACAAAAAGTTAATTTATTTCAGTAATTCACTTCAAAAAGTGAAACGGGCAGCACTTTGAACACATTTTATAAGTGGTCAGAAACTTGTAAATAACTCATGAAAGAATAAAGTTATGTTAAAACCAAGCACACCATTGTTTTTTTTTTGTGAAATTCCCAATATGTTTGATGTGTCACATAACCCTCTTCCCACTGAAAAATTAAAAGTTGAATCCAAAATGGCTGACTTCAAAATGGCCACCACCCATCTTGAAAAGTTTTCCCCCTCAAACAGGAAGTAAATATCACCAACCATTCCCATTTTATTAAGGTGTATCCATATAAATGGCCCACCCTGTAGATACATTTTACAGATTTGTAGCGGTGTACAATCAGCAGTGTTTCCACTAAAGAAGTGTGATATTAGTTGCAAACTGACAAACAGGTGCCACAATTAAAAAGTACCATCAATAAAGCCCAACGATTCTTATTCAACATTCCAAATCCTGCACTATTATATTAAACATGTCAAATCAAATTTTATTTATATAGCACTTTTCACAACAAAAAGTCATCACAAAGTAGCTTTACAGAGATCTGGGTCCAAGCCTCCTATGAACAAGCCAGGGGCAACAGTGGCAGAGAGAAAATCCCTCAGCACACGAGGAAGAAACCTTGGAAAGAACCAAGACTCATACAGGGAAACCCATCCTTCTCGGGTCGACACAGAGAACAGAACAGAAGTAAAAGTGAAATGATGACAGATGAAGGGGTTATAGTAATGTGAATGTAGTACATTAGTGATGTATGAGTCTGAGGAAGGAGGAGGGGATCAGTGATTCTGTGTGAGTTAAAAGTGGGTGCAGAGTTAATTTGATATAAAACAGCATGGCCAAGCATGATAGTGTAGATGAGACAAGGCCAGGATCTTGTACAGGATACACAGGGGCTGGATCAGGGCAACATCTGGAGAGCAGCAGGACATCTCTAAGCATGAGAGACAGGAGAAAGAAAACCAATCAAAAGGAACAAATAAAAATACAGAGTTTAGTAGGGTCATGGTAAAGAATGGGCAAAATTGTCCTGCGAAAAAAGTTTCCACGGGTCAGGCAAGAGAACCCAGTGACAGACAGCGTGTTGGCGGTTACTAGAAAGCTAACTAAAAAAAAGCTGTAGTTATGGTAGTATGACAGGGTTAATACAGAACAGTAATATGAAAACCAGCTCTAACACCAATAGAGAAGAAGTAACCTGAAAGTGAGTGATTAACCAAAAGCTTGTTTGAAAAAGTAGGTTTTTAATCTAGATTTAAAGATTGAGAGGGTGTCTGAGCCCCGAACAGTAACCGGAAGGCTATTCAAGAGTTGAGGAGCTTTGTGAGAAAAGGCTCTTCCTCCTGCAGTGTTTTTCTTAAAGCGAGGAACAAAGAGTAGATGGGCATCCTGTGAACGAAGTGTACGTGAGGGGCGATAAGGTATGAGAAGTTCAGTAAGATACTGTGGGCCTAAACCATTTAGAGATTTATAAGCTAAAAGGAGTATTTTATAGTCAATGCGAAATTTTACAGGTAGCCAGTGTAGGGACGAGAGAACTGGGGTGATATGGTCGAATTTTCTAGCTCTAGTGAGCACCCTGGCTGCTACATTTTGAACTAACTGAAGCTTGTGTAACGCTTTGCACGAGCTTCCTGCCAGGAGTGCATTGCAGTAGTCTAGACGTGAAGTTATAAAAACATGCACTAGTTTCTCTGCATCTTTTAAGGATAAGATATGCAGAATTTTGGCAATATTGCGTAGGTGGAAGAAGGCGGTTTTGACTGTATTGGATGTGGGTATCAAATGTGAGAGTCGAATCAAAGGCTACCCCTAAGTTTTTGATGATGGTATTGTGTCTTACTGTTGAATTATCAAGATTAATAGCAGCATTTCTGAGTGAATGTATCTGAGTATCTGTACCTAGTAACAAGACTTCAGTTTTATCAGAATTTAACATGAGAAAATTTTGCATCATCCAGTCTTTAATTTCAGTTAGACATTCTGTTATTTTACGTAGACAAGCAACATCATTAGGTTTGGCTGATATATACAGTTGTGTCATCAGCGTAACAGTGGAATTTAATACCATGCTTACGGATTAGTCTACCCAGTGGCAGCATGTAGAGTGGGAACAATACAGGGCCAAGCACAGGGTTGTGGAACACCATATTTAACTAAAGTATGATTAGAGGATTTATTATTCAGATAAACAAAATGATAACGGTCAGATAAATAGGATCTGAACCAAGAGAGGGCAGATCCTTTTATTCCTACCAGATTTTCCAGCCTATCAAAAAACATCACATGATCTATGGTATCAAACACTGCACTAAGGTCAAGCAGCACCAGAATAGAGATATAGCCCTCATCATGTGAAAGGAGTAAGTCATTAGTTACTCTTATTAGAGCCGTTTCTGTGCTGTGATTTGGTCTAAATCCAGACTGAAATGTCATGAATGTCATTGTTTTGTAGGTAAGAGCACAACTGCTGTGACACAACTTCTAGAATCTTAGCAATAAAAGGGAGGGTTAATATTGGCCTGTTGTTTGAGAGCACAAGAGGGTCAAGATTGGGTTTCTTAATAATTGGTTTGATTACCGCTAGTTTCAGAGGTTTTGGTACATATCCAATGTTGAGGGATGAGTTTATTATTGTGAGCAATGGTCTAATGACTTTAGGTAAAATTAGTTTAAATAATTGTGTTGGTAGAGGATTCATGAAGTTGATTTAGATGAGCTAATTAAACTAAGCAAGTCATTTTCATCGACAGAATTTAAGTAGTCTAAGTGCACCGATGTGACTTTGGACTAATTTTGGATTTTGAGGCGAATGTTAGGTTATAATTCATGTTTGATTGGTTGCTTCCTTGATATTCAGCCTGCTGGATAAAAGTATATCCTCAACAAATGACAGTCAGTCAGAACAATTTGTGAAATTATGTAAGATCCTGAATGTCATTGTTACTACATCTGAGGGAGCCAGCATAGCCAGCTTCCATATTTAACTTTATACCTAACTTTATACCCAACTACGGAAGCTCCAATTGCATCACGTCTGTCCATGACAGACAGGTCGACTTGGACCAGGCTCCACCTCTGCCCCTTAGCCACAGTCGACCTCCTTGAGAGGGTTAATCGCGCTTTCTTCCCGTAAAGGTCTACAAGCTCCCTCGGCACTCTAGGCAAGGCTGTGCTCGCTAAACAGTTCTTAGATGGCCCGTCATTGGAACCCGTCACCAAACGCGACTGCAGCTTAGCATTAGAAGTGCTGAATAAGTCCCTTCATCAAGAAGTGCACAAGAAGTAGGCTCAGCATAGCTTGAGGCTAAATGCATCAAGTTGGACCTTCAACTTGGCCAACGGGCTAGTTAGCTGGCCACCTAGATATTACTCAGAATTTAGTTAACGTGTCACGATGAGTTGTATTTCTTTTATCAGGCCTTGCTGACGTTAATTAAACTTAAGTTCTCTCCCCTCTCAACCATTATGTCCTCAGTTTCGACCCCCGCCAAAGGGAAGGAACCAGATGTTAAAGAGGAAGCATCCCACCTGTGTTCAGCATCATGTGGAGCCACCATCTCGGGTAGGGACTCTCACCCTATGTGCATTGTTTGTATGGGAAATAAACATGCCCAAGCGTAACTGGCGAACTCGCAAATATGCACTCACTGTGCTTTGATGCCACAGAAAGTAAGAGAGAGAAGGTTGAGAGTGGCTGTAGCGAATGAAAAGGATCACTATCTGTCAGGAGCGGTACCCAAAGCTACAGCCAGCAACCATCAGCCACGAGCCTCCATGAGCTGGGCGGACATGATGGAAGATGAATCCCTGAAATGCCTTCCCTTTTTAAGGATGTCCTCACTCAAGCGGATCGGGGGGTGAGGACTCTGACTGCGATGCCAAATCTGATCTCCTCTGTGCGGGCGTCATGGAGAAGGACAAAGAGGATGACTCCACCTTCCCAGCCCAACAGCCCAGACCACTCAGTGCATACGACACTGGCTCTCAGGCTGACAGTAACCTGTATGAGGTGTGTAAACGGGCTGCTGCTGAACTGGCCATACCTTGGCCAGCAGCATTGAACGAAGAAGGAGCAGAAAGGTATTATGATGGGAAAAGGCTCTCTCAATTAGAAAGCTTCTTCCTGCGGTCCCTGCCTGCATGAAGAAAATGGGTCACTGCTGGTCCAGCCCTGGGGCGGCATGGTGGCGCAGCAGGTAGTGTCGCAGTCACACAGCTCCAGGGGACTGGAGGTTGTGGGTTCGATTCCCGCTCCGGGTGACTGTCTGTGAGGAGTTTGTGTGTTCTCCCCGTGTCTGCATGGGTTTCCTCCCACAGTCCAAAAAACACGTTTGTAGGTGGATTGGTGACTCAAAAGTGTCCATAGGTGTGAATGTGTATCTGTGTTGCCCTGTGAAGGACTGGCGCCCACTCCAGGGTGTATTTTCACCTTGCACCAAATGATTCCAGGTAGGCTCTGGACCCACCGCGACCCTGAATTGGATAAGCGGTTACAGATAATGAATGAATGGTCCAGCCCTTTTAAGAGCAAGTTTCCCATGAAGGGTTGCCAATTCATGAAGTTTCCCAATTCATGGGATGGTGGAGCTGGGGCTGACCGGACACCTGAGAGTCATCAGTGGCCTACCACCTCCATCCTAACCGACACATCATCTCAGCCTCCTTCAACATTTCTCTACCCAGTAATACGGATCGCTTCATAACATCCATTTTTCAACGTGTGTACAATTATGCTGTCCAGTCAGTGTGCTCTCTGAACATGTCACAATTCTGTCAGAGTATCAGGCAGAAATTCTGGAGGATACGGTGCGACAGTTGGATTCCGGGGCACCGAACCCCGCTCTCTGGGACAATATGTGTGGTGAATGACCTGCTTCTTCACTCTTCCCGTGGGGCAGTGCAGGGCTGCGGACACATCATGGGCCTGGCAGTGTCAGGAGTGGTTTACGCAAATACTCGTTCAGAATGTTAACACCCAAAGTGCTATGTCAGTCGATTCATCAGCACGATTGGTTTGTGACAATCGATCTGTCAGATGCTTATTTTCACATAGATGTTTACCCCACACACATCTCAGGTTTGCATTCGAAGGCCTATGAATATCAAATGGTCCCGTTCGGGCTGTCTTTGGCACCACTGGTATTCAGCAAGTGTGTGGAAGCAGTGCTTGCCCCGTTGAGAAACAAAAAGGACATTTTCTTATTTAGACGATTACCTCGTTTGCACCCGCACGAGGGAACAAGCACTCAGAGATTCCAATAGAGTGTTGAATCCCCTAGAGAATCTGGGGTTCAAAATAAACTGGACCAAGCATTGACTAGAGCCCTCACAGTGCACGTATTACTTAGGCCTGACTATAAACTCCCTCTCCTATCGAGTTCGGCTGTTGGAGAGGAGAATAACATCATTCAAACAATGTTTTTCCCGTTTTCGATTGGGGAAGGTGGTCTCATTACCTTTGTCTACGCATGCTGGGACTCATGACTTAGGTGATATCAGTGGTGCAGTGGGAACTTCTCATGATGAGAAATTTTCAACGGTGGGTGGTTGTGCACCTGCAGTTACTTCAACCATCCTGTCAAAGTTACAGCAGCTTGTATGATGTCACTTCTTCATTGGAGAAACTCCGTTGTCTTAACAACGAGGACTCCCCTTGGGGGCGTGTCCACAAGTATAACTCTAACGATGGATGCGTCTCTGCTAGGTTGGGGAGCAACTCTGATGGGCAGAGCTGTAAATGGGTTGTGGCCCCCCCAGCTGAGTTTGGCTCACATAAATTATCTGGAGATTCTCACAGTGGTTTTGGCACTGAGACACTTTGAGGATATTTTCCAAGGTCAGCATGTTTTGGTGAAAACGGACAATTCTACAGTGGTGGCTTATATAATCCGCCAGGGTGGGACATGCTCAGTACAGCTACACAGGCTGGCTCAAAGAGTTCTCCAGTGGAGCAGAACCTGTTTTTTGTCCATTTGCGCGACACATGTACCGGGGATACTGAACAGAGGGGCGGATCTTCTGTCAAGGGGAAACCCTCCGTACGGGGACTGGAGACTTCACCCGCAAGTGGTGACTCAGTTGTGGCAGAGATACGGACAGGCAGCCATGTCTTCTGTATTTTTCCCTGTGGGATGAAAATGCACCTCTGGGTGTAGATGCTCTAGCCCACTCATGGTCAAACGTCCTTCTTTATACGTTTCCTCCCTTAAGCCTGATTCCTACCACACTGATGCATGTGAAGGATCAGGGCCTGTCTCTCATTCTAATAGCTCTACACTGGCCTTGGTGCTTGATGGACTTTGTTGTCACCCTTTTGAACCTTTAGAGGAGGGGGGTCTGAAGTTTATTTCCATTAAAAGAGCTTTGCTCTTGGCACTGACTACAGCAAAGCGAGTTGGTGAATTATAGGCAATTAGCCATCCGCCCTTCATGTTTGCAGTTTGACCCAGGCTACACTAAGGTGCACCACTTACACCACAACACTATCTTAAAGCCATGAATATGTGAGGGAAATTGCCGTGGCATTGTTATATTAGCTAACTTTGCCACCTCGATGGTAGCCATGGAAAGTTTGATTATGAGCCATTTGTTTCATTTAATCAAATGCCCAACGTAACAGGCTGTGTAACAAGCCTGAGCGATTTCTTTTAAGTTCTATTTTGAAAATATTAAGTTGGCATCTTGTTGGCTGGCTTTTTTCTGTTCCACCTTATATACTGGAATAGGTAACATTATATTGAGCCTCCTCAGTGTTTGCTGAGTTGTTTAAGGTAGAACGGAAAATTTAGGAAGCTGTCTACAACAACGCTCCTTTAGTCTGATATCATTTATATGAAGGCAGCAGGATGTTATTACAAGATTAAGACGTAAAAGTTACAAAAATAGCCGTATTGTCTGAATCAGTTCAACAGATGCACAGAAATGAATCGGTTTGGTAAAAACGTTTCTCATTACTTTTCCACATTAGGAATAGGCTTGGAATAGGTGTTCAGATCTACTATTTGTTTTTTGTTTTGCTTTTAAAAAACAAAATTTGTTTGTAGGTGTCTAACAGCACTAGTACTATACCTAACACTATACCAACGTCTGTTTCTCAAAACATTTAGCTAAATCTAATAAATATATATATATATATATATATATATATATATAAATCCTAGCATATATTCATTCAAATGTCTAGGTTTAGGAAAATTATATAATTTAATAATGTCAAACTGTTCGGTAATTTGTTTCTCTTTTCTTTAAAATAGGTGGTAAATTGCAAAATTAGCTCAGTTATTTTATTGAATGATATTTTTTACAGAATAAACTCATAAACAATAGAAAATTTTGTCAGCAAGCTGTTCTGTGTAGTGATTGGACAAACTCGTGGTTGCCTGGACTGAGTCACAGACAGTTCAGCCAATGAATGCCCGAGAATCACTTGTTTGAATTTGAGCGCCAGCTCCACCTGGAAACGTCATGTTCATTTACTCACAGTTCAGCCAATGAATGCCTGAGAATCATTTGTTTGAATTTGAGCGCCAGCTCCACCTGGCAACCTCAGTTTCAGTTACTGAAACACAGGATACTGCACAGAAGTTTACTCAGAGACGCTGCTCATGTCATGTTTTAATGCTCAGCATCAACTAAAGGTAATGTTCTACTTTTATTTCTTTCCAGATAACTGCTGTTTTGCTGGGAGTAAAACGATATATGTTGAATGGAGTTAGTAGCATTCTGACATCAAGCTAATATTAAAATGTGCCAATAAGTTTGGCCACAACTGTATGAGCTAGCAGACCATACCTTTTAAATATATGCTCACTTTACAGTGCGTGGGCCATATATGAAATACAGCCAAGTCTTACTGATTTTACTGAGCTTTATCCGAATAGCTGTTTAAACCTTTCTTTGTGACCCGTTTTTCTTGATTTCTATTTGATATGTGACTTTGTAGTCATGTAGACCCATATGCTAATCATGCAAATATATCTAGTAAAACCTTAAGCTGCAGGTTAGCCAAAAATCAAGAAAAGCAGGTAGATAATTTTGTTTTTCAATTATTTCAGACCAGGTTAGACTGAATCCTACTACATTAGCAGATCACCCTTGAAACACTGCTATATCACATTCCTAAGCCATAATCCATATTCTTATTTGTGTGAACACAACCAAAAACCAACATACCTTGATGACATCCCCTTGCTTTTAAGAATATTTCGAAAGCGTGGCGAAGTGCATTCTTGATGACTGGGCTACAATGGGTTTTTTCTTATAAACCAGGGACAGAAATGACAGGAGGGAAGGATAGGGTTAAAAAATGTATTTAAGTATGGTTCCCCAAAAGATGTCAAAAAGCTATACAAATTTAGAAGGATATCACTATTACATTGTTACCATATTTCACCTTTACCGTTTACTGCTATCCCTTCCTGGATCAGGGCCTTGTCATGGCGGAAGGGCTTGTGTGGTCTCATGACCTCCAGGGGTATGTCGTCGGGAGCTGTTAGCTCCCACTAGGGTCTCCCATGGCGAACAGGTCTGGAGTGAAGATCCAGACAAACATGATCCAATTTCTATGAGTACACCCATTAAAATTCAGTATACACAGTCGCAATCTTCAAATCTAGGCTAAAAACTAATTTGTTTAGTTTATCTTTTGGTAGCTAATGCTCTCCCATAGATCCGGGGGGTCCATGGACACAGGGAATTATAGTAAACTGAGACGCTGGTGCTGTCGTCCCGCCGCTTCTCGCGATCACTCCGGTTTGTTGACGGTGGAGCGGAGGGATGCCAGTGTTTCAGGATGCTCCCGTGTCTGTGTGTCCTCCTGGTTCTCTCCTTTTAGTTAAAGCTGTCATAGTCAGATCTGCCAGAGTCATTAGCCACACTCTGGAAATTTTCATATTTTCTACTTTACAAACACAAAACAGTTCAAAACTAATACCATCCCTTTACATCTTTCCGAGTAAACAACTGCCCACCTGTCTGTCTGGACACTGATGGATGACTGTCGAGACCCTCCTCCACGCTTCAGACCAGCTGCCCACGCTCCAGCAACCACCAAGTGCCTTGAAGCTGTCCCTACACTGAAGTTCTCATGGACTACTAACTATCATCACCAGTAGATTGACCAGAGGAGGATGGGTCACCCCTTGTGAGCCTTGGTTCCTCCCAAGGTTTCTTCTTCAGTTGGGGCAGTTTTTCCTTGCCACTGTCGCCCCTGGCTTGCTCACTTGAGGGTTTTACATTTGTTTTTACATTTCATGTCAAATCTTTGTCTTACTGGAATTCTGTGAAACTGCTTTGTGACAACATCAGTTGTGAAAAGCGCTATATAAATAAATTTGATTTGATTTTGATTTGAGTGTACCCTGCCCGGGAGAGGGTTACCGGGACCTACCCCTGGAGCCAGGCCTGGGGGTAGTGTCCGACGGTGAGCGCCTGGTGGCCGGGCTCAGCCTGAAATGGCAACGTGGGAGGATCATGTGGGCTCACCACCCGCAAGATTCAGAGTAGGAGTGCCCATCAGGCACAGAGTGGGGACGAAGGGGCCCCTGGTGTCGTGGAACTTGTCAGCGGAAACTGGTTCTTGGTACGTGGAACATAACCTCACTGGGGGGGAAAGAGCCAGAGCTGGTGCGTGAGGTTGAGAGATACCAGCTAGATATAGTTGGGCTCACCTCTACACACAGTGTAGGCTCTGGAACCAAACTCCTCGATAGGGGTTGGTCTCTCTCCTATTCAGGAGGTGCAGAGGGTGAGAGGCGCCGTGCGGGTGTGGGGATACTCGCTGGCGCCTGTACAGCTGGAGTTTGCCCCAGTAAACGAGAGGGTCGCCTCAATCTGGCTCCGGCTTGCAGAGAGGAAAACTTTGACTGTTTTGTGTGCGTATGCACCGAACCGCAGCTCAGAGTATTCGGCCTTCTTGGAGGCAGTGAGTGGAGTTCTAAAGTTCTCTGACCTGAGGCCATATGTTTTGGACACTCGGGTAAAGAGGGGCTGAGCTGTATCTGATGGCAGGGAAAGCTGCCGGACAGACCTGGTAAACCCAAACGTATAGTGAGGGTGTGCTGGGAAAAGCTGGCAGATGACTCTGTCCGGATGGATTTCAACTCTCACCTCCGAGAGAACTTCTCACATGTTCCGGAGGAGGTAGGGGGAATGGAGTCTGAATGGAAACTGTTCCGGACCTAGGGCCAGAAGTGTCTGGGGGGTCAGATTCCATTTACTTGGCTGAAGTCACTGAGGTGGTGAAAAAGCTTCGCAGTGAGATGAGATTCGCCCAGAGTTACTGAAGGCACTCGATACTGTGGGGCTGTCTTGGATGACACGCCTATACAATATTGCATGGACCTCGGGAACGGTGCCTTTGGATTGGCAAACCGGGGTGGTGGTTCCTATTTTCAAAAAAGGGGACCGGAGAAAGTGTGCCAATTATCGTGGCATTACACTTCTCAGCCTCCCAGGGAAAGTCTATGCCAAGGTGCTGGAAAGGAGAATCCGTCCAATAGTTGAACCTAGGATTTTGGAGGGAAAATGCGGATTTCGTCCTGGCCGTAGAACTATGGACCAACTTTTTACTTTTTCTCAGATGATTGAGGGGGCGTGGGAATTTGCTACTCCACTCTACACATGCTTTGTGGATTTGGAGAAGGCATATGAATATGAGAGATTCTGTGTGAGGTGCTCCGGGAGTATGGGGTGCCAGGGTCACTCCGGCGAGCCATATGGTCCTTGTACTCTCAGAGTTTGAGTTGTGTTCGCATCCTTGGTAGTAAGTCAAGCTTGTTCAGTGTGGGCATTGGACTCCGTCAGGGCTGTGCCTTATCTCCACTCCTGTTCCTGATATTCATGGACAGGGTGGCGCTGCGTAGCCTGGGGCAGGAGGGCTTCCATCGAGGAGCTCAGGAGGTGGCATCTCTGCTTTTTGCGGATGATGTGGTTCTGGCTTCTTTGCACGAAGGCCTCCAGCGTTCACTTGAGCAGTTTGCAGCCGAGTGTGAAGCGGTCGGTATGCGGATCAGCACCTCCAAGTCTGATGCCATGGTTATCTCCCAGAAACAGATGGCATGCTCCCTTCAGGTAAGGGGTGAGAACCTGCCCCAAGTGAAGGAGTATCTCGGGTTCTTGTTCACGAGTGATGGGAAGAGGGATGGTGAGATTGACCGTAGGATAGGTGCAGCATCTGCAGTAATGCGGTCACTGTACTGCACCATTGTGGTGAAGAGAGAGCTGTGCCATAAAGCAAAGCTCTCAATTTACCGGTCAGTCTACGTCCCCACTCTCACCTATGGTCATGTGCTCTGGGTAATGACCGAAAGAACAAGACCGCGGATACAAGTGGCTGAAATAAGCTTTCTCCGACGGTTCGCTGGGCATACTCTCCGTGATCAGGTGAGGAGCTCAGTGACTTGGGAGGAGCTCGGAGTAGAGTTGCTGCTCCTTTGCATTGAGAGAAGTCAGTTGAGGTGCTTTGGGCATCTGATTAGGATGCCTCCTGGACGCCTCCCACTGAAGGTATACCAGGCACATCCAACTGGAAGGAGGCCCCGGGGTAGACCCAGGACACGCTGGAGGGATTATATCTCCCGGCTGTCCTGGGAATGCCTTGGGATCCCCCAGGAGGAATTGGTGGATGTTGCAAGGGACAGAGACGTCTGGGCTTCTTTGCTCGCCCTGTTGCCACCCTGAAATGGAAAAGCAGAAAAAAAGATGTATGTATGTTTACTGCTAACTCATTTTGTTAACATTACACAATAAATCATCTCAAAACTACAAACTAATTAAGTTTTGATATAGTCTGCCAAAACTAAACATAAAACATGCAGAATTACATTATATTTATTTTTGCATAATTACATTAATGGTGATATAAAGTAATGTTAAGCCACTGAAGTGGTCTGATATTAAATACATTTTTTCAATTAATAGAAAAATAAATTTAGGCCAAAACTGTATTAAAGCAATGTCTCATACTAATAGTTTAGTATTTAAAAAAACAACAACATTATATTCAGAAATACGTGACTATGTACCAACTTTGTCACAAATATTTTAGTAGCATGTCCAAATACAATAAACAAAAAATGTTGACTTGTCATCATACATGCAGTCATCTCAAAAAAAGAAATAAAGATGAAGAATAGTAGTATATGACGTGGACAAGATTAAAGACACCCTTCCCTAAAAAGCACTGACAAGGTGGAAACAGGTGATGCATTTCAAATTACAGTGGTGAATGTGTACTTCTAACTGAACAAACATTCATGCCAGAATTGGCCCACGTGTCTAAAGATCAAGCAGCACTTTTTTGGGTTATCATGGTTTCAAATTTTTGGATTTAGATTATGATGATATGCATGCTAAATCGATTAAAACATGTGCAGTGTCAATTAGTTTAAACTAATTGCAGGGTAAAATTATTAACATTTGTTTTTCTCCTTACAGATGGAGAAGTGGCCACTGGTTTAATGATGGCTAACAAGACTGGGAGAAACTGTCCACAGTGTTCAAAGCCTGGAGTTATGGAATTGTCTTCTTTTCTTTTTGCCCCAATTTAGACTGGCTATTTGCACAACCCATGTGTTAGGAGTCCCCTATCACACGTGTTGCTGTTGACATGTGGGTGAATATCGATGTATGTCTCCTCAGATACAACTCTGCTACTGCCTTTTTTTTAATGGCTACTGGTGCAACGTCACCAAGCAGATAAACATGCTAGAAGGAAAGTGCTATCAACAGACGCCTGTGCCAGCCAACTGCTCAGGGGTGCTGTGGAGAGAGCTCCATGTACTCACCTAGAGAGAGTTTGGCCAATAGTTACTCTCTGGTCCTGGCTGCAAATGCCGATTTGAATGAAGGAAATCCACTAAAATGTGCAGGGCAGGGTGCCTCCAGGACCAAGGTTGAGAATCACTGTGTAAAAGAATGGTATAGAGGCCCTTTTTAAACAAAAGCGTTTTTATCTAAAAACATATTTTCTTTCAAAGTCAAGCAAGTCTTGGACATTAATATACACATTTGACTCCTGAAAAATGTTGATTTGTGTGAGTAAAGTACTTCTATTTATTTACGAGTTAGCTAAGATTTCCAATATTGTAATTAAAGTGGCCAGAAGTTGGGGTAATTACGCTAGCTAGGTTAGCTAAAGTTTGTCATTTGGAAAAAAAAAAGGTTCAATATTACGTATGTAACGTATAGCAGTTTATAGAATAACGTACGTAACATTAACAATGTTAACTACATTTGGGTGATACCAAAATACTTATGTATCTGAAAATATAATGAAGCCGTTCCCTAAGGCCGGTGAGAGCTGCTCGCGCACCACAGTCACAGAAAAGAGCTCAAATCTTCATCGTCTGCCACCTTCCATTTTCTCATTTAAGGCTTGTTTATTTTAAAGCTGTTATTCCTGTCAAGTCATCTTCAAAAACTTAAATAACAATTTCCTCCATTCAGCACGGCACTGTCTCCTTATTAACCCTAATTATCATAATCATTTCTGTCGTTCGTGTCCCAGTCATTACATCAATATTCTAAAATAATGATTCTATTTATTTAACATTTCTTACATCGTTTTCCAGACAGTTGCCAGTATTTTTTTTTTTTTTTTAGATGTGGGCCACATACGATTAATACGCAGTATTTAATAAAATGCTTTGATCATTGTAGTCTGCTAACTGCAATGGCAATCGCCTTGCCAGCCGACAGTGCCAACGTGCAGCCGGAATTGGGCCAGATGCATTGTGCCGCATTCACACCGAGCCTCAGCTAGCCGACAGTGCCAACGTGCAGCCGGACTTGGGCCAGATACAGGGTGCCGCATTCACGCTGAGATGGCAGCCAGCCGACAGTGCCAATGTGCAGCCAGAATTGGGCCAGATCTACCTTGCTAGCTGGGTAGACCTCAGCAGTCACAATATTCTTCTTTATTTTTTCTTTTTCTCTCAATTGTAAAGTTAATTACAATGTTAATTAAAAGAGAAGCAATATATATAAGAAAAACAGCATAAAAAGAAATTTGCTTAAATATCTACAAAAGAAATACAGCAAGACTATATTTTTGTCCAAAATACTAAAATGTTAAATAATAAGAGAGATAAATCTTTAAAATGTATATTTTTACATTTGGAATAATAAACTCAGACATAAACTGAATAAACATTCAGAATGATTGAGATCTAGTGAACTGAGTTGGTCTGATCTTTTCAGTCAGTGATTGGACGAATGGAGTTCAAATGGATTGGCTTTCATGGCAGGCAGGTGGAGCTCATTAACTCTCCTTTAGCTCTCATTAAGCTGCTTTTAATGCTGTCGGTTTGGTTTTGGAACAGCGTAAAATACGGCGTCCTGGAGTTGGTATTTTGACAGTGTAAAAGATTTTTCGGCATTTTACAAAGTAAACGCGTCTTATAGGTGCCTTTTTTGAGCCTCTTGGCGTTCCATAAAGGAAAGGCTCAAAGCCGTGCACACACGTTGGAGACATGTGGGGGGTCACTCAGGAGGCTGGTTGCAGTGGGAGGAGAAGCAGGAGAGCAGAGCACCGATCCAGAGCGGGAAAGACTGTAGAGCATGGAACAGTCGAAGCGGTTTGTAGGCGCAACAATGGCTGAACTCCAAATACCAAGCAGTCCCATAGCTGTTTAGCTGGAGAAAGGGGAAAAACAGGAGGCTCAGTGAGCTTGATAATGGCCAAACACAGCTCCAAATATGAGGATCAGCAGAAATGACCCAGCGTTGGTATGCAAGCTGACGTAGCGAATCAGTTGAGTCGAGATCCGTCTCCTGAACCAAATGTAGCAAGTTTGTCAAACGCAGAAATGACATGAATTTGTGTATATATATGGCTGAAAGGAGAGTTCGGGTGTGGTCCTACTCCCAAAATTGTTATTACATAACTTCATATATTATATATACAGCGCCCTCAATAATTATTGGCACCCCTGGTTAAGAAATGTTCTTTGGCTTATAATACATTCTTTCTTTTTTTTTATAAAAATATAGAACAACAATGCAAAAAAGAGAGAAAGATCTAAGCTTTAATTCAAATGCCTTTATTTCGTGGGGGAAAAAAACCACACATTAAGAAATAAATCTTTTGAATGAAATCATGTGTGCCCCTAGTGTTAGTACTTTGTACAACCTCCTTTAGCACTTAATCTTCTCCTATAACTCTTCTCAAGACGGGAGAATGCAGAAAGAGAGATCTTCAACCATTCCTCTTTGCACAACCTCTCTAAATTGTCCAGAGTCCTGGGTCTTCTCCTATGCACCCTCCTCTTCAGCTCACCCCAGGTTTTACATTTACATTTACATTTATTTCTATTGGGTTGAGGTATGGGGACTGAGATGGCCATGTGAGGAGCTTAAAAGTCTGCCTTGTGAACAATCTTTGAGTAGATTTGGCCACATTTAGGGTCATTATCTTGCTAAAAGACCCAGTGATGACCCATCTTCATCTTTCGAGCAGAGACCACCAGATTCTGATTCAAAATGTCCTGATGAGTTCATAATCCTCTGTATCCTTACAAGATTCCCAGGTCCTTTGGAGGAGAAACAAGCCCACAGCATCACTGATCCTCCCCCATACTTAACAGTGGGCATGAGGTGTTTTTCTGCATACTCGTCCTTGGTGTTATGCCAGAAACATTAGAGTGTTTGTTGCCAAAAACCTCTATCTTGGTTTCATCTGACCAAAGCACAAAATCCCAGTACCGCCCCAGAGAGCGAGCACATATTAGTCCACTGCAGTGGCGGATGCTGGTCTTTCAAGGAGGGGAAGCTCAATTTCGGCCTACATCTTAAAATGTGTCGGTTTATTTATACATAAATTCTGCCCTCCGTTCCTTTTCAAGAAAATGATCTGTGACCCTGTCGTACCAACAAGGCATCTTTTCCAGGGACTTGACTAGTGTCCTTTCAATGGCCAGCAGAGCTAGGCTGCTTAAACGGCCTTGGCCCATGTGAAGTGTGTCCGCCTGTGAGTGCTTTGTGACGGTGGAAGGGCTCAGCAGCACAGGCAGGTCAGAAACTGTGATAGAAGTCAGAAAGAGTGATAGAAGTCAGTCTCCAATAACAAGCAGCTACAAAAAACCCCACCAGACATAAAAGCTCGATTTGTCACTAGTCGTTTTTAACAAAGAAAACGCCGCTAAGAGGATCAAGAAAGTCTCCGGTTCAACTCAGAACAGAATGAAAATGTAATGCTCCCTCGGATCTCTACACCAAAGGATCGTTGATTCGCTCATTTCGCTGTCAGTCAAAAAGGGATTCAGCCTCAGACCGATTATCCAATCATCATGCAGAAGCTGAGGGTCCGGGCCAGCCCACTGCCCCATAGACCCCCAAAGACCCTGAGCGTCCGATGGGCGGGACAAAGCACAGCATTTATCCAATGGCTCGTCTCGTTTCGCTGCACTTCGCTGCTTCGCTATTGAACTCCACACTGTTTAAAACACTGTCAAGCTGCGGGAATGATTGAGAGGAAAGCCACGTCTTTACCAGTGATAAGAAGCTGATTCTGAACAAAAGTTGAGTGCATTGTAGTGCATATTTATTCAATGACATGTACACACAACAGTATATATTTGAAAACTTATTTTTTGACATTTTAGGGGAAGCTGAGCTTCCCTTGCAATCTTAGAGCAATCGCCTTTGGTCCACTGGCATAGAAAGGCTGGCATACCACTGACTGTAGACCACTGCTGGTCCACCATTGGACCTCTCAGATTACTGTCCTTTTGTACAGGATATAACAAATTTTTAATCTCCTCAAACAGATTTTAAATTCACAGATACTTTTATTGTGGAAAACAAACTAATACAAATATTAGCAACAACTTTTAGAGATATAATAATGAGTATAAGCCTGATATAAAAATGATTATGCTGAAAATGTTGACACTGCTGGATTAGAATTATTTAATAATCTTATTTATAAAGAATAACAAAAGAACCTAATGAAGGAAAAAATTGTAAATTGGACTGTGAATAGAAAAGAGAGACTAGAGATTATGTTTAATCTCTAGTGGTCCGCCCAGAAAACACTGTGCAAAACAATAGTGCACTTCCAACTTTGCCCTCAGTGGGCCAACAATGGTCCGCCGTCTCCTTGCTATCAGGGCCTTGGAAAACTCCACTCATTTACACTTATGAGTATGCCTCCCAAACAGCTTGTTGGCATGTACTAGATAGCGCCTGATGGTTGTTTGGGAGACCTCGTAACCCCAAGGTGCTACCACTTGATTCAATTCTTTGTTGATTCAAAGCTTTGGAGAGCTTTTTAGTTCTCTTACCATCCTTCTCACTTTGCATGGTGGCAAGATACACTTGCATCCTATTCCAGGCTTGTTTGCCACAGTTCCAGATGTTTTGAACTTTTTGATGATTGCTCAGACTGTAGATAAAGGCATCTGCAGGTGAGTGGCCATTGCCTAATTTATGAATGTTGACACACATCTGCCTAACTTGAATAGTGTGTTCTCTTGTCTTTCCCATGTTTAAGAGTGAGTAAGAGAAATAGGCCTCTGTGTAATGCCATATTATACCCCAGGGAAACAGGAAGTGATGCATTATTTAAATGTTCCTAGGTACTTTGATCCACTGCAAATACATTTATTTCCAAGAAATTGTTAAGGATGCCAATAATTGTGGAACTGGTCATTTTATGGGAAATAATTATTTCTTATTCAGGATTTTTCCTTTTTTCACTTGAATTGAGAAAAAAAGTGAGATTATGATTCTGGGCGGCACGATGGCGCAGCAGGTAGTGTCGCAGTCACACAGCTCCAGGGGCCTTGAAGTTGTGGGTTCGATTCCCGCTCCAGGTGACTGTCTGTGAGGAGTTGGAGGTGCAGGTGGATTGGCGACTCAAAAGTGACCCGTGTTGCCCTGTGAAGGACTGGCGCCCCCTCCAGGGTGTATTCCCACCTTGTGCCCAATGATTCCAGGTAGGCTCTGGACCCAGCACGACCCTGAATTGGATAAGCGGTTACAGATAATGAATGAATGAATGATTATGATTCTGCAATAAAACATATTAAGTATCAGGACTGGGCAGACTGACAAAGGCAGGAGCACACACTATAACACAGTAACTTTTTATTTAAACAAAAGATAACTAAACAGAGATATACTGACTTGGATGGCTTGACAGGATACTTAGATAAAGGAAGACCTAGACAGAGAGACTTTGATAGAGTGACCTAGACAGAGAGACTTGGACAGATAGAGAGAAACAGACTAAACCTAGACAGAGGATATTAAAGAGACAGAAAGAGCTAAAGAGACCTAGACCAGAGAGACAGATACAGACAGACCAGGATAGGGAATTACTAATTAACTAGAGACAGAGGGAAAATGCTGACAGACAAGAGACAAAGAAAAAAAAAAGATTATAGACAAGAAAGGTACAAACAGACAAACCAAATGAGAAAACAAAGCACATGGAAGGAACAGACAGATATACGCAGGGCAGAGAATCGAATCAAGGAACAGACGAGACAAACAGACTAGAGACAGACCAGCAAATGTGGAATGTCCAACAACCAGAAAGTCACACAAAGGAACTTAAATATACAACACAGACAAGGGACACCTGAGACAGATAAAGAGGGGACAGGGTTACAAAGGAGACACAGATTGAAACACTGACGAGGAGGTGGAACTAGGGCGGGACAAGGGCGGAGACAGGAACAATAACAAAGAGAACCATGTGCAAGAGCACTTGGTGGGGAAAACAGACACATGACAGGACCAAGGTGTGATATTAAGGCTTTTAACACATTTTAACTAGGGGTGTCAATAATAATTAGGACTTTTAGAATTATTTGATAATTTTTTAAATATTTAGAAAAATATTTCAATTTTTTAATGTTATATTTCAAGAATTTATGACATTATGCAACTTAAAATGCATCAGTGAAGTTTAGTTTCATATGTCATTCATATGTGGTGTTAAAAAAAATTATATGAGATCTCTAACCATGCAATAAAGAGTCCTGACCTGAGAATTGAAAATGGTCCTTCAAATTGCACAGTTGCAATTCTCAGACCTGGACAAGCAAAACATTTCTTCCAGAGTCACAGAGCCACATGCATATTCACAAAGTGCTCCCTGGCCCACACCCTCCACCCGCCATCTTAGATGTGATCGTCTTGTCTACTCTTTTATTCATCTGTCCAGATTACAATATTTCAAAAGGCCTGGCCTTGCCAGCATGTTAATATGCCCTGTTGTTTGTTGGACAGCAATAGTGTTTTCCTGACACACCTCATGCAGCTCAGATTTGTACAGTCCCAATTGTACACATTCATTTTCACAAAAAAACAGCTACAAGAAGGATTTGCTGTTCTTAAAGACTTGGGAGACATTTGAACTCTTGGGAGTCATTAGTGGATGATGTCCCAAACAGTGAAATAATTCATTTAAATTAATTTGGAGATTATTTATCCCTTGCCAGAATCTCATTCCAATTTTATGGAAGATGTACTGCTAAATTACTTATTTGTGACTAATGTGATTGATCTGTTTTGTATTTGTTTTTGTATTATTTGATTTTATTTTATTTATGAACGCAACTACAAAAATGTCAACTTGTCATTATTTGAGTCACCTACATTAAAGAGGATCAAATATTGGCTTGTGCAAATTTGTCAAAAATGGTAACAGTTTCCATGTGACATACTTATTTTTAACTTCATATTAATTATTTATTTTCCCATAATGTGATTATATTTGTTTATTTTACATGTATTTCACACGATTATTTGTATAAACAATTATAATTTCAGTTTGTCATTTTAAAATGGCAAATACAGAAATTGATTCAGTTATCTAGCCTGTCTTGGATGTCTTTAGACCTCCAAAAGTTAGACATCCATTTAATTCAAATTTAATTCACTGGTGTCCAAAAGGGGTCCTAAAGAGTTGTTCAGATAGTGAACCCATCTTGCACATTCACTGACGTCCAGGTGAGGTCCAAGACAGGCATTCAAATAGTGAATATATCTTGCACATCCACAGACATCCAACTGAGGTCCTAAACATGTGTTCAGATAGTGAACATGTCTGGCAAGTCCACAGACATCCAGCTGAGGTCCTAGTTAGACATGCGGATGGTGAACCTTTTTTGCATGTCCACAGATGTCCAGTTGAAGTCCTAGTCAGACGAACAAATAGTGAACCTCTTTTGCAGGTCCACAGACGTCCAGTTGAAGTCCTAGTCAGATGTGCAGATAGTGAACCTGTTTTGCATGTCCACCAGATGTGCAAAAGTGGTTCTGGACCGTCTGACTTGATACAGACATAATCTGTATGTCTTTCTGATGTTTGCTGGGATTAGTCTTGCTGTAAGGGAGCAAAATGTGAAATTCTAGGATATATTATCAGTCATATAAATCAACTAGGATGATCTTAAGGCTAAATAATATGTTAAATTGACCCAGACCTTCTTCTGTGAAATAACTACAGAGGTCTATTTAGTTCTTGAGTTTATTGCAAATGGTATTGCAGGATAACTCTTTCACTGCCTTACTGAAGAATAATGCAAAAAAAAAAACCCTGGAAAGAAGAAGCAGACAAAAGCCATTCAGAAACTCAAAAATGCTTAGCACAGATTTATAAAAATCCTGACCCATTGGAGGAATTTTTTGGTAGAAGTAGATGTTTCTAGGTTTGGAATTGGGGCACTTTTTGTATATGAGTATATGTAAAAAATATATATATATATTTCAGACCCACAGTTAAAAAATGTTGATATCTATTTATTGTAAACTTATTACATGTCTATAAAATGTTTAGATGAAGAGTTAATTAATGCAACAGGAATGCACTGGGTCTCAGTCCTAGACAAAAGAGCAATAGTAGCACTGCTATACAATTACAATAAAACACAGTACTTTTCTGCTAGCTAAGCTATAAACACACCCTGCATACATATTATGTCCCCTTACCACAGTGTTTGTCAAAGTGTGGGGCGTATAGGTATTGTAGGTACTTCAGGAATATTAATGAGCCTGTCTTTATTAATGCCTTTCTGTTTTGCCTATAAAGCTTAATCAGTAAAAAGCACCCACTCTTAATGAATTCATTAATAGCCCTTAAACATACTAAAAGAACAATAGATAGGAGAACAGAAAAAATGTAGCTTGCTTGGAATATGCTTTTATTAGCAAACATTTATTTTGAAAAAATGCCACAGAGATTAATGTGTCTTGGCAGCGTGTCAGATGTGGTGGGTCTTCTTTCAACCTTCATTAAGGCACCTGTTTATATATAAAGCTGCTCCAATCATCAGCTTCACTGGCTGCCAATTCACCTCATCAGAGATTCTGGTTCATAAAGTTAGTTTTTACCAGGTCTGGGCTTGAGGTCACTAATGAGAACACAATCGATAACAATGATAGCTAATTACAGTTATAAAAGCAGCTTGTATATAAACTGTCAGGGAAACAGAAGAGTATCTGTGAGTTAGTTAACGTTAATATAAGCTGTGTTCTTATCTACATAGGAATCAGTTTATAGGTAGCTATTATTTTGGGTATGGGGTGGGCTTTGACTCAGCAAATATGTCCCCACCAATATTAAATTCACTGCTACACCCGTGCACCTGCCTTTGCTCATTTTTGCACAGATTGAAAAGTGAGAAACTGAAGCAAAGTTTAATCCATCCATCATCTGTAACTGCTTATCCAATTTTTTTAGGGTCGCGGCGGGTCCAGAGCCAACCTGGAATCATCGGGCACAAGGCGGGAATACACCCTGGAGGGGACGCCAGTCCTTCACAGGGCAACACACACACACACATTCTCTCACACACACTTTCGAGTCGCGAATCCACCTGCAACGTGTGTTTTTGGACTGTGGGAGGAAATCGGAGCACCCGGAGGAAACCCACGCGGACACAGGGAGAACACACCAACTCCTCACAGACAGTCACCCGGAGTGGGAATCGAACCCACAACCTCCAGGCCCCTGGAGCTGTGTGACTGCGACACTACCTGCTGCGCCACCGTGCCGCCCGCAAAGTTTAATAAGCAGGCCAATTTTCTGTACATTTGAACATTGATGTTAATGTTGTATCTGGTCTTATAATGTTAAACTACTGATGTTTATGTTAATTAAATAAATTAGAAAATTGTAAACATGCAAGGTTTGTGTTAGCTTAGACAAGTTTCTAATTGTAGGTTGCTGTTGCCTATATAATATAGTTGGTGGCCTATTCTTACTACAAGGATCGTGTCAAATAGTGCCTGCACTGTGGTTGTCCTATAGGCTCCTGATCCTTAAAGAACAAGGTTATTAAACTGTGCAAATACAATTTGCTAGGGGAGTCCTAATAAGTAGACTTGGCTTGGCGTAATATTTATTTATTTATTTTTGGTCATAGCATCAGCACAAAGCTTTGTGATAAGGCTGATATATAGCATTTCCTTCCTGTCACCTTCCTGGGCCATCCATAAATCAGTCTGCAGCTCTCTGCTGGACTCACACACAGGTCAGCATTCCTTCACATGGCTGCCCTCTTGTCCCTTGTGACCCTGTACATCATAATTAGAATGGCTACTGTCATGGGCAACTCTGTCCATGGGCACAAACTTTACCATACAAAAGCAAAGATGTGCTTTCTATTTTGGTGGCCAAATTATTTGCTTCTCTCTCCAGTGCATTTTGAGTTCATATCATTTAATTTTATCATTTGCCCCAAGGGTGGAAATGAATAACAAATATTTGGTTTGAGGGGAAATAGTCCAAATGAACAGCAGAATTTGTTGTGTGGCATTATGATATCACAGAAGGGGGCCTGCTGGAAATTGCAAGCTTTGGGGAGACAGTGGAAATGAACTTGTCAGAATATTTGATGGATCTTATTTTTGTAGTAAAATAATTATGCTCCACATTGCGGTGGCAATAATACTACATAGTGGAGTCAGTGATAATTAATTACTATTTGATTAATAGTTAATGATTTAATTAATTTGGTTTAGCTCCATGTTTGGGAACCATTAAGTAATATATAGTGTCTTTACCTGTCCCATTTAGCTTGGACATGTAGGATGACTTTACAACTTATATAGCAGAATTAGCTAGAATTAATTATTATTAATGAATTATGCTCATTGACCCGCTGTAGGTTCTTGGCTCCGGAATTGAATCTGAACTAAAGGTAATAATTCCATATAAGAAAGGTGCACACACAAACAAATACCCAAGGATTGGTTTTTATCACACAACTGGTTTATTAATTGTAATATCAAATAGTGAATATTGATTATACATTCATATAATGAAATCGATTACAGCGATATATGAGGGAACAGGGAGATTAATATATGAGGGAATTGCTCTATGATAATTACCCTAAATTTTAAAAAGGCTATAGATTATCCCAGCAAAGCATTCAGCACCACTCCTGAGCTATGAAATAAATGAAACCATGTGAACTTGCGTATCCCTGGAGATTGACTGGAGATAGCTGGGAGTATGTCACTGACACGTGGTGCTATCCGGCGCAGGCTTCCTGGAGCACTGCAGTTTCTCTTCTCCCTCTTGGCCAGAAACACTGTGACCACTCCGTCTGAGCTGGTGGCGTTCTGAAGGTCTCTGTGGGAATTCTCTGTCATCGCTGATCTGCCTCCCTGTGAGAGAGACGTCCATGCAGGACATTCCTGGGCCTTTTGCTCAGAAAATTATTCGGAGCATGTGGCCTTCTCCGTCGCTGATCCTGAAACTCTTGTCACCACTTTGATGGTCAGAGGTCTGAGGTCTCCTTCATGCTCTGGGCGGCATTGAATTTTGCTGGAATAAACTATAGTTCTTTTAAACTGTAGTTTTTCTACTAGAAGTAAAATTAAAATAAAACTTCTGGTTGGAAGTTCTGGGTTTGTTCTATCTGGACCCTGCTTGATGAGCACATGACTGTTCATGTGACCCATATGGCTTATATAAGAGAGTCTGACACCTGAGAGAAGCCTGAAGAGAGCTGGAGAGCTATAGAGAGAGCCAGGGCTCTCCCTTAACTGACTACCCTAGCTGAGAATCAATGCCCACTGGAAGCAAGAGAGAGAAGTTCTTCCTACATTTTCTTTCCATTCTTCTTCTGTTCTGAGTGCTGAAAAAACGTAAACTCTTCTTGAGTTTTCCGTGCCACTGGGTTTTAACCAGATTTTAGGAAATTCGCCTTGAATAGCTGATTGGTCCTCAGGGATTGAGGATGGGAGCATCTCTTACTCCTGATTGGCTGTTTCATGAACCTTGGTAGTGACATCACATAAAATTTATGACACTTGATAAATTTATGATTTTTGAATCATAATTTTGCAATGTAAAATATTATATGTTAACACAAAGTAATGTCATTCAGACAAACCATGTTTTACATCATTCTTAACCAAATACCACACAGAGTATGTGGCTACCTTGGTTCCTGCATAAGTTCATATAAAAACGTAACTTTAAACGCATGTAAATTAATTCCACCAGTTCTGATTAGATTAGATTTGATTCAATTTATTTGTCACATACAAAATTATACAAGTACAACATTGCTGCGAAATTACATCCCGTCTGTCCACTCACCCAACGGGTTAGGTGTGCGCAACAGACGCGACTGCAGCTGGATCAGGTGCAGCAGGGAAGTAGTGGTAAAAAAAAAAAAAAAACAAGATCACAGACTGTTCCTTAAGGAAGCACAGTGTGTGATCTTGAAAAAAACAACACCTATAGCACACAAGCAATACACACAGATAGTTTCAATGACATGGACAAAAGCAGTAGGAGGCGTGTTCAAGGGGGGGAAAGCGGTGGGGGGGGGGGCAAGGTTCAGTCTGTGAAACAGTCCAAGAATGTAGTAGCAGTCACGTGTCCTTGATCCCGCAATTCAGACAGGGGAGGTGCAGCAGATCTCCACAGCGACCGTTCCTCCGGAGTTGACTATCAGCAGCTCAAGGCAAAAACAGCTTGTTAGAATCAGAGACCTGAAGCAAATTTTTGAGCTAATAGTCCCTCTGATTCAAAGTTCAATTTTTGCACTGGTCTTCCAAATGTTCAGTCTTGGAGTTCAAAGTCGTTAGTTGCTCCTTGTTGTAATCCAAGCTTCTACTCACAGTCCCAGTCTGTGTGCCAATGGCTCTGCCCATCCCATCAATCATGTTGATCAGTTTCCTTGGGCTGTTTTCAACTGACTCAACTCTTTTAATTTTCAGATAAACCAGGGCACCACCTAATCCAATCAGCAGAAAGCACACGATCATAAATCCAAATAGGTATACATCTTCAGTGTCCTCAATGGAAAGAGGCGCCAGACATACCACTCGCCACCTCTCCCATCCATCCATGGCATATCCAGCCAGCGTCGCTCCCCTGTGCCCAAGCTTCTCCTTGAACAGATGGTGTCAATAGTGTTGAGAGACCAGTTGATCAATTCCATTTTAATTCGAAGAGCGGTGTTAAGAGAGACTCAGAGCATAGACAAGACAAGACCAGAGAAGCGAAGCAGGAAAGATAAGGAGCGGAGAGGGAGAAAATGCAACCGCCTCCCACGAGAGCAAGAGAGATCCTAAATTGTCTAAACGGAGTTCATTTCACACAGTTGTAGCCATATGCAACTTATTCACCAGGTAAACTTAGGAATTAAGGAATGTGTGGTTCTTTTGGTTTTAACAGTCTTTCAAGATGTGTGAGAGAACATTTAATCAAGGTTTCTTCTGTGTGCCTCTCTGCTATCACCAGCGATTCTTCTCTTGACTCCTGAGACCTTGGGTCATAAAAGTTCCTTGGAGTTGCCTGTAGTGTCAATTTTTATGACTCTCTGATACAGACCTTTAGGCACCAATTTGGGGCCCGTGCTTGCTTGAAGGGTTATCTCAAATTCCGATCTAGGCCTGTGTGAATTGGAGATGTGTCTGAAGACCAACTGAAAGTCTGAGTATTATAGTCAAATCCCAAAAGTCAAATTTCTTATTAGAAATTAATAAAGCATATTCATCTCCACTACATTTTTCAACACTCTATGTCCAAGAAATGACAGACAGTCCGCCAAATATTTCTATTGAACCTACAGAGTATTAAAAGGTAGTTGGCTCCCATTTCCTACAGAAATTCTTTCGGTAAGGATTTGAAGAGTATTTGGAATATTCCCACGATGGTTCCAAGATGCATCTGGATAGATCATCCGCCCATGCTTGGTGAAGTTCAGGTTTTTCAGAACTGCATAGTCCTTTAAGGCCCCTGTTTCCATTTCCAGTCCCCTCTTCATGTGTGCTGTTTTTTTGTGTCCCTGTGATTATCCTTTCTGCCCGGCCATTTGCAGTCCCTGGACCTCTAACATGGCTCACCTCTCTAAAATTTGAGACAGTCACTCTTTCTCTTGTAAGTCAATGTCACTCAGGTGTAGCACTTTGGTATCTTGTTGCCTCCTCAATGAGGTGTGGTAACCTTCTAGTGGCACACTTGGGAATGGGGGTGTATCCTCATGTATGACAAGACTGTCAGATGGAGGTGGTGGTTGTTGATAGGACAGTACACTGCCAGCTTGTACCTTCCTAAAGATGGAGTCCACAAGTGGCTTGTCAGCTGAGATGTTCATTGTGCAGATGAGTGGAAGAGATTCTGCTTTCATTCCAGCGTAAGCAGATCCAGGACTGAGGGTGGCTGGGTGTGGGAGCTCACCACTGTAGCCCTTTTAAAGTGTAGATCTGAAATAACAGAACTGTCATTTATTCTTCTGTTTACCAGAACAGATGTGATTGTGAATCACATATTGTCATCAGAAGTACACAGAGGCAAAACTAAACAGTGTTAGATGGTGTTAGTAAAGTGACCGTAAAACCTTATGCAAGCGTTAGATAATGAAATGAGACAAACCATTGTTTGACAGACATGCCAAATTTGAAATAATGAGAAGTCTGGAAAAGCAATGCAACTAAGTGGTTGCAGATTCCACAACCAGCCATACAAGAGCAGTACCGGTTAATCAGCACAACTGGATTTGAATTACGTAAGGTCATCTGAAAGACACAGAGGCAGAAAAGATGACTGTCTACAGCAATGGCAATAGGAACAATTACCTGTATTGTCATATTAGACTAGTGGTTCACTGAGCAAGCTCATGTTTCTGAGAACTATGAACTAAACATATTTTAAATTTGAACTTTATTTTCACTCCAGATGAAATGCTTACACATACGAGTGAAACAGTCCTACACATCTCAGCTACTCCGCTGGAATTGGCTACCAACATCTTTGCCTATGGTTATCAAAGTTTATGTGAAAAAAGAGCAATGGTAAAAAGGGTAGAACTTGTGTTGAACTAACGTTTTGAACATATTCAACAGAACTTTGAACCTCACGCCTAGCAGAACTTGGAACGTGCATTTTTAACCAGTCCTACTCTCAGCTGGTGTGGTGTATCTGTTTTCTTCATAGATCTGTACACAGCAAAACCTGTATTGTGACTTGGAGTTAATTTTCCAGTGAAAATTATTTCAAGTTGATGGGTGTTGATTTGGGTGTTGTTTTTACAATTGCGGTTATTGCATGTTATTTCTACATCCGGTTTTAGCGACCGCCTTTTCTGGAGCTCTCGGTGACGGTTGAGAAGATCCAGTTTCGGAAATATACAATTTCAACAGGTAAGAACCCAATGTATGTACTAAAACACGCCATTATTTGTTATATAAAATGGTGTTAATATTAATTGTGATTTGAAGCTTTGTATATGTGCTGTTAATATCAAGCCTTTTTTAACTGCTGCGTATTGGCTAGCCTTTTTCAATTGTAACTGCTTGTTAGCGGCCTGCAAACACTGCCGCTAATCCCCACAGAGCGCGTCTTTTTTCTATTGCAACTGCTGTTTAGCGGCCTGCTAACACTGCCGCTAGTGCCCACAGAGTGCGCCTTTTTCTATTGCAACTGCTGTTTAGCGGCCTGCTAACACTGCCACTAGTGCCCGCAGAGCGCGTCTTTTTTCTATTCCAACTGCTGTTTAGCGGCCTGCTAACACTGCTGCTAGTGCCCACAGAGCGCGCCTTTTTTCTATTGCAACTGCTGTTTAGCGGCTTGCCATTAGTGCCCACGGAGCGCGCTGTTTTTTCTATTGTAACTGCTTTTTAGCGGCCTGCCAACACTGCTGCTAATGCTCTCAGAGAGCGCCCTTTTATTTTATGACTGTGTTGTGGTTTGTGGCCTGCTAACACTGCTCCCAATGACCAACTAGCGTGCTTTTTTAACTGCTGTGGTGTAAAATTGTTTTTTTTTTTTTTGTATGTTTTTTTTTTTAAGTTAATACAAATGTTGGCTGTTTGGATGAAATTCATATTCAGTTAAGTTTACTCCACTGTGTGCAGGTCCTGTAATATGTATGTTGCTAAATGTGAAATACCAAAGTACCAAGAAATACATTCAATTGCAGACAGGATTCACCTATTTGGATTTTATTAGTGAAGGTGAGTAGCTATCTTGTGTAACCCAAGTTTTTATGTTGTATAGTTATTTCAAGATCAGATTTTCTGTACTGTGTATAATTTATTGTAATGTTATTAAAGGCATTAATTAATTTAAGCTGGTGTCTGTTAAATCGCATTACCAACATTAGTCACTTGTAAGCTTGCTGTTGCAAGCCTGTTTGGTATATTTTGACAGTAAAATACAAGGAAGCAATGAAAGTGAATTCTCCTGCTGTTACTTTGTGATAACAGTTCTCATCTTCCAAATTTTAACCTGCTTCTCTTGGTTATTTAGCATAAGAAATTTCACACTTTTTGTGTCATTTATTTTAGTTTTAAAATTGATGACTGTGGGCACTTTTATTGCTCAGCTTGCATATATATGTTAGTTTTATTTGTATATTCGCACAGTTTTAAACCTGCTTATCTGGTGTCTTGTTAAACATCCTTTAGTCAAAAACAAGTTTGGGATTCCTGATGCAGCTGGACTTTACATTTTTGATGAAACTGAGACAGCAGTGGAGGAAGATGTCTTTCTTGAGCTGATAGAGGCCAATCCTGATTTATGCTTCACAGTATGTGGCAGTGTTTCAGATAAAGGTAAGTTTTATCTTTTGTAATGAATATATTTAAGCAAAAGATAACTCAGTGGGTTGGCTTCCCAGACAGGGATTAATCCTAGCCCTGGACTATTGTCTCCTTTCAATTAAAAATCAGAATGCTGTGTAGTCCAGGACTAGGCTTGATCCCGGTCTAGGAAGCCACCTCAACATCCCTTAGCCAGTACAGTTGTTGTGAGTATGATTTTCCCATGCTTTTATTTTTATATATATTAGATAATTAAGGTTTATCCCCCATCTTCTCTTTCTTTTTAAAGATGACTGGATACTTTTACGAGTGACAGTGACTTCTCCAGCCAAAGATACAGAGATAGGACCAGGTGTACCACAGAGGTTACTGAGTCAGAAGCTGCAAAAGAGGTACCTGAGCAGTTTACAATTTTGGACTCTGCAAAGCATCAGTATGTTTCAAATGAAATTTGACTATTTTGAGATTTCGAATGGTGAATGCCACAGTGAAAATGTTAGGAGTGAGGAAAAAGAAAGATCACTTTTCTTACTCTTTTACCCTTAATTTTACCCTACATCTGCAATCACTAGACATTTGCTGTTTGTGTTGGCTTTTATTCATTCATTCATTATCTGTAACTGCTTATCCAGTTCAGGGTCGCGGTGGGTCCAGAGCCTACCTGGAATCATTGGGCGCAAGGCGGGAATACACCCTGGAGGGGGCCAATTTCTAACTTGCAAACCATAAACAATAAAAACAAAAATTAGTAAAAACATTAAATATATTTCCTCCCCAAATCACTGAAATGTTGTGATGAATCCTATTATGAAAGTAAATTTGCTTGCAGCAATTCATTGACAGAAGCCTAGTGTGACCATATCTTTAGGTTGAATGTGCAAGTTTTGGTATGACCGTCTTAATTTGAAATATACATTTAACTGTTTTTCTCGTGTGAGTAGATGGTAGATAATGCCTTGCTTAATAAACCTGGAGGTCAGGATGTCCTTGAGGAGTACAAATCAGAAAAATCGCTGAAGCACCGCACCCGGAGGCAGCTTGTCAACATACTGTCTAGCCATATGACTGAGATGGGTAAGAGTTTTGTGTGTAGGGTTTGTTTTTTTTAAATTTACCTGTAAAAGTTTCAGACTGAGTAGAAATATTTTAAGAATCAATGTAACAATTTTTCAGAACAGATTGCTCAGAAGAATTAGTGAACCCAATAGTCAATAGAATTGTATGGTTATGTATTGTTTTTGCTCTAACGTAGGATTCCTTCCCGTAAACAGAAAGAGAAGTATGCCCTGGGGATCATTACAACATTTCCGTCACTTAAAGATCCTTTCTCTCCAAAGGGTTATGTAAGTGTTTTCTTTATGGCTTACATTAAAAAAAACACTAGTTTTACAGACTAGAGCTTTTTTAAAGTAACTTTAAAAGAGGGGCAAAATTTCAGTATTCTTATGGGATGCCAAAGTACCACAGGCAAGTGAATGTGATACTTGTCTGTTTTAATATTTATTTTACACCATCATGACAAGTCAGATCAATGAGAATGCACCCAGTGCCAATCAATGTATTGAATTTATGCCATTAAGTCAAAAACTACAAACCTACTAATTGTGACTCTCTGATTTTCTGGTTCTTTCACTAATTGTTCATCTCTAGCAGCTCAATTTCCATTCATTCCCACTTCTTTACCTGCACTTTTTGTATGATCAATGAGTGATTTTATAAATTTGTAATAGTAATAACATTTTTTTTTGGGGGGGGGGTAACTTAAAAGGAGCACTTCTATGATGGGGAAAAGGACACAGGATATTTAGCATGGCGCCTCAAGACAATGTCCAGGAATAGATCTCATCAGCCAGCTAAAGCCATTACAGTGCCTCAAGCACAAGGACCAAATCAGCAAAGATCAGCAGCCACAGTGCCTCCGCAGGTTGATGGAGATGCCTGCCGAGAGGCTATATAATTTCTTGTTCACTGTCCTGATGAAGCAAGCGTGTTTCAGAAGATGAAGTTAACCTTTAAACATCGCCAGGACTTAGTGCATGACCCACAGAGGACCACAGATGTCTTAAAAACATTCCCCCAATTTTTGGATATTAAAGGACTTGTGAGTTAAACATTTCTGTTATTTGTGTCAAGTTTTTAATTTGGTTAGATATCAGTTAACACAACTTGATGTATTTGTGAGTAGGTCTACAGGTGAATCAAGACTTCCTTTTGCAGTCTTTGCAGTTTGGTGCCTCCAGGATGCTTGAGAAGTGGGACACGGCTTTCAAGCCGAAGGTGATTGAAGAGGCCAATACCTGACTCAGTCAACAGAGCTGCAACAACATCTAAATGCTGCTGAAAACTAGCAGGGAATGATGACACCAGTAAGCTACATGACCATGCTTGGTTTATCATCATCATCATCATCTTCTATTGCGCTTTTCCATTTCAGGGTCGCGGTGGCAACAGGGCGAGCAAAGAAGCCCAGACGTCTCTGTCCCTCGCAACATCCACCAGTATATATATATATCTAGCTGGTATCTCTCAACCTCACACACCAGCTCTGGCTCTTTCACCCCAGTGAGGTTATGTTCCACGTACCAAGAACCAGTTTCCGCAGACAAGTTCTACGACGACAGGGGCCCCTTCACCCCCGCTCTGAGCCCGATGGGCATTGCACCGCACCCCTACTCTGGATCTTGCGGGTGGTGAGCCCACATGATCCTTCCACGTTGCCATTTCGGGCTGAGCCCGGCCGGGTTACGTGGGCTGCCCAGCCACCAGGTGCTCGCCGTCGGACACTACCCCCAGGCCTGGCTCCAGGGGTAGGTCCCGGTAACCCTCTCCCAGGCAGGGTACACTGAATTTTAATGGGTGTACTCATAGGGATGATTTTGGATCATGTTTGTCTGGATCTTCACTCCAGACCTGTTCGCCATGGGAGACCCTATTGGGAGCTAACAGCTCCCGACGACATAGCCCTGGAGGTCATGAGACTACATAAGCCCTTCCGCCATGACAAGGCCCTGATCCAGGAAGGGTGCTTGGTTTATGATGTGCAATTTTTCATTGTACAAAGAAATGTGTCTTCTGCATTTAACTTATCTATAAGAGAGAATTAACAAACACACACACACTCACTCACTCTAGGGGGAGGTGAACACACAATATTATATATTATATATATATATATATATATATATATATTAATATTATTAATATTATATATAATATATATAATATTATATTCAGTTAGCTGGTGCTACTTCCTTTCTGCCTTCCAAAAAGATATTCATCTATTTCTCTTTTTCTTCTTGATAGACTGGGACAGTGACACAGCGTCTCTGTTGCTCCTTCTCCATCTCTTGCCACCAACAGCTGGACAAAAGAGAATCAAAATAAGTTCTAGTGATGCAGTGAACAAAATGGTGCACTTTCACAACGTATGTCTCACCTGTTAAATTATCGTGAGAGAATATTTCAGACATTAACTCAATAAGAAACAACATGCATAGTCGTTTTTTTTTTTTTACCCGGTGATGTACATTTGCAAAAACAAATGAGCCAATTAAAGTTTTAACATTGTTAACTGTACATTAATCTCTCAACAGCAGGGATTTCTTGGCGGCACATGGAGGCATATGTATTTACACTCACATGGCCTGTTCAACTCAAATTTCTGGTACCCTGGAGTCATATGCATGCAATTAACAGTTGAAAACTTGTCACCTCTTCTTCCCAATGTGCTTTTAAAAAGTTAAGATTATTATTCACGCTTTACTGAAACTGCCTGCCAGTTGAGTGGTTAAACTGGAGCATGTTGCATTAAGCAACAAATACCACTATCAGTAAGAAGTTGAAATATTTCTTTAAGGTGTTTGTTTTTCTGTTTTTCAGTCATGCTGTAGCATAGATGAACACCTGCGAGGAAGAGAGGGTAAACAACCGTACATCCTTGCAGTTGGCCGCAACCAGAACAGAATTGATACTTTCTGCATTGTTGTGGACAAACAGCTCATCCACAGCCAAGCCAGCAGCTCATTGGGTGCTTTTGATGAACTGTTTAAATCCCACTATGTGTTCAACCTGTCTTATGGTGAGTTGCTGGTGCAGCTCTACTCTTTTTTGCAGACAACAGTTTACCTCCTAATTGATGTTACAACAACAGATGAGTCTCCTCGAATTCATGAGTTACAGGCAAAACTTTTGAACTTTTAAAAAATTGTGTGTTTCATTTCATTTCTCAGGCTGTACATTTCAGGTTGGCCCCCCAGCTCTTGATAACTCATTTAAGGATTGTTCACAGTTTTTATCCTAGCACCAGCTTTAAGTTGATTTGTGCACAAGATTGTTGTAGGCGTCAATTTTCAACATGGTTGAAAATTGGTTTCAAGAATCATTTAATAAGTGTTCATGAGATTTTTGTCAGAGTGCTGATGAACCAAACTCTGAGACATTTCAGGCTAATTTTCAGAGTCTCGAAGATACTGTAGAGGTTTGTAACATAGGGGTCACACAGAACATAAAAGCTGGATGTTTTGAGGACAATGGACATTTTCTTTACAAAGAAAATACGAAAAATATCTGCTCTTCAATTGTTGCGAAACTCCAAGGAAGTGGTATGGCAAATAGTGTTGTTTCAACAATTGTTAGTGATTTGGAAGAACTTGCAACAGAACTGCACTCCCAAGTAAAGCATGAAATACTGTCTGTTGTGCCTGTAGATGATCCTGTAAGATCTAGGCTGGAAGAAAATCTTGAGCATTTTGAAAACCCATTTGATTGTTTTAATACTGAATCTAAAAGAACAAAATATGTCAGTGAGAAATGGGGGCTAGTAGAGCCAGTAGAGATAATGTTAAGAGTTTGATTTGATGCAAGGCGAATTAAACATACAGGTACTTATGATCAAATTCCTGTGAAAGACACTTTTGTGTATATTCCAATTTTGGAAACAATAAAATTCATGTGCCGCAATTCTGATGTTTGTAAACTGCTTGGAAGTTATTTTAAGACACATCCATTGTCCTCAAAACAACCAACATCTTTACAAATTCAACAAATATTCTATGACGACTTTGAAACCGCTAACCCACTGGGTTCAAAACGTGGTGTTCACAAATTGGGTGCTCTCTATTGTGTCCTCAGAAATCTGCCACCAAAATTTAACTCTGCGGTGATGAACATACATTTGGTTGCACTGTTTCATACTGAAGATGTGAAGAAATATGGATTTGATCCTATTCTGTGTCCTCTGATTAATGACATCAAAACAATAGAGAACAATGACCTTGATTTACCCTTCTCTAATGAAAAAGTCCATGGCACTATATGTCAGATAACAAGGGATAACTTAGGGATACACACAATTCTGGGGTTTACAGAATCTTTTAATGGATGTTATTTCTGTCGGTTGTGTTTGACTGAAAAAGATGATGCCCAGAATGTTTACTGTGAGGATGACCCT
Organism: Hoplias malabaricus; assembly: GCF_029633855.1. NCBI lineage: Eukaryota > Metazoa > Chordata > Actinopteri > Characiformes > Erythrinidae > Hoplias > Hoplias malabaricus. The sequence goes on along the minus strand of NC_089815.1, from coordinate 13,288,528 downwards.
AAAATCAATTATGATTCTGTCATGAATTGTCCAGTCTAGTGTGTTCCTGCTCTGTCATTGTTTTCTTTATTTGTCATGTGCATAGAAACACAAGGCTCTTTGTTTTGCTTTGTTCCTGTCTCCCTTGTCTCCTCCATAGCCCCTCCTTGGTTTGTAGCTCCACCCTCTCATCAGTGTCTCCTCTTGTGATTGTTGTTCCCAGGTGTTTTGTATTGTCCTCTAGGTTATAAACCCTGTCTTGAGTCTCAGGGTTTGTTGACCGTTTGCATTCTATGTATCCCGCTGTGTCTCTGTATCTGTCATTCCAGGTCCCTCTGTATCTAGGTCTCTAAGTACCTCTGTCTAGATCTCTATGAGTATCTCTGTCTAGGATTTGCATTCCACATATCCATCTGTGTCTCAGTATCTCTGTCATTCCAGGTCCCTCTGTTTCTTTGTATTTCTGTGTTTAGGTCTTTAAGTATCTCTATCAAGGTCTCTCTGCCTAGGACTCAAGTATGTCAGTTTAGCATTAGCTCTGTGTTTAGTTTTAGCATTAGCTATGTGTTTAGGTTTAGCATTAGCTCTGTAATTAGGTTTAGCCTTAGCTTTATGTTTAGTTTTCTGGGTCTTTCTGTGTAGGTCTGTTCAGGTTAATGTTTAGTGTTTTGTCTTTAATGTGTCTTTTGATTACTTGTCTTTTAGTTGTAGTATTTTATTTTAATAAAGAGGTAGCGGGATGTTTTAGGAGGCTAGGTGAAGTCCAAGCTTCCATAATACATGGCCTAATTGAGTCCAGGGCTTCCAATGAGCTACACTGTGTTTCCATAGGACGTATATGACTGGTACCTGAGCAACAGATGGTTAATGAGGGCTCCAGCGTAAAGCAGAAAGTTAAAAGAAAGAACAAGGCCAACAAAGGCTGTCCTGTTCAGAGCCCCGAACCCAGTCCAGTTCAGAGCCCCAAGACTTGTCCTGCTCAGAGCTCCAAGTGCTGTTTAGCTCCTGTAAATCAGTCTTTAATTCATATGGATGCTAGAAAAGCATGCCAGTTCACCCTTTCTTTATGGCCAACTATTAGGTAATTGGTAGGCTTTATCAGGTGTACCATTCTTTTGATGGTTGCCTGTCAAGAGGAGGCTCTCAAAGAGTTTATATTTAAGTTGTCTGTTATGGTTAATCTGTTTGAGGACGAGCTCAGTGCACCCCAGCCTGCTTCCGAGGATGACTCCGCAGGGCCCCCTGCTTCTAAGGGCACCTCAGTAGGGTTTTCAGTCCCAAGCCAGGCTGCTCCAGAGGATCCAGAGCCCCAGGCTACTCCAGAGGGTCCATATCCCTAGGCTGCTTCAGAGGATGACTCCGCAGGGCCCCCTGCTTCAGAGTACATCTCTGCAGGCCCTCCTGGTCATGTTCCGTTGGCATCCTCTGCCGCTTCTGTTCCTGCGATGGCAGCATTACCTGCCGCTTCTGTTCCTGCGATGGCAGCATTACCTGCCACTTCTGTTGCTGCAAAGGCGGCTTCTGTTATGGTGGCGGCACCTTCCGCTCCTGTTCCCGGAAATGAAGCGATCTAGGCCACTCAAGATCCAACGAAGGCGGCGATCCATGCCCCTCCAGATCCAGTGGAGGCAGAGGTCCAGGCCGTTCCTGTTCCCAAGATGACAGTGAACCAGGTTTTCAACTGTTTCCAGTCCAGTTCAGTCACCTGTCCAGTCTCCTGTTAGTGCAGTCTGTCAGTCATCTGTCTTGTCCTCAGTTCAATCTTCTGTCCCCGTTCAGGTTTTGTCTCCAGTCTGTTCCCCTCTTCAGTCCAGTGCTTTGTCACCCGTCTCTTGTTCTGTCTTGTCCTGAGTCCCATCTCTTTTTCTCCTTGGTCAGTCGCCTGTCCAGTCTCGTGTTCAGTCCCCTGTCTGAGTTTCTGTGCCGTCTTGTTTTCCAGGCTTTCCCTCCTTCATCGGCTCGGGGGGGTTTCTGTCATGAATTGTCCAGTTTAGTGTTTTTAGTGTTAATTGTCCTGCTCTGTCATTGTTTCCTTTTTGTCATGTGCATAGAAGCACATGGCTCTTTGGTTTGTTTTGTTCCTGTTATGGCAATTGTCTAAGTGCAACCAGGAAGGAAGACCGATTCTCAGGCCCAAGGAGAAATCAGAGGAACAAAGACGCAGAGTCAAGTATTCACTCCAATCTCTAGTTTATTGAACAATTTCATGCAGTATATATAGGACCCCAGTCACGTACACCCAACGGTCATGTGCCCCTTCTGCATGTACACCAAACATCATGTGTTATTACATCATGTCTCATTCCATCAACCCAGACATTCCCTTAATTGGCATTACATGCTATGCATATATTTGTTATCTCCTATTTTTAATACTGTCAGCAAAATGGTTGCAGATGGTGAGGGGGGCTAGGTTCAAGATGTACAGGATGTTTTTCAGCTCATTGACTCTCAACTGCCCTTTTCCATTCTATCTGAGGACCTAGTTCCCTATTCTAAATCAGAATTGCTCAATTCAGTACTTTCCCCCTCCTACAGTCTCCAACAGTCTCCTGGGTCATGTCCTTACATTTCCTAAGGACACATTGTAACAAGTCCTTTAAGGTCACAAGCAGACTAAGGCCTATATCTTTAATCTAGTAAGATTGAATCAAGATTAATTACTACAATTACTCCCGGAATATATTGTGTCATTAGTTATCATAAATCATTACTCATTGGTGTTGATCTGCATTTTCCCATCACAAGCTGTCCTTCCATGCAGAGTGGAACACTTCCAGCTTGGTTGATCGCCATTTCCGCTCTAGTTTCCGTGCTTTTTGTTTTAAGGTACAGGGTTTGGTCATTGTACCATGCAGCGTGGTTTTTCTGTCTCATACTTTTTCTTTTAAGTGGTGCCACATTTTCTAAAGTCAATCAACAGGTATTTTCTAAGTAGTCAGTTAAATATTGGACTGTCTGTTCTTTACTTGGCTTTCAGAGAAAAAAAAATTCTCTAGACTTGCATATTCATTATTCATGTTGTTTGGGCAAACTTTGAGCATCCCCTTGATTGTGATGTCCGCCCTAACAGTCTCTGCCCTGGAGTTCCTTGCTTCAAATCTTAAACCACCAGCCAGAATTTTTTTTAGCAATTTGTATTATATCCTTCATACTGAAGTAACACCTGTACTGGCTGAGCTAGCCAGTTTTTTAATCTCTGCATTTATTAATCCTGCCCTCCACCAACAGATAATAAGTAGCCACATTTAAACAAAGACATTAAGCACCGTATCGTTATTTTTGCTGTTTCGGATCACCTAAGATGGGAATGTCTCCAAACTAGGGAGACAGCTAACTGCTTTACTAAAAGTTCAAATTAACTAAAATACTAAAGTTACTAGAATTCTGTGGTAATTCAAACAGTGAATAATAACGTACAGACAAGTGAAACTTTTTACCCTTTAAGTAAAGCTGCATTGTCCAATTGATATCCTGTCCAGCTAAGTCCATGTTGAATAAAGGACAAATGTTTCACTCATTGTTTTGTGGACACACCAGTCAATCAGAAGCTATCTGACAGAGCAGATGTATTTTTTGCTGGATTAAATTGCATAACGTTTCTGAACCTTTTACCACATTGCATCTCCAGGACTCGAGACACCACACCCATTAAGCATGGCACGGCAGTATTTGACAAAACCGATGATTCTCACTAAAAATTAATGGGATAATTTTTGGTGTTTTTTTATTTGTATTGTTATGCCTTTATCACTAGAACTACCAAACTGCTGCCATTTGGCAATTATACCTTTAAATTCCAAAGAACTGCCATTTGGCAGGTGTGAACAGCTCTTCTCACCTCCAGTGTTATGTAAATGAGGCCTTTACATTTGAAAGGAGACACTCTACTGCACTCCACACTCTTCTCTGCAGCAAGTTGGTGAACCCCCACCTCCCAAAAAAGTCAACATTACCAGACATTTAGATTCAAGGTAGTTTTATTGGTATATGAACAGGAAAGAAACATTTTGCTTGGTTTATCTGTACAATGAAATAGTAATAAAGGAAGTAATAAAAGATAAAATAAGCATGCAACAATATGATAACAAAAGTATTCATAAATAGAAATGTAAACTATACAGAAATATAAACTATGTTCTTCATGCCACACTGTGCCATCTTTTGCTGTCTTTGTCAGCCACTCGTGTGTCTCCATGTGACCTCTCTTTCCTGGAGGTGGTGAAGTCTCCTCATCTACAGGACCATATGTTTGAGAATTGATTAGTAAAAGGTTAAAATAATGTGAAATTGACACAAACGTGGTATTTGAATTATAATTCCAAAACATCTGAAGTATGCCTCCTTTGTACTAATGTAGGATTGTTTTCACAGTGCAAAAAGTGGCATATTGATTAGTCAAAATAGCTCTGATATGTTGTAACCTTATTTTAAGTAGTTTTGTCTATTGAAAAACTGCCAATAGGTAAAGATATTTTTACATAAATTTATACAAAAAAAACAACCCTCCGCTAGTTGTAAAAAATACATTTTTACTTAAACTTTTTAAAACCCAAAGGTAAAGAATCGTATCAGGACATTTTGTCTTGTTTTAAGTCAAAATACAAGTCAAAATTACTCTAATTAAAATAGAATAATATTCTTGAGCAATTTTAACTTCAAGATTGTACTTTTTGTAGCGTGTCTCTTCCAAAATCACAAAAGCCATAACCAGCAAACAAACAGAAAATTTAGGAAATCTTACCAGAAGAGATTTCAGAGTCACCGCTCTGATCAATAGTAATTTCTTCTCCATCGGAGTCACAGGGGTTGACATGGTTGAGGGTCATGTCCAAAGCCTGCTCTGTACTGTAAACCTTTGCCATCTTTGCTTCTCGGTCAACAGAGTAAGTGAAATATGTGTGGTGACGTGGCTTTTTATCCACATGGAGGTGGATACATACATAATCGTTATCATCATCGTTCACGCTTTCACCCACCATACCCATCCCTGTTCACTGTTACCTGGTACTGGCATATTTCGATCTAATGGCTGCAACAACAACATTTTTAAAATAAATATAGAACCCATCTCAGTTACCTCCATCGTGTATATTTGTAATATTGTATTATAGTGTGAGAGGTTTATTCTATTTTATTTCACTCAGCATGTAGCCAGATAGGCTATTTACTTTGGTGCAGTTTATTATATAAAGTTTACACACTTTATTAACAAGTTTTCCAGTGTCTGCAGTCATCTTTCTCTTTATTCTAAAACTGACACAAAGACATTTGAACTATAATTTCAAAACATCTCAAGTCTGCCTCCTTTGTACTAATTTTGGATTGTTTTTTCACTGATGATTTGTCAAAATTGCTAAAGTTCAGATTTTTTAACCATTATTTTAAGTAAATTTGCCTTTTGAAAAAACTGCCTCCTTTGTGCTAATGTAGGATTGTTTTCACAGTGCAAAAAGTGGCATATTGATTAGTCAAAATAGCTCTGATATGTTGTAACCTTATTTTAAGTAGTTTTTGTCTTTTGAAAAACTGCCAATAGGTAAAGATATTTTTACATAAATTTATACAAAAAAACAACCCTCAGCTACTTGTAAAAAGGACATTTTTACTTAAACTTTTTAAAACCCAAGTAAAAGAATATAATCAGGACATAATTTCTTGTTTTAAGTCAAAATATCTCACCCCATTGGCAAAGTGTTTTTCTTGTCAATTAAATATGACTCAAATTAAGATTAAATACTATTTTTGAGCAATTTCTACTTAACTGATTTTTTTATTTATATTTCTCAAGGTTTTTGTAGGTTTCACATCAAATAATACTGCATTAGATCAACAAATTTAAACTAAAAAGCTTAAATAATTATTTATTGTGTGTATTCTAAATAAGTATTATTTCATCATATTTCTGAAAGATTATAAAAATAATTATTATCAGCAGCTGAGAAAACTGCCAAAGTACCAAAATATTTTTTATTTGTTGCGACTGTTGCCCTGAACTAAACTCCTGAAAGTCTGTGCCTTATGTGACTCTCAGAGCTTTGTCAGTCAACACAGTTCACACTATCACCCATCCCCCCTGTTTTAGCACCTAGTAGTGGCTTAATGTACATAACAAAAGGTGGCCTAATGGGTTGCAAATTACCCCAGCACTGCCATTTGGCAGCCTCTGGTAGAAAAAGGGGGTATATGAAAACCCTGGTAGTTCTAGTGTTATGTCTGCTGTGGCCCAAAAATATTACATTGATGATAGTGTGTGATATATTTTCTTTTCTTCTATATTTCCTATTAATTCCAATAAATTCCCATGAATTTAACTTGCCAAAATTTCCATGGAAAGTTTACATTTTGGAATACTTCCGAAGTTTCCAAGCTAAAGTTCTCATGGAAAGTTACTGGTAATTTACTGGAAATTTATTGGAAATTTTCCATCCCTCTGCAACCCTAGTAAGACACTGAATTTGAGAAATTTGAGCACGTCCATTGATTCAATAAAAAAAAAAAACTGAATAAACTCTTCTAAGATATGGTTTCTGTTATTAGGGACGGGCATGTGTAACATTACTCTATATGAACGTCTTATGTCATTCAACGTATAGGGTAAAACTATCTGTTACTGTTGGATATTTCTGTCAGGCTGGTTGCTGCTGAGCCATGGCCAGTCTCCTTCAGTGGTGTTACTGAAAACAATTCACATTAGTGTCTTTTAGCATTTCGGCCTTAGCCAGCGCTTGGCAAAATAATTTTATCTGTCTTAAAATTTACTGCCTTGATAAATGAAGTGCACACGGACCACAGAATATCAATGCAGGTACTTATTGAACATTAAAATAATTTTAATATGTCCATCCGTACCAGCGGCTTTGATAGATTATCTAGCAAACCTTAGTATACTTTAGCTCAGTGCTTACTCGTTGAGGAGAAAAGTAGCCAACTTGGCATCAGTCTTCAAGTTCTTGTCTTGAAACTGCCTCCATCTTACAAAAGGTATTGCAACTACTTAGTTTAAGCATTATAGGTAGTTTAGAATCCAATGTAATCTCCGTTGAAGCAGTTTGTTTACCCGTTTGCATGGCAGCAGCACTCAGACTGTCAGAGATTGTGCTTCATGCCTGGTAACCCCAAAATAGTCAGCGTTACTCTGATTGGACAGAGGGCGGAGTCACAGACAAGACCTCAGAGGGAAGCATCACAGGAGCTCCACTCCAGACTGGGCACTTCTTAAAGAGAATATACTGCTTTAGCAATGCTATGAGAGGCAGCAGTGTTTTAGCTTTGACTGTTTCTTTAATCTATGATCACACACCCTGGACATTTTATAACTAGGTATAGTAAGTCATTGCTTCTTTAAAGTGGTGAAAGGAGAATGGAAAATTTCATTGTGGAGATTAAATTTTAGTTTTGTTTACAGAATTGCTGAATTTAAAAGATTAAACTTTAAATAATATGTTAAAAAATTTAAACACATTGTTGCAACAGATTAATGGATTCTTCATGGAGAACTCAATGGAGTTCACTTAACTCAAAATAGACAGGTAACTTGTTTTACACATATAATGTCAGGACTTCACACTGATTATCTGGTTAGCCTTAATCAGTGTTATTATTTGAATATGTTGTCAAAAATTATGACTGTAAAGGGACCCTATATAATATTTCTAGCTTCAAAATCATTATGATGCTTCATTAAGCTGTAGTAGGCAGAATAGAGCATCTGTTGTTGCTGCTCTGGGGCTCAGCAAAGTAGAAACTGCACTATGCAAGTTTGAGGTAGGGTGGGAAACCCAGGAACAAAACAAAAATTTTATATATATATATATATATATATATATATATATATATATATATATATATATATATATATATTACACAGTGTTCATTAAAAGGCAATTTAAAAAATACATTGTACTTTGTGCTGTTTTCACATTTGCTTCTTGCAATCAATCTGAGAACCAGGCAGCAATACTTTTACTGACAGCCCCACTGAAGAAATAAAAAATGAAGACTTGCATTTTGTGTAATGTTAACTAATTTTGAGTGGTCAGCCTTTGTTAATTTGTAATTGTTAAAACTGTTATAAATTTACAATACAAGTGGGGTGGCAGTGGTACAACAGGCAGTGGTACATCACTGTCACACAGCACTAGGGTCCTGAGGTTGTGGATTTGAGCCCCGCTGTGGGTGATTATCTGTGAGGAGTTTGTTGTGTACTCCCCGTGTGCATGTGGTCCATGTAGACTCCCGCAGTCTAAAAGCACAAGTTGGTGGGTAGATTGGCGACTCAGGTCACGCCAATAGGTGTGAGTGAATGTGTGTCACCCTGTGAAGGACTGGCATCCCCGCCAGGATGTGTTCCTGCCTTGCGCCCAGTGATTCCAGGAAGGCACCAGACCCAACATGACCATGAACTGAATATGTACAGGGGTTAGACAATGAAACTGAAACACCTGTCATTTTAGTGTGGGAGGTTTCATGGCTAAATTGGACCAGCCTGGTGGCCAATCTTCATTAATTGCACATTGCACCAGTAAGAGCATGTGCATCCAATGGTTCAAACATTGTATCCTGAAAGCGGTACTGTGTATCAGGATGACAATGCACAAATACACACAACAAGACTGGTGAAAGATTGGTTTGATGAACATGAAAGTGAAGTTGAACATCTCCCATGGCCTGCACAGTCACCAGATTTAAGTGTCATGGAATTTGCTCCTGTGCTAAGACACTAATAAAATGCTGCATTTTTTGCCGCTTTCCTGTAGTAAACATCCTTCTCAACACTCTGAAGAGAAAACAAGACTAGGCAAGCCTAGTTTAGCCAGACTGCCATTAGCCATTTTGTCATTGTCACATAGGTGTTTCTGGCATTTTGTTCTGGAGAAGCTTTTGTGTTTCATAATCAATGGCATTGTTATCATGTGTTTGTTTTATTATTATGTCATTGTGTTGTACATAAAATATGTGTCATGTATAGCCCTATCTAGTGTTTTCCTGCAGTCTGTGTATCATTGTTTCCTTTGTTTTATAAACACATGGCTCTTTGTTTTGTTTCCATCTTTCTTGTCTCCACCTTTGCTTTTCCCTCTTGTGCCTCCTTTGTGTTCCTGCCCCCTTGTTATCTGTCCCAGGTTTTTCTTGTTTGTGTTGTCTTTTTGAAGTTCACGTCAGCATTTCCTGCTTGTGGGTCATTGTGGTTGTATGTATGTATTTTTGTGGTTCATGGCCTTGCTTAAGAGTCTTGCTATGTTTTGGTTTTATGTTCATAGCCTTTGTGTTTAGCTTCTCTGTGTTCTGTTTAGCTATCTTGTTTAGCCTTTTTGTTTAACTGTCTTGTTTAACCTTCTTGTTTAGTGTTTAGCCTTCTTGTTTAATGTTACCCAGCTGGCCACCAACGTCAAAAGACGTTGATATGTGGTTGAATGTTGGTCGTGACGTCGGATGACCAAAATTTTACGTCAGGGTAACGTCTAATACCAATGTTAAACTGACGTAAGAAACTGACGACATATGACACTGATATTTTGTTAGTTTTAAGTCATGATATTATGTAACCACAATCCAACGTCTAATAAACGTCATATCCTCATGTCAAATAGACGTAAAATACCAACATTTAGTTGTAAGGTTTGGTGACCAAATACCAACGTCTGATTAACGTCTGAATTTTAACGTCAGTTCAACCTGCCATTCTAACATCAATAGACGTTGATAATTTGTTGGTTTTAAGTAGTGATGTTATGTAACCAAAATCCAACATCTTCCAAACGTCACATCCTGATGTCAAATTTACATAAATTACCAACATTAAGCTGTAAGGTATGGTGACCAAATCCCAACGTCTGATAAACGTCTGAATTTTAACATCAGTTCAACTTGCCATTTTAACATCAATAGACGTTGATAATTTGTTGGTTTTAAGTAGTGATGTTATGTAACCAAAATCCAACATCTTCCAAACATCACATCCTGATGTCAAATTGACGTAAATTACCAACATTAAGCTGTAAGGTATGGTGACCAAATCCCAACGTCTGATAAACGTCTGAATTTTAACGTCAGTTCAACCTGCCATTCTAACATCAATAGACGTTGATAATTTGTTGGTTTTAAGTAGTGATGTTATGTAACCAAAATCCAACATCTTCCAAACATCACATCCTGATGTCAAATTGACGTAAATTACCAACATTAAGCTGTAAGGTATGGTGACCAAATCCCAACGTCTGATAAACGTCTGGATTTTAACGTCAGTTCAACCTGCCATTCTAACATCAATAGACGTTGATAATTTGTTGGTTTTAAGTAGTGATGATATGTAACCAAAATCTAACATCTTCCAAACGTCACATCCTGATGTCAAATTGACGTAAATTACCAACATTAAGCTGTAAGGTATGGTGACCAAATCCCAACGTCTGATAAACGTCTGAATTTTAACGTCAGTTCAACCTGCCATTCTAACATCAATAGACGTTGATAATTTGTTGGTTTTAAGTAGTGATGTTATGTAACCAAAATCCAACATCTTCCAAACTTCACACCCTGATGTCCAATTGACGTAAATTACCAACATTAAGCTGTAAGGTATGGTGACCAAATCCCAACGTCTGAATTTTAACGTCAGTTCAATTTGCCATTTTAACATCAATAGACGTTGATAATTTGTTGGTTTTAAGTAGTGATGTTATGCAACCAAAATCCAACATCTTCCAAACATCACATCCTGATGTCAAATTGACGTAAATTACCAACATTAAGCTGTAAGGTATGGTGACCAAATCCCAACGTCTGATAAACGTCTGAATTTTAACGTCAGTTCAACCTGCCATTCTAACATCAATAGACGTTGATAATTTGTTGGTTTTAAGTAGTGATGTTATGTAACCAAAATCCAACATCTTCCAAACGTCACATCCTGATGTCAAATTGACGTAAATTACCAACATTAAGCTGTAAGGTATGGTGACCAAATCCCAACGTCTGATAAACGTCTGAATTTTAACGTCAGTTCAACCTGCCATTCTAACATCAATAGACGTTGATAATTTGTTGGTTTTAAGTAGTGATGTTATGTAATCAAAATCCAACATCTTCCAAACGTCACATCCTGATGTCAAATTGATGTAAATTACCAACATTAAGCTGTAAGGTATGGTGACCAAATCCCAACGTCTGATTAACGTCTGAATTTTAACGTCAGTTCAACTTGCCATTCTAACATCAATAGACGTTGATAATTTGTTGGTTTTAAGTAGTGATGTTATGTAACCAAAATCCAACATCTTCCAAACATCACATCCTGATGTCAAATTGACGTAAATTACCAACATTAAGCTGTAAGGTATGGTGACCAAATCCCAACGTCTGAATTTTAACGTCAGTTCAACTTGCCATTTTAACATCAGTAGACGTTGATAATTTGGTGGTTTTAAGTAGTGATGTTATGTAACCAAAATCCAACATCTTCCAAACGTCACATCCTGATGTCCAATTGACGTAAATTACCAACATTAAGCTGTAAGGTACGGTGACCAAATCCCAACGTCTGATTAACATCTGAATTTTAACGTCAGTTCAACTTGCCATTCTAACATCAATAGACGTTGATAATTTGTTGGTTTTAATTTGTGATGTTATGTAACCAAAATCCAACATCGTCCAAACATCACATCCTGATGTCAAATTGACGTAAATTACCAACATTAAGCTGTAAGGTATGGTGACCAAATCCCAACGTCTGATAAACGTCTGAATTTTAACGTCAGTTCAACCTGCCATTCTAACATCAATAGACGTTGATAATTTGTTGGTTTTAAGTAGTGATGTTATGTAACCAAAATCCAACATCTTCCAAACTTCACACCCTGATGTCCAATTGACGTAAATTACCAACATTAAGCTGTAAGGTATGGTGACCAAATCCCAACGTCTGAATTTTAACGTCAGTTCAATTTGCCATTTTAACATCAATAGACGTTGATAATTTGTTGGTTTTAAGTAGTGATGTTATGCAACCAAAATCCAACATCTTCCAAACATCACATCCTGATGTCAAATTGACGTAAATTACCAACATTAAGCTGTAAGGTATGGTGACCAAATCCCAACGTCTGATAAACGTCTGAATTTTAACGTCAGTTCAACCTGCCATTCTAACATCAATAGACGTTGATAATTTGTTGGTTTTAAGTAGTGATGTTATGTAACCAAAATCCAACATCTTCCAAACGTCACATCCTGATGTCAAATTGACGTAAATTACCAACATTAAGCTGTAAGGTATGGTGACCAAATCCCAACGTCTGATAAACGTCTGAATTTTAACGTCAGTTCAACCTGCCATTCTAACATCAATAGACGTTGATAATTTGTTGGTTTTAAGTAGTGATGTTATGTAATCAAAATCCAACATCTTCCAAACGTCACATCCTGATGTCAAATTGACGTAAATTACCAACATTAAGCTGTAAGGTATGGTGACCAAATCCCAACGTCTGATTAACGTCTGAATTTTAACGTCAGTTCAACTTGCCATTCTAACATCAATAGACGTTGATAATTTGTTGGTTTTAAGTAGTGATGTTATGTAACCAAAATCCAACATCTTCCAAACATCACATCCTGATGTCAAATTGACGTAAATTACCAACATTAAGCTGTAAGGTATGGTGACCAAATCCCAACGTCTGAATTTTAACGTCAGTTCAACTTGCCATTTTAACATCAGTAGACGTTGATAATTTGGTGGTTTTAAGTAGTGATGTTATGTAACCAAAATCCAACATCTTCCAAACGTCACATCCTGATGTCCAATTGACGTAAATTACCAACATTAAGCTGTAAGGTACGGTGACCAAATCCCAACGTCTGATTAACATCTGAATTTTAACGTCAGTTCAACTTGCCATTCTAACATCAATAGACGTTGATAATTTGTTGGTTTTAATTTGTGATGTTATGTAACCAAAATCCAACATCGTCCAAACATCACATCCTGATGTCAAATTGACGTAAATTACCAACATTAAGCTGTAAGGTATGGTGACCAAATCCCAACGTCTGATAAACATCTGAATTTTAACGTCAGTTCAACCTGCCATTCTAACATCAATATACGTTGATAATTTGTTGGTTTTAAGAGGTGATGTTATGTAACCAAAATCCAACATCTTCCAAACATCACATCCTAATGTCAAATTGACATAAATTACCAACATTAAGCTGTAAGTTATGGAGACCAAATCCCAACGTTTGATAAACGTCTGAATTTTAACGTCAGTTCAACCTGCCATTCTAACATCAATAGACGTTGAAAATTTGTTGGCTTTAAGTAGTGATGTTATGTAACCAAAATCCAACATTTTCCAAACGTCACATCCTGATGTCAAGTTGATATAAAAAAATGCCAACTTTAAGTTATAATATAGGGTGACCAAAACCCAACGCCTGGTAAACATTAGACTAACATCAATAGACATTGATATTTTGTTGGTTTTAGGTCGTGGGGTTTAGTACTTCATATTTAACGTCATCTTGATGTAAAATACCTACATTTATTTGTTAGGTATTGGTAATCAAAACCCAGTGTATGATAAACATCATAATCTAAATGTCAACTCAATGTGACATTCTAACAATATTGGATATACTTAGTTGGTTTAAGATGCAACATTCGTTCATTCATTTATTAAATGTAACTGCTTATCCACTTTAGGGTTGCAGTGGGTCCGGAGCCTACCTGGAATCAGTGGGGCACTTTTCCTTCACAGTGCGACACACACTCACACACTCATTCACACACTTATGTGACAGTTTTGAGTAGCCAACTGAGCTACCAACATGTGTTTTTGGACCATGGGAGTAAATTGGAACACCCGGAGAAAACCCACATGAACACAGGGAAAACACACCCAACTAATCACAGACAGTCATGCGGAGCAGGGTTCGAACCTACAGCTGCAGCACCCTAGATTTGTGTGACAGCAACACTACCTGTTGCAGTCCCAAGTTGAATTTTATAAAAAATTCCAAACATCATTCTGATACTCTACCATACTGAAATTAATTAATTAATTAATTCATTGTCTGTAACCGCTAATCCAGTTCAGGGTCGCAGTGGGTCCTGAGCCTACTCAGAATCACTGGGAGCAAGGCAGGAACACACCCTGGAGGGGTCGCCAGTCCTTCGCAGGGTGACACACACTCATGCATTCACACCTATGGACACTTTTGAGTCACCAATCCACCTAACAACATGTGTTTTTGGACCTTGGAAGGAAACCTGAACACCTGGAGGAAACCCCCGTGGACACAGGAAAAACACACCAAACTACTCACAGTCACCTGCCGCTCCAGGACCCTAGAGCTGTGTGACAGCGACAGTACCTGCAGCACCATCGTGCTGCCCCAAGCTGCAATGTTAAGAAACCAAAATGCAGTGTGTTCAAAACATTATTCTGATGCCATATTGACATAACATAACAAAATTCAGTTGTGAGATACCATGACCAAAATGTAAAATTATAGAATAAGAAATCATCAAAATCATTTAAAATTAGTTTTAAGAGATCAAAAACTACTGAGATGTTCTTAAGTGGGCAATAATCTGAGCGGTCCAGTGGTGGACCAGCAGTGGCCTACCATCAGTGGATTACCAACATTTTCAAGCCATTTGACAGGTATATGCTTGCCGTCTTAAGAATACAAAACACACTATAAATAAATGCTGTAGCGAGTTTGCTACTGTATTGTAATGTATTTTTGAATACAGTATTTTACTGTGTATTTTAATGTATCTTGGGTAACAGACTGGAAGCAGCAATGAAGCTAGCTTTACAGTATTTCACTGTATTGTGAGCTGGGGAGGCTGAGGACTGCAAATGGCATCTAAAGGTGAGTAACTTATTTACACCATTTATTTATCACTTATTTTATTGTTTTGACAACGTAAATATAGCTTAGTTCCAAAATTACATTCGTAATTACATTAGTTCCAAAATACCCCCCCCCCCCCCCCTTGGGCAATGGTACAATTTATTTTTGTAACGTCAGTTGTAGGCCTCGCTACAAAACAAAACCAGAACAGGACAAGTGAATACTTTTCGTCCAAATGAAAAAAGAGAAAGAATTGTGTTTTTTCATTTCGTTACACCGCTACCCTGAAATGGACAAGCTTAAAAGATGATGATGATAATGATGATGATTTGCGTTAATATTGTTTTATTTTATTTAAATTATTTTGTTGAGGGTGGGGCGGTTAGCGAGAACGGGCTAACGGTTCCCTGGGGGCGGGGTGATGAGAACAGAGACGGAGAGAAAGAGACAAAACGTATTCAGAGGCTGCAAGCGTCATCGTACTTTAGGGACTTTGGAACAAAAGTAATGAGTAAATGTATGTTTTAATCATACAGCTCTAAACGTTTCCAACCACATTGTCTTGGTACTGCTTTTTAGCAAGATAGATGGTGCTAGTTATGATAGCCGCGAACATTTAACCAGATAACTCCTGTGGAATTTGCACACTTGTTTGCTCCCAAAAAATGTTAATGTTTTATCGTCGCAGATATCGTCAACTGGCGTTTCCCCCCCTCAAATTAGTCCGTTGGAGGGGATTGAAGCCGGAGACATCACCAGTTTTGTGACGGCTTACAAGCAGGAGGCTGAGGGAAAGGTAGGAGAGAAGAGGCGGGAAGAAAAGAAAGAGAGGGTTCTGCTCCATTGAAACAGGCTGCCGGTGAAAGGACGGGTCAGTCGTAGCATTATTTATTTATATTTAGCGTAGTAGAGAACGATAATTTGACTGTACAAACAATTGTAAACTCAAAGTCCAGTTTTGGGCTTCTTGCGGGTACTATTCGAGTTTTAGTTAGCTAGCAGAGTAATGCTTTTTAAAGAAGAGAACGGAGGGAAATATAAACATAGAGATGGACAGGGATTCTGGTCATTGATATTGGTCAGTTTGGTAAAATTAGATACGTTCATTATAACAGAGAATTGTAAACGTAGATGTTGTAGACATTGTAAACATGTAATGTTAGCTACAGACAAACTCCATTCCAGATTATTAGCTAATATATATTTGGAGTGTCAGGTGTGAATGAGGTGCAAGATGGGGGGAGTGAAATAGATTTTACTTTGTGCTGTGTTGAGAATTATAGTATTTTGCTGCAGAATTTTGAGCTCCATTCTACGGAGCCCCTAAAGGGACTGGGGGAAAAAAAAGACTATTGATTTTGCGTTCCCTCGCAAATACATTGCGCTCCTTTGCAAATGTTTTATGATACACAATTGTCTTTGTGGCTCAGTCAACACATCAGGACACTGCAGTTTCCAGTGAAATCCAGCCACTTGAAACAGATATATATGTATTTATTTATCTCTACTAACACACAGTTTCGTTGCCAGTGCGACGTCTGTAAGGAATACATCTGTATACATCTGTAAGGAACTGCCTAACATCAGAAGTTGTCAGCAACAG
The DNA here is from genome assembly GCF_029633855.1 of Hoplias malabaricus. Lineage (NCBI taxonomy): Eukaryota > Metazoa > Chordata > Actinopteri > Characiformes > Erythrinidae > Hoplias > Hoplias malabaricus. Next base: position 13,272,075 of record NC_089815.1, on the reverse strand, counting down.
GTTTATATACGTTATGTAGCATCCTGAAAGTTCTAGTCAGAACGCCGTATTTCCATAGTAACAGTTGTATGAGACGTAGGCTGCTTCATGAAAGAAAGAAAAAGTGTGGAAGGCTGTGTTTTTTTTATTGTTATTGACTGGGGTAGGGGTCAAGCTAAGAATGTTAATTAAAAACCTTAACAAGCAAAGACTCTTAAAAATCCAGTCATTCAATAACAAGATTGAGGGTGTAAGGCGCAACACAGAGATCTCAGGGCACACTGCGGGCTAATTTTTACAGAGGCTCAGCGCGCTGACTCCAGACACGGCTGTGGAGCTAGAGCCGGTCGCTACACCATGCATTTCGTTTTATCTGGAAAATGTTGTTGTTTTTTTTTTTTTGTTTTTTTTAAATAAAGCTGCAGTAAAAACAGGATACCCTTTTCTGACTGACCTTTACACACATTACTCCAGTACACTACCAATAGCTACACATTTATTTAGGTGTTCATTCTCCTTTCTCTCCCACTGATTGGAAACTGTTATTATTATTATACTTATATAGCGCCTTTCTAGACACCCAAGGACGCTTTACAATCTACACTGCTCAGAACGCTCAATTCACACACACACAGGCGAGAAGCGGCAGCCAAACGCGCACAGTGTACTCTCAACCAGAAACGACCGTCCACCTGGAGGACTGCATCGGGCACTAGGGTTTAACCCAGGACAGAGCGCCAATCCATATCTGGGCTCACACATACAGACATTCATTCACACACCAGGACAGTTATTAGAGAAGCCAATTCACCTACCCTCCATGTTTTTGGACTGTGGGAGGAAACCGGAGCCCCCGGAGGAAACCCACGCAGACACGGGGAGAACATGGAAACTCCACCCAGATGGGACTTGAACCCAAGATCCCAGCGCTGGGAGGCGAACGTGCTAACCACCAAGCCATTGTCTGTATCTCTATACTGTTCACGTAACCTTTGTCCATGCGCTTGCACTTTAAATTCTTTCATCCTCTTTGCTAAGCAATTAACAACACAGCATCAAACGTTTCAGTTGGCACTCCCCAATAACATATCCATGTTCTTTGTTGAGAAGAAATGCTATGTCTTTATATTTCAGTCCAAGATAAAAGTAAATTTCAACGAGCTGCTCCATAGTTCACCTGACACGCACAGCAAGCACATAATCAACAGCAAGCACAGTACTACGGAGCCCACAAAGTATTTGCGAGGTAACGCAATTGTGTTTGCGAAGGAACGCCAAAGTCTTTTTTCCCCAGTCCCTTTAGGGGCTCCGTAACAAAGACAATTGTGTATCATAAAACATTTGCAAAGGAGCGCAATGTATTTGCGAGGGAATGCAATAATGTTTGCAAGGGAACACAAAATCAATAGTCTTTTTTTAATTTTTCCCCCAGTCCCTTTAGGGGCTCCATACCATTCCAAATCTGATTTGAGACTCCCATTTTTGTTATTTAGTTTATATAGAGTGTACATTTTAATTGTTTATCAGAGTTTAAGAGTATTGCATTTAAAGTGTCTAAATACTAAATGTTGGCTACCAGTTCTGTGATCACAAATGTAGTGTGTTGGTTTTTGTAATGCATATGAAATGACATCTTATATCTCTGTACTAAATGTTTTAAATGTGGAGAGTCTCGTCGTGCCATGACTTTCAGGAAGTTGGCTGCATTTAAGGCCCACATTTACAGGTATCATTAAAACAGGAAAACTGAAACTAGACCTAGGCTATATCATATAGGTTTTAATTTGACATGTCATTGAAAACTGCAATGGTAAATGTTGAAGACTTAAAATAATTTATATTCTCATCATTTAGGCAAGTGCCACAGTTGCTGATTTTGAAACCCTTAACCTGCTTGTGAGTCCTCAGATGTTTATTCTGGGTATGTATATATAATTGCAAGATACTCCAGAATGACAAAAGTTTAACATTTGAATTAATTACAGTGGAATTTTTGACCAATGCAAGATATTTGCTGACAGTGGAAGGACAAATGACCTATGTTTGCTCAAGCCTCCATTAATTTCTGGAAAGGCAGCTCTATTCACCTTGTACTAAAATTTCAATTTCCAATATCGACAGGAAATTTCTTTCTTTCTCTCTCTCTACTTGTTTACTACCTTCTCTGAATTAAACTAGCCTCTATTTAATGTTATCTTACCTGTAATTAAAAGTATTATTATATATAAAAACCTTGAAATATGATAACTTTACTGATGCAGAAACCCCATGTATGAAAATGGATTAAAAAATTCTAAAATTATCTGAAGGTAATTGCTTTTTAATATTTTGACCCGTTTCTGTTGGATAATTCTTTATGAAATTATTATGAAGGGCAGTTACTGTTTACTGTCATTCATTCATCTGTTGCAACCATTTAATTCTAATCAGGGACATTGTGGGAATTATTTGATGCAGTTGAAATTTGTGCTTTTGATATGTGAAATTAAAAGTCAAATACAGGATTTTCTGATTACTATGATACATTGAAATATTGCATAGCATATCAGTATACATGACTTTTAGATCAGGTATCAAATTGAAATTGCAGTACTTTTGAAAAAAATGGTTTTGTTGAGTTCATATTAATATCTATCCTCAGTCTTCACTACAAAAAGTGTGAGCAAGCGACAACTAGGGCTGGGCGATATGACCAAAAATTCATATCTCGATATGCCTAAAAGAAATGGAGATATATGATACGAAATGACACTATGAAAGCCATAACAAAATACAATGTCAAAGTATTAGTGTTTATTTTTAGCACCAAATAGGACATGCTGCATTATCTAACTGTAATTATTAATGTAATTCACCCTTTACCTCACTCATTTGCTCTGATTACTTGCAGAAAAATAAAAATAAACATAGCACAAAAAGTAAGAAAATTTTTGTCTGGTTGATTATTTCTTTGTTGTAACAGTGCTTCTTGCCAATAAACCTTATACCATTACTGTCAATTTCTCTTTTAAATGGTGCTACATTTGTAAGAAACATGCTTTTGTGAGATGAGCAGTAGAGCTGAGTATGTGGATTGCACCAGTGAAAAATTTGTCAAATACTCACTGCCAGTGCCAAACAGCTTATTTTGTGTGATGGTGTGATGTGGCATCTCCTTCACTTGAAAAATGAGGTTTATCGTCATTGCAAGCAATCTCAATGCAGAAAAAGATATTGAGATGAAATTCTACAACCAGTGGCAATCCCATATCTCCACAGTCTGGGACCAAACTCTAACCTCCAAAATGACAACACTTGCCCCCACAGAGCGGTGTTTATCAGAGACTACCTCCAGAATTTGGTAGTGGAGAGGATGGAATGGCCTGCTAGCTCCTGACCTCAACCCCAATGAACACTTGTGGGATCAGCTTGGGAGTGCTGTTCATGCCACAGTGACCAACACAACCACATGTGTGACCAGCAGTGTGTAACCAGGATGGTGACCATCATGAAGAGAAAGTCCTGGGCTGTTTTGGCTGTTTATGGTTCTTCCACACGCTACTGAAGCTCCTATTTGTTAAAAGAATACATTGTTAAATTGCCAATATGTCTTGTTTCTTCAAACTTCAGTCAGCCAGTCACAACTCACCAAACGAGTCAATGGCAGAATAAGCTCTTTGGCATTGGCAGAGAGGATTGGGCTAATGTTTCATTGGCACAACCCACATACTCATTTCTACTGCTCATCCCACAAATGCATGTTCCTTATAAATGTGGCACCATTTCAAAGGGAAATTAACATGATTCCAACAGTATAAGATTTATTGCCAAGAAACATTGTTACAACAAAGATATAATATACCAAACAAAAATATCCTTATTTTTGTGCTATGTTTAGTTTTAAAAATTGTCTTGCCCATGATGTCATCTGATCTTCCCCTTACTGTATCCTCTTGTGTACAAATTTTTTATTGCAACTTTTTTGTACCTTTATTTCCACATGCTATGTTACTAACTGTGGAATTTTTATTTTTATAGACGCCTCATTGGTACAAATCCCCAGGGGTGGTCAACGTAGAGAGCAACCAAGAAGTCCTGGACCATGCATCCGTGTGTATCCTTGCTTTAAAGAAACTGATGGACTTTGAATTAAATTTTATTTACAAACCGGATTCCAAAAAAGTTGGGACACTAAACAAATTGTGAATAAAAACTGAATGCAATGATGTGGAGATGGCAAATGTCAATATTTTATTTTTAATAGAACATAGATGACAGATCAAAAGTTTAATCTGAGTAAATGTAACATTTAAAAAAAATATATGTTCATTCAAAATTTCACAGTGTCAACAAATCCCAACAAAGTTGGGACAAGTAGCAATAAGTGGCAAAAAGGAGGAAATTGAGCATATAACGAACAGCTGGAAGACCAATTAACAATAATTAGGTCAATTGACAACCTGATTGGGTATAAAAAGAGCTTCTCAGGGTGTCAGTGTCTCTCTGAAGCCAAGATGGTAAGAGGATCACCAATTCCACCATTGTTGCGCAGAAAGATGTTTGTTGTGCAGCGATACCAGAATGGTGTTACCCAGCGTAAAAAAGCAGAGATTTTTAAGTTATCATCAACCGTGCATAACATCATCAAAAGATTCAGAGAATCTGGAACAATTGCTGTGCATAAGGGTCAAGGCCATAAAACTCTACTGGATGCTTGTGATCTCAGGGCCCTTAAACATCACTGCACCTTGAACAGGAATGCCACTGTCAAGGAAATAAAAGAATGGGCTCAGAAATACTTCCAGAGAGCATTGTCAGTGAACACAATCCACCGTGCCATCCGCCGTTGCCAGCTGAAACTCTACAGTGCAAAGAGGAAGCCATTTCTAAGCAAGCTCCACAAGCTCAGACATTTGCACTGGGCCAGGGGTCTTTTAAAATGGAGTGTGGCAAAATGGAAGACTGTTCTGTGGTCAGATGAGTCACGATTTGAAGTTCTTTATGGAACACTGGGACGCCATGTCATCCGGACCAGAGAGGACAGGATAACCCAAGTTGTTATCAATGCTCCGTTCAGAAGCCTGCATCACTGATGGTATGGGGTTGCATGAGTGCTTGTGGCATGGGCAGCTTGCATGTCTGAAAAGGCACCATTAATGCAGAGAACTATGTTCAGGTTCAAAACATATGTTCAAAACATATGCTCAAAACATATGCTCCCATCTAGACGTCATCTCTTTCAGGGAAGACCCTGCATTTTTCAACAAGATAACGCCAGACCACATTCTGCAGCAATCACATCATCATGGCTACGTAGGAGAAGGATCCAGGTACTGAAATGGCCAGCCTGCAGTCCAGATCTTTCACCTATAGAGAGCATTTGGCGCATCATAAAGAGGAAGGTGTGACAAAGAAGGCCCAAGAGGCCTGTATTAGACATGAATGGGAGAGAATTCCTATTTCTAAACTTGAGAAACTGGTCTCCTCTGTCCCCAGACATCTTTTGAGTGTTGTAAGAAGAAGGGGGATGCCACACAGTGGTAAAAAATGGCCTTGTCCCAACTTTTTTGGGATTTGTTGATGCCATGAAATTTTGAAACAACATATTTTTCCCTTAAAATGATACATTATCTCAGTTTAAACGTTTGATCTGTGATTTGTGTTATATTCTGAATAAAATATTAGATGTTGGCACCTCCAAATCATTGCATTCAGTTTTTATTCACAATTTGTTTAGTGTCCCAACTTTTTTGGAATCCGGTTTGTATTTAAAGGGTCATGTTCAACACAAAACTGACTCTAAGTCAGTAACATGTTGGGTTCATTGATGATATTTGAAATACAAAGTTTTAGCAATCCAGATTACATATTTTTTATTACATTTTTCATGATGTTTTACGGTCACTATTTGTGTTGTCTGGTAAGATCAAAAGTCATTTGATATAACGTAATGTTTTACTATAAAGATTTGGGCACCTTTCTTGTAATTCATCAAGGCAATAATGTAATTGGATATTGTGAAGTATTTTTGGTTAGGAGAAAAAAAGCAAATATCATAAGGGGCAAAAATATTAAGTTCAAGTAAAAAAATAAATGATTTGAACATGTTATGTAGTACTTGAAATTTGTCCACATTTTGCATATATTCAGTTTTAATAAAGCGTGTTACTGATTTTAATTCTGAATGTAGATTTGGACTTCTTTTGTGTATGTTATGGTTATAGTATTTTTAAAGTATTCATGCTTGGCAGACTTGATTTTTTTTTATTTAATAGTAACACTATAATCTTAATACAAAAATATTACATGCTGGTATTGTTCAGTATATATAAAGAATTGAATGTAATTTAGAAACTGTTTGTAATTAGTGTTCCTCTGTAAAAAGGTATTGTTTCTGAAAAAAGGCAGTAAATGGCTGGCAATTCTGCTGAAAATATTACTGTACATTTAAATATTTAGAGTAAAACATTGTATTATGCAATTACAGTAGTATTCTGTAAATTTTATATACAATCTTGTTCCTGTACAAATGCAGTAATTGGCTGGAAACTCTGTTGCCAGGTATTTACTGTAAATCCCAATATTTACAGTTAAGTTTTATTCATTTACAGTAGTATTTTGTAAAGTTGAAATACATTAATGTTCCTGTAAAAATACAGTAATTGTCTGGGAGCTCAGCTGACAGTTATTTACTGTAAATCAGTTTTTACAGTAAAGTATTGTATTATTTAATTACAGTAGTATGCTGTAAATGTGAAATACGGTAGTGTTGAGGCTCTATGTCACACCAGTGTTGGGTTTAGACGTCGACCCGATTTTTCATTAAAACTAAAACAACATTGGAGCTTGACGTCACCCAAATGTTAATTTTTGAGTAATATCTGACTTTGATTACTAACCATAATTCAATGTCTAAACTACATTGAGTCTTGATGTCACACCAATGTTGGGATTTGATGTCAACCCGAATTTTCATTTCCAACTAAAATTCAACATCTATACAACATTGGAGCATGACATCATCCTGACGTTAAATTTTGAGTAATATCTGACTTTGATTACTAAACATACTTCAACGTCTAACCAATGTTGGTTCTTGATGTCACATCAATGTTGGGTTTAGATGTCAACCCGATTTTCATTTCCAACTAAAAATCAACATCTACACAACGTTGGAGTTTGACATCATCCTGACGTAAATTTTTGAGTAATATCTGACTTTGATTACTAACCATATTTCAACGTCTAACCAACGGTGAGTCTTGACGTCACATCAATGTTGGGTTTAGACGTCAACCCGATTTTCATTTCCAACTAAAAATCAACATTTACACAACGTTGGAGTTTGACGTCATCCTGACGTAAATTTTTGAGTAATATCTGACTTTGATTACTAACCATATTTCAACGTCTAACCAACGTTGAGTCTTGACGTCACATCAATGTTGGATTTAGACGTCAACCCGATTTTCATTTCCAACTAAAGATCAACATCTACACAACGTTGGAGTTTGACGTCATCCTGACGTAAATTTTTGAGTAATATCTGACTTTGATTACTAACCATATTTCAACGTCTAACCAACGGTGAGTCTTGACGTCACATCAATGTTGGGTTTAGACGTCAACCCGATTTTCATTTCCAACTAAAAATCAACATCTACACAACGTTGGAGTTTGACGTCATCCTGACGTAAATTTTTGAGTAATATCTGACTTTGATTACTAACCATATTTCAACGTCTAACCAACGTTGAGTCTTGACGTCACATTAATGTTGGGTTTAGACGTCAACCCGATTTTCATTTCCAACTAAAGATCAACATCTACACAACGTTGGAGTTTGCCTTCTTCCTGACGTAAATTTTTGAGTAATATCTGACTTTGATTACTAACCATATTTCAACGTCTAACCAACGTTGAGTCTTGACGTCACATCAATGTTGGGTTTAGACGTCAACCCGATTTTCATTTCCAACTAAAAATCAACATCTACACAACGTTGGAGTTTGACGTCATCCTGACGTAAATTTTTGAGTAATATCTGACTTTGATTACTAACCATATTTCAACGTCTAACCAACGGTGAGTCTTGACGTCACATTAATGTTGGGTTTAGACGTCAACCCGATTTTCATTTCCAACTAAAGATCAACATCTACACAACGTTGGAGTTTGACGTCATCCTGACGTAAATTTTTGAGTAATATCTGACTTTGATTACTAACCATATTTCAACGTCTAACCAACGTTGAGTCTTGACGTCACATCAATGTTGGGTTTAGACGTCAACCCGATTTTCATTTCCAACTAAAAATCAACATCTACACAACGTTGGAGTTTGACGTCATCCTGACGTTAATTTTTGAGTAATATCTGACTTTGATTACTAACCATATTTCAACGTCTAACCAACGATGAGTCTTGACATCACATCAATGTTGGGTTCAACCCGATTTTCATTTCCAACTAAAAATCAATGTCTGTCCAACGTTGAAAATTGTTGTCAAGGCAACATCGGGCTATGACGTCAACCCGATTTCATTTCCAACAAAAATTCAACGTCTGTCCAACGTTGAAGCTTGTTGTCAAGGCAACGTTGGGTTTAGACGTCAACCCGATTTTCATTTCCAACTAAAACTCAACGTCTGTCCAACGTTAGAGACCAACGCCTTTCTGACGTCAAATTGACGTCCTGTGCCTGCTGGGTAAACTTATGGATTAGTGTCTTGCCCCTTTTGATCTGTTCTGGTTTAGTGTTTAGCCTCTGTTTAGCCCTTGTGTGTAGCGTTCTAGCCCTTGCATTTAGCCCCTTTTGTCTAGTTCCCTAGCATCTCTGTTTAGTTCCCTTGTTGTGTTCATTAAAAGTCTCCTGCAATGATCTCCATTCCTGTATATATCTCTGACCACCCTGACACTCCCCTACACCCCACAACGTGACAATATGGAGGGCAGGACAAATAAATGCAGAAATTAAAGTGGAGGGATATAATAAGTGGGAAGGATATAATAAGTGCTACAAAATGCTGACTTGTTGTTTGAGATTTGGAGCAAGGAATTCCTGGGGCAGAAATTGTTCCAGGGGCATCACAAACAAGGGCATGCGTAAAGTTTGCCCAAACAACAGGCATGATGAATATACAACTCCACTTGTACTTGTTTTCTCTGAAACCCAAGCAAAGAATAGACAGTCCAGTATTATTCATAAATTTAGACTGATATTCAATGACAAAAGTTTGCTCAACCTTAAACAAACAGCAAGTCAAATAAACAAGAATGTGCAGAACATTCTTTTTTTCTGGAAATTTATCAACAATAATTAAGAGTTCAATATATATTAATGGTCAAATGGAAAGACCAGCTATTTGTTGCAATGCAGCGTCATGAATAATCACACAAAATTAATGTTTCTTATTGTAAACTATTAGAACAACTAACTTTTGTCAGCACTTGATGTCTTTGCTCACCTCACTGTTATTATGCAGGCACAGTTCTACTTGATCTGTCTGCTACGGCCGAAATACATTCTCTAAGCAGGAAGATTAAGTGAAATTTTAAGGTGCCTGTGCGCAGCAACAGTAAAGCACATGACGTTTTAAGATTCCAGTGCCCAGTTACAGAAAAGCATGTGAAGTGTTAATGTGCCCATGCCCACTTACAATAAAGCACATGAAGTTTGAATGTGGCTGTGCGCAGCTATATGGAGTTTTATAAACATAAAATGCCACAAAATGTCTCCCCACCACTTTTCTTTACAATATTTCAGGAAAAGATACACACTCACATGAAATAAGACAAACTGAGCTCCCTTTGTTCCTACTCACGCATGCACCTTTCAACATTAGGAGTCAGTCTGTCAGACTGAGCAGGCTATGGTGTCAAAATAGGTTCTAAAGGTCTGAGAATAAAAAAAACAAAAAAAAAAAACAGAATCCATAACCAATAAATGTAAGGATTATTTTGTAATTATAATATTTCTGTATATAATTGTTTATTTTGAGTTTAATATTTTTGAAAACTCTGTTTTTGATTTCACTCCACCTTCTCTCACTTTTGCTTCCCCCAGTCTTGCTTTTGCCTCCAGAAGTTTCTCGATTTTGAATTTTGATGGTGTCGCGATCTAGACAGTAAATGGTGGCTGAAATTAAGCCCCACCCACCCAGCCCATTCTGAAATTGTCTTTATATGCTATAGTTGTATGTAGCATATGACTGCAACAAGCAATCATACTTCCCATGTCTGTATAAAACATACAAATTTTACATTTTGAGGAATTAGAATACTGCATAAAACTGATCATTTTAATCACATAAACATAGCCTTGGGTCATTTTGTGAAGCATCTGATGAGTATTTACATAGATTACAAGTTGTAAAAGGATCAGGCATGTTGAAATGAAATTCTAAGAAAACCATGAAACTTTTATCTTGCTGTGCGTGTGTGTGTGCGTGTGTGTGGCATGTGATTGCAAAACACAATCATATTCTCTGTCTGTCTATAACGTATAATATTTCCATTTTAAGGAGTTAGGATGATGTATAAAGACTGTGATCATTTTGATCTCATTAATATAGCTTAGGCTTTGTTTTTGTGGAGAATCTGGCAAGTATTTACGTAGATTAAATATCGGCGTAACATACATACGCAGCACAATGCATATGCATGAATATGCATGCCATTGTTTAGTTTTGCCTAATAATCCATATGTATAGTTCAGGGACACTGTAGTATTATATTTATTTGTTAAGTGTTGGAATCTTGTAACCTCACACATGTTGAAAACCTCCACTTTAGAGTATGTGAATGTGAATATATATATAAATAAATAATTATAAACGTGTAAGGTTAAAGTAAAACAGAAAAGCTGTGCAGATGCATCCAGCATCCCTCTGCTCGTCAGAAAGGCATTCAAATCCATATAGTATAGTGTATTCCTGTCGTCATGGGGACAAATCCGATGACTTTCAGTTTTAAATCAGGGTGCGTTAGGCTTGTGAGTCACAGGAATATCTCCGCACTTGGATATCAGTGTGTGTTTTCTGGTTATGATCAATTAGGTCTCAACCACTTTCTGCATGTTTCGGTTTAAGCGTCAGGAAAAACATTCATGTTAAATCTCGTTCTGCGACAAAACAGTACATAACACAGCCAGGCAGTTAGTTTCCCAGTTCTACTCTCTAATCTGACACTACTCTCTAATCTGACACCAGAAAAGGCTATCACCTCTTTTACTCACCCGTCAACAGCAACATATGTGTACACTTCAAGAAAAACCCTAGGGCAGGAATTGGGACAGGGCCACAATAACCACATTAGCTAGTTCTTGTGACTGAAAACGTTACATTACTCATTTATAAATTAAAATACCATAACGTTACGTGAGCACTAAAAGTAATTAATTAACAGCTCAAGATATTAATGTTAGTTAACATTAATTGTATATCTAGATCACATCCAGGCATTTTGCCACTGTACCTTAATGTAAGTAATTAGGTAGTGCTTTAAAAACATAAACTTCATTTAAAACCTACCTATTACAGATAATCATACATTTAACATTTTTAATTTATGACATGCATGTTCTTACCTCAGAGGCCGCAATGAGCTGTAATGGTCAGTGTGAGGAGGAGGAGGAGCTCTTTGTGTAGAGTGAGCTCGGGTGTTGATCTCCCGCTTACCTATAACTCAATGTTTGTATTTATATAGAAATTTCACTCTCACCCATAATGGTGGTTCCGATAACACATCTGAATTTTATAAAAAGTGTTTTTTGATGACAATTGTTTGTTCTTGTTTATTTGTGTTATTTCTTTTTATATGTATATTTTGTAATTTGATCTGTTTTTGTTTTGTTGCTTGATTTTATTGTGCAGCACTTTGGCCAACACTGTCTGTTAAACATGCTATAGAAATACTTATGACTTGACTTGACAATTCTGAAAGGAAGTTTTAGACCTCTGGATATCAGTTTTGCAGTTTGATCTAGCCCTCCTCTACAGTGTTCAGCAAAATAACTCACACATAGTTAACTAGACACAGGGACAGGTTTAGAATGCACTGGTCTAATCTTGTGTCCTATTTCACCTCTGTGACAGGCCAGCTTTGTTTGCAGTAGTGGCTGGACAAACACACTACCCTCCACTCTGCCCACTGCTTCACTCAGCTCCATCTCGCTGGGCAGCATCTTGATTGACGTCTCTCATGGTGTTCTCTGTCTCCTCTGCTGTCTCATAACAGCTTAATGGAACCATCCGTCCAGCTGTGTGGGCCAGACAACAGCCTAGTGGGCTGTCTGTAGACCCTAGCTCAAGGGCAGTCCAGACAGCCCCCTCTTAGCCTCTTTCTCCACAGGACAGCACACTGTAAAGTACCCACATGCCAGAAACCATGTGGATCATTCTTTACTGACCCACTGTGAACAAAGAGGGATGTTTCTCATTGCCTACTTTAGCTCAGGATCTTTTTTCTTAGGTTATACTCACAAGTATATTAACTTGCTGTAACTATGCCACACTTTGCCAAATGAGAGAATTCTAAAGAGCGAATGCAAGAGTGGCTAAGAGGGGCCTGTCAGTTATTATAACTGATTATTATTGTTATTATGTTTATTGCAATAAAACATGTTGTGTTCTAACATAGTTATGGTATGAGAGTCCATAATCAATATTTTCACTCTTTCCCACTTGTCTTAATGAGCTGTGGGAAAGATGTAGGCTAAATTGTAGTTTATTAATGCCAGTGATTGATTGATTTCAAAGGGTTAACCATAACAAAAGTAACATTTTCATATTTTGGCCTAGCTTATTAAAACAGAAATACAATTTTGATCAAATTAGAAATAGTCACGAACATACTTAAAACAGGTGAATTAAATTAAAGCAGAAACTGTCTCTGTCATTTTTCTCCAAACAATAATAAGACACGGTATGACATTCTGTCATAATTGTGAGTGCTGTTTCAGGTTTGGAATGTAGTTTTGCATGATTGGTCCCATTAGCGTCAAAAAAAAAAAAAAAAAAACAGACACAGACTGCTGTGGAGAGGAGAGGGGGAAACAGCTGGGGTTTGTTGGTGATGGTACAGTTCACAGCTGTGAAGTAAACCCAGCTGTTACCCCAGAAACAGAAAAAGGCTTACAACACTCTTTATTGCTTTAGTCAAATGATCTGATGCCTATTAACATGAAATATCCTATGTAGAATTATGAACCCAAAGAAACAGAACTTTATGCAGGGACATGCCAAATGTAAACCCTGCCACTTCTAAACTTCTAGAGGTTAGAGTTATAGTTAGGGTTATGGGGAGCAAAATTGTTTGAATCCTTGGGATATTTTATTAGTCAAGCATACAGCTGGTACCACAGACAGGGTTCTGTGATAAAAAAATGATTATCATTGTATATAGCACATTTTACATAGTGGTAAATAATTACAGCACTTTTTGTGTACATCTAGGCCAGTGACTTCCAAAGTGGGGTGGTATAGTGAGGAAAATAAATGACGTATATAATGCAGTTGATATGTTATAATTCCACTGTAAAAGTTATTTATCACATTATTTTATTCAATATAAATGTGCAGTTTTTTTATGAATTGCAATGTTTAAAATAAATTCACTATTTGCCAACTCGCAATCAGTTTGGCATGCTCATTCTCTGTTACTGACTCAGGCGCTTTCTCCCTGCATCTCTAGTTATAGTGCTCTTGCCCACTGTTGCAGGCTCAGTCAAGGTCTAGAAACTGCATTTCAAACTCTTATCCGGATCCGGGTCGCGGGGGAAGCAGTCGGAGCAAAGAAACCCAGACCTCCCTCTCCCCAGCCACCACCTCCAACTCCTCCGGGGGTATACCAAGGTGTTCCCAGGCCAGTTGAGACATGTAGTCTCTCCAGCATGTTCTTGGTCTGCCCCGGGGCCTCCTCCCCATTGGACATGCCCGGAACACCTCACCAGGAAGGCGTCCAGGAGGCATCCGAACCTTTTCCGACTGAGTACCATGGACTGATCCTCATCCCTACCGCTTCACACTCGGCTGCAAACTGGTCCAGCAAGAACTGGTCCCGGCTCGATGAAGTCAACAAGACCACATCATCCGCAAAAAGCAGACATGGAATCCTGAGACCACCAAACCAGACACCCTCCACCACTTGACTTTGCTGAGAAATTCTGTCCATAAAAATTATGAACAGAACCGGTGACAACGGGCAGCCCTGACGGAGACCAACTCCGACTGGAAACCAGTCGGACTTACTGCCAGCCATACGAACCAGACTCCTGCTCTGTTTATACAGGGACTGGATGGCTTGTGGCAAAGAGCCCAGTACCCCATACTCCCTGAGCACCCCCCACAGAATACCCCAAGAGACACGGTCGAATGCCTTCTCCAGATCCACAAAACACATGTAGACTGGTTGAGCAAACTCCCATGCACCCTCCAGGATTCTAGCGAGGGTAAAGAGCTGGTCCTGTGTTCCACAACCGGGGCGGAATCCGCATTGTTCCTCCTGGATCCGAAGTTCAACTATCAGTCGGACTCTTCAGCTTGACAGCCTCCCTCACCCGGGGTGTCCACCACCGAGTGCAGGGATTGCCACCCCGACAGGCACCGACAACCTTGCAGCCACAGCTCTGTTCAGCCACCTCAACAGTGGAGGTCTGGAACATGACCCACTCGGACTCAATGTCACCAGCCTCCCCCGGGATGCAGTTGAAGCTCTGCCGGATGTGGGAGTTGAAGATCTTTCTGACAGGTTCCTCTGCCAAACATTCCCAGCAAACCCTCAGCACCCATTTGGGCCTGCCAGGTCTGTCCGGAATCCTCCCCCGCCCTCTGATCCAACTCACCACAAGGTGGTGATCAGTTGACAGCTCAGCGCCTGTCTTCACCCGAGTGTCCAGAACATATGGCCGCAGGTCCGATGATACGACTATAAAGTCGATACCCTGCCTAGGGTATCCTGATGCCAGGTGTACTTGTGGGCACCCTTATGCTCGAACATGGTGTTCATAATGGACAAACTGTGACGGGCCCAGAAATCCAATAACTGAACACCACACGGGTTCAGATCAGCGGAGCCGTTCCTCCCAATCATGCCCCTCCAGGTCTCACTGTCATTACCCACGTGAGCGTTGAAGTCCCCCAGCAGAACAATGGAGTCCCCAGAATTAGTGTTCTCCAGCATCCCCTCTAGGGTCCCCAAGAAGGCATGATACTCTGAACTGCTGTTCGGTGCATAAGCACAAACAACAGTCAGAGCCCTTTCCCAAACCCGAAGGCGCAGGGAAATTACCCTCTCATCCACTGGGGTAAAGCCCAATGTACAGGCACTAAGCCAGGGGGCTATGAGTAAGCCCACTCCTGCCTTATGCCTCTCACCCTGGGCAACTCCAGAGTGAAAGAGCATCCAGCCCCTCTCAAGGAGATTGGTTCCAGAGCCCATACTGTGTGTCGAAGTGAGCCCAACTATATCCAGCCGGTACCTCTCAACCTCGAACACCAGCTCAGGCTCTTTCCACCCCAGAGAGGTTACGTTCCATGTTCCAAAATGTCAAACATATCATTCCACATTAATACATGGGGAAAAACAAAGAAAGAAATATCTCACACAGCATTGTCAGGCATGGTTTTGTAGATAGCTGTTTAATGAACACAAGAAGGATTTATTAAGCAGTGAGATCAGTAGATAGTGAGATAGAATTGTATACGTCTTCTTTAATTAACTTACAGTGAAGGAGGAGGCATAAACACTTCAGAATTTCCATCTCTATGAATATTCTTAACCAAGTGAGAATGTTTAGAATGTGGCATTTCATATCACACATTTCTTAATATGTTGACCTTATAAAAACTGAATTGTTCACATATTACGAAAAAAGCTGAAACTCCATTTTAAAAACTGATTACTAATTACATAACTAGTATTTTCAGCCTTTAAGCTCTGTGTTGAACACCTGGTAATAAATGACATTAATTAATAAGAAAATATGGATAAGATCTTGAACTACACTTCACAAACATGTTAAGACTTCCAAATGTAACTAGATTTATCTGAAATTCATGCAAGAATGGGGAAATTTATCTGCCCTTAAAATGAAAATTTTTAATTTAAATTAAGTCTTTAGCTGAAATATAAGGAACATATGGGGAAATGTTTGGAATAGCAAAATAGGGTCAGAGATATTCATTTCAGTGCATTCCTATAGTAGTGTAGACACCATCCAAACAAATGCTTATAGCTCAGGAAAAGATTTCCCAAATTGCTTAACCAGTTACGACAAGGACACTCTGGGGATTGATCTGATATAAACATTGTGCAATTCGAGCAAGAATTGATCGCATCATGATAAGCTAATCACAGAACAAATTTTTGAAATTCTGCACACTGAACCAATCTGAAAATACATTGACCTCTATGGGAGCCAAAACCCTTCCTGGTGCTGAACAAAAATTCATAAGTCAAAAATCATATTTTCAAAGGACCTTAAATGTACAGGTGCTAGAAAGGGAACATTTATATGCCATTAAAAATTTAAATGGTGAAAGGTGAAACTATAAGGAATTTATGGGGAAATGTTCGGCTGAAAAGTGAAAGAAAGTCTTTCTGGGCAGAGGGGCTAGTGACATCACGCACTCTAGCCATCCCCCATTCAAGTGAATGGAGGGATATTGAGGGAGGGATTAAACGGATGAGTGCAAGAGGTCTGATTTTCAACATGATGCGACTCGGTGTGCCCGGGTCCGACCGTTTGAAATCACGTGGCCATATCTCCAAAATTGACAGAGTTAGAGCAAGTTCCAATTTTAGCCAATGCATTCCAATGGGAAAAATTCCCACATTGGAAGCTCATAATCTGAAATAGTTCTTCTATGGTCCTGTGAATTTTTGTGGCTGTAGCATGAAAAACCTAGGAGGACAAAGTATTTTATATTTTGTGAATAGAATAATAATAAGAAAATATCATAAAATTTCAAAGATCAGTAATTTGGCTTTGACAAGCCAAATGAATTAGATTTAAGGTTGATTCATACTTCTGCATTGACTCAACACAGAGCCTACAACATAGGCTCCGCAAGATTATACTACTGCGTTGGTGTCTGTGTCATTCTGCAATTACATCACCACACCACTAGGGCTGAATCTCAAACATCTTCCTCTACACTATGTGGTACACAATGTACACAGTAAATTCTCCAGTGTTAAATCAAGAGTATTAGTGTTGATTTAACACTGGTGAATTTACTGTGTAGTGGTACAGTAGAATTACTTTTATATATCTTTAACATGCACTATTTAGGGAGCAGATCATTGTTTGGGACAGAGCAGAGTTTACATAAGATGTCAGGAAAAAAACAAATACAAATCTGGAATATTTTTCCCACAGTATTGCTTAGTCGTTTTTTCCCAGAGGCTTCCATATTTTTTCTTTGTTCAACATTTTTATTCAACGGTGCTGCAGTGGAAAGAGTGGACAGCTTTAGATACCTTGGAGTTCACATCTTGCAGGACCTTTCATGGTCATGCCACATTAACAACCTGGCAAAAAAGGCCCGTTGCATTTGCGATCAACTAACTGATATTTTCTTAGTTGTTACACAATAATCTATAATTGTAATTTTGTATTAATAGGGCCATTAACCCCAAATTAGTTCAGTAATCCTGCTTAAATTGTATAGTATTACTGCTGCAAAATTAAATACTTTCTGCTATGTTTCTGACCTTTTGTGACTTTAAATGATTAAGTACAATAATAATTACTGACTTTAACACTTTGTTAGAGTTATAAATGACAAACTCACATTTGTTCTTCACATTCCTTGTTACTGTGTTACACATCAAGTAATTACATGAGTTCTTCTGAATTATGTGGGTGATTAGTGTCATGAGTGGTTATCCACCACCTGCTACACAGAAGTCTTGAGTTTAAATCCCAGCTAGGATAAGCACAAACTAAAGCCTATGGATTAATTCATTGCTGGCTTAAAGCACAGATAAATAGAATGAGTGTTTGAGTCCATGCTCAAGCTAAGCACAGATCAATAAGAAATGACTTTATCAGCTGATATGAGATACAGTGACATTGTCTTTGCATTATACTTTACCTGACCCATTAAAAGCAGATCAGAAACAAGTGATTGCATATATTGAAGAAATAATACCACTTCGTTTCCTCAGAGCATCTTCAGTGTTTTTGCTTGTGTCCCTAATATTAAAAGCCATGTTTTAAGTGCAATTAATGAATAATATTTAGTCACTGTGGGGATAATAAAATGATTTGCAGATGTTCCTGAGAGTGTTGTCTCCAGTAATCCCTGAAACTATCAATTTTCCCATGGCCAAAAAGCCCAACGTGCTTACAAACCCTGCCAACTTCCAAGTTTGTCCATTTGTAATTCTTGCCCCATGACATGATTTTTGCAGCCTGTTTATATTTTGACACAATGTTTGTTCAGTTTGTACAGGGAAATAAAATTTGAACATGTCAAGGGGTGTATATGTAGAGGTGGAACTGAGTTGGAATGTGGAAGGGCTTCTTTGCTGGCGGAGCTGGTGATAGCCATGAGGGAGGCATTTCTCCTGATGAGGACTGAGGTGTGATAAAAGGCAGAGAAAAATGTGGTGGCTGCTGGGAACAGTAACATTCTGTCACATCCTCAAGAAGCTGGTGGTGTTGGGGAAGTTGCTTTTGCCCAGGTAAAATTTGTGGAGCTGGTGACTGTGAGGGAGGCACTTCACCTGAGGCTGACTGTGTTGTAACAGGCTGAGGAGATTGTGACTGCAGAAGTAATGCTGACTGCTGTAGATATGCAGCATGTGTCTTTCTCTGTAAAATAAATAAAAATTCAGGTACTAAATCAATTGAAAGAGGTTCTCACTCCCTTTCTCCTGCACACACCTAAGTGGAATGCACACCTGAAAGATGAGGTGGGGACAGAACTTCTGTGTTTTTCTCTCGCACACAAATCTAATGTTGCACTCTAAACTTGAACAGAGATTTCCACTAATTTTCAGTATAAAGTCACATATGCATCCAACTAAATAAATATAATTCTAAGAAAGATAATGTATTATGTGTCCAGGACATAATGATGAAAACATTTATATTATTTGAAAGGGAAGCTTACATTTACACAAAAACTACAGGGGTACAAGGCCAGGTATTGTTGCGGGTACATTTTTGATATGATTATTGCTAACTATACATTGAGCAGGTAGCAGAAGTTGTGCTCTCTACTCCATCAATCATACATAAAAATTCTCTCAAACGCCATTCAAAAGAAATTGTTTCAGAAATTCACAAAGCATTCCACCATGGCCACATGAAAAAATATTAAATTTGGGTGTGTCTCCTTTCAGAGATGAACAGCCGCTGACATGTTATGCACTGAACAAAAATGCAGCTTTCTACAAGGCCTTAAGAAGTCCTTTTTTACAGACTTTAAGGTTATTTTTCTCATGCAGCTGTAGAAGCTTTAATTGCTCGCCTACCTTAGGTTTATAAATACACCTTTGGGGTGAAAGTGCTCATGACAGCATGCCTGATTTGAAGTGAATCACCAAGGAACCCAGTGGGTGAGGCATGCTAACAGATGTTACAGCTTCTCAAGAACTGCAGCAAGGGACAGAAGAATTGTAGGTAAAGACTTCGGTCCCACTTTGTTTTGCATATATCCACTGGTATATATGCAAGTAAAATGTGAATTAATCTTTACTAAATATTAAAAAGTCAGTCAATCTGGGTGGTGACTATTAAACTTGATCTGATAAAACACAGCTCCATTAATTCTGGAGTGTCAATCACCATTCAGAAAGCTGAAATACATTATACATATTCTCTGTTTCTACACAGTGTGGAAAATACTAAGAGATAGTAAGCAGTGGATTTTCCTCTGGATTACAAATGGAGTTAGTCCAAAATTAGCTTAAATTGCCTATTCCTTCTGGGCATGTTTCAAGGGGGCCTTGGGGTATGCCCACCAGGGGAGGACCAAAAATATGTCTTTATATAAAAAGATTTTTTAAAACTGACTGTTCAGTGAAATGGGTATGTAGTAGATCTATCTCTTCATAGTCTAAGGAGAAGCAGACAGAATTCATTTTTTTACACATTTTACACATACCTTGTTTGGTCCCCATTTCTGATTTTTCAGTTTGGTTTGAACCATAATAGCATATGTGAAATGTGCTGGAATTTATTTTGACCAAAAGAGGTGGTCTCAGTCCTGATCAAACTAAACCAATATTTTTGGGTGGTTCAGACCAGCAACAGGAATTTGAGGCAGTGTGTATAACACATTGACATGACAAGAATATTTATTTACTGAGTTCACTCTTAAAATATGTAGAAAATATGTACAACCTTAATTCATACCAGGATGCCTTAGTTTTAGGTAAATTACAGCTTCAAAATCATTGTGACGCTTGTGAGTGTTTGATTCACTTGTGAAAGAATCGTTGTGAGAGTTTCTGTCTGTGCTACTCTGGGCTCAGACTCAGAATCTGTAACATTTATAAGTAGGCAGGAATAATCAGTAGTATAGATGGTAAAACTGCTTTCGGGCATATTAATCAGCCAGTATGACAAGTTCATCCATTTACGGTAGGATTGAAAATGCTATATAGAGGTTTGTGTCCAACATAAGCTTGATCTGAGCCCCAAAAATATAGTAGTAATAAAAAGAATATAGTAGAAATGTATCTGTTCATTCATTTCTTTTCTGGCTATAGACTTGACCACATGCCAATGTCAGACAACATACATATCTCTACATATCAGTCAATGGAAAGCTGCAGCTCACATAGATGATGATGGGTTTTTTTTTTTTTTAGTTAAAGCTTACAAAATCATTTTATCCACTCACTGAATTGCAGTGTAGAACCAAAATGTACTAGATCAAATGTTAACAAATTAACAACACTTTGGCCTGAATATGCAGGTCTGAAAAAGCCCTTAAATGCCTTCCATAAACTTCAAACAGACACCAGCCTAAATATACTCTTCAGATGCATAGGCGATGGAACCGTCTCCGGTGGTGTAATTAAAAATGTGCATTTGCTCTGTACTTGCACTCATTTAATAAATTGGTGACAGAAATGTAAGATCTAATTGAATTCTCTCACTGGTTAATTACATGTTATAAGTTCAATTCTTCTCTGTCAACCTAAAAATAATCTTCTAGCATGTTACTGAGATTTTATTTTGGACCAATAAAGACATTCAAATAAAGACATTCAAATGACTTATTTTCTTTCATTTACCTCTGTCCCTTAGGCAGAAGTATAACTCCATCTGGAACTGTAGCCTCTGAGGCTAACATTCACCTACAGCGCAGAGCCTCCACCAGGTCCTTGTGCCAAGTGTTGGGAGCTTTTATACCCTTTCTGTCTCATGCTTGATGCTGGATATGGGGATTCTCATATGGGGATTGTATGTGGCTGGTCAAGAGTGCCCAATTCTATTAGTCAGTGATATTCTACACTCTCATAAAAACTGTCACTGTGGTGGTACCTTTTGCTGTCACTGTGGTGGTACCCAGAGATGTTCATGAAACACATGTCTGAGTTGAGTCTTGAGTTTAGAGTCTAATTCAGTCTCAAGTGAAGTCAATATAACATACAGAAAGTGCATATGGGAAGTGTAGTGTAAAAATAAATGCTTATATTCAGCTAAATACAACTGAGTGTGTGTGTGTGTGTAAGAGTATAATGCTTTATTTAAATCCTGCACATTTCCTTATTTTTTTTAGTCTCAACCTTTTATCTCCAGCCAATAATAAAAATGTGACAGCTCTCACAAGCTAGAAACTATTTATTTATTTTTATTTTTGTACAGTATATATTTCACTTAATCTTATGTACAGGAACTATGTCAAAGCCAGAGTAAGCTGAGGGCAAGGAGATGGAAAAAGACTGTATTGTATGTTGCTGGAGTGAAGCACCTAGTGTAAACTAAACAGACCTATCAAGGGATGTTTTCAGATGCCTTATGAAGTTGGATGTGGTCAATGTCTTTAATTAGTTTCCTATAATTTCTGCATGTTGGCACTCTTCTGTTGTATACCAGGATTTTAAACTGGACTTTAAAACCACTGTTTTACCTTTTAAAGGGTACATCATAGACTGTATCTATAGTGAACAATAATGTTCCTCTACCATATTTTTTTCCTAAGAGAGTAAGGAGTTTATGCAAATTTCTGTGAGCTTATTAGTGATGTGTACATATTTTTGAAGATATAGTGTATGGGTTCTAACAAGTACAGCATACAGTATGTATTTGTTAATAAAACCTGATCAAAATCAAATTTCGTATATCCCAGTATAACTATGGTTTGGTATTAATAGCCATGTAAAATTTGAAGTTCTTAATCATGCCTATAGTTATGTCCAGTAATGTGTTAATTCAAAGTGTTTTATAATTGTGAATAGGCATTTAGTCTGTTTTATTCATAGTGGCCTATTTCCATTCATAAAATTCATTTTTAAAAACTGAGAGCTGCTTTTTGTGAATTCCATGGTATAAATGTAACTCATGATCTTTGAGTAGAAGCAGGGGAGTCATATGGCAGCCTCTTGTGGAATATAGATTAAGCAGCTCGACCCCCTGCTTAGAAAGACAGTTGAGAAATCCTGTGGGGATATTCCAGCACAGATGGAGTCAGAGATTCACTGAACTGTACTCAGAATCAGCTGCACATTTTAAAGGCAGCCCCTGGGATCCCTGGCAGACACAAGGTCACTGCCCCACATCTTCTTAAAAAATCTGTTTCCTCTAAGTACAAAGATTTGACAGGGCGTCAGTGAATGTATGTTTGGGGTGGCCAAATGGACCCAGAGAAACTGTCCTAAGTAACAATATGCTATGCCCTCAGTCCACTTTATTACATAGTAGTTATTGCCAATGGTCAACAAATGCCTGGTCATTTTATAGTATGCTAAGTATATTACTTGTAATTCTAGGTACTCTCTGACTTGTAACTCATTGATAAAACTTCTAAATATTTGATACAATCTTCTAAAATTAGGGGAGGTAATACAAACCCCATTTCCACAAAGTTTGAATGCTATGCTAAATGTAAATAAAAACAGAATGCCATCATGTGCAAATCATTTAAAAAAAGTTGAAAATATTACCGCAAATTTTGTGACTGAAAAAGGCTTAAGGCAGCAAAATTTTGATTTTGATACCATCATTGGATGGTTGCAATCTTCTTATTTGACACTGAATTAAAAACAGATATGTCCCCCTAACACCCCCTTGTGTTGAAGTGTATTATAAGTGAATTCTCTTACACTCTCCAGTCTTAAGTGTTACTATACCACTTAAGTAGCAGTGGCGGATGCTGGTCTTTCAAGGAGGGGAAGCTCAATTTCGGCCTACATCATGAAATGTGTCGGTTTATTTATACGTAAATTCTACCCTCAGTTCCTTTTCAAGAAAATGATCTGTGACCCTGTCGTACCAAGGCGTCTTTTCCAGGGACTTAACAAGTGTCCTCTCAATGGCCAGCAGAGCTAGGCAGCTTAAATGGCCTTGGCCCATGTGAAGTGTGTCCTCCTGTGAGTGCTTTGTGACGGTGGGGGGGCTCAGCAACACCTGCTGGACAGAAACTGCGATAGAAGTCAGAAAGAGTGATAGAAGTCTGTCTCCAAACACAAGCAGCTACAAAAAACCCCACCAGAAAAAGAAGCTCGATTTGTCGCTAGTCGATTTTAACAAAGAAAATGGCGCTAAGAGGTTTAAGAAAGTCTCCAGTTCAACTCAGAACAGAATGAAAATGTAATGCTCCCACGGATCTTTACACCAAAGGATCGCTGATTCACTCATTTCACTGTCAATCAAAAAGGGATTCAGCCTCAAACAGATCATCCAATCATCATTCGGAAGGTGAGCGTTCGGGCCAGCCGAGGCCAGCCCACTGCCCCATAGACCCCCAGAGACGCTGAGCGTCAGATGGGCGGGACAAAGCCCAGCATTTATCCAATGGCTTGTCTCATTTTGCTGCACTTCGCTGCTTCACTATTGAACTCTGTGGACGCTGTTTATATCACTGTGAAGCTGCAGGAATGATTGAGAGGAAAGCCAC
This sequence comes from Hoplias malabaricus, assembly GCF_029633855.1. Classification (NCBI taxonomy): domain Eukaryota; kingdom Metazoa; phylum Chordata; class Actinopteri; order Characiformes; family Erythrinidae; genus Hoplias; species Hoplias malabaricus. The sequence goes on along the minus strand of NC_089815.1, from coordinate 13,248,037 downwards.
GTCTTTACCAGTGATAAGAAGCTGATTCTGAACAAAAGTTGAGTGCATTGTAGTGCATATTTATTCAATGACATGTACACACAACAGTATATATTTGATCACTCATTTTAGGGGAAGCTGAGCTTCCCTTGCAGTCTTAAAGCAATCGCCTCTAATAAGTAGTATCTCTCTCTTGCTCTCCCTTGTGTTAAAGCATGCTACCTTAAGTGAATTATTGTTAATCTCTCTATGTCTTAAGTGCTGTTATAGGTAGTATCTCTCTCTTATATTCTCTAGTGTTGACGTGCTATTATAAGTGAATATTTCTGATAAGTGAATATGGTTTTAAGTACCATTTCTCCTGATTCCCTTGTTACTTAGTGTTATCACGGGTGAAACTCTGGTGCTCTCTAATTTGCATTTGCAATTTAAATTCCCGTCTGATGTGTGTGGTCCACTACTGAAATATAAAATTTGCTTTCTCTGGTGTTTAAAACACGCCATCGCAAATTGAATGTACACGTCTGGTATATCAATTTAAATTTATCTTCAGCATTCTCTAGTGCTTGATACTCACCACTGCTATTTAACATTCACTTTAGTGTCCTCTGGTGGTAATCTTCATATTTATATAAAACAGTGCAAGCTGATCTTTACAGCTTTCAGACATCTGAGTAACTGTGCTATTAACTTATTTAAATTACATACAGATTAATACAATTGCAATATAGTTTATATAGCAACTAAAAAACTGACATCCTAGCTTCCATACTGGATGATAAAGTTGTAACAGCTTCTACTTAACGCAACCATTATTAGTCCCCAAGTGGACTTAGGGAACAGACAATTTTTAGCATTACTGGCTGTGTACTGGCTGTGACTCATCTGTGTCTACATCTATGGTTGACCTGCTTCCTTGTGCTTTGTCCCAAGTACTACATCTCTCTGCTCTGATACTATAGGTGTTGTGATTGGAAGAAGTTTTCCAATTTTTAAGAGTTTACTCTACCTGGCTCTGGTCCACCTGGAGATTCTTAGAGGGGTCTCTATTTCTGGCAGTTTTAGGCCTTCCCTTTTAGGAATCGGTGTTCCCAGTAGTGCAGGAATTTCAGTGTCAGGGTTTATTGCATCTGGATGTGACCTACACAAGCTCAAACAGAGCCCAGTGGGACTCAGTAACTTGCATCTTTATCCCCGACGCTGAGCTCACTCCCTTCTGGGCTGAACTACCTAGAGGTACCCCTTTCCAAAGTTAATACACCTGTGGCTGGTCATTTTGAATCTGTCCTGAGGCTACCCCAACAAGTGGGCGCCTCTAAAAAGGGATGTCCAATCTGCTACAGCATTAAAGGTCTCTAACCAGCAGTTCTGGGTTCTCTCCAATAGGTGTTCCACCAACCTAGAGTCACACATAGTCAAGGATTGTTACCACTAGGTTAAACACTGCAAGCTTTACAGTTGCTTTAGTGTGTTGGGTCTAGTATCAGTAGTACTCCTTGTAACCAGATAAATTCCAAAAAGGATCAGTAACATTAATACTGGTTTAGTCAAACTAGATTACAACACACAGTTTAATCACTGCTAAATATGGCAAATAAAACTAAGCCAATGAGTTTCCAGGGAGATCATTTGTCAGATTATGTGTTTGCGGTACTGGCCCCTCTTGTATCAACAGGTTTTGCACATGCCCCCACATCTCCTGTAAGCCGTCCTCATGCAAACCTTGCTAAACCCAGAGCATTGCAGCCTAGCTCCTGGCACCCACTGTCCCTACACTCCCAGGGTCCCTCCTACATGGACCTGGATAAAATTGCGCATAACATAATGTGTTTTGAGCCTATACGTCAGATGGCTCCAATGATATCTTCTCATACTTGAAAGATATTGATTTCTATCTACAATGGTTTCCAGAAGCCTCAGACGATGATAAACTGTATATAATTAAACTGACCTCCAGTTGAGGTGTCAATAATTTTATTGAACCCCAGCTAGAATATGTGAAAGCACAATATGAAGTGTGCTTTGTAAATCATTGGGGGCAGAATTCTCCAACCACCTGCCAGACAGGACTGTCTGCTGCTTTAAGTGTAGAACAACAATGTCAGAAATCACTTCAAAAATATTAGAGCAGACTCGGACTGCGGAATGACTTGGGAATGAAAGAAGATTTAAACTTTATATCATTGTTTGTTCAAACCCTCCATCCCAAGACTAGCCACCATTTAAGAGTTTCTGCTTGTCCAAGCACCTGTCTAGTAGACAGTTGCATTACTTAGCCCTTAGGGGTTTCGTAAAGTCTCAAAATTCAAATAAACAGTCAGAAACTCGCCAGGTTCTAAATGTTAATACGATTTTTGCCCTTAGAATTAGAGGGAGCCACCCATGCTGATCCACAAAAATCCGGTTGTGATTTCCAGACCAATCAGCCAAGAGAAGGCCCGGGATCTCCCCGACTCGCACCACGTCGCGGTCACTACCACCCATAAAGGAAGGACAGAAATTATGACACATTACTGGGATCACCGGACCAGGCCTGATTATGGACTGGACCATTTCACTCCTGAAAACCGAGCCAATGGCCATGGTAAAAACTAACCTTCCCATAAGGATTATGACAGGTCAGCTCGAAACCAGCCTTCCGACTCGACTAATGAGGGAAAGGAGAAATACTGGTTCCAAATTAAGAAATTGAGCAAGGAAGGCAAGGCCAAAAGCAAAACATCTAGCTCTGAAGAGTTAGAGGAGATCAGACAAATGCTGGCAATACTGCAAAGAAAAAAAGAAACACCCTGATGTTCTTTACATCGCTTCGGTTCAACTGGAAACCAAAACCGCCACTTCTAAAACACCAGAAACTGTAGAGAATTGTTTAAAAGGGGGGTCCACAGAAACTCCACCTCCTCTTTTTCAACATGATACTTTTCAAAACCCAGACTGACACAGAAAAGCAAATAGTGGAAGGGGTTGACTCACCAACTCCTCCCAGCGATGTTTTGGTAGTTCAGCTGAATGCCAGAGAAAACCTAGCTCTAGATGATCTGTCAACTACTGAAAGTGATACACCCGTCCAACTGTTTATGGGAACAGTGGAAGGAAAACTAACACATGAGGCTATCCTGGACACAGCATCCGACATTACTTTAATACCCTCAATACTGTTCCATCAAGTCAGATCCATCACTCTGCTCGACAATCCCAAATTGCAGCTCCAAAGCTGTTCCCAAAATAATCAGCCGTGCTCCCATATGGGTTTATATGGTTACATCCAGTTACCGTTTACAGCACAAATACACTTTAAATTGCAGTGTCTCTCTCCCTCAACCCCCCCCCCCCCTCCATTAAAGTGCAGATTAGAGTGCAAAAGACATGGATAAGAAAATACAAAACAATATACATACAATACGATAATACAAGACAATTTTTTAATTCTTTTGGTTTTAACAGTTTTTCAACATGTGTGAGAGGACATTTAATCAAGGTTGAGTCTGTGTGTCTCTTTAATATCACCAAAGATTCCTCTCTTGACCCTAGAATATTACTTAAGACCAATACAAAAAAGGATTTTTAGAAATGCTGGCCAGCTGAAAAGTATGAACATGAAAAGTATGAGCATGTACAGCACTCAGTAATTAGTTGGGGCTCCTTTTGCCTGAATTACTGCAGCAGTGCAGTGTGGCATAAAGTTGATCAGTCTGTGGCACTGCTCAGGTATTATGAGAGCCCAGGTTGCTCCGATAGTGGCCTTCACCACATTCACAATACACAATGCTCATTTTATAAATAGAAGCACTTGGATGTTTTTTCATACTTAGCACAGATCTCCAAGATGGCGCAGCCAGGCATTTCAGCTGCCTTAGGAGGAATGGCTTTATTTTGTGATGAGTATGTGAAATATATTTGACTTGTTTTTCTGCAGCATGTTTTGTGCAGATTAGTTTCAGATGCTAGGTAGTGCAGTAGCATATGCTAATTTGTGAATCTGACAGTAAACATTTTGTAATTGTGCAGAGGCACAGAGCTCAGCTGAGAAAAAAATGGTTTGTATTAAAGTTTGGATGCTCTCTGTTGCTTTCAAGCAGTCATCTGAAGTTCATATTTACGGTTTTGTTGCTCCAAAGCAGCCTGTGTCTTAGTTAAATAACTAAAATGATACCAATTAAAAAAAAAGGGTTTAGTTAATCTGACTGATGAGGTGAGGTGGGGGCTAATAGGCCATTATCTTTGACAGTAGGAAGGGAGTTCTCAGCTGTGATTCACACCTATCTAATGAATTGTTAATGTGTGAACCACAGGTATTGTTAAATACAGTGTCACATCATATTTGTAGCAATATAGAAGAAAACCTAAATAAAATGTCAGAAAGCTGTATGCACCAGTGTGAAGCCAACACCCATGTCTATAAAGTTCAGAGCTCTACCTGGGGGTTTTACATTTCATGTTAAAACTTCTGTCAATTCTAAGATTCTGTGAAGCTGCTTTCTTACAACATATACAACTATACAAATAAATTATAAATTTCAATGTGCTTTTTCACTATATATCAGCACCTTTCAAAATGTCAAAATGTTTTGGGAAGTCCATGTTTAGAGTTCATTTAAACAAAGAACAGATGAATTACATACATCTCTCACATTATTGTTGATGGGAGTGTGCTGAATATTAGCATGTGTAGCTTTTTGGAAACAAAGGCATGTCAGATTACCTTAGATGTTGCTGAAAGGCCTCCGACTCCAGAGGGTTAATGAGTATGTTAATGAGGAGAGGGATCAAAAGAGAGAGAGAGAGAGAAACCCATACAGACATGAGGAGAATGTCATATTTATTTGTATATCTCTTTTCAAAACCTAATGATAGCATGTCAGCTTTACAAAAATGCAGAATTAATCCTCCTCTGGTCAAAAGCAATTAGAAAATTTGAATGAAAGGAGCCTTAAATTAAGAGTGTACAGGTAGAAGCAGCTTGGAGTCTGTATAGGTAGAGGAGGCCTTGTATAGGTCTGTGCTGAATTATTTCTTTCATACAGGCAGTGTTTGTGCATCGGGATGATACATGCCACAGATATGATGTCACAAGTATGTAGAGGAGTGGAGATATGGAGTGTAGCAGGTGCTGGGAATGGAGGGCAGATTTCTGGTCTTGAGGCAGGTGAGCAGGAAACCCCAACTGTCAGTCTTCCATCAGGGTCACACAAGACGGTAGGGCAGTCATTAATTCATGGAAGAGTGTAGGAAAAGCACTAGTTCTCTATGAGAATGTGAATATAAGCAAGCACCTCTGTCTAGGGTTTCTGTCTAGGACAATGTAGGCAACTTTTTTCCCCACATGGTCCAGGTTCTTGTCGAGGTTTTTTTCTGAGACCTGTTCAAACTCTTTATTCATGCTGTGGCATCCAAACCATGCCTGAGGGCTATGAGTTTGCTGCTGCAAAAGAGGTTTCATAAACACATTAGACCGGTTTCTAGGATGTAAACAGACCAGAAAGCTAGCAAATGATGAGGAAACATCTGAGTTTATTTTAAAAAATTGTTTTTGATTAAACCCACATGTCGTAAATTGTAGTGGATATGGGGTAAAATAGGCAGGACCAAAATTTACAACACATTAAAACACTCTTTGGCAGAGGAAGACTGCAGTTGTGCAGCTGAGAGAATTTGAGCAACTTTCACAAAATGTAAGCAATTTAGGTTTTATTGTTTAGTTTATATTTTATTTAGCAAACCTCAACTATGTTAACTGCTTTATCTCATTGTTAACAATAGCTTCACTAATGTCAGCTAGCATTTTGAATTGTGTCCCTGGTAACATTTCACAAACAAATATTACTTTACTAATGAGATTTGGTGGAGAACCAAGACATAAAGCTTACATTTGAGCACTTAGTTAGCTGTAGAAATATAAGCTAATTGTAATGACAGTGAAATATCACATAATGCTGATTGCTAGCTATGTTAGCTACTTATAATAATATAATAATACATTTTTATTTGAAAGCACCTTTCAAGAGACCCAAGGACACTGTAAAATAGATAATTAAAATAAAAAAATAAAATAAAATGTAAATGCACATAAATACATACATTCCATTAAAGGATTTCTTGAATACATACATACCATTCAAGGATTTAAACACCAACACAAGCAATTTGTACTGTATACAGAACTTCACTGGAAACAATGAAGACGACTTAGTACTGGAGTAATATGCTCCCATGATCTTGTATGTGTCAGCACACTAGCAGCAGAATTCTACACATACTTCAACCTGCTCAAAGCCCGAGCAGGGAGGCCACACAACAGAGCATTGCAGTAGTCGAGTCTGGAAGTTACAAATGCATGGACTATGGTCTCAGCAGCAGTGAAAGAGAGAAAAGGGCGAATCCTAGATATATTTTTAAGATGGTAGAAGGCTGTCCTACATGTGTTGTTAGTATGTGATTCAAATGATAATGTAGAATCAAAAATTACTCAGAGATTTCTCACTAGTGTTGAGGTAGAGACAACAAAACCAGGGATACAAACAGCAGTGTCAATAAGCCTCCTGACTGTTGCAGGAGAAGCAATTATGATGGATTCAGATTTTTTATTATTTAGGCTCAGGAAGTTCTCGATCATCCAAGCCATCACATCAGTTAAGCAATTCAGCAAGGCACTAGGTGGCAAGCTGTGAGAAGGTTTTGTACAAATGTATATCTGGACATCATCAGCAAAACAGTGAAACTGCCGCCCATGAGGTCTAATGATGTCTCCAAGAGGAAGGATGTACAAAATAAAAAGTAGGGGCCCAAGAACAGAGCCCTGGGGGACACCATGTGACAAGGAGCATGTGTCAGATCGAAAACTTCCCATTGAAACAAACTGCTGCCTACCAGAAAGATACGATTAAAGCCAAGCTAATGCAGTACCAGTTATGCCAAACATGTTTTTGAGCCGAGTAAGTAAAAGGCTATGACACACTGTATCAAATGCTGCAGTAAGGTCCAATAATACAAGAAGACTCAGCAGTCCTTGGTCAGCTGACATCAGCAAATCATTGACAACCCTAACAAGAGCAGTTCCAGTGCTGTGATTCCTCTTAAATCCTGATTGGAAGACCTCAAACAGATCACATGATTGAATATGTTCTGTTAACTGAGCAGCTACTGTTCGCTCCAACACTTTAGCAAGGAAAGGGAGATTAGAGATGGGCCTATAATTTGCGAGGTTCTCAGGATCTAAGCCAGGCTTCTTGAGAACTGAAGTAATAGCTGCCAGTTTCAAAGAAGCTGGGACCATTCCTGAACTAAGTGAAGCATTGATAACCTTGGTAATAAGAGGACAGATAAATGGAGAACAGGCTTTCACCTGCTGTGTTGGAAAAGGGTCTAATTGACATGAAGTTGCCCTAGAGACCTTAATAATCTGTGAAACATACTGTTGATTTACAGTATTGACGGTAGAAAAATAGCTGCTGCTGAACTGAGAAGATAGTTGTGGAATGTTTAGCCTGGGTGCAGTGGGCTGAAACTGTGTGTAAATTGTATGTATTTTATCATTGAAATAGTCCATGAACCGAGAGCAGAGTTCAGCTGAAGGAACCATAGGGAAACTTTTCACAGGGCTCAATAGCTTATTAACAGTTGAAAAGAAAGCTCTCGGGTTACCGTGGGCACCATGAATAACATCAGAATAATAGAGTGTTTTAGCTTCCTGTAGTTTTTCCTTATAAAACAAGACATGATCACTGTAAGCAAGGGCATGCACAGTCAGGCCAGTTCTGTTTGAAAGATCTTCAAGCTGACAACCAGCAGCTTTCAGCTTGCGCAGCTCAGCAGTGTAATCAAATCAAATCAATTCAATTCAAATTTATTTATATATCGCTTTTCACAACTGATGTTGTCACAAAGCAGCTTCGCAGAATTCCAGTAAGAGTACCAGGGAGCAGGCTTAGAAAATGTAACCAAGCGTATTCATAGAGGTGCCAGGTGGTTTAAAATGTGAGACAATGTTTCGTCATAGTGGGTCACTAGCAAATCAGGATCTGACTGAGCATCTCCATAACAGCAGGAGGACTGATATTTTTAAGGCTCCGGAATGTAAACTGGTGTGATTTACGCTGCCCTCGCTGTTGACATGATAGAGAAAAATCAAAGAACACAGCTTTATGGTCAGATACACACAGATCAATGCCTCTCACATTAAAAGGGGTTTTATCCATAGAGCAAACAATGTCCAAGGTGTGGCCCTTGTTATGTGTAGGAAAATCAATGTGCTGAGAAATATCAAAGCTCTGAAAAACATTAAGAAATTCTTTAGCAAACAAACAGTTACCAGAATTGATATGAATATTAAAGTCACCAAGCAGCAACAAATCAGAATAAACAGGAATAAGTGTGGAGATGAGCTCAGAAAACTCTGCCATAAAAACAGATGAGGTTTTTGGGGGACGATAGATAAGCAGAACCAAAACAGGTTAAACAGCAGAGACCAACAGTGCCAAACACTCAAACGATGTCATATTTGGGATTAAAACTGTTTTAACTTTGAGGCCAGGGCTGTACACCACTGCAAGTCCTCCACCTCGACCAGTTAAACAATGTTTATCCATGTATTGATAATGTGGAGGCAGAGTCTGATTGAGCGCGAAATACTCATTGGGCTGCTGCCAGGTTTCTGTGAGACAGAGCAAGTCAATGTCATGTTCCTGAATAATATCAGCGACAAACGTTGCCTTATTATTTAAGGAACGAACATTGAACAGAGCACATTTAAGATTATGATCAGTGCTCGGGGTGTGTAGAGATGTTGTAGACACGTAACATAGGTTCCGGTTATTTGCGTGATCAGTTGAGCCTGCCGTCGCCTGGGAAGATTTACGGCGACACGATACCCACAGCAAGGGAATATTGTTGGGGTGCTGATAGTAGTTATAGGTCCGACCAAGACCCCGGTGACAATATTTAGGTCGTCGCAGAATACCAAGGTGACGATGGATAATAGAGAAGCAGGAGTTTTACACTGTGCATTTTGGAGCGTAAAAAGTTCACCAAAAGAGTACCTTATCCTCCTTGTCGTCATGATAAGGCCACAATGGAAGTTGCAGCCGTAACAGCCCGGTAAAAGCCAGAGAAATAAACACGAAATAATTCACATAGCACGGGCAACACAGGTACTCTCACTGCAGATGTTAAGCACAGTAACAGATGCTCAACTCTAAAAAGAGAGCTCAAAGCCACAAGGAGAAATCCACAAGTCTCATATTACAGTAAATCCAGTACAACGTTCGATACAATGTGTTGGGATCCACAGCAGTTTTGCACACAGCAGGTACAAAAACCGAATACAAACTTCCATCCATCCATCCATTATCTGTAACCGCTTATCCAATTTAGGGTCGCGGGGGGTCCAGAGCCTACCTGGAATCATCGGGCGCAAGGCGAGAATACACCCTGGAGGGGACGCCAGTCCTTCACAGAGCAACACACGAATACAAACTTTAAAACTTTAAAAACTTTATCACCGGGGGAGAAGTGGCAGCCAAATGCGCCAGCGTATCTCTCGCAACCCTGAAGTGTTCCATACTTGTTTACATGCAGTCCCTTGCTAGGCAGCCTTGTATTTTTGGGAGTAATTAATTAACAGAGGCTTAACAGAGCTTAGGACACTGTAGCAAATCCAACGTATCTTATTAACCCATATCATGTCACAAAGTGTATATCAATTTGCAAGTGATGCTTTTGGGTAGTAGTGCTGCTTATTACATAATAGAGAGAAATGTTGTTCTTGTGCCTTGTCTGTAAAGTGCATACTGTAAAGTGCATAATGTACTGTAAGACTTGAGGAATGTAGCTACTGTATAGTGAACACCTGCTCTAAGTGCAGAAGGAATGTACCTACTCTACAGTGTACAACTGCACAGAGGGCAGGAGGAATGATACTGTAAAGTGTAGGAATACTCTGAGGGCAGGAAATCTGGAGGTAATATATAGTGTAGTACTGCTCTAAGAGCAAGAGGAATGTAGCTACTGTATATTGTAGTACTGCTCTAAGAGCAGGAGAATTGTACTGTATAGTGTAAACCTACTTTAAAGACAGGACGAAGGTAGCTACTGTATAGTGTACATCTGCTCTTTGGCCAGGAGGAATGTAGATACTGTATAGTATAATATTGCACTATACTGATTGCCCTGTTAATAATAATAATACATTTTATTTTTGGCGCCTTTCAAGACTCTCAAGGTCACCATACATAAGAAAATCAAAGCAAGACAACAGGTAGAAACAAAGTTAATTAAAGCAAGCTAATTAAATAGATACATAAAATCAAAGGACAAGGCTAAAGACTGTATGCTGTCCTGAACAGGTGGGTCTTGAGGCAAAGACGGGGGGCGGTGCGGCTAAAATCTCTAGACCCCATGGTGGTCAGACGGGCTGGGGCTCTGTGAGGTATGGTGGGGCAAGGTGATGGATGGCCTTTAAAGTAAGCAATATGAGTTTAAAGTCAATGTGAGATTTAACAGGGGGCCAGTGGAGTTGTTGAAGAACAGGGGAGATGTGATCAATGGATGGAGTTCTAGAGATAAAACGGGCTGCAGCATTCTGAACCAGTTGAAACTTATGAAGGGACTTGAGGGGGAGACCAGATAAAAGAGAATTGCAATAGTCCAGATGGGATGTGACCAGGGAGTGGACCAGGATGGCAGTATTGTCAGGATTGAGGGAAGGAAGGAGGCGGTTGATATGACAAAGATGGAAGTATGCAGAGCGAGTAATGTTATTTATGTACGACACCCAGACTCCTTACCTGAGGGGAGGGGGAAACAAAAGTATTGTCAATGGGGATGGAGAAACTGTTTACTTTTGCAAGAGTGGATTTTGAACAGATGAGGAGAACCTCTGTTTTATCACTGTTGAGTTTGAGAAAATTGGAGGAGAACCAAGACTTGACTTCCTCTAAGCATTTGCATAGGGAGGTGGGAGGGAGAGAGGAAGTGGGTTTGCTAGAAAGGTAGAGCTGGGTGTCGTCAGCATAGCAATGGAACTGGATGTTGTGTTTATGGAAGATATGACCAAGGGGGAGAAGATAGATTATGAAGAGAATGGAACCAAGGACAGAGCCTTGAGGAACACCGGAAATGAGAGGAGATGGCTGGGATGTGAATGTCTTTAACTGATTAAACTGAGTGCAGTCAGAAAGATATGAGGCGAACCAGTCCAGTGGTGTGTTGGAAAAACCAATGGCTGATAGTCTATGGAGGAGGATAGAATGGGAGATGGTGTCAAATGCAGCACTCAGGTCAAGAAGAATGAGTATAGATAAGACACCTGAGTCTGCTGAAATGTAGTAAATGGGTGAATATAAGGGGCTGGAACTGGAGAAAATAATGTACAGAGAGTGTCAGGAAGCAATTGTTGGTGTATCATGTTTCATGTGTTCTTGCTTTTTCTGTCTGAGTTTTCTTGTTTGCCATGTGCTAAGGAGCACATGGCTCTGTTTTTGTTTTGTTCCTGTCTCTTCCCTTGTCTCTTCATTAGCACTGCCCTCTAGTCAGTGTCGCCACATGTGTCTCCTCTGTAGTCTTGCCGCTCAGGTGTTCTTTGTTTGTCATGTGTGTATATATAGTCCCTTTTGTTCAGTGCTCCCTTGTCTGGTCTTATGTGTGTCTAGATATGTTTCTCTGTCTGTGTCTTGCACGCCTTACCTCCAGTTCTCATCTGTCCTTTGTTCAGTCCTGGCCCATTTAATCAAGTATGTCTCTGTCCTTAGTTTATTGTCTGTTTTTGTTTTTGTAAATAAAGATACCCTTGTATGTATGTCTGCCTCCTCATCCTCCCTCAACCATGACATAAAGTCTACATTTACTGTTGCTGATAAATACATGACACAAACCCTTGCAGTTTGTTAGTAGAAAACTGTTGTAGAAATTGTATATTCAGAAAAAGTCACTGTGGTGTGTTTAATATCTACAAACAACATTCATTTAGTGTGAGAAAGGGCAGGGTCATATTCCTATTCTGGCACAGGAGAAGGCAAATATGAGAATAACATTGAAATGTATTCATCACTGTGACACAAACTGTGAATACAGAGTGTTATCCAAATATGGCAGGATCCAGCATAGTTACACATACAGTTAAACACATTTTAATTTACACACTCTGGTCATGATGGAAGCATGTCTGTTGTAGTTTAACTAAAAATGCACATTTTGCCTTTAGAGTATGTATAACATTTGTCAGGCTGATCACTGGACTAGTCCAGCTCAGCTATGTTCAGGGGGAAAAATTGTTAAATGGAAAAATAAGAAATGCAAACTTGCAGGAGGAAACCAGGTGCGGAGAGGGGATGACTCCAGCCCTCTGCAAAGGTCTGATGGTCATTGTGGAGACACATCTAATGCACAAGGAATACTGTATGTGCAGCATGTTAGAGATATTCAAACACCCATCTTCCTCCTGACTATTCAGATCATTACATGTGCTTCTTAGAAAAATGTCTGAATTGAATGTCTCAATTCTGAGCACTGTGATAAAAAAAATTTCAATTAATTTAAATGTACAATTAAGCAATATTGTTATTAAAAGTACCCCATCCCCATATCATCAAATATCAAATTATAATAGTAAAAAGTAGTCATTACCAGTAGAAATAAAGTCAAAAAAAGTCAAAGTTGAGTGTAATGGCTTTCCAGGTTGGAAGTGAGATCCTGCCTGAAGTGGAGGAGTTTAAATATCTCGGGGTCTTGTTCACGAGTGAGGGAAGTAAGGAGCGGGAGAGTGACCGGCGGATCGGTGCAGCGTTAGCACTAATTCGGGCTCTGTACCAGTCTGTTGTGGTGAAGAGAGAGCTGAGCAGAAAAGCAAAGCTCTCGATTTACCGTTCGATCTATGTCCCAACCCTCACCTATGGTGACGAGCTTTGTGTAGTGACAGAAAGAATGAGATCATGGGTACAATGGCTGAAATGAGTTTTCTCTGCAGGGTGTCTGGACTCTCCCTTAGAGACAGGGTTAGGAGCTCGGACATCCAGGAGAGACTCGGAGCTGAGCTGCTGCTCCTTCACGTCGATAAGAGCCAGTTGAGGTGGTTCGGGCATCTGGTTCAGATGCCTCCTGGATGCCTTCCTGGTGAGGTGTTCCAGGCATGTCCAATGGGGAGGAGGCCCCGGGGCAGACCAAGAACACGCTGGAGAGACTACATGTCTCGACTGGCATGGGAATGCCTCAGTATACCCCTGGAGAAGATGGAGATGGTGGCTGGGGAGAGGGAGGTCTGGGTTTTGTTGCTCCGACTGCTTCCCCCGCGACCCGGATAAGCGGTGGATAATGGATGGATGGATGGAATATGTAAAATATATAACAATATGTTTTACATATTAATGTACAGATTAATCTTATTTGCAAGCGTTCCTTTAAATGTGTTTGTTTTGTATGAAGTTACTGCGTGCAGTGACAGGGTGCAGTGCAAGCTCTCAAGACTCAGACACTGCGATTGTACACACAACCACACCAGTGCATAGAGTATATAGAATATAGATTAAAATTCCTGGGATGATGCTTGGATGATTCATAGCTTATAAATTCATGTTTTAATCATTCCAGTGTCCAAGGAACTGAATGTGGACAGCTCCTGCACAGATTTGGTAACAGGTTCTAAAATTGTGCACAAAAGAATGGATCTTGGAAGTCAGCTGACTAGAGAGACATTGCTCAGCTAATAAACAAATGCATAAATGTTAATCCACGAATTAATAAACACAAGTCACAAATACGTTTCAATATTCACAAATGAATACATCACAGTCTGTGTCTCACAGTCTGTTTTTTATACAAATTCAGTTAAATACATAAATAGATATTTTTGGTTTTCATATGTAACCCTTCTGCATGGTCCTCGCCTGCCCCAGTCAATAATGGACACCTGTGTGGTTGATGCAGCTTTTTTTTTTTTTTCTTGTTACCTCTAATTAGTATGGCAACCACAGTGTAAGTTCCTACACATGATTCGGTCAGCATAAAGCACAGCAGAGCACATGCACTACTACCAACATTACATTGACATGAACTGTGCGATTCATAAAAGAGAATGCTTAACCATGTCTGTGATCGTATTGTGATTTCTATATTTCTACATTTTTTTATTTTAATTTCTTGATATTCAATATTGAGATCCATTTTAGAGCAGCATCAAACTTTTGTAATGGGCTGAATATAAAAGACACTGCCACTTAGTGACTCATGCGAATATGGCATTCCGACCACATGGCGAAGTTAACCTACAAAACAAAAAAAAAAAACAGCTAGCTTTCCTATGCTAATTAAGACCACTACCAAAAAAAAAAAAAAAAAAAAAAAAACACAGAACATACCTGTAATGAGTATGGCAACCACAGTGTCAGTCCCTACACGTGATTCGGTTAGCATAACACTAGAGAGAGAGGCTGTTGTTAGCATAATTCAATTTCATTCAAATTAATATATTTAAATAAAATTGAAAAGGCAGACTGGTCTCTGTCAGATGTATCCAAAGACTATAAAAATGGAAATGAAACACTGCACCATTCTACATTATTTGCAAATTTACTGAGCTGCACCGGAGTTGTACTTACCATGGCAGAGCATGTGCACTACTATCGAGGTTGCGCTGAATCCCATCCCAGCTAGCAAAATTGGGCTGAATCACGCACACCGGAACAAATACACTCGGCTCGATGCCGGCATGCAGAGTTGGTATTGTCTCGGCCGTGATGTACGGTTATAGAGTGGGCCGATAGTTCTAGCCCGAGTCTGGGAAACTCTCGGCTCAGACTCAGACGAGTGTTGTGGCTGAGGCGCGGCTCAAATGACTCGGCCCTAGTCCGGCCAGCCATAACTAAATCGCAATAACTGAACCACGGCCAGGTTTGAGCCAGAAGCACACCATTAGTGCCAGACTCTGCCTTATTTCTATGACAGAAGTGTACTTTAAAACAGATTGAGTTTCCTCAAATGTATGGAAGTACACATTTGTCACTTATTCATGGCATACATCAGTTCCATCAACAGTTTGCAAGCCTCTGCTGTGTTGTCACACTTTGTCAATACCTCACTGCCCTCAACAATGATGGAAATATCCTCATCTCTGGCAGCCTGGACAACAGGGATCTTCAGGACGTGTAGTGTAGTGAAAGAATGCACAAGTGTAGTCACCTCAGTTGTACTCCTTGTTGAATTTCACCTCTATATTTAAACATTTAGAAATTATGTAAATGTTCTGTTCTCTTCAATATATTTTCTTTAAAAATATTTAACGAAAAATTGTAAACTGCTTATGCATGCAAATTCATTAACTACAGAACTTCAAATGTAAAAGATTATCAGGTTATTGTACAAACGGTTATACAAACGATTATGCTACAACTGATGCTCCTTCAACCCATTTATCACTGGCCCAAAATCACTGCTACTCCCTAACAAAGAATTAGTGTATGTGGAATTTATTTAAAACATTGTATTACACCAAAAACCAGCACTGAGATTGAGAATGTATTTTAACCTACTTAGCTAGTACCGTATGTCTTCTTATTCTAAAGCAGTTGTATTTCTTATTTTATTTCTTATACTGAGGTATGCGGTTCTATGTGACATTAAAACCCACAAAAATGCTCACATCGTCTTGTAAAATACGCCATCGAATCATCAAACCTCAAATTAAAATATTCATGTATGAGCAATTGTCATGTCATTTAAATGTTTTCTTTGTCAGAAGAAAAATAAGAGCTAGCTACAGTTAAACAGGTTTGTCATTTGAAAAAAAAAAAAAAAAAAAAAAAAGGTTCAATATTACGTATCATTCTTTCCCCTAACTCCGGCTGTCCCCTATTTCTGGCCACTGCCGTATATGGTGCATTTCCGCTCTCTCTCTTCGCCAATCGCATTGGGTAAAACAATAAAAGGTAAGTTCAAGCCTTAGTAGGGCATTTAAACATCAGTCTTGTAAGAAATCACATATCTAAACAATATTTAAGTATCTCTAAAAGTGTTGTAATTCTTTATATGCAAAACTGCATGTAGAACACAACACATTTCCATTTCACGACAGATATTTCCCTCAAAAGTTAGCTTACTGGTTAGCTTCCTTTTCTCTGAGGGGAAAATCTACCACCATTGTAATCCTTACATGTAGCGTACGGATATCAAATACAGGACAAATGTAATCTCATTGTGAACCTCTCAAAACCACTGAATGTGGTAGCACCTGTCTCGTTTGACTGTCACAAGCAGAGGAGGTGGCTTAAGTTAGGGGGCGCCAATAATCTTAGCAGTATTGGCACCTACTTAAGTGACAGTGAAACGAGACAATTGCTACCACATTCAGTGGTTTTGAGAGGTTCACAATAAGATCATGTTTGTCCTGTGTTAGTATCCGTACTCTACATGTCAGGATTACAGTGGTGGTAGATTTTCCCCTTAGAGAAAAGGAAGCTAACCGGTCCACAATCAACAATCCACAAGGGGTTAACAATAACTAGCACGGGTCGAATATCAGAAACAAACAGTACCTCAGAGACAAGCCAACAGAGTAATCGAAAAGCCAGGCAGAAGGGTCGAATACCGGAAACAAAAAGAACATCCGAGATAATCCAAAAGGGTAGAACAAGGACAAAAACCGGAAGACGAGCATAAGGTAGGTAATTTGATTTCAAGACAGACAGGTAAGTAGAGAACGCTTTGTACTCGGAAGTAAATCACATAATACTCAGCAATGACTGGTGAGTGAGTGAAGCTTAAATAGAGAGAGAAGCAGGTGTTCCTAATCAGAACACTGGTGATTGAGAACGGTGTGGTGTCATGTGATTGTCTGATGAATTCTGGGATCTGGAGTTCAGAGAGGCCTGCGTGACACTATGAACATGAACTAATTCATTTTCTTATGTAATTATGTAAAAATGGACTGCAGTAAGAAAACTTATGGGGCAGTGAAAAATGCAGGTGGGCAGGGAAAAAAGTGGATATGAGGTTAATTTAATTTATTTAGATGAGATCTTTAGCATCAGTTGTAGCATAATCGTTTGTACTATAACCTGATAATCTTTTACATTTGAAGTTCTGTAGTTAATGAATTTGCATGCATAAGCAGTTTACAGTTTTTCATTAAAGAAAATATATTGAAGAGAACAGAACATTTACATAATCTCTATATGTTTAATTATAGAGCTGGAATTCAACAAAGAGTACAACTGAGGGGACTACTCTTGAGCGTTCTTTCACTGCACTGCACGTCCTTTAGATCCCTGTTGTCCAGGCTGCCAGAGATATGGATACGGGGAAATGCCCTCGCTAAAGCTCGCTCAGCATATCTGGCCTCGCTGATCTCCAATAATAAAAATAATCCGAGAGCACTGTTTAGTGTGTTTTCTAGAATTACAAAAAATCAAGCAGGTTCTGAACAACTAATTCCAGCAACTCTCACCAGTAAAGATTTTATGGACTTTTTTAATAATAAAATTGAGAATATTAGACAACAAACTCAAGCCACAGGATCAAATCCATCCTGGCTGCCACCCGATGTGAATGATATAAAACATAATATAACTGTAAAAGAAAGACTTGAAACCATTTACCCACTCCCACAATTAGAACTAGAGAAGATTATCACCTCCCCAAACTGTACAACTTGCACACTTGATGCAATTCCCACAGAGTTGCTCAAAGAAGTACTACCAGCTATTATTGATCCTCTTTTAACTATAGTAAACTCATCCCTTAGTCTGGGCCATGTACCCAAAGCTTTTAAACTAGCAGTTATTAAACCTATGATCAAGAAACCAAATCTTGATGCTAGTACACTGTCTAATTACAGGCCTATTTCTAATTTGCCATTTCTGTCCAAGATCTTAGAAAGAGCTGTGGCCCAACAACTTAGTTCATATCTACATAAGAATCATATATATGAAAAATTCCAATCTGGATTCAGGCAACATCATAGTACAGAGACAGCTCTAGTCAAGATAACAAATGATCTTCTTCTTGCCTCTGATCAAGGCCACGTATCCCTGTTGGTGCTTCTTGACCTAAGCGCAGCCTTCAATAAAATAGACCACAATATTCTCATAGAAAGGTTAGAAAACATGGTTGGAATCACAGGGACAGCCCTATTATGGTTCAAATCTTACTTAACGGAACGTTATCAATTCGTAAAAGTAAACAATCTAAATTCAAATTATTCTAAAGTAAGATTTGGAATTCCACAAGGCTCTATTTTAGGACCATTATTATTTACATTATACATGTTACCGCTAGGCACAGTTATAAGAAACCATGACATTAACTTTCACTGTTACGCAGATGACACACAATTGTATATTTCAGCCAAGCCCGATGACAAACACAGATTAAAGAAAATAGAGAACTGTGTAAAAGACGTGAAAGGCTGGATGTTGCGTTACTTCCTCCTTCTAAACAGCAACAAACAGATGTCCTGCTTTTGGGTCCAAAAGTGGCAAGAAATAAATTATCAGATTTAATTTTAAATCTCACTGACTTTTCCAGTTAAACCTGGTTCAGCAGCAAAAAATCTTGGTGTCATAATTGACCCGGATTTATCATTTGATCAACACATAGGTAGTATCACTAGGACAGCTTTTTACATCTTCGCAATATTGCTAAGATTAGAAATGCCTTATCCCTTCAGGACGCAGAAACATTAGTACATGCCTTTATTACTTCAAGGCTTCACTACTGTAACGCACTACTGTCAGGATGCACCAGCAGCAATTTAAGAAAACTTCAACTAGTTCAAAATGCTGCAGCTAGGGTCCTCACTAAAACTAGAAAATTTGAACATATCAGTCCAGTTTTATCATCACTTCATTGGCTGCCTGTTAAATTCCGCATTGACTACAAAATTTTGTTATTAACATATAAAGCTCTATATGGGCTGGCTCCTGAATACCTTCAAGATACAATTTACTATTATGAGCCTCCACGTTCACACAGAATACTGGATTTTTAATTGTTCCCAGAATTCAGAAGGCCTCAGCTGGGGGAAGAGCCTTTTCTTATAAAGCCCCCAAACTCTGGAATGATCTTCCAGAAAATGTTCGGGACTCAGACACAGTCGCAATCTTCAAATCTAGGCTAAAAACTCATTTGTTTAGTTTATCTTTTGGTAGCTAATGCTCCCCCATAGATAAAGGCGGCAGATCCGGGGGGTCCATGGACACAGGGAATTATAGTAAACTGAGACGCTGGTGCTGTCGTCCCGCCGCTTCTTGCGATCACTCAGGTTTGTTGACGGTGGAGTGGAGGGATGCCAGTGTTTCAGGATGCTCCCATGTCTGTGTGTCCTCCTGGTTCTCTCCTTTTAGTTAAAGCTGTCATAGTCAGATCTGCCGGAGTCATTAGCCACACAGGAAATTTTCATATTTTCTACTTTACAAACACAAAACAGTTCAAAACTAATTCCATCCCTTTACATCTTTCCGAGTAAACGACTGCCCACCTGTCTGTCTGGACACTGATGGATGACTGTCGAGATCCTCCTCCACGCTTCAGACCAGCTGCCCACGCTCCAGCAACCACCAAGTGCCTTGAAGCTCTCCCTACACTGAAGTTCTCATGGACTACTAACTATTATCACCAGTAGATTGACCAGAGGAGGATGGGTCACCCCTTGTGAGCCTTGGTTCCTCCCAAGGTTTCTTCCTCAGCTGGGGGAGTTTTTCCTTGCCACTGTTGCCCCTGGCTTGCTCACTTGAGGGTTTTACATTTGTTTTTACATTTCATGTCAAATCTTTGTCTTACTGGAATTCTGTGAAGCTGCTTTGTGACAACATCAGTTGTGAAAAGCGCTATATAAATAAATTTGATTTGAATTGATTTGATTGTTCCTCCTGGATCCTGGATTTTTTTTCAGATGGACTATGGACTATTTTACTTACCAAAGATCACAGCTGTCGTTAATCATTCCAAGTTTGTCTCTGCTGGTTGAAACTGATATTGTATGCTAATTGTTAGCTACCCTGAAAAATTCCCCTGTGGTGTGTTTTGTGCTCTGGAGCATAAGCAAAAAGCAGAGCTCTTCTGTCCCTTGCTCCTCAAAGTATCATAACTTGCTAATTGTTAGTAGTATTAATGTAGGTAAAAAAAAATACTGCTAAGTAAAATATTTTTAAGGGATAATAATAATAAATTCACCTGTATAATTTGTTTTTCACCTGTATGTTTCTTGCTTGCTTCCATATGGAAGAGTACAGTATTTGTGGTTTTATGTGTTTTGCATACCATTTCTTGAAATAAATGATGTTGGATTTAAGTGCACTAAAATACTTTTTTTGCGTAATGCTTATTTGATGTACATCTGTAGTACAACCTGCCATGGTTTTTCATTGTGTCATTAGTACTACTCATCAGTTGTAGTATTGTCACATCCTGGCCCAGTCCTGTCTGTTTTCCCCACCATGTGCTCTCTCAGCACATGGCCCTGTCTGTTATTGTTCATGTCTCCGCCCTTGTCCCACCTTTGTTCCACCTCCTTGTCCTTAACCCTCGTAATCTGTTTCAGGTGTGTCTCGTCTCTTCATGTATTTAAGTTCTCTTGTGTCACTTCTTTGGTCGGTCATTTGTTTTGTGTGGTTCCCATCGCAAGTCGTGTTGTTTTGTGTTTTTCCAATTCCTAGTCCTTTTGTTTCCAGTTCCTCGTATTGTTTCGTTCCTAGTCCTCGTTTCCATCTCTAATCATGTTGTTTCTCATCTGTTCCTCGGTTCGTGTTTACCCTTAAGTATGTGTGTTGGTTTTGTTATTTTGCTCTAAATAAACGTCTGTGTTGTAGTGGGTGCGTCCGCCTCCATCAGTCCGCCCTTCGCGTTACCCTGACAAGTATTAACACAAATTCTTACTTATATTCATCCTAAAATGTTAAGGAAGTCTAAACTAAACAGTTTAATTTTACTGACTGGGGAAACATATTTTTCTAAGTAACAACATGAAACAGAACACTGATTTGTTAGTAATGTCTGTTTAAAATGTTTAGTAAAAATCGCAAAAAAAATTAGTGGGTTATACTTAAAAAAATGCTTGCAAAAACGTTGCACTATATATTTAAGTAAACTCAACACATCATTTTTTACAGTGCTCTCTAGTACTGTATTTCATTCCAAATTTATCCAGAATTAGTAGATGCAAGGCAGGAACACTGTGGATAGAGGGCCAGTAGATCACAAGGCACCACATACTCACACACTCAGACCTATGGACAATTTGAGCCAATTCATCTACCAACATGTGTTTTTGGATGATTGGAAGAATCCAGAGCACCTGCAGAAAACCAATGCAGGCACAGGAAGAGTACACCAAACTCCTCACATAACCCTGGAGCTGTGTGACAGTGCCACTGTAGCTTGCTTAGTTATCTTAAAATAGATATTTTAAAATAGACATTTGAATCATAATGAGTCATAACATATCCTTTTCACTGATTCATTGATGATCATGTAATAAACATAATATTCGCATTTTAAAACTTACCTCATTATTCAAATATGTCACAAAAATCATATTGAACAAAATATTTATCCATTGAAAACAAGGAACAAATTTCTCTGTTGCAGTGGTGAATTTCCATGACAGCCATTACCACTCATGGAGCAGACCCCTAGGATTTGCCTTCCAAAGCATGCCATACAAAAGTGAGTGGCAAAGCTGTGAGAGGACCATTTGAAGGTAACTCTTCATTCAGTCCCATTCATTTTGTGTCTTTAATCCAATAATAAATGTCTCAGAGCTGTTTCAAAATACAACACAGCCCAGGTTCTCTTCTACAGAGAATGGACTTTCTGTCACTTGATCCACAAGCTTAACAAAGTCTTCTTAGTTTAAAATATTTTTTTTCCCCACAACAATGCTAAATGCTTTTAGTATTTTTTTTTTTTTTAATCCCAGTTGAAATCCAAAGGGTCATAGATAGAGTTTGAGTGTTTATAGGTTGAAGTATAAGTTTAATAACATTTGTTTTTCTTAAGTAGTATTGTCTTGCAGAATACCATGGGTAGAGCCTTCGGGAGGCTGGGAAGAGGGTCCAGCCTAATCTAAGCCACTACATTGTAGCAATCATTATCCAGACCTTTCTGAATGAGAATAGGTGAGTAAACCTATCTTATATAATAAAATACTTTTCATCCCAGAGCAGGGAAAAGCCACATCATAAAAATGGAAAGAGCAGACAACAGCATACGCCTTCGATAAATATGACAATGCATCATTACTGACAATATCACATTTAGGAAATTCCTGGGACAATGTTAGATTCCACTGACCTGTTCAGGTCCAAAACTGGTTTACTGATCATCCACAATTCGTTGTGCTTTACATTCCACCATACTCTCCTTTCCTGAATCCCACTGAGTTCTTTTCAGCATTTTCAGCAGGAACAAATCCTGCTTCTCCAGGCAATAGTGGAAGCCTGTAGTGACACTGACAAGGGAGCATGCCAGGGGTGGATACGTCATTTCAGATGGTACTTCCCTTGCTGTCGGGCCAGAGAGGACGTTGCTTGTGATGTAGATGAGGTGTTGTGGCCAGACAAGAAGTATCATATTTTTCCCCCATTTTTTATCTTTGGAGTTACAGGCCTATTGCATTTTGTGTTTTATAATGTGTTACAGTATATACAGCATGTGTATTTCAGTAATGTTAAAAAGAAAACCTCCATAATTGTATTTTACTTTATAGTGGTTATGTACTAATTATGCAAAAATATCTTGTATATTTGTGAAAATAAATTATGTATAAGTATTTTAACAAAGTCTCACTGAATACCCAAAAAGTATGTAGTTATGGTGTAGAAAAAGCTGTTAATTGGCTATAAAATGGCAAGAGTTTACAGAGCTTTGGGTAAAGTATTTGCTTTGTCCAGAAGTGTAAGACATTTGACATATTGTGTATGTGGCTTGGGCAGCTGTGTGTTAAGTTTGGACAAAAGGAGTGACAGTTCCAGAAATTTAGTCTAAGCGGAATATAACTAATATTACTAAACCATGATAACTAAAAAGGGAACGCCAGAAATGTAGGAGTTCCTGAAATATCAGCACCTCCCTTCTCTATCCTCAACAATCTTCTTCAATGAATCCATGAGAGAAGCAGGATGGCAACAAAAACATCATAGATTACCCCAAATCTCTATGTCCATGATTCCTTTGTCTGATTCCTGAACACTGACTGAACAAATATCTGCAGTAAATTTAATAATTGTAGGACCAAACAGGCAGCCAGCAACTTGTGATTTGAGTACATGCAATGGTTCATAACATGAAAAAACTCAATACCAGGAGGCAACACTGATTAGAACTTTACATATAAACTGCAGAATTTTGTAATATATTTGGGCTCTGACTGGCAGCCTGCACTGTTAATATTGGAATATTGTGGTCTCAGGGTATAATTTTATATATAGTTTCAAATGCTGCATTATTTATTTACTATATAATTTAAACTCAATTTCATTGAGTGTTAAGAATTTTTTTCTTTCTCCTATAAAGTCAATATTTTGGAGATATATGTTTTGGAAACATTTTACAATAAGGGTACTTAATTCATGATACTTACTAAAAGTAATGGTAATAGTGGTAGTTTTTGTTTATCCCTTATTAATTTCAAATTTTATAAAATCCTAAAATTATATTTTGCTAGTACGGACCACGTCTGTAGAGGCTGAAACGTGGAGGAGAACTCAGAAGTCTTTGGGGAGGAGTTCAGGGTGGCTTATGAATGAGTATGAAGCCGGACCCCCGTTGGATAAATGAATACGAGAAAAAGGTGGAGTTGGGG
Organism: Hoplias malabaricus; assembly: GCF_029633855.1. Lineage (NCBI taxonomy): Eukaryota > Metazoa > Chordata > Actinopteri > Characiformes > Erythrinidae > Hoplias > Hoplias malabaricus. The sequence continues at coordinate 13,224,276 of NC_089815.1, read as the reverse complement.
TGGAAGTGGGAGCAAGTTTGTCTGACGCGGAAATTACGTGAATTTGCGGGGTATATATAGGGCTGAGAGAAGGAGTTCAGGTGTGGTCCTACTCCCAAAAATATGCTATTACATAACTTCAGTTTGCTAGTATGGATCACTCAGAAGTCTTTGGGGAGGAGTTCAGGGTGGCTTATGAATGCATATGAAGCCGGACCCCCAACAATTTACAGGCATGCTTGTCATTAAGTGGTACAGAATGGACAGGTTCAGGTACTCTGGTTGAAGGTTTGATTGGTGTCCTGGATTGTGTGTAGGTAAATGAAAGGGGTTAGTGAGTCTATGAATGAACTACCTTTAATAAACTGGTACATGACCGAGTGCCCTGTGAGACAGTAGAGGAATAGCATTAGGTTGAGTAAATTGAATGTCCTTTATTGATTGTGATGATGAGAGAAATTCTAGTGTGATTGGTAATTTGAGTATTTAAATGCCACAGCACTAAAGGGGTAATGATTGTGCAATGCGATAGAGTCAGAATTGGTCTTAAGATGGCCAAGATCATCGCGCCAGCGATCAACTACTAATAGAATTTTAAAGTATGACCAGCTAAATGTCATTAAGCTACATTGTAAAAATAATAGTGACATTAATCTCGGGCCACCATAACAGTGCAGACTGGATGCATGGGACAGAGTGTTGATAAGTCCAATTTCTCCTTCAGTGTGTGGACAAATCCATCCTGCGCATTCGTTGATGCAAATAATTGGAACAGAAGAGATTGACACAGAGTTTGAGTGAACAATCAAAACAGTTTTTATTATACGGAATTCCGGAAAGAACTCGGTTTCTGACTCCTCTTCTTATACTATGTTCTGTCTGACTCTTAAGCAAGGTGTCTGTTTGTGATTGGACCTCAATTTGTGCGCATCAGCGTTGCTAGGCAGTTGCTATGTGTGTACAACTGTTTTTCTGTCTGGATATGTAAGTGTTATTGAACATTCTGTTTTGCTTCATCTGATCCATCTGATTAGCAGTGCGCCCCGCCTATCTCTTCTTCCAGTGTTGCTGCTTTTTTTGCACTTACTCATATTGCCTAAGCTTTGCAAGATTGTTCAAGATTAACTGTCTGCATATGCAGAGCATATTGCTTGCTATGAACCCCTGACCTTCCTGTTTTGACTACTGTCCTGCACGTACTTATGTTGCCTAAATCTTGCAGGGTTATTTTAAGTTCAAATAATGTCAAACCATACAATTGCTTGCCAAGCATAGTAATTATTAATAATATTTTCCACAATTCCCCCTTTTGACCTGTCCTACTGACAGGTCAATACATTTAGACTGCATATTCTTGATCTTCCTCCCGCTCATCAGGGCACCTGGACAACAGCGGCATCATGAGGTGGCGGCCAGCTGTTCTGCTTTTCCTGTTATTGCAGTTCTGGTAATATTAGCCAGCGTCATCACCTAGTAATTAACATAATTGATCCGATCTACATTTTTGTTGGGAGTAATGGGAAACAAGGCAGCTATGATAGGAATGTTCTCGAATCCTGCTGCTACTCGGTCTACCAATTTATATTCATCACGGACTCCTCTAGGAACTCCAATAGAATCTATATATGTAGGAGTATTCTTGGTCAGGTCAAATTCATCCGTGCTTACGTCCCTTCGCTTTCTGCTTGGTCTGGTGTTATTTAATTTATCTCTTATACCAAACAGTGTAATAGGGGTGGTAAGCCTCACCAATGCACATAAGCCCTGACCCCTTATAGGCAGTCTAATGTACAACCTTGTTCCCCGGCAGTAATAGTACAGTCCAGCCCGAGCCCATGGTCCCACCGATGAATTGGAGCTGTCTGGAAACGTTTGTACGCACCATGAGGAATTGATATAGCCTAGGCTCTCTCTTCGTCCTGCTCCGTCGCCACCTGTGCAATTGAAACATGTGAAGTTACCCACTTTGGGTGCCTTAAAAGGCCCCATACTGGTGTTATTTGGAATTGCCGGAAATGTCGTGCAATTCCCTGGACTAGACATTTTAGTAAGTTTGATCATGCAGGCAAAGCCATGGGGATCAGTTTGAGGAAAAAGTGGGGCAGACATGACATATAATGGAGGTCTAGCCTGTGCGCATGCCACACAACCCTCCATGCCTACTTCCTTGGCTTGTCCTGCGAACCAGGTTAGCCACAGGTTGTCGGAGGTATATCCCGTGGTAAGTTTAACTATGTCTTCCAACTTCCACTTTGAGTAGTCTGATCCCAATCCTGGTCGTTCACTTGGCGTATGATCAGTTTTTGCGACCATGGGACCAACTGTAACCACTGGTTTTCGGGTTGTGGCCTTAATTCTGATTATACCCATCTTATCCTTTCCTGATTGATCCACACCTAAAACCAAGTGTAGTGACTTCCCCTGAAAGGACCTATAGTGATCCATAAAGTTCGAGTCCCATTTGATAGATAAAGTAATGGGATTCTGGGTAGGAGAGACTCTCTGCATAGTCATGTTGTACCAATAATCCCTTCTTTGCCACACCTTACATTCCTTCCATTAACATAAGGTGGGAGTCCAAGACCCTGTATATTTAATCACATACAACCAATTACCACACCATTTATCCTCCCAACCAACATCTAAGTCACACTTACGGGACACCTCAACATCCCAACACAAATATATGTCATACCCTCTAAAGGAAGAATTTTTATTACTGCTCTTGATCACTTCACATAGGTCAAACGTCCAGGCTGACGTTTGGCCTAAGATGTAGTTGAGTTTGATTCCTCCGTATTTTTTGATGCAATGCAACTTTGATTCTACATTTGTTTTCCGGCAATGTACCATTAGCAGAACCAATAGGCAGCCCCATGATGCCCCAGTCTGCCGCCGACCCATTTTGAGCCTTACCTTAATATCCTATGCTAGTTATATATTTGTATAAAAACTAATCAATTAATATGTTAGATGGGTCTGCCTAGGTCACCCCCGGGTTGGCGAGTGACTTAGGTAGAGCGTAATGGCAGATGGTGGTGGTAGCGGGCAATTACACCGCTCCTGTTGGGAGTGGACACCTCTGTCCTACCACTCACCCTCTGGACTAACAGATTACAATGAGCCCTATATGTGTATGTGTTAAAGTGTGTTCTTCATATGTTGGCAGGGATCTGCGCTGGGGGCAACTTTAGACTGTCCTTGTCGTGCCCCTGCCTCAGGGGATTATTCTGCCCCTATGTTGGTTGAGGCTGCTTGATCAGCCTCTTCTGAGTTGTTGTTTTCCTTCAGTGAATGTTTGATGTTAGATGTCGGTGCGGCTCTGCACTGTGAAAGGTGGTACCACTGTAAACCTTTACCCTTAAACCGGACTGCACAACTGGTTCTCTCCGTCACCTGGTAGGATCCTGCCCACGAGGTTCGCACCACTTCCGCTTGATGACCTTCAGGAGGACCCAGGGTGAGACTGCCACTTCTGGATCCTTCTCCTCCGGTTCTTCTCCTTCTCTCCTTTCCTGCACCTGTATAGAGAAATCTTTACAAACAGCTTTTAGTTCTTCATATAACTGTCGGCACTCTGCTTGAGGTGGTTCCTGGGGGGACGCAAGCGCGGTGGAGGGGCCTGGAAAAGGCATGCCCCTCACTAGTTCAAAAGGGGTGAACCCTGTGGTCCGGTTCACCAAACTTCTCACACTGATCAGAACGATTGGAAGGGCATCTAGCCAATTCATGCCCGTGGCCAATTTGATTTTTGCTAATTTGGTTTTCAATGTTTGGTTCATTCTTTCCACCTGGCCTTGTGAGGCAGGGTGGTATACACATCCATAGCAATGTTTCAATCCTAATGATTGATCTACCCACTGCAGTGTCTTACTAGTAAAATGAGTTCCATTATCGGAGTGAATCTTTTTAGGAAAAAGTGTTGAGGGATCCAGTGGTTGATCAACATTTTGCAGACTGATTTGGCATCCTCCCTAAAAGTGGGGATTGCCTCAACCCATCCTGAATACCTATCTACTACCACTAGAAGGTACTTCTACTTACGTACAGGATCAATCATATCTGTATAGTCAATTTGAATTTCTTCCCCCTGAGTTAGTGGCAGTGGAAACCGTCCCTGTGTTGGCTTAAATGCTTTTCCTATATTGTGTACCAGGCAAACATTGCAATTGGCTAAGAAGTCTGATACTAGTGCCCGCATAAAAGGATGCCACCATTGTTTAAGGTTTTCCATCATCTGTCTCCTTCTTATGTTCGAACATGGTGTTCGTTATGGACAAACCATGGCTAGCACAGAAGTCCAACAACATCACACCACTCGGGTTTAGATCAGGCAGTCCGTTCCTCCCAATCACTCCTCTGCAGGTTTCCCAGTCATTGCCAACGTGAACATTGAAGTCCCCCAGTAAAACAATACTGGAGTCAGTGTATGGAATCCCCTCTAGAACTCCCGTCACTGCCTCCAAGAAGGCCGAATACTCTGAGCTGCTGTTCGGTGCATACGCACACACAACAATCAAAGTTTTCCTCTCTGCAAGCCGGAGCCGCATTGACGCGACCCTCTCGTTTACTGGGGCAAACTCCAGCTGTACAGGCGCCAGCCGGGGACTTGTGAGTATCCCCACACCTGCCCGGCGCCTCTCACCCTGTGCAACTCCTGAGTAGGAGAGAGACCAACCCCTATCGAGGAGTTTGGTTCCAGAGCCTACACTGTGTGTAGAGGTGAGCCCAACTATATCTAGCTGGTATCTCTCAACCTCACCCACCAGCTCTGGCTCTTTCCCCACCAGTGAGGTTATATTCCACATACCAAGAACCAGTTTGTGCTGACAAGTTCCACGACGCCAGGGGCCCCTCGCCCCCGCTCTGTGCCCGATGGGCATTGCACGCCCTTTCGAACATAAGATTGCTCATAAGTGTACTTGGTACCAGAGCACTCTGGGCCAAAGGTCAATGATCGACTTTGTGGTTGTGTCTTCTGACCTGAGGCCATATGTTTTGGACACTCGGGTAAAGAGAGGGGCTGAGCTGTCAACCGATCACCATCTGGTGGTGAGTTGGATTCGATGGCGGGGAAAGCTGCCGGACAGACCTGGTAAACCCAAACGTATAGTGAGGGTGTGCTGGGAAAAGCTGGCAGATGACTCTGTCCGGATGGATTTCAACTCTCACCTCCGAGAGAACTTCTCACATGTTCCGGAGGAGATAGGGGGAATGGAGTCTGAATGGACACTGTTCCAGACCTCCATCGTGGAAGCAGCTGCATGTAGATGTGGTCAAAAGCATGTCGGTGCCTCTTATGGCGGCAACCCAAGAACCCGTTGGTGGACACCAGGGGTGAGGGTAGCAGTCAAGCAGAAGAAGGAGGCTTTTCGAGATTGGCTAGCTCGGGGAACTTCCGATTCTGCGGATGGGTACCAGCAAGCAAAAAAGGCTGCAGCTGGAGAGGCCATGGAGAATGACTTCCGGGCGGCCTCAAAGAGGTTCTGGAAAACACTCCGACAGCTCAGGAGGGGGAGGGGGGACACTGTCCAAGCTGTGCTCAGCAAGGATGGTGAAACCCTGAACTCGACTGAGCGTATTGTTGGGCATTGGAAAGAGCACTTTGAGGAACTCCTTAACCCGAGAGACATGCCTCCTGTGCAGGAGGTAGGGCCAGAAGTGTCTGGGGGATCAGATTCCATTTCCTTGGCTGAAGTCACTAAGATGGTGAAAAAGCTTCGCAGTGGCAAAGCTCCGGGAGTGGATGAGATTTGCCCAGAGTTACTGAAGGCACTCGATACTGTGGGGCTGTCTTGGATGACATGCCTATACAATATCGCATGGACCTCGGGGGGTGCCTTTGGATTGGCAAACCAGGGTGGTGGTTCCTATTTTCAAAAAAGGGGACCGGAGAAAGTGTGCCAATTATCGTGGCATTACACTTCTCAGCCTCCCGAGGAAAGTCTATGTCAAGGTGCTGGAAAGGAGAATCTGTCTGATAGTTGAACCTAGGATTTTGGAGGAACAATGCGGATTTCGTCCTGGCCGTGGAACTATGGACCAACTTTTTACTTTTGCACAGATGATTGAGGGGGCGTGGGAATTTGCTACTCCACTCTACACATGCTTTGTGGATTTGGAGAAGGCATATGAATATGAGAGATTCTGTGTGAGGTGCTCCGGGAGTGTGGGGTGCCAGGGTCGCTCCGGCTCCGTATGGTCCTTGTACTCTCAGAGTTTGAGTTGTGTTCGCATCCTTGGTAGTAAGTCAAGCTTGTTCAGTGTGGGCATTGGACTCCATCAGGGCTGTGCCTTATCTCCACTCCTGTTCCTGATATTCATGGACAGGGTGGCGCGGCGTAGCCTGGGGCAGGAGGGCTTCCGTCGAGGAGCTCAGGAGGTGGCATCTCTGCTTTTTGCGGATGATGTTGTTCCTCTGGCTTCTTCGCACAGAGGCCTCCAGCGTTCACTTGAGCAGTTTGCAGCCGAGTGTGAAGCGGTCGGTATGCGGATCAGCACCTCCAAGTCTGAGACCATGGTTATCTCCCAGAAACAGATGGCATGCTCCCTTCAGGCAAGGGGTGAGAACCTGCCCCAAGTGAAGGAGTTCAAGTATCTCGGGTTCTTGTTCACGAGTGATGGGAAGAGGGTGGTGAGATTGACCGTAGGATAGGTGCAGCGTCTGCAGTAATGCGGTCACTGTACCACACCGTTGTGGTGAAGAGAGAGCTGAGCCATAAAGCAAAGCTCTCAATTTACCGGTCAGTCTACGTTCCCATCCTCACCTATGGTCATGAGCTCTGGGTAATGACCGAAAGAACAAGACCGCGGATACAAGCGGCCGAAATTAGCTTTCTCCGACGGGTCGCTGGGCGTACTCTCCGTGATCGGGTGAGGACCTCAGTGACTAGGGAGGAGCTCGGAGTAGAGTCACTGCTCCTTCGCATTGAGAGAAGTCAGTTGAGGTGGTTTGGGCATTTGATCAGGATGCCTCCTGGGCGCCTCCCACTGGAGGTATACCAGGCACGTCCAACTGGAAGGAGGCCCGGGTTAGACCCAGGACATGCTGGAGGGATTATATTTCCCGGCTGTCCTGGGAACGCCTTGCGATCCCCCAGGAGGAATTGGTGGATGTTGCAAGGGACAGAGACGTCTGGGCTTTTTTGCTCACCCTGTTGCCACCGCGACCCTGAAATGGAGAAGCGGAAAAGAAAATGAATGAATGAATGTCTCCTTCCTACATGTGCTACTGTGTGTGCTTCCTCCAGCACCTTCCTGGCCAGTGACACACATTGACCTCCCTTCATCATTCGTTTTCGCATTTCTCTGCTCCTGCCTTTATCCACATATTCTTTTCCTCTGGGCTTGCACAATATTGTATCTGTCTAAGGTGTATACCTTTGGGAACGGGGTCCCATTCACTAGGGTCCAACACCATCATTGTGTTGGGCTCTGTATACCCTGCAGCTTTTTTTTGCTGCCTTGTCTGCTGCTTCATTTCCCCTACTTACCAATGTGTCTCCCTTTTGGTGACCTCTGCACTTTACAATGGCAACTCGCTTTGGCTTATGTATGGCTGCCTCTAGTTGTCTCAGTTCTTCTAAGTGTCTTATGGGCTTTCCTCCACTCGTGAGGAATCTTGTCTGTCTCCATTGCGGGAGTTCTACGTGTGCTGCTCCTACTGCATATGCCGAATCGCTGTAAATTGTAACTTCCCTATCTTGTGCCAATTCTAAGGCCGCTATTAATGCCATCAGTTCTGCCTTCTGTGCTGATGGGTGCTGTTTTATCTCTTTTGACACTACCATCCAAAATTCATCCACTTCACCCCTACTCTCCTGCATTACTGCATATCCTGCCTTACCTCTCCCGTTTGTGCTCTGTAGCCGCATCCATCCATCCATCCACAGGTTTCATGAGCCTGGAATGGGTGTGGCTAATAGGTCTGGTCTTACCTTACTTTGCCTGACCACATTTTCTGCACACACGTGTGGTGTGCCTTCCAGCATCCCATCTGCCATGTTTATGCCCTCGTGTGTGTATAGGATATTAGGAGCTGTAAGAGCCTTGTGTATGTGTCTCTGTCTCAGTGGGGTGAGTGTGAACATTTCTGAATTTATAAACGATACCACTCCATGTGTTGTGAGTATGTGTAATGGATGTCCTGTGACTATGTGTGCTGTTTTTTGAACTAGCTTGACCGTGTTCAATCCTGCTACATGTCTGGTGCAATGTGGTTGTCGTTTCTCAGTCAAATCTAAAGGAATACTTAGGTACATCAAAACTGCTCTTCTCCCATCCCCCTTTTTCTGAAACAGAACCCCATTAATAATTGTTTCAGAAACATCCAAATGGAATGGTCTTGAATAATCCGGTCTGGCCAGGTCAGCTGCCTGAGATAGGGCCTGTTTCAAGGAAATGAACGCCTGTTCTGCGTCAGTAGTCCATGTCAATTTCTCACCCATGTCTCTGAGAGGTTGTGTTTTTCCCGCATAATCAGGAACATATTATCTGCTATATCCTGCTAACCCTAATAAGGATAACAGGTCTTGTCTGGTGAGTGATTGTGGATGCGACAAAATGGATGACCTGTGTGTGGCTGATATACCTGTAGATCCTTGTGTGACAATCCGGCCTTGAACGGTGACTCTGGTTGTGTCTCTGTTGTGTCCGTGGCAATCAGTAAATCATCCACATATTGGATAAGAATAGAACCTGTTGGTAACTGGCAATCCTCAAGACTTCGTCTTAAGGCCTGATTGAAAAAACCCGGGGATAGCGCAAACCCCTGTGGAAGTCTAGTATATCTGTACTGCTGTCCCCCGTGCGTGAAAGCACATATGTCTCTGCATGCCGGGTCTAAAGGTACGCAAAAGAAAGCATTTGCCAGGTCAATGCATGTAAACCATTTCATGTCTGGACTTAAATCCGAAAGTGCCGTTTATGGATTTGGGACAGGAATAGTATGTGTGGCTAACGCTGAGTTTATTGCTCTGAGATCATGCGCCATCCGATACTGGCCCGGTTCCTTTTTGGGAACCGGTAATATGGGAGTGTTTTGGGAACAGCATGGCTCTAGGAGGCCTGCGACCATCAAGGCTTCCACCGTTTTGTCTAGTGATGGAATGGCTTCTGGTTTATGCCTATATTGGGAAACCCAAATGGGATCTGTTGTCGACATTTGAAAAACGACCGAAGTCTGCTTAACATGTCCCACATCATCTGGCCCAGCAGACCACAGCGTGTCTGGCAACCCGTGCAGGACCGTGCCTGTGTTGGGATGGTCCACATCTTCATTTCCATGGTGTCTAGCCAGAACATCACGAGTTAATGTGACCGTGTCAGAGCAGCAGCCCTTAATGTGATATGTTCTACTGGACGGTGGATAGATTACATTCGGAAGTTGAGTTTGAACCCAATCTGTCAACGCTGCGGCTTGCTTGGTCATCGAACCCAACTGTTTAGCAGTGTGTTTGGGGTGTAGAAATATGAAAGAAATATGAGGGACTGAAGTCTCCGCCATCTTGAACCATTTATACTGATCGGGTGATAGGGTAACCAGTGATGCCACCCCTTCCAGCCCCACATAAATTCCATTGGATTCAATGGTCCAATCAGTATTCATTAGTTCAGATTCAAATAAGTCAAAGTATGCTAAATCCCCGCCCATATCATAGAACAGGGTGACATGGGGTGGGTCCGGGGGCAGAGTGTACGGTTCCATCGCCATTATCCAAGGTTTCCAGAGATTGAAGAGTGTCAGCAGTTGACTGCTAGATTCTTGTAGCAATCCCCAGTAAATGTCCACTGATTCTGGACTGGATGCTTTCATCAGGTACATTCCTTGGCCATGACAATCAGTGCAGCATTGCTCATTCCCATCAGGCCATGTGACAGTCCCTCTGGGGAGCACATTATGCAAGCCCCCATTTTTACTAGCAAGTCTCTGCCACATAGGATAAACGGCGATTGTGGTGCAATCAAAAATGAGTGTAAAACAGTCTGCTTACCATTGGTCACACATAAAGGTTTGGTTCTTGGCAGTGACATGGTTGAACCCGAGAAACCCCTGACCAGCACTGAAACGTCACTCATCATACTGGGTGATAAGCTGCTGGTTAACGCAAAGTGAGTGGAATTTTCAGGGTCCCCACGGTCAGTGACACCATGTGTTCTGCCAGGGCCATGCTGTCTTGGTGGTCCTCTGGGCCTCGTCACTGTCCCCCCCACGGCTCCAGACTATATTGTCCAGCCAGAGCCGCTCCTGGATTTGGGGCCTGGTAGTATGCTTGAGGCTGATGCAGTTGAGAAAGGTGCTGTTGCGGATATGTCTGATTCTGTCGGGGACAGTCCCTAGCCCAATGATCTATTGCCCCACATAGGAAGCATCCTCGTGGCCTGGGAGGTCTGCCATGTCCGTGTCCCCATCCCCACCCTTGCCTCCTGGCTCTGAGTGGTTGGGGTGCATACAGTGTAGGGCCATAATTATATTGAGGTATGGGCCATTGTTGGGGTGGCATATATAACATGGGTGTCTGACCTAGGACCGCAGTCAACGGACCAGCGGGAGTCAGAGGTGCTGGTGGCCATGGGCCGGGCAGTTGGGGTGGAGGTGAAGGTGGTTGGGTCAGAAGCATTACGGTGTTGGGTTTGGTTATTGGGTTCTTAACCTCCTTCTTTTGTCTGTTTTAATTCTTACGAATCTCATTAAGCTGAGCTTTTAACAGCTCCATTTCCATTTGATCCTTTGCCCTGTCTCTGTCATCTACTTTGTCTTTGTGCTTATTCATGTGAAACAAAATGTGTCTGAGCCAGTCCTCATGAGGCTTATCTGGTCCCATGTCAGGGTTATCTTCCACTTTATCTTTTATAGGTGTGGGAAGGCCTTTTAGTATGGCCGTTCTGAACCAGACTTGTTGACCGCTGGCCGGAGGTGTTCCAGTGGTCATGGTTCAATGTTCCACCGCCTGGCTCAAATGTTCAGCAGGATTGGTTTTCTCATCCCAGGGATAACTGGGAACAGTGGTTGCTGCTCTGACCGGCCACATGCGTCTCATCGTGTCTGCCAGGTTCTGAGAATGTAACGCGAAGGAAACATTGTCGGTCTGTATGTATGTGTTTGCCTGTCTTTCCAATTCAGCTACCTCCATGGCTGTGGTGGATCTGTTCATTATGTTCCTGAAATCTCCCCGAGCAAGGGTGATACCCCCTGTTAATTTATTCAGTTTTGTTAGCTATGGCCCTGCTCCCCCAGAAAGGGGAGGTAATTGATCAGCAATAGTTTGAGCATCTGTTACAGTAAATGGGACATATTTTTTATCCTTTGAGGGGGTCTCTAAAAGTGGCATCACATGTGCAGGCCCCCTGTCAGTAGCCCCTGTGCATGACCTAGTACCCATGTACGGCCCCTGTTGTGGACCCTGTTGTTCCATTATACTGTTCTCTCAGGTTGTGTATCTCTTCATCTACCATTTGCAGGAGCTCTCTCCTAGTTATATCACTTTCCCTTTGTTTTGGTCTAGCCTGCCGCCGGTAGGGTGCTCTATCTGTTGACTGAAATGAAGCCTCAATCAATCCACCCTCACTAGCAGTATCTACTTCTTCCTTAATTACCTGCCCTGTAAATGCAGCCTTGATTCTAACGCTTTGTCCCTCGGTCAAGTCAATCAAGTCCATGTCACACGGATTCCTTATTGTTTGATCAACATATGAAGTGTTCTGATTCAGGGGTGGGGGACAGTCACGTTTGTCTGTGGCCCGAGAGCTGGGCGGGTCTTGTAGCCCATTTTCTCTCACCATTCTATCATGGAATGGATTATTACCCAATGAGGGCGATTGACATTGGTCCCCAGTAGGAGCGCTTCGCCTTCGTCTTTCCAGATCGTACTGTGGATAGATGGAACGTGATTTGGAATGCTGATGTGGTGTGTTCATTGACTCCACATTGACCACGCCTGAGCTGATACTGATCATGGGCATCATATTACCGACTGGTATGGGAGACATTGGTGGGGGCAATGTATTCAAATAACTTGCATTATAGGAAGGAGGAACCCCTAGTTCCTCCTTTGTGTCTGTGAGAGCATGCTTCCTGTCTGTGATGTGTGTGGGTGGGGTCCCTGTCTCTGGGCCATGCTGGGTGTTCTGCACTTCCTGATTTTGCTCACTTGCCTCAGTGCCTGCTGCTGGTGAGTCAGTATTAGGAGTGGTACCGTGTTTCCCCGAAAGTAAGACAGTGTCTTACATTCTTTTTACCCCCAAAAATCCCACTATGTCATAACATCCCTCCGCTCATTCCGCTCCAGATCCGTCCGCATCCCGCAGTTAATGCAGCAAAAGGTACCGGTACTATGGCTTATATTTTTCCAACGTACAGTTTACTATGTCTTACTTTCGGGGTACGTCTTACATTAGCCGACCCCCTAAAACCCACACTGCGTCTTACTTTCGGGGTACGTCTTACATTAGCCGACCCCCCTAAAACCCACACTGCGTCTTACTTTCGGGGGTGTCTTACTATCGGGGAAACACGGTATGTGTGATCATAACAAACAAATTACCATTGTAAGCACATTTCACCCTTTTCAACTTAATCAAATACCCTTATCACTCTTATCAATCAATGCCTGATCACTCTTACTTTTAGTCTTCTTTTTATGTAAAATACCCGCTTTCTCCAGTTTCTCTTTAGCCTCTTCCACTGTTTTTTTTTTCTCACAACCATCATTTCATTAAAGATTCTCCCCAGTGATATTTTTTCCTCCCATTTTCCTGCGTTAAACTCTTTCACTGCCTCATTCAAATCCCTCATTACCTCATTCTCTAGATCTTCCCTCTTTTTAACGTTGGGTTCCAATCCTTTCACTTTTTTAGCGAGCAGTTCACATTGTTCTTTGACTGATTTCCATTGCCACTTCCCCTTTCCAAATCGAGAATTTAGTTCTTCCTCCAAAAATCTCTTATCTTGGTCTGCCATACTGATCAAAGACTGGACTTACCCCTCGAATTCTTCCAGTGGGACTGTTAGGTGTCCACACGGGAGGAGTTTTCAGAGAACACGGTTCCTCTTTACCTCGGTCCCAGACTCAAGGACTTCGGTCCCTGACACGAGGCTTTTCTTAGCCTTACTAAACTTCAGGCTTTTCCTGGTCCCAGATGCAGGCCCCAGTCCCAGACTTGGGGTTTAGGGAAGGCCACTCCCAAGGAGACCCAGTCTCCTAGTCTTTAGTCTGAGTGGTCGTCAGCGGCTCAGAGGGGCCCACCACCACCCAGCCAAAACACAGAAAAATATATATTAAGACAACACAATACAGAATTCACTCGGAACTCACTCTTCTATATTAAGTTTTAAATTGTTCATTCCCACTCCTCATATACAAGGGATTACCTACCATACCCCAGCATTCACCCTTTTTAGCTGCGTTCAATTAGCAGAATTTTATCTTAATAGGTTTCTGCTTACCTTTTAGTGGGGCCCCGGATGAGTGCTGAAGTATCTCGGTCCCTCTGATATCTGTCAGCTCCTTTGCATTACATTGGGGTCACTAAATTGTGGACAAATCTGTCCTGTGCATTCGTTGATGCAAATAATTGGAACAGAGAAGAGATTGACACAGAGTTTGAGTGAACAATCAAAACAGTTTTTATTATACCAAATTCTGGAGAGTACATCGAATACATCCTAGCCTTCTACCTCCTGTTCTCCGAAGATCTCGCTTTCTGACTCCTCTTCTTATACTATGTCCTGTCTGACTCTTAAGCAAGGTGCCTGTTTGATTAGACCTCAATTTGTACACATCAGCATTGCTAGGCAGTTGCTATGTGTGTACAACTGTTTTTCTGTCTGGATATGTAAGTGTTATTGAACATTCTGTTTGGTTCATCTGATCCATCTGATTAGCAGTGCGCCCCCGCCCGTCTCTTCTTCCAGTGTTGCTGCTTTTTTTGCACTTACTCATATTGCCTAAGCTTTGCAAGATTGTTCAAGATTAACTGTCTGCATATGCAGAGCATATTGCTTGCTATGAACCCCTGACCTTCCTGTTTTGACTACTGTCTTGTGTAGGAAAAAATGGGATGTCTCTCAAAAATTGATGAAAAATGGAAAACTTTTATTACAGTAAGCAGTTGCAAGATACAAAGATGTACCATGGGTTCAGCGGAGCTAGATTGAACATTGAGTAATAGAAAAACATAGCTTATAAAATTTGACAATACCGCCTTCCATCTCAGCTCCTCCTAAGGAACACAATACACATGGAACCCTGTCATCTGTGAGGAACTTAATGTGTTTTGAGTCCTATCACCTTCATGTCTAGACTAGTTCACTTTGTCTGTGGTGGTTGTTGATTACTCAGTAATAAACTTCCTTTGATATTGATTAGGTCTTCTGGTCCCACAGTGAGAGCTGTTGTGGCTCTTCCTGCTTTGCCTGTTTATATACTAAATATGCCAAATGGTCAACCTATCTCTAGGAAGACACACTGGTTTGGAACATTTGTTATGATATTAATACTGTTGATTGCAGCACGTTAAGCCAGTCACATTTGGGTCCATGCTGTAATTTCTTACAGTTCCCCCCTTTGATGCTTTTGAAGCATCACATCAACTACTTACTATACATACATTTTCTGAGTGATACCCAGTGGTCGACACCCTCCTGCCTTAGGTTGCCCCTCACTGGCTTGAGAAGTCTTACCCATCATTGGAGAAGTGCCTCAAAACACACTGGTACATACTTGCTCTAATAGTAAACTATCATAACAGTTCCTCTACAAGGAAGAAGAGAATGAGAGAATAACAAGTAAAAAACCAAACATTAACAAGATTTCTTGGAGTCTCATTCAACAACCATCACATCCAGTGGACCTGCCAAAATGAAGTGTTTGAGGAAGTTGGAATGTGAAAACTAACCACACACACACACAACATTATACATTAAACATCAACCTCAGCTTTGTCAGCTTGATCAGTTAATGAAAGGTTGTAAATTTGGAATGTGAAAGGAAAGGATATAAAAGAAATTTTAAAAAATATATAAATAAATCCTAAAATCTCTCCCTTTTTGAAAGCACTTTTTGTTTTCATTTGAGTTAATTTCATTTAAGACAGTAGGAGAGATGAATGCTTTAAGTGTTGCATCTTCCGTCGTCATCTGTATTTCAGTTGGTTTCAGGTCGCTGATTAGAGTAAGTTCTTATCAGCTGGCATCTCTTTATCCACCATAGCTTCAGAAAATCCTCCAACACTCACTTGACATTTCCTGAAATGGATAAACAAAGCAACAGCACTATCCTGTTTTGATGGCATCTGTTATTAAAATACCTGTGGACTTTCACATATTAAATAGTGCTACTACTGTCCCTACCTAACCATGAGAGTTCTAGACTCTAAGAGAAGTGAGGAAGCGCTAACCGCTTTGTGGGGGAATAGGGAGTCTTCACTTTGAGTTTGATCCCCACATTCTAAATACTGTGGTTCTGCTCAAAGCCCTTCTTTAGAGTCACTCATGTTTTCCCTAATATTAGTTGTAGCACTAAATAATGATGTGAAGCATAAGTGTTTATATTTTTGTATGAAAGCTGCCTGCACACCTTGTCCCTCCCCTCCTTATCACACAGTTGTAACTGCTGAGTGTCAGACCTGTCAGTGAGGGGTTTGTGCCAAATGGCAGCAGAAACAAACACCAATATTCAGATTGTGGTGTGAATACACAACAATGTCAAATGGGCCGAACTGTTTCATCTTGCATCGGCAAAGATGGTGAATACAAAACCACTATCCATCCATCCATCCATTATCCACCGCTTATCCGGGTCTGGGTTGCGGGGGAAGCAGTCGGAGCAAAGAAACCCAGACCTCCCTCTCCCCAGCCACTGACGCCAGCTCCTCCGGGGTATACCGAGGTGTTCCCAGGCCAGTCAAGACATATAGTCTCTCCAGCGTGTTCTTGGTCTGCCCCGGGGCCTCCTCCCCGTTGGACATGCCCGGAACACCTCTCCAGGAAGGCGTCCAGGAGGCATCCGAACCAGATGCCCGAACCACCTCAACTGGCTCCTCTCGACGTGGAGGAGCAGCGGCTCCACTCCGAGTCTCTCCCGGATGTCCGAGCTCCTAACCCTGTCTCTAAGGGAGAGTCCAGACATCCTGCGGAGAAAACTCATTTCAGCCGCTTGTACCCGCGATCTCGTTCTTTCGGTCACTACCCAAAGCTCGTGACCATAGGTGAGGGTTGGGACGTAGATTGAACGGTAAATCGAGAGCTTTGCTTTTCTGGTCAGCTCTTTCTTCACCACAACGGACCGGTACAGAGCCCGCATTACTGCTGACGCTGCACCGATCCGCCTGTCAATCTCACGCTCCATTTTTCCCTCACTCGTGAACAAGACCCCGAGGTATTTAAACTCCTCCACTTGAGGCAGGATCTCACTTCCAACCTGGAGAGAGCACTCCACCCTTTTCCGACTGAGTACCATGGACTCGGACTTGGAGGTACTGATCCTCATCCCTACCGCTTCACACTCGGCTGCAAACTGGTCCAGCAAGAGCTGGAGGTCCCGGCTCGATGAAGCCAACAAGACCGCATCATCTGCAAAATGCAGACATGGGATCCTGAGACCACCAAACCGGACACCCTCCGCCACTTGGCTACGCTGAGAAATTCTGTCCATAAAAATTGTGAACAGAACCGGTGACAACGGGCAGCCCTGACGGAGTCCAACTCCGACTGGAACCCAGTCGGACTTACTGCCAGCCATACGAACCAGACTCCTGCTCTGTTTGTACAGGGACTGGATAGCTCGTAACAAAGAGCCCAGTACCCCATACTCCCTGAGCACCCCCCACAGAATACCCCAAGGGACACGGTCGAATGCCTTCTCCAGATCCACAAGGATCCGAGGTTCAACTATCGGTCGGACTCTCTTCTCCAGTACCCCCGCATAGACCTTACCGGGGAGGCTGAGGAGTGCGATCCCCCTATAGTTGGAACACACCCTCCAATCCCCCTTTTTAAAAAGGGGAACCACCACCCCAGTCTGCCAGTCCAGAGGCACTGCCCCCGATGTCCACGCGATGTTGCAAAGACGTGTCAACCAGGACAGCCCCACAACATCCAGAGCCTTGAGGAACCCCAAGCTCTGCTTCCTCTGCGGAAGACGTCCTGGTGGGATTGAGAAGATCCTCGAAGTATTCCTTCCACCGTCTGGTGACATCCCCAGTCGAGGTCAACAGTTCCCCACCCCCACCATATACAGTGTTGGTGGAAAACTGCTTTCCCCTCCTGAGTCGCCTGATGGTTTGCCAGAAACTTCTCGGAGCCGACCGAAAGTCGTTTTCCATGTTCTCACCAAACTCCTCCCACACCCGAGTTTTTGCCTCAACGACTGCCGAGGCTGCGAGCCGCTTGGCTCCTCGGTACCTGTCGGCTGCCTCCGGAGTCCCCTGAGCCAACCAGGCTCGATAGGACTCTTTCTTCAGCTTGACAACCCCCCTCACCCGGGGTGTCCACCACCGAGTGCGGGGATTGCCACCCCGACAGGCACCGACAACCTTGCAGCCACAGCTCCGTTCAGCTGCCTCAACAATGGAGGTCCGGAACATGGCCCACTCGGACTCAATGTCACCGGCCTCCCCCGGGATGCAGTCGAAGCTCTGCCGGATGTGGGAGTTGAAGATCTTTCTGACAGGTTCCCCTGCCAAACGTTCCCAGCAAACCCTCAGCACACGTTTGGGCCTGCCAGGTCTGTCCGGCATCCTCCCCCGCCATCTGATCCAACACACCACAAGGTGGTGATCAGTTGACAGCTCAGCGCCTCTCTTCACCCGAGTGTCCAGAACATATGGGTCCAGGTCAGATGATACGACTATAAAATCGATCATCGAAATGCGGCCTAGGGTGTCCTGATGCCAGGTGTACTTGTGGACACCTTTATGTTCGAACATGGTGTTCGTAATGGACAAACTGTGACGAGCACAGAAATCCAATAACTGAACACCACTCGGGTTCAGATCAGCGGGGCCGTTCCTCCCAATCACGCCCCTCCAGGTCTCACTGTCATTACCCACGTGAGCGTTGAAGTCCCCCAGCAGAACAATGGAGTCCCCAGAATGAGTGTTCTCCAGCACTCCCTCTAGGGTCCCCAAGAAGGCATGGTACTCTGAACTGCTGTTCGGTGCATAAGCACAAACAACAGTCAGAGCCCTTTCCCCAACCCGAAGGCGCAGGGAAATTACCCTCTCGTCCACTGGGGTAAACCCCAACGTACAGGCGCTAAGCCTGGGGGCTATGAGTAAGCCCACACCTGCCTTACGCCTCTCACCCTGGGCAACTCCAGAGTGAAAGAGCATCCAGCCCCTCTCGAGGAGATTGGTTCCAGAGCCCATACTGTGTGTCGAGGTGAGCCCAACTATATCTAGTCGGTACCTCTCAACCTCGCGCACCAGCTCAGGCCCTTTTCCCACCAGAGAGGTTACATTCCATGTTCCAAAAGCCAGTTTCAGTAACCGAGGATCGGAATGCCAGGGCCCCCGACCCCGACCACCACCCGATCCACAATGCACCAGACCCGGATTACTACCCCTCCCACAAGTGGTGGGCCCATAGGAGAGTGGACCCATGTATCCCCTTCGGGCTAAGCCCGGCCGGACTCCATAGGTGAAAGTCCGGCCACCAGGAGCTCGCCAAGGAGCCCCTCCCCCAGGCCTGGCTCCAGGGTGAGGCCCCGGTAACCCTGCTCCGGGCAAGGGAGGCTGTGTCCTCGTTATTATATTTTTCATTCGTGTCTTTATGGATCACTCTTTGTCTGGCCCATCACCTAGGACCAATTTGCCTTGGGAGACCCTATCAGGGGCTATTGCCCCCGACAACATAGCTCCTAGGCTCACGCAGGCACGCAAACCCCTCCACCACATTAAAACCACTAATGAATGGTTATTACTGTCAGGGTGGTGTGAGGAGTAGATTTAAAGGATGCGGACACACTCGCTACAACACGGAAAGGTTTAATAATGAAATAACAAAACAAACTTTACGAGAAACATGAGATAACATTTACTTGACTGGGGAATGAAACAAACGAACTAGATTAGAAACACGAAGACTACGAAAACATTTGGGAAAGAGCAGGAAACAGGGCGAGCTAGAGAAACGAGAAACGAGAAACGAGAAGAATACGAAGAACCATGAGCGTGAAGCAAACAAACAAAATCAAAATGACCGATCACAGGAAGTGAGGGAAGAGGGCTTAAATAAACGAACTTAACAAGAGACACCTGACACAGATAACGAAGGACAATTACAGAGAGGCGGAGCAAGAGGTGGAGCTAGAGTGAATATAAACAAAGCCATGTGCGGAGATAGAAAAACAACAAACAGAGCCACATGGAAGGAGGAAAACAACCAGAAAGTGTCAAGGTGTGACAGACGCCCCCCCCAAGACGCGCAACTCCCGGAGCGCGAAAAACTAGCCTCTCCAGGAGCTGGCGCAGGAGGGAGCCAGAAGAACAAGACAAAAATGAAACTAGAAATAGTATGGAACAGGAAATGGAAATGATGATACGGGACGGGACTTAAACGGACACTTGACTGAACTAGAGAGAAGAGACAGAGAACGAGAGAAGACAGGAGAAGATAAACGTGACAGGAATTGGGACAAGACGGAAGCAGAAACAGGGTACTGACATTTAGACTGGATAGAGGACTGAAGAGGACTAACAGGGAACTGGGCATGGGTCTGGACAGAGGGTCTAACTGGGTACTGGACTGGACTAACAGGGAACTGGACTTGAGGCAAGGGAACTGGGACCATGACATTAATAGGGACTGACACGAGTACAGTGACAGGGACTGGAATTGAAAGAAAGGCAGACAAAGGCACAGGGACAAGGACAGAGACAGGAACCAAGACAGGAACAGACACTGGAACAAAAATCACAGGTGGGTACCCAGGGCTGGCAAATGTCCATGGAAATGTCTGCGGGACCAGCCTGGGCACAGTTCTGGGGATCGGCCCCGAAGTCCTTGGGGCCGTCCTACGGGTATGACCGGGAGCGGCCGTAGCCCCAGTCTCGGGGGCAGAAACGGCTGTAGTCACAGTCTCAGTAGCAGAAACGGCCTTAGCCACAGTCTCAGGGGCAGAAACGGCCATAGTCACAGTCTCAGGGGCAGAAACGGCCGTAGCCACAGTCTCAGAGATAGGAGCAGCTGAGGGAGCCGTACTCATGGAGACTGGAGACCCTGCGACGACGTCCACGGAGACAGGGGAACCTGCAGTGACGTCCAAGGAGGCAGGCGGAACTGCGACGATGTCCACGGAGGCAGGCGGAACTGCGACGACGTCCACGGAGGCAGGCGGAACTGCGACGACGTCCACGGAGGCAGATGAATCTGCGACGTCGTCCACGGAAACAGAAGAGGCGGGCGTCGCTCTTTCGAAGACAGGAGAGGCGGACGCCGCCTTCAAGGAGAGCTCCAGGCGTGCCATGAGGCCTGTAAGCTTCTCCTGGAGGTCAGGAGTGAGCGCAGAGCGGTGCTTAGGAACTGGGGTCCTAACGACGACGTCCATGGAAACAGAGAAATCTGCGACGTCGTCCATGGAGACAGACGCGGCCGGAAGCGCCGTGCTGAAGAAGACAGGCGCGGCCGTAGGCACCGTGCTCAGGGAGACAGACGCGGCCGTAGGCGCTGCGCTCAGGGAGACAGACGCGGCCGTAGGCACTGCGCTCAGGGAGACAGACGCGGCCGTAGGCGCTGCGCTCAGGGAGACAGGCGCAGCCGGAGGTGCCGCGGGCACGAAGACAGGTGCGGCCGGAGGTGCCGCGGGCACGAAGAGAGGCGCGACCGGAGGTGCCGCTTTTCCAGGAACAGGAGCGGCCGGAGGTGCCGCTTTTACGGGAGCAGGAATTGAAACGCCCAGCGAGGCAGGTGCTCGTGCTGCTCTCCGAGCACGAGTTGTGGATTTAGCGGGTTTGGGCGCACTCTCGAGGGACTTCTTTGAACTTAGTTCCCCCGGAGATGTGCCCCTGTTAGCCTCATCTCCCATGTCCTGTGATCTGAGGCTAACAGCCCTTGTCCATAACGCCCCCCCAAAAATCTCCCCGGACCTGAGGGGGTAATTCTCTGGAGCTGGGGTTCCAGCCTGCTTTCTCCTCCGGCTCCGTCGATTCCCGCTGGAGCCATCACTCGATTCCTGAATCGAGTCTTCTGTTCGGGGGAGAGGAACCGCACCGGAAATGTGCTGAAGCCGTTGACTCCACTCCGAAGCCGCTCTTAATGCCTCCTCCACGGGATCTTTGGGGCCTGTGCGGAACGGAGTCAGGCGAATTACACCTCTCCTCAATGGGTAGTCCGTGCAAGCTGTGTCCATCTTTTGATCGGTCATTCTGTCAGGGTGGTGTGAGGAGTAGATTTAAAGGATGCGGACACACTCGCTACAACACGGAAAGGTTTAATAATGAAATAACAAAACAAACTTTACGAGAAACACGAGATAACATTTACTTGACTGGGGAATGAAACAAACGAACTAGATTAGAAACACGAAGACTACGAAAACATTTGGGAAAGAGCAGGAAACAGGGCGAGCTAGAGAAACGAGAAACGAGAAACGAGAAAACAATACGAAGAACCATGAGCGTGAAGCAAACAAACAAAATCAAAATGACCGATCACAGGAAGTGAGGGAAGAGGGCTTAAATAAACGAACTTAACAAGAGACACCTGACACAGATAACGAAGGGCAATTACAGAGAGGCGGAGCAAGAGGTGGAGCTAGAGTGAATATAAACAAAGCCATGTGCGGAGATAGAAAAACAACAAACAGAGCCACATGGAAGGAGGAAAACAACCAGAAAGTGTCAAGGTGTGACAATTACGGATTTCACAAATGCATCATTTTTATTTTATGTGTTTAATATCTTCAATAGCCAATCATTGCACTGACCTCCAATAACATTTAAAATTGGCTTACAATACTGTTTCATGGCATAAGTACTACAGGTATCACAGAGTCCTGTGATTCCTATGCAGAACCGTGCACAGATTTACAGTCTGCTCTTACTAGAGCAGCCTGTAATTCACAGTTGTCTATGCTCAGTTTCTCTATTGCTGCTTGCAATTCACCTAGAGCAGCCCGTAATTCACTGTTCTCTGTGCTCAGTGTCTTCATTGCTTTTTGCAATTCCCTGAGCTTT
The DNA here is from genome assembly GCF_029633855.1 of Hoplias malabaricus. Classification (NCBI taxonomy): domain Eukaryota; kingdom Metazoa; phylum Chordata; class Actinopteri; order Characiformes; family Erythrinidae; genus Hoplias; species Hoplias malabaricus. Next base: position 13,202,124 of record NC_089815.1, on the reverse strand, counting down.
TTATGCACCTTGGAGTTTAGGAACATCTTTGGAGATCCATGCCTCAAACTAGATTTGCATTCCCTAGCAATATGCCCCTCTTTATCACAAGAATAACACACTAAGATTGCATTAGGATTATAAGTTGGTGGTCTCTCATCAGCCTTTCTAGCTATCTGACCTTCATTCTTCCAGGAAACATTTCTTTGAGCTGTATTCTGATGAGAAAGTTTACCATTGATGGCTGCTATGGGGGTGGATTTTTTATTACTGCTACTACTATTGTAAAACTGAATCATTTTAGTAATGATCTCATCATAGGTAGACATATAGGTCACATGCATTGCAATGGCGGCACGGGTGAAACCATCACTTTATGCAATCAGAGCAGATTTAAATCTCTGGTCTTGTGTATACTATACCGCTGTAGGTTAAGAATGCATCCATAAGTCTCTCTGAGAATGCGACAGGATGCTCCCCTTTTTGCATGGTAACCTCTGTGATTTTTTCCCAGTTAATGACTCTTGCTCCTAAAATTTCTAACAATGCCTGTTTTCTTTCTGCCTTGTTAGCCTTTTTATTTTTAACTTTATCTGAAAGAGCTCGGCCTAGAGTAGAGGGAAGACACATAATCAAGACAACACAAGCATCTGCATCTGTTAACCTATGAATGTCAGCGTGCTGTTCCAATTTGTCTAAGAAATTTAGAGGATCGTGTTTTACTGGATCAAATTTTCCCACATTTTTGATTAATGATTCCAGTTCAGTGGAATTCAGAGCACGGACAGTAGTAGTTGTGACAGCACTACTTTCTTCCTCTCCGGGGCGAACCATGGTGGAAGAATGCAGTGGTGCCCACAATATGCAGGGTTCGTCCACAATATTCTCAATCCCATTAAACAGTTCCTTTGAACCATTGAACCATTCTAAGACTTTTATTCAGTGTAATAGAAAGGAAGAAATAAAATAAAATAAAAAACTATCTCAGTACTTCCACCAATCAGGCTGCTTCACGGTCAAACAATTGTATGTATTCACCACACAGAAACCTACCCCCGTTTCAGTTACGTTTGAAACGTACAACACAACAAGTTTCAGTTACTTTAGAAACTTTACAGTACAGGTTTCAGTTACTTTAGAAACTTTACAACACAAGTTTCAGTTACTTTAGAAACTTTACAGCATAAGTTTCAGTTACTTTAGAAACTTTAATACCTAATACTGATACTATTCTGTTTACCACACTACGTCGGGAGGATTCACTTACTTTAGAATCTTTACAGATTTATCAGAAATTTGGTATACGACTCCTCCTGCTATGACTGAATAAAAGATTAACCCAGAATTATCCCTGTCCTTAAATTTTCTAGATTTTTTAAACGAGGTGATAACCTAAAACCAGTATTGACTTAATCCAATATTAATATTGAATTAATATTACTTACCAACTTTTCTTCCCCACTTTTTGTTTTGGCAAATCCCTCCTGGCTGGCTCGCCAGTTGTAGGAAAAAATGGGACGTCTCTCAAAAATTGATGAAAAATGAAAAACCTTTATTACAGTAAGCAGTTGCAAGATACAAAGATGTACCATGGGTTCAGCGGAGCTAGATTGAACATTGAGTAATAGAAAAACACAGCTTATAAAATTTGACAATATCGCCTTCCATCTCAGCTCCTCCTAAGGAACACAATACACATGGAACCCTGTCATCTGTGAGGAACTTAATGTGTATTGAGTCCTATCACCTTCATGTCTAGACTAGTTCACTTTGTCTGTGGTGGTTGTTGATTACTCAGTAATAAACTTCCTTTGATATTGATTAGGTCTTCTGGTCCCACAGTGTTGTGGCTCTTCCTGCTTTGCCTGTTTATATACTAAATATGCCAAATGGTCAACCTATCTCTAGGAAGACACACTGGTTTGGAACATTTGTTATGATATTAATACTGTTGATTGCAGCACGTTAAGCCAGTCACATTTGGGTCCATGCTGTAATTTCTTACACTTGCACATACTTATGTTGCCTAAATCTTGCAGGGTTATTTTAAGGTCAAGTAATGTCAAACCATACAATTGCTTGCCAAGCATAGTAATTATTAATAATATTTTCCCCAAATGTAATTGATAGAGTTTGGCTAATGGTGAGGGGTCTGAGGCTGGCAACAATAGGTGGAATGTGAATTAGTGGCAGCCTTGAAGTCAAGTACTACAGAGGGGCAGCATTAATAAAGCGAGATGTTCTTCGTTGGCAGGTGTGCCATGGTGGTGCCTTTCCAATGGCATAGAGGGAATTGAGAATGGAAGGGTGATCTAGAGGGATGACAGACGAGGCCAAATAAGAAGCCCAAAAAGAGTCAGTACTGCAGGAATGGCGAGATGGAGAGAAGATAGTTTATCACATGGGAGCAAACTCTGAAAGAGACAAAATGCAAATGTGCTGAGGAGCTCAAGCAAGGCGGCAAGGTAGAAAGTTGACTCAAAGATAGTGAAGAAGCCTGATGAAAAACAGCTGCCAGAGAAGAGGCAGCATGTGAGAATGTGAACTGAATTTGAGGTGGCGTCAAGTGCCTGAGTGCTGGTCCAAGGTAACATCTGGAGAGAGAGCATAAGCTGGAACTTAGGGGCTAGAGGCAGCGTGGTTGCGAAAATGAGGACAGGTTGAAAGCCCACAGTGGATGGAGGAATCCGTGCAAACAGTACCATAAGAGGCAGGGTGAGGTGCAGTTGCTAGCAGAGAGATGAAAGATGAAGGTCATCGGTGGCATAAGCTAGAAAGTTAGAAGCCAAGAGCAACATGGCTATATGTGAGAGGGTGAATTGAATTTTCTGGTGGCATCAAGTGCCTGAGTACTGGGTAGGGGGGCTGGTCCAAGAGAGCATAAGCTGGAACTTAGGGGCTCTGAGCAGCATGGTTGCAAAGAGGAGGGGTCAGTTTGAAGGCCCACGGCAGCTTTAGGAATCAGTGCGAACAGTACCATAAGAGGCAGGGTGAGGTGCATTTGCTAGCAGAGAGATGAAGGGTGAAGGTCCTCGGTGGCACAAGCTGAAAAGTTAGAAGCTGAGAGCAACGTGGCTGCCAAGAGGAAAGAATGGGACGAATGTCCATGGCATTGCCTGATATGGAGTGAGGGCTTAAATTATAAGATAGGAGCAGCGTAAACAGAAAGGAGAGAGGCTGGGCCAAAGGTTTGTGGTAAGAGAAAGCGCAAGCTGCAAATCTAGGGCTGGGAGAAGCTTAACTGCAAGCAGAGAGGCAGAAAGTAAGATCCAGGAGAAAGTGCAAGCCATATGGTGGACGCAGGGCGCTGTTTGTTTGTGAGGGGAAAGGCATAGGGATGAGCGTCAACAGCAGTTTTGAGGAGAGAGGGCAAGCTGTGAAGTTGGGGGCGGGCGGTGCGGCTAGGGTTTGGGACAAAGGTCCTTGGCAGAGAGAGTGGAGGGCTGTAAAGGAAGAGTCAGGATGCAGAGAAACCGCAATGGGAAGGGGATTAGGATGAAGGTGCACATCAGGAGAGAGGGTGTGCTGTAAAGGAAGAGGTAGGGTGTGGGACAGCCGCAAATGGGAGATGATTAGGACATGGTCCGTAACAGCACCTGAAAAGACGATGAGCCAGAGTCAGAGAAAAAAAAAAGTGGGGGATAAAGCACCTGAAACAGCACCAAAGCACCTTAAAACAGAGCAGGAGGTAGAAGCTGTAGAGCATGAGCAGCACGGCAGCACAGGGAAAGGTCCAGTACGATGCTGATCTGAAAAGAAAGCACAAGCTGGAAGCCGGAGGGTGGGAGCAGCACAGCAGCAGAGGAGTCAGGGTGAGGGTCTGCAACAGCACCCGAATAGAAAAGTGAGAATTGTAAAGTTAGAGGCAGGGTATGGCACGGCGGCAAATTGAAGAGGTTGGGATGAGCGTCCATGAAGTACACAAGGTGCCGATGTAGAGGCTGGGAGAATGAGACGATAGCATGAGAGCAAATCTAGGATGAGGAAGCTGTGCAACAAGGAGACTGCATTGAGTGCCCAGAGGGCCGAGCAGGAGGCAGGCCCACAGCAGCACCTATGGAGGGTGCGTGCTAGAAGGTGTGAGGCATGAAGCTGCAGCTGCAATGGGGGGAGAGGGGGTTGATGATGGGAGGGGTGGGATGAAGCATAGAGACAGATGTAGAGCAAGAGAAAGGGAGGGGTGGGATTATAAAGGGAGGGGTGGGATGATGTGTAGAGAGGATAAGAGAGAACGAAATGAGCATGGAAGGCTGCGTCTAAATCAGTGCAATGCTGTTAATCAAGGCAGTGTTCAGAGGGAAGGAGGAGCCGATTCGGAATGAAGGCTTAAAAAAGCTGCCGGCTTTTTTTCCAACATTTTCAAATAGGATCATCTTAGCAAGCAGTGTAGGTGAACTAGTGCCCTGGTGTATAAATAAAGCAGATTCCAAGCTATTGTGTAATGCAGCTCATGTAATTATATTATTATCAAAACAGCCCTCTAAGGTACGACTTGTGAGACAGCAAAGACTATAAGATATTGAGGATAATGCCTCCAGCTTAGACACAAACAGGAAGGGTAACAGGAAGACAAGGAATGCTTCAGCAGGGGCCGCTGAGTCAGAGATAGGAAGTTGTGACGTTATCGCATTCCTGCGCAGGGGCTCCGTACACTGGCAGACTGGTTTCTCTTGTTAGCTGAGTAAGCAAAGGGAACACCATTGTTTCAGAGCATGTTACTGGAACACAGAGGCTGTTCTGCCTGAGAGGAGGAAATGGGAGTCCCAAGGCAGTAGATTCGCGTTCCCCAAACACAAGGCAGTCCCGTAGCAGCATAGCCAGAGATGAAGGTAACGGGAGGCTCAAAGCCGTGTGCCAACGTCGGAGGCATATGCGGGGGTCACTCAGAAGGCCGGTTGCAGTGGGAGGAGAAGCAGGAGAGCAGAGCACCAATCCGGAGTGGGAAAGACCGTAGAGCATAGAACAGTAGAAGCAGTTTGTTGGTGCAAAGATGACCATACATAACTTAAAATGCCAGGCAGTCCCATAGCTGTTTAGCTAGAGAAAGGGAAAAACAAGAGGCTCGGTGGGCTTAATAATGACTGAAAATGGCTCCAAATATGGGGATCAACAGAAATGACCCAGTGCGGAGGAGTGAGCTGACATAGAAAAGCAGTCAAGCTGAGATCCATCTCCTGAACCAAATGAAGCAAGTTTGTCCCAACGCGGAAATGACGTGAATTTGCGTGATATATATAGGGCTGAGAGGGGGAGTTTGGGCGTGGTCCTACTCCCAAAATTATGTTATTACATAACTTCAAATGTTTTTGTTTCTTTCATGACTTAATTATGAATTGTGACTTTGCTTAATTGTTTAGTAATGCATATTAATGTACCCTTATTGTAAAGTGTAACCCATGTTTTATATTTGGGCAGTGAAACTATGTTAACCACATGCTTGTACAACTGCAATTGTTGCAGCACCACTCTCATTAAAATACTGGATATAAAATGTATATTTAAAATTTTGATTCAGTTATAGTTTAATCACTGCTTATTTAAAAGGTTTGGCTACAAAGCCAAGGATTTTGAAGAATTTACTATAGCTTAAAACGTTTAAATTTTCCTTGAGTAAATTTGTAAGACTCTAACACACATGTAGATCCTTCTGAGCAAGGCACTGAACCAACAACTGCTGCCCAGGCACTGGGGATGGCTGCCCGCTGCTCTGGGAGTGTGTTCACAGGTGGGAACACCAATGACAAAGAGTGGCATATATACACTATAGGACCAAAATGCCTTGGGACACACCTCCTAATCACTGAATTCAGGAGTAAGGATGCCAAGTGCTGTGGCGCACAGTACATAAAAGCCACCAATGCACTTCTGACTCTGTAACTCTGAAGTTCTGTAACTTCAGAGTTTAGAAAGGAATGGTTGGTTGAGTTTAGTATGGAAGAAATGGACAGGCCTGCAAAGCCCTGACCTCAACCCTATCTGACACATTTGGGATCAACATGAACAGAGATGGCCAGCCAGACACTCTCATTCAACATCAGTGTCTGACCTTATAAACTCCCATCTGGATGAATGGGCAAAAATTCCTACAGACACACTCCAGAATTTTGTGGAAATCCTTCCCTAATAAAAGGAAGCATTTTTGGCTGCAAAGGGGGACCAACATCAAATTAATGGGTAACACTTTACAATAACTGTACATAATTTGTTATACCTAACACAGTAATAAGCCTTACTAGATGGTTAGGTAATGTCACAATTATTTATTATTAAGTAACAGTAATAAACCTGATGTAACAAACAATAAAGTTTGTTCTTGTTTCAGCTGTTACTCAATGATTAATTTTGACTTTGTTTAATAATTCAGTAATGCTTATTACTGACATTACTTAAAACAGTGTTAAGCATTGTAAATGTACACGTATGGTAAAATGTTACCAATTAACACCTATAGATTAATCTCATAAATTCTTAAAAATAAAGGTGCTACAAATGGTTGTTTGAGTGATGCCATAGAAGAACCACTTACTGTCCATAAAGAAATATTTTTGCTAATAACCTTTAAATGGGTAAAGATCCTTAATTTCAAGTGATGGATTATTAAACCTTGAGAAGGTCCTTCATTTGCTTAAAGACACATCATTCTTTATGAACTAAAAGTAGTTTGACTATGGCATCGCTCCCTTTGTAGCATCTCAGTTGCAATACATTCAGCCAGACAGCAGAAGAAAAAATGCAAGTGGCTTTGTGGATGCATTGCTTGGTTATAGAGGGGGAAACATGCCTGATGTGCCTCAGTTTTACTTAATAGTTGCTTTAGGGTGTGGGTCTTGTGGCCAGTCATTGCTATTCCCAAAAGAGACAGTGTTGCAGCTGCCTAGGATGCCCTTTACTATAATGCTGTCCAACACTGTGAGGATAGGACATGGAATGATAATATCTCTTCAGCCTACAAAGGAATTAAAAGTTGAGGCTAGGCCAGCCCACATTTTAGCTATGTAGTTGGAACTTATGGACCGAGTGAAGATATGTTAAAACCAAGGAGCTTAAAATCCACTTGGGAATGATCAGCTCATACTCTCCTGAAGTCAACAACAATCTCTTAGCTTATTCCACATTAGGCGACAAATTGTAGCTTCTGTAACCGTCTGTTTACCAGAGTATCTTTCTTGACTGACCCATTTTTTCCTTCGGATGAGATGCACCATGGTCATGTCATTTGGAAAATACAATGTTATTTAAACTGTAATTTGCAGCAGAATTGTGAGTCAGCAGCGTGAATAGATTTGGACTGGATGGTATTGGAAATATTGTTCTTGATCTTGACTGACTAAGGTCTTACATTCATAAAGTCCATTATCCATTTCCAGAGGCTTTTCAGACCCAGCAGGCTCAGCTTTCCTAACTTGATTATCTACATTGTTTGTCCATTTTATCAGCTCCACTGCCCATACAGGAGCACTCTGTAGTTCTACAATTACAGAATTTAGTCCACTTGTTTCTTTTCATACTTGTTTATAATAATAATAGTAGTAGTAATATAATTTATATAGTGCCTTTCTCACACACAAGGTCACTTTATATCAACAGATATGTTTACATGGGGTAGCTGATGAAAATGTATAGGAAAAATGTTTATTTATAGAGCACCTTTCGTACACAATAGCAATTCAAAGTGCTTTACAGAGCAATACAGAAAAATTAAAGAAAAGTTAAATGAGAAGGAAAATTCTGTTCTAATGATAATAAAAAGCAAGTTGATCCCGTTACCAATTTTTCATATAAGTTGGCTTATAATTATACATTGGCTTAAAACAACGTTATTTTATGTTTGACAGTTTTGAGAAGAAACTAAACCCTAAGTCTGTTCCCTCTCACAGATCAGTAATAGTCTCAGGAGACCTATTCAAGTCCAGGTCTGAGACAGAATGTGAAGTGTGTCCTCAAACTTGAAGTCAAAGTGACTCCCCACTTCACAAAACAAAATATCTGACGTTGAGACAAATTAAAGCTGTGTAAGGCAAATGAGTGACCAAGTAGACGATTTAGGTGCACTCAGAGGAAAAAGACACAATCTGCACGGCCTCTTCTCACTGCTGGAATGAGTCAGCTTCTGTGCCCTTGTCTCACTTCCTCTCGTTGGACATTTCACCTCTGTATTCCTTCCAAGTCTGTCTGTTTCTTTTGCTCTTCACCGTCGTTGTTTCCACTGTTGTCACACTATTTTCCTCTGTAGTCGTCTGTCTCTGCTGTTCCTCGTGTTGTTTGCTCCCAAGTCTATTAGCCTCATCTGTTAATTGTTTTATTTTTGCCCAAGTCTGTTTGTCTTTGTTTTGTTATAGTTTTGGTTAAATAAAGTTGCTGTGTGTGTGTGTGTCCGTCTGTCATGGCCATGCAGGGAGGACGAGGAGACGGACGTAAACGCAAGGAAGTTTTATTAAACATAGATAGACTCAAAATAAACACGGGTAGATGTACATAAACTAGAGAAGACTAAACTACGAATTATCCAGAGACAGAAAGTAGACAGCCATGAACTGGAGTAGACATGTGAGACACACAAAAGGGAGTAACACACATCTGCGCACACAACACCAGACAAGGGAGCACTGAAACAAAGGGACTATATAGGAAGGCAAACGAGGAACACCTGAAGACAATAATGAGACAGAGGCAGGACTAAGGTGGGGCTAGGGCGGAGACAGGAACAACAACAAAACAAAGCCATGTGCAGAGAAAACAAAAATGACAAGACGAGGGCGTTACAGATGCCCCCTCCTGAACGCGCAACTCCCGGGGCGCGTAACCTAGACCCCCCAGAAGCTGGCGCAGGAGGGAGCACGGAAAACAAAACAGACTAAGACAAGGAACCGTGGGAGACAGGACTCAGGACAGGAAGGGAACAGACACAGGAAATGGAGCTGAGAACTTGACAGGACTGGAAACTGGGGGCTGGACCTGGGACAGGACAGTAGACTGACAAAGAGGGGTGACAGGAGACTGAACAAGAGACTGGAATGGACTGGACAAGATGGGAGTGGACACAAGAGACTTGACGGGGTGCTTAACCTTGGACAAGACAGGAGCAGAGACAGGGGACTGAAACAGGGACTGGACTATTCTGGAAATAGGGGGACAGACACTGGACTGGAACATAGACTGGACAGGTGGTTTAAATGGTGACAGGATTTGAGACAGGACAGAGGGTTGAAATGGAACCTGGACAGGAGACGGGACAGAGGGTTGAAACAGGGACTGGACTGGGGGCAAGACAGGTGATTGAACATTGGACGGACACGGGGACTGGACTGGACTAGGCAGGGGAACAGGGACCAAGACATTCAGGGGGACAGACACAAATACAGTGACAGGGACTGGGACAGAGACAAAGGCAGACATGGGCACAGGGACAAACACAGAGACAGGAATCAGGACAGGGACAGACAGCGGAACTAAAACAACATGGGGGTGCCCAGGGCTGGCAAATGTCTGTGGAAATGTCCGAGGGACCAGCCTGGGCACAGTTCTGGGGATCGGCCCCGAAGTCCTTGGGGCCGTCCCATAGACACGACCTTGAGCGGCCGGGGCCACAGTCACGGGGGCTGAAACGGCCGTAGAAGCCGCCTTCTCTGCGGCTGGAGCGGCCGGGGAAGCCGCCTTCTCTGGGGCTGGAGCGGCTGGCTGCGCCGCGTTCACGAAGACAGGAGCGGCTGGCTGCGCCGCGTTCACGAGGAGAGGAGCGGCTGGCTGCGCCGAGTTCACGAGGAGAGGAGCGGCTGGCTGCGCCGAGTTCACGAGGAGAGGAGCGGCTGGCTGCGCCGAGTTCACGAGGAGAGGAGCGGCTGGCTGCGCCGCGTTCACGAGAGAGGAGCGGCTGGCTGCGCCGCGTTCACGAGGAGAGGAGCGGCTGGCTGCGCCGCGTTCACGAGGAGAGGAGCGGCTGGAGGCGCCGCCTTCTCTGGATCCATAGCGGCCTGGATTGCCGCCCTCGCTGGATCTGGAGTGTGAAGTCCTCCGGAATCGCCCTTGGAGACCTGGGCTTGGGCTACTCGCACGGCTCGTGCTGGAGCTGTTGAGGGTTCGAGAGGTCCAATGGGCGCATTCATGAGGAAATCCCAGATGTCCCCTGAACAAGGATCCTCATGAAATGCGCCCCTGTTAGCCTCACCTCCTTTGCCCTGAGGCTTGAGGCTAACAATACCAACACTCAGCGCCCACCCAAAATTTTCCCCGGACTTGAGGGGGTAGTTTACTGGCGAGGGGGGGACTCCAGCATGCTGCTTCCGCCGACTCCGTCGTTTGCGGGGTGTGGAGGACACCTTAGCCTCCGCTACATACCCCACTGGAGTGCCAGGACCCGAACTGAAAGGAGTACGTCTAATTGCTCACCGAGCAAACGGATTCCTCGCTACGTCCATAGTGTTGGTCTGGTGTTCTGTCATGGCCATGCAGGGAGGACGAGGAGACGGACATAAACGCAAGGAAGTTTTATTAAACATAGACTCAAAATAAACACGGGTAGATACACAGAAACTAGAGAAGACTAAACTACGAATTATCCAGAGACAGAAAGTAGACAGCCATGAACTGGGGTAGACATGTGAGACACACAAAAGGGAGTAACACACATCTGCGCACACAACACCAGACAAGGGAGCACTGAAACAAAGGGACTATATAGGAAGGCAAACGAGGAACACCTGAAGACAATAATGAGACAGAGGCAGGACTAAGGTGGGGCTAGGGCGGAGACAGGAACAACAACAAAACAAAGCCATGTGCAGAGAAAACAAACATGACAAGACGAGGGCGTTACACCGTCAATCCCCCCTCCGCAATCCTGACAGAAGTAATCCGACTGAACAACGACTAACGGCACACGTTTCCGTATGCACACGGGTAATGTGTATGTCAATTCCATCATCACACTAGAGGTGAGTTCCAGGATGTTGTGAGCCTTCTGATGGACGTCTGCAGCCAGACCCTACTGTGCAAAGTACCCATTTCTATTTTGTCAGATTTTTCATACACAAACTATATCCATGTGACAGAAGTAGTTTCTCTTTTAGGTACAGGGTCCTCGTTTTGTGCTTGCTGGTCTGGGTCCCTCTCCTGTTCAGAATTAATCTGATCTGCACTGCATTCAGTGCTTTCCTACATGTTTGTCTGTGCTGCCTTAAAAAAGAATAAATAGACTGATGTAAAGCATATTTTAAATACACAGTAGAGTGTATTATTAAATAATAGACTTTTTCTATCATCACGCGATATACATCGTCATTTCATACAGCCATTTTCTGATCTGACTGGGGTGGGAGTGAGATATATTTAATCAGAAGGCCTTAAGTGCAGTATTAAGGAATGTTCACTGTTTTTTATGTTCAGCCATATGCTCTGTGTCTGTGTTGCACAGAGAGAAATGTTTAGGATAAGCTGTCAGTGAGGGTAGGAAACTATAAATTTTACCCCCTCCCTTAGTCCCTTTTGAATATGCAAATATAAACTATCCTCTAGATTACCATATTTGGAAAGGTGGGAGAATCTTATAGAGCGGGGTCCTAGCCAGGAGTGGGAGAGAGAATTTAGACATGGGAGAGAAACTTTGAGCGCTGAATTGAACACTCCTCTCACGGGATCCTTAAGAACTCGTAAGACACTGTTTTGGTAAATAAAGATGTATTTACACCTTTAACCGTGTCTGCGGAGATTCTTTTCCATCACCTGTCTTCACAACACAGCAAAGGCAACAACAGGAGCAACTTAGCTAACAAACTAATGTCTTTAGGACGTCCGTAAAACATCCTTTAAAGTTGAAAGGACATCACAAAATTAACATTTTATAGATGTCTTACGTCACATATCTGACGTCCTCACAAGGTCTCAACAACATCCCCAGCACTCATAAAACTACATATATAGGGCATCTTCAGAATGGTTTGAAAGCTGTAAATAGGTATAAAAATATTGACATTATTTTGTCGGATGCCAGAAACCATTCAAAGAACATCTTTTCTGATTTCCTCACAAAGTTTCTACGACGTCCCAAGTACTCATAAAACCATCATCTTTCTTGAAAGTTGTAAATAGGTATAAAAATAACATATGAATGCATGGTGGGGAACCATGTGTGGAATTTCTGGAGAGATAATATTTTATTACCTTGATGGGGTAATCCCTACCCAATGAAGGCAATAAAATAAATTATTTATTTATTTACGTCTAATTTGGAATTTTTATTATTAAAAAAGGTTTTATATGGCAAAATTAATACACTTTTTGTAAAATAAATAAATTGTATTACTTTTTAAAATGCATTATTAAAGTGACAGTAATTTTTTACTCAATAATGAAAATAACATTACACATGACCACATGTGGGCGGCACGGTGGCGCAGCAGGTAGTGTCGCAGTCACACAGCTCCAGGGGCCTGGAGGTTGTGGGTTTGATTCCTGCTCCGGGTGACTGTCTGTGAGGAGTTGGTGTGTTCTCCCCGTGTCCGCGTGGGTTTCCTCCGGGTGCTCCGGTTTCCTCCCACAGTGCAAAAACACACATTGCAGGTGGATTGGCGACTCAAAAGTGTCTGTAGGTGTGAGTGACTGTGATTGTATGTGTGCATTGCCCTGTGAAGGACTGGCGCCCCCTCCAGGGTGTATTCCCGCCTTGCGTCCAATGATTCCAGGTAGGCTCTGGACCCACAGCAACCCTGAACTGGATAAGCGGTTACAGATAATGAATGAATGAATGACCATATGTGTGGCTATGTAAATTAAGTTATCCAATGGACAGCATAAAAATCTAAATACAATTCCAATTTACATATTTATATGTAAATGGTGCAAATTCCACAATATGTAATAGTGTCAGAGTAAGTTACCTTGCATGCTAATTGTTCTTGCATGTTCTTTGAGTCTGTATATTTATTATATTGAAGATCAGGCGTTAAGTCAGATCTTGCCAGGCATTGAATGTCAGCAGTTCACTATTCAGTATTCAGTATTCTCATGTCTGCTTCTCGGGTTAGAGCACGCTGGCGTCGCTCTGTTGACTGCCGCTTCTCCCCGTATGGTTTGTTTTGTTTGATCCCTGTTCGTGTAGACTTTGTGGATTCCCGGTTGTAATCTTCACGGTTATCTGACTGTCTTACCCCAACCCTGCAGATTCAGGCCGGCTTGCACCAAGGCTGTCCTGCCCTGTCTTTGTGGATTCTGGCCAGTTAGCTTCGCTGCTGTCCTGCCCAAATCCGCGGTTCCCAGCTGCTGTTCCAGTTGTGTTCGCCGCTGTCCTGCTTCAACTTCGTGGATCTCGGCTGCTGTTCCAGTTGGCCTCGCCGCTGTCCAGCTCCAACTTCGTGGATCTCGGGTCCGGTTCCAGTTGGCCTCGCTGCTGCCCAGCTCCAATTTCGCGGATCTCGGCTCCTGTTCCAGTTGGCCTCGCCGCTGTCCTGCTGGCTTCGTTGTTGTCCTGCTCCAACTTCTTGGATCCCGGCTGCTGTCCCGGTTAGCTTCGTTGCTGCCCTGCTCCAAATCTGCAGTTCCCGCCTACAGTGTCTGCTAGCACTGCGGCTATGCAATTACTTTGTTCCAACCCACTGACAATGCACCTGCTATCTGCTATATAACTTTATTGCTGGCTATTCCACTTTTTCCCATCCTTGATTGCCCCCACATGAACACAGAGCCCCTGTTCAACTCACTGTTTGTTAGTTATAAGGCTGATGAACTACGTAAATATAGGTATTCTCACTGTCTTTCCAAATATTTTGCTGTTGCTGTCTGCAGAGCTGGTATATTCAACCGGCAATGCTATCTTCACCGTGGCTCAAGGCTAAATCGCAACAAATCTGTACACTATTCCAATGGTAGTAACATTTGCTCTTTCTGGTCTCGCTCACCTTCTCATTCTACAAAACGTTTTTTCTAATCTGTCTAATTTACACCCTCTTACCCCTGTCCCTCCTATTTCCTCGTTTGCCCTCCTTAATGTCCACTCACTCACTAACAAATCTTATCTGTTGCAAGAACTAATATTGGACAATGCACTTGATCTCATTTGTCTAACAGAAACATGACAACAACCAAGTGATTACAAGCAACCCCACCCAACTTTAATTACATGCAAAAACCAGTTCCTCGGGGCGTGGGAGCGGTCTGGCAGTAATCTTTAAAAACAACCTCAGAATTACTGAACTTGTTTTCTCATCACCATGGTGGTGCATAATGCATCATCTTTTGAGTATCTTGTAGTCAAAACACCTGGCTCTATTACTGCACTCCTCATCTATGCCCCCCTCCCCCACCCCCCAAATCTAATTCATCCTTTTTCTCCGAACTATCTGAGTTTCTCCTAACTTTCTCCTAACTATCACTCTCGCTAACTCTTCTTCTTCTCAACTGTTGCTACTAGGTGACTTCAATATACATGTTAACACTCCTGACATCAAGTTTGTGACTGATTTTTTAGCTCTCCTTGACTGCTTTTCCTTCACTCAACATGTAGATTTTCCTACTCATGACAAAGGTCACACACTTGACCTAGTCTGTTCTTCTTCTGTCCTGGTTCACAACCTTCATCCTCTCCTGTTTCCACTCTCTGACCATAAGCTCCTTCTATTCTCTGTCCCTATGAATGTAGCTCACCAATCTGTTAAAAGGCTCATCTTTTTCCGTAATACCAAATCTGTTGATCCCTGTTCCTTCTCTCAGTCCATCAATATGAGCTTTCCTGTTCTCACTGCTCCATCCTCTCCTGAGGTACATGGCACAATGCTTAACTCTGCTCTTTCCGTGTCCCTCAATGCATCTGCTCCTGTGAAAACCAAATTGGTCTCTTTCACCACTTATATGCAACGCATGCGCAAACACAGAGATTCCTTACACACCGCCAAGTCTAGGTATCTCTCAGGTCTTATTAACAGGCCTAATGCTAACCCCGTAATCTCTTTACAACAATCTCTAAACTTTTCAAAGCCCCTGGCAGCAATATGACACCCTCCTCTGAACTCTGTAACTCCTTCTTACACTTCTTTGAAGATAAAATGTCCAATATTAATAACTCTCTTACGTTCATCTCATCTAAATCCACCTTTTCTTCCTCACTGTCTCCACAGCCCTCAGTCTGTTCTATATCCATGCCCTGTTTTTCTGATTTCAACCCTGTTACTCTCTCTCATCAGTGATATCATTACCCATTCTAAAAGTACCACCTGCTCTCTTGATCCCCTCCCTACCTCACTAACGAAAGCCTGCATGACTTCTTTGGTCCCTCATCTAACCTCTATTATTAACCAGTCACTGTTTTCTGGCCATGTCCCCGCAGTTTACAAATTAGCTGCAGTTACACCTATCCTTAAAAAACCTGGTCTTGACTTAGCATATCTAAGTAATTTCCGTCCAATTTCAAATCGTACATTTTTTTCTAAAATCCTTGAGCGTGTCGTAGCCACCCAGCTAATAACTACAGATAGAAAACAATTTGTCACACTTTCTGGACATAATTCAACCATTTCATCCTTCTCACAAGGGGTCCCACAAGGCTCTGTTCTTGGCCCATTACTATTTATTTTCTATATATGTCCCCTCGGCCATATTATCCATCATTTCAATCTTGATTTTCACTGATGCCGATGACACACAGATTTACCTTCGGACCAGTTCTTTCAATGACCCACCACTCTCCAAATTTGAACAATGTCTCTCAAAAATCAGGCATTGGGTGACACAAAATTCACTGATGCTTAATAGTACTAAAACTGACCTAATCCTCATTGTATTAAACATCTATTGATATTAGGTTTTTAATGTTTTTCTCCTCGTTTGAATAGTTTGTTGGGCTGGGCTCTATAGACAATAAATCATATCTCAATATATATGAATGATGTATGATGTGTGTGTTTCTGTTTATACAGCTAGAGTTTGCTCTTCATGACCTCCAGCTGCTGTTCCTAGGACTTACTGTTTTTGCTCCACATCACATTATTCTTTTCCTGGGTTAAAATAACTATGAACAAATCCCCCAAACACTCCAAACAAATGCTTGTATTTCGGAAATTCTTTCCAAAATCATTTTGCTAGTACGGACCACGCCCATAGAGGCTGAAACGGGGAGGTGAACTCAGAAGTCTTTTGGAGAAGAGTTCAGGGTGGCTTATGAATGCGTATGAAGCCGGACCCCCCCGTTGGATAAATGAATATGAGAAAAGGGGTGGAGGCGGGAGCAAGTTTAAAACAGGAGGCTCAGTGGGCTTTATAAAGGCCGAACACGGCTCCAAATATGCGGATCAGCAGGAATGACCCAGCGCGGAGGAGCGAGCTGACGTCGTGAAGCAGTCGAGTCGCGATCCATCTCCTGAACTAAATGAGGCGAGTTTGTCCGACGCGGAAATGACGTGAATTTGCAGAGTATATATAGGGCTGAGAGGAGGAGTTCAGGTGTGGTCCTACTTCCAAAATTATGTTATTACATAACTTCACTTTGCTAGTACGGACCACGCCCGCAGAGGCTGAAACGGGATGGTTAACTCTGAAGTCTTTTGGGGAAGAGTTCAGGGCAGCTTATGAATGCGTATGAAGCCGGACCCCCAAAAATTTACAGGAATGCTGGTCATTAAGTGCTACAGAATGTACAGGTTCAGGTACTCTGGTGAAGGGTTTGATTGGTGTCCTGATTGTGTGTAGGTGAATGAAAGGGGTTAGTGAGTCTTTGAATGAACTACCTTTAATAAACTGGTGCATGAGTGTCATGTGAGACGGTAGAAAAATAGCATGAGTAAGCTGAATGTCCTTTATTGATTATGATAATGTGACTGGTAATTTGGTTATTCAGATGCCGCAGCGGTAAAGGGGTGATGACTGCGAAATGTGATAGAGTCAGAGTTGGTCTTAAAATGGACAAGATCATCACATCGGCAGAAATCAAATTGATCAACTAATAATAGAATTTTAAAGTATCACCAGGTAAATGTCATTAAGATACGGTGTAACAATAATAGTGACATTTATCTGGGGCCACCATGATCAGGCTGGATGCACTGGACAGAGTGTTGCTAAGTCCAATTTCTACTTCAGTGTAATTGATGGTGAGTGGGTAATAGTGAGGGGTCTGAGGCTGGCAACAATAGGTGGAAAGTGGATTAGTAGCAGCCTTGAAGTCAAGTACTACAGAGGGGCAGCATTAATAAAGCGAGATGTGCTTCGTTGGCAGGTGTTTCCTGGTGGTGCCTTTCCAATGGCATAGAGGGAATTGAGAACGGAATGGTGATCTAGAGGGATGACAGATGTGGCCAGTTAAGAAGCCCAAAAAGGTCAGCACCGCAGGAAATGCAAGATAGAGAGAAGGCAGTTTGTCACACGGGAGAAAACTCTGAAAGAGAAAAATCCAAAAGGTGCTGAGGAGCTCAAACAAGGGGCAAGGTAGAAAGTTGACTCCAAGATAATGAAGATGCCTAGAGGGTGATGAAAAACAGGTGTCAAGTGCCTGAGTACTGGTCAAAGGTAACCTGGGGAGAGAGCATAACCTGGAACTTAGGGGCTAGATAGCAGCATGGTTGTGAAGATAGGAGGACAGGTTGAATGTCCACAGTGCCTGGAGGAATCAGTGCGAACAGTACCACAGGAGGCAGGGTGAGGTGCTGTTGCTAGCCGAGAGATGAAAGATTAAGGTCCTCGCTGGCACGAGCTGGAAAGTTAGAAGCTGAGAGCGACAAGACTGCATGTGAGATGGTGAATAGAATTTGAGGTGGCATTAAGGGCCTGAGTGCTGGGTAGTGGGGCTGGTCCAAGGCCATGCCTGAGAAGAGAGCATAACCTGGAACTTAGGGGCTAGATAGCAGCATGGTTGTGAAGATAGGAGGACAGGTTGAATGTCCACAGTGCCTGGAGGAATCAGTGCGAACAGTACCACAGGAGGCAGGGTGAGGTGCTGTTGCTAGCCGAGAGATGAAAGATTAAGGTCCTCGCTGGCACGAGCTGGAAAGTTAGAAGCTGAGAGCGACAAGACTGCATGTGAGATGGTGAATAGAATTTGAGGTGGCATTAAGGGCCTGAGTGCTGGGTAGTGGGGCTGGTCCAAGGCCATGCCTGAGAAGAGAGCATAAGCTGGAACTTAGGGGCTCGGAGCAGCATGATCGCGAAGAGGAGAGGTTAGGTTGAAAGCCCGCAGCTTCTGGAAGAATTAGTACGAACAGTACCATATGAGGCAGTGTGAGGTGCAGTCGCTAGGAGAAGCTTTGCTGCAAGCAGAAGCAGAAGGTAAGATCCAGCAGGAAAGAGTGCAAGCCGTACAGTGGACGTAGGGCACCGTTTGTTTGTGAGGGGAAGGCATAGTGATGAGCATCCACAGCAGTTTCTGAGGAGAGAGTGCAAGCTGAGAAGTTGGAAGTGGGCGGTGCGGCCGCAAAGCTATGGGGTTGGAACAAAGGTCTGTGGCATGAGAGAGGAGGGCTGTAAAGGAAGAGGCAGGATGCAGCGAAACCACAAGGGGAAGGGGATTAGGATGAAGGTCCACATCAGGAGAGAGGGTGTGCTGTAAAGGAAGAGGCGGGGTCCGGGACAGCCGCAAAGGAAAGGATTAGGACATGGCCCGTAATAGCATCCGGGAAGACAATGAGCTGCAAAGTCAGAGACTATGAGTAGTGCAGCAGCAAAAAATGGGTGATGGAGGTCCACCGAAGTACCTGAAAACAGAGCAGGAGCTAGAAGCTGTAGAGTGTGAGCAGCAAGGCAAGTAGTATATATCCTACACCTTCTGTCAAACACCTCTGTGAATGATTTATGACCCCTTGATTTATGACCCCTGATTTATGACCTAGGTGACAGGTCAGTACAGGATGTCCTTATATGGGCTTCCCCTCACACCTACTCCCCACCCCTGACACCCTCACACCCCCAACATGTGGGGTGGGTTGTGCTTGCATGTGGTATTTAAAATTACCCTGGTGGATTTCTATGGCTAAACGCTTTTTAAAATGTCTACAGTGTGTGTGTAAATCAGTCTCTTTTAAGAGAATCTACAGTTACACCAACTATTAGTTCTGAAACCAACGTTGCTTTTGCGCCAAGGAAGAAATGGCGTGGTAAAGCATTTGGTAGCAGCCCATGCGAATATTTTAGGGGGTGTTAAAATTAACCTGTTTGATTCTCGGGCTTATGACTGACAGGTCAGTACAGGATGTCCGTATATGGGCTTCCCCTCACACCCACACCCCACCCCTGACACACCCACAGTCCCCCATGTATATATAGTTAACTTGAATCCTGTGTGTGTGACAAAGCCTATACCGACACTATTTGGAAGTGGCAATGGAGTCCTACATTCTCGGTAAGTGTTAAACTACAGATTTCTACCAAATTTTTTGTCAGAATTTCGGTGATATAATATTTTCTTACCCACTTAACAGGGTTTATCTTGTCTAGGTACATCTGAGTTAGAAACCATCCATGCCATTAGGAGCATTGAAGGTTTATCACAACTTTGTGAAGGTATGACTCTGCTCTTTATTATTGTATGTGTCTTTTTTGATTTTAGTTGTTATTCATGAGATTATTTTTTTCATTTCTTCAGAAACTGTGGATGCTACAGGGTATTTAAATCCTCTTGGTAGGTTGTCTGATACATCTTATAACTCATGGTATTATATTTTGATTGTGTGGCGCAATAGTGTGTAATTTTATATGTTCTCTGTAGTAGGGTTGACACGTTTAGTTGAAGCAACAAATCTCTTAACACCGCCAGGGTTTGAAGTTGTTCCCGGCACCTCTGCCGCTGTTGAACCGTTGGATGCTACGTACGCCAGCAACGACCAAGCGCCGCAAACATTTACGCCGTGTTTAACAAGCAGTCCTACCCGATCCAATCAAAGCGTCCCAAGGGACATCAGGGTGCCTGTTCCATAAGGAAAACGTGATAGTTTTGGATCTGGTGGTGCTCAAACATCGTGCTCAAGTAGTGGTAAACGTCTTAGATTGGACGATATCCACAAAACAAACGGTAATAAAAACACAATTAAATATTTTTTGTATTATTTATAACATGAGGTTTGTGTGTTAACGAGTGTTTCATTATTTGATCTGTTCATAGATTTGGACATTTTCGATCTGTCGGTGTATGAGGACTATGTTGATCCTGGTCTGTGCGCCGCTGGATGGTCTGATGAGTAAATTAAAACATGGAATGATAACAGCTTTATTGTAAAGGAGGACAACGGTGCTGCTGTTGTGCCGAATGATGTGTTAAATGATGCTCTGATCGAACCTGGGGACTCTGTTACGGATGAAATAAAATCCAATCAAGATCACAAACAACAACAACAACAACAAAACCAGGTGGGGGGTTGTAATTGCGCTAACAACCCTGTTGAGCTTATAACGTTGATGAGACAGATGTCACAGGAGATCGCTAAAATCTCTATTGAACAGCGTAGGCAGGCTGCTTTAAACCGCAGGCGTGACAATATTATTCAGAAACAGGTTGAACGTATTGAAGCCTTGTGTAAAGAACAAACAGCTAATACCAATTTAGTTAAGGATATTCATGGTTTGTGTAAGAAACAGGTTGCGCACAGTAAAACAGCGTTAGAATTGTTGTATAAATTAAACAGACTTTTGCAGTTAAAAAAATCAACACGGATCCCTGTTGCAGGGCCGTCTTTTCTTGTAGATAATAATAGTTAATATTATAATTGTTATTATTATTATTATTGTGTTAATAATTTACTGTGGTTTATTTTTCAAGTATGTGTTAAATAAATCAAATCATTAACGTACATTCAAAAGTAATAGCATTATTTTAAACCATTGACATTTAAAAACCAACAATTTGTGTATCGAAAACCAAATAGGTCTAAACAGTCATGGCATCTACAGATTTTGCGCGTGATGACCCAATATATGAAGCGTGGAAACAGTTGTCTCCGAGTGAAAAAATGCTTTGTCTTATGGACGAATGTGATATGGCTATTGAATCGCTTAGTAATAACCAGCAAGACGTAGACATACAAGACAGCGATAACAGTAACGCACATGTTTTATTACAAACTACACTGGATGAATGGTTGACAAACACTAGTCAAACATCACAAACACATCCGACAAATCTTTGTAATAATAACAATAGCTACAGCCAATCGACAGATTTTGCATGTGATGATCCAATATATGAAGCGTGGAAACAGTTGTCTCCGAGTGAAAAAATGCGCTATTACATATGATGGTACAGAATTCACTGCAGAAGGGTCTGACTGCATAGAAAGGCTTATGAGAAAGTTTAGACAGCTCAAATATCAAGGGTACACATGGTTAGCACACAATGCGGCCGGTTTTGACAATATCCTATTATTGGAATATTTTTCTAGTGTGGGTGTCGCTGTCAAAATCACCATGATGGGGTGTAGACTGATCTCCATGTATGATGAAACATACAAACAACGTTACATAGACTCATATTCATTCATTCCAATGCGTTTGGCTAAAACAACATCAGCCTTAAATCTAACATGCTCCGAGAAAGGACATTTCCCACACAAATTCAATTTAAAACAAAATGAGAACTATGTGGGGCCATACCCTGAAAAGGGTTTTTATGGTTATGACACTATGAACGGCAAAGACAAAAAAGAGTTTGACGAATGGTACGACACAGTCTCAAACGGTGTTTTTGACTTCCAAAAGGAGTTGTATGTTTACGGCAGGAACGAAGTTGTTTTACTGCGCGAAGCATGTATCAAGTATCGCAAAGAATTCATTTAGTGCACAAAGCTAGACCCGTTTAATTATACGACATTAGCATCATGTTGTATGGCAGTATACAAAACACATTTTCTACCAAAAGACACGCTGGCACTGACACACAACAACGCATACATTAACCAGCACAAGACATTCTCTAACGTCTCTATTGAATGGCTTGAGTATGATAAGCATGTAAGAGATGTTGATGTGCACCACGCTTTAACTCACGGGGAAATTAAGTTTGGCGCATATTATGTGGATGGTTATTATCAAAAAGATGGTGTGCGAAAAGCTTTAGAATTTAATGGTTGCATGCATCATGGTCATGAATGTCGTTACAACCCGAACCAGTGCCATCCTATGTCAAAGGTCTTGTATGGAGATTTGCGAATGCGGTTTGATACCAAGGTGGAGACGCTTGTTCATGCATATGGTCTAGAAGTTGATGTGGGAATGTCAGTGGGCATCTGCTAAGAGGGATGATTTGGATGTTGCCACATTCATTTCTAATTACACAGCTCCTGAAAGGCTCAAACCAAGAGACGCACTTTTTGGTGGTCGAACAAATGCGTATAATTTGTATTACAAAACAAAGGAGGGTGAGAAAATTAGATATTTGGACTTCACCAGCTTGTACCCATTCTGCCAGGCCCGGAAGAAATACCCGGTAGGGCACCCCCAAATATTTTTCAAAGACTTTCAACCTCTTGAGGATTACTATGGTCTAGTCAAGGCAACAGTATATCCACCAAGAAAACTCCTCCACCCTGTTTTACCATACCGTTGTAATGGAAAGTTAATGTTCCCGCTGTGCCGCACATGTGCCGAGCACGAAAACCAGCTGCGTTCGTGTATGCATAGTGATGAAGAGAGATCTATAACGGGGTCATGGGTCAGTATTGAACTAGTGAAGGCTGTTGAGAAAGGGTATGTAGTTGCAAAAATCCACTAAGTTTGGCATTTCCCAGACAGTTCAGAGACGTTGTTCTGCGAGTATGTAAAGACGTTTTTACAGTACAAGCAGGAGGCCAGTGGTTATCCAGCACATGCTGTCACAGAGGAAGAGAGGGCCGAATACATCAGGGATTATTTTGAAAAGGAAAATATCCAACTGAATCCTGACAAGATATGCCTTAACCAGGCGCGTCGCTCTATTAACAAATTGTTGTTAAACAGCTTGTGGGGGCGTTTTTCAATGAGGGAAAACCTGCCCGTGTCTGAAGTGTTAATGGACCCTGAACAGTTTTCACAACACATCTTTGGTGACGGCTATGAGGTTAAACACTTTTCATTTGTGTCCGACACCGCAGCATTGATTCAGTGGTGCTATTCGGCTGGAGACAGCTGTCCAACACGCGATATTAATGTATTCCTCGGCGCATTTACAACAGCTCACGCTCGTTTAGAATTGTATAATCTAATGGATAAATTGGGAGACAGGTTGTTGTATAGCGACACTGACTGTGTTTTTTTTGTTTCTCGTGAAGGTGATTGGGAACCCCCTCTGGGGCCTTATTTAGGCGATTTGACAGACGAGATTGGTGGTGGTGATTACATTACAGAGTTCTGCTCGGGAGGTCCTAAGACGTACGGTTATCTTACAGCTGGCGGTAAAACATGCATGAAAGCAAAGGGCATTACGCTAAATTCTGAAAACTCAAAAGTTATTAGACTCGACACACTTATTGACCTTGTTGATAATTATGTGACGAATCGCGATACTAGCCGACACATACTTGCTCGCGCTGATGGCATTGTGAGAAATAAAAAGAACCTCACACTGAAAAACAAATCAGTAGTGAAGCGGTTTAAAGTTGTGTACAACAAACGTGTCCTGTTGCCTGATTTTTCAACACTTCCTTATGGGTACTAAAGACGGTCGAGGTGTGATAGATGTTGACGGGTTTGATTTTAGATTACAACACCCATTTTCGTGTGTAATAAGCGGACCATCAAATTCCGGAAAAACTTTTTTTGTAAAACAGTTGATTGAGCGTTCTGATGAGTTGATTTCAAATAAAATAGAAAACATAGTATACATTTATGACTGCTGGCAACCCCTTTATGATGAAATGTTATTTTTGTTCAAGGGATACCAACGTCGCTATGTGACGACAAACTTTTACCGCTTAACAGAAATAATTTGTTAATAATTGATGATGTTATGAAAGACGCCAGCAATAATGCCGAAGTGGAAAAGGTGTTTACACAGTATGTACATCACAGAAATTTAAGTGCCATTTACTTAATGCAAATTTTGTTTTTTCAAGGAAAGTCTAGTAGGACAATTAGTTTGAACACAAACTATCTCATATTATTTAAAAATCCTAGAGACAACAATCAGGTTTGTGTATTAGGTAGACAGATGTACCCCGGCAACACCAAATTTTTCATGGAATGTTTTCAAAACGCTGTTAGCAAGCCGTTCGGTCACCTTTTAATTGATTATAAAGCTAAGACTCCTGAAAACTTTCGTCTCAGAACAGATCTGCTTTCAAACACGCCTGTTGTTTACATTCCGAAAATACGCAGATAGATCAGTATGTCGGACAGACTATATAGAAACCTGCCGCTTCTTAAACTTTTATTTAAAGCCACACCAGCACAGAGACGTGTTATTTTACAAACGGCGTCTAATGAACTTATCTTAACTCTGTGCGAGGTTGCCCTTAATGTTCTTAATGGCACCGTACCTCTCACATCAACACAATATCGTGAGTTAAAGAAGAAGAAATCTGAAATTAAATTTATCGCAAATAAAAAGGTTGGTGTTTCACAGAAAAAGAAAATAATTAATCAGAAAGGCGGCTTTCTTTTACCATTGTTAAGCGTTGCTTTACCATTTACAGCAAGCTTGATAGCAGGGAGATAAACTGAAGACATGGAGTACGCTGAAAAATTATTTTTGGTACCTCAGCACCAGTTGGATAAGTTAAAGAGTGATAACAGTCGGGGCGCTGTCCGACAAATTGTAGAAAATGATTTGGACGTGTCGATCAGAGATATTTTGGCCAGGAGGGATCTCGACCCCCACGAGAAGGCCAAACTTTATACATCCATGTTACAGAGATATTTAACCATCGCTAAACATGGTGATATGGAGACCAATACTTTAACATTGTCATTGCCGCCTGCGGATACTGTTAATAAGGAAATAAATGTTGTCGATCAGACTGGTAACAAACATTCCATAACCGATGATGTTCTTAGAAATGTATCTTCGCGAAGCAGACAGAATGTTCAGTATGTTTTAGATACAATGTCTAAATCAAAAGATGTGTCTTCCTGGAACGAATTAGGAGAATTTGTCTTAAATGGACGTACGATCCCAGGGTCACATATTCTGGACTTGGTGAAAAGCATCACTGCCGCACACCGTGTTAGCGATGATCGTAGACCTCGGAGGTGGAGCGAGTTTCTAGAGGCTTTTGCTGTTTTAAACATACCTCTTTCTACCATACCAAATAAGTTTGTCAGACAAAAAATTAATTTGTTAAAAAATAAAAAGTCTGCTGATTATGCTACACCAGTGAAAGACACTTTGCAATCGCCTGTTAAGAGTGTTGAACACCCCAGATTTCTCTCCCTCGTTTTAGACAGAAGTGTTTGGTTAAACTTCTAATTGTTATATATTTTATTTTTATTTTATCTGATGTGTGATTGTTTTGTTTACTTGATTGTTTTGAATATTTTTCACATTGTTTGAAAAACTGTCATTTGTTGTTTTATTATTGCTACATGTATATTTGTAAATAAACGAACCAGAGTTGAAAATCTTTTTGAAAATGAGTGTTTTTATTCGCCAGCTTTACACTACACAGGGTTATACACTAAACATCTCTCCTTTTTGAACATGTTGTATACAAATAAACGACCTGTTCTTACAAACACACGGATACAAATGTTTCACAAAGGCTGAAACCATATTGTCATTTTTAGTTAAATTAAAACCATATTTTGACATCACTTCTTCATAATTACACAGTCTAACCATGTGGTATAGAAAAAACACACAATGTTGACCGCATGTGGTTGATGTAAAATCTTGAACTTGTCTGGTAGAATACCTCAAAGTCGTGCATGTTGTTTTAAGGAAATCACTAATAATTTTAGGGAACTTGTCATAGGTAGGTGCATTTCCAAAACTGTCAAAAAAACACCCGACACGGTCTTCACTTATGTAGATAGCAAGTCAATGTTCGCCAGGAAGATCAGATGAGTGTGTACTGACAATAGCCGTCACAGGTAATTTCCATATACCATTTGTTGGTAATTGGTCACATGCTAGCACACCGAGAAAATGTGTGTTAACAGCCACTTTGTCCATCACAGCAGGCTGCTCCAACGTATTCATTAGTAAAAATCCACTAAAACTTGTCTTCGGTTAGAGATTTCAATGATGCTGTCAAAAACAGCATACACAACCAAATTTACAGTATGCGGGAGCGGCTGTCTGAAACGGGCCTCCAGTCTAATATTACCTGATTTGACCAAAGAAACGTGTTGACCGCATTCTTCATCAGGTGTGAGATTAAACGCATACAGAGTGTAGCCCTGTAGGAAATCCTGCCTATCAATTGGCAATGCCTGGTTTTTCAGATGTCTTCCAGATGCAAGCGCTAACTGGAAGAATTCGCGCACGGCGGAACCAGTGTGGAAATCGGGTTGGTGTGGTTTGGCTGGAAATTGCTGGCCGTCTAAATAGACCGCAAGAAACTCCAAGTTGTAATGTTTAAACGCGAAGGGGCTTTTATTATAGGCGCCTGTGAATGCATCATTATCAACCATGGCTATTATCATAGACTTAGGTAGAGTCCCCAAGAACAAATTTTCTTGGTTAGAAACACGTGTTCCAGCGGGTATGGAAAAATTTTTTAGACACACTCTGTCAATGGGATATTTAGCCGTTGTTGACAACAATGTCTGGGCATGACCCAACCTTACAGCTGGTGACACAGATACTTTTTTGACAAATAATGAAGCAGAGAGTATATTCACTTTGTATGCTAACGCGCATTAGACAGAAATCATCCTTATTACGTGTCATGTGAATTTTTATATCAACACCGTTAAGCATCAATTTCTCCTGAAAAAATATGTCACTATGAATCGGGGTCAGCAGTTCTACCACATTACTAGCGTTTGTAAATGCGGCTCTCTTTGCCAAACCGCGATTGTTCCTTGCGGGGTTTGTTTCATCCATATGCCCTGCAGTGTCCAGATAAAAGAGGCCTGCAGAGAAGACAGTTTCCAGGGTGTCCCGACCATAGTTGGCGAGACATTCTATCATGCTACGGTATGGGTAGGTACTTGAACTCTGTGATACCAGCCTGTCTCCTAGGGACACGTCGACCTGAGAAAATATTGTAGCTCCAGGATAGTTTATCAACCCCACAGCGGCTCCGTCATCAATTTCGCATCCGTCAGGTTTTGTGATTTTAAGACAAAGGTATAATAGTGTGTTATTTAGATCCATATAATCTTCACCATGGCCGGCTATGAAAAACAGTGGGGCAGTGTCGGATATTGCTGACAGCGCCGGAATTTCGACATAAGTGTTTTTCTCAATAGCGGTTTGTGTTAAAGGTACTGTAAACAAGTCCAGTTCTGATTTAATACACTCCTCAGACATGCGATGAAGTAGAACCATGATCAGAAAATGGTTTTAACAGGTTTCCTACACGTCGAGGTTGTTGTCTGCTTCCCCTTACTCCTTCTTTTTGACACTATGTGTTTTTTCATCTCAAGCTTGGTTTTCTTAGCAGGACGGCCACGCCTCTTACCAGGGGGTCGTTTCACAGATTTTCGAGCCATCACCAACATGCCCGACCCATCTTGATTGTGTGCCATCATACGCGTCAGACCGTTACTGACAACATCGCTTACAATGTTTTTAGCAGCTGTTTTTAGATGTGGTTTGGCTATATTAAAACCCTTCTTGAACAACGGTATAGCCATTCTGAATAAATTTCTAAAAATCCCACCAAATCCCGGACCATACATTGTTGGGCTACCTGTATAGCCGGGCATGTGGCCTCCGGCCTGACTTTGATAGTAAGAAACGTAACGTTCAGGATCCGTGGTCAGTCTGTTGAAAGATTCCATTTCAAAACCTAATTCCTTGTTTTACAGGTCTAAAGTGTAGCTTTACAACCACTTTCCCATAAGAAAAATTTACGTGCTGGTTCTGATCAGTTTTCACTTCTATAGCGATATCGTTTATCTGTGATTTTGTTGTTGACATGTAGTGCGGCTTACTGTATCTAACTGTGACAATATCATGGTTGTTCCCGGATATATGTACACATCTTAACAGGGGTACAAAACTGTCTCCAATTAATTGGTAATCAACAATATCTGTGTAAACAAACATTGAGTAGAAACCACCATAGATGTCGACAGGGTGTGGCGCGTACTCTTTCTGTACGACATCCGGGTCATTTGTTTTAACTACACACTCTAGTATCACACCCGGTTTAAAACCCAAGATGATGGCTAGTTTACCATTAAATATGTGACTTATTTGGTCATAAACAAGACCTATTGAATGGTCTGCTAGATGGATATTAATCTCAGCAACTAATGCCGGTATATGGTTATAATACCCTGTAGGTAGAGTTATTTGTGTTGTTTTGCCTGATTTTTTATCAATTACGCTAAATGTGGCATCTAGCTCACAAAAGGTTGTCCACGTTCGTGGGTATTGAAACTCTATCACCCCTACTTCCCAGTCACCTTTCAGATCGATTGGTTTCGCTAGTTTTGTTCTATAATTAGAAATTTGATTATCGGGGTACACCGACATAGACGAATTGCTCGGCAGTGTGACGCAAAAACCATTGTCCCCCATATTTGTCCTTTGATGTAAATGAACTAGTTCACAAAGTACAACACCTTTTAAGGCCTTTGTATGTCCACAACATCATTTTCAGGAACCCAGCTGTTAAATTTTGACGGCCAACCTAACCATTTCACTAAAACCATTGTTTTTTTACCCTGTTTTTTTTTTATCCAAAATTTTTTCAACTTTAAATGCTTTTTCTGTAGACATGTGGATTTTTTGCAACTCTTCTTCATAGAAACGGCCGTGTATAATGTCACCGTCATAATCTTTCGATTTATAAACGGGTGGTTGTCGTCGGATACAGTCTGATATAGTGAAAAATTCCTGTGTATAGTTCTCCTCATACCCCTTTGTAAACGGACCCCTGACTTTAGAAATATGCACAACGTCACCAGTCTTGTACTTAAATATGGTTTTCTTGTCTAATTTGTTTCTCACACCATACAGCTTTTTAAACACGCTAGATTCGTTTTCTTTCGTTACATCAGCTGGATTTGTTTTGATACTACGGTGGTAACTATTGTTGTAACCGCTCATAATATCTTGTAAAACATCAATGTACCTTTTGGAGTTTACAGCTGTTAGATAACGCCACATACGACTTTTTAGCGTTCTATTAAACCGTTCTATGACACTGGCTTTTAGCTCACTACCTGTAGCAAAATGTTTGATTTTGTTTTTCGATACTAATTTTTGAAAATGTTTGTTGAAAAACTCTTTACCCCTGTCAGTCTGTAACTTTTGAGGAACTCTGCCTTCTTCTAATATGTTCGCAAATGCCTTTGAGACTTCTATACCAGACTTATTTTTTAACAGTCGAGCCCACGCATATTTGCTGAACACGTCAATACATGTCAACATATATTTATATCCGTCATTTTCCCTAGAATACGCACTCATATCAACAAGATCAGCTTGGAATTGAGCGTCAATGCTATATACCATAACCCGGTTTCTTTTGTAATTATGTCGTATGGGTTTGTGGAGTGTGTATGCATCCTCTCCAGCTAACCAGTCTGAAACCTGTTGATCAGACAGACACAATCCTGTATTCTCTAAAAAAACCCCGTTTCAAACGATTTTTACCGCCTAATGAACCAGAATTAGACGATGTGTAATATACCGATCTCATAAGATTTGATGTGTCGATAGATGACATTGTTGAAAATAATGACCCCAGATTTGTTTGTTTGACTGTTTTATTCACAATGCATCGATGAAATCTAAAAAGTTTGCACACACATCTACATTTTTCTCAACTAGATATTCAACAAATGTTTCAATCACTTTACAAACATCAATTGGTTTCTTTGTTGAAAGTTTTATCACACAAATGTCTATTATATATGTACATAGACAAAGCACATAACCAATTTTTACCACATTTTCACTCTTAGGCATGAGAGACAGTAATTTACTAATAGTCACAAGGGTTGATTCGTCAGAATCTATACATAACTGTGTCAAATGACACCAATCATGCGATGTTGATTTAACAATATTCATTTGATTCTTGAAATTTTGTAAATGTTTGACATTGACATCATGCACACTATTAATAAGTGTAAAATCATCCACACTATCGTCAATATATTTATACAACAAACGTGTCAATTCGCAGTTCACATGGTGTTTCAGCACATGCTTTGACAGACTTTGGTGTCCGCAAACTATCCCCATTTTCACTTAAACAGCTCTGCAAGTCTTTGAATCACCTCCCCAACAGTCAACGGCATCGCTGACAAACTGTTCAGAGGTTTGATCAATCAGGCTTTCTCTTAGTTCCTGCAGCTTTTCCACAATGTACGGCTCGCATTGTAATTCACAGACGACTGTTTCAACACATCCTTGAATTTTTAGAAGGGGTAGTTCAATTCCAAAACACTTTAGAAGCCCAGCTATGGCATGTTTTAAGGCAGGCATGAACAATGTCCTTGTTATATCTTTATAGTATTTTTCAAAATACTTTCCACACCACATAAGTCCACGGGTGTCGGGATGGTCTGCTGGAAGAATGTCCTCAAACATGATGGCTTGCGTGTTGTTCGTGTCTTGACTTCGTGTGGTTTCAGTGCCGGCTTATGTTTCTTTTAACAGACATCACTGGAAGGCATTGATCCACTTTTGACCATCCCACAAACGTCATAAGCCCGAGAATCAAACAGGTTAATTTTAACACCCCTAAAATATTCGCGAGGGCTGCTACCAATTGCTTTACCACGCCGTTTCTTCCTTGGCGCAAAAGCAACGTTGGTTTCAGAACTAATAGTTGGTGTAACTGTAGATTCTCTTAAAAGAGACTGATTTACACACACTGTAGACATTTTAAAAAGCGTTTAGCCATAGAAATCCACCAGGGTCATTTTAAATACCACATGCAAGCACAACCCACCCCACATGTTGGGGGTGTGAGGGTGTCAGGGGTGGGGAGTAGGTGTAAGGGGAAGCCCATATAAGGACATCCTGTACTGACCCGTCACCTAGGTCATAAATCAGGGGTCATAAATCAAGGGGTCATAAATCATTCACAGAGGTGTTTGACAGAAGGTGTAGGATATATACTACTAAGGCAGCACAGAGGAGGGTCCGGTACAATAGTCCACAGCAGCATCTGAAAACTGGAAGCCGGAGGGTGGGAGAAGCACAGCAGCAGAGGAGTCAGGATGAGGGTCAGCAACAGCACCTAAATAGAAAAATGAGAATTGTAATTTTAGAGGCAGGGTATGGCACAGCCGCAAATTGAAGAGGTTGGGATGAGCATCCATAAAGTATGCAAGCTGCTGATGTAGAGGCTGGGAGAATGAGACGATAGGATGAGGGCGAATATAGGGTGAGGAAGCTGTGCAGCAAGGAGACTGCATAGAATGCCCAGAGCGCCAGGAAGGAGGCAGGCCCATAACAGCAACCTGTAGAGGGGGTGCGAGTTGGAAAGTATGATGCATAGAGCAGCAGCAGGGGTAGAGGGTAGGTGGGTGGATGGAAAGAAAATTAATCAGCAATGAGGAAGCCATGCAGTGAGAAGACCGCATCAAGTGCCCAGAGCTCTGGACACAGGGGTGGAGGGGTGCAGGCTGGAAGGTCTGAGGCATGCAGCTGCGGCTGAAATGGGGGAAGAGGTGGGATGATAAAGGGAGGGTTGGGATGATGCGTAGAGACAGATGTAGAGGAAGAGAAAGGAAGGGGTGGGATGATAAAGGGAGGGGTGGGATGATGCGTAGGCTTGGAGGGCTGTGTTTAAATGGGTGCAATGCTGTCAATCAAGGCAGTGTTCAGATGGATAGAGGAGCCGATTTGGAATGGAGGCTTAAACATGCTGCCTACTTTCTTTTTCAACATTTCAGATAGGACCATCTTGGCAAGCAGTGTAGGTAAACTACTGCCCGGGAGATGTGCATAAATATTGCAGATTCTAAGCCATTACCCAATGCAGCTCAGATAATTATATTATTTTCAAAACAGCCGTCTAAGGCAACGACCTGTGAGACAGCAAAACTATAAGACATTGAGGCTAATGTCTCCAGCTTAGACACAACCAGGAAGGGTAACAGGAAGACGAAGAATGCTCCAGCAGGGGGCGTTGAGTCGGAAATAGAAGGTTGTGGTGTCATCGCAGTGCTGCGCATGGGCTCCTTACGCCTGCAGACGGGTTTCTATCTTTAGCTGAGTGAACAAAGGGGACGCCATTGTTTCAGAGCACGTAACTGGAACGTTGAGGCTGTTCTGCCGGAGAGGAGGAAATGGGAGCCTCAAGGCGCTGTAGAGCTCTTAGTTGTGGAGCAGCAGCTGTGACAACGGTAGATTCGCGTTCCCCAAAGCACGAGGCAGTCCCGTAGCAGCGTAGCCGGAGATGAAGGTAAGGGGAGGCTTGAAGCCTTGCGCCAGCGTCAGAGGCAGATGCGGGGGGGTCACTCGGGAGGCCGAATGCCGTGGGAGGAGAAGCAGGAGAACAGAGCACCGATCCGGAGCAGATAAGACAGCAGAGCATATAACAGTCGAAGCGGTTGCAGGCGCGACAACGGCCGTACGTAAGTTCAGATAACTACAGATAGCTGTTTAGCCAGAGCAAATTTAAAACAGGAGGCTCAGTGGGCTTGATAAAGGCCGAACACGGCTCCCAATATGCGGATCAGCAGGAATGACCCAGCGCGGAGGAGCGAGCTGACGTCGTGAAGCAGTCGAGTCGAGATCCATCTCCTGAACTAAATGAGGCGAGTTTGTCCGACGCAGAAATGGCGTGAATTTGCAGGGTATATATAGGGCTGAGAGGAGGAGTTCAGGCATGGTCCTATTCCCAAAATTATGTTATTACATAACTTCAATTAACCAAATGTCATTCCACCATTGTTGTGGCAAGGTCTCTTTAATGATCAATTTGGTGCAAATTTTGTGCAGATTGAGCAAGTAATAGTCATGTTATCACAAGTAAAACAAAGAAGAAATTTTCAAAATCCATGTGCTGACCTGCTCAGAAAATACATTGAATTCTATGGCAGCCAAATGTTTTGTAACTATATCTTCAAAATTGACTAAAATAGAGCAGTTTAAAAAAAATTAATCTCTATACATATGAATGGGGATAAACAGCAAAAAAACAAGTGTAGCAGGTGAATGAGTGCGCGTATCAATATGCTGTATAAAAAATGCCCAAATCACACTCAGACTGGACAATTGGAAAGCTCGAAAACTGAGACAGTTATAAAGCAACAAAGGTTTTGGCAGAAAAATAATAATAATAATATAAATTGAATAACAATATATTTGAGCATTTTATAATGTATTAAGAAAAATCCTAACAAACACAGAAGGGTCCTCACACTAAGTGCTTCTATGAGTTATGTGCAAAGGGTAAAATGGGATATATTTTAAGATATTTACTCAATTTTGGGATCTTAACAGTGTTAATAAACAAGTCTTATTATAGGTTCAATATTTTCAATACACTTTACTCCTTAATTAGGAAAGAACTGGTGCACAGCTTTTCAATTTTGAATGGCTATATGAGTTAAATTTTAGTACAGATATCACCAGACAGACCTTTGGGAAGTAGGCACGGAATGACTCATGTTTAATCAAATCATCAAATCAAATTTATTTATATAGCGCTTTTCACAACTGATGTTGTCACAAAGCAGCTTCACAGAATTCCAGTAAGACAAGATTTGACATGAAATGTAAAGACAAATGTAAAACCCTCAAGTGAGCAAGCCAGGGGCGACAGTGGCAAGGAAAAACTCCCCCAGCTGAGGAAGAAACCTTGGGAGGAACCAAGGCTCACAAGGGGTGACCCATCCTCCTCTGGTCAATCTACTGGTGATGATAGTTAGTAGTCCATGAGAACTTCAGTGTAGGGACAGCTTCAAGGCACTTGGTGGTTGCTGGAGCGTGGGCAGCTGGTCTGAAGCGTGGAGGAGGATCTCGACAGTCATCCATCAGTGTCCAGACAGACAGGTGGGCAGTCGTTTACTCGGAAAGATGTAAAGGGATGGAATTAGTTTTGAACTGTTTTGTGTTTGTAAAGTAGAAAATATGAAAATTTCCAGAGTGTGGCTAATGACTCCGGCAGATCTGACTATGACAGCATTAACTAAAAGGAGAGAACCAGGAGGACACACAGACACGGGAGCATCCTGAAACACTGGCATCCCTCCGCTCCACCGTCAACAAACCTGAGTGATCGCGAGAAGCGGCGGGACGACAGCACCAGCGTCTCAGTATACTATAATTCCCTGTGTCCATGGACCTCCCGGATCTGCCGCCTTTATCTATGGGGGAGCATTAGCTACCAAATGATAAACTAAACAAATGAGTTTTTAGCCTACATTTGAAGATTGCGACTGTGTCTGAGTCCCGAACATTTTCTGGAAGATCATTCCAGAGTTGGGGGGCTTTATAAGAAAAGGCTCTTCCCCCAGCTGAGGCCTTCTGAATTCTGGGAACATTTAAAAATCCAGTATTCTGTGATCTGAGTGAACGTGGAGGCTCATAATAGGAAATTGTATCTTGAAGATATTCAGGAGCAAGCCCATGTAGAGCTTTATATGTTAATAACAAAATTTTGTAGTCAATGCGGAATTTAACAGGCAGCCAATGAAGTGATGATAAAACTGGGCTGATATGTTCAAATTTTCTAGTTTTAGTGAGGACCCTAGCTGCAGCATTTTGAACTAGTTGAAGTTTTCTTAAATTGCTGCTGGTGCATCCTGACAGTAGTGAGTTACAGTAGTCAAGCCTTGAAGTAATAAAGGCATGTACTAATGTTTCTGCGTCCTGGAGGGATAAGGCATTTCTAATCTTAGCAATATTGCGAAGATGTAAAAAAGCTGTCCTAGTGATACTACCTATGTGTTGATCAAATGATAAATCCGGGTCAATTATGACACCAAGATTTTTTGCTGCTGAACCAGGTTTAACTGGAAAGTTAGCTAGATTTAAAATTAAGTCTGATAATTTATTTTTTGTCACTTTTGGACCCAAAAGCAGGACCTCTGTTTTGTTGCTGTTTAGAAGGAGGAAGTTACGCAACATCCAGCCTTTCACGTCTTTTACACAGTCCTCTATTTTCTTTAATCTGTGTTTGTCATCGGGCTTGGCTGAAATATACAATTGTGTGTCGTCTGCGTAACAGTGAAAGTTAATGTCATGGTTTCTTATAACTGTGCCTAGCGGTAACATGTATAATGTAAATAATAATGGTCCTAAAATAGAGCCTTGTGGAATTCCAAATCTTACTTTAGAATAATTTGAATTTAGATTGTTTACTTTTACGAATTGATAATGTTCCGTTAAGTAAGATTTGAACCATAATAGGGCTGTCCCTGTGATTCCAACCATGTTTTCTAACCTTTCTATGAGAATATTGTGGTCTATTGTATCGAAGGCTGCGCTTAGGTCAAGAAGCACCAACAGGGATACGTGGCCTTGATCAGAGGCAAGAAGAAGATCATTTGTTATCTTGACTAGAGCTGTCTCTGTACTATGATGTTGCCTGAATCCAGATTGGAATTTTTCATGTATATGATTCTTATGTAGATATGAACTAAGTTGTTGGGCCACAGCTTTTTCTAAGATCTTAGACAGAAATTGCAAATTAGAAATAGGCCTGTAATTAGACAGTGTACTAGCATCAAGATTTGGTTTCTTGATCATAGGTTTAATAACTGCTAGTTTAAAAGCTTTGGGTACATGGCCCAGACTAAGCGATGAGTTTACTATAGTTAAAAGAGGATCAATAATAGCTGGTAGTACTTCTTTGAGCAACTTTGTGGGAATTGCATCAAGTGTGCAAGTTGTACAGTTTGCGGAGGTGATAATCTTCTCTAGTTCTAATTGTGGGAGTGGGTAAAAGGTTTCAAGTCTTTCTTTTACAGTTATATTATGTTTTATTTCATTCACATCAAGTGGCAGCCAGGATGGATTTGATCCTGTGGCTAGAGTTTGTTGTCTAATATTCTCAATTTTATTATTAAAAAAGTCCATAAAATCTTTACTGGTGAGAGTTGCTGGAATTAGTTGTTCAGAACCTGCTTGATTTTTTGTAATTCTAGAAAACACACTAAACAGTGCTCTCGGATTATTTTTATTATGGGAGATCAGCGAGGCCAGATATGCTGAGCGAGCTTTAGTGAGGGCATTTCTATACTCTATAAGGCTGTCCTTCCAGGCAGAATGGAACACTTCAAGCTTGGTTGATCGCCATTTCCGCTCTAGTTTTCGTAATGTTTGTTTTAAAGTACGGGTCTTATCGTTATACCATGGTGCGAGCTTTTTCTGTCTTATACTTTTATGTTTAAGTGGTGCTACCTTTTCTAAAGTAGATCGACAGGTATTTTCTAGGTAATCAGTTAGTACATCTAGGTCCATTGGGTCTGATGGAGTTGGAACTGGGGTCGATAGTTCTGGTAGGTTTTCTATAAATTGTAGGGCGGTAGATGGTTTTATTATACGCCTTGTAGAATAGCGAGGGTTCTTACATATATTATGGGTAAAACGTAGCTCATATGAAATTAAGTAATGATCGGAGATTGCTGAGGATTGCGGTAAGATATTAATTTTGTCAATGTTAAGACCTAGTGTCAGAACTAAGTCTAAAGTGTGGCTGCAGTAGTGTGTAGGCCCTGTTACATTTTGAGTAATACCAATAGAGTCTAAGATTGAGGTTAATGCCTTTTTTAGTGGGTCACTTTCCTTCTCAAAATGGATATTGAAATCTCCTACAATTATAACTTTATGATTGCACACCGCTAGGTTTGTAGCAAAATCGCTGAATTCTTTCAGAAATTCTAAGTAAGGCCCTGGTGGTCTGTAAATGTTGCATAATAAAAATGCGTCCTTTTTTGTGACCGGATTTGTAATAATAGTGGAGAGAACCTCAAAAGAAGAGAAGGTGTCACATTGTTTAAGACTAATTTCTAGGGTATTTTGGTAAATTACACATACTCCACCTCCTTTGCCTGATATTCTTGGGCTATGTGCATAATTATAGCCTAGGGGGGTGGCTTCATTTAGTGCTAAATATTCATTTGGTTTAACCCACGTTTGCGTGAGATTGAATTTATGATCACTTATAATATCATTTACGATGAGTGCTTTTGAGTTTAGTGATCTTATGTTGAGTAACCCAAATTTTAGTTCTGAGGTGTTGCTGCTAGGTGTTGTGTATGATTTAATATTGATTAGGTTGCTGAAACAGGCTGATTTTGTTTTTCTACTTTTACATTTAGTTCGGGGGAAAGACACAGTCTCAATACAGTTGAACCTGGGTGACGTCTCAAGACAGTTCGCAGACGGTCGGTTTAGCCTGTCTGTCTGTGGCCTGGTCCCTCTCTGGATTGTCAGCAGCTATCTACACTACTCTGCTGACTAACTAAAAGACTATGTGCTATACTGCAAGAAAGTAAGGCAGCACCCTCCCGCGTGGGGTGGATACCATCCCTACTTATAAGACCAGGCTTGCCCTCAAAACGTAACCAATTGTCTATAAAGCCCACTTGATTTTCGGAACACCACTTGGACATCCAGCAGTTTAACGCCCAAAGTCTGCTGTAAGCTTCGTCGCCACGCCGCATTGGTATGGGGCCAGAGCAGATTACGGCATCGGACATCGTCTGGGCCAGTTTAATCACCTCTGTAATATTACCCTTAGTTACCTCAGACTGCCACAGACGAATATCATTGGCCCCTACATGAATGACTACCCTCGAATATCTCCTATTAGCTAACAGTCTAAGGTTGCCACTAATATCCGGCGCTCTGGCTCCCGATAAACAGCTAACTTTTACTGCCGGCGCCCCTAAAGGAGTAGCTAATTTCACGTGCCGAACAATAGAGTCTCCTATAACCAGAGCACTCTTAACAGGCTCCTCAGCGGGTGCTTCGCTGAGCAGGGCAAACCTGTTTGACACGCGAATCGGAGGAGCGTGGTGTCCCGGTGGGCTAGCTTTGGCCTCAGCGTTAGCATCAGCCTTAGCTTTCCGGCTATGACGCCGAGACGTCACCCATTCACCCCGCTGTGAGGGCTCTAACGCCGGAGTCGTGGGGGTGCTAACTCTCCCTAAGGCACCCGGAGTTGCTAACACTGAATCTCGCTGTTTATCCCTCAACAATAATAAGCTCCAGATGCGCACTTCTAGCTGGTCCACTTTATCCACCAGAGAGCTAACTAGCTGACACTTACTACAAATACAACCACTATATTTATCGCTAGAGGTGGAAAAGGGCGTTAAACTAAACATGCCACACTCTGAGCAGGCAAAACAGCCAGTAGTAGCCATGGAATTGCAGGTACTTACCGCTTTTAGTGAATTTTAGTAACTTACACCAAGAACGTTACTCCAGGGTCCGGTGGCAGTTTTAGTGCCTCTGTAATGAATATTCCTGCGGAGACAATCTAAAAGATAGATCTATGGATGGTTAGTAGGTTATAAAAACAGATATAAATATAGAAATAACAATGGAAACGAGTAAACAGGAAAACCAGAGCGATCAAAACAGCTTCCAAACGGGTACAGAAACAGCCAAACGGGTTGCCAGATCTCCACTCAGTCTTTTGTCTCTGGTAAATAAAAAAAAGGAGTGTATTTCAAATCATAGCTTCATAAAGAATATAAAACATCAGAGTAACTAATTAATTTATTTATTTTAAACTCTGAAGTATTTTTAGTGCTTGCCTGCAACACCAAAGGACTCTGTCAGAGTGAAGAGGGACAGAGCTTTTTTCCCCATATACACTCTGCCATTGTGTCTGTCTGAGTGACTGACTGCGGCTGCGCTTACACACTTACCCAGGTGGAAGAAAAAGTAGTTCCTACACACCGCATATCATTTAGACAAGATCTTAATAGCTTAGTTACTTTCCACTGTGTTCCTGTTAATGATATACATTACCTGAAATGACTGAATTATCAAAAGTATAAAAAATTCTAGCTGTGAATGTGGGTCAAAGTCTTTCTTCTATGTTTTGTTCTTTATCAGTCACACCAGATGACAGACAAGCTGGATTTAGTAATATGGCATTTATTGTTTGTCTAATATTTTCAATCTTCTTGTAAAAAAAAAGTCCATAAAATCATTGCTGGTGTGAATGGCTGGGATCTGTGCTGCCTGGTTATTTGTAAGTTTAGAGATTACTGTCACAGCTGCAGGGAGGACAAGGAGACGGACGTTAACGCAAGGAATTTATTAAACAGGATTGAAGCAAAATACAAACAAAACAAACATGGGTAGATACAGGGAAACTAGACAAGCTTATGAACTAAATAAACACAGACAGGGAAGAGCCATGAACCAGGGTAGGCATGTGTAAACAGAAAAACTGAGAAACACACATCTACACACACAACACCAGACAAAGGAGCATTCAAACCACAGAGGTATATAATGACAAGACAAACAAGGAACACCAGGAGACAATTGGACAGAGGCAGGACTAAGGCGGGACTATGGTGGAGACAGAACAACAAAAAGCCACGTGCTACATGAGCATATGGTGAGGAAAACAGACAGGACAGGGCCAGGGCATCATAATTATATTAGAGTACTCTAGAATAGTCTTTATTATTTTCAATCAGTGAGGACAGGTGTGCTGAATGTGCATTGACAAGTGTCCTTCTATATTCTATAAGGCTGTCTTTCCAGGCACAGAGAAACAATTTCAGTTTAGTCGACTGCCATATCCGCTCTAATTTACTTACAATTTGTTTTAAGGCAAATGTTTCTTCATTATACCATGGAGCGAGTTTTTTTCTGTCGTAACTTTTTATGCTTAAGTGGTGCTACACTATCTAAAATTGATCGAAATGTATTATCTAAATAGTCGGTTTGTCTGTCTAGTGGGCCACTGACTGAGGTCAATAAATCAGTGATGTTTTAAATAAATTTAGGGGCTGTAGATGGGGTCAGTGTACATGTACATATTTTATAATCTAAACTCATTTTGTATGAAATTAGTGGTCTGATACTGCAGAATATTGGAGTTGAATATTTAGGTTTTTTATATTAGTGCCCAGGGTCAAAATCAAGTGATTACAATAATGTGTAGGGCCTGATACATTTTGGACAAAACCAACAGAGTCTATGATTGATGTTATAGTGTATATTGGGTTTTTAATTATACACCGTGATACCTATGT
Source organism: Hoplias malabaricus (assembly GCF_029633855.1). Taxonomy (NCBI): domain Eukaryota; kingdom Metazoa; phylum Chordata; class Actinopteri; order Characiformes; family Erythrinidae; genus Hoplias; species Hoplias malabaricus. The sequence continues at coordinate 13,161,954 of NC_089815.1, read as the reverse complement.
GAATATATATTTGAAATATATATTTATATATTGTGTTTATAGCGTTGACCTTATTCAAACTCTTATAATTACTGATATTTGACTAATGATAGCAATTAAAGTTTATAATTGGCTTAAACAATTAAAACGTTACTAATTAGTTTGAGAATGAATAATAGTCAAGCTAAGTGAGTTCTTCAGGATTTTCAGGAATTTTAATGAACAAACTGTACACACTGTAATTTCAAATAATGAAAGTTTTATTAATAAGAGGAAAGATATCTAATTAACATAGCATAACCTTGAAATCTCACAGCATCAACGCAGGGGAAGCCGATTCGACTTTAAAGATAAGCTAGGCACTCTGGCTTGTGACTAAAGTGTTGCTAACTGAGGCTTAATTAATACAAAAATTTATCAAGAGGCTTGATTCAATTTTCAGCTCTGGGAATGCATAGGTTTAGCTTACTTTTTCGTCGATTCTCACCACTCGTTGGATACAGAGGCTCTCTGGGGTCCTGGGAGTGAAGGCGTCTCACTTAGTTTCGCGGTTCTCCCGCGGAAGTTTCCAGGCTGAGTCAGCGTGGAGGTCTTTCTTCATCGGTTGAGTCGCCTCGGGCGTACTCGGAGCGTGATGACGCAGGCGGCAGGATCCTCTCTTTGGCTTACTGTCCTGAGCGGGAGGGTCCAACCATATGGACGTTTTGGACGAAAAGTTTCGCTAGTTACTGCAGATCCAGAACTGAAAATCGATTCAGTAGACTTGCTTATTCTACGACTTTCTTCTATCTCGGCGGTGTTTCTTACTCTGGCCACGAATAAGTTCACCATCAGTCGTGAGATTAATCTTAGATTGGGCGATAGAACATAAACACGATTAAAAGAAAAGAGATATTCAAATCACTCGACGTATTAGTAAGGCTTCATACTCTAGCTAATTCAAGACGTCTCTTGTGAGCTTTGGTGAAGTCTTTTAAGGTTCTTCTTTGTTTTCGTTCGTCGGCGTGAAGCGGAGAAAGCGTCTCGCTTGGAGAGGTTTGGAGCTTGAAGAGATTAAACAAAGAGAACGCGTGCAGGCGTTCAGAGTGGAAGCGAAGTTAAGAGTCAGAGAGACAAAGAGTTGAGATGAGTTGAGCTTCCGATCTTCTGAGCTGAACCGCTGAACTGCTGCACTTTGAACTTCTTTCTGAATTTCTTGAACTGTGTTGTTCTCTCCACTTCTTCCTGTGTTGTTCTCTCAACTTCTTCCTGTGTTGTTCTCTCAACTTCTCTCATTACTGATCTGTGTGCCGAGCTGAACTTCTTTTCAAAGCCAGCGCGGTCACGCCCTAATGGGAGGTGTCTTTTCTTTGATTGGGTGGCGAGTCCGAGGCTCACGTGATCGACTTCATGAGACAGGAAAGGGGGAAGGCTGAATCAGAGATTTAAACAATAAGTAATAGAAATTTCGCGTATTGAAATTTCTTATACATGTTAGTAATATACAACAATGAGCGTCCTGGATTATTAATATCAAACATTTACATAAGATTTCATCTTGGGTACGTTGTGTTTACGTCCCATTCACAATAATGTTTTTAGAAGTATTAATTCGTTTTTCTAATCGGAGACAGAAACTTCCTTTCATGATAAAAACAGTAATACACATCATTTCATTAGAAGGTGGACGTTCATCGTAGGACACAGAGAGTGACATTAATACATATTGCATAGACATGCTTATTCAATTTTTATTAAGTCCATCATGTATTTAGACGGCCTTAGGCGAGACATGATTTCGCAAACGTCCACCTGGGGTCGCTGTTGGTCCATGCCGTTGGTTAGGTGTGGATGAGTCAACGGGGGTTCAAACCGAGGTCACCCCTTCTAACCATCTGCTGATTCCCGTGGGAGATAACGAGAGACATTGAGGTGCCACTTCGTCATAAAACGGGATTATAACTCCCCTCTTTGTTTGAGGTTCCTGTTTCTTAGAAGCATTATAAACTTGTTATCTTTAGTTCCTGAAATGAGGAAGGGGGCCGGGGGCCAGGTGTCGCTGGAAAGTGTTCCGCTCCCGTCTTTGATGTTAGATCTCATGTGCATGCGTGTGTGGGTTGCTGCGGGGTCTTTGTCCCCCCTGCGGTTTGTGGAATGTTAACTCGGTCGTAGACACACACACAATCCTGTGGAATGTTGGATTCGGGACCAGACGAAGGTCCTGGTCAGAATGAAAAAATTTTTAATTGAAAACTTTTCATTTCCTCATTTGACTTTTCATCTCGTTATCCGGTCCATACTCCACTACAATGTGAATGCCTTTTTTAGTGGATCATCACTTTTTTCAACATGAATGTTAATGTTATAAAATTGAAATTCCACATAAACACGTATATAACTCTGCGAGATTTTATCCTAAAAAAAAAAATACAACATACCTCGGAAACCTTGAAGGGTCTACTTTCCAACTATATATAGGATGAAACGATATATATATTTATATTCTTGTGAGAGAAGCGTAAATAACAACCGGCACATTTTTGAGGCACAAGCTTTTTTGTTCCGCCCATAGACGCCTTCTGCCGTTCATATGTTGACACTATGGTAATTCGGCAGCTGCTAGTGGAGGATCATTGGCTGATAATTTGCATGAAAACACCCAAACACAGAGCACATGTCGCGGAATTGTTTACGTGGAGCTTCGTCATGTCGCACTCACGGGAGCTGCGGAGGAGAGCTTTGTTCTGGAAAATGAAGAGGATTTCAGCTAATCTGACGAAAGCGGGGAGGACAGTGACGAAGAAAGATTTATTTTGAGATGCGGATTGATCCGAAGGAGGGTTTTTGTGATAGGTAAGTGAAATATTTCCTTTCAAATGAAACAAACACACGCTTCGCGCTCACTGTGTACACTCCGCGAATTCCGGATAAATTAAAACAAAGAATAAATTAAATAAGTATTACTTTGTATATGAAAGCATAAATGAATGTTAAAAAAACTGCTGTTTTGTAAACGGGACATTCAAGTGTAGCCTGTTGCTAATCTGAGTGTGCATGCTGAGAGTGCTAACATTACCATGCGAGGCTCCAGTACCATAAGTGTGGCTTATGGCTGTATATGTTTAGCCTAGTGTGGTAATGTCATGTGTAAATGGCCTGTGTGAATGTGATAGTGTCATCCTATGTAGCTTGTTATGCTATGTACTGCTATACATAGGTCATATGTAAGTACTGTATTTGAAATACAAGTAATTATTAGTTGTAGTGACTGTTGGCATGTATAGCTAATCTTTGTAACTGCTCAGAAGCTCACATTTCTTATTATTTTTCTTTCAGAAATGTGGAAAATACTCCACCTCCAAGCAAAGACGACGGCGTCAACCAAGTCTGCAACCACCAACGTGTGTAAACACATGGTCCTTCCACATCTGCTCTGCAAGTTTAGCATTTTGCAGTACACAACTCAGCACAAAACTTTGAAGTGGTACAGAAAACTGTTTCTTCACTTCTTGGACATTGCTGCTACCAATGCCTACATTCTCCACAACAACTTATGCAACAGGACAGCCTGACCCACAAGGCATTCATGGAAGAGCTTGTTGCTGTGTGGTATGCAAAAACCCCATGGAAATGTGAACAGTGTGATGTCTACCTTTGCATGCAGCCAGACAGAAACTGTTTTAGAGACTGGCATCTTTTGTTGAACTGACTCAAACATATATACACACACAAGGATATACAGTATGACTATCTTTAGTATATTATCACTATGTTTACATGTGAACACATTTTCCATTTATTTTAATTCATGCCAGTTATTTATTTTTTTGTTTTTATTGCTTGTTTAGTTCTCTTTTTTTGAAATAAACTGTGATAAACTCTGCCTCTGGTCTCTTCTCTTTTGACAGCTGTGGCAGTGACAGCTAATGGGCCATTCATTAGGCAGTGGGGTGGGGACCTCGCACCTCGGTTTTCGCACCTATCTTCATACATATGCAACGTAGGAGCCAGTGACTGAGAAAAACAGAGTGTCACCTCACATTTGTTATGTCCTAAGTATAAAATTACATACAATTTATGAAAAGTAGAATCAGCAGTGTGTTGCCAAGACCCGTGTTCACAAAGTTTTGACCTCAAAGGTCCCGGTGAGAAATGTTTAGAACGTGTTTTTTCACAATATATCAGCACTTCTGAAAATAGGTTTTTGGAAAGTCTAAGTTTAGAGTAAATTTAATCAAAATATAGATGTATGACACTCTTACTGATTCAACACTGTTGTTGCAGAGATAGTTCTGAAAAATGCATGTGTAACACTTTGAGAAAAAATCATTTCAGATGCGTACAATTTGTAAAACAATCAAGGCATGTCAGACTACACCAGAGTGTCTGAAAACCCCTCAGACTCCAGGGGGTTAAAGTGTCCTACATTTATTACTTTATCACAGGACAGTGCTAAATTAGCATCTAATTCACCAAATTCTTTTATACATTCTGAATAGGGCACCATTCGTTCATTATCTGTAACCGCTTATCCAGTTCAGGGTCGCGGTGGGTCCAGAGCTTACCTGGAATCACTGGGCGCAAGGTGGGAATACACCCTGGAGGGGGCGCCAGTCCTTCACAGGGCAACACAGACACACACACACTCACACATACGGACACTTTTGAGTCGCCAATCCACCTACCAACGTGTGTTTTTGGACTGTGGGAGGAAACCGGAGCACCCTGAGGAAACCCACGCGGACACGGGGAGAACACACCAACTCCTCACAGACAGTCACCCGGAGCGGGAAACGAACCCACAACCTCCAGGCCCCTGGAGGTGTGTGACTGTGACACTACCTGCGGCGCCACCTTGCTGCCAAAGTAAGTAAAGTTGTAACCAAGTTTTTGTTTAAATTATTTTTGTACATTATACATAATCAACCACCTTTGCCTGTCAGTCTGGGGCTGTGTATGTATATAAAAGCCTGTAGGAGTGGTTTGATTTAGTGCTAAATATTCATCATCTCTGAGTTTCACTAAGCATAAAACATCAAATTTCTGATCCATTATAATTTCATTTATATAATTTAATTTATGACTGCTTTGAAGTTAAGTGCTCTTATATTGAATAGGCCGAACTTTAGGTCTAAGGGGATGATACTGCGCTCTATTTCTGATGATTTAATAATGATTAGGTTATTGGGGCACACTGTTTGATATTTTTTGTGTTTAAGTGTGATTCTGGGTACAGACAGTCTTGATATTGTAACAAATGTTTATATTTATCAGAGCAAGCATTGTAGATATGTCTTCCCCCTTACAATGGGCAGAAAAATGGCCATTATCAGTAAGTGTATCCTTAAAATCACTTAACTGTGTACTGGTCTTGTTTGTGCAGGTGGGTGGGATAAGTCAGGCCTGGTGTAGAACATCCTCGATGTTCCCAGAGAGGACTGCAGAACCTAGGTGACTAGGAAGCCCATCCCAGCAGTAAGGCAGAACGTTCCTGAAAACACTCCCACTAATCGAACCCAGCTAGCAAAATTGTATCGGCCCATACTCGGGCCGAATCACGCATTCCGGGACAAAAACACTTGGCCCGATGCCGCCACACAGAGTCGGCATTGTCTCAGCCGTGATGTACGGCCATAGAGTGGGCTGATAATTTAGTGGCTGAGGCGCAGCTCAAGTGACTCTGCCCTAGTCCAGCAAGCCATAACTAAATCGCAATAACTGGACCACAGCCGAGTTTGAGCCAGAAGCACGCCATTAGTGCCAGACTCGGCACATTACCCCCCCCCCCCCCCCCCCCAACACACACACATATATATACACACACAACCCACCCCCACCACTCTCCCTTCCCTCAGAAAAGGGTACAATCAGGTTCATGGTGAAATTACTGCTTTATTAAATAACTTACACTATCAGAAAAAAAGAAAAAAGGTACATTTTTGGTCACTAAAGGTACAAGTGTTTAAAAGTCCAGTTTTGTTCCTTAAAGGTACATTGCATTCTCTTCTGCAGAGGGAGAGATACGTTTGTAATATTTCATTATACAAAAATGTCATAACAAAAAACATAATAAAAGTCCTGGAGATAAAACAGGGTGTATGAAATCAACACATTTTAAAATGTACATTTATAATATAATTATGTTCCCTAATTAAATGTACAAATATGTACAATTAATATTAGTAATATTAATATGTAATATTAGTAAGTGTGCTTTTCATACAACCTTGAAACAATGTAAACATACAGCAATTGCAATGTTTACAAACAGTACATAAAAATCAATAAATAGAAAAATACATTTGTAACTGGCATTGAAATTGGCAGTGTCATGATTTCCTAAATCCAATTAACATTCAAATACTGTTTTTTCAAAATAACTCCCTAGACCTGCCATTTACATTCAGATTTTTCTTTAAAAATATGTAATTTATGTACTACGCTAAGGCCATATAACAAAACTTAAAATACAAAAATAATTCACCAGTAGGTTTGGAAAAGTAAGGGCAAAAAATGTCAGAAAAGTACTTTAAAACAGTTTGAGTTTCTTCAAATGTGTGGAAGTACACATTTGACACTTATTCGTGGCATACATCAGTTCCATCAACAGTTTGCAAGCCTCTGCTGTGTTGTCACACTTTGTCAATACCTCACTGCCCTCAACAATGATGGAAATATCAGCCGTATCCTCATCTCTGGCAGCCTGGACAACAAAGATGTTCAGGATGTGCAGTGTAGTGAAACAATGCTCAAGTGTAGTCACCTCAGTTGTACTCCTTGTTGAATTTCAGCCCTATGATTAAACACACAGAGATTATGTACATGTTCTGTTCTCTTCAATATATTTTGTTTAAAAATATTTAATGAAGATCCGTAAACTACTTATGCATGCAATTTCATAAACTACAGAACTTCAAATGTAAAAGATTATCAGGTTATAGTACAAACGGTTTTACAAACTTAAATTAGCCTCTTATCTGCTTTTCTCCCTGCCCACCTGCATTTTTCACTGCCCCACTAGTTTTCTTACTGCAGTCCATCTTTACATAATTACATAATTACAGAAAATTAATTAGTTCATGTTCATAGTTAATTCTGAAAAATTTAACTAACTTCAAAAATGAATTACTTCACATGCTTTTGTTTATTTTTTTCTCTGTAAATAGGCTTTTATCGTTTTCAATATAACCTCCTTCAAACACCAGGGTCACGACTTGCGTTCAGGGGGAGGTTAGATTTCAAGACTCTGGTTAAAACAGATATCACAAGCTGTTCTAAACATTAAATGATTTACCTAAATACAATCATTAATATATATATATATATATATATATATATATATATATATATATATATATATATATATATATACAATTATTTGACTTCAAATTAGTGTTTTAGTGATAAAAAATTGTTTCTGTTTTAAAAGCATTAATTTTCTTCCCCCGTTCAAAAACGGCATAGGACACCACCCTTGTTACACACATCTGTTTTTTATGATAAATGATTTTTAGAAGGGGTCTTAGCACTGAGGGGTAGGAGTATATTAACAGCTCCTGATCAGATCAGAAGATTTGTTTTAATAGAGAAGAACAGACACTATGGCAAATATTTTACATGCTCCAAGAAATTTATCTGCAACATCTTTTAACCGAACGTCTTCACGGCTCTATGAGTCAGACATAGTTAAAACGTGGCAATTAGGAAATGGAGTCTACTTTGGATGCACGTTTGATGAAGAGAAAGACAATGTATCATTTTTCAACAGCTCAACAGAGAGTTGCATAGATGCAGAAATATAGTTATTGAAATTAAATCAGACCAGAATCAACATATTCCTTTTCTCTATAGAAAATTAATTGCTAAACTTCACTTTAGACTCGCAAAACATTCATTTCGTGTTTGAAAAATGACTGGTATAAGCTACACAGACCCCAGGATTCTTATAGAATATCTTATATAGAAATTAAGCCGGAAATGGTTTGCCGAGGTATCAAGGAACCCCAACCATGTATGGTTCTGAGTTAGGTGGATTGTCTCATCAGCCAATCAAGCAATACTTACCCTTACAGATCAATAATGGAGTGTACTTTGAATTATGGCGCAGACACCTTGGAGACGCAATTTTCAACCGGATTGTTTTATAAAGATACAGCCGGTCAGATGGATGTGACAGACCCTCAAGGTCGTAATAATGGATTAAAAAACAGGGCTCTTTTTAGCTCAGAAAGTAAAACCTTTGATTTGATTGGACACATCCACTCTGATATATTTTTTCAAGATAAACTTTTACTAAACAGAGTTGATTTAAAAATTAAAATGGTTCGAAGTAAAGAGGAATTTTGTCTAATGAAAGAAGGACTGAGGGATTACAGTCTGAAATTAATCTCAGCATCACTGTTTGTGAAATAAGTAACAGTTTCTCCGGCTGTGAAACTGGGTCGTGCGCAGGCATTACCTAACGGCACCGCTAAATATCCGATAGAAAGAGTATGTATGAAAACTTTCAGTCTACCTGCAGGCAGTCGTATTTGTACCCAAGAGAACCTGTTCCTCTGACCCCTTCCTAAAACCTTAATTTTTGTAATGGTCGACAATGACACTTTCAGCGGGTCATACAATAAAAATCCATTTAATTTTAAACATTACGATACAGAGTTTATAGTTGTCTATGTAAACGGAACACAGCACCCAGCCAAAACATTTCAACTGGACTTTCAAAACATTAACGTGGTCCGTGAGTTTCATTCTTTAATATTAGCTTCAGGAAAAGATCAGTTTGGCTATAAATAGACAAGACTACACCCAAGGTTACACTCTGGTCGCATTCAACCTGACCCCCGATGATGACTGCGGGCAGCATCTATCATTAATAAAGTCGGGTAATATGAGATTGGAACTCGATTGGATTTCGAAACCCTCTTCCTAGAACTGTGAATCTAATTGTGTATGCCAGTTTTGATTCAATTTTGGTCGAAACGTTCTCATAGATTATCAATAACCATGGATACTGGAGGACTTGCAGAGTTGGTGAGAAGTTGTCCTCCTCTAAAAGAAATCTTTTACGGTGTTTTTGCTAGTGATGAGTTACCTGAGAACAGGTTGACGCAGTTTCCTGCGTTATTCATTGTAAACACTCACCCAAGTCACATGCCAGGGGAACACTGGTTGGCTTTATGTTCAATATGCCACAGGATATTTTTTTGATTCATATGGAAATCACCCAAAGTCCCCCATCTTCCCTGAATCTATTATTTTTTTTATAAAAAAGAACAGTCTGGAAACTGTCTGGAACTTTCATGGGCCCACTACCTGTGGGAGAGGAGGTAGTCCGTGTCTGGTGCATTGTGGATCGGGTGGCAGCCGAGGACGGGGGCCCAGGCATTCTGATTCTTGGTTACTGAAACTGGCTTTTGGAACATGGAACGTAACCTCTCTGGTGGGAAAAGAGCCAGAACTGGTGTGCAAGGTTGAGAGGTACCGGCTAGGTATAGTTGGGCTCACCACGACACACAGTGTGGGATCTGAAACCAATCTCCTTGAGAGGGGCTGGATGCTCTTTCACTCTGGAGTTGCCCAGGGTGAGAGGCGTAAGAGAGGGGTGGGCTTACTCATAGCCCCCCGGCTTAGCGCCTGTACGTTGGGGTTTACCCCAGTGGACGAGAGGGTAATTCCCCTGCGCCTTCAGGTTGGGGAAAGGGCTCTGACGGTTGTTTGTGCTTATGCACCGAACAGCAGTTCAGAGTACCAGGCTTTCTTGGGGACCCTAGAGAGGGTGCTGGAAAGGACTCATTCTGGGGACCCCATTGTTCTGCTGGGGGACTTCAACGCTCACGTGGATAATGACAGTGAGACCTGGAGGGGCATGATTGGGAGGAACGGCCCTGCTGATCTAAACCCGAGTGGGGTTCAGTTATTGGATTTCTGTGCCCATCACAGTTTGTCTATTACGAACACCATGTTCAAGCATAAGGGTGTCCACAAGTACACCTGGCATCAGGATACCCTATGCCGCATTTTGATGATCGACTTTACACTTGTACCATCGGACCTGTGGCCATATGTTCTGGACACTCAGATGAAGAGAGGTGCTCGGCTGTCAACACCTCCGTGAAGCTGGCCCCTCATATGATGAGAAATGGAATAAAAACATGTCCTTTTGTTAGTGCTGCGTTTGTGCTGCAAAAATCATCGTTTGTGCTGGTACTGTTTTTGAAGAATTAGACATTATATCTTATAACCTGTTACGTAAGGCAGCCCCTCATTAGCAGCCAAATTGCGCCAAAGTGCTCTCATTCGTTTGTGCCTCGTTTGTGCTGGTTTGTGCCATTAAAAGAAACGCTAGTACCATTTTCCTTATTGAGTTATTCAGCCATAAAGTTTCAACGAGTGACGTCAGTCAGCCCCTCATCAACGTCCAAATCGCTCCAAAGTGGTCTCATTCATTAGTGCCTCATTTGTGCTGGTTTGTGCCGTTAAAAGTAACGTTCATGCCATTTTCATTCTTGAGTTATTTAGCTATAAGGTTTCTACGAGTGACGTCACTCAGCCCCTCATCAACGTCCAAATCGCTCCAAAGTGGTCTCATTCGTTAGTGCTGCGTTTGTGCTGGTTTGTGCTGTTAAAAAAAATATTTGTGCTCATTTACTTCTTGAGTTATAGGCTAAGAAATATTTATTTGAACCGTTGACATCACTCAGCCCCTCATCATTGTAGTTTTAGCTTTCAGAGTGTGATAACCATAGGTTTTTGGACCCCCACTGACAAATTCGACTATTTGATCACCTGTGTCCAGTTCGGTCTTAAGACCTTTTAAGTAATTGCTAAGAGGGGGCATCCAGTCACTTTCTTTACTTTTGAAAATGACGCTGTCAGTATCCGTGTATAAACACCTCTGCTGTAGTCGATCTATCAGATTGTACAATTCAAGTCTAGCATAAGCTGTAGTGAAAATACCAATAAATACATTAGCATTACCTGGCTTGACATACCTGTCGTCTATGTAATGCCACTGCACCAATGCCACCTCCTGATTCAGAAAAGAGAAATGACTTACATTATACATATCCGAGAACATGATTTTTAAAAACTTGCTAGGTTCTTTTATCATTGAAGTGTTTAACCTGTCAGATCTCTGGCACATTTTTCCCCATAAAGAATCCAGTGCCAGTTTAGCCACGGATCTTTTTGCAGGATTAACTTCAATGCGTGATTCATCTAGTTTGATCCCTTCATTCTCCTCATACTTTTGAATGTACTCTTTTTTACTGGGCTCATCAACCACCCAGGAGGGATAACATGAGCTCCCTTGTTTTTTCTTCAGAAACATTTTGTAATCTGTAAACAAATAATCTGAATGATTAGGGAAGTGCCATAATTCAATCACCTTCAACATTCTGTAACACTTCTTGAGGACTTTCATCATATCAACGCTAAACCAACTACCTGTCAGGGCCTTCTCCTCATCCATGTGTTTACAATATTGCATTTATAGTTCAGCACACGTTTGACACAAAGGAAACAATAGTTTGCTTTTCGCCCTATAAGGGAGAACAGGGGCCCACAATACCATAGGGGGGAGAACTTTTGCTCTGATGTGCCCGAAATAATTTTCCAACGGTTCAAAATTACGAAAGATGATAGTGGGGTGACCCACGGGGTACCTATTTGTTTTATTTACGTAAGGATATAGTGACGTGAAATTGTAGTAATCAATCCTTTCACCGGGCTGAGCTACATAATGGAGATGCAAAGCGTTTTTTCGACCACCGAACAGAGCATCTCACGGTTTCATGTGCTCAGGAAAGTCTAGAGTAGCGTTCAAGTTTATGAAATAAAATACCTGTTTATAAAAAAAAATATCTTCTACATTAAGGCTAGATAACTGGGGAAAAATTAATTCTAGAACACCTCTTGATCAGATCTCAAAGCAAATTAATTTTCAAAGTATACGTGAAATAAATCCAGGACTGGAGGAAGCGTCTCCTCCACATCACAGCAATGATGACTACTCAGATCATAGAGTGAGGTTTCCTATGGTGCCACTGCATTCTTACACAGCGGTACACCCTGGTGAAGGAGGTGGTGGTGACATCAGAACTACTATTGTCCGTGCTCTGAATCCTACTGAATTGAAATCATTAATCAAGAATGTGGGAAAATTCGACCCATTAAAAAATTATACCTTAGACTTCCTAGACAAATTGGAACAGCATGCTGAAATTCATACGTTAACAGATGCAGATGCTTGTGTTGTCTTGATTATGTGTCTTCCTTCTACTCTAGGCTGAGCTCTTTCAAATAAAGTTAAGAATAAAAATGCTAACAGAGCAGAGAGGAAACAAGGCATTGTTGGAGGTTTTGGGCGCAAGAGTCATCAACTGAGAAAAGATCACATGGGTGACCATGCAAAAAGCAGAGTACCCTGTTGCATTCTCAGAGAGACTCATGGATGCTTTTGTAACCTATAGTGGTATTAGTGACATTATGACACAGGATCAGAGATTTAAGTCCGCTCAGAGTGGTCAGAGTGACAGTTTTACCCATGCTGCCCTATACACATACGTCTACATATGATGAAATCATTACTAAAATGGCTCAATTTTACAACAGCAATGCTGATACCAGGAAATCCACTCCCATAGCAGCTATTAATCATAAAGCTTCCAATCAGAATACAGCTCGGAAAAATGTTTTCTGGATTAATGAATGGCAGGTGGCTAGAATGATTCAGGAGAGACTACCATCCTACAATCCTAATGTGACCAAGTTGTGCTATTCATGTGATAAAGAGGGACATATTGCTAGAGAATGCAAATCTACTTTGAGACATGGATTTCCAAAGATGTTCCCAAACTCCAAGGTGCATAAAAAGCTGAGGGAATTGCAAAAACCAAGGGAGACATTGAGCACAGAGAACAGCGAATTACGTGCTGCTCTAGGTGAATTGCAAGCAGCAATAGAGAAACTGAGCATAGACAACTGTGAATTACAGGCTGCTCTAGGAAGAGCAGACTGTAAATCTGTGCACAGTTCTGCATGGGAATCACAGGACTCTGTGATACCTGTAGCACTTATTGCCATGAGACAGTATAGTAAGCCAATTTTCGATGTTGTTGGAGGTCAGTGCAATGATTGGCTAGCAGATCCTAGTGCTTCACTAACAATTATACACAAAAAAGGGGTGATGAAAAATCATATAAATAAAGACTGTTGAAGATATTAAACACATAAAAAAAAAGTTTGCATTTGGGAAATCCGTAATAGCCATTCATTAGTGGTTTTGTGTTTACCATGTTTGCTGATGCAAAATGAAACAGTTTGGCCCATTTGACATTGTTGTGTATTCACACCACAATCTGAATATTTATGTTTGTGCTGCCAATTGGCACAAACCCCCCACTGACAGGTCTGACACTCAGCAGTTACAGCTGTGTGATAACGAGGGGAGGGACTAGGTGTGCAGGCAACTTTCTTACAAAAATATTGATTTGTTTATGCATTTCAGGAAATGTCGAGTGAGTGTTGGAGGGTTTTCTGAAGCTATAGTGGATGCCAGCTGATAAGACCTTACTCTACTCAGCAACCTGAAACCAACTGTAATACAGATGACGACAGAAGATGCAACACTTAAAGCATTCATGTCTCCTACTGTCTGAAATGAAATTAACTCAAATGAAAACAAAAAGTGCTTTCAAAAAGGGAGAGATTTTAGGATTTATATTATTATTTTTTTAGATTTCTTTTATATACTTTCATTTCACATTCCCAATTTACAACCTTTCGTGAACTGATCAAGCTGACAAAGCTGAGGTTGGTGTCTAATGTATGATGTTGTGTGTGTGTGGTTAGTGTTCACATTACAACTTCCTCAAACTTCATTTTGGCAGTTCCACTGAATGTGATGGTTGTTGAATGAGACAACTGCTTGCTGTAATAAAGGTTTTCCATTTTTCATAAATTTTGAGAGATGTCCCATTTTTCCTACATTGGTGTGTATCTTAAAATATTTTAAAATAACTTGACACATAGATATTTACAGTGCCTATGTTATGAAAGCATCAATGTATATATTTTTTATTTTTTTAAGCACTGTCAATAGGATGGAATGCTCTAGAGCAGCTTCACATAAGGCAATGGGCACTATGCCCAATGCCAATCAAGTAATATAAGCTTTGAGTTTTATAGTAAATTCTCTGTTCTTGTGTGTGATGGTCAGTCAAATGCTTCTGGGATATGTAATTACAAATATTTATATGGTTGAATGTAATTGTCACGCCCTCGTCTCGTCATGTCTGTTTTCCCCGGCTATGTTTGTTGTTGTTCTAGTCCCGCCTTTGTTCCGCCTCCTCGTCTGTGTCATTTGTTACCCTGCCCCCTTGTTATATGTCTCAGGTGCGTCTCGTCTGTGTTTTGTATTTAAGTCCCCTTCCTGCACTTCCTGTTTGTTGGTCATTCGTTCTTTGTATCGTGTCTGGTCGGTTGTGTTCTCAAGTCTGTCTGTCTCCGCTGTTTCTAGTTCATTGTTTTTCACGTCCTTGTTTTGTTTCCGTTGTTTTCATTTGTTTTTCAGTCATCGTGTTTCCTTTCTTTTGAAGTCTGTTCTTTAGTATTCTGTTTTGTTTAATTAAAGGTTTACTGTGTTTTAGCAAGTGCGTCCGCCTCCGTCAGTCCGCCCCGGTTTCCGTGACAGAATGACCAACCCATATATGGATGCAGCTAGCACGGGCTACCCTTTTAAAAGGTGTGGAATCCGCCGGACTTTTCTTACAGGCCCTAAAGATCCTGTGGAGGAGGCTTTAAGAGCGGCCTCGGAATGGAGTCGACAGCTTCAGCTCATGCCCGGCGTGGTTCCTTACCCCCTAACAGAGGACTCGATTCAAGAGTCGACGGATTACTCTAGTGGGAAGCGTAAGAATCACCGTAAGAAATGTGCTGGAGTCACCCCCTCGATGGTGGATTACCCCCTCAGGTCCGAGGAATTTTTTTTTTTTTGGGGGGGGGGGGGGGGGTTGAGGGTTGGGGCTGTTAGCCTCCATCCTCAGGACAAGATAGAGGAGGCTAACAGGGGCACACCTTTGGGAGATCCATGGTTGATGACGTCCCTCATGAGTGTGCCCGTCAAACCCCCTAAACCCTCTACAGCTCCAACGTGAGCCTGGCGAGCAGCACAAGCCCCTGTCTCCGTGGACGTTGTCGCAGGTTCCCCTGCCTCCCTGGACGTTGTCAACGGTCCTCCTGTTTCCAAGGACGGCTTACCGCTGCTGCTCCACTATGCGCAGCACCTCCAATTGCTCCTGTCTCCATGAAGGCGGCGAACCCAGCCGCTCCTGTCTCCGTGAAGGCGGCGCCCGCCGCTCCTGTCTCCGTGAAGGCGGCGCCCGCCGCTCCTGTCTCCGTGAAGGCGGCGCCCGCCGCTCCTGTCTCCGTGAAGGCGGCGCCCGCCGCTCCTGTCTCCGTGAAGGCGGCGCCCGCCGCTCCTGTCTCCGTGAAGGCGGCGCCCGCCGCTCCTGTCTCCGTGAAGGCGGCGCCCGCCGCTCCTGTCTCCGTGAAGGCGGCGCCCGCCGCTCCTGTCTCCGTGAAGGCGGCGCCCGCCGCTCCTGTCTCCGTGAAGGCGGCGCCCGCCGCTCCTGTCTCCGTGGAGGCGGCGCAGCCGCTCCTGTCTCCATGAAAGGCGGCGCCCGCCGCTCCTGTCTCCGTGAAAGCGGCGCCTCCAGCCACTTCTGTCCCTGTGAAGGCGGCTCCCTCAGCCGCTCATGTCCCAGCGAAGGAGGCTTCCACGGCCGTTTCTGCCCCTGTGACTGTGGCTACGGCCGTTTCAGTCCATGTGAAGGCGGCTTCCCCCGCCGCCTCTGCACCCGTTAATGTGGCTTCAGCCACCTTTGCACCAGTGACTGTGGCTTCAGCCGCTTCTGGTAATGTCCATAGGTCGGCCCCAAGGACTTCGGGGTCGATCCCCAGAACTGTGCCCAGGCTGGTTCCACAGACATTTGCCAGTCCTGGGCACCCCCCAGCTATTTTGGTTCCCCTGTCTGTCCCTGTCCTGGTCCCTGTCTCTGTCCTCGTCCCAGTACCTGTCTGCCTTTGTCTCTGTCCCAGTCCTTGTCACTGTGTTCATTTCTGTCCCCGTAAATGTTCTGGTCCCTGTTCCCCTGCCAAGTCCTGTCCAGTCCCCTGTTAGTCCTCTCCAGTCCCCGTTTCAACCTTCTGTCCTGTCTCATGTCCAGTCCCTGTTTCAACCCTCTGTCCTGTCTCATGTCCAGTCCCCTGTTAATCAAGTCCAGTCCCCTGTCAATTCCCAATTCTCCATTCCATCTCCTGTCCAGTCCCAGCACCCAGTCCTGTCACCTGTCCTGCCTCATGTCCAGTCCCCATTCCCATCCAGTGTCATGTCCAATGTGCAACCCCAGTCTCCTGTCAAGCCTTGTGTTTCCACTCCCGTCCTGTCTAGTCTGTTCCAGTCCCTAGTCCCGTCTCCTGTTCCATTTTGTAAGTTTTCCCCGGCCATGTGCTCTTTTAGCACATGGCTGTTTGTTGTTGTTTTCATATGTTTTTCAGTCATCGTGTTTCCTTTCTGTTGAAGTCAGTTCTTCAGTATTCTGTTTTGTTTAATTAAAAGTTTATTGTGTTTTAGCAAGTGCGTCTGCCTCCGTCAGTCCGCCCTGGTTTCCATGACAGTAATCAAATCCTAAAAACAACATTCTGAAATTTAGGGTAAAGCCTTTTCAGAATAGTAGAAGCTATTGCTGAAACAAAGATGGCAAATATCTTAAATATCCTTCCTTTAAGATGAAATTATTGGCAGATTTATGTCTACAAACTTTTGGCCAAATGGAGTAAGTGCACAGCTTATCTGAAGGTGAAAAGCCCCTTGGTGCTTCAATGAAATCGCTCAACATCTCTTAGAGTTTCATTAAAGAGATCCAGTCATCTTACTCTTGAAGCAGTTGTCTTTTACACACATATGCACTCGAAATAGAACATTAAGTAGCATAGCATAGCTCAGGTCATGGAGATTTTTAGAAAGGCAGTGGGGCTTTATGAGTCCAGTAAAATATATCATTAACTATGTTCACCTGGTCATTTCATGGCTACGAGACTCTGTTTGTAAACCTGGCCACACGGTGCACTGTAAAATGATTGGACAGAGGGCAGGATGACAGGCAGGACCTCGGCGGGCGGGATCTATGAGCTCCGCTCTGAACTGGGCAGTTCTCAAGCATAATATACTGCTTTAGCAATGTTGTTAGAGGCAGCAGTGATTTAGCTTTGACTGTTTCCTTAATCTATGATCACGTACCCTGGACATTTTATGACAAATTACAGTAAATATCCTAAAGATTGCTCCTTTAAGTGTTATCTTGTTTTTTTCTGGTAAACGAGTTGCTTTAATGTCATCTCAGCACAGTGCTTCAGTTTTGTAGCTTTGTATGAACAGAAAATAAAAGGCTTTCTATGATCATGCATACACTGTCAGCAACTGACAAGATTAATTGTTTATATAATTTGTTATTATTGTAAACAAAGGTATTGATATAAAACACCAAAGCTTCCCCAGACCTTCTAATGACAAGGGTATGTATTTTGGGCTTTCCTGTTTCTGAAATAAGCGGAAAAACCTCTGTGACAATGGCTATTTATCTACTGGCGGTCCGGCTAAACTGGGCTTTCCTAGTTTCTCTTTGCTCTTGTTAAATTTAATATATTTCATATGAAATCATTCAGAACTATTAACTTACTCTGTGTACTAAGGGGGTGGCATGGTAGCACAGCAGGTAGTATCACAGTCACACAGCTCCAGGGACCTGGAGGTTGTGGGTTCAAGTCCCACTTTGGGTGACTGTCTGTGAGGAGTTTGGTGTGTTTTCCCTGTGTCCGTGTGGGTTTCCTCAGGGTGCTCCGGTTTCCACCCACGGTCCAAAAACACAGGTTGGTAGGTGGATTGGCGACTCGAAAATATCTGTAGGTGTGAGCGTGTGAGTGAATGTGTGTTTGGGTCTGGACCCACCGCAACCCTAAACTGGATAAGCGGTTACAGATAATAAATGAATGAATGAATGAATGTGTATTAAGGCTTCATTTGTCCTAGAAAACTAAAAAGAAATCCTCTTGCTCTGAAAACAAAAATGTATGTACCTTCATCCTGCACTCATTAGTGTCATAGGTCTGATTTACAACATGTAAGCATAAATCCACTTATTAGGTAAATGGGTAACATTGACTTACTTTTGCTGTTTCAGGTGGAACATCTCCAACTTCAAGTTATAAATGGGTTTCTGTGGTAATTCAAAAAGTGAATAAAACCTTACAGACGACGTAAACTTCAGCCACCTACAGACAAGAGACCATTTTCCCCTTCAAACACACCATTTTACTTTAAAAAATGCAGAGCTTTAGAATGTAAACAAACCAAAGAGAACTGTGTGTTCCCACAATCGTAGACGTTCCCGGTAACTACAAATATGGAATCATAATGGCAGAATCCACACTCAGAAATGTTTGAACCATACTTCTTCTCTGTGGTATGCCAAAAATATTAATAAAAATATAATAAAAATCAAATTACATGAGAACATTCATCAAACCCATATTGAGATCCTGGCCTGCTTTTAACATTTAGCATAAGTATACATGGCGACATAATGGAATAATTAGGGTATTAGCATGCTTATTGGACAGCAAACACCTTCAGCCTCAGGGGCTGAAAACTAAGTGCAGCTGTGAAGGAGTTATCAGAAGTAGCTGAAAGGTCTAGCCAGTGGTTTTGGATAAGGGGTGGATACGGGGAAACATACTGTAAATGTGTAATGGGTAAGAGGAGGACAAAACAAGTGAATGGGTTGCTGTGTTGTATTATTGAAGCTGCTGGTGATGCCTTACATAAAGTTCACATGGAACTGGTGGCACTGAGCTTGCATTAATGGTGCCAGTGGGACTAGGTACAGCCTTAGTCACCAGGGAGGACAGTTTGGATTTACCATTTGTGATAAATGTGGGCTTAATTCATCTATGAAAAGATGGAGTAAAATGAGAGGAAATATTGGCCTTTTGTTTGAAAACTGGAGGCAGTTTAGATGTAGCAACACTACAGAACAGAGCCACAGCAGGCTAATTTCCTCCTGAACAGGTAACAGCAAAAAAAATCTGAAAACAAATAGAAGTACAGATCCATATGAATAGATTAAAAGGAGTAAATGCCATAGGTTGTGTGTTTTATATAAAGAAAGTGAGGCATAGCGAAGTTTGAAAGGTGTTAGGACTGTGTATTTTATAAGAAGAATTTGAATAACAACATGATTGAAAAGTGTAAATACCATTGTTTGTTTGTTTTAAAGAAATGGATGCAGATTCATGTGTGTTTCTCCATGGTGTGTGTGTGGGTTTTAAACAAACTAAGTAGTAATAATTGTGTTTGAAAAGCCTCGCATTTTCACCTATTTAAGGTGGGACTCAGAAATCAAGCTTGGTAGCACACAGCAAATATAAGCATTTCTCTAGTAGGTTGGTGTTTTAGTGACATGATGTGCACTTGGTTGTGTGATTTAAATGGATAAAATGGGAAATATAATGCTAGTTTTGGCTTCACATAGCTGTTTAAATTGGAAATGAGTATTCAGTAAGAAGCTGGAGAACAAAGCAAATAAATGGACACATTTAAGGTTGAACTAAATGCTTGAATATGAAAATTGTGATAAATGGTTGAATAATAGGTTAATAATTGGTTTGTGTGATATAAAAATGTATAGTATAAAGTGTAAAGTGTATAAGGTATAAAGAATAACAGTTACTTCAAAAAGTTTCAAAAACTATAGAGCTTGTGTCAGCTCTTAAGAGTGTTCAAGAACCTGACTATTCGTAAACGGACAATATTTGACTTTAAAAATTGTTGATAAGATCTGCTTCCTAAACAACATTTATGGTGGAAGGGAAAATAAGTAAGTAACACCAGCCTTGTCTAGTCTAAATATTTCAGGTGGATTTGAACAGTAAAGGCTTGTCAATGCAGGGAAATGGCAGCCACATGTTCACTTTTTTGCGTAGGTATATGTTTTAGTGAAATGTTGAACACTTTTCTGTGTAAATGTGTTGATCGTGGCACTTTCATCTTAGCTATTATGACCCAAGTTCTTAAACTGGTCTCTTGCTTGTTCATTCAGTTTTTTCTCAAACTGGCAACCTGCTTGAGCTTCACATCTGGGGAGGAGAGGGAGGAGGCAGACTACTCTCTCAAGTGTTTTGAAACTGTATTATAGTTCCGATATGAAACACTTGGTGTCAATATAACAGATTGTTCCTTTAACATTTACAATGAAACCTTTCTACAAGAATTGGGATTACAGTCAAAATAAATAAATGAAAGGGTGTCTACACATGTTTGCCCATTTAGTGTGAATGAGAAAAAAAATGTTCATGTTTATTGTCTGCCTGGTGATAATACTAAACTTAAGTCTGGAAATAATGTGTCTGATGTGTTTACGAAGACCCTGTGTCAGTAAACAATTCAGAAAACAAAATGACTCATTTGACATGCAAGGCTTTCTCTCTCTATGCCAATTGCAGAAAACCAGCATGGAAATGTTTGAAAAGAGATTAGCATAATGCTTTATTCCTGCTCAATAAATGGGTAATATTTACTTATATTTTTCTTGTTCAGGTTATTTAAGTAGGAATTCACACTACATTTGGGAGAGCACTAACTGCATGAATGTTAACACTGACCAAAAATGCTACAGTACTAAACCACTCAAGATTAAAATGGCTTTCTATGGTAATTCTAACAGTGAATAAAAACATACAGACAAGTTAAACTTCAGCCTCGTACAAATGACAGTCATTTTTTACCTCAAACATACCATTCCTTCTTAAAAGACGTGGAGCTTCTGAATGTAAAATACAAAGCAGAGTGAATAGCAGTTTCTAACATTCAAAGGAGGCTTGGTGAACTAGGAGAGCCTGATTTCACCTGGCTGTTTTTCCCATGCACTGCAACTCGATGAGTATCTTTTCTTCTTCACTACTGGCCGGTGGAGAACGTCTGCTTTTATTGTCTACACACTGATGAAGTGTTCTCACTTCCACCGTCTCTGCTGTTCCTTGACACCAGTGGAGAATGCCTACATTCACTGCCTCCACTCTGTCAACACAGTGCCACTGACAACATAAGCATTAGCTACTCCTGCTCTATGTGGACTTCTTTGTTCTGTGTGTTGTTTAACCTTTGTGCTGTGATTTTGTTTGTTTTGTGGAACTTTTCAGGTTATGGAAAGAGCTATATGAATATATTATTAGGATAATTTTAATATACATTTTTGTCTATTTTCATGAGTGACATGATATTAGCAATATAGTACATTTCATGTGAATATTAAATGCTTCATTGTGGACTGTGTTTTCTGGGCTGATAACAGCATGGCTGGATACAAATAATTTGTTTTGGTCTGAGATTCTGGTGCTTTAGTTGACATGTGCATTATATCTCAGACAAACTTTAACAAGTCACTTCTTTAGGTGGCCATAAACAATTCATCAGAAACAGCCATGCAAAACAAATGTGTGTCAAGACAGAAATATAAAACATTATCATTTCACTGTACCAATTTTGTGACTAAATGGTGCCCTTGAGACATGTTTTCATATGCTTCCTAATATAAGCCATTAGGCATCTATTTCTCTTTATGTTTTTAATCAAAAACCTAATATCAGTTGTAAAAGTTTCTGGCATGAAAAATTAATATGACTTTAAAAAAAAAATTAAATGCACATACACAGACTTGCACCTAAGGTATAAATGCATATATCTGGAAATACCTGACATAACTAATTTCAGTTCAAAAGTGAACAAAGATTCAGCTGTCTAAGAGGGCAAAAATTTAGGCTGTACAGGTGCTGGTCATAAAATTAGAATATCATGAAAAAGTTGATTTATTTTAGTAATTCAATTCAAAAAGTGAACCTTGTATTTTATACTCATTCGTTACACACATACTTATATATTTCAAGTGTTTCTTTCTTTTAATTTGATGATTATAACAGAGAATTAAGTAAAACCCCAAATTTAGTATCTCAGAAAATTAGAACATTGTGAAAAGTTCAATATTTAAGACACCTGGTGCCACACTCTAATCAGCTAATTAACTCAAAACACCTGCAAAGACCTTTAAATGGCCTCTCAGTCTAGTTCTGTAAGCTCATCATGGGGAAGACTTGACAGTTGTCCAAAAGATGACCATTGACATCTTACAAAAGCAGGGCAAGACAAAAAAGATCATTGCTAAAGAGGCTGGCTGTTCACAGAGCTCTGTGTCCAAGCATAATAATAGAGAGGTGAAGGGAAGGAAAGGATGTGGTAGAAAATATGTACAAACGAATATAAAAATGTACAATGGGATAACCGCACCCTGGAGAGGATTAAGAAACAAAACCCATTCAAAAATGTGCAGGAGATTCACAAAGACTGGACTGCAGCTGGAGTCCATGCTTCAAGAACCACCACACTTTAACAAGTATTGTGAAGAGGAAGATGCAATACGCCAGACCCAACAATGCAGAAGAGCTGAAGGCCACTATCAGAGCAACCTGGACTCGCATACAACCTGAGCAGTACCACAGACTGATCAACTTCATGCCACACCTCATTGCTGCAGTAATTCAGGCAAAAGGAGCCCCAGCTAAGTATAGAGTGCTGTATATGCTCATACTTTTCATGTTCATACGTTTCAGTTGGCAAGCATTTCTAATTTTTTTTTGTATTGGTCTTAAGTAATCTTCTAATTTTCTAATTTGGGGTTTTCATTAGTTGTCAGTTATAATAATAAAATTAACACTTGAAATATATCAGTATGTGTGTAATAAATGAGTATACAAGTTTCACTTTTTGAATGGAGTTACTGAAACTTTTTCATGATATTCTAATTTTATGACAAGCACCTGTATAAGGTGTACAAGGTGCGTGGAGCAGTCCAGTGACGTAGCAGTTTGAAAAACAGTGGTGGCTGAAATCATGCTTGTACTCACTTTCACATTTCTCCATCAATCCAGGGAATGCAGTTCCACTGTTTCACAGCCCAGTGCTGGGGTGATTTAGACCTGTCTAGCCAACAGTTGGTGTTCATTATTGTGACCTTGTAGGCTCATTTGTGGCTGACTGATAGAGTCCCATTTAATTACATGCTTTTCTGTGGAGACCTTAAATTAGCTAATATAAGTAATTATACAGATGTCTATATACGATACTTAAGACACTTCTTAAGAACAGTTACAGAATGAAACTCAGTTTTAAATTAATGAGGCCCATGGCTGGGATCGTATGTCACTGGGATTCAATTCCAAGTTGATAATGAGACACAGGATGCAAATCCTGGTAAGTTGGAATCAATGTGATTGTACTAGTACCTTAATCTTTTGAAGGGACTGTCCAAAATCCGCAGGTGAGCAGAAAATCTGATACATTTTAAAGTCCAGTTGCTTTGACTTAGTAGCACTGGAGTGTTCAGTAATCTGGATGCCAAAGTACAAAAGACTACACACTGGCAAGTATTTAAGTAGGAACATCTCCATTTTTTGCCAGACTCAGCTGGAGTCAGCTGGTTTTTAATGTTGTGTTCCTTCAAATTCATTTGAATATTTCAGACTTTTTGTATTAAAATTATGCTAATGGGTGGTTTTCATATATGCATGAGCTTTGTGGATGATCATTTCATGGGCAGATCCCCTAACCACACACACACACACACTGGCTATTCTTTTCTGCCACACAAAGACTGATCATCCAAGCCCCAAGTTCATGCGTCTGATACCTTCATTTCTCATTTATGACTCACATTCACCTGAAGCACTGTAAAAATAATGCTCTCACCGCCATAAACATACACATGAACTGCCACAGCAATTTAATAACAGCTAATGCTCTTTCATCCATTTTTCATGTTACACCTATTTGCTCACAAGTAAGCTTGGATGACCTGAGGCAAGACAGAATATGAGCAAAGCATGAGTAATGAAATAATGACAGCCTGACAGGTTTTTGAAAAATCTGAGGCTGTGACGCCACTGAAGCTCAGTTTAGTGACACACAGAATACTTCACTATAAACAGTTGCAAGTTATTATATATTGCTATAACTGGTTATAGTTTACTTTAATAACTATAGCAGTCATATATAGTAATATATATAATAATAACAGTAACTTTTTTGTGAAAAGAGAATCCTCCCAAAAATTCCCAGCAAATAAAATGGAAATATAGCATATATATTGTAAGATCACTGGATTAGGAACACACAGCTTTTATCTACACTCAATCTACAGTCCATATTATTAGCTCCACAGACCATATAGAAGTACTTTGTAGTTTTACAGTAACACACTGTAGTCCATCTCTTTTTCTGCATCCTTTGTTAGCTCCTATTCACCCTGTTTTTAGTGGTCTCTACAGGACCACCACAGAGCAGGTATAATGTGCTCTAGTCCTAGTCCTTTATCAGCAGACATAGGACACCACACATACAACACTGTTGCCTGGATATTTGAAAAGCAGATTGGGGTAAGAATGTATGTAGAGAAACAGGTAGCGTACAGTCTGTATCTGTAGAACTACAAAAGAGAGCTTCTCTATGGCCAGTGGAGCTTATAAAATGGACGGTGAGTGTAGATACGAGGAGGTGAGCCTAACCCAGGATCACTGTGTAATTTAAAGATTAAATGTATTAGAAATAAAGGCACAACTGTAAGCATGAAGTAGACTAATACACCACATGTTGTGGAGGCAGAAATGTTCAAAGGGTGCCAGAGTTGAGAGGAGAATTTGGACACAATTTCCCTCACACACTGCTGCTTAAACATCATTCACAGTGGTTACAGTCAAACTTGGCTTAACATTACATTGATTTACTTGACACTTAAACAGAAATGTGTAGAATGTTTTTAAGATAATTTATCATAATATCATGTGTGGAGGCATTTCTGAGACCCATGAGAGTTTCATTTTCTGCACTGTATCTTACTTTTCTAAAAGAAATTACATTTGTCTCTATAATGACTGGAATAAACTGGACAAATCTGATTATGAATGCCTTTCTGACTAATACATCTGCACAACTTTTCTATTTAACATTACATTTAGACACGTGAATTCTCTGGACAGACCACCAGAGAGCCAGTGGGTTGCTCAATATAATAAGAGAGGCTGTGAGTGGACTTAAGTACATTTTTTATCAGTCAGAATTATCTCTATATAATTCATTGGTTCCCAGCAATGTCTGGTTTGTTTATCAAGCATATATTACATCTGGTTAATAAATGATTAAGGTGCTTACATGTAGAAACTCTAAAAATGATACCATTAAACATAATCATGTCAGTTTCTGTCATGAATTGCTTGAATCTCATTTCAATACAGTGTGATCAGTTTTGTAGTATAGTATAAACAGACAATAACAGGGTTATCATAAGCTGTCATTAACTGCATAGTTTTATGCTGTAATGCAGGCATAGAAGAAGAGTTTTGGGGACACAGCCATAATCTTTAAGGGTGCTCTTTATTACACACTTACAAGGGCATAGCAAACAGGGGTACAGGGAACAGCTAAATGGGCAGGGTGTGCATCAAAAGTTATGTGGGCTTCATGCAGCACCTCACACCTCTCCAAGAGGGTGAATGCTCACCAATCTTCTCACTACTGAACAATGCAGCGCTTGTGCATACAAATTAACACAAAAACTCCTCAAAATATGCGCAAAACATACCAAACAAATAACCTCCAAACAAGGCCCCAAACAGTCCAAATCTTAACATGGAATGACTGCAAATATAGTAGCTTCTGTGGGTCTGGATTGCTCCATGGCCCTCAAAAGTCCATGGCAGGCACTACAATATGTTTATACCACTATTGCAACTTAAAACATGACTCCAACAACATAGGTTTTAATAAGGAAATATTAAGTGTTATATTTTTCAAATTTATTGTGCAGTCTAGTTATTACATTATGTGATGAATGACACAGACCTGCAGTCCAATGTGTAATTCCCTACATTAATGTGTTGTGTGATACTTTATGCACTTACACAAATGGTGCATCAAATGTGCATAGGAGGTGCTTGTAAGCACACCTGTTGGTTAAAATGAAAGAACTGGGAATGTGCAAATAAGGGTAAAAGGATACAAGTGTGAGTATTGGACAGGTGGTGAGTCTACAGCCAGTCTGGGCTCTGACTCTAACTCCCAGTCACCATCTGGAAGTCACATGTTGATGAGTCTCACTGCTTCGACCAGTGAAGAACACAGACTTCATTCCAAGTCACCAGAATTTGTATTATCTATTAAAACATTTTCCTAAATGGCTTTTCCAGTTATCTCAGTAAAAATCTAGACACAGCTAGAAGTTTTCACATTTGTCTAAGTCAAATACAGCGCCCTCCATAATTATTGGCACCTCTAGTTAAATGTGTTATAAATTAATTGTTTAATGCAGAACCATAATCTCACTCTGAAAAAATTTAGAAAAAAGCAAGAAAAAAGTCAAGTAAAAAACAACAAAAAAAAAAAAAATCCTGACTAAGGAATAATTATTTCCCACAATTATTGGCACCCTTAACCCTTTTTTCTTGGAAAATAATGTATTTAAACTAGGGGTGGGACTTGATTAAAAAAATTAATTGAATTAATTAGAAACTTTGTAATTAATTAATTGAAATTAATCACATTTTAATCACATTTCAATATTTAGCATGAGAAATATTAATTTAAGTTTGGTTGATGAATGAATCAACGAACATAAGCTTAAATTCAAAATCTTGTTAATTTTCCCACCAGTCTACTACCAGTGCATTGGTCAATTTGTCTGATGTGGACTTTGACATTTTGTTTCTGAATGTGAACCCCGACATGTGGTTGAGTGTTGACTGGCATTTAGAAATTGACTGTTTGCATTACAATAATCCCTCGCTACTTCGCGGTTCATCTTTCGTGGATTCGCTACTTCGTGGGTTTTTTCAAGGGGGCTTTTTTATTATTTACATGTATTAGACTAGGCCTGTAGGTGACAAAATATATCATTTACAGGTATATCTTACGTACAGTACATGTATTGTTCATGTCCACATACGAGTGAATTTTACTTACGCTAAATCACAGCTTAAGAATTACTCTATTAAAGAAACTGGTAAGATATCAAAATGTAGTTCCAGCTGAAAAACATTACAGAATGACTGTTTAATGCAAAGGGTGGGTTGTTAACAGTGCAGGGAGGGTTTTAAATGTCCAAATACTCGTTAAATACATAAAAGAAAATCTTTTCTCTACTTCACGGGAGTTTGTTTTTCGCAGGTGATCTTAGAAGGCATCCCCCGAAAAATGAAGGATCACTGTACTGTTAACATTACTGACCTGCGCGCTAGCCGCAACATGTTTTGCGTTGAGGTGGTAACGAACGGTGGAAGTGCTCCTGTGATAAACAAACTCCTTCCTGCATTAAGTGCAAATAATATCATTTTTATTTGTACTTCCATCTGGAAGTTTCTTGTATTTAAATTTCCCATCCATCAGCGTAGTGTCTTCCGTCATCTCCATCATGTTCATCACATTGTGCGTCCTTATAATTTGTATGCCTGGAACTCATGCACTGAGAAACTTTCCATGGTGCAAAGTGTGATTAAAATGCGTTAACATTTTTTATTTCGTTATTTTCCCCATAATTAATTAATCAAAATTAACGCGTTAAAGTCCCTCCCCTAATTTAAACCATTTATGTCATTTCTAGTGTAGTGTATAAAGTGGATCAAAGTATCTAGGAACCTTTAATTAGTAATTCATCACTTCTTGTTTCCATGGCGTATAAATATGGCGTTACACAGAGGCCTATTTCTGTTACTCACTCTTAAACATGGGAAAGTCAAGAGAACACACTACTCAAGTAAGGCAGATGTGTGTTGCCCTTCGTAAATCAGGCAATGGCTACAAGAAAATAGCCACACAAGATGCAAGTGAATCTTTCCACCACGCACAGTGAGAAGGATGGTAAGTAAAAAGTTCTCCAAAGCTCACTGTAAGAGCATGGAATCAAATGGTAGCATCTTGGGGTTACGAGGTCTCCCAGACAACCATCAGGTGCTATCTACATGCCAACAATCTGTTTGGGAGGCATGCACAGAGAAAGTTAAGTTATGAGTTATACTCATAAGCATAAATGGGTGGAGTCTGCCAAGCGGTACTGGGATTTTAATGGGGACCGTGTGCTTTGGTCAGATGAGACCAAGATAGTGGGTCTGGCGTAACACCAAGGACGAGTATGCAGAAAAACACCTCATGCCCACTGTTAAGCATGAGGGAGGATCGGTGATGCTGTGGACCTGTTTCTCCTCAAAAGGACCTGGGAACCTTGTAATGATACACGGGGTCATGAACTCTGAAATATCAGGACATTTTGAATCAGAATCTGGTGGCCTCTGCCAAAGATGGGTTGTTACTGGGACTTTCATCAAGATAATGACCCTAAACGTGGCCAAATCTACTCAAAAATGGTTCACAAGGTACAAAATCAAGCTCCTCTCATGGCCATCTCAGTCCACAGACCTCAACCCAATAGAAAACCTGTGGGGTGAGCTGAAGAGGAGAGTGCATAGGAGAAGACCCAGGACTCTGGAATATTTAGAAGTTGTGCAAAGAAGAATGGTCGAAGATCCCTCTTTCTGTATTCTCCCATCTTGTGAGGAGTTATAGGAGAAGATTAAGTGCTGTCTTGTTGGCAAAAGGAGGCTGTACAAAGTATTAACACCAGGGGTGCCAATAATTGTGGCACACATGATTTTATTCAAAAGATTTACTTAATGTGTGCTTTTACTCCCACCAAATAAAGGCACTTGAATTAAAGCTTAGATTTTTCTCTTCTTTTGCATCACTGTTCTATATTATAAAAAAAAAAAAAAGAATTTATTAGAAGCCGAAGAACACTTCTGAACCAGGGGTTACAATAATTATGGAGGGTTCTGTAAATACAGCAAACAAACTTCAAATCACAATTTAAAACTAAGAGAGGTAAAAATTATTGTGTAAAAGACACAAGAGATGTGGTCCATGTACTTTTCATTATTTGGTGTCCTTTTTGTAATCTTGATATTGAAAAACAGAGAATGAACAGCTCAGCTCATTGTCTGGTTTTCCGTTTATAATCTTGCAATAGGAAAATGAAGAACACGCTATTTCCCCCCATTTTGTACGATACAATGAAAGATATACAGACCTTTGGGTGACTCAAGACAAGTTCATTTTGCTTTCTCTGTGAGTGACCCAGAGGTCTGTGTACCTTTCGTTGTATAATTCAAAATGGGGAAATGAGTAGTTATCCATTTTTCTATATTAGGTTTAGAAACAGAAAACCAAATAACTAAAGTTACATGGACCGAACCCAATCTAACCAGCCTTTCTTTCAAAAACCACACTGTAGGCTTTGCATATGATAGACAGTGTCAACTTGACATTGTTTTATTTTTCTAAGTTATGCAGTGTACTGGGTCAGTTTTTCAGCTTTTCCCTTTTCTCTCCTGTTGAATAGAGTGCCCTGAGAGCTGAGACTGAAATGAACCTACTATGAAAATGTGATGGCTTAAGAATACCATGACATGTAATCACAGCCTATAGAGAGGGGTAATCCCCCAATTCACAGATACTGTTTCATCTACTGCCTGAATGCTGGCAGCTGGACAGATTAGCTCCAAAGCACTATAGCAAGAGATTAACAACAGCTGCTGGAATATCAATAATAGCACAGAGACACACACTAGCCACTTCAAAAGCATCACCTATTTTATTGTTTTAAGGCAAATTCCTTGAGTAGTTGAGCCAGTTAAAATTAATTTGCAATTAACAAATATATAGCAACATGACACATATAATGGATTTAATAAATATCAGTCAAAATGGATATCTAAAGAGCATGAGACAAATTTTTGTTAATTTTTATCAAAGTGTAGAGCTTCTTTCCACTGAACTTCAGTTGTAAGTCCTATTATCAGTACTTTTACAGCCATTTCCTTTACTTTTGCATAGAGAATGATTTAATTAAAATGGTTGCTTAGTAACTGATATATTAAAGTAATTCCATCTATATTTTACATTTTCTACTCAGTTAAATGTTTGAGATGCACTGTAAAAAAAATCTGTAAAACTCTAAAAATGTTGAAAACATTTTCTGTAAGAGTGAAGTACTGTAAATAGTTTTATCAGCCAAAAACACTCATTTTAAATCTCTGTAATGCAAATAAAATGTTATTTCAATGTTAAATAAATTTGAACTGTGCTTACAAGGAAAATATCCTATAATATCCATATAACAGACAACACTAATTTTTGCACTTTTTTTTTGGTAAAAATACATTTTGTCACTGTTAAATACACAAACTATTAGGGGCAGTACAACTGGCCAAGGACTGGGAGGAGCTGAGACTCATTAGGGGGCTACCAGCATGCCTTGCAGCTCCATACTTTTTATGATTTCTATTAGTTTTTGTTTTTCTCTGTTTTTGAGGCTTTTTGATTTGGGTTTCATTGGGGTGATTATTAAGTGTGTTTGTGTTTCTGTGTATGTCGTGATGAGATTTGTATTGGTCAAGAAAGTTCACCATCAGCCTGTGTTTGAGTACCTCCTTTTAAATGCTGAAAATAGTATGCTTATTCAGAGCATTGCTATATCTCAGTCTCCATTCTCTAATTTGTCACACTATTTACATGTAAATTTTATGACAAAACAATGATTCTTTCTTTTTTCATGTAAATACTATGTTATTATTTTACATTGTAAATCTTGTATTTGTTTTGTTTTGTTTTGTTTTGTTTTTACCAGAGAATTACTGCAAACAAAACTTGAAACATATGTTTTTGAATGTAAAATTTACAATTGCCAAAAAATAATACTGTAATGTCATATACATTTTGACTGTACATTTTACAGTGAAATTTTGGTAACCACAGCTGTCATTTTTTTTTTACCGTAAAAGTTAATCAATGCAATGTACTCAATATAGGTCTAGGTTTACAGGCAATGTTTAACCATTTTTAATCAATCAGGTTTTAGACAAAATGATTGAATCACCTTTTAGTTTAAAATATTAAAATATCTATTTTTATAAATATTTATAAAAAAAGCAAATGTGGGCCATTTATATTAGTCTACTCATTCTGAAATGTTCACCCAGTTTTAACAGTTGATTCAATTTGGAAAATGGAAAATTTTGAAATTTAATTAAAAGAACATTGATAGCGGACTGGATAATAAAAACTATAAAACTAAATTTAGGGTCATATCTATTTGGTCCAATTTGCATTCAAGAGAAAATTTTTCAAACACAATCCAACTGAGCTGCCAAAAAAATAATATTTAGCTGATGGCAATGTGTGATATTCAATAAAGAAATTAAGAACTTTACACCCTCCCTTTAAATCAGCAATCCCACCTTAGAGATAAAATTGAGCTGAGACTGCTTGGTCCCTTCTCTTCTGTTTTTCATAATAAGCACTGAAATTGGTATTGGACAAATGTAGTTTGTAAATGTTGAAACTTTCTCTGAGCTGATCATCATCAAAGATTTAATTTTGCTTATGCTTTGGGGTTGTTCGACTTTTAACCTTGGGTACTCTCAAGTAAAGGGTTGCGTAGTAATGTGCCAGTCGGGCGAGTTTAATGTGAACTGCAAACAATACGTACACATGTGCACACATGCACAAACACAGGCAGTATCTCCTCTGTGACAATTACTATGCAATTCTGTGTTAAAAACAAGGCAAGATATTCAGCTCATGAGAAATAGATGTAAGGTTCATATGCCAGCACATGAGAAAATATTTCTATAAAATTTCATAAAATTATGCCACAGTCAGGGCTTGAACACAAGCAGCAAGTAACAGACATGTCTCTGCACACTTTAATTTCCTATTCTGAGCTCTCAATCTGTTACCAACATCTTGCCTAATTTCTTCCATAGACCTGTAACTATGTAACTATGAGGTGATGTAACTATATATAAATTCTGCCTCAACTGTCAAAAAGAACTCAATCCATAATAGGCAACAGGGGAAAAGAAGAAATGCTCATGAATTTATATAATATTCTGCTGAGAATAAGCATGATTGTAGTGCATTTTTTGCTGAGGGAGGGCCTAGGTACTAAAGCTTTATAAGTTAATCGGAAGCTAGTGATGTGTAAAATGGGCTCTCACGATTGCCCACATTTGCACTCGTGTCTTGAGCTAAGCAGAGAAAAGCTGCTGTGTAATTACCGGGAGCAATATGCACCAAGGGAGGCTCCTACTCCGTCCAAACATTTGCAGTATGCATCATAATTTATTATGAACCGCAGGAACTACACTGCTGACACAAACCCAGTCTAATATCCATTCATTAATCAACCTCACAACTGGAGATGCTTTGCACTGATAAGATTTGCATTCACAATGTCCTATTTTACCCATGGCATGTTCTTCTTGACCTGTTCATTTATTCATCACCTATTTTTTTTTAAGTGTCTAGCAAGAATGAAAGAAAAAATGCACATGGAAACTCATTTTCCAGCTAATTACAATACTTCACACATAATCCAATACATCCAAAAAAAAGTACCTGCAGTAATATTACACGCTCAACTAGCACAATGTCTCAAATTACAGGCTGTCATGGGCTTTCAATCCATTACTGAAAACAGTGCCACCCACTAGAACATCATCTTCCAGTTTAAGCTAACGTCTAGGTGCTAGATATGGACATAGGTGCACTCAACACACCCAAATGAACGTCTTGCCCACCCAATCAAAAATTAACAATTGTTCAGTCAAAGGCAAAATAGCATAGACCACACCACTTCTAATTTCTAAATTCTGATTGGGTGGGCAGTCTTATAGTTCAACTCAGAAGTTGTTCATTACCCACCAGAATGATTAATGCTCAGTGGACCACAGGCTTTAAGTCCTGCCCAGACTCATGGCTTCAACTGTGGGCAAGTGCGTTTTACATGGTGTTTTGCACAGGGGAAGACATTCAACATTTTTTGAATAGTGTTTTTTTGGAATGAAGCTTCTCCTCGATGATAGGTAATGGGTAAAGGAGGGGTGGGACCATGTAACTACCAATTACAGAAATACTATGAACATGACTGAAATTAAATTGCACCTGCTGAAGTGGTCATAATGTTATAGTTGATCTGAGTATACTACATGTTCTTATTATATGTTTATAGCAGCCAAATTTATTATTCACCTATTTACCTGCCCTCCCTAAAATAGCTGACTACAACTAGTCCTGACCACCAGGCTTTCAGTACATTTTGTTGACACCTCTCCCTTCAGTCTTTATGCAGATTTTAGCAGGTTCCTTCTTATGTCCTTTGATATCAATCTCAATGTTTATCATTAGCTATTAAACACATCTAAGTGTGCAAACTGCATTAATTTCTGTATCTGCAGACTCATTATTTTACATGAATAGCGCCTTAACAAAATGTAAAATTGGATAATATTGGTCAGACTATTCCAGCGAGTCTTCCATCGATGCATACCTCTCAATACAGCACCAACTAGAATCAGTATTCTCAGGTGCTGCAAGCACTGCCCTGGATACAGAGAAAGTGCCCTATTGCACATTACACGACAATGCTGCCATTATGCACCTAGAGGAACCATTCTGGCTGAAGCCATTTCCCATTATGGCCCCGCTCAGGTAATACTGCCCTGAGAAGATGTTGCATTATACATGTGTGACCCCCACATACTCTCTGAGCAGTGTTCATATCCATTTAACCTGATCTAGTGGAGATTTTTTAGACCTGTAGCAGTTATTCCCTGCCTACTAGCTCCTCTGACCTGCATAGCTCTCAACAGTGGAGGACATTCTCCCACTAAAAGCATCAGATTTCCATCAAAAGCCAAAAAAAGCTTCCATACAATGAGCACTGTTGTAATAATATTAATTTGTTTATTGTTTATTATATGTAACTGCTTAACCAGTTCAGGGTCACGGTGAGTCTGTAGTTTACCTGGAATCATTGGGGCAAGAAAGGAACACACCCTGGAGAGGGCACCAGTCCTTCGCAGGGTGACACACACTCACACCTTCACTCACACACACATGCCTATGCACACTTTTGAGTAGGCCATCCACCTACCAATATGTGTATTTGGACCGTGGGAGGAAACTGGAGCACCCAGAGGAAACTCACGTGGACACTGGGAGAACACCAAACTCCTTACATTAACCTGGAGCAGGGTTGACCGCACAACACCAGGACCCTGGATCTGTGTTACAGTGACACCACCATTTGTGCCACCCTTGTATTAATATACATTCTCCTATGAGAATAGGGTATGTGAATTTTTAGCATTAGCCACCTTGCAGAAATTATTCTTAGCTGAAAATGTTTACTGTACATTGTACATACACATTTTTATGTACATACTGTACATACACATTTTTAGGTCATGATGATTGTGACTTAATCATCATTATTTCTCTGCCTGATTAGGATCTTCAAGTGTGACAATGACAGCCAGGAGTGAATGTAGCCATGACAATGTAAAAACAACACAGCAGCAGGCATTTAAATCTTGGTTATCTGGCCAAATGTGTACATTGTAATCTGTGTGAGACACTAAATGAAACAGGCCATTATAATATCAATACCAATATATTTTGGAGGCTTTGTGGCTGTGACAGATTAATTCTTTATATGACAGAATTTCTTTCAATTAAGTAATAATACATAAGAGGGAATGCTATAAGATGAGATATTGGCACTGATATAATGTGGTCATAGTATGAGGCTGCACGCATTAGAGCACAAACCTTGAGTTTATTATTGTCATTATACCACAGCTGATTGCCACCATTTATTATTATTATTATTATTATTATTTTTATTTTTTTTGTCACCATTAGACAAAAATGTTCTACTACTTTATTTTGCCCTATTTGACAATCTCTGGATCTTAAACTGATTCCGTTCAGGATTTTTTAACTTTGGTCCCCTGATCCGTGTTTGTACCAGTTTAGATGGGAACAACAGCTTCATTATTCTAAATCAGGACAGAGCCAGAGATACAGATAGAGTCAGTAATTTGTCATGGTTTTTGCATTGTTTACATCAAGTTAAGATCATAGTTTTATATGATATGATATATGGTGTAAATTATGCCATTTTCTATGTGTTTAAGTTAAAAATATGTATTTTAGAACATGGCTCCAGATCTGTCCTGCTGAGCTGGTGAACGAGAGCAGAAAAAAATAAAATGTGGTTGACAAACACAGCTAGAGATACTACACAGATGTAGCATTTTCTTGGTTTTGTACTTTGCCATTTTCTACTGCTTTGAAGTTAGAATGTGATGAGGATAATGGGTCCACTGCATCACAGCTCTTTATTATGTTCAAAATTAAGTGTGTAAAATTAAACCAAACTTGTTAAACGTAGGTTGAAAAAACCTAGGCAGCCCATCATCTATGCACTGGCAATGTTGCTATGTTATGTACATTTTGCAAAGTAATACCCGAGGATCAAGTCAGAGTACAATTATTGTGCAATATTGGCACTCCTAGAATGTCTCTCAGCCAATTACATCACAGGGCCAGAAATAGCTGTGGCAAAATTTGGTCTTAGGGCAGAAAGGACAATACTTTACTCTTCAAATGAACACTTCAAATCATCCCATGCATCCTGTGATAGCAGAGAGAAGGAACAGCTCTCCACAGTCCTTATTCATTCACATGAAATTATGGAATTAAGCTTTGTAAACTTAGAGCCGTTTTTAACATAAGGTGTTTTTAAAATGCTTGTTAATGTGTTGGGAGGTGAGTAAAGAGTTGCTAACATTGTGTCTGCCCTATATTTGATTACTTCAAAGACACTATCAACTTTCGATATAGTGCCTCAACTCAAATCCAACTGAAAAAGCCAAAGTCTCTTAATCATAATTTTTGTGGCGCAGCAGGTAGTGTCGCAGTCACACAGCTCCAGGGACCTGGAAGCTGTGGGTCCGATTCCCACTCCGGGTGACTGTCTGTGAGGAGTTTGGTGTGTTCTCCCCATGACCGCGTAGGTTTCCTCCGGGTGCTCCGGTTTCCTCCCACAGTCCAAAAATACACGTTAGTAGGTGGATTGGCAACTCAAAAGTGTCCGTAGGTGTGAGTGTGTGTTGCCCTGTGAAGGACTGGCGCCCCCTCCAGGGTGTATTCCCGCCTTGCGTCCAATGATTTCAGGTAGGCTCTGTACCCACCGCAACCTGGAACTGGATAAGCGGTTACAGATAATGAATGAATGAATGATAAATATATAGGACCGCATAGCTAAACAATTTAGTTCAGAAAATATGTTGACAGATTCTGTTAGTGCTGTAGTTTGTCATGGCTAGTTTAAATGACGGGTAATGGTGAAGCTTGGTGATGCTGAACATTCTTCACAAGGAAATGTGTGTCCATCTGGCTCGCTCTCCATCCGGATCTCTATGGGCTTTGCGCGGGCGACTATTCGTCTGGAAGTGAGTGAAAGTGAGAGAGAAAGAGAGAGCTGTGCAATCAGCTTCAATGATTAAGATTCAGCAGCAGGCTCTTCTGCCACTTCCAATTGGCACCAACATGGCAGTCGTGTAATAAATCAGCTGTGCTAAGTTCAGCCCAGAGACAGACAGATAGCGGGGAACATGGTGTCTTGGGTGTTCTTATGTGTAGTTATGAGCTGCCATAATCAAATTCAGAGCAGAGGGGAGAGGGAGAGTTGACGGTAGGCCAGGTGTTAGCAGGCTGAATGATGTAAGGGTAGACGTGCAGTGGAATTTGCATGCACTGGGGCTTTTCTGCATTGTCTCTCTCTCTCTGTCTCTCTCTCTCTCTCTCTCTCTCTCTCTCTCTTTCTCTCTCTCTTCAAACCAACTGCATCTCAGGCCGCCTAGGCAGTTTGAACTAAGCATTTTCCAAATTAAAGGAGTCTCCCCATCTTTGCCTTTGCATTTGTGCCTGAAGCCCTGAGGGGAAGAAAAGATGGTAAAGAACAGAAAAAGAAGGGAAACCTCATTCAGAACTCGGTACACATAAACATCACAGGAAGTCTCCAAAGACCAACAAAGCTTAATAGGTTTCTCTTGCAATTCCACTCCCACCACCATGGTTCAGAAATGATCGGGGCTTCCAGCAGCCTAGAGGGACCTAAAGCAACCCCTTGCTAGTGCCCTGTTTGCTTTCCATGTGGCTTTGAACACTAGCTTTCAGCTCTTTTTTAGGCTCGAAAAAGATTCAGTCAACTACACAGGAGAGCATATCACTGAAAGAACAATACAATTGCAGACCTATGAATATAGATCCCCTGTCAGAAGTTGAGCACTCTTTTCAGTGCCTATAGTCCTTGAATTCATATTAACATATTAACTACAGTTTATTTCAAGGTCATCATAATCATGTCATGTCATTTCAGTTCTTTGTACACCGTGATAATCATCATCAAAAAAAGTGCCTGCTTCACAAAATTTTAATCTGAAAACAAGGGTATTCATAGGTAGTCTGTCCTCCTTTGCGGACATTCTGCTGTTCTGGGAAAGCTTAGTTTAGACTAGCATTTGCAATATTTATGTGTGGATTTGACCACTAGAGCATTAGTGGAGTCAGGTAATGATACTGAATGCACATTCTGGAAATGTATGCAACTGTAATTAAACCCAATGGAACTGAAAATAGATTAATCACTCCAGAGAACACAATGCAAATTCCAATGCAAAGTGTTATATCGTCCTTGATTATACTACACATCTGTAATATCCCTAACAGATCTTAAAGCTATTGGCATCTTACACTTTCTGACTGATTTTAGTAGATGCTTTAATATGAATGTACAAGGAAAATCATTGTTTAGCCAAATCATTCAGTCAACAAAATAGACATATTTAAACAGCATTTGTTGCTGCTTATGTTTTTCCTGATGTTATTCCAAAATCTCTCAAACAGGGGTCAAATACATTTTGGTGAGGTTGTGGATATAAGAAGTGATCAGCATATGATTTTAGGGATAACTTTGCAAAAGAGTTTGTTGAAAGAGTTGTTACCTTGTGAGTGAGGTCAGCGTGCTCACAGGTAGGCAATGTTAATTATTGGCTTTTGAATGAGGCATGATAGTGGGTGCTAGACTGATGGGAAATTTAATTTCCAATATTAATACAATGACACAGAACAGAGATGCATCACCTGGGGTCATGGGGTTGCTAACTCTACCCTAGAGGAAGTTCAAAGTCTGGCATGGCCCAATGAGACATGGTAGCAGTTGTTTTAGGCTGATGGTAGGGTTTGTATATGGCAAAGACCCCATGTATGTGGCAAAAATCTCCTTGCACTCTGGTGGTTCTTGTGGTGCCATATCCCATGGAAATTAAAGAAAGCTGTAGTGACCTGGGGTATATGTATGTGGTGCCTCCTGCACTGAAGGTGGGTGTGATTTATGCCAGAATCACTTGCCTGTTTGCATAGATAGTTATAGCCAGATGCAAATTAAATTTGTGTGGGAATTCCCAAGCGATACCCTGATGTAACACTTCATAATTTATTTACCTACAGCTATTCCATGACAATTAGCATGTCAGTGTACATTTGCATACATGACATTAGACTTATTGGTTGAAGCTGGTCAGTGCTCAAGATTATCCCTTTCAGGTAAATTGCTAAGAAACAGCTGTCTTTTTTATTCAAGTCTATGTAGGGAGTCACACCCAAATTCCACACAGTTCTATTGCAGATCATGTCATACCATAAAGATCTGGGTTTGGGGCAGGTGTTAAAAATCAAACAAACAAAAAAATTCCCAATATGTATACAGTTATTCACTCCTTTGAAAATACAGGGTTAATACAGGTTTTTCTAGGCAACTGCATAGCATCACAGTGGTAGTATTTGTGTAAGTTCGGGGGTTGGTGCATACTGTGACATGGTTGAGTTGAGCCAAGTTCAAAGACACATGTTTACAAGAGTAGATCTCTATGGTGGGGGAGACATAGCTTTTAATTGCCAGTCGTGAATGGACAATTAACCAACTGTTTCAGCAGACTGTTTCATAGCAACGGGTGCTCATTAATAACTTCATCGGCTAGTGCTATATTCAGCACACTACCCTTGGGGTGAGAAGAGAGTTAGCACAAAGATATCTAACACTGATAGAAGAAGGCAAAGAAGATCATGTTAAAAGGAAATAAGTCTAAACCCGTCAAGTTTTCAAATGTTAAATACATCAAAATGCATGAGCTACACATAGTGTTATCTGTACATATTACTACAAACTCCAAAGTCCTAGAATTTTGGAAGGAGATATTGAAAAAGATATTTACTAACCCTGGGAAAAATCATGGAATTTGGAATCTGGAATTTGGATGATAATGGAATCATTAAACTTACAGGATGTTCACCTGGATTTATTAAGGTTTTAGCAAATAAACAACACATCACAGACCACAGAATCACAGATATGATACAAAACATTTTTAATGACAGTATATTTTCCAGACCAATTAAAGGGGTAAATATGAAACTACTCAAATGTAATCACCTTGTAATTTGCATATCTAAAACAAATACTGCCACAAGTCTAAAAGAGCAAATTAGTTAATAGAGGCTGCTTAGAGACCCTTTCATAACTTCTGGACTTGGCTAATTGAAAGAACACATGACCTCAACAGAGATTTCTAAAAACATCATCATCATCATCTTTTTTACCACTTTTCCATTTCAGGGTCACGGTGGCAACAGCGCAAGCAAAGAAGCCCAGACGTCTCTGTCCCTCGCAACATCTACCAATTCCTCCTGGGGGATCCCAAGGCGTTCCCAGGCCAGCCGGGAGATATAATCCCTCCAGCGTGTCTTGGGCCTACCTGGGGGCCTCCTTCAAGTTGGACGTGCCTGGTATACCTCCAGTGGGAGGCATCCAGGAGGCATCATGATCAGATGCCCGAACCACTTGCGGGTGGTGAGCTCACATGGTCCTCCCACGTCGCCATTTCGAACCGAGCCTGGCCGGGTTACGTGGGCTGCTCAGGCACCAGGTGCTCGCCGTAGGAAACTACCTCCAGGCCTGGCTCCAGGAGTAGGTTTTGGTAACCCTCTCCCAGGCAGGGTACACTGAGTTTTAATAGGTGTACTCATAGGGATGCTTTTGGATCATATTTGTCTGGATCTTCACTCCAGACCTGTTCACCATGGGAGACCCTACTGGGAGCTAACAGCTCCCGACGACATAGCCCTGGAGGTCATGAGACCACACAAGCCTTTCCGCCACGACAAGGCCCTGATCCAGGAAGAGGATTTCTGAATAGAAAAAAAAATTGGGGGAAGATAATATTATTTCAATAAGAAAATCCAACACAGAATGAGACAAAAAATGTTGGCTGCTCTCCATCAGACAGTTTCTTACAGTTCTCAAAAACACTGATTCTCATTTTGGACTTGATTCTTTTAAGTTTTTCTTGATCTCCCAGAATGTTTTCCTTTTAAAACCTTGCCATTTGGCATATGGTGCATACTTGCCCCATATTTTCACATAGCTCCGGGGAGCTGAGGCTGGGGTTTCAAGTCTACAAGGAGTTTGGTGTTTTCCAAAAACACATGTTGGTAAGTGGATTGGCAACTCAAAATGTCCATAGATGTGAGTGTAAGTGAATGTGTGATTGTGTGCCACCCTGTGAAGGACTGGTTCCCTCTCCAGGGTGTGTTCCTGCCTGGCGCCCAGTGATTTCAGGTAGGCTGAAATCATAACGACCCTGGACTGGATAAGCGGTTACAGACAATGAATGTATGCTGTATAACAGGTAAAGGACCAGGGGAGGTGGCATCCATTACCACCGAAGGGAAACATACAAACACCAAATGAGAAACACCCGAACATTAACTCAAAACAGAAATAGCTTAGTCCTTATTAAACATCCTGATTGGTGGATGCATGTGTAAGGAGTAATGAGGATGTAACTCTTCAAAATATTATCAATTCTTCAATTTTATGTATTTATGATTGGGGATCAAATCTAGGACAGTGATACATAATGATTGAATTCATTTTAATCCCAATTTGAAACTGTCAATTTAATCCTAAATCTATGTTCCTCTGTTTTTTGGTTAAACGGAGGAGAACATCTGTTTCACTGCAGCACTGGGAATGATTCACAAAATCATACCTGCTCTGAAGTGGTCCTGTGAGGGTCCTGACCATTTAAGAGCAGGGTGAAATGGGTATAAGGATGTATGCAGAAAAACAGCTGGACTACAGTCTGTAATTGTGGAACTACAAAGTGCTCCTGTAGGGTCAGTGCAGTTGATAAAAAGGATAATGGAGTGTAAATGCAGTGTAGGAATTCCTAATCTTGTGATTGTTTATTGTAGTTATACTAACTTTTTTCAAACAAATTTGAACTTTACACTTAGCCATAGGTACTTTGCCACAATATCCTTCCAGTGATTCTCTGTCAGGTTTAGATCAGGGATCTCCGGGTTGGTCATTTAATCATTTCTGTGTTTACAGGAAATGCTTTATGTGTTTTGCAGTGTGACAAAAAGTACTGTTTGCTAAAACATTCTGGCTAATTATGTCAGCAGGGAAGGAATCATTTATTACCAAAGGATTTGCCCTGCTCAGCGAAGCACCCGCTGATGAGCCTGTTAAGAGTGCTCTGGTTATAGGAGACTCTATTGTTCGGCACGTGAAATTAGCTACTCCTTTAGGGGCGCCGGCAGTAACAGTTAACAGTTAGCTGTTTATCGGGAGCCAGAGCACCGGATATTAGTGGCAACCTTAGACTGTTAGCTAATAGGAGATATTCGAGGGTAGTCATTCATGTAG
Source organism: Hoplias malabaricus (assembly GCF_029633855.1). Classification (NCBI taxonomy): domain Eukaryota; kingdom Metazoa; phylum Chordata; class Actinopteri; order Characiformes; family Erythrinidae; genus Hoplias; species Hoplias malabaricus. The sequence goes on along the minus strand of NC_089815.1, from coordinate 13,120,168 downwards.
GGGCCAATGATATTCGTCTGCGGCAGTCTGAGGTAACTAAGGGTAATATTACAGAGGTGATTAAACTGGCCCAGACGATGTCCGATGCCGTAATCTGCTCTGGCCCCATACCAATGCGGCGTGGCGACGAAGCTTACAGCAGACTTTGGGTGTTAAACTGCTGGATGTCCAAGTGGTGTTTGGAAATTTTCATATTTTCTACTTTACAAACACAAAACAGTTCAAAACTAATTCCATCCCTTTACATCTTTCCGAGTAAACGAATGCCCACCTGTCTGTCTGGACACTGATGGATGACTGTCGAGATCCTCCTCCACGCTTCAGACCAGCTGCCCACGCTCCAGCAACCACCAAGTGCCTTGAAGCTGTCCCTACACTGAAGTTCTCATGGACTACTAACTATCATCACCAGTAGATTGACCAGAGGAGGATGGGTCACCCCTTGTGAGCCTTGGTTCCTCCCAAGGTTTCTTCCTCAGCTGGGGGAGTTTTTCCTTGCCACTGTCGCCCCTGGCTTGCTCACTTGAGAGTTTTACATTTGTCTTTACATTTCATGTCAAATCTTGTCTTACTGGAATTCTGTGAAGCTGCTTTGTGACAACATCAGTTGTGAAAAGCGCTATATAAATAAATTTGATTTGATTTGATTTGATTTTCTGAAATACATTAGCAAGCAATGTTTAGTCTAGAGGCAGGATTCGTGGTGAGCCCTTAGGCCATAATCTCAACACCTATTTCTCACAGGGTTTCAATTGTCTTGTTGTAACAACACCCTGCAAAATTAATTATTAGTGTTGCCTAATAAAAAATGTTTGCCAGATAACTAAGTACACCAGATGCCAAAATAGCAACAGTACATTACGTGACCCATAAAGTTCCCTATTTTTTATCTAAAAATCTTCAAATTTCATATTAACATTTCTATATAGTGATATGGAATATATATTGATTATGTTGATTAAATCTAATTTGATTAATATACCAATCATTTTTGCTGCCTCAGGTGCTACAGAGTAATCTCATATATTTAACATTAAGTCCAACAGTTTACTTTTTTCACCTTTTTTCAGAGTTCAGAATAAGAAATAAAGTGTTTCTCCTATTTTATGCCATTGTTGATCTTATTCAATCTATCTATAAAGTTTACCATCTAGTTTGTCTGATATGCACAGTTAAATGTAGAAAATGATACCATGTTTACTTGTAACTGTGCCCAGTAGTAGAATGTATAATGTGTCTTATGAATGGCATAGTCCATTCTATGTCTGTTTTGTTCCATACAGTCCTGCCTCTTTTGGGCAATTTCATGATGGGCAGATTGTGTGCAAAGTGAATTGCATATTTGCTAGTATGGGCCATGTCCTATAGTTTGGAACGAGGGAGGCAAACTCAGAGGAATTTGGGATGGAGTTCAGAGCGGTTTTGAGTGTGTGTAGAACCGGGCAACCTCCATTAGAAATTTAAATTTAGAAGAGGGAGGAGGGGGTTTAGGTGGGAGCGACTTGATTGTCACTGAGATTACGTGAAGGGTATATATAGGCCTTGGGGGAGGAGCGTGGGTGTGGCCCAACTCCCAAAAGTCTGTTATAGTATAACTCCAATTAATAGGTAACATGAATAGATGTAGCAGCCCCTCATATGGTGGGTCTAAATAAGATGTGTATTTCTCCAGCTGTCCCCCTAAGGAGATGGCAGAGCACAGAGCAGAGATGGCAGGTTGTTGTTATTGTTGGTGCAGCTTCTGCCATGGTTGAGTCCAATTAGATGAGCCTGTGAGAAAAAGAGCTGGTGAGAATGAGAGAGAATGAACAGCTTGCTGGAATGGACCTCAAGGCAATGTAAGAACGTCTGTGATGTCTGTCCTTAAGCTTTGTATAACTCTGATGCTGCCTCTTCATAATGTCACTTGTTACCCATGCTGTCAGACATTCTGCATCAAACTGTACCATGTATATGTCAGATATTCTACAGTCAGTTTTCTACTTCTTATCTAGAAAATGTACCCGATTATGGATCCAAACTCTGTTTTAAATCATACTCTATCTAAAATATTGCTACTGTTGCAGCAACCCTGAATCACAAAATATTAACTAATTCATTGTCTGTAAGTGCTTATCCAGTTCAGGGTCTCTGTATGTCTGGAGCCTAAACAAAAGGTGCCTTGAACATACTGTAGGATACTCAAATAATTTTTAAAAATATATTTTTGGGTGCCTCAAGAAATCATTTAATGTAATGGGGTTGAAATGAAAGCTCTTGCAGGAACTCTCACTACATCCTTGGGTTCCATTAAGTACCATCCTTGAATAACCAAGGCATATGAAGCCATCGAATCACGAAAAGCATGATTGAATTTGAATTTGCATTTGTTTAATAAAAAAAAGATTTTTTGTTTATATGCTTTTACATCTGAAACTATTAACAGGCTATTATAAATATACCAGTGCATAACAGAAGAAATGCACAAATTATTAAACCTAAATGAACCATATGCAAGCAATAAAGCAATTCAATGTCATATTAGATGAAATAAAATGTTTTTAAATAACTTGTTTGTAGCGGTGCTCATTTCAGAGCTGAATAGTAGAAACAGCGCCACTGACTGAGCTCTGCAAGAGCAAGGCTGAACAACGATTGCTCAGCAACAGAAATCAACAGCAGCACACAGTAACGTTAAGGACGTAACGTAACGTCTAGCAATTCCCTTTTTTAAGGTTAGTAACATTACCAAAACACTATCTGGATATAAGATAGCTCAAAAATAATTAAGAAATACTCAAGAATATGTATTTAATAGTGAAACGCATTTTAAATTACTGTGTTTATTCAGAGTTTGTTTGTGATTAGCGTATTCACAATTGTAATGGAAGTCGACATTGTACGGGACTTAACTGTATTTACATATTTGTATTTATTTATCATTGGTATGTATTTACGGCATGGCTTAGTGAACAAATTCCTTTTAAAGTTGGGACACTTTAAAAACTGAATTGTAATTTTTTCATTCACTTGAAATTTTACTTAACAGACAAAAGGACAGAGAAAAGATTTTCAACATACTCCAAAAATATTTGGACAGAGGCATGTTTACCACAGGGTCACATCACCTTTTATTTTTATTATATTGTTGTCTTTTTTTGGGATTTATCTGATTCGTCTGATTCTCCACTTCATAATGTGCCATATATTTTCAGTAGGAAACAGATCTGGACAAAGGCAGGTCAGTTAAACACATGCATGCTGTGTCTACAAAGCCATGCTGTTGTAAATTGTGCAGATTGAGGCCTGGTCATCCTGCTAAATTGGGAAAAGATGATGTCTTGACAGCAACAGGTGTCTCTTCAAGATATCAATGTAGACCTCTTCATTGGTCAGTGGTACCTTCACATATCTGCAGATCAACCCCTGCTGTGGGCACTGATGCACACCCATGCCATCATAGATGCTGTTTTTTGCACTTTTCATTGTTAATGGTCTGGATGTCTTTCATCTTTGGCATGTAGAATCTGACGTCTCTGTTTCCAAACATCAAGCTGAAACTGGACTTGTCTGACACATTTTCATTGTCCAACTCCAAATAAGACTTGGCCCAAGGAACTCACTAGTGTTCATTCATTTAGGTCTCTCATATTTGAAGGATGCCTTCTCCCAACAGCAATTTTAAAATCTCTCCATAGATGTTCAATGGGATTTAGATCTAGACTCATTGCTGGCCACTTCAGAACTTGCCAGCATTTTGTTTCCATTCATTTCTGGGTGCTTTTTGAAGTATGTTTGAGGTCAGTGTTCTGCTGGAAGACCCATGACCTCAGACGCAAACCCAGCTTTTTAACACTGGGCCCTATATTGCAACCCAAAATCCTTTGGTAATCTTCAGATTTCATGACGCCTTGCACACCCAGTGCCAGAGGCAGCAAAATAACCCCAAAACATCTTTGAACCTCCACCATTTTTGACTGTAGGTACTGTGTTCTTTTCTTTGTAGGCCTCATTTTGTTTTCAGTAAACAGTAGAATGATGTGCTTTAACAAAAGGTTACATACATTTTAGCAACCTGCAGTCTAGCTTTTTTATGACTCTGTTTCAGCACTGGGGTCCTCCAGGGTCTCCTGCCACAGTATTTAATTTCATTCAAATGTTGACAGATAGTTCGCACTGACACTGAGGTACATGGAGCCTGCAGGGCAGCTTGAATATCTTTGGAACTTGATTGAGGCTGCTTATCCACCATCTGGACTATCCTTTGTTGCAAACTTTCATCATTTTTTTTCCTCCGTCCATGTCTGGGGAGATTAGCTATAGTGCCATGGGGTGTAAACTTCTTTATTATGTTGCGCACCGTGGGACAAAGAAACATCAAGATCTCTGGAGATGGACTTGTTAACTTGAGATTGTTAATATTTTTCCACAATTTTGGTTTTCAAGTCTTCAGACAGTTCTCTTCTCTTCTTTCTGTTCTCCATGATTAGTGTGGCACACACAGACACAAATGCAAAATTTAAAAAATAAAATTCTCTCCATTTTATCTGGTTTCATGTGTGATTTTTATAATGCTTACACCTGTTACTTGCCGCAGGTGAGTTTAAACGAGCATCAAATGCTTGAAACCAAGTTATTTACCCGCAATTTTGAAAAGGTGGCAATAATTTTGTCTGGTTTATTTTTAGTTTTGTGTGAAATTATATAAATTCTGGCTATTTTTCCTGTTTTTGTGTTGTTCTAATACACACAAAGGAAATGTGTAAAACAAAAGGTGTAATTGCAATATTTTTCTGGTAAATTTTCAGGGGTGCCAATACTTTCAACCATGAATATAGGCCCAGTCTGTAGATATTTTAGTTGTTTAATTTTATTCATCAATTTATTTACAGTACATTTATTAAGTTTAATTTTTCATTGGTTTTTATTCAACAATAACTGAATTATTAAAATTGTAACACATACAAGTTTAATAAAATCATTGAATTAATTCAGTTGTTGTCTTTGAAGAACCTAAGAGCCTATAAATGGTTCCCTGAAGAACCTAAAACTCTTTCAGATCCTGTTAAATAAAACAGTTCCTCAAAGAACCTTGTAAATTATCTTAAATTCCTCGGAGAACCACCCTTTTCAAAAGGGTACCTCAAGCTCCTTAAGGGGCTCAGCTGGTGTGGGAAGCTGAGGAACCCCAAAAGGTGCCTCAAGTATCCTTTAGTTTTTAGAGTGTACCCAGAATCACTGGGTACAATGTGGGGACACACCCTGGAGGAGCCGTGCTGGAGCTGGAGCTGTGTGATAGCTACACTACCAGTTGCCCCACTGTGTTGTCTAGTCATAAAATAATAATATTAATAAAAATTTTGATTCAGTGTTATTTTGAGGCATATTCATCAATGCTCAGCATCTTTCTAAAAAACAGACACAAGAGTAAATAATGGTGATTTGCAAGTTAGAAATAACAGCAACATTAGCCCCATAAACTGACTCATTTAATGTGGATTTAATAATTGTATATGAACATTAAAAATAAGTAATAAACATCTGCCTCCTATTCCAATTAGGTTTGATGGGAAAAAATCTATAAGGAATATAACATCAGCCTTGTCTTGAAACAGATATACAGGTGCTGGTCATAAAATTAGAATATCATGAAAAAGTATTTCAGTAATTCCATTGCATATTATACTTATTCATTTCACACAGACTGATATATTTCAAGTGTTTATTTATTTTAATTTGATGATTATAACTGACAACTGATGAAAACCCCAAATTCAGTATCTCGGAAAATTAGAATATTACTTAAGGCCAATACAAAAATATAAAAAGTATTTTAGAAATGCTGGCCAACTGAAAAGTATGAACATGAAAAATATGAGCATGTACAGCACTCCATACTTAGTGGCCTTCAGCTCTTCTGCATTGTTGGGTCTAGCGTATTGCATCTTCCTCTTCACAATACATAATAGGTTTTCTATGGCGTTAAGGCCAGGTGAGTTTGCTGGCCAATTAAGAACAGGGATACCATGCTCCTCAAACCAGGTACTGGTATCTTTGTCACTGTGTGCAGGTGCCAAGTCCTGATGAAAAATGAAATCTGCATCTCTATAAAGTTGGTCAGCAGCAGCAAGCATGAAGTGCTCTAAAACTTCCTGGTAGATGGCTGCTTTGACCTTGGACCTCAGAAAACACAATGGACCAAAACCAGCACATGACATAGCACCCAAACCATCACTGAGTGTGTAAACTTTACACTGGACCTCAAGCAACGTGGATTTTGTGCCTCTCCTCTCTTCCTCCAGACTCTGGGACCTTGATTTCCAAAGGAAATGCAAAAGCAAAATTTACTTAACTTTGGACCACTCAGCAGCGGTCCAGTCCTTTGTGGAAGCAAGACGCTTCTGACACTCTCTTGTTCAAGAGTGGCTTGACACAAGGAATGTGACAGCTGAAACCCATGTCTTGCATACGTCTCTGCGTGGTGGTTCTTGAAGCCCTGACTCCAGCTGCAGTCCAATCTTTGTTTAATCTCACCCACATTTTTGAATGGGTTTTGTTTCACAATTTTGTTTCACCTCTCCAGGGTGCGGTTATCTGAATTGCTTGTACACTTTTTTGTACCACATGTTTTCCTTCCTTTCGCCTCTCTATTAATGCGCTTGGACACAGAGCTCTGTGAAAAGCCAGCCTCTTTACAATGACCTTTTGTGTCTTGCCCTGCTTGTTTAAGGTGTCAATGGTCGTCTTTTAGACCACTGTCAAGACAGCAGTCTTCCCCATGATTGTGTAGCCTACAGAACAAGACTGAGGGGCCATTTAAAGGCCTTTGCAGGTGTTTTGAGTTAATTAGATGATTAGAGTGTGGCACCAGGTGTCTTCTATTGAACCCTTTCACAATATTCTAATTTTCTGAGATATTGAATTTGGGGCTTTCATTAGTTGTCAATTATAATCATCAGATTAAAAGAAATAAACACCTGAAATATATCAGTCTGTGTGTAATGAATGAGTATAATATACACGTTTCACTTTTTGAATGGAATTACTGGAATAAATCAACTTTTTCATGATATTCTAATTTTATGACCAGCACCTGTAATGTGGAAATGGAAAGTAAACTACAAAATTAGTAAATACAGAAAAAAAAAACAGCAGTGGGCTTTTCACTATATGCTTTTCATTAGCGTAAGTAGATATTTGAAATTATGTAAACTTTTTTTGTGTTAATAGATTGTTTAGGGCACATTCTTTTTAACTCTGAAGGTACAAAGTTCTTGAACTCATCCTGAGCATGTAGGTTTAGTGCCTCAACCTGACATACACTGTGTGTTTCGCACCTGGGGAGGAGGGGGACTTGTTGGACAACTGTCTCCAATATTTTGAATTTGAACTGCAGTACACATATTAAACACTTTGTCAGTTCTTACACATTACTCCTTTTTACTTAATATAAATACAACTAACTGAATAGCATGTATAGACAATAGAAAAGAAATCATATCCCATATGAAATGTTACAACATTTGTATGACTTACAATGACTTACAATTAAATACATACCAGTGAAAATTATAATCAATATACATGTACATGTGTGAATGGGGGGAGTGAGAGCCTTTTCATGTTCTTCCAGAGTAAGCTCCAGTCCATTTTTCAACCCAAGAAAGAAAGCAGCTCCTTTTCTCATAGTTTAGCACCCTCACCCATTTTGAGTGATGTGTTAAGGATTTGCTATGGATATTTTTCCACGAAGTGTAGGCAACAAGTCTGAGAGAGTGTGAAAGTTACATACTGGTGGATAGGGAAAATAGGGAAAGATGAATGGATGCTGAGAGAAGGGTGATGGAGAACATTATGCCTCTCGTAGCCTGACAAACTGCTATTGTGCGATTGAGTGATTATTGCAGCTGACCCTAAATCTAATGAGACTATACTACAATTGTGGAGCTGACAAGGCTCATTTGATTGATCCTCAGCTATGCCTCATCTCAGAAACTATGTTTTTTCTTTGCCTATTGACTTAAATTCTTGTAGTAACAGAAAGGAATGCACGAAAGATGAAAAAATAGAATAATTTTGTCATCTATAATCTTTAAGATTATTCTCACTAAAGGGCATTTTAAGGAGAAAATAAACTATAGATTTAAAAATAAACCTAACTCCCACTTTTTATATACAGTGCCCTCCATAATTATTGGCACCCCTATTTAAAATGTGTTAAAAGCCTTAAAATAAATTAATTTATTATTGCAGAAGCATAATCTCACTTTGAATTTTTTTTCAACTCAGATGATAAATAATTAAAATAAATAATTTTTTCCCATAAAATGACCTGTTCCTTAATTATTGGCATATTTGAACCATTTATGTCATTTCTACTGTAGTGTATAAAGTGGATCCAAGTATCTAGGAATCTTTAATTAGTAATTCATCACTTCCTGTTTCCCTGGAGTATAAATATGGCATTACACAGAGGCCTATTTCTCTTACTCACTCTTAAACAAGGGAAAGACAAGAGAACACACTATTCAAGTAAGACATATGGAACTGTGACAAACAAGCCTGGAATATGACGCAGATGTATCTTGCCACCACTCACAGTGAGTATGGATGGTAAGAGAAGTAAAAAGTTATCCAAAGCTCACTGTAAGAGAATGGAATCAAATGGTAGCATCTTGGGGTTACGAGGTCTCCCAAACAACCATCAGATGCTATCTACATGCTAACAAGCTGTTTGGGAAGCATGCACGGAGAAAGCCTTTTCTGAGTAAGCATAAATGGGTGTAGTTTTCCAAGCGTTACAGGGATTTTAATGGGGACCGTGTGCTTTGGTCAGATGAGACCAAGATAGAGCTTTTTGACAACAAACACTCTAAGTGGGTCTGGCGTAACACCGAGAATGAGTACACAGAAAAACACCTCATGCCTACTGTTAATTATGGGGGAGGATCGATGATGCTGTGGGCTTGTTTCTCCTCCAAAGGACCTGGGAACCTTGGTACTTGGTAAAGTACTTGATACATGGGATCATGAACTCTTTGAAATATCAGGACATTTTGAATCAGAATCTGGTGGCCTCTGCCCGAAAGCTGAAGATGGGTCTTTACTGGGTCTTTCAGGAGTATAATGAGCCTAAACATGTGGCCAAATCCACTCAAAAATGATTCACAAGGCACAAAATCAAGCTCAAGGCTCAAGGCTCAACCCAATAGAAAACCTGTGGGGTGAGCTGAAGAGGAGAGTGCATAGGAGGAGACCCAGGAATCTCTTTCTGTATTCTCCCATATTGTGAAATAGTTAAAGAAGAAGATTAAGTGCTGTCTTGCTGACAAAAGGAGGTTGTACAAAGTACTAACACCGGAAAGAAAGATTTATTTCTTAATGTGTGATTTGATTTAATTAATTAATTTATTTTTTTCCCAACCAAATAAAGGCACTTGGCGGCACGGTGGTGCAGCAGGTAGTGTCGCAGTCACACAGCTCAAGGGACCTGGAGATTGTGGGTTCAATTCCCACTCTGGGTGACTGTCTGTGAGGAGTTGGTGTGTTCTAACAGTAGCTGCTCAGTTAACAGAACATATTCAATCATGTGATCTGTTTGAGGTCTTCCAATCAGGTTTTAGGAGGAATCACAGCACTGAAACTGCTCTTGTTAGGGTTGTCAATGACTTGCTGATGTCAGCTGACCAAGGACTGCTGAGTCTTCTTGTACTGTTGGACCTTACTGCAGCCTTTGATACAGTGTGTCATAGCCTTTTACTAACTCGGCTCAAAAACATAGTTGGCATAACTGGTACTGCATTAGCCTGGTTTAAATCGTATCTTTCTGGTAGGCAGCAGTTTGTTTCAATGGGAAGTTTTCGATCTGACACATGCTCCTTGTCACATGGTGTCCCCCAGGGCTCTGTTCTTGGGCCCCTGCTTTTTATTTTGTACATCCTTCCTCTTGGTGACATCATTAGACATCATGGGCTGCAGTTTCACTGTTTTGCTGATGATGTCCAGATATATATTTGTACAAAACCTTCCCACAGCTTCCTGAGCTTAAATAATAAAAAATCTGAAGCCATCATAATTGCTTCTCCTGCAACAGTCAGGAGGCTTAGTGACAGTACTGTTTGTATCCCTGGTTTTGTTGTCTCTACCTCATCACTAGTGAGAAATCTCGGAGTAATGTTTGATTCTACATTATCGTTTGACTCACATATTAACAACACATGTAGGACAGCCTTCTACCATCTTAAAAATATCTCTAGGATTCGCCCTTTTCTCTCTCTCACTGCTGCCGAGACCATAGTCCATGCATTTGTCACTTCCAGACTTGACTACTGCAATGCTCTGTTGTGTGGCCTCCCTGCTCGGGCTTTGAGTAGGCTGCAGTATGTCCAGAACTCTGCTGCTAGGGTGCTGACCCATACAAGATCTTGGGAGCATATTACTCCAGTCCTAAGTCGTCTTCATTGGCTTCCAGTGAAGTACCGAATACAGTACAAATTGCTCGTGTTGGTGTTTAAATCCTTGCATGACCTTGCCCCTTCTTACCTAAGTAGTCTACTGAAACCATACTCTCCAGTGCGCACTCTTCGGTCCTCAAGCCTCCATTTGCTTGAGGTCCCACATTTTAAGCTAAGCACCTCTGGAAATAGAGCATTTTGTGTTGCGGGTCCAAAGCTGTGGAATAGTCTTCCTGACGAACTGCGAGCTTGTTCATCTGTAGATGTTTTTAAAACCAGACTAAAAACTCATCTTTTTAAACTAGCATATGGATGATACTATGTATATGTCTTCTGGTCATTTTATGTTTGTATGTGCATTTACCTTTTATTGACTTTCTTCTTTTTTTTACTTTTTATTTTCACTTTTATTTTATTTTTTATTTTTTATTTTTATTTTCTATTGTACAGTGTCCTTGGGTCACTTGAAAGGCGCTTTCAAATAAAAATGTATTATTATATTATTATTATTATATGTGGAACTACTGTGTTCTGACTTTCAGGATGCTACCGAACGTATATAAACTTGTTGCTCACAACTTCCTCTGGTGTTAGGCAGTTCCTTAGGGATGTATGAACGATTCGCACTGGCAAATAAACTGTGTGTTAGTAGAGATAAATAAATATATATATAAATATATATATATCTATATAATATGTTTCAAGTGACTGGACTTCCCTGGAAACTGCAGTGTCCTGATGTGTTGACTAAGCCCCAAAGATAATTGTGTATCATAAAACATTTGCAAAGGAGCGCAATGTATTTGTGAGGGAACGCAAAACTTTTTCAGAGGGAACGCAATTGTGTTTGTGAGGGAACACAAATATTTGCGAGAGAACGCAAAGTATTTGTGAGGGAACGCAAAATCAATAGTCATTTTTTTCATTTTTCCCCCAGTCCCTTTAGGGGCCGTAAATACTGTACCACTGACATGATATGCATACATTTTAATATGGAATGGAAATTCAACGTATGTTCCTAATTGTCAGTGCTGGCTTTGTCTGAGGTATTTATTAAGAGCTAGTTTACTCTTACTGAAGACCTCATGTGTTTACACCAGGCTGAGTGACTTGTGTGCTACCCATAATTAGAGGTGTGAAGCTAAATTTTCACCAGAAGGTCAGGCTGAAACTGAGGACTGAAGTGAGTAAGGCCAGGTCACAAAGGTTACGGGGACTTGCCAGGATGCTAAATGTAATGTTTTGGGTTTATAGTGGCAGTGGCATTACAGATGTTTTGAAAGAAAAAAATACTATTGGTTTCAGGTTTTTATATCACCACTGTTGAATGTGCACAGACTTTAAACCTGCTGACAACTCTACATGAGATTCCATCATGCTATTGTAAAAAATATAGTCATGAATGGACTCAGGAATAATAAAACAAAAATTGCCACCTATCTTAATATGCTACACATCACTAAATACATCCTGTAACATGTGCATAAGTGGTCACTGCATTGGTGACTTGAATATGTGTTAAGGCACTATTAATATGGAGGTGCATACTGTTTTTGCGAAAAAAAAAACAGAGAGAAATTGGCTGCCATTAAGGCAATGACTGGAATTCATGGTTTTTTAGGAAGACAATAACATGACCTATTCTGCACATGCAACAAAAGCAATGTGTGTGCTTGATTGATAAGGCCAGGTCTCTCCAATGCATTATGAACAGAAGAATCAGATGATAATTAAGTTTTATCAAAATAAATGGGCAAAAATTCCACTTGCAAATCTATAGCAATTTGTATCCTCATTTCAAAGATAATTAAAATACATAATTAAAAGTAAAGCAGAAGTAATTATAATCACACACAGGATAAGATCTAATATATCCTATGCCAATCCATTAGAGCTTTTACATAGGGCCCACCACACTCACTTCCTACCTGCAGCTGAATTGTTCTTATACCTCAACACTAAGGTTGCTATGGCTTTTTATGATCCAGTCAGAAACCAGCTATCCTTAACATCTACGGTTACTCATTGGACCCAGCATATGAGTACCCAAACCACCCGCTGCATCACTATCTCTCCACAGGAGTCATCCGGTAGGCACTTCTCCTTGTCTGTTTTTTACTGAATTAAACCCCCGACACCTACAGAAAGCTCAACAGTGATGTCTGGCATCCCAAACCCTTCCCACTCCTAGCCAGCTATACAGTCCTACCTTACCCTTTACCATCAACAACCATAAATCCACACCAGCTTCCCTGGTGACTAATGCGATACATAGCCCCACTGGCACCTTTAATGAATGCTCAGTGCCAACAGTTCCATGTAAACTTTACATGTTACAGCACCAAAAACCACAGTAACGCCTCTACAGTGCATACCCCAAGTAATATCACTAGACCTAGCAGCTGTTTCTGATAACTCCCTCACAGCTGCCCTTAGTTTCTGGCCCTTGATGCTGAACTGCACAAGCAAGGATGTGGCAGACTTGGCTACAAATACACTAACACCTATCTCCACCGGTCTGCCACTCGCGTTCCTTCACCTCAGCTGCCAAGTCCATGTACTTCAGCTTCTTCTTTTCGAATGCTTCATCTATTGTATCCTCAAATGGAACTGTTAACTCTATGAAATAATCTATCCATTTGCTTTCAAAGTAGAGTACCATAAACATACCTCTGTCCCAACAGTATTTTGAGTGTGTTACAGAAGTTAAAAGAACGTTTGGTTTATATTTCTTTATGCAGTAAATAAAAATATAATTTTAATAAAGGTATTTTTTTTACATATTATTTAGAAATACCTTGAAAGTTCTTTACCAAAAAACAGCAACAATTTGAAGGATCCTCATCTACACTTCAGCTAAAACAAATGGAAGAAATGTACCCAGAAATCAAAATGACTATAACATTTCTTTACCCAGTCAGAAACAAGTATAAACATGAAACATATTCACCCATAAGAGAATATAATATTTCTTGCCCTGACTAGAACAGTGTCTCCTGGACCTACCACTGGAGCTATGCCTGGTGTAGTGTAAGTGCAGTGCCCATCAAGCACAGGGTGGGGGTAAAATGGCCCCTGAAGGCATGTACTGTACCTCCACGCAATGAAAACTGAATCTTGGCACATAACCTCACTCGTGGGAAAAGCTGGAACTTGTGCAGCAGTTTGGAAAATACCAGCTAGGTATAGTTGGGCTCACCTCTACACCCAGTGTGACCTCTGCAAAAAGATACCACAATAGGGGATCATCTCTCTCTTACTCAGTGTGTCAGGATATGCACAAGATCCATCTGGCAAAAACATGAAATTACTTAGAAATTAATAAATGTTTGAAGACTCTTTTTGCCCAGAAAGTCGAAAGAATATTGCATTTCTTCACACAGAAACCAGCAAGAGTTTTACTTCAGAAATCAGAAAATGTGTTTTTTCTCCCCAGAAAAAAAAGGATGTGAGAATCATTTCCATGAAATATGAGGAATACTGTGCAATTCCTATTAGATCAAACCAGGAAGAGCATATCTATTTTCTTGTTATTAAAAAACATTACATATGTATATATATACATTACATATATGTTATTTTAATAAACATCAGTATCAAGTCCACAACTCCTTCATCCATAAATCATCAATAAAATAAACCTTCCTTCTCCCAAAAATGATGAAGAACATGAAATTTCATCACCCAGACATGCAAGAATTTACAAGAGTTTATAGGCTCCATGCCCAAAATTAAGAAAATAATTTATACTGTATGCTCAGAAACTAAAACGTACTTGAACGTGCTTTGCTAGAAATTAGCAAAAACTAAAACTCAAGCATAGAATCACCAAGAACGTTAAAAATTCATAGAATTTAAAATCTCATAGAAATGAGCAAAAAGTAAAATTCACTTAAACGTGCCAGTACTTTTTTCATTTAGGCAATCTCTCCACCAGCCTTAATGGCATCTATCCCTTTAAGAGGTGCTAATTCCTGTTTTGTAATTGAGCGCAGGAAAACTCCCCAAAGTCTCTTCCTCTTCCTCTTCCCCCAAAGTCTCTTCAGGTATCACTGTCAGGTGAGACCTGACAGTGCTGAGTGTAGTGAGGGCGAGCCTCGATGCTGAAGATGAACAGGCCACAAGGCTGGATTAGTGGGGGGCGTATGCACGAGCATGACATCACCAATATGTGGGAGTGGCCGAGAGAGAAAAAGAGAGAGAGAGAGAGAGAGAGAGAGAGAGACGTGCATGACATCATTCTTACTTTCCCAGCTGTGGTGGTTTTCTCTGGTTTCACTGAGCTTAGGCTGGACGAGAACAGGTCCACTGATACACGCACACACACGCACGCACGCACACACACACACACACACCGCTTGGAGGATTTTAAAACCATTTATTCAGCCTACTTGGATCTGCGGCGGGAAGGCACGAGCGCACGGGATTATGATTTCCTTTCTTTCCGTTTACAGCATAAAGATGTAAGGGTGCTTTCCTGTGTACAGTAACGTGCATGAAGAAAAGCCGAGAGAAGCGCAAAAGCGCGGACCCTGAAAAGGTAAGCGCGAAAACGGGCTAATCAACTGCAGCAAGTGCGCGCGGTGGTGGGTTTTCATATTTAATTGAACTAGGCATTGGCAGTTCGCGCGTTTCACTTGTGTCTCATTCAGGACTTTCCGTGTTTTCTGTATTGTTCGAAGAGTTTCAGGGTAGTGGGTTGTGTGTTTGAAACGTGCATTCAAACAACGCAACATATAATGTGTACTAAGGTGTAGCAGATGATACAGTACTTATTGTGATATGTATAGCGCGTGTTATGTATACTTTTAATATGATGCTCCATATCACACTCTAATTCTCAATTAGAGTGTTAAAATTTTCAGTGCAGTGTTTAGTCCTCAGTTGGCATTGATGCACTGTGGTGACTATATTGCAATGTGATGGACAGAACTTACAGAAAATTTTACCACACTATAGAGTGGTTGAGTTGATCATGGCTTTAACGCTGCGCATGTTACGGTGTATAAAACAATGCTTCAGGATATAGTGCCTAATAGGCATGGGGCTAGTATCCCTTTGCAAACTATGAAAATGCAACTGACGAGCGTCGCGTCGTCTTGAAAGTGCAGCATCCCTACACACGCGATATACTCTCCTGAAAATCTCTGCCTCCCTCTATCCCCCATATATATATATATATATATATATATATATATATATATATATATATATGCATTTAAAGAAAAGATAAGGAATCCCTGAAATCATTTGCCGACTCGCTCGCATCTTCCTTTGTTTTGTGTGAGATAGATTGGTTGAAAATAAACCAGTTGCACCGTTTTGCTTGAAGGAGTGGCCGCAGCTTTTATTATTGGGGAAGAAGGGAGGAGGGAGTGGGTGGTTTGCATCACATGCATCACTTACTTTTGCCTCTTAAAATAATTTAATTCAGCAGCCGTGATGCTGGTTGTCTGCGCGCGTGTATAACGATTAAAACACCAAAGGAAGCATTAACCCGCGGTTTTAGAGAGATAGACAGCCGCAGTGGGCATGGAAGTTGTGCTGAAGGATGGAGGTGAAGAATGATGGAGCTCCGCGTACGCGAACGCTCTTCTCTTCACGCGTTATGTTCGGGTCTTGAGAATTATGATGTGTGAAGCACAGCTCCGTTTTTTCTGTGGTGTTATGGGTTGTTGGGGATGAACGCCCCTCATATATATTAAATATCTATCTATCTATCTATCTATCTATCTATCTATCTATCTATAGTTACATACAAATGCACACACGCGCACACCCATAGGCGCCCTCTTGCACACCGTTCATATATTTCTGATCTTTCATTCTATCGCATTTGGACGTGTGTTTGTGTGTGTGTGTGTGTGGGGTGGGGGGTGGTATTCAGTCCCATTCCCACTGGTGTATAAGAGCATGATATACATGATGTACCTAGATATCTGCCTTTACAAATATTTTTGGAAGAATGAAGTCACTAAAATTCAGGTATTTTAATATGACGCAACTGTTGCAACAAGTTAGTTTGTGAAATTCCTCCCCTCCTTATTATTCCATGATCTGTTTTGAGTGGTATTATTAAAAACTGGAACATGTGTAGGAACTGCAGCAGCTCAGCCACGACTTGGCACAGAGTAGGGTTGCCAAGTGCTGGTGCACAGAGTAAGTAAAAGAGAACTCTGGTATTAACATCAGCACATAAACTGTGCACCAGGTTCATGGCATGTGCTTCCATGGCCGAGCACCTGCATGCAAGCCTTACATCACCAAACACATTGCCAATCATCAGACGTAGTAGGGTAAAGCACACTGCCACTGGACTCTGGAGTAGTGGAAATGGGTTGTGTGGAGTGATGAATCACACTTCTCTATATGAAAGTCCAATAGACAAGTCTAAGCTTGGTAAATGGCAAGGGATTGTTGCCTGCTTGACTGCATTGTGCCAACTACAAAGTAGGTGGAGGAAGAATAAATCCATGGGGTTATTTTTCAGGGGGTGGCCTATAGGCACCTTAGTTTTAGTGGAGGCAAAATGTAATACTTCATGATATCAAGATATTTTATACAATTGTATGCTTCCACTTTTGTGGAAAGAGTTGGGGATGGCCTGATGCTGTTCAAGGAATTTCCAGGCATATTTGGGTGAGTGTGGTGTGAAAACTTTAAGGGCCTGCACAGATCTCCGATCTCAACCCCTTTATACTTCTTTGGGATGAATTCAAACAGTAATTATGAGACATGCCCTCTCATCCAAAATCAGTATCTGACCTAGTTTGGCCCAAATGTATTTATGCTCATTCCAAACCTACCTGACCAATGTGATTTTTCCACCACAAAGACACACACTCATGTGAAACAAGACACATTCAGCAGTCATCTCTCTGTGAAATATAATATGTGTGTAAATATTGTAGAGTTCTGAGCAGTTTTGCTGATATTGTGAACTAACCAACGCTGAGCTGAAGCTCTGGCTAACGCGCATGGTGTCATACCAAACACAGCCCCAGAAACACACACAAACAGAGCATGTTCCTGTCTTATTTCCTATTATTCAGCTATTGTTCACAATGAAGAAATTGAAGAACCTACTGTTCCTTGGTTCCAGCTGGGTAAAACAATTTTTGGTTTGCAAACCAGTTTATGTCAGTGGAAACAGGCAGCATGATTCCAAATTTAGTTCACAAACTGAAACATGAAATATGGCTGAACTAGTGCCACCTTAAGCTGTCTCTGTAAAATATGGCTGAACTAACAGTTCCTACACACACATGTGCGTTTCAACATTAGGAGTCAGTCAGTAAGCGAAAATGCCTCTTCTAGGCCGACCCAGTAAGCAGTCCGGCACATAGAACATAGAAAACCATGTACATTAAAATAATTAAAAAGCAGAAAAAAACACTTTAAAAATAAAATAAGGGAATAAAATAGAAATAAGAACATAGAAAATGATAAATATTAAAATAATTAAAAGGCAAAAAAGATAGTTTAAATCAATTTAAAATAATTCAAAAGGCTCAAAAGTAGATA
Organism: Hoplias malabaricus; assembly: GCF_029633855.1. Lineage (NCBI taxonomy): Eukaryota > Metazoa > Chordata > Actinopteri > Characiformes > Erythrinidae > Hoplias > Hoplias malabaricus. The sequence goes on along the minus strand of NC_089815.1, from coordinate 13,102,211 downwards.
ACGTTAACAATTGACCTTGCATGACCTTGCAGTAAACAATAAATTAAATGATCTACTTAAAAGCTAAACAGAAGAGATGGATTTTAGTCTCTCTTTAAATGTGCCTAAATTATTTAGTTCTCTTAGACCTTCAGGAATGTAATTGTAGACTTTGTGGGCATAATAAGGAAACACTGCCTCTGAACTGTAACCTGCAACTGATATACTACTGATCTAAAAATTAATGATGATAAGTTGGCTGAACGTGAGTTGAGCAAAATTACTTGCTTTGTGCAAGAAGCATCATCTAGTGAGAATTATGTGTCAGTACTGGCTTCCTATTGTAAACAAGTTTTTTTTTTACCTCAGAGGTGCACTATATGAAGGTGAAAACAAGATGGCATTCAGAATTTGTGCTCACATTGGTTATATACTGCGCTTCTGCGTATCAATAGGCCAAAGAGGCCTGGCACGTCCAGTGTTAAGACATAAACAAATGGATTAAGTGAGGTAGGAGCACAGGAAAATGAGTTGGTGTGTGCTTGTGTTTGTGTGAGAGAGAACAAGGAGCGGAAGGAGGGGTAAAAGATTTTCATTTATTTAATGAAAGATTTAATGAAAAATTCTGAATAAATAACATGTAATCTTCTGAACTCAACAATAGCAATGCTTTTTTAAAAGCCTTATTACGTCATTAGGCTAAGAGTGAACGACAGGATGAAGCTGTGATTAAATTTTGTGGCCAGGAAAATGTGGCCAATATTTAACATGCTAAAAATTTGTAGATTAATCATGTACATTAACACATTATGTTAAATAGTATTATGATTCTTTCCTGTTATGTTTAAAAAGGTGCCATGTCCTTGATCTGTAACCCTTTTACAAGTGATATACACCATTTTTGTGCAGACAATCTATATGCTGCTTGTTGATTGGAATGTTCCTCACTAAGACTGTACATTAGAGATTATAGGTAAACTAAACCCAGGTGATCAATTACCACAACAAATATTCTGAGTAGTAGGCTGAGGCTTGTGATTGTTTAGGTAGCATAAAAGCCCTCAGCACTGCATAATCAATGCCACTGCAGTTAAACATCAACAAGCATGGTTCATTAACTCTGAAATCTAACTAAAAGTTCTCTTTTGAATGAAATGACATCATTGATGCTAAAACTGAATTAACCTGATGTTTAATTAACTGTAATAGTACCATAATCTTTTTGTATAAATAAAATAAGGCTGGGCTTCTGGAACTTCTAGAAAACTAAAGTTACAATGTGCATGCACATATCTGAAGTCACTTACAGTTTTATGCATGTTCCACATATAGGCTAATGCAGTACTGGGTGTCTTGCTCAAGGAGTGTCATAGCGAGGGTTTCCAGTCTAATCTCAGAATTAAAACCAAGCCTGCTGTGGGGAAGGCTGTGGTATTACCCACCACACTATACTAACCTATATTATTGAATTGTTAAAAAATATATTTTACTTACTCTAATACTTTTGAACATGTTAACACAATAATATTTAAAGTAGGTACATAGGTGAATAGTGACAATAGAGGCCCACGTGTTACCCAGGCGTGGCCCAGGTGCCACGCATTATCATCTTCTAAATCATGCACATAGTCTTACCAGCTTGAGCATGCCTTGTAAAAGTAAAGCTTGGTACCAATTCATTTTTGAATTCAAAATTTTGGTTTTATCGTCTTTGATTCTGGGATATTGTGTCTTTTGCATGTTTATTTGGGAGATTCAACAGATTAAATAAAATTTTCTTTCATTGCAAATAATACACAGAGATATAATAAGAATAGTACATCCTAGACTGATTCATTTCACATAAATCAATCTGTATAGTGCTTTTTCAGTTGCAATGGAGCAGGCACACCTAAGCCTAATGTCCCTGTGACCAGTGCCAGGTGTCAAATAGCTGGGCATAAAGCCCCTGGAACTGGGCTGTGGAGCTGTGGAACTCTTTACTCTGATAAAGCTTTGGAATGAGTTGAAATGGTCGTCCAACATCAGTACTTGTCCTCACTTATGTTCTAAAGTCCTAAAACTGTACCTTGGATATGGAGAAATACAGGGGTTGGACAATTAAACTGAAACACCTGTCATTTTAGTGTGGGAGGTTTCATGGTTGAATTGGACCAGCCTGGTGGCCAATCTTCATTAATTGCACAATGCACCAGTAAGAGCAGAGTGTGAAGGTTCAATTAGCAGGGTAAGAGCACAGTTTTGCTCAAAATATTGCAATGCACACCACATTATGGGTGACAAACCAGAGTTCAAAAGAAGACAAATTGTTGGTGCACATCTTGCTGGCGCATCTGTGACCAAGACAGCAAGTCTTTGTGATGTATCAAGAGCCACAGTATACAGGGTAATGTCAGCATACCACCAAGAAGGACGAAAAACATCCAACAGGATTAACTGTGGACGCAAGAGGAAGCTGTCTGAAAGGGATGGTCGGGTGCTAACCCGGATTGTATCCAAAAAACATAAAACCACGGCTGCCCAAATCACGGCAGAATTAAATGTGCACCTCAACTCTCCTATTTCCACCAAAACTGTCCGTCTGGAGCTCCACAGGGTCAATATATACGGCCAGGCTGCTATAGCCAAACCTTAGGTCACTCATGCCAATGCCAAATGTCGGTTTCAATGGTGTAAGGAAATCTTGGGCTGTGGACAATGTGAAACATGTATTGTTCTCTGATGAGTCCACCTTTACGGTTTTCCCCACATCCGTGAGAGTTACGGAGTGGAGAAGCCCCAAAGAAGAATACCACCCAGACTGTTGCATGCCCAGAGTGAAGCATGGGGGTGGATCAGAGATGGTTTGGGCTGCCATATCATGGCATTCCCTTGGCCCAATATTTGTGCTAGATGGGTGCGTAACTGCCAAGGACTACCGAACCATTCTGGAGGACCATGTGCATCCAATGGTTCAAACATTGTATCCTGAAGGTGGTGCCGTGTATCAGGATGACAATGCACCAATACATACAGCAAGACTGCAGAAAGATTGGTTTGATGAACATGAAAGTGAAGTTGAACATCTCCCATGGCCTGCACAGTCACCAGATCTAAATATTATTAAGCCACTTTGGGGTGTTTTGGAGGAGCAAGTCAGGAAACGTTTTCCTCCATCAGCATCACGTAGTGATCTGGCCACTATACTGCAAGAAGAATGGTTTAAAATCCCTCTGACCACTGTGCAGGACTTATATATGTCATTCCCAAGACGAATTGATGCTGTATTGGCCGCAAAAGGAGGCCCTACACCATACTAATAAATTACTGTGGTCTAAAACCAGGTGTTTCAGTTTCATTGTCCAACCCCTGTATATTACTGTTGATTTCTTGAAAACCAGAAATCAAGTCTTCTGAAAAGAATTACATATAATAACAAAACAACTATAACATATTTAGCTTTGGGGTATTTGTGTAATATTTTTTTTTCAATGTACTCTAATAAAAATAAAGGTGCTACAAAGGGTTCTTTGAGAGATGACATAGAGGAAGCACTTTTGGTTACATAAGGAACCATGTTTGTTTAAAGGATGTGTGTATATGAAAAAATCTTTTAAAGGTTTAAAAATTCATGATTTGATCTTGAGATTCTTTTAAACATTTATGTATTACACTTAAATGTATTAGCAAAAATATAGTTTTTATGGAATCAAAACGGGTACCACGAAAGTGAATATTTGTGAGTTCTTTTTTTCATGAGGCTGAACAATCAATAACTTAATGTTTTTTAACTTGAAATTTAACAAATTTTGAATCTCTGCACACACGTTTAGCAAGAAAGGTCCGAGAACTATAACAGAGATCTTCTACAAATATAGTAGTATAACATATTTTTGTGCCATATAGAACATTTTAAAAGCTTAACCATCACTGTTGTACAAAAGAATCATAACACCATGAAAAGAAATTGCATTGAAAACATTCTGTAGAGAACCACCTCTTTTATTAAAGTACCCTATATATGAACTTGAAAGCTTTCAGTCACATTCTGTCTCCTCATTTTTGTACACTTGACCAGACATGTGTACCACATGCTGAAGTGTCCAGAGGCAAGAGGCGCTGAGCTTAGCATCACTTTTATACTCTTGTGGTGTCCCTCTGAGTTTCTTTGTACTCCTCTAGGTGGCCAGCCCTAAACACAATTAGTCTGTATGTAGGGAACAAACCATGGTCATGCTGAAAGGAGTGAGCATTTTCATTAGCTGCTTTAGAGTTTTGTGTCCATTTATTCACAGTCTTTAAGGATGACCAAAAATGATATAGTATACCCAATGTATACCAACCTAATGTAGGCTTTGCAATGTGAGCTATACAAAACTGTGATCCTACAAATGAATGGGGTATAGATCCAATGATTTGGAAGCCAGATCATCAAGATCCAAAGGTGATTGCATCTTAAGTCCTTGCATCCTTGTGAGTGATTTCCCCTTTGTAAATGAATGGAAATGAATTAATTGCAAAGTTTTCCTTTACTTATAACATATGCTATCTCCATGGTAACATTTACATATATATAATCATCATTCGCATACCAGTACTATTTTTACCAGTCCAGTGAAACTCTATATGACACTATGTTTTCAATGGCAGCATTTAAACACCATATTATCAAACTTGTAAAATGAACTCCAGCAACACAAACATCACATTCTTCAGTCATTTGCTATCTTACAATCTATGCAAAATATAACTATTATTAAACTGGGCTTTACACATCATGGTATGCTGTCAGATATTGTAAATGTGAGGTCATGTTTTTCCCTTTCTATACACAAATACTGTTTGAAGACCTAATTAATTGCTGTGGAGTAGCTGCACATGAGCCTAAGAGTTGGCTAGAGGGCTAAATCCCTCCTGCATCCCACCCCTCCAGGACTTGGCTGTGGAGCAGTGCAAGCATATTCTATACATGCTCCACTGAACACTTCTAATATGAGTTGGAGTGTTATTTGTGACCTAATTGGCCAACACTGTCTTCAGTCAGGCTCTTATGGCTGAGGAATAAAAACCTACACTTCATTATACAGTGTAAAGTATTCATAGAAAAGCAGAAGCTGTTCCTGCAGCACTAGCAGGACAAACTCTATTAATACCCTAGATTTAAGAAAAAACAAGCTTTTCATCTTAGGGAAATGTATTCATCCAGTCAATAAGGGCTGCGGTGGGGGTGAGGAGTGCAAAAGGAAGATGCAATTATCTCAGGGAGATGTTCCATATGATCTCAACAGATTGCCTTAATTGATGCTAGTGACATTTGTCAGTGAGTAGCAGTCCCTTCTGTATGAGTACGAAGAATGAATGAGCTCCATGTTTTTTAGGAGTTACACCATTGTATCAGGAAAGATATTTTCATCAGCCTTTGATGAAGCCTTTTAAAGCTTGAATACTTTATTGTGTTATATCTCCATTGATCAGTAGAACATTCCTTGTTACAAAAGATATTTTTCATGAAATTTAGCAAAGGGAGAAACATAATTTGTGACTGTCAAAGTTGAAGAAAGGCTAGGAAAATGGATGTTAGAAGACCAATATTTGAACAGAAAGAAGCGTGAAGAGATCACCACTGCAACATGTTCTCACTCTGTGAACTGGTGATTCATTGTAAAGGTCAATGAAGCAGGTCAGAATGAGAGAGAGAGCAAGAGAGAGATACAAACAAAGACAGAGTGGAAAAGAAAAAGTCAAAGACCAATAAGAACAGAGAAAGAATAAAACAAACAGAAGAAAGTGGAAAAAGAAAGAGATGACAAAGTGTGTAAGTGTGTGTATGTGTGTGAGAGAAAGAGAGAGAGAGATCTGTACAGTGATGGAAAGACAGAAATGCAGATTTGAAGGAACAGAGGAGCAGAGGAATAGAGGAACAGTATGCCAAAAATAATATAAATTAAAGGAGGGAGCGAGCAGTGGTGAATGAGGAAAGTAAGAACAAAAACAGAACAAGAAAAAAAAGAGACCAAAGGGGAGAGAGAGAGAGATACTGCAATGGACAAGGAGATAAAAAGAAAGAAAAGGAGATGAAGAAACAGAAAGGAGCAGAGGAACAGAAGGAAGGGCAAAAAGAGTAAAAATTAAAGGAGGGTGTGAGCAATAGTGAAATGGGAGAGAAGGAGTGAAGTAAGGGCAAATACAGAACATGAAAATGAACCGGAATATAGAGAGAGAGTCTCATTATGCTCTGCAAAATGTAAATAAAAACAATGCAATGATTGGAAACGCGGGGCGGACTGACGGAGGCGGACTCTCATGCTAAAACACAGTAACTTTATTAACAAAATATAACGAAACTAAGACAGACAAAACGAGGGAAAGCAGAAACAGATAGACTTGGGGTTAAATGACAATGAAGAAACAAAACAAAGACAGGGGAAATGAAGCGAGGAACAGACAGACTGAAGGTAGCAAACGAATTGAAGACAGACAGACATGGAAACCATGAAGCTTAACAGTATAAATGACCGACAAACAGGAAGTGACACAAGGGAACTTAAATACATGACACAGACAAGACATACCTGGAACAGATAACGAGGAGGACGGATTACCAACAAGACTGACGAGGACGAGGGCGGAGACACGAACAATAACAAACAGAGCCATGTGCTAAGAGATCACATGGCGGAGAAAACAGACGACAGGACAAGGGCGTGACAAATATGCAGATAATTAAAAATAATATATACATATTAATTATACAATTTAAATAATACACAAAATATATAAATTCACATAAAGTAGTGCAAAAAAATATTATATTATATATAATAATATAATAATATTATTTTGATTGATTTAGAATATGATACCCTCAACATATTTAAAAAAATTGCATGGCATGTTTAAACCCTAAAAAATCTTAACAAATGCAATAGGGTCCTATACATTGCACACATAAACCCTGTATAGAGAAAGATTGGCACAAAACAATTTCAGGGAAAAAGGCATAGCAAAAACATAGAAAGAGAAAGGGAGAGAGACAGGGAAAAGGGCTACAGAGTTTGAGAGAGAGAGAAATAGAAGAAGACAGATTAAGAGAAAGGGTTGACAGAGAATGAAAAGAGAACCAGAATAGAATGAAGGATTGAGAGGAACAGAGAAAGAGAGAGAATGTGAGAGAGAGACGCAGGAAGCCTGCATGTGGCCTTGGCTTGAATTTACCCTGTGGGGAAAACCTTCTTCAGCTTTTCAAATACAATTATGATATCACATCCTGATATTTGAATCAATGTGTTTATGAATAATCTATTAACCTGCTATGGCTCCCTTGATGTGCATGTCTCAAAACTGATCTACTTTATTCAATAAAATTTTAGGTACTGAGTGCTTTATACAACTGGAGTTTTCACAGATTAACTTTATAGAAATTCAGGTTCTAGCCCCAAGTGAGCAAGACAAGACAACTGTGGCAGTGTAATTCTGTCCCATAAAAAGACGAAGAAACCTTGCAAGGAACAAAGGCTCAACAAGGGACACTGGTCAGCACCAGAGCATATAAGTAAAACAATAAGAGCAGTTGGGGCAGCACGGTGATGCAACAGATAGTGTCACAGTTACATAGTTCCAGGAACCTTGAGGTTGTGGGTTCAAGTCCCACTCTGTGTGTTCTGCCCCTGTCCACGTGGGTTTCCTCCCATGGTCCAAAAACACACTAGGGTAGGTGGATTGGCGACTCAGAAGTGTCCATGTGTGTGAGTGAATGTGTGAGTGTGTTGTCCTGTGAAGGACTGGTGCACCCTTCAGGGTATGTTCCTACCTTTTGCTCAATGATTCCAGGTAGGCCCTGGACCCACTGCGACCCTGAACTGGATAAGCGGTTATAGACAATGAATGAATAAGAGCAGTATGAATAGAGAAATTTAGCATTACAATGAGTGTACAAATGTGGAAATACTATAAAAAGGAATAACCCTGTCAGTGACTCAAAAGTGTCTGTGTATGTTGCCCTGGGGCCCCTCCAGGGTGTATTCCCGCCCAATGATTCCAGGTAGGCTCTGGACCCACCACGACCCTGAACTGGATAAGCGGTTACAGACAATGAATAAATGAATGAACCCTGTCAGTGTGAAAATAAGAAGTAAGTCTGTGAAAAAACATGTGACATGTGGATGGATTAAGAACGTATATTGTGAGGCAGGTGACCAGTGAGGAGTTCTAGTTAGGAAAAAGGAAATGGGTTCCGAGTGCCTTTAGATATTGCTAAAATATTTCAGGACAAGCAGAAATATAGTCTTGAAAATGTAGATTCTAAGCATGCTATTCATGCTACATTTGTGTGGACACATGCACTTTCAATTGTTGGTTTGTATCTGCTTTATACTGTAACATCTACTTTTCTAGGATTTACTGGGATTTAAAATGTCATGGCATTCAGTCACATGAACTGAAAATGTGTAAGGACAAGTTCTTTCCTTTACCCTCCAAACTTAAGGGTAGGTTGCACTTCTGTGGATCCACACACATTGATTCTAGGATATCTGGAGAAAGCTGAGCCACCCAGTTAATCTACCCAATTTTGTGGAGCATTCAAATCTAATTTGTGAGCCTGGAATTGAGGATTAGACTACTGGACTACAACACCACTGCAACACCCATATTTATTTTTTGTTTTAACACATTTTGTTTTAAAGGTAAAACATAACAAAATGTTTAGAACAATTTCAGCTCTCTGTGTAATTAAGCCCCATTTACCCTTTGGCAAATAAAATTTGAATCTAAAGATGAAAATATGATTTTTAGAAGTTCTTTATCTTGAGTTTATGTCTTGAGAAAATAAACCTTACACACCTTTACTAACCTTTACATTTCCACTGGTCAGTTACTGAGAGGTAGATAATATGTAAGTTGTGTATTCCAGTCTCTAGTCATAGTCTCAAAACTGAGAAATATTTGTCACAGACGATCTCACAAAAAGATATTTGTGAATAGAAAAGGCAGATACTAGTGAATATCAAAATGTTAGAGCCAGTCTAAATCATGCAGGTAATTCATAGACCCTGGCTGGTTAAGGACAGAATGTGATGTTTTTAACACATTTTTAAGAATATTCAGCAGTCTGCATTGGACAGTGCTCACAGATGATGTATGAATAAATAATTTAGCAGGAAACTAACAAAAGCAATAGCAATGTGGAAAACTTTAGTTCCATTCAAAATTCTTAAGTGTCAAATATGAGGAAAGGGTCTGTCCGCATTCACACATAAATTAATTAATTAAATTGTTTTACAGCAAATTTTAGGCAAGTCAAAAATAAATATGGAAGATTAATAGAATAGCAAGAGAATAAGAAAACTTAACATACTGTCTGGCATTTGTCTCTATTCTGTGGTTCAGTATGGGGATTAGAATGGCTGAGGGAAAACCTACAGCATGGGAGGGGTGGGGGTGGAAGTAGGATCTGAAGGGGGTGAGGGAGAAGGTGACAGTGGTGTTAAAGAAAGAGTCTGGCCCTAGGAGCCACATCTACTGTTATTGATCTCAGAGGGTTTGTATCTGTGGAATTGTAGTTCATTGAAACATGAGCTTCAGGCCTGGCCCTTTTCTCCCAGTAATTTTTTTTCCCTGACAAGTCTGGTTAAGAATCATAGCATACAGGTTGAGTGAAAGCCCTACATTTTCTTGAACTGTTGTCAACATATATTTTTCCTTTATCTCTGCAGTTTGATCTTCAGGATTATTGTTCCATAGATTTTGTTAGTAATTTAGTTATATAATAGCTATGTGTTTAAAGGCCATTGTACCTGAAATAAAAGGAAAAATGGACTCATACTCATAAATGGACACATTCACTCACTCATGATTAAGAAAGATGGCATAATTTATTTGGGTTATTTGTTGTCCCCAATAAGGCTCGAAGCTTGTTGTTAACTATCATATGCCTCATCCAATTTAATCTTATAGAAGCTACTCAGTTGTGTTGATTTAATCTATGACAGTGGTTTCCATGACAGGAAATGAAAGTGTAGCGGAAGACAGCAGGAAGTACATTATCCGTGCAGTTTAACATTTCCATATAACATATCCAAACCATTATCCCCTTTTCCAATAATATTGATAAAATAATAGGGTAATGCCTAATTTAAATTCTTTCTGGAGCTGCTGCACACCATACTTTGACTCTTATTATCTCAATTTTTAATTGTCTACTTCTCTTTTGTCATTAAGAACCTTTTCCTCTATTAATCTCAACCTGTTTTTTTTCTCCTTTATTTCAGTACACTGGCTTAAAGAGCACACCAGTGTAACTAATAGCAGAAGATAAAGCCTATCTAGTGGACTCTATTTTCTAAGAGCTGGCCAATTTGAGTTTTTTTTTACTTTCTTTTTTTTTCTTGCTGTTCACCACAGCTCGCTGAATTTGTCCACTGGTATTGATTATAGGATTTTAGTAATTGTTTTTGCATGGGCCTGATTAAGCAACTTGGGTTTTCCTTATTGCCCGGTTCAATAAAGGCCATAGCTACTGGGACCAAAGGAAGAGAAAAACAACCTCATTTGACATCACAACCCTCAGTCCATTTACTGCTTTTGTTGAGGTGCAGCTTTTTTATCAGCAACAAGGCAATGAGCCCTATTAGTGGTAAATTGTATTATGCATGAATGAGTTTAAAAAGGTTGCCTTCATATTTGAAAGCAAAACGGAGTGTATGCGTGTGCTGTGTTTGCCTTGAGTGGTGAGGGAGCATTTGATGTAAAATGCAGGGAATTTGTCAGGCTGTTGTCTCCATGCATTGTTTTCATGCTTTAGTCATTCAGAGGAAATTCTCAAGTGTGGTGGTTTTCAGTCAACAGGTGTACAATTAGAGCCTGTTGTTAAGTAGAAATATTAATGAGGCCTGGAATCAATGAGAAGCACACCAGTATTTGACACTGTGACAGATTTTACACAGTTTCAAAAAAACTGTTATTGCTATGAGTGCACCTAAATATATAAATATATAAACCAAAGGTATATATATATGTCTGCCTATAATAGAATCTGTAAAATCTCCATTGACTGAAATTAAAACATTTCAGAAAAGGGTCCTGGGTTCTTGCTTCCTAGTGCTTTTACCTCCACCTTGAATAAATAATCAAAACATTCACCATGGCAACATATATATGGCTGCATGCCATTATCAGAAAAAGCTGCAGAACTATAAATATTTTTAATAAAATTATGCAAATTTTCAGCAGTAATCACAGTGTTAGCTTGTTCCACAATTTATCTTAGTGGTTACTTAGATGAAAATGTTGGCTCATGTAGGCTACTTACCTAACTAGCTGATAATCATAAAAACTAAATGAAAAAAAATACATAATAATAATAATAATAATATTAATAATAATAATATAAAAACCTTAAAAAGTTCACTATTTTGGGAAAAGTGACACAAGCTTCACAAATTTTAACCAGTATCTCTAGACATCTAGTCCTTGTTTAACAACCCCAGTAAACAATTAGTCGTTGATTCAACATTGAAATAACGTAATGACTGCCGTCTAATCAACGTTCTCTTAAGGTTGAAAAATAAATTTGAAAAGATGTCCAAACCCAGACATTGAAAAGATGACCATTAGATGTATTTTGGACGTCCATTGATGTTATTAATTGGTCCCAAAATAAATTAATTGTATAAAACGCGTTTTGAACATCCACTGACGTTATCGATTGGTCACCACTTAACTAACTTATTAAGATGGATTTTGGACGTCCATTGACGTTTCAAATATGTCCTTGATGGACAGACTACTTTTAGACCTATTTTGAACGTCCAGGGACGTTCCTTGTTTACTGGGATGTCTTGTTCAATTTTTCAGTTTTTTTTCTCAAATGGTGCAACAATAAAATTTAATATGAGAATTAAATTAAAATAGGAAGTTGATTTAGGGAGCCACCCTGGGATGGAGGATGCTGGAGGTAGGAGCAAATTGCATTCCTGTTCATTTATTTACTTGAAATTCATCAAACAAACCTAAACTCTATTCCCAAAAGTCTCTCTTCTTCCCTCTCCTCAGCTCTCTCCAGCCCTTTATACACATTAGTGCACCTTTGCCAGGTGTTTCTCTTTGGGATCACACCAATAGATATTTAGTGCCAGATAGATTGAGGAGAGTCATGTGGCCTATTCTCAGGCTGGACAATGACTTTATTTCACAAAGTGAAATTTGATTTCCAGACTTTGAATTTCGTTCTAGTTATAAGTCATTAGGGGAGGATTTATGTGCACTGTAATTGGGTTCTATAAAGATTTTCTTTTGCAGAGAATTACAGAATATAAATTAATTTATATTCTGTAGCCATTTTATCCTGTTCAGGGTTGCCAGTGAGTCCAGGGCTAAGCTGGAATCACTAGTCACAAGGCAGGAACACACTCTGGATAGGGCACCACCAGTCCATCACAGGGCATCACACACTCACACATTAATAGATTCAGTCTTTGGACTGTGGAAGGAAACCCAAGCACCAGAAAGAAACAAACACAGACACAGGGAGGACACACCAAACTCCAGACCGTGACTCAAGGCATGATTTAAACACACAGCTCCAGGCCCCTGGAGCTCTGTGACCGTGACATTATATTTGTGTCATCATGCTGCCCAAGAGGAAATTAATTATAGAAATTTTAAAATATTTTTTAAATGAACCCATTTATACGCTGTATCAGGTCTCCAAAATGATAGTGACCATGTTCAAACCAGCTTTTTTCTTACACTTCTCCTACATTTACATGCATTGTCTACAGTGCTGAGCCCAAAGTAGCAACAATAGAGGCTCTATTCTCCGTATTATAGGTCAGTGAAGCATCACGGAGAATTGAAGCTGTAATTTTAAGTTGAAAATAAAATATAATGTTCCTTTAATGCTTAACTAAATAACAGGACATTTGACTTTTTTCTTGGTGTCAGATTGCAGCAAACACTTCAAATAAAGTACTACTCAACCTTCATCTTAAGGGTCGTTTTTGATCTTCTCTGTGAACATTGATGGGAAATGCTTCGCTGCCACTCTCAAATGACTGTTCAATGTTTTCCACTTGTCCTCTCCACTTCCTTTCCAGAATCTTCTTCAGTCCATTTACCCAGCAGTACTACAACATTGTATTACTTAAGTTGTTAATGTTTGTTATTTGTTGAGTGACTGGCTTTATGCCAAGCAGCTTAAATATGGCTATATTTTAATATATAAAAAAATAATGGGTGAGAAAAAGATGACTAGAAGAGACAAAAAGATTGAGGAAGACGGCTGGAGAAATTATATACATAAAATATAATGCATTTATGCCATTGCTTTGTCAGGCAAAGAGGAAGTGACAAAGCCTCCTGTCATTTATTACCTACTCTCAAACAACTGCTGGTAGGATGCTCTCCATCAAAAATAGCAGATGTGGAGCCTGTTTAATTCATGACCTGGAACCAGTGAAAAAATATATAGAAGATTATATTTGAGATATTAAAGTTGAAAAAAAAAAATACAACATGCATGGTAAAAAAACTTTTTTCAAAAAATACAATTTGAAAAATTAAATGAAAACCAAGAATATGTGATATCTGTGATTATCTAAAAAGTTCTTTGATGCTTTTTAACTGATAAATCTACAAAGAAAAGATGACATCAGGCAGGAATATACCCATCTACACAGGGGTGGACTACAACAAAAGATTTGCCCTGGCCTTTTGGACCACATGCGATAACGCACAACTTTTCCGTTTTTTTAGGCTCTTGAAAATGTCTATAAACTGTGCAACTCTTTAAAACCATGTACATTAAGCCATGCAATGAGTTAACGGGAATCAGTGAGAGTGGAACACTGTAAAAATGGGTGGCACGGTGGCACAGTAGGTAGTGTCGCAGCCACACAGCTCCAGGGACCTGGAGGTTGTGGGTTCGATTCCCACTCCGGGTGACTGTCTGTGAGGAGTTGGTGTGTTCTCCCCATGTCCGTGTGGGTTTCCTCCGGGTGTTCCAGTTTCCTCCAACAGTCCAAAAACACACATTGGTAGGTGAGTTTATTTAAATATATTATTTATTTAATAAAAATAAATATTTAAAATATTTTGTCGCTCTTAATACACGTCATAACTTCCAACGTGCGACACCCACCAGTGTGCGGTTTCTTGAACTTTTTGACAGCTGACTGCACGGCGCCAGTAAAATAATGACGGCATGCAGAGAGAGGACAGCATTTTTGTTTGCTGCCAGTGGATAATTTAAGTTCGCTGTTTATTTTCCCCCATTACTACAAGGCCTTAAATAGACGTTGAGTTTACTTAACTATCAACACGTCTTTTTTTCGGAGTTAAAAATGTTTTGTTGCATGCAGAAATGTTATTTCATTTTTCTGCAGTTGTTCATTAATTTCATAAATGTAACACAGTATAGTTTGTTTATACATAGCACAAAGGAAAAAAAAAACCTGTTATATGCAGTGTTATTTCATGTAAAATTTCAAAAGGATTTTGTGGCTCCCCGTGTTTTCTTTGATGTGTGAAACGGGTCCAAATGGCTCTTTGAGTGGTAAAGATTGCCAACCCCTGGGCTAAGGGAATGCCATGATATGGCAGCTCAAACCATCACTGATCCACCCCCATGCTTCACTCTGGGCATGCAACAGTCTGGGTAGTATTCTTCTTTGGGGCTTCTCCACACTGTAACTCTCCCGGATGTGGGGAAAACAGTAAAGGTGGACTCATCAGAGAACAATGCATGTTTCACATTGTCCACAGCCCAAGATTTGCACTCCTTGCACCATTGAAACTGACGTTTGGCATTGGCATGAGTGACCAAAGGTTTGGCTATAGCAGCCGGGCCTTGTATATTGACCCTGTGGAGCTCCCGACGGACAGTTCTGGTGGCAACAGGAGAGTTGAGGTGCACATTTAATTTTGCCGTGATTTGGGCAGCCGTGGTTTTGGGCAGCCATTTTCGGATACAATCCAGGTTAGCACCTGAACATCCCTTTCAGACAGCTTCCTCTTGCGCGAACAGTTAATCCTGTTGGATGTGTTTCGTCCTTCTTGGTGGTATGCTGACATTACCCTGGATAACGTGGCTCTTGATACATCACAAAGACTTGCTGTCTTGGTCCCAGATGCACCAGCAAGACGTGCACCAACAATTTGTCCTCTTTTGAACTCTGGAATGTCACTCATAATGTTGTGTGCATTGCAATAATTTGAGCAAAACTGTGCTCTTACCCTGCTAATTGAACCTTCACACTCTGCTCTTACTGGTGCAATGTGCAATTAATGAAGATAATCCAATTTAGCCATGAAACCTCCCATATATATATATATATATATATATATATATATATATATATATATATATATATATATATATACACATAATAATACCTCATTAACATTTTTTGTATGAACGCTATCAAATCATCACAGAAATGTTCTAACATCTAGTGTATAGCCATTTCAGAACAGTAAAACTACCTAACCATTTTCATGAAATGAAGATGAAATATTAGATTTATCTACTATCATGTGGCCATATAGTGATGTGTTTGTGTGTGCAAGCAAAACCTTCAATGTATAAGTTATTAATATGTCAACCGCTGATATACCATGTAGTTAATTGTCCTGATTTACTGAGTGTTTCTCCTTCACGCTCTCTTCTGCTGCTCAACCTCATCATCATTTTATCCTCCTTTCTGGAGAGCCATTATCAACATAAGAGGGGCTTCTGAATATACATGAGAACTTGTTGAATATGCAGGAATGCCAGGGAAAAAATGCAGATTGTGTTTGCAGGGTGGCATGCAGAGATGTTCTTGCCACTTCAGGCAAGTGTTTTTTCTGTGCTGTAAAGAGGTGGTAAAACTTTTGCAAATTTGAGATGAGATGACTGCATGATTTGTAAGAAAATTTGTAAGAAAATTTGGGCAGGTAGCCAAAACCATGGATTATATCTATTTATTATGGGGTTGTTTCCCAGACAGATATTAAGCCTACTCTCTTTAAAATAGAGGTGCTACAAATTGTTGTTTAAGAAAGACCTTACAGGGGTTTTAAAAACTTCACTTATTGTAAAGGTTGTTTACCAATATAAAGGTTATTACCAAAAAGGACTCTTTATGGAACCAAAAGCCATTTTTCTATGTCATCACCCAAAGAACCTTATGTAGCAACTTTATTTGCTACATTTACTAGAGTGTAGTCCTGGACTATATCCTATATCCAATGGAAGATCACACTCTAAAATGCTGTGCAGTCCAGGACTAGGCTTAATTCTTGTCTGGGAAACCACCCCTATATGTGCAAAATTTGTTAGACACCTTAATCATTGAATTCAACTTAAAGGTGCACCTGTTACTGAAACAGGACTTCAATCACAGTTTGAAAAAGCTCCCAATAGAAGTATATGACATTGAATAGCAAGTGAGACAAAGAAGAAAAAGAGGAAAACTGACCCTCTTGACAGAAAAAAATTAGATTTTCCAAGTAAGAGGTAAAATAGTTTGGTGCAATATCCTCGATGCCAAAACCACACAACAAGCGATCCAACCACCAGGATGGTGTGATCAACTCTGTCAAAAGCTGCACTTAGGTCTAAAAGAATTAAAGCAACACACTTTTCTGAATCAATGGCTTGGATATTATGTCTTGGAAAGTTATTGGGGAATGATGGATCTGGGCCAGGCTTTTTAAAAAGAGGCTGAACAACTGCATGTTTAAAGCAATATATTTACATATCAACAAAGTGCGCAGGAATTCATCATTGTTGGCTGATTTACCTTTACTTTTGCTCACTGCAACAAATTACTGAATGGAACATAAAGGTACAATTAATACTTTTTAAGAATTACTCATATATCCTCTGTCTGTTCATACTGTTCTCTCTCATAATTTGTATTTTTATAATTTTCCATAATTTTTTATGGACATCAGTCCAGTGCAGATCAGTTCAATCAAATCCAGTTATCAATTCAATCCACATTGCCTCACTCTAGCTAACACAGATGCAATTCATGTTCTGCTAACACAGATGAAATTAATTTTTTTAAACAAATATTACTGATACTTTAAATTGTTCAACAGTAATTCAGGAAAACTGGAAACAATATTCGAAATACAATAGGTTATGCTAAAATATAAACCACTGCATCTGGCATCATTTTGCAACTCCTAATACTCAAAACAATGATTCAATTGAATTCAGTTATTAAATGCCCTTCTTGGGCATTGATTTTCTATACCTCTCAAATTCTGCCACCTCCTCTCCATTGAAGGTGCTGAGAGCAGGCAGGTCAGTGCTGAAGCGCCCTTTAGCTGGGGTGAAACATGTAAACACCTTCACATTCAGGGCTCGTTAAGAAATATTCGGGGCTTTAGTCAAGAGCAACAGGTGGAAACCCACACGGACACTGGAGAACACACCAAACTTCTCACAAATGTATCCCAGGACCATGAAGCTGTTTGGCACGCTACCTGTATATCAAATCAAATCAAATCAAATTTATTTATATAGCGCTTTTCACAACTGATGTTGTCACAAAGCAGCTTCACAGAATTCCAGTAAGACAAGATTTGACATGAAATGTAAAGACAAATGTAAAACCCTCAAGTGAGCAAGCCAGGGGCGACAGTGGCAAGGAAAAACTCCCCCAGCTGAGGAAGAAACCTTGGGAGGAACCAAGGCTCACAAGGGGTGACCCATCCTCCTCTGGTCAATCTACTGGTGATGATAGTTAGTAGTCCATGAGAACTTCAGTGTAGGGACAGCTTCAAGGCACTTGGTGGTTGCTGGAGCGTGGGCAGCTGGTCTGAAGCGTGGAGGAGGATCTCGACAGTCATCCATCAGTGTCCAGACAGACAGGTGGGCAGTCGTTTACTCGGAAAGATGTAAAGGGATGGAATTAGTTTTGAACTGTTTTGTGTTTGTAAAGTAGAAAATATGAAAATTTCCAGAGTGTGGCTAATGACTCCGGCAGATCTGACTATGACAGCATTAACTAAAAGGAGAGAACCAGGAGGACACACAGACACGGGAGCATCCTGAAACACTGGCATCCCTCCGCTCCACCGTCAACAAACCTGAGTGATCGCGAGAAGCGGCGGGACGACAGCACCAGCATCTCAGTTTACTATAATTCCCTGTGTCCATGGACCCCCCGGATCTGCCGCCTTTATCTATGGGGGAGCATTAGCTATCAAATGATAAACTAAACAAATGAGTTTTTAGCCTACATTTGAAGATTGCGACTGTGTGTGAGTCCCGAACATTTTCTGGAAGATCATTCCAGAGTTGGGGGGCTTTATAAGAAAAGGCTCTTCCCCCAGCTGAGGCCTTCTGAATTCTGGGAACATTTAAAAATCCAGTATTCTGTGATCTGAGTGAACGTGGGGGCTCATAATAGGAAATTGTATCTTGAAGATATTCAGGAGCAAGCCCATGTAGAGCTTTATATGTTAATAACAAAATTTTGTAGTCAATGCGGAATTTAACAGGCAGCCAATGAAGTGATGATAAAACTGGGCTGATATGTTCAAATTTTCTAGTTTTAGTGAGGACCCTAGCTGCAGCATTTTGAACTAGTTGAAGTTTTCTTAAATTGCTGCTGGTGCATCCTGACAGTAGTGCGTTACAGTAGTCAAGCCTTGAAGTAATAAAGGCATGTACTAATGTTTCTGCGTCCTGAAGGGATAAGGCATTTCTAATCTTAGCAATATTGCGAAGATGTAAAAAAGCTGTCCTAGTGATACTACCTATGTGTTGATCAAATGATAAATCCGGGTCAATTATGACACCAAGATTTTTTGCTGCTGAACCAGGTTTAACTGGAAAGTTAGCTAGATTTAAAATTAAGTCTGATAATTTATTTCTTGTCACTTTTGGACCCAAAAGCAGGACCTCTGTTTTGTTGCTGTTTAGAAGGAGGAAATTACGCAACATCCAGCCTTGAAGTTGTTGTATATGTTGTATATGAAGTTGTTTGTGACGCTATATGTAGAACCACATGCTGTCTAATCTATTAAACAGCACTGAAATATCACATGATGATAAAATGGCAGTTCTAAAGTTTAGTCAGAGAACGGTCTTGAAACACGTCCATGCTGCTATGTCTACCCTTCATAACAATGTAGGGAAAAGGCAGCAAGTGAACAAGGCAGTATTTTGGGTTTGATATGTGACAAGACCAACAGACACCTTACCCCAGCTGCCTCAGCCCAGCCGCAGGGCATACTCCACTGACCAACACAAATTCCACCACATGTCAAGTCCAAACACACACATGAACAGAAATAAACAATAATATCCCCATCCAGACAGCATAACAATACAATACATAACCTCCAAAATAACCCTAAAACTGCGAACAGAGCCCACCTCCAACTATTTATCTCTGTAGGCCGCAGACAAGCAAGTTAGAGGGACCTACAAGCCAGAGACCTGTAAGTAGGCAGATACCAGCAAGTGGGAGGTTATGGTTAGGGATTGTGTTAGGTTGTACCTCCCACTTAGAGCTATACCTCTAACTCGCAGGTACCTCTGGTCTGCAGAGATACCTTTCTCCAACAGAGGGAAGCTGTGTTGTGTTCTGAGAGCTACCCTGTGAGCACCTTGGCCCTCCCCAGACCCAGCAATGTTACAATATACACAGATCAACCATAATATTACAACCAACTCTTTGTTTATACACTAACAGTCCATTCTCTCAACTCCACTTACCACACAAAAGCACTTTGTAGTTCTACAATTCCAAACTGTAGTCCAAATGTTGCCCTGCATACATTGTTTGCCCCCTTTCACCATGTGCTTCAATGGTCAGGACCCCTAGAGGACCAACATAGAGCAGGTATGATTTTCATCGCCGCAGTGATTGATGTGGTGGAACTGTGTTTTGCTTTTACAAGTGTATCAGATTTTTAACAGTACAAGTGGATCTGTTTTTAAATAGTAGATGTAATGTCAGAGACAGTAGCTCATCTGTTGCTGTACAGGTTGTGTTGGTCGTCCTCCAGTACTTCATTAGTGGTCACTGGATGCTGCACACAGGACACTGTTGGATATTTGTGATTGGTGGACTATTTTAAGTCCAGTAGTGACACTGAGAGGTTAAATAATGTCAGCAGCCCTGCTATGTCTGATCCCCTGATATCAGCACAACACACACTAACACACCACGACCACACCAATCACTGCAGTGCTGAGAATGATAAACCATAAAAATCATACCTGCTCGAGGGTGTTCCTCTGGGTGTCCTGACCATTGAAGAACAGACTGAAAGGGGCAAACAAATTATGCAAAGCAACATATGGACTACAATTTGTAAATGTAGAACTACAAAGTGCTGAGTGGAGCTGAGAGAATGGACAGTGAGTGTAAAAAAAAAAGAGGTGGTCAAAATGTTATGGTTGACTGGTGTATTTACTATACTTACCTTTTAGTAAAGGGTGTTTTAACATTATTATTGTATCCCATCACTGGTCATTTTGCCGCTTAACTTTTTAACTCTTAACTCTTGCCCCTTTACATACATCCATTACTTTGCATGTTTAATGAGTGCTCATAAAGAGATACTTCTGTATTGGGGTCACGGTAAATCAGAAATGGCTGTTAGCATGTGTTATCTGCATATATTCAGATGCCAATGTTCCCAGCAATTGTTGGACAGAATAATGGATGAGATGTTGTGATACTGTTTTATATGTGGTGCTCTCAGTTCTGACTCCCTACTCACTGCATCCCTGTTCTTTGTGACAAATTTGCCCTAATTTATGACTGTGTATAAAAGCTCGGCGGTGATTCATTTTGAGCGTTCACTCTCTGATGTGTTGCACCCAATCAAACCCTCACCCATATATCAAACCTACTTCAGCAGCTCTCAGCTCCGTTTAGGGCTTCCTTCCACCATTACAGGCAAGAGGATCTCCTTGGAACATTTTTAGTGTTCTTGAGTATGGCTGCTACTGAAAGTTTTAGAGAATGTATTTATATTTTACAAGATTTATTTTTACAAATCAAAAAATTTCATGATATCCATTGGAACAGCATATTTGGTTTCAGCAATTGAGTAGGATGGGCCTCCCTCCCTATCCTTACTTAGCACAATACTAGCCAATGCAGCCTTTTGTTACCGCTTCTAAAAGTGTAGAGTAGTCTGGTGACATTTCATTAGTGGGAGTTTAGAATTTGTTGCTTCAGTTTTATTGGGGAATGCTAGTCTTTATTGTCCCAGCCCTCGCTGTGCTGTCTCTTTGTGAAAAAGGGAGACTTATAACTAATGTGTGGATTTGGCAACGACACACACAAAAGCCCTAAATAACACATTGGTTCAAAACATGAGAATATATTAATATTAAATGATAAAAAACATAAGTATAAAGCATACAAAACATGTTAAGTATTAAGGGTATTATTGTGGCACAACAGATTTACAGTTTTACTGATCAAATCATCCATCCATTATCTGTAACCGCTTATCCAATTTAGGGTCGCGGGGGGTCCAGAGCCTACCTGGAATCATTGGGCGCAAGGCGGGAATACACCCTGGAGGGGACGCCAGTCCTTCACAGGGCAACACAGACACACACACATTCACTCACACACTCACACCTATGGGCACTTTTGAGTCGCCAATCCACCTGCAACGTGTGTTTTTGGACTGTGGGAGGAAACCGGAGCACCCGGAGGAAACCCACGCGGACACAGGGAGAACACACCAACTCCTCACAGACAGTCACCCGGAGCGGGAATCGAACCCACAACCTCCAGGCCCCTGGAGCTGTGTGACTGTGACACTACCTGCTGCGCCACCGTGCCGCCCCTGATCAAATCAAATCAAATTTATTTATATAGCGCTTTTCACAACTGATGTTGTCACAAAGCAGCTTCACAGAATTCCAGTAAGACAAAGATTTGACATGAAATGTAAAAACAAATGTAAAACCCTCAAGTGAGCAAGCCAGGGGCTTGTGTAATTTACCTTGGGAGGAACCAAGGCTCACAAGGGGTGACCCATCCTCCTCTGGTCAATCTACTGGTGATAATAGTTAGTAGTCCGTGAGAACTTCAGTGTAGGGACAGCTTCAAGGCACTTGGTGGTTGCTGGAGCGTGGGCAGCTGGTCTGAAGCGTGGAGGAGGATCTCGACAGTCATCCATCAGTGTCCAGACAGACAGGTGGGCAGATGTTTACTCGGAAAGATGTAAAGGGATGGAATTAATTTTGAACTGTTTTGTGTTTGTAAAGTAGAAAATATGAAAATTTCCAGAGTGTGGCTAATGACTCTGGCAGATCTGACTATGACAGCTTTAACTAAAAGGAGAGAACCAGGAGGACACACAGACACGGGAGCATCCTGAAACACTGGCATCCCTCCGCTCCACCGTCAACAAACCTGAGTGATCGCGAGAAGCGGCGGGACGACAGCACCAGCGTCTCAGTTTACTATAATTCCCTGTGTCCATGGACCCCCCGAATCTGCCGCCTTTATCTATGGGGGAGCATTAGCTACCAAAAGATAAACTAAACAAATGAATTTTTAGCCTAGATTTGAAGATTGCGACTGTGTCTGAGTCCCGAACATTTTCTGGAAGATCATTCCAGAGTTTGGGGGCTTTATAAGAAAAGGCTCTTTCCCCAGCTGAGGCCTTCTGAATTCTGGGAACAATTAAAAATCCAGTATTCTGTGATCTGAGTGAACATGGAGGCTCATAATAAGAAATTGTATCTTGAAGATATTCAGGAGCAAGCCCATGTAGAGCTTTATATGTTAATAACAAAATTTTGTAGTCAATGCGGAATTTAACAGGCAGCCAATGAAGGGATGATAAAACTGGGCTGATATGTTCAAATTTTCTAGTTTTAGTGAGAACCCTAGCTGCAGCATTTTGAACTAGTTGAAGTTTTCTTAAATTACTGCTGGTGCATCCTGACAGTATTGCATTACAGTAGTCAAGCCTTGAAGTAATAAAGGCATGTACTAATGTTTCTGCGTCCTGAAGGGATAAGGCATGTCTAATCTTAGCAATATTGCAAAGATGTAAAAAAGCTGTCCTAGTGATACTACCTATGTGTTGATCAAATGATAAATCCGGGTCAATTATGACACCAAGACTTTTTGCTGCTGAACCAGGTTTAACTGGAAAGATCAGTGAGATTTAAAATTAAATCTGATAATTTATTTCTTGCCACTTTTGGACCCAAAAGCAGGACCTCTGTTTTGTTGCTGTTTAGAAGAAGGAAGTTATGCAACATCCAGCCTTTCACGTCTTTTACACAGTCCTCTATTTTCTTTAATCTGTGTTTGTCATCGGGCTTGGCTGAAATATACAATTGTGTGTCGTCTGTTGTCATAATTTGAATTTAGATTGTTTACTTTTACGAATTGATAACGTTCCGTTAAGTAAGATTTGAACCATAATAGGGCTGTCCCTGTGATTCCAACCATGTTTTCTAACCTTTCTATGAGAATATTGTGGTCTATTGTATCGAAGGCTGCGCTTAGGTCAAGAAGCACCAACAGGGATACGTTGCCTTGATCAGAGGCAAGAAGAAGATCATTTGTTATCTTGACTAGAGCTGTCTCTGTACTATGATGTTGCCTGAATCCAGATTGGAATTTTTAATATATATGATTCTTATGTAGATATGAACTAAGTTGTTGGGCCACAGCTCTTTCTAAGATCTTGGACAGAAATGGCAAATTAGAAATAGGCCTGTAATCAGACAGTGTACTAGCATCAAGATTTGGTTTCTTGATCATAGGTTTAATAACTGCTAGTTTAAAAGCTTTGGGTACATGGCCCAGACTAAGGGATGAGTTTACTATAGTTAAAAGAGGATCAATAATAGCTGGTAGTACTTCTTTGAGCAACTTTGTGGGAATTGCATCAAGTGTGCAAGTTGTACAGTTTGCGGAGGTGATAATCTTCTCTAGTTCTAACTGTGGGAGTGGGTAAAAGGTTTCAAGTCTTTCTTTTACAGTTACATTATGTTTTATATCATTCACATCGGGTGGCAGCCAGGATGGATTTGATCCTGTGGCTTGAGTTTGTTGTCTAATATTCTCAATTTTATTATTAAAAAAGTCCATAAAATCTTTACTGGTGAGAGTTGCTGGAATAAGTTGTTCAGAACCTGCTTGATTTTTTGTAATTCTAGAAAACACACTTAACAGTGCTCTCGGATTATTTTTATTATTGGAGATCCATTGGGTCTGATGGAGTTGGAACTGGGGTCGAGAGTTCTGGTAGGTTTTCTATAAATTGTAGGGCGGTAGATGGTTTTATTATACGCTTTGTAGAATAGCGAGGGTTCTTACATATATTATGGCTAAAACGTAGCTCATATGAAATTAAGTAATGATCGGAGATTGCTGAGGATTGCGGTAAGATATTAATTTTGTCAATGTTAAGACCTAGTGTCAGAACTAAGTCTAAAGTGTGGCTGCAGTAGTGTGTAGTCCCTGTTACATTTTGAGTAATACCAATAGAGTCTAATATTGAGGTAAATGCCTTTTTTAGTGGGTCACTTTCCTTCTCAAAATGGATATTGAAATCTCTTACAATTATAACTTTATGATTGCACACCGCTAGGTTTGTAGCAAAATCGCTGAATTCTTTCAGAAATTCTAAGTAAGGCCCTGGTGGACTGTAAATGTTGCATAATAAAAATGCGTCCTTTTTTGTGACCGGATTTGTAATAATAGTGGAGAGAACCTCAAAAGAAGAGAAGGTGTCACATTGTTTAAGAATAATTTCTAGGGTATTTTGGTAAATTACACATACTCCACCTCCTTTGCCTGATATTCTTGGGCTATGTGCATAATTATAGCCTAGGGGGTGGCTGCTACACAGCCACAGGGTCCTGGATTTGGTCCTCGCTTCAGTCACTGTCTTTGAAGAGTATATTCTTCCATTTTAATTTAATGATTTAAAAATGATTAATTCATTCATTGACTGTAACTTCTTATCCAGTTTAGGGTGGAGAATCACTGGGTGTAAGGCAGGAACACACCCTAGATGGGGTGCCAGTCAAGATAAGGATTAGCATCTGCAAAATAGAAAACACTAATGTGAAAGACCAAAAAGTCAAACAACGCAGATATAGTGAAATAAGTATGGCTGAGCTACAGATTGGGGACCAATATTCCAATATTCCTTGGGCTGCTGTTTGTGTAATATTTTTAATCTCACCATCAAATGACATTGTAGAGGTTTTAAATAATGCTAATTATACTAAAATAACATGGAATATAGAGGAACAAATAAAAATCGGGGGTTATCAGCATATGGTATTTGACTTAATTCTGAGGACAACAATTTATACAGCTTCAGGCATGTCCTTATTTAATTTCAGGAAATTACTAGCTGGCCACATCTTTGTGTCTGCCACACACTTAGTCACAAAAAAGAGACACTCATTCCTTTAAAAAAAATTTATATTAAAAAATATATATATACTGAGACTAGCTGATGAAGCAAGTAGAATTGGGTGTGCCTCTGCCTCACTGAAATGAAAACCTGCCGGTCTTTTGTGGATATGATTAGTGACCCCTGCCATAGACAAAGCAATCTGGGCCCCTAAAAACTTGATTGTGTTTTACATTTCATTTTTTGTAAATAAGATATCAGAATGTCTGTGTGAACAACCTTTTAAATATTAAAAAAAAGAAAAAAAGGTTTTAGGAAAGGCTGTGATGTATGAAGTCTTTATCATATGGCTTTATATCCTAGGCAATGATTAAGAGGCAGTATTCTGAATGGTGATTCTCTGAAAGGGAAAATACAGTGTAGGGAAAGTGTTTGGGAAAGCGATCCTTGCTGTATGTTTCTGACCTTATTGTAACAGTTTACAATAATGGTGCATTAATTAACAGTATTTACGATAGTAATAGACATTACTAAATGGTTAAATAATGTCTTAACTAATTATTAATTGACACTAGTTAAGATTTTATTAAGCATTACTATAAATATTTTACTAATGTCTTAATTAAACATTAATTAACACTACTTACATGGTCTTATGTGTTATTAACTGGTTAATTATTGTCTCATTTAATCATTAACTAATGATAGAAATAAAAAGAAATCTGTTGTTTTACCTAAGAGTATATTAACTAATAGCACCTAATGACAGTAATAAACATTACTAAATGGTGAAATAATATTTCCACTATTTACTAGTTAAGACATTAATAAGCATAGTAAATTTTATAAGTAATACCTCATTTAAAGGTTAATTAACAAAACTTACAATAATATTAAATGTTATTAAAATGTTAAGTTATGTCTCAGTTCATCATTAACTAATTAAAATATCACTCACTGCAAATACTTATATGGTTCCATCATCAGTCTGATAAGCTAATTAACGAGCTATTGTTAACTTAAAGTGTGTGTATTAGAGCAAGAAACCCTAAGATGCTATGGGCAGGTGTTCACTTCCTCTTGAGGATGTGCTGTGCTCATCTGGGCTAGGCTGCATGGTCTTTATGAAGATGCTTACTTTTTTGTTTTTGTGTGTTTATTATTAATTATGTTTAATACTATAGAAATATACCATGATAATCAGTAATTAATTGTTTTCATTTATTATTTAACCATAATTAATAATTATTTAATTCCAATTCCATTAATTCCAAAGGTATATAATGGAACTCCATTAATACAGTTCCACTGCTTTATACCCCCTACTGCAAGCTTGATAATGGGCATTCTTTTTGTTTGTTTCTTTATAAATAAGACACAATATAAGTAAGCCAATGTGGTAACATGGTCATGCCTCAATTAATTATGACTATTTTAAGATACACATTATAAATGGGCACACACATTATAAGGAAAAAATGAAGTATGAGGGAAATATGGCATATGGGCTCAGTTAAATTAAAGTTATCAATAATCAAGAACTGTGGCTAATGTCTTTCCCAACAGATTTCCAAGATGGACATCAAATAAAGAGTGCAGAGGTTCTCAAACTCAGTTTTGGTTTGTTTCCTCTGCATGGCTCATCTTATAGTGCATGTGAGCTCTACAGTTAATTGAACTTATAATTTTTTTTCATTCTGCTGGTCACTGCATCTGTGTTCTTTAGTGTCGATCAATAATTCCATTGGGGCATGCACAAGTGCAGGACAAAGTGCTTTTGTGATTGCTGTTGTATGATGCCCATATCGATCAGTACCAGGATGTCCAGCTGATCAAAAGCAATGGCCGGCCTCTTGCCTGTGCATTTGAAGGAGACACACAATCATTCTGTGGGCTAATCAGTCTCTGAGATTACAGTGCAGCAAGAGCACGCACTTCCACCACTTTCCGTTTAGCATGTGCCTTTCGTGTCTATCTGTCTGTTGTTTTTCCCCTCCATCTTATGGATACTAATGCAGAGAGTACTCTAGTGGAACTGACATGGGCTGTTTACTCTTTCTGACTGTCTCTCTCTCTCTCTCTCTCTCTCTCTCTCTCTCTCTCTCTCTCTCTGTGTGTGTCCTTCAGAAACAAAAATGACATTACTCATGACAGTACACTCAAACGGAGAGAACGAGAGGTTATGAGAGAGAAAAAGGAAAACTAGGCAGGGTTAGAAAGAACAAATTATTCATAACCTCCAGGTGTTTGTGCTGCCAGCACAAAAGATTTGAAAATTCGCAAGTACATTCATTTGCCTCTACTGTTCTGAAGCACTGACATATTTAAATACATTTAAATATAATTATAATATGTGGAGCATTTACCTTCTGCGTCAATTGAATCGTATACTTTCCTATGTGTTGATGCCAAAAAAAAGTCTGTAAAGGAACAATCTTGTAATAAAAATATGTAAAAAAAAAAAAATTTGCATTTGAAGAATTGTGCCTTTTTGATATTTTGCATTTTGTGTTTTTGAGGCAGCATGGTCTCAAGTTGTTGGAGCCAAATCTTTGCATCTAGTATAAACAACCTTTATATATACAACCTTTTTTGCAGTTGTATAAATATGTATATAGCTCTATATCTTCCATAGGTTAGGTGTTCAGGAGTGACATCCAATAAGTTCATTTCATAAGTTCATAAGTTTCATAAGTTCATTTAAAATTACCAACATCAATGCCAGTCATCTTTTCTAAAGGATTCATTTAAAAACTGTAACATACAAGGCCAAATGCATATTAATAATTGTTTCTAGCATCCTACATTTATGTTAAAGAACAGCCATAAGGTGGTCATGTTCCCTAATGTTAGTTTAAAGCTACAGTGCTGCAGGCAGAATTGATGATTTGTCCTTAATTCTAGTTTTGGCATGTATGGCCTAAACAGAACACCTTGCTGCTAATGGTCATAGTGTGACACTGTGTACACAAATGAGGTTTGGATTGAAAGAATAGAATCTGCACTTTTACGATTTCAGATAACAATTTATTCATATAAAATTATACCTTGCTTTGAAGAAGCAAGGCTTTCTTAATGCTATTCTAGCAAAATCCCTATGGAGTACAAGTCCCCACTTTGCTGTTCCAAGGTCAGTGTTGCTCTGAGATATAATACAACTCCCACACCCCCACCCGCCACTCATGTATGATCCCCTCAACTCCACGCTCCATTGCCGTGAGACATACAGTTTCTGAAATCATTGCCCTTGTTGTGACAGGTTTCATGCATTCAGCCTGCATCCATATATCAGCCAGAGTGATGAACCTCAGTTATGAGCAATGTCTCTAGACACTCAGCTGCTGACACTATCTTCATGGGCTTTTTAATAATTTCTGCTCTTCTGCAGAATCACATGACTATAGCTTGGTAGTGTGATTTTAAAGGGATAGTACGTGAACACACAGTGGGGAATAAAAATAATCGATATAATCCATACAGACAGGATTATGTAGATTAGAAGTCCTGAATATCAATTTCGATTAATTTTTTTTTTATTGCCCACCTCTAATCGTCAGTATTTGGCTCTGTCTTTATATATATATATATATATATATATATATATATATATATATATATATATATATATATATATATATATATATATATACACAACTGGTATGTTTGTTTCCTTGATTTATTCCTAAATGCAGCTGTCATGGCCACACTGTAAACCCTAATGTTTAAAGTAATCAGATGGATTAAATGATTATAACTTGTAAAATATTGAAAAGTTACACTCAATTTAACAATTCAGATATCTTCAACAATTTCTTCTTTTTGAGTTTTAAACTTTTGAGTCTTGTATGTGGTTTTAAGTAAAAACAGCTTTATATCACATTTATGTGAACTTAAATTTTAAGAGTTTATGCAGTGTGACATCTGAAGTCACAGATTTCAGATACAGACAATGAATAAATGAATTTATGGTTAGATTAGTTAGTTAGTTAATAGTAATTAATGGTATTAAGTACAAAAATGCATATTTTTTATAAAATGAAGTAGTAGACACTTAAATGTGTATGCAAGCTTCTGACATTTGAGCTTACTGATTGCCTTAATTTTTTTCAGTTTTGCTAACTTAATCAGGTTCACAGTGCATATATTTAAACAGATTTTATTTGCTTTAAAGAAAAAAGCAAGAAAACATTATTTATCCTATAGGAAATTCAAAAAAATATGAGTTATTTAAGTAAATGTTAAAATTAGTGTGAATATGAGTATAATTAAATAACCACACCCATTTCCTGTACAATTCTCCTTAGCTGTATAATTTTTTTAAGTTAACAGAGGCTTTTACATTGAGCCCACTAATGCCATACACTATCCCCTCCTTAATACAAATGACTGCACTTCATATTCTACCTGGCTGTGGTCCGTTCAATTTTTTTCTTTGTGGTTTCATAGAGTGATTGCACTTTCCTCTCCACAATGTTACAAACTTAGTAATGGTTTTAGATATTTATAATTCAGACACATTTGATATGTGGTTGTAGCTGTGCATTAGTCCTAAGATGAAAAATGCTGGTGTCTTCAGTGTTTAAAATACATCTGGATATAGTAGACAAATTTGTTTATTTAAATATCAATAATATAACAATAATTTGAAAATGTTTTTTTTTTTTACATTACCCAGAGTTCTATCAGGCACGTTTTACACACGCTAAAGCAAATACTAGCTTAATAATTGATTGAAATGTTAGACATTTTGTGCTTAACACATTTTAGGTATGTATATGCACAAAAGTGGGTGTGAGGTGTTAATGGCCTTTGGCACTTTAGCAATTGTCTTTGTACAATTTGGAGGAATGTTTAAAGAATATTTTGTTCCATAATGCTGCTTATATTGCTAATGTTATGCATTCAGATAGCCTGTGACATTTTCAGACTAGTAAAATTGCTTTAACATTCGATACAAACAGAATCTCAGTGGTCAGATGCTTCAATTGTAATGAATTACAATTATTTCATTTGTCATTTAAGAGATTTAACAGATGATGCCTAGTGTTACATAAAAATAATAAATAAATAAATAATAAGAAATCACATGGTGCATGTTGGGACATACCCATACGCTAAAGTTCCCCACCAATAGTTCTTCTGCAGAATAACTGTAGTGCCAGCCCACTGACACTTCTGATGTGTCTATTCCCCAAGTAAACTTGCCTTGAAGTAATTACACTCTGGGTCAGCATCTAATTAATAAGCTAAATCTATACAATCAGTCATCAACAACAGTTCTGGGCTGTCAAGATGCTGGGATGGGTTTGTCTGTGTACTATTAACGTGCTGCAGCATGCTAATCAGGATTTTTTTTAGTTCAAGATCACCAGGGTTATTTTAAATATTTGAACAGCTTTTTTACAAAAACAGCTATATCGTTTGTTAACAATTCGTAAGAAGCCAATTAATAGTCATTATATTGCTATTTTAGCAGTCTACCTGACATAACTTACAACCCCTGATTCCAAAAAAGCTGAGATGTTTCTCAACATAAAATAGCAAATAACCTGGGGATTTCTTCATCTACAGTACATAATATAATTAAAATATTTTTTTAATTAATGGGTGCTACATTCTAGAGGCTAAGGAGCAGAGGGACCATTTGGATTGTTATAAGTGCACAGTTCAAAATCCAGCATTGGTAATGTCAAAGATGAACAATATATGGAAACCAAAAAAGCTTAAGGAAACCCCAATTTGTTCAGCAGTTGAAATCCAGTAACAAATAAGAATGGTAAGACATTTCACTTTTAAAACAACAAAGACTGGAGTCATTTCACAAATATTTATAGAATGTTCTTAAAAGAAGAGGTGATGCAACACAATGGTAAACATTCCCCTGTCCATAACTGTTTTGGAATGTGCTGCTGGCATTGAATCCATAAAATGTTTCTTTGTAATATATTTAATTAAATATTGGTTTTAAAAGATTTTAACATTTCTGGAAATTTAGATTCTCCTTTTTTCATTGTTTTTTAATATTAATTTTTTGTTAGTTTGGTAGGATAGGAAAGGATAGTCTTTTATTATCCCACAGGGGGAAAATTGCATTGGATACATGCACCTACAGGTAATAATATGTACTAAATTAACCATTTTCTTATGAAAAACGTTGAATATTTTTAGTCCTTGTGGTTTACTGGAGATATTTTCAATCTGCCAGTTACTCTGGAGTGCATTCCCTTCCCTGGAACACAAGTCAATGAGAGTTTGGGTGGTTAGAAAGAGAGAGCAGACAGTGAACCATTCATCATTCTGCACTTTCTCCCTCCATCCATGTTGGGCAAGTGGAGAGAGTGATGAATGGCAAGCACTTTCAGTCCTGACGAAATGAGAGGAAGTGACAGAGCAAGAAAGAGAGAGAGAGAGAGAGAGAGAGAGAGAGGGAGGGAGAGAGAGAGCAAGACAGAGAGGGAGAAACAGATCAAGATGGAGAGATAGACAGACAGACAAAGAGAAACAGTACCAGAGAGAGAGAGAAAAAGACTGGCTATTGACAGCTCATACCCAGGGGAACATACCCTTCCTGCTTGGATAGAACAGAGCAATATGTCTTGCTGAGAATTCAGGGCTGTTTCTGCTTTGTGGAAATTTCTCACAATTAAAAGGTCCATATCATTGGTAGAACAATGTATAAAATATCTGGAGCACTCATTCATAGGGTTCATCTTTCTTTAAGGTGTGGATCTTGGATCCTCACTTTTAAGCCTTGGTTTAAAAGGGGGGTATTTTAAATACACTGGCAACCCATCACGGATTTGTTGTCAGTGTGGCACCGCAGGTTTACATTTACAGCTTCATTCAGCAAAATGTATTCACAAATATTCTTATTGTTTTCATAATATGGTATATGTCTAAAAGCATATAAGCACCCTTTATATTTAAGGGTCTCCAGTTATTGACACAGACATTATCATGTGTACACATGTTTTTATAAGCAAGAATTAAAACTGCACACAGTTGCTCAGTGTCAAGTGCCAAATGTCATTGTCCAGGCATTGGTCTATGTAGCAGTGGAATTGCATTCTCTGGTATGATGGAGCTGCAGTCAATAATTTTGGGATGATTTGGAGGGGCATTTGTGATCCAGAACTAATGATAAACATTAGTACGAGTTCGGAACATCAGTCCCTTCAGAAATGTTCCTTTTAGTTTGCTTTCCAGAAGAAAAGAAGCTGTTAGTGCACTATAAGGGGGACAAACTGTCTGTTAAGACCCTTCATTTCAGAAGAAATGGTGGATGACCAGGTGTCCACACACTTTATACTTTATACTAGTGAATATGTGTTTGTACTGTGTCTGTGAGTAAATCTACTTCAAGAGCAAACACAGGCTCTCTTCTCTTGCATTTTTCATTTTCTATGTTTGTGTGTGTGTGTGTGAGAGAGAGAGAGAGAGAGAGAGAGAGAGAGAGAGAGAGAGAGAAAGAGAGAGAGAGTGTGTATTTCAGTGGGTAAAGGAGAGAGACACAGGAAGGATGAGTAGCTTCTGCTGAGCGGAGACCTGGGTTTGACCTTCCTAGCGATAATTCCTCTCGATTTTGACTCCTTGATGCCTGCTAATTAATAATTCAGGGGAAGCGTTATCTGTCCTGTTCATGGAGGAGAGTGAGGGAGTATGAAGGAGCTTCTTCAAACTCAAAGTCTTTCATAATTCTGCCCTTCTCTTTACCTGGCTTTCTTGTTCTCCTCACAGCTCCCGAGGGTGCCAGTCAGAAATATTTTTTTTCTTTTTTTATTTTGCTGGCTGGTTGTTATCTATTGAAACATTTTGGTCTGTGCATTTTGGAATTTGATGGAATAAAACCCTGCAATTATGGTACACTCTTTACAATTACATAATTCGTCAAAGCAAATTTAAGTGCACTCAAATCATATAATTGCCACCAAAAATAATCAAATTAATATAAAGTTAAAAACTAAATCACAAAATTAATAAGAATTCTCTGGCACATCTACAAATAAGTCTAAGGTCACCTTACTGAATCTCAAGCATCTGCAAGAGAGGTATCATGCAATGAATTGCATTCTCTGGAGTGATTGAGCTCTTTCCTATACCTTTGGATTAGTTGGATCATCTATTATTATCTAAATCTAATAATTATTACCTGACCTCACACATGTTGTCATTGCTGAATGGCATTAAATCCTTACAGAAATTTTCCAAAATCAACACAACGTGTGAACCGGCAAAAAGGTTACTGGGTACACAAAGCTCACTGATGCACAAGTGAGTGAGGGCAAGTGCAAGGGCAAACAACTCCATGTATAGCAAGCTGTGATGAGTATTCTAGCAACTGTCTGTCAGAGCCATTGTTAAATTTTCCGTAGTTTGTACCAGTGATGCACAATAATATCAGACTTTGTCAGTGACATGTGATATTTGCTCATAATGTCATCAATGTGCCATTATGGCAGTATAGTCACAATGAAAACATTGATGAACATAACATTATTTTTAAACTTATGCAGTTGTGAAAGCAAAGAAAGGGAATTCCAAATTTCCAAAGTTATTTATTTTTTTAACAATATTAAAGTTATGTATCCAAAGAAAATTGATAAAAAATCTCCTTTTTGGGAGAATGCTACACAGGAGAAAATTCTGTTGCTGCTGGGTAGACACCAGATAGATATGATAAGCTAACACTACTGGTCCTAAAAGAAATTGCAGAGAAGGAACACCTTGTATTTAATTGATTCACTGTTATTTGATATAGTAGCTCTGCCCTCGTTGTGTGTTTTCAGTAATGAGCACAGAATTCTGAAAAAAAAGACACTCTGAATTTACTTAAGTTGTAAAATTTAATTAATCTACATCCAGATTTTTGAGAAAGTTTGAAGGAAAAATTTAGTAAATTCAAGTGTCATATATTTTTAATGAAGTGAGGGGAGATAAGTGTAAATCCATGTAGGCCAAACTTTACTTAGTACATATTGTACAAAATCCTGGAAATATATTTTTCCGAAAATTCACACTGAAAAATGTTACTTTGAATAAATTTTTTTTTTTACATAAAATACTTGCCTGAAATTAAATCATCTACATCCACATATAAAAGTTAAGAATGAGTACCTGTTACACAAATTATATTTCAGGACATAGATTATTTAATTTCATGCAACGGTTTAAAAAAAAAAAATCAAGTAGATTCAAAGTGTCTTTTCTTTAGTGCACCTTAGACCAGGCTGAATTTACTAATTACAAATGATATCTATGTTAATTCCTCATTCCTCCAGAGTAAAATTAAGGATATTAAACTTTTACATCATTTGTGTCAAATGGGGTGATTTTTTTTCTAGGTATTCTTTTGCTAGAGCAGACCTTTTACATATTAAAATTGTAGTCACTCAGGCAATGATCCAGTGGCTCCAGGTCATGTCTTGGTTGAAAGAAACAGAGAGAGACAGAGAAAGAGAGAGAGGAAGAGAGTGTCTTCCACCTCTACTTTCACAGGACTCAGCACTGGAGTCTCATTAGCCAAGCCAACGGCAGAGAGGTGGGGTCATACCCTTGAGGTAGGTATTGTGTCACCATATTGACCGCAGTGTAATTCGGTGCAGTCTCCCATAGCGCTGGTTAAAGGACCTGCTACACTTGGCTCCTTGTTACTCCACGCAGCTATGATCAAATTGTCTCCAGAGCTGGGGCTGGGTTCCATGTTTTTGCTCAGAAGCCACACTGTCAGGAATCACGGAGCGGACTGACTGAGGCGGACGCATTCGCTAAAGCACAGTATATTTAATAAAGAAGAATAATAACAAAACAAAGAGACTTTAACATAACGAAAACAAACAGGGAGCCAAACAGGTTAAACGGGACACGAGGAGCAAATCAGGGCAAACGGGACAGACAGACTAAAGAACGAGACGACAGGAAATGAAACGACAACGTGGAAACTTACAGAGACAGACCGGATAACACGACTGACATGACAAAGAACGAGAGAACATGAGAACTATAGAACAATGACCAACAAACAGGAAGTGTAGGAAGGGGACTTAAATACAAGACACTGACGAGACGCACCTGAGACAGATAACGAGAAGGACGGGTTAACAGATGACAGACGAGGAGGCGGGACAAAGGCGGAGACTAGAACATAAACAAAACAGAGCCATGTGCAAATAAAGCACATGGCGGGGACAACAGACTGACAGGACGAAGGCGTGACACACACCATGGACAAAGATTATTTATTTGGGCCTTCTAGTGTTTACCTCATCTACAGAGGATTAGATACATACTGTATCCAAAAATAAATAAATAAATAATAATAATAATAATAATATATGGACCTTTGAGCTTCATTTGAACAGTACTGAGATTGAACTTAAAAGCTAAACAAATTAAACAAGAAATTACGTACTTATAAACATAATTTGTAAAATGTAATGAACAAAAATGAACATTTCTTGTGAGGAAAATGTTAGGGCATCCTATGTCCTAATAACTGGTATTTCCTCCTTTGGCTGAAATAACCTCAATTGGATGTTGCCTGTAACCATCTACCAGTCTCCGACATCGACTGGGAGAATGTTTTCCCCACTTCTCCATGCAGAATTCTTTCAGCTGTATGATGTTTGATGTTTTGTATGAGGTTTCTTGAATGCACAGATCACCCACAGCTTCTCAGTAGGGTTAAGGTCTTGGCTCTGTTTTGTCCAGTCCAGAACTCTTAATTTCTTAATTTTGAACAATTCCTGGGTTGATTTACTGGAAAGTTTGGGTCATGTTGCATGATCCACGTCAATTTCAGCTTCACTGATGCAGTGAAGAATTTATATTGGATTCTATGATGGAGAGCTTGCCAGGCCCTGGTGCAGCAAAGCAGCCCCAAACCATGACTTTTCCACCTCTGTGCTTCACAGTCGGTATGGGGTTCTTGTGCTCAAATCCTGTGTTGGTTTGCGCCAACCCCACTCTTCTGTTACTGTGCCCAAATAATTCAGTTTTGGATTCTTCTGTCCAAAGCACATTATTCCAGAAGTCCTGGTCTTTGTCTATGCGCTCCCTGGCAAACGTTGCCCTGATGTTTTTTGACAGAAAGGGTTTCCTCCTTGCACACCTCCTATGATAATCAAATTTGTGCAGTCTTTTCCTGATGGTATATATATATAATTAAGTTAAAACAACAAAAAAGGTGCCTAAGACTATAGCACAGCACTGTATGATCCAGTTAAAGTAACGCATTGTGTGCCTTGTTGAATTGGGCTGTTTGTAGGTCCTCAGTTGAGGGTGAAATTAGATGTACTTTCATTGATCTTTCCAGTTGTTTTTATTGGCTGTGAACCTTGTATGGCTCTTAGCTGATTGAAAGGCCACATCAGGAGAGATTTGGAGAGTGGAGTAGTTCTGTCAAAGCTCTACTGTTTGTTTAGACCTAGCATCATGCAGTTGAGCAAATAAAGATGAGAATAGATAAGCTTTATGGTGCTAATTTATACAAAGAAAGCTATATGGTGCTAACAGTGCTAAATGAAGAAATTAAAAAAAAAAAGAAAATAAAAAAAAATGGTAAACAAAAAAGTAAATTAAGGAAAGAAAGTTATACAATACTAGTAACAGTACTAAATTATAAAAAGAAAGCAATATGACCTCAATGTGAAAAATGTGTATGGGGAAAAAATCCTTTATGATGCGAATTTATGATTAGCAGTTGCTTGAGGCTTGTGGAGGCATTGTAGAGAAAGTATTAAAGCATATAGCATGTAGTAATTTGTGCCCTTAAAGCTTTGTTATCTTTTGCCCACACTTTCTGAGAAAACAAAGGCTAGCAGTTCAACATACTGCAGAATCTGCGGCAGCAATTTCAAAGGGCCAGACGCAGTGTTGTTCGCTATCTAGTTATTTACCGTTGTGCTTTTTAAATGAAAGATGGTGTCGGGGACCTTATTTATAATATTGAGACAAATGGTAGTGTGGCCATGAAAGGCACCCGGCTGATTAACTCGCCCACAATGGCTTTTTATCTGTAGCCTGTTTGATGTATTACGTCTTTTTAAGGCTTGGTCGAATGCAATCACAAGCCCTTTCATTACACACAGCCTCTAGACGCATGAGATTGCCTGTCGCTTCCCTGGGGAGGCCATCCTTCAGAAAATATTGACTGCTGGACAGTGAGAGAGTGTGTATTCCATGGGTATGCATGAGCACTGGGGAGTTTTTGGGGTCATTTTAAGGACAGGGGTCAGAAAAACAGTGATGGACAAAGTGATTCAGAGTGATGAATGTGCTTGTACAGTTAGAGCAATTTGTCAAAGCATTAGAGCTGGACAACTTTCTGTTGAACAGCAAGGTTCAACAGCTTGCTGTTGTAACACAAATTTGGATCAGCAGAATGAAGACTTAAATCTTAACTGTGTTCAAAACTGCAGTAAAATATGCACACTCAACAACTAAAAGCACTGTACTATGAACTGATTACACATACTCCTTATTTAGTTTCATTTAAAACATTTGTTTCTTAATCAGTAAAATATAAAGCATGCTAAATTAGTCCTGAAATAATATTTTCAGGCTTTGAACTTAAGTAGTACATGAAGAAATATTTGTAAAATTTGTAAGGGAATGATGTCATAAGAGTAAGAAAAACCAACAGTGAAAAAAAACACTGTTAGTGTTATATTAACACAAAACCTTACACAGGAAATGTTTATGTAAAAAGGAACTGCATAGTTTATTTAAATGCCATAAGAAAGTGTGATTATGATATAACGTAGTAATTATTGTCCAATTAATGATTGTCCAATTATTCATTCATTCATTATATGTAACCACTTATCCAGTTCAGGGACGTGGTGGGAACACACTGAAGGGGGCACCAGTCCTTTACAGGGAAACACACACATTCACACCTACGAACACATTTGAGTCACCAATCCACCTACCAACATGTGTTTTTGGACTGTGGGAGGAAACTGGAGAACCTGCAGGAAACCCACAAGGACACAGGGAGAACACATCAACTCCTGACAGACAGTCACTTGGAGCAAGACTTGAACCCACAACCTGATCCCTGGAGCTGTGTGACTGTGACACTACCTGCTACACCACCGTGCCATCATTGTCCAATTAGCTTACTTATAAATAGTATTTAAGCAACATACTACACTGAACAATCATTGTAGTCCGTTGTATTCCACCTGTTTCTCTGCATACACTTTTATCTCAGTTTCCAGGGGGTCCCACACACACACACACACACACAAACGCACGGAGATTAACACATAGATGACTTTTCAGCCAATCACGGCAAATTTATCATTTAGCATCAGTGTCAAGGGAATGAAAGCTACAGATTTGAAAGTGAGTGAACAAGGTGTGTGTGTGAGCAAAGTATAGGAACATCCTACTGTCCTGCAGAATTTTGGAAGAATAGTCAACACAGGTAGGATAAAGTGATATCAGACACTGTATCATGCTAAATGAAGCAAAATTCACTGTCTGTCACAACGTCAGCTAAGGGTGTAGAATTAGCATGGATGGAAGTGACGTGTCCTCACCAATATTGAGTAATTATTGAATTGTCCCCACAAAAAATTTGATCCCCTCCAAAAAAAAAAAAAAAGATCTGTCAACGTCTCATTAACCTAGAGGTGCAGAACGGGTTAAATCACATTCTCTACTTGGGTCCTACCTCCCCGTAACATATATGGCCATATGATTTGGCGTGTCTTTCCCTGCTGTTACCTGAGACTCTGTAGCTACATTTGGTTGTTAGCAGTGCCAAAAGTGGAAGGAAAACTTTCCAGTCATATGAGTGAGACTTACAGTGCAAGACTCAGGTGCAACGTGGGTGACACATGAGTGTCAAAAGCTAGTGAGTATGGCAGCAAAGGAGAAGAAGGTAGACACAAGCTATTTTTCAAAGAAACGTGTAAGCCACGTAAAGTCAAGTTTTCTAATGAAATGAGTCCATCATAATAACATTAATGGCAATGCTAGGCTTTGGCGCACAGCATACAGCAGGCTAAAATCATCTGTAGCTATGAATAACATGGCTTCCAAATTAACTGCACAACAAACTGCCAACTGTCAGTTATCGTAAAGGCCTACAGTAGCATGTCTAACTTTGGTTGAAACTCTCTATGTCAAAGAAAACTGCAGCCTTGTGCAGGGATATTATTTGCCTACAGAGGCTTTTAAGTTAACTTGTCTAACATTAGAATTTTGGTGACACACAATTACTTTTCATACTGATGTTGCTGACATATTTGTTGGGTTAATTTTTTGTGACATAAGTAAACTGAAGTCTAAACTATTATTTGTGAGTTAGTTTAACAAAATTAAATTAGTTTAACATTAATTTAATACTACACTCTAAAAAGTAATTCTGGTGGCCTTTAACCAATACTTAAATATATGCAATGCTTTAAGATAAAAAATGTAATTGAAAGGTTTTTGTAGCGTTTTTAAATACATGTGGTGTTTTATTAAATAGTTTTGGTAACATAAATAATATAAGCGTTGTTTCAACACAATTTCCTGACTAACCTGAACTCAGTTTATTCCATTAAATACTAAAAAGCAAAAATCATTTTCTGTCAACTCAGTTATTTGTGTTGGACAACGCAATTTTCTCATTCATTTGCTTTCTCCCTCCCACTCGGACAAGATGGCTTTTTCCGGAGAAGGCTGCTTCAGTTTGTTCCAGGCACACCTTATTGTGGATAAGGCACAAAAAAAGCTACCAGGGTGAGGGTTATAACCATTTTCATGACCCAAATAGGTGGTTTATTTTGTTGGTGTGTTTAGGTTTGCCTGTTTTTCTGATGTGTTGATGGTCTGTGTTTGGTGGATACAGGCAGAATTAGCCAGCTAGCCAGCTAGCTTTCCTTAACTTTTTTTTTATTTAATTATTTACTTGCTTTGAGACTTAAGGCCCAACAAGTTAAACAGAGGGAGAGCAAAATGGAGGAGAGAGAAGTTAAGTTTCTATTACTGTTTTCATGAATGTTCTCATTTTCTTAGATCATTGTTTAAATTGTCTCACACTCAATTGACTGAAATCAAGCCTTATAACTGTGACATTTATACAGTTTACATAATACATATTTTTTACTGTTTCAAGTATGTGAAAGATGTAAGAAATGATCTCAGTACAGAATAAAAGTAAACACACTGTTGAATATCTTTTGATGGTTACATTTATTAAGTTCATGTTATATAAAAATGCGTTTTACTATGTCTGTCAAAGTAACTCACTGTACTGTACTGGATGACTGTAATTTTACCAGAAGTTGACACAACTCAAAAAGACTGTCACAAAACGTTGTGTTGATTTTACACATTCACCAAATGCTCTGAAAAACGAATTCACCATACTCAAAATACTTTGTTGGAGCAATGTAATTTTACCAGAAGTTGACACAACTCAAAAAGACTGTCGCAAAACGTTGCGTTGATTTTTTTTTGTTGACCCAATGTATATTTTTTAGAGTGTAAATAATTTCTTAATTAAATTATGAATTGTTATACATAGTATATCAGCCCTTTATCGTAGTATCACAGAGCAAAAAAATAAATAAATAAATAAAATAAATAAATAATAGGCAATTAGGGGTAGATTCATATTATGTCAAGAGCATGTCTACACTTGATGTCAGCATTTTCTAGGTAGTCTAATATGAATATTGTATGAATGAATATATGTATGACAAGGTTAATCTGTGAACCAATGGCATTACTTTACAGTACTGTTAGGCCATATCTAGCCTACTTGCTATGGGGTAACTTTACAATTAGTGCAAAGCCAAACCTGAGTGAGGATTTTTCAGTCATTCTCTTGCTATATAATATAGTTCTATCATAGGACTATGTTTTGGAAAAATCTTTCTCATTTTTTCCATGTAATAGGATGCACAAAAGCAAACCCAAGTGGAGTTGATAATTTGCTACCACAGGCTTGCAATGTGTAACTCCTCATGTAAAGATTTGTGAACAATTTCATTCAGCAATTTGTTTCTTACAAGAAGAATGAAAAAAATCACCATTGGTTGTTTCAAGAAAATATGGCAGGGTAAAGTCAGGTGGTTGGTCAGGATTTTGTTGTATTAATGTTCAATAACTGGTCTAGTTGTAATATCACTTGTTCAGTAAGGCCAGTTTGATCTGTTGCATCATGTTCAAGTTTTATGCATTTTAACTTATGCAATGCATATTTTTTACTTTTTGAGTGTAAATGAGTTTTGAAAATGAGTTTTGAAAGTCTTTAAAATTGTTTTACATCAGGGTTTGCTTGCATGTCTGATGTCAATTCTTTTTATGTTAATTTCTTTTTAAATTTTTATGCTACACTGATTTACAATGCATGTAATGGTGTCTCCGGCATTGTCAGTGCTGCCTGGTATTTACACTGTTGATGTCAAAGATGTGATAGACTTAGATGCAACACCTCAGCAGTATAAACTGTGTTAAAAGGCCAAGGGGTAGGAATAAGTTTTTTCATTTTGGGTTATTAACAGTACCACGCATGGTTTATTTACATACTGTAGGCCTAGATGTATGTACATTCATTCATCGTCTGTAACCATTTATCCAGTTTGGGGTTGCAGTGGGTCAGAAGTCTACCCGGAATCATTGGGCGCAAGGCAGGAAAACACCCTGAAGGGGGCGCCAGTCCTTCACAGGGTGAGACACACACACACATTCACTCACACACTTGAATCACCAATTCACCTTCCAGCGTGTTTTTGGAATGTGGGAGGAAACGGAGCACCCGGAGGAAACCCACATGGACACGGGGAGAGATCCCCTAGATGTCCATAAAATGTAGAAATTCTGAAAGTTATAAATGGCCGTGATTGTAATTATAATTTGGCTATGATAGATTCAGAGGGGATTTTACTTCCATATCCCAGAACACTTCTACTTTTGAAAAGCTTGATACACACCTGTTCAACACCAGGATGCATGCTAGCATCAGTTGACAAGCCATTATTAAAATAACAGTCTTACTCCCTGATGAAAACTAGAGGCAACAGAAAAATTCAGGCTTTTTGACCTTGGTGTCTGCAGCACTCGTCCATTACTTTGTCATAACAAAAGGGGAAAGGTCCTGGCCTTTGTAACAGGCTGTCTTAGCCCAAGTTGATAACAGGCTGATAATATGGACTAAACCTCTTATCTTTGTATGTGGATTCCTGTGAGGGAGAATACCTCAGCTCAGCGCTCTAGGGCCTTACCTTCATGCTAAGCTATGAGCAAGCAAAGGCACACACAATGTCCCAATTTCTTTATATCTATGTTTTGTGTCACAACATAATATCTCAGCAATGGCAATTGCTTATGCATTTGTGTTTTCCCCAAGTTCTCTATGTGACACGTAGTTTGTAATATTTACTTATTTTTGCTGTTGCAGATCATTTAAGTAGGAACCCACTCTAAATTCGGGAGACCGCTAACTGCATTAACGTGAA
Organism: Hoplias malabaricus; assembly: GCF_029633855.1. Classification (NCBI taxonomy): domain Eukaryota; kingdom Metazoa; phylum Chordata; class Actinopteri; order Characiformes; family Erythrinidae; genus Hoplias; species Hoplias malabaricus. The sequence continues at coordinate 13,059,429 of NC_089815.1, read as the reverse complement.
CACAGGCTGAAAATGCTACAAAAATAAACAACTCGAATTTCAAATGAGTTTCTGTGTTTATTCAAACAGTGAATAAAAACTTAGATATTACAGTCATTTTTCATATTGTTTTACCTTAAAAGATCCAGAGTTTCTGAATACAAACAAACCAGGAAGAACAGTGTTTCCCCCACAGTGACAGACATTGTCTTTTTTCAGGGGGAAATTTTTGCAATTTCCCCCTGGGATCAATAAAGTATTTCTGATTCTGATTCTGATTTATATCGTAGTTTAGATAAACATAGATCAGTAAAATCCGAAGACAAATGTTTCCCTACTCATGTAAACACACATTAAAAAGAGCTGGTGTGTGACATTTTTAACAGATTAACAGATGTGATGTGTAATGGAACACAATTTATTCTGTGAGACGATTACTAAAAAGTGTTTGTAGACACCTCTTATGAATTACAGTTTCCAGAGCAAAGTTTGTAGACACCTCTCATAGACACATCTAAGATGGGTAATCTCCATAAATAAGCATTGCAAATAGAAGAGCAGACACATTAGTCTAAAGTCACCTTGCCCAATGCTAAGTATGAGAGTGGGAGGGGGGAAAATCTTCTGCTTCTCACAAGTAATCCTGAAATAATTCAGTGATGTCGAAGTCTAGGCTGTGTTGTCTTTTCACAGTGGATGAAAGAAAGTTATCTATGTAATGACAGCGGTGTTTATACATGGTCTTATAGCATATATATATATATATATATATATATATAGAATGAAGCTGATATATATATATATATATATATAGAATGAACAGCGATATATATATAGAATGAATGGCGATATATATATAGAATGAACGCTGATATATATAGAATGAACTTTGATATATATGGAATGAACACTGATATACGGGGGTTGGACAATGAAACTGAAACACCTGTCATTTTAATGTGGGAGGTTTCATGGCTAAATTGGACCAGCCTGGTGGCCAATCTTTCTTTTATTGCACATTGCACCAGTAAGAGCAGAGTGTGAAGGTTCAATTAGCAGGGTAAGAGCACAGTTTTGCTCAAAATATTGCAATGCACACCACATTATGGGTGACATACCAGAGTTCAAAAGAAGACAAATTGTTGGTGCACGTCTTGCTGGCACATCTGTGACCAAGACAGCAAGTCTTTGTGATGTATCAAGAGCCACAGTATCCAGGGTAATGTCAGCATACCACCAAGAAGGACGAAACACATCCAACAGGATTAACTGTGGATGCAAGAGGAAGCTGTCTGAAAGGGATGTTCGGGTGCTAACCCAGATTGTATCCATTGGTCACTCATGCCAATGCCAAACGTCAGTTTCAGTGGTGCAAGGAGCGCAAATCTTTGGCTGTGGACAATGTGAAACATGTATTGTTTTCTGATGAGTCCACCTTTACTGTTTTCCCCACATCCGGGAGAGTTATGGTGTGGAGAAGCCCCAAAGAAGCGTACCACCCAGAGTGTTGCATGCCCAGAGTGAAGCATGGGGGTGGATCAGAGATTGTTTGGACTGCCATATCATGGCATTCCCTTGGCCCAATACTTGTGTTAGAAGGGTGCATCACTGCCAGAGACTACCGAACCATTCTGGAGGACCATGTGCATCCAATGTTTCAAACATTGTATCCTATCCTAATATCTAAATATTATGGAGCCACTTTGAGGTGTTTTGGAGGAGCGAGTCAGGAAACGTTTTCTTCCACCAGTGTCACGTAGTGACCTGGCCACAACCCTGCAAGAAGAATGGTTTAAAATCACTCTGACCACTGTGCAGGACTTGTATATGTCATTCCCAAGACAAATTGACGCTGTATTGGCCGCAAAAGGAGGCCCTACACCATACTATTAAATTATTGTGGTCTAAAACCAGGTGTTTCAGTTTCATTGTCCAAGCCCTGTATATCGCCGTTCATTCTATATATATCAACGTTCATTCTATATATATCGCCGTTCATTTTATATATATCTGCGTTCATTCTATATATATATATATATAATTTTGTGTAGTCTTTAGTGTTGTATATTTCCACATTTTTTAATTTAATAATAAAACAATTGATGAAAAGTGAGAAATTAATATATAAAATGCTTATTTAATCAATCAATGTCACAATATCTGCTCTATATACCGTACACTACTATGAAACAATACCATATTTTATTATACCATCAAACATGCCTGAGATAAGGCAAACTAAACAAAACAGAAATTGGGTAATGCAACAAGCCAAAACAAGCGAGGCATTCAGAGAGAAGCTGGCCAAAATATTCCATCTTAGATCCACCATGTGGTCTAGTAGCCTCGGGTCTGTGGAATGTAAGTGGAAATCATCTTGTGTTGCGTTCTGTGGTTAATGTTCTGCACAGTGTTCACTTTATATCATGTTATACAATCTAACATCATGGAAGGTCAGCCTTACACTCAGAGAGATTTATTATTGACACACAGGTGTGAAGCCATTTGTTAAGGTATAATCATGACTTCCATTCATTTATATGAGTGACAAACAGGATGGCCATATAGTGACGAACAAACTGGCAACCTATATAGGAGCTGTATATTTTAGCAGGGTGTCACTATGTGGATGGGTGCTCCATATATTCATTCTTTTGACAGGGACTAAGTGAAGAGCCAGATGCTAACCACTACTGCAGAATACAAATAAGCCCAGTTGGTCATGAAATACAGACACAAGATCAATTCACCTAAAAGCCCGTTTTACACAATGCAGTGACCATTTGAAATATGCTGGAAATTGAATTTGGATGAGTTGCATCTTGCTCATGATGACTGTATCTGCCTTTTTCCCTGGTTCCCAAAGTGCTTTTACTCTGCGCTCTTTAAGGTTTAAGCTGAAGTGAATGGAAAGGTTATAGATACACATCTTTAGAGGTGTGTCATGGCCAAACAACATTTAATCAAGCACCATTCTCAAGTAACTTTTCTGGAGAAGGGATAGCAGGGCTAACGTCAAAGCATTATTTTAAAGGGTAGTCTGACCAAAATATTAATAAAATAAAATAAAATAAATTCATTACATTTTATTGTCATACGTTTTTGTTTTCCTGTTTTGTTGTTCCTCTTGCTATGCCCCAATCACATGTCTCTTTGATTGTTCCCCAGGTATTCCATGATGGTTTTTAAGTGATTGTCTGGAGACAACTGAGTGTTATGCCAACTGAGTGGTAGCATCTGTATTCAGTATAAATGCTGCAAAAATGCATAAATATCTAGAATGGAGAAACGTTTTTTTCGATTGGTTGTTTTTATAGATGACAGATGACCAAGAGCTAAAATAAAAAAGTAGCACATTACATTGCCCCTTCTCAGTCTGAACATAACTGCAAACAACACTGCTGCATGCAAACATCTCTCCAAGTCACTCTCCGTCTTCTCTGCAGCTATTCAAGTTTTCAACAGGTCTTCTTCTTTCTGTTTTACTGCACAAATATCTAACATTGATAAGTGGCAGTGTTTTGGGTCACTGTCAAGTCTAAATGCCTTTAATTTAATCAGGTCATTGTGTGATTTAATTCAAGTTTCACCATTTCTCTCTAAAAATGTGCTTCTCCATGGGCCGTATCCAGTAAACTGGCCACCCCAGCTGAACTGGTCACCAACATTTTGTTAAGTTCATCCAATTTGACAAGATTTTTAAAGAGAAATTAGTGGCTGGATCATGAAGTCAGTTGCCCACACTTTGTGTTGGTAGAAATAAAATAATAGTCAACAGGAAATTGAATAATATATAAATGTTTTTTTCCCCTTCTTTAAGTAAGCTTGATGAGATTCCAAGATCGATTATACAATGAAGGGCTTTTCTCATATAACGTGTACTTGGTGCTGCTTGGCTGGTGTTTGTTCATTCAAATGGTTGCACCATCCCTAAGAGTGATCCTCCACTGTGGCCCAGCTGGCCTTCTATCAAAGCTAATGATTACTCCATAAAGGCCCTGCGTACAGGAATGAAATAGTAAGCATGTGGGCCTCAAGCACAATTAAGCTTTCTACTGTAGTGCTTTTTTGCTGAGTAAAAACATTCATTGTAAGGAGTTGTTTAAGGCCTAGCAAAGTGTGGTCAGACTGCACTATAGTGTCGGTAAGAGAGTGAAAATCATTGTGCTGCATGAAATGTCTTCCAATATAGGCCGTAAATCTGATCCTGCATAAAATGTCTTTCAATATAGGCTGTAAGTCTGATCCTTCTCATTTATAAATTATTGTACAATTTGTAGACTTCTATTCTTGCAGTGGTACTTGAAGGTTTGTGAACCTTTTCAAATTTTTTAAATATATTTCTATATTTTTTATACATGTTTTTCTATATATAAAACATGTTTTAACACAGGTCCTATAAATAGATAAAGAGAACCCAATTTAAAAATTGAGACTAAAATATTATATTTGGATAGTTATATATAAAACAGCTCTGAATGTTGAATTAATATTTCAAGCATTACATCATAATTAAAATCAAAGTCCTATCCTATATTTTATTGTACCCCTACCCTTTGTTTTTGAGCAGTATCTTACCACTTGGAACTTAGTCGTAGTGGTTAAAATCTTAACATCTGAAATGTGATTTACCTGTAGTCTTACACAGTTCAACTAGTAGAGAAATGCATTCATTCATTCATTCAATGTCTGTAACTGCTTATCCAGTTCAGGTTCGCGGTGGGTCCGGAGCCTACCCAGAACCACTGGGTGCAAGGCGGGAACACATACTGGAGGGGTGCCAGTCCTTCACAGGGTGACAGACACTCAAACATCCACTCACACACTCAATTCTAAGAACACTTTTGAGTCACCAATCCACCTACCAACGTGTGTTTTTGGACTGTGGGAGGAAACCCATGCGGACACAGGGAGAAAACACTTCTTACTAGTGATGGGAATTTCTGCTCTTTTTGGGGAGCCGGCTCTTTTGGCTCGGCTCTTCACAAAGAGCCGGCTCTTTCAGCTCCTAAATGGCTCTTTGTTTTACCACTTATTTCCACTGGTACAGAACAATATTACCTACATTTTACATGACTATATGGACAAAATATTATTGTTCAATATTAAAAATAATAAATAGTGTTGCAATGGTCAATTGTTTTTATGGCTGTCTTGTAATAACTCACTGATTGCACTCACACATTCAATTGTATAAATAACTGGATTTTTATTTAAACACCTTAATAAAAAATCACTTGTAAACTCTGAAATATAGCCAATGGAACCCAAAAGGTAGGTATTACAAAATAGCTTATTAAATTAAATAATCATCCATTTCTGGGTAATAAAATAAACAAATAATCTGCAAAGTGCAAAACAGCAGCATTCAATAGTAGTGATTAAAACAACCACATCTGTCAACAAACATTTAACTGATTAACATTTTCTTCAACTATTTTTGGAAGACAGATTGGCATTCAGGAAAGCCCAAGTGTCTCAGCTTTGAGGGTTGGAGCTTGCTTGTTGTTCTCTGATTGGTTGAATGACAAGCCTTAGAAAAAAATGGCTCGGTCTTAGACGGGAACCGGCTCTCATTGTTCACTTACAAGAGCCGGCTCTTTGAACCGGTTCGTTCGCGACCGACACACCACTACTTCTTATAGACAGTAACCCGGTTATCGAACCCACAACCCCAGAACCCGGAGCTGCATGACAGCGACACTAACTGCTGTGCCATCTTCCTGTCAAATGAAATGCACTTAGACATTTTAATTTTATCTCTGCTATTATGTAGAATTCTTTCAGCTTTCACAAACTAATTTTAGCTGTGCATGTTTAATTGGGTATACTTTATGTAGCTATTTTAAAATGCACCCATTCTGGACATATTTGTTTAAAAGTGCACAAATAACTTTTCAAGATTCTCAGAAGCAATGGAACATGAGCCTAAGATCAAAAACTCAATGCCAAGCTTGGGCTAGAGGGACATAAAAACCTAGTATTTTTTTCAGAAGAGCAGTGAAATTCTTGAGCAAAATGAAACTCCATCCAATTATTTTGGGGTGAGTTTCTGTGGCTTTTATGATCCTAAACTAAACATTGACTCTTATAACTTGATCTTTTGATTATAACTGATTATAACATTAAAAAGTGCTATACAAATAGCTAGGCTCTTAGTGCTAAAAAGAGTTATATATTGATAACTTTGCCTTCAAAAGCAGGCTTCACTTGTCTGTGCTAACATGTTATGATTGGACAGTCTTAGGTAAATGTTATTGGCAAGAAACAAAAAGGGGGGGGTTACAAAAAAAATTGGTACATCATTTGCTAGAATATAATTTCTTGCCATGCCTCTCTTCATTGCAATGAGAGCATCAGCCATTGAGTCTGATGTGGTTAAATGCTCCTTTTACCCAATTGCAGCTAGGCTGGTAAATGTGGTTTCATAGACGAGTGTATGGGATAACTTGCAGGGCTAAAGTGGAGCTTTTTGCCTCACTTCAGATTATCTAACTGATGAGCAGCTAAATGCTGAATGTGCTGTTGCCAGAAGCTGGGATGGTGGGGTGTGATGCATCATCAGCATTCTGTTCAGACAGATGGAGAAGTAATTCCTCTGCATACTTTATTTATTTGCTTATTTCATCCAGATTAAACTCCTATCTTCCCTGCCCCCTCGAACTGTCATTCTGCTCCCATTTTTTTCACCATGTGTTCAAAATGGCTTAAAACACCAGTGTCCATCAGCTTTTTTTTATCCCTTTTATAAAGGGAACAAGGATAGGGCTTAATGGCATCTGCTGCCCTGCTGCCAAGGAAAGAGCAGTCAGTTAGTAGGAGACCGTGATGTTGAGTTAGCAAATAGAGAGTTAGCAAATGGCTGCTAAGGCCTCAGGTTTTAACAAGCAATGAGGGACTAAACTGGGGCCAAAAGCAGGACTAGTTCTGTGTTTCCTAACAAAGTCAACTATGGCTTAGATTTTGAATGAGAAATACTGTTAAAGGAGGTTAATAAAGGAGATGACTTCTCATTATTCAAAACATTTGGACACCTATTCATCTACAGAAATGGAAGTTATTAGGCCGGCATGGTGGTGCTGCAGGTAGTATAACTAAATATTACCACTCTTGTTGCTGTGGTTTCCAAAGCCTTTGGCCCCCATTAAACATGGTGTTTTGCAACACTTGAGGGGAACCATTGTCATCAAAAACCACCAATGTCCAAAAGAGCATGTAGCGCTGGGCCAAGCCAAGTACAGTAGGCAACAGTGGAAAGGCTACAACAGTGAGCAGTGAATTCCAGCTGCAAAATGTTTGGTCTGATCAGGAATAGTGTGCAATACCTTAACAACTGTCAGATGCAGTGCTGCCTTTGAGGCAGAAGGAACGTAATTGGTTACAAGCAAACAAGCAAGAATGAATGTGATTTGTTAAAACAGTTTGGTGGAGATTTTCAAAATTTAGATTTTATAAATACTTAAAGTTTTGCATAGACCCTTGTCTTTGCCTATTCGGACAGAAATGTCTCTGGAAAATAAATATGAAATATAACTTTATTGTTATTGTAAATGTACTTTCAAATTTATAGTATTGTAATAAGTATTTCTGTAGTAATGTAATCTTGCACACTTACATTATGACTGCTACCTCTGAATGAGCTATAAAATGTTATTTAAAAAAATGCTCTGGTACCTCTGAGGCAGATGTTAATACAAAGTTCCATATGATTGCTGCCTCTGAGGAAGCTGAACACTATTATATGTGTCAGGAACGCGGAGGGCGCACTGACGGAGGCAGACGCACACGCTAAAACACAGTGAACTTTATTTATGAAAGAATAACAAAACAGAGAGATTACGATAACAAGACAACAAACAGAGGGCTAACTGAGACATGGACAAAGGAGCTAAGCGAACTAAACTAGGACACAGTTAAATAGACGAAACCTAAACACGGAGTACTGAACAGACTAAATCTAAACACGGAGTGCTAAACAGACTAAACATAAACAATGAATGCTAAACAGTGCTAGAGGGACAGAGACTAGAGAGCTAACAAACTAACAGGACAGAGAGCTAAACAGACTGAAAAGGAATACAGACAAACTAGATATACGGACAGACAGACTAGAGGGTTAAACAACATGACTAGGAAGCAAAACGACAACATGACACGATAGAGACAGACAATAGAAGCGAAACAAGACTGGGAATTGGAACGAATGTCTGACAAGAGGAAGTGAGACAAGGGGACTTAAATACTTAACACAGATGAGATGCACCTGAGACAGATAACGAGGGGGAGGAAGAAAGGCGGGACATGGGCGGAGACATGGACAACAACAAACAGAGCCATGTGCTAAGAGAGCACATGGCGGGAAAAACAGACATGACAGGACGAGGGTGTGACAATATGATTATTATATTATATGATTCTGCAGATACTTGAGAGGCAGAGAACATAAATCAAATGTGCAAAGTGTATTTTAGACTCTGCCTCATAGGCAGCTGAACTTTATTGTATAACATTCTGCAGCTTAGCAGGTAGTGTCGCAATCACACAGCTCCAGGGAAGTTGTGTGTTCAATTCCCACTCCGGGTGACTGTCTGTGAGGAGTTTGATGTGTTCTCCTCATGTCTGCATGGGTTTCCTCCGGGTGCTCCAGTTTCCTCCCACAATCCAAAAACACACGTTGGTAGGTGGATAGGTGACTCAAAAGTGTCCATAGGTGTGAATGTGTGAGTGTGTGTGTTGCCCTGTGAAGGACTGGCACCCCCTCCAGGGTGTGTTCCTGCCTTGCGCCCAATGATTCCAGGTAGGCTCTGGACCCACCGTGACCCTGAACTGGATAAGCAGTTACAGATAATGAATGAATGAATTCTGCAGCTTCCTCTGCACTCAAATTTACAGGAAATCACTCCTTCAGAATCTGCCTCAGAGGCAGCAGAACATTATAACATTCTGCAACTTTCCCATAGGCACAGAGTTACATTATCCTATTTTTAAGTTAAAAAAAAAACGTATGCACATGTATTTCTTCCAAAGACCTTTCTGTCAGAGTTGGCTAACCAAAAGGGTTTTAACCAAACACATTCATCTCCACCTGTTAATTACTAACGAATTACATTCCTTCTGCTTTGAAGCCAGCACTGCCTCACAAACCATTTTGAGTAGTGCTTTTGTACCCATGCATCTAGAAATATTTCAGCAGTCACCTAAGGATACAAAAGCAGCCATCTAGTTACATCCAAATCACCAACTGGAATACCATAGCAAAATACTATAGCAAACAACTTAGCTACATTTTTGCCACCATTTGGGATTGCTAAAGCTGTGTAAATACTATTGATTTTCTTCAGGAAAGTCAATTTTCTGGTTGTAGTTTAGCCCTCTGATGAAGGATGTATGAGTTTGAATGGTTATGTGCGTTTCCTCATGAATAAGACAGACATCCTCCTTTACCCACCTTAATCGATGGGGTAAGTAAAGGGTGTGGGAAACACTGAGCCTTCAACCTCCTCACACTTATTATCCCACAAATAGGAGGTAAAGAGCAGGCCACTGCTGATGTTGCTTCTGTTCTCAGATGCCCTCCTCAATCCCCTTCCCTAAACCACATTAAGGATTTGATTAGCTTAATCCAACCAGCCAAAAGAAGAGGACCTAACCCTGCTAACTCTGCCTACTTAAGGACTTCTTCATCGTCTTTATCTCTCTCTCTCTGTATGTCCATTTTACCCTTCTGTGTCTATCTTGATCTGTCTTCTTGTTTTTCTTATTCCTCTGTGTTTATTTCTTACATCTCTCATTCTGTTTTCTCACCTTCTCTTTTGTCCTCCCTATGTTATGTTTATGTATCTCCCTATATCACACCCACTGCCTTGTTCTCTTTCCTTTTCTCTTTTTCTCTTCTTTTTCCTTGCTGTTACTTCTCTCCCTCTATCTCACTCAGACTTCTCTCATACTTACATTTCCTCCCTCTATTTCCTTGTCTCTCTTTGTTTACGTCTTTTCATCGCCTTTTGAATACTCCTTCTTTCTCTCTTTTATTTCTTATTTTCAGACTTGTCCACTTCCTCATTTTCTTTGACATTTTATTTGTTTTCATTCACTTTCATTCTGCTTTCTCTCACTGTCTCCCATCCTTCTTTTTTATCTCTGTCTTTCTTACTTTGCATTCTTCCTCTATGTTTTTGTCTTTTTCTCTAGCTCTTTTATTTATCATTATCACTATTTATCACTCATTTATCATTGAGTGAATGTGTGTGTGTGTGTATGTGTGTGTGTGTGTGTGTTTGTGTGCATGTGTGTGTGTGTGTGTGTCTGTAAACCCTGCTGATTGGCCAGAGAGACCGGTCAGTTACCACAAAATGCAGAGCTCCAGCACAAACTCACCACTGGTAAAATCTCTGAAGTTACAGGAGCATTCACATTTCTTTTTATTTAACTCACAATGGCAGCTCAAAATATTACCTCAAGATGTTTTAAAGAGGTCTAAACACTTCTGAGGCCAATGGCCAACTAAAATCTTTAGCGAAAGCCAAATGTGAAACAAGGAAAACTGATCCCGGGGTACTGGGGTACGGTGCAATGTCCAGTGCCAAAAAAAAAAAAAACACGTGAGAACACAATGAGTAAACAGCGACTAACTTTACTGCTGGCATTGTTGTGTTTTCAATGTCTGCACTTCCCATTAGAGACAGGGTTTTGCAACGCCACCAGCTCCATTTTGTGGGGGAGCTGTGCTAGTGAAAAAGCGACAAGCTAGAAGTGAGCCAATCCAATCCCACACAGTGGAAAAGCACCATTTGTAACTTCTCCCTCTTTCTCTCTTTTATTTCTCTCTCTGATGTATCCATTTATTCACTTTCTCATTCTCTTTGATATTTTACATTTTTACAGTCCCTGTTTCTATCCTATTTCCTCTCACTAGTTCACTATCTTTCCTCTTTCATTCTTTGATTTCTCTCCACTACTTTGCTATTTCTCTACCATTTTTCTCTTCCTCTCTCTATGTCTCTTTTGTTCGTCATTTGCTGTCACTCATCCCGCTCACCTATCTCTCCATCCTTTTCCACTGTAAGTGATAGCATCTCAATCTAATGTTGGAGGCTAATGCCCCACACAACTTGTGTATCTCCTCGCTGTCGCTATAGCAGGCTCTTAGTTATCGAGGCCACCATCAAGGTCAAGACTGATGGATCCTAGAGAGCCTTTGTACATTAGCAGGGTGAGGGGGATTTAAAAATTGCTCTGTTTCTGCTGATGTTTTATCATGCTTCCAGCCCAAGACCATATGCTATTTTAGAAGGAAAAATTCTCTAGAAATGTAGATTAATAAATTAGCAGAGGTCAGAGGACAGAAGATTCATGCTGCGAACATTTTCCAGTTTTTGACATTACCCAACATCATCTGTGGCTCATTTCGTGACACAGGCCCCAATATTTACTGAAGCAGAAGGCATAGAGCCAAATAACAGGATCCAGTGGTTTTCCATGGACTGTTTTTATAATAAGATTAGATTTCATGACAAAGAGCAAAAAAAGTCCAAAAGGCATCTATGTAGTAATTATTATTTAAAGTTTCAGTAAAGTATTACACAACTTTTGAGATAGGTTGTTGTTCTACAATATTTGCCAAATATACCTTGCTGAAGCTCTGACGTCCTAAACATAGTATCTGGGACATCCCTAGTCGGAATACACCACATTACTAGAAAAAAGATAGAGGGGAAAAATGTTTTTGATCGCTAAATTAGTAAAAGAGTATTCTGAATTCTGTACTGTTTCTGCATAGAAACTGCTAAAATGCCATGCTCAACACATGCATCAAAAATAGACCCAAAGCATGTTTTTGAGCTTCACATGCGTGTTAACACCGTGGTGCCACATGACATCCACAGCCAGTCTGCAAGGCTACATTCATTAATATAGGAACATATTAGGCATGGCACATCATGCACCGCAGTTACTGCTTCTGGAGTGAAATGGGCTTTAGAGGCCCTGCCAGCTTTGTAGTAGACCCTCTAGCTTTTTAGCAGTGCTAGCTTTGTAGTAGCTCTGCTAGTTCAGTACCAGCACTGCAATTTTGTAACTGCTTAGCCCTTCAGATTTTGTAACACTGCTAGTTTTGTAGTGTTCTGTAGTTTTCACTATAGATCTTCTACACTTTGTGCTGGTCCATTAAATGTATTTTAAAATGAGGATAATATATGGTGTGTAGTGTGTAGTTCCACTAACAATCAGATAAATCAGTACAGTTAAGAATAAAATGCTACATATGTATATTAATGAAAAATGAAAATCCTAACTAATGAACAACACATTTGTTTAATACATTTACCTATGTAGACTGATATAATACATTGTAATTTGTCATTCTAGTTGAATGTACAACAAGGCAATGTAAGGCATCTCTTGAGTCTTGCAGTGTTGCTGTTTTTTTAACAGAGTTTTTCTTTTTTTCTGCTACACTGCTTATTCTGCCCCACTTCACCTCACTGTCATGCATGATCAGAGAGCTCAGGTCTCAGCATATACACTTGTAGTGGTAGTTGTGGAGTCATTCTAATTTGGCGACTGCTATGTTTCATTGGCTCTGCTGCGTTGCTTTGTAAGGAAGTGCACTCAGATGAAAGCAGCCCTTGAAGGTCCTTGCCTAACAATGATAGTGAAGAATATGTAGAGAAGGTGGCAGAACAATTAATATAAACCCTCTTTGTTTCCTTGTGAGTAATAGGCTCTCTCATCTCATGTCTGCAGGGCTTTATTTTCGAGTAATGACTACAATAAACCAGGACATTAATCAATTACAGCTGCATTTTAGTTTTCTTCTTTGAATTGTTCCAAACTCAAGGTGTTGAGTCGAGTCAGACAAGACACAAGACTTTAATTTGTTGATTTTAAAGACTCAGCTTTGATTTGATGACCAATGGCACACACTTAATCTTGCACTTGAACTTGAACTGAGCTCCAAACCTTGGAGAGGCATCAAATATGTTACTTCCCTCATGCAAATAAAGAAACAGATTTTTTCTGCTTTTAAATATTTCAGAAGGTAACCACAGAATTAATTACTTTCACTCTTTTTCACTAATTTCTGTAAACTTTGGTCTACTTGATTTTTATTGATTTTAAGTGCAGATGAAACTATAAAAAAGTGTTTTTTGATTACAATCATGAAAGTTGCCTTTAAGGTGTAACTGACTGTAAATTAGGGAGACTGCTAACATAAAGCAAAGTGAGATAACTGACCAACACTTTATAGCAGCACCTTGTGACAGACCAGTGCTGTGCTGATTGGTTTAGAAAAATAAAAGTAGAACTTCAATTCGAGTGCAAGGTTGTATATATATTCTTTTCCTAAATACACATTTAGGCCTTTGGTTTTGTCTCAAAATCTGTAGGGTTAACAGATACCATAACACTAAGATGTCCTGTAAATTTATTTTTAGACAACCCACCCAAAAATATACCATGTAATTAATTTGGAAAGGAAACAATTATAGAAAATCATTAATAACTCTTACATTAACCGGCACTGATTTAATTCTATGGATGTATTCATTTAGTCATTGAGCTGAAAGAAAAAGGGAATTGAAAGATGTAAGTATAAGCAAAGCTCCTGCTCATACCTGTTTCCGTATGTTTTAATTTTTATCTCAGAAACATGAAAGTGGATTTCCAGAAATAAATCTGTGGGGCAGTTTAACATGTTCTCCTGCCACAGACAGAATGATGAGCCTTGCCATGAAGGTTAACAGAGAGAATAAGAATGAACAGTGAGAAGGCAGCCGTGCCTTTCCTGACAATATTACTTCTGAATGGTTGTGAAATTTTTAGTGACAGTAAGAAAATGTATTTGACTGTGGGAGAGGGGTGACATAGAGCAAGCTGTGTAAATGAAAATAAAAAAAAAACATTTGTGAGCACTTATTGAGTTGACTATTACAGCACGTCTCTCAAATCCGAAGTCCATGCTCTGGTGCTTCTGCAACATCCTCCTTGCGAGCTTCTATATGATCTCGCTTAAATAGAAATAAATCTGAAAGATCTTCTCTACTGTTGAGCTTGCATTATAACAGATTTTGCCAGGAAACATTTCCACCCACATATAGATCTAGTTTCATGTTCATGTACACAAATATTAGTTTAGCTGCCAAATTATATTACATATATATACATTTAATCTATATCTGACAAAAATAAAAAATAATAGTAAACAATCAAGACTACCTGCAATCAGAGTTATTCCTTTTAATCTTATCTGCTATGATCTAATCCTATATTTTCACATTAAAAACAGTGCATATTTTTATAGCTTCTTCAGAATGTACTTTGCTGCTCAGTAGTCTACCATCCAATATAATGTGGTGCTTGAAGTATCATTTCAAAAGCCATTTATTAGCTGTGCTTTAATCAAAAAACACATTTTTTTCATACATTTCTGAGGATGATTCCTCACCATTTACTAGCTCTCTGGTCGGTTTGTGTGCTTGAAATGGGTCTAACGTGATTAAAAAGCGTAAGTGTAAATGGATAAAAATATCCAAAGGGTCTTGGTCCAGCAAGGTTTTCTCTCTCTCTGCTTATGACAGAAAACTGGCATCTGGAGGTTTTTAGATGAATAAACCTCCAAACATTGAAAAGCATGAACCAAGATTAGGATATTGCTCTATTCCTGATCCATAGGTGGGTAATATGGACTTATTTTTGCTGTAGATGTAACTGACTCTAAATTCAGGTGAGCAGTAAATACATGAAAGTAATCACAGACCAAAAATGACCAAAATAACTAGTGTCACGCTTTTGCCCTGTTTTGTGTGTTCATGCTCTCTGTGTCTGAGTTTCCTTGTTTTCCTCTGTTTTTGTTTTGCTCCTATCTCCTCCCTTAGCCCAGCACTAGCGCTGTCTTGTCTCCACCTGTGCCTCCCTTTTTGCCTTACCCTCTCATATATATATATAACTCCCTTGAAGTTAAATGTCAGCCACGTACAAATTACATTAGTTTTTTTCCCCTCAAACATACCTTCCACACAGTGTACCCAAATTCGTAGGCATTGCCTTTAACTGCAGATTGTTTAATTGAAGAAAACAATGCATGAGAAGCTGGGGGCAGATCCACAAAATATTTTGTAAGAAAAATATTATGGAGCATCTTAAGATAAAATCAGAAGAAAAAGATATTCCGAGGAATTATTCAATCCAAAAAAAAAGATTAAAAAAAAAATTCTCAAATGTTGTCTTACTACAGTCTTAATAATTTTCATAAGATTTTCTCAAGACATCTCATAGTTCATTTCTTATGTAGGCAATTAAATTTAACATTTTTTGATAGTATTTTTAATTGATAATTTTTTAAAGATATATCTGAACACATATAAGACACGTGTTGGTGGTTTTTAAATTTAAGAAAATAGTTAAGAACATATTTTTAAAAAATAGTAAGTGGTTTTAGAACTTTTCTTAAAGGAGACATATTATACCTCTTTTTAAACAAGTTAGAATAGGCCTATGGACTATACAAAATATGTTCATGAAGTTCTTTAAACAAAATTGCTCTCACATAAAGAGATCTCACCACCTCTAGTCTTGCCAGTTTCAGTCCCTTTCAGAATGAGCAGGTTTAGGGCTCTCTCACTTTTATGCAAAAAGCTGTTGCTGGCCATGCCCCACCCAATATTTAACTTTACTTTTATCCCAAGTATGAAGTTAAGAAAAAAAAACATTTAAGAAGAATTTCTTAATTCTTAGTAATACATCTTAATTTCTTAAGACACTTTTGTGAATCCCACCTCTGCCTCTTTATTCTGCACTGAAGGAAACATGATAACATAATTAAAGAAGTAGCACCATTAATACTTATGCATTAGCATGTTATTAGGAAAACTAACTTTTATAACTATATATAAACTAACATTTATACAGGGCAGCACGGTAGCGCAGCAGGTAGTGTCGCAGTCATACAGCTGGACCTGGAGGTTGTGACTGTGCCTGTGAGGAGGATTGGTGTGTTCTCCCCATGTCGGCATGGGTTCCTTCGGGTGCTCTGCTTTCCTCCCACAGTCCAAAAACTCATGTTGGTAGGTGAATTGGTGACTCAAAAAGTGTTCCTAGGTGGGTGTTGCCTTGGGAAGGACTGGTGCCTCCTTCAATGTGTGTGTTCCTAGGTGTGTGTTGCCTTGGGAAGGACTGGTGCCTCCTTCAGTGTGTGTGTCTGCCTTGCACCCAGAGATTCTGGGTAGGCTCCAGACCCACTGCGACCCTGATCTGGATAAGTGCTTACAGAAAATGAATAAATGAATGAATGAATGAAACATGTATTGTAATTGTTCATTTAAATAGTTTGGTTGAAGGCAATCAATCTTAAAATGGTTAAAATATGTGCCTTTTTACTGGACTTGCTGCAGAGAGGAGACCTGTATGCCCATATCTTCCAAATCATAATCCCTTTGAAAATGAAGTGATTAAGAAGTTTGTTCCAGCAGAACCTGCTGCATATATGCTTCTGATTTCCCCTCCTGGTTGGGGTCTCAGTGGAGCTGCTGCTGTTATTCAATAAGACCCAAAGTCAAGGTTCTGGTGGATTAGCAACGCTTCCAGTTGCACCGTTTTGGGTTGCTCTATGCACCTTACTAAATGAGTTTAAATTTTTAATTTGCTCAGGAACAAAGATCACATCATTTGTGGATAGCATTGCAGTAATTTATTTAAAAACTCCTCTCCAAAGAGAGCAAGTGGAGTTATTTTGGTTTGAGCTGAGTTGAAGAGGAAGAACAGATGTTATCACTTTCTCTCAGTGAGGCAACACAAAAAGGACATGAGTGGCAGAGAGCAGAGGAAGATTACGGTAACATTCTGGTTGAAGTGGTTTAAACCCTTATAATCTACTTCAGCTTTGGTGTTGTTTAATATACTTTTTCAAAATTTTAATAAAATTACCAATAATTACATTGTAGTTACTTTTATTTAGTTACTGTCAAATTTTAAAGAAAAGCAATGACAATAAATAATTAAAACACTTTTTGACAAATGGCATTCCCTTTTAACCGAGGCTGTAAAAATGATCTTGCTTTAGGCTCAGCATAATAAGTGTTTGTACACTTGCTAAATCAAAACGGCTTCAGGTGCTCATTGCACCTGTTTGACTGCAACTAAATCTGAAGCTCCTTCACCCACAGCAATAAAGCTCTCTTTTTTCATTTCAGTAAAAGCCTCTTGTTTCCTGTAAACAACCAGGCCAAACTGTTGATCTGCCAAATGTGTGTTTCTGTAACATACCCAGCGTCACTATAATTATCATTATATGTTACAGTCCTGGCTATTGCCCCTAAATTGGGCATTGTGTGTATGTGTATGTGTGTGTTTACCAAACACTACTGCATAAGAACTTATCAGCAGTAATTTGTTAAATTTGCCATCAAAGCTGCCACTTATCTACAGTGGACTTTTTTCAGGCTGCTGGACGCTTGCTGCTGCGCTATCATGCAATTCACCCTTAATGAGTGTGGATTAAAGAGGATGATCCGAGCTTTGCAGAGCCTGCTGCAGGCCTCCAGAGGTCAAAGTCAGCTCAGAATCCCATGCCTTCAAATCCCGTCCCAGTAGATAATAGTAATAATAAACAAAATTATTTTTCTGTCCCTGACCTGCGTATCCTCCCCAGCCCCCATGAGGATAAAAAGTGATTATAGGCATATGAGTGTATATTCAGCAGGAGTGGGTAGCTCCACAAGCCCCATGATACAATATTAATATGAAATTTAAAATACAATAGAGTTTCTAAGCTCAGTAGAGTTTGTAAGCTCAGAAAGGTTATAAACAGCAGGCGTTTATAACGTTTACAGCACTGTTTCTGTAATTCTTCTGTGCATATCAGATTTTACTTGTATTTGCAGAAAAACAGCATTATCAGTGAATGGGAGCTCCAGTACTGATCATACCATAACCATAATAAGAACCATAAATCACAACATAGAAATGTTACAAACAGGTTTTTGTAGTATATGTGCTTTTTTTATGTTTGTAAATAGTTTGTGTACATTTATTACCCTGTAATAACCCTGACACTATTGCTAGATACATTTATTTAACACAGTGCTGTTGGGTAGGGAAGGTAAAGGGTGATACAAGCTTCCTGTATTACACGTGGCACTTATGGTGTCTTTTAACGCAATGTCAGTGGACATCCCAACACATCGAGCATTTAGATGTAACTGTCTCTCATTTGATTAAAATCACTTTTTGGAGCAATGAAGGGGGCATCTACTCAGACAGCGAGGACAATTATGTTGTACTGACTTCCTAACCAGCAAATGCTGTGGCATCCCTGGAAATAGAACTTGGGCAATCCAGACAGTAGTGCAAACAATTATGATACATTTACAAAATTTAAGAAACAGTAAAATGTATCTATTTATTATAAATAATTTATATATATATATATAAATAACCTTTTATTGCAAGACTGCAAAAATATCTGTGAAAGAAGAATAATGACTTTATTGATCAAAAGTTTATATTTTTATTCAAGTAAACACAGACAACATTCATTGAAGAGTTTATGAGTGAAAGCTGTGTGTTTTTCATTTTTTTTCTCCGAATGTTTCTCAATACTATCAGGTTTCTGGCTAAGCTGGTGGTTTGGAACATAGCAGCATGATTTGGCACCAGATTCAGACAGTGAAGAAAGAGGGTAGGGATCTACATGTTGTTTTCTTAGACTTAGCTAGTGCATTTGGCTCAGTGCCTCATAACCTTATGTGGAAGGCCTTTGAATTCTTCCAGATAAGATTACGAGGCTGGTCAAAGCTTATTTTGAATATATTCAGTTTTGTTTTAGTACAGGAGAATCTGTTATATCATGGCAGTGATTGGAAATGGCAATATAGGTAATAATTAGGGCTGTGTTGTCTGCAGCTTGGCTTACAACCTCACATTAGATGGCTGGCTGCTGACAGTTTATTATTTTCCAATCACAGAAGTGGAGAGGATGAAAATAGTCATGATAGTGTGGCATGGTATGGGAAAATGTGCTGGAGTTACCACTCACAAGGCTATAGGAAGAATTTAAATGTATGAAGTTGAGTCGTAAGATGATTTTTTAAGATCTACGGACTCTGTAGTAAAACAGCAGTGCCAGTCACAAAAGCAGGAAGAAGGAATCTGCATGTGACACTACAGGTAGCCAGGAGCTCTTTCCCAGCTAGCAAAATTGTATCAGCCCACACTCTGGCCGAATCACGCATGCCCGAGCAAAAACATGCCATAAGTGCCATATGCCCAGATCTGGCTAATTAGCTGATGTAATAGTTTATTTGCTTCTATACACATTAGGCTAAGATTCATGGCATACATCAGTTCCATCAACAGTTTGCAAGCCTCTGCTGTGTTGTCACATTTTGTCAATACCTACTGCCATCAACAATGATGGCAACATCAGCTGTATCCTCATCTCCGACAGCCTGGACAACAAGAACCTTCAGGATGTGCAGTGTAGTGAAAGAACACTCTTAAGTGTAGTTACCTCAGTTGTACCCCTTGTTGAATGCCAGCTCTGTAATTAAACAGATAGAGATTATGTACATGTTCTGTTCACTTCAATATATTTCTTTAAAAATCGTTTTTAATGAAAAACTGTAAACTGTTTATGCATGCAAATTCATTAACTACAGAACAACAAATGTGGCAAGATTATCAGGTTATAGTACAAACGATTACACAAACAGTTATGCTACAACCAGTGTTAAGGGTCTCATCTAAATAGCTTAAATTAACCATCTGCATTACTCCCTGCCCACCTGCATTTCCTTTCTGCTGCAGTCCATCTTTACATAATTCACACATGACCAATGTTGCGCCAGTTAACACTGAAAATGAAATAGTTCAACATTCAGTTCAAGGAAAATGAATTAGTTCATGTTCATATTAATTTTGAAAAATTTAACTAACTTCACAGCTCCAAAAATAAACTGCTTCACATGCTTTGTTTTTTCTCTCTCAAAAAATAGGCTTCTATCTTTTTCAATATAACCTCCTTCAACCCATTAATTACCAGCCCAAAATCACTGCTACTCCCTAACTAAAAGAATTAATGTATGTGGAATTATATTTAAAACGTTACATTACACCAAAAAACAGCACTGAGATTGAGAATGTATTTCAACCAATTTATTACTTTATGTCTTCTTAATGTATTTAAGCTATTTTATTTCTTATTTTATTTCTTATACTGAGGGAAGCGGTTCTATGTGTCCATGAACAGACAAAGATGCACCTAGATAACCAAAATAAAAATCCACAAAAATGCTCACATCGTCTTGTAAAATACATCATCGAACCACATAATTACTACAAACCGGATTCCAAAAAATTGGGACACTAAACAAATTGTGAATAAAAACTGAATGCAATGATGTGGAGATAGCAAATGTCAATATTTTATTCGTAATAGAACATAGATGACAGATCAAAAGTTTAATCTGAGTAAATGTAACATTTTAAAGGAAAAATATGTTGATTCAAAATTTCACAGTGTCAACAAATCCCAAATAAGTTGGGACAAGTAGCAATAAGTGGCTGGAAAAAGGAAATGGAGCATATAACGAACAGCTGGAAGACCAATTAACACTAATTAGGTCAATTGACAACATGATTGGGTATAAAAAGAGCTTCTCAGAGTGTGAGTGTCTCTCTGAAGCCAAGATGGTAAGAGGATCACCAATTCCACCATTATTGTGCATAAAGATAGTGCAGCAATACCAGAATGGTGATACCCAGCGTAAAATAGCAAAGACTTTTAAGTTATCATCATCAACCGTGCATAACATCATCAAAAGATTCAGAGAATCTGGAACAATTGCTGTGCGTAAGGGTCAAGGCCGTAAACCTCTACTGGATGCTCGTGATCTCCGGGCCCTTAAACGTCACTCCACCTCAAACAGGAATGCCACTGTCTAGGAAATAACAGAATGGGCTCAGGAATACTTCCAGAAAGCATTGTCAGTGAACACAATCCACCGTGCCATCTGCCGTTGCCAGCTGAAACTCTACAGTGCAAAGAGGAAGCCATTTCTAAGCAAGCTCCACAAGCTCAGACGTTTGCACTGGGCCAGGGGTCTTTTAAAATGGAGTATGGCAAAATGGAAGACTGTTCTGTGGTCAGATGAGTCACGATTTGAAGTTCTTTATGGAACACTGGGACGCCATGTCATCCGGACCAGAGAGGACAAGGATAACCCAAGTTGTTATCAACGCTCCGTTCAGAAGCCTGCATCACTGATGGTATGGGGTTGCATGAGTGCTTGTGGCATGGGCAGCTTGCATGTCTGGAAAGGCACCATTAATGCAGAGAACTATGTTCAGGTTCTAGAACAACATATGCTCCCATTTAGATGTCATCTCTTTCAGGGAAGACCCTGCATTTTTCAACAAGATAATGCCAGACCACATTCTGCAGCAATCACAACATCATGGCTACGTAGGAGAAGGATCCGGGTACTGAAATGGCCAGCCTGCAGTCCAGATCTTTCACTTATAGAGAACATTTGGCGCATCATATAGAGGAAGGTGCGACAAAGAAGGCCCAAGACGATTGAACAGTTAGAGGCCTGTATTAGACATGAATGGGAGAGCATTCCTATTTCTAAACTTGAGAAACTGGTCCCCTGTGTCCCCAGACGTCTGTTGAGTGTTGTAAGAAAAAAAAAAAATGGCCTTGTCCCAACTTTTTGGGGGTTTTTGACGTCCCCTTAAAATGATATATTCTCTCAGCTTAAACTTTTGATCTGTGATTTGTGTTCTATTCTGAATAAATTATTAAATGTTGGCACCTCCAGATAATTGCATTCAGTTTTTATTCACAATTTGTTTAGTGTCCCAACTTTTTTGGAATCCGGTTTGTAAAATTAAAATACTCATGAGAGTCATATCATTGTAATGTTTTCTACGTCAGAATAAAAAGGAGCTAGCTAAAGTTAAACAGGTTAGCCTGGCTAAAGTTTGTCATTTAAAAAAACAATTCAATATTATGTATGTATTCCACGGTCACAAAAAAGAGCGCAAATCTTCATGTTCATGTTTTTACAGGTTTTCCACCTTCTGCTTTCTCATTCAGAGTTTATTTACTTTAAAGCTGTCGTTCCAGTCCTGTCGTCTTCAAAAACTTAAATAACAATTTACTCCCTTCAACACAGCACTGTCTCTATATACAGTGCCTTGCGAAAGTATTGCCCCCCCCCCCCTTGAACTTTTCAACCTTTTGCCACATTTCAGGCTTCAAGCATTAAGATTTTTTTAAAGATAAATTTTTCATTTTTTGTGAAGAATCAACAAGTGGGACACAATCGTGAAGTGGAATGAAATTTATTGGATGTGTCATACTTTTTTAACAAATAAAAAACTGAAAAGTGGGGCGTGCAATATTATTCAGCCCCCTTGCGTTAATACTTTGTAATACTTTCTGCAAGTCGCTGAAATTCTTGCCCATTCTTCCTTGCAAAACAGCTCGAGCTCAGTGAGGTTGGATGGAGAGCATTTGTCAACAGCAGTCTTCAGCTCTTTCCACAGATTCTCAATTGGATTCAGGTCTGGACTTTGACTTGGCCATTCCAACACCTGGATATGTTTATTTGTGAACCATTCCATTGTAGATTTGGCTTTATGTTTTGGATCATTGTTTTGTTGGAAGATAAATCTCCATCCCAGTCTCAGGTCTCTTGCAGAATCCAACAGGTTTTCTTCCAGAATGGTCCTGTATTTGGCCCCATCCATCTTCCCATCAATTTTGACCATCTTCCCTGTCCGTGCTGACAAAAAGCAGGCCCAGACCATGATGCTGCCACCACCATGTTTGACAGTGGGGATGGTGTGTGGGTGATGAGCTGTTTTTTTTTTACGCCAAACATATCATTTTGCATTGTGTCCAAACAGTTCGATTTTGGTTTCATCTGACCAAAGCACCTTCTTCCACATGTTTGGAGGGGCTTCACAGGGCCCACTGGGACCAAACCCATCACTTCTGTTTTGTTTTCGTTAAAATGTAAAAAATGTAAAAAATTTAAAGCCATCCAGTCTTTAATGTCATTGAGACATAACAACAGTGGTTTAATTGAGAAAGCATCTTTCTTCTTTAAAGGGACATATATCTGGCTGTCATCAGCATAACAGTGGAATGCAATGCCATGTTTTCTCAAGATAGAGCCCAATGGGAACAGATAAAGTGAGAAAAGGAGGGGTCGTAAGATTGAGCCCTGTGGAACTCCATATGATAGGGGAGCTGAGGAGGATTCTGAGCCAGCAAAACTCACACACAAAGTTCTGTCCGTCAGATAGGCCCTAAACCAGTCCAAAGCACTACCACAAATGCCGACTAGATGCTGCTTGCGGGAAACTAAAATGTTGTGATCCACTGTGTCAAAAACAGCAGTTAGATCCAGCAGGACAAGAATTGCATGGTCCCCAGAATCATTGGCCAGGAGAATGTCATTGAAAACCCTGAGCAACGCTGACTCTGTACTATGCAAGGTTTTAAAACCAGACTGAAAAACCTCCAGAATATTATGCTCATCCAAAAATAATTTCAATTGAGCATAAACAACTTTCTCCAAGATCTTTGAAATAACAGGCAGCTTGGAAATAGGCCTATAATTAGCCAATACAGTATGGTCAAGGCCAGGTTTCTTGAGCAAGGGTTGAACTACAGCATGTTTAAAACTCACAGGAACAACACCAGAAGATAGGCTGCTGTTAATAATGGCCAGAACCTGCTGCCCTATAGTATGAAAAATCTCTTTTAGAAAGTGAGGAGGCAAAACAACACAAGGAGAACCTGAGGGCTTTAAATGGCCCACCACATCCTCCAAGTGCAACAGAGTCACCGGCTCAAACCTATCAAACACAGCCAAGCAAGGGGCAGAGTCAGAGGGGTCAACAGCAGGAGCTGTGATAAGAGCTCTTGCAGTAACAATCTTATCAATAAAAAAGTGCAGAAAGTCATTACACATGTCAGGAGATGCTTCCAAACAGACAGGCTGAGGGGCCTTAAGAACAGAGTCAATGGTTTTAAATAACACACGTGGCTTATGACAATTTACCATAATAATATTTGACAAGTGTTTTCTCTTAACCTCTTTGATAGTGCTCTGGTAAGAACGCCAGCAGTCTTTTAACATTTGAAATGAAACCTGCGGCTTATCCTTTTTTCATCGGCGTTCAGCTCTGCGACACTTCTGCTTTGCTGCACACACTCGGTCATTGAACCAGGGCTCAGGTTTAACTTTGGGCTGTTTAGTTCTTAATGGAGCTACTGAGTCCCGTATGGTTTGGCAGGAGGAGTGAAACCAGGAGCTGAGCTCCTCCATATTAACAGAGGCTGAGTCAGGAGGAGAACAAAGCTGGTCGAAAGCGCAGGTGAACTGACCGGCAGTGAAAGAGTTAAAACTCCGACCAAGCCGAGCAGGAGCACAAGGTTTAAAAGCAGCACACGATAAAACAGCATCAAATAAAACAGGCATGTGATCAGAAAACCCACTTTCATGGATCTCTAAATTGAACACAGACAACCCATAAGACAGAACAAGGTCTAAGGTATGTCCATGTTCATGTGTGGGCCCGGACACATACTGCACTAAATTAAAAGAGTCAATGATGTTTACAAAGTCCTTCACCAGCGGTTTATCTGGACAGCACACGTGAATGTTAAAATCCCTGACGATAAGGATGCGATCATAGTTCGGCATATGTCCCGCCAAAAAATCAGAAAAGTCATTTATGAAATCCTTATTGTATTTAGGGGGTCGATAGATGACAGCACACAGCACCGGGTCAGAGCGGCCCACCTCAAATAAAGTGACCTCAAAACTGGAAAATGAGGGTGATACAGCGCGCTGTTTACATTTAAAATTATTTTTAAAAACAGTCGCCGTTCCTCCTCCCCGGTCTGACGTCTGCGGGGTATTAAAATAACCACAGCCAGCCGACAGAAGTTCAACGAGAGCACTGTACTCACCAGCACCAATCCAAGTCTCTGTCACAAAAAGAAAATCCAGGCTTTGGGAAGAGAAGAAGTCCCTCAGGATAAAAGATTTATTTGCCAGTGATCTGGCGTTCACAAGGCCGATCCTAGCAGGAGCTGAGGCCTATGCTTTAGACAGATTAGGAGCACGAAGCGGCGTCCTCAGGTTGCAGGGATTCACCCCACGCTTGCGGAGCCGGGAAAAGCAGGGGCGGCGGGGACGGGATCCCTCATCCAGGCCGATGACAGGTACCAGGGAGATGCCGATGGGCTCCAGGAAACGCCAGGACACAACGAATTGGGGGGATAATCCACGTCGTGGCCGGGAACTGGATGACGATTGTGAGAGGCAGACCTTTAGTTTCACTAGCCGACCGCCATGTTTACCGCGGCGACGCTTTCGCCGAATTGTTTGGGCCAAGGCCCGGCACAGGTGAATCGGAATACCCGATAGGTGCGGGGGCAGATGGTTCTGTCCACTATGATTAACCCCCTGGAGTCTGAGGGGTTTTCAGACACTCTGGTGTAGTCTGACATGCCTTGATTGTTTTACAAATTGTACGCATCTGAAATTATTTTTTCTCAAAGTGTTACACATGCATTTTTCAGAACTATCTCTGCAACAACAATGTTGAATCAGTAAGAGTGTCATACATCTATATTTTGATTAAATTTACTCTAAACTTAGACTTTCCAAAAACCTGTTTTCAGAAGTGCTGATATACTGTGAAAAAACACCTTCTAAACATTTCTCACCGGGACCTTTGAGGTCAAAACTTTGTGAACACGGGTCTTGGCAACACACTGCTGATTCTACTTTTCATAAATTGTATGTAATTTTATACTTAGGACATAACAAATGTGAGGTGACACTCTGTTTTTCTCAGTCACTGGCTCCTACATTGCATATGTATGAAGATAGGTGCGAAAACCGAGGTGCGAGGTCCCCACCCCACTGCCTAATGAATGGCCCATTAGCTGTCACCGCCACAGCTGTCAAAAGAGAAGAGACCAGAGGCAGATAGTCACAGTTTATCACAGTTTATTGCAAAAAAAAAGAACTAAACAAGCAATAAAAATAAAAAAATAAATAACTGGCAAAATAAATGTAAAGATAGTGATAATATACTAAATATAGTCATACTGATAGATAGATACATATCCTTGTGTGTGTATATATGTATGAATCAGTTCAACAAAAGATGCCAGTCTCTAAAACAGTTTCTGTCTGGCTGCATGCAAAGGTAGACATCACACTGTTCACACTTCCATGGAGTTTTTGTTTGCTTTTCCCTGTGCTTCCTGCAGTATGCACAGGTCTTTCGGCCAGCAGTAGCTTTCATACTTTGGCTAGTGACATCACTCCCAGGAATCGGCAAATGATGACCACTGGCTGGTTTTGCAGGGGGCTCATTTTCCATACCACACAGCTGTTCAACAAGCTCTTCCATGAATGCCTTGTGGGTCAGGCTGTCCTGCTGCATATATATATATATATATATATATACATTACAAGCAGATCTATTTTTAGATTAGATATATTAGATCTGATCTATTTCAAGTGTTTATTTCTTTTAATGTTGATGAATGTTGATGATTATGGCTTACAGCCAATGAAAACCTAAACGTCATTATCTCCGAAAATTAAAATAATTAGCACAGAACACCTGCAAAGGTTTCCTAAGATTTTTAAAATGGTCCCTTATTCTCGTTGAATAGGCGCTACACAATGATGGGGAATACTGCTGACTTGACAGACGGCCTGAAGGAAGTCATTGCTGTATCAAAGCATTAATGGAAAGTTGAGTGGAAGGCAGTGTGGTAGAAAAAGGTTCACAAACAACAGGGATAAACACAGCCTTGAAAGGATGGTCAAGAAAGGCCATTGAAAATTGGGGAGATTCACAATGAGTGGACTGCTGCTGGAGTCAGTGCTTCAAGAGCCACCACACAGACGTATCCAGGACATGGGCTACAACTGTCACATTCTTTGTGACAAGCCACTCATGACCCAGAGACAACGCCAGGAGCGTCTTACCTGGGCCAAAGATAAAATGGATTAGACTGTTGCTCAGTGGTCCAAGGTCTTGTTTTCAGATGAAAGTAAATTTTGAATTTAATTTAGAAATCAAGGTCCCAGAGTCTGAAGGAAAAGTGGAGAGGCACACCATCCAAGCTGTTTGAGATATGCAAGGCACATGAACTACGCATTTTTGAGCACTTTTTGTCCATTTGAGTAAAAGTTGGACAAGTATGTGAGAACTAAATGTGCAGCAGATGATTTCTCAAGCCACAACTTGAAAATATGACGACGTAAGCTCATACCAGTCACTGAAGAGATGAGGGGGTTAAATGTGTCATTTTTGCAAAGCAAATGTACAAGAAAAACATTTAAAATGAAAAGAAAAACATTTGGAATAAATCACTCTATAATGAATCTATATAATAGATGATTTTCACTTTTTGAATTGAATTACTGAAATAAATTACATTTTGGATAATATTCTAAATTATTGAAATGCTTATTATTTTTCCTCCGACATCTAATTTTTAGACGTGTAGCAACATACAGATGCACATGCAGCACATAACAGAAGGTACCATAGAAGAACTCTTTTTGGTTCCATAAAGAACCATGTTGGTTTAAGAGATGTGTGAGTGTGAAAAACCTTTAAAAAATTTTAAAATCCATCTCTCTATCTTAATGTTTTTTACCCATTTAAAAGTTCCTTGCATAAATGGTTATTTATGAAACCAAAAGTGATCCTTCTATGGCAATGCTCAAAGAACCTTTTGTAGCACCTTTATTTTTAACCCTCATGTTCGTTTTTCAGGAACAGCAATGATGTTCGCGGGTCAATTTGACCGGTGCATGTTTAATTATCCAAAAGATGTCTGAAACCAAAAATATCCTAACCAGCAGTGTGAATATGTCATTACTAACTCCATTGCTAATTATTCAATCAATATTTAGTGCAGTGGCGTTCCTTACCTCTAACAGGTAATCGTTCAATTATGATAATTCACTCGTTTTACATAAAAAATACAACTTTTTAAATTTTTCACCATTTTATTACTTTTGAAAGACTTGCTGTCGATTCTTCTTTTTACTTATAGACCCCAGCCAGGATGAGGAGACCCAAATATGCATGTATGTGTTTTATTTAACGTTACACTCATATAGTGCTTTTCTAGAAACCCAAGGACACTTTACAATCAACACTCAACATTCAATCCACACACACACTAGTGAGAAGCGGCAGCCAAACGCGCAGCGTACTCTCAACAAGGAACGACCATCCACCTGGAGGACTGCATCTGGCACTAGGGTTTCACCCAGGACAGAGCACTGATCCATATCTGGGCACATAAAAATATACTCACACAAACAGACATTCTTTCACATACACACTCATTCACTCACAGTTATGAGAGAAGCCAATTCACCTAAACTCCATGTTTTTGGACTGTGGGAGGAAACCAGAAACTCCAGAGGATTTGTCATTTATTCATTGTCTGTAACCCTTATCCAATTCAGGGTCGCGGTGGGTCCAGAGCCTACTCGGAATCACTGTGCGCAAGGTGGGAACACAACCTGGAGGGAGCGCCAGTCCTTCACAGGGCGACACACACACTCACATATTCACACCTTCGGACACTTAAGTCGCCAATCCACCTACCAACGTGTGTTTTTGGACTGTTGGAAAAACCAGAGCACCAGGAGAGAACCCACGCAGAAGAACACACCACACTCCTCACAGACAGTCACCCAGAGCAGGACTCAAACACACAACCTCCAGGTCCCTGGAGCTGTGTGGCTGCGACACTACCTGCTGCACCACCGTGCCGCCCCCATATCAGAATCATTAGAATCAGAATTTAGCTCAAGATAGTCTTCGTCTTCAGACACATCCTGTCTGATACAGTGTAATGTTGGTAGGACTCCCATGCAGAGAATCTTTAATGTTTTGCCCCTCCCCTGTTGAGTGTCCACTGAATGTGGGTGGAATTTTCCTGGGAGAACATGAATAGTTCATGTCAAAAGTCATAACATCTGCACCTGTGTACCTGTGTGTGTTTGTGTGTGTGTGTGTGAGTGATTTGGCTGACATATGTCTCACAATTGCAAACAAAGAAATACTCTGACATTTCTGATACCTATTTACCTCCAGTTTGACTGCCGGGTCAAATTGACCCGAACAGTATCTATGTAATATAAACATGCGGGGGGTGGTTGCAAATATTTGAGAGGAACCACTTTCATATTATATGTTGAGTACACTAATTAAGGCAAGCAGAAGAAATTTCATACTGAAAAAATACTTTTAACTACTTTTCCTAGATCTTCAAACTTTAAAACGGGTCAATATGACCTGCAACATAACAGGAGGGTTAAGAGTATACATGATCAGAAAGCAGTGTTACAAATTGGTCTAAGCTATAGAAATATATAGAAACTCTTCTGGGGCATGGGAGCCAGGCAATGAAGGGTGAGGAATGAGCTGGGTGCTTGGCTAGATGAGTAGCCATAAATGAGTGTGCGTGAATGATTTATTGTAATTAATCCACCATGTCCGGTCCCCCGGCCGGGACACATCTGTGACTATGTGCTGTTTTCCAGTGTTGCAATGTCAGTGAAGGGCAAAGAAATAATTTAGGCTATTTATGTTTAATTTATTTTATTGTATCTATATGAGTCATTTCTCGTGTGTCTGATACTGTAGCTTTGTTCAGGCTGTTATTAGCCTGAAAGATTCTAACTTTGAAAGGGCTTGTTGTTGTAATGCCTGTTCCTGTAGTTATTTCAATTATTTCTGTAAAGTTGCTTCTAAGGCTCCAAAAAGCTCTCCAGCTTGACCCAAAGCTATTGGCATGGCTCCTATCCGGCTGGCACTGCTGGTAGTAATTATTATTCAGCCTTTTGCTGAGAGCTAGCATTAATATAATGGCTGCTGTTGCACTTATCTGCACCAAACAGCGACACTAATGAAACTCAGAGTAAAGTGGCTGGGGCTGGAAGCCGTTGTCAGAGGTGAAAAAGGGCATTGTGAGGAAACATTTATGAAGAACAATGTGAATGCTGAATCAGTACAATTTGTCCATCTAGAGGAACATGGAGATTTTTGACTACTGAGCTTTATGCCAATTTGTTCCCTATGGTTTCAGCCCTGGGTTCTATATGTCTCACAGAAATTTGGCACTGGTTTTTCAAGACAACATGGAGACGCCCACTGATGTTTTCTGCTAAATGTCTGTGTAAAATCGTAAAGCCGTAAATGCCAGTAAGCCTGCACATGTCAGCTTAGCATGATTGTGTATATGGAGCCGGGTCTTGTTTTTGTTTGCTTCTGGTTGTTCCTTTTTTCCATCGTGATTGGTACTGTAGAATTCACTCCCCATGGACTTGGCTTGAGACTCTGCCCATATCCCTGCCTCCAGGGCCACTGCCATGAATTTACAAAGGATTTGTTTTCACATGCATTTCTGCTTGTTATCCTATTCACCAGCATCTCTCAGCGTCAAAATGTTTACACAAGGCACATTAGTACCCATTAATAAGCCTACCGTCAGAATCATTGTTGTGTATTCCTTCTGATCGTATGAAAAATAACATAGTTTCATATTTATAATGACAAAAGTAATGACATGCAAATAATACAATTCTTAAATGCTACACTATTTTTAATACCGTACTCTTTTTATTTTATTACATAAATGCAATTTGCAATAATTTACCTCAAGATTTGATTTCGAATTTTCAAATATGACACATATTCAAATATGAGCCTTTTTTTCCCCTGGTTGCTATACAGTGTTGTTATTCTGTTTTGAATAAACGTTTGGACAAATACCACAATTTATTAAGCACTCATACTGATTAACTAATATAAAGTAGAATTAATACATGACTAATCTTACTATTAGTGGTAGTAGCATACTGAATTCATTTTATACATTGATCTGAATATTACTAATAAATTGGTTGCAGAATTTTTAATATTGTTTTTTTTTTTTATGTACAGATTCCAGTCTTCGCTTTCTACACAAATTGTAAATATATCAGAAAGCATTAGGTTTCAAAAAACAGAGAAAAGCATGAAGAAAAGTTAATTTCTGGGCTCTAAAAAAGTGGAAAGCTTCCAGGAAAGCTGGTTATTTCAGTCAGATGTATTTTTGGTTTCTCATGGCTGTGATACAAAATACAGGTCTGTTAATTGCTTTTTGTTCAAAGTCATTTGACTGTGCTGCAAAAGCAGAGAGGAAGAAGAGGTTACAGGTGTTAATTATGAGTTTGAGCACTCTGACACTGCAGACAAAATCATTACAGAAGTGTAAATCATGCAATAGGATGCACTGCCATTAACAAATAAATTCTATAAAGCAAATTTTGGTTCAGCAAATATTTTTCTCTTTTGTGACCCTTTATAATGTGAAGGCTTTCTGAGATTTTGTTCATCGCAAAACCTAGCATCTCCCAATTTATCATGCCCCATGGTGTTTCACCATCTGTCGCGCTGGTGACCGCTTTCCACGCCAATATATTCATAGCCAAGAGAAAAACAGCCACAATTTGTCTGTTGTGTGTTGGGGGGACATGATCCACCTATGTTATATAATAAAACATTAACATACTAGCAATTGGCGACATGGTGGCGCAGCAGGTAGTGTCGCAGTCACACAGCTCCAGGGGCCTGGAGGTTGTGGGTTCGATTCCCGCTCCGGGTGTCTGTGAGGAGTTGGTGTGTTCTCCCCGTGTCCGCGTGGGTTTCCTCCGGGTGCTCCGGTTTTCTCCCACAGTCCAAAAACACACGTTGCAGGTGGATTGGCGACTCGAAAGTGTCCGTAGGTGTGAGTGTGTGAGTGAATGTGTGTGTCTGTGTTGCCCTGTGAAGGACTGGCGTCCCCTCCAGGGTGTATTCCCGCCTTGCGCCCAATGATTCTAGGTAGGCTCTGGACCCCCGCGACCCTAAATTGGATAAGCGGTTACAGATAATGGATGGATGGATACTAGCAATTGGTGTGTGGGAATTTCTAGGGGATAAATTAGCATTTCATAGGTGGGGGAGCCCTGTTCTGTTCTTAGGGTATCATCAGTGCAGGATCAAGATCAGTTAATGTTGTTTAATTTGATTTTTGTTATTTGATTCTTTTCTGACTAACATCAGTGTGAATAAAGTCTTCAAACTAGCTGCAATTAAACATTAACCAGCAATCACTTCAAGCTCACTACAAGAATTCTTATCTAAATATAGAATAGTTAAATAACTCTTTTCAACTGATGTAAACCAGAAAATATCACTGGACAGATACATTCAAATGTGGTCAGATATTTTTATTCTGATTGAAAAAACACTATATGAGCTAAAGTTTGTAGATACCTCTTCTAATCAGTGATAAAGTGTGCACTTTACTGACCCAGAAAAATGACAAGATGTTAACTGGATGCTCTGAAACAGTGCTTTGGTCTGCTGCAGTATTACTTAATGCTTTTTTTACTGTACATTGTGTTCTGTTTCATTATTCGTTGGAATTATTGCAAAAATCTCTGTATTTTGTTTTACTTGAACGGAAGATAATTTAACTGCCTATGAGGAAGCTGCAGAATGTTATAATGCTCTGCTACTTCTAAGGCAGATTTTAAAGTATTTTCCTCCACATTTTAGTTATTACTGCTGCCTCTGAAAGCTACAGATAATTATACAATAATGCTTGGTTTCCTCCGAGGCAAGTACTAAGACAAAGCACATGATTTCTGCCTCTAAAGAAGCAGAGCAATATTGTTTGTCTTTTTTCAGTTTCTCTAGAGGCAGCAATCATATATCAAGTGTGTCAAATGTACTTTCTTAGAATCTGCCTCAGAGGCAGAATTTTATACAATATAAAATATACAATAAAATTCTTCTACAACTTCTTCAGAGGTATCAAGTTACATTTTACAAGTGTACATTAGATTGCACATTTATTACTTCCAAAGACATTCCTGCCAGTCAGAACAGGTAAACATGAATGTCTAGGCAAAGCTTTGCCAGTTTATTGCATGGTATTTGAAAACCTCCACCCAATGTTTTTTTAACCAATCATATTAATTTATTCTGTAATTATTTTTGGGTTAAAATCTGAATGTAAAGTAAACATTACAACAATGATTTTGTAATTTGTATTTCAATGTTTCATTCTTGAAATGGGATCAGAATGGTTTGTGTGTAAGAGATGTTATTAAATTATTTAAATCTTTATAAAGGTTGGAACTCAACTTTTTAGAAACAAAAAATATTCTTTTAAAATAAGACTTTTGATTATCTCTTTGGGGCGGCATGGTGGCGCAGCAGGTAGTGTCGTAGTCACACAGCTCCAGGGACCTGGAGGTTGTGGGTTCCATTCCCGCTCCAGGTGACTGACTGTTGGTGTGTTCTCCCCGTGTCCGTGTGGGTTTCCTCCGGGTGCTCCGGTTTCCTCCCACTTTCCAAAAACACACGTTGGTAGGTTGATTGGCGACTCAAAAGTGTCCGTGAATGTCTGTGTTGCCCTGTGAATACACCCTACAGGGTGTATTCCTGCCTTGCGCCCAATGATCCCAGGTAGGCTCTGGACCCACTGCGATCCTGAACTGGATAAGCAGTTACAGATAATGAATGAATGATCTCTTTGCCCTCACCATGCAAACCATCATTTTCTTAATAATAAAATTCATATGTCTGCATCCAGGATGTTCATTAATTGTCACATAGGGATATCAAGATTGAAAATAAAGGATAAAGATATGAAGGAACCTTGTAAAGCAGGGGTGTCAAACCAAATCCACGGAGGGCCATGTGGGTGCAGGTGTTCTTTTCAACCACGCAAAAGCCCCACACTACTGAAAGTCAAGATATATTGATTAGATCCAATGATTAAAAACAGGTGGAATGAGGTGTGGCTTCTGTGTGGTTGGAAAGAAAACCTGCACCCACACGGCCCTCCGTGGATCTGGTTTGACACCCCTGTTGTAAAGGGTTTGTGACACATATGTCACCATGGGTTACAATGTCTTGGATTGATGTATGTGATTCAGAGCAAATTATCCAGCATCAACACCCAAACTCACTAATGTTTTAATATTGAGTTTAAAGTCTTCAAATTAAAATAGAGGCTGTTATTACAGCAAAGGCCCTATATAAACCTTTGACATGTTGTCTACCTCCCTATCCATCTACATATCTACAGAATCACTGGCAAGGTCCTGTGAGTTAGCTTTAGCTTAGCGCTTACGTTCCACCTGGTTAGTGAAGCATCTGACAGAATGAGTGCCTTGGGCCAAGGGAGCAGCAGCACAGCAGCATGAGTGCAGAGGATAAATGTTCCATGTTAAACAAATTCCCATTCGTCTAGGCTCAGGAGGACACACTTCGGCCCACCCTTGGTGCCCCACAGCCTTCTGGGATTCCTCTCAGTTCTGGGTGCGTTATGATTGGCCGGGTTCAAATTAAATCCCCCTGCTAGGATGAAGAATCGTGTTCACCTGCCAAACTGGTTGTCGTGGAAACTGTGCCCCTAGAGGTTGCTGGGGCCTGTATGCAAAGTGAGAGAGCATGAGAAAGAGAGAGAAGGAGAACACGGGGTGGGGGAGGGGGGTGAGAGATAAATGAAGAGAAAAAATACAGAGCATTGGAGCCAGATGCTGACAGGAGCACAAAGCTCAGAGATAGCAGAGCGAGTGAGCGCGACATTTCGATACTCCTCAACAAGCGCTGTCACTCTGTTTTGATCTATTACCCATCTGCTCTCTGAAACATATCAGAAGATAAACTGTCCCCTTTCAGCTCCACACAGCTGGCCGATATTGGCAGAATATCAATATAACAATAACAATTTGGATAACTTATAGGAAATATGGGGCACCTGAGTTCCACATGTCTAAAAAGTGGCCATTATGATGCCACTGACATCTATGAACTGGAGTCTAAGGGTGTGTTTAGACTTGTCAGCTTTGGTTGGATTAAGACAAACACGGGTGTGTTTCGGGGCGCATGGTGGCACAGCAGGTAGTTTTGCAGTCACACTGCTTCAGGACCTGGAGTTTGTGGGTTCAATTCCCGCTCTGGGTGACTGTCTGAGAGGAGTTTGGTGTGTTCTCCCCGTGTCCATGTGGGTTTCCTCCCACAGTCCAAAAACACACATTGGTAGGTGGAATGGCAACTCATTCATTCATTTATTATCTGTAACCGCTAATCAAATTCAGGGTCGCAGGAGGTCCAGAGCCTACCTGGAATTATTGGGCACAAGGCAGGAATACAACCTGGAGGGGGCGCCAGTCCTTCACAGGGCAACACAGTCACACCTACGGATGCTTTTGAGTTGCCAATCCACCTACCAACGTGTGTTTTTGAACTGTGGGAGTAACTGGAGCACCCAGAGGAAACCCACGCGGACATGGGGAGAACACACCAAATTCCTCACAGACAGGTCCCTGGAGCTGTGTGACTGCGACACTACCTGGTGACACTGTGTGCATAACTACTTTATCAATTTTACTATCTCTTGCTGGGTTTCCGGTTGGTAAAACTACTTCATACTTCAACTCGATAAATGTAATAAACTGGCGACTTTCATGACTGGCTCACAGTTGTCACAGAGTTAAATGTAGATGTAAATTCTAGTGTTCCCCCAAGAATAAGTACTCCAGATCTCCACCTTGTCACTCTAGGACACAAACATATCACAGAAGTTCCATACTGGAGGACACACTTCATTTGCCTTTCCTTTTCTTTAGAGTTAATATTTTGTTCTCTACTTAAGGTGCAGCCCCATTGAGGCACTTGAAATAGAAGCTATAGAAGCAGGAGAAGAACCAAAGGAAGAAGGAAAAAGAGAAAACAAAGACCTTGCTAAAGAGCTGGAGAATGAAGCTAAAGAGCCTTTGAAAACAACACAGAGGTAAGAGCAGGTCATCTATATCCATGGCCATCAGAGGCCAGTGTTGAACTTTGTACAGTATCCCAGAGCAGGGCCCAGGGCCTCAGATTCTGCATTTTTCAGTAATTGAAACCACCTGATTCAACTCAGGAACTTAATACGCCTTTAGTCTGTAAGTGCATGACTGGGGTTGATAGTGGGCCATGCCTACATTTCCGTATACTGCTCAGATGAAGTAAAAGTAACAACATATTTTATTTGTCATAAAATAGTTGAATTGAACAAATTTAAATATTATATATCACCAGCACTTGTAACAAATTTTGTCACACACCAACCATAAACACACACATAAAAAACACAAACGTACAAATAATCTTCAAACCCAATAAAACCTCCAGCTTCTTCCAGCCCGTCATTTAAACCCTCCATAATAGTCTGTGTATTGTGTATATAACAATGAAAAAAATAATTTTTTATAAGAAATAAATGCATAAATTTCAGCATAGGCTGTTATATGAGTACTACAGAATTTTCCTCTTATAGACACACATTTTTAACATTGAAATTGGTACTGGAATGTATTTTCTCAGGAAATGTTCAATTAATATTGGTACTGGAATGTATTTTTTTTAATATTTATCGTATATATCACTGTGAAAGAATTTTTTTTTTACTTTTTAGAGAAATTTTAGTCTTTTCCTATAATGTTTTGGCTGTTTTTAAACTGTAAATATCTATTGAAATACTGTAAAATACAGTACATATATATGAAGTGAGCTTTACACATACACTAGATGGCCAGAATTTTTATAGGCATCTAGACATCCAAGATCTGTAAGAATAATTAAAGAGGATTTTGTCCTCAGTTGCTGCTGAAATAGCCTCTTTTCTACTGGAAAGCCTTTTATATTATGTCCGAAAATTACTCAGAGATTTTGCAAATTCAGACTTCAATGCAAATCTTTGGGGATATACACCACCTCTAGACAACAGTTGGACTTTATAATTTATAATTGCCCATGGCCTGGTGGTTAGGGAACTTGGTTGGTTCAATCTCCAGAGCCGGCAGGTGATGACTGAAGTGCCCTTGAGCAATGAACCTAACCCTCACCATGGCTAGGGCTGCCCTCCGCTCTGGGTATGTGTGCTCACTGCCTAGTGTTCACTACTGTGTGTGTAAATGTGTGTTTCACTGCACAGGTTGGGTTAAATGTGGAGAAGAAATTCCTCTTTGTGCAAGCACAGTGGCCAATAAAGTGATTTTAATTATAATTGTTTTCCATCCCATGGGTAATGATGAAGAATTAATTTATCATCATTGCTGCCACTTAGTTACTATGCTATCAAAATCAGTAAATGACGGGCCATATTGGAGTATGCCACCCAGTTAATGTTCTCACCCTTCCCAGTCAAGCAGATTGACATGTGTGCTCAGCTGAAAACAATGCCACTCCCCCCTGTCTAAGTCCATCAGTGTGGCATTGCATACCTGGAGGGCTAATTCCATGCTAAAAAGAAGCTGTCACACTCACGTCCCGTCTGGTCCTGTTCTCAGCACATGGCTTTGTTTTGTTGTTGTTCCTAGCTCCGCCCTGGTTCCACCCTAGCCCCACCTTAGTCCTGCCTCTTTCTCGTAATTGTCTTCAGCTGTTTGTCGTTTGTTGGTGTATTTAGGTCCCCTTCCCTCACTTCCCGTTGTCGTTAATTTTTACTTGTCTCGTTCGAGTTGTTCTTTGTTCCGTGTTTCGTATACGTTGTTCAAGCCGTGTTGTTCTCCGTACTTTGTGTCCGATTCTCATCCCTAGTCATGTTGTTTCTGGTTCCCGTTCTTAGTGTTTGCCTTCAAGTTCGTTTATGTTTGTTTCGTTAAGTTTTGTTAATAAAGTCTGTTCTCAGCGTTTGCGTCCGCCCTCCTTCAGTCCGCACCCCTCATCCCTTATCTACCCTGACAGAAGCTTTAAAAGAATACCTAAACCCACAACAATTTTGCACAGGGTTGAAAACCACATAATCAAAGATTTTAAAATTGAAAGGACAACAATTAAAGGTATTCATAGGTAGGTTTTCCCCGTTTTTGGATTGACAGCTTTATTTTTTGATATTGGTACATTTTTGTGAGGATTTGATTGAATTCAGCCACATAATTAACAATGTAAATTCCCAATGCCATATTATAATTTCTGGATTACAAACACCTCTCAAAATTATCATTTAGTGCTTCATCTCTCCACAGATCAATACAATGTGGGCTTTCTAATTTCTAGCCCACTGGATTTCCAGTCAGAACTTTACAGAATTGTATGTAATTCTAGTGTACCAGAAGTGGCAAGTAAACTGACTGGCTTCTGTAATCAACTCAGACCAGCCCCAGAGGTGTCAGCGCAATGGAAACAAAAACTGTGAAGGATTTTTAATTTGTGGACCTGAAATAGCCGAAGCATACAATGCATCACTTGCAGTTATGTGACTCAGAATGTATAAACGTGTTGTTGTACCTGGGGGTTAAGGGTATGTAAGCATGTGTTTTTGTTTGGTAGAAAGCAGTCATCAAAGGACTTTTACATACATTTAGACTTTTACACACACACACACACACACAACCTTCTCAAGCTCAGCCTCTCAAGGACAAGTTACCAGCTGTAGCTACATTGACCATACTGATGGAGATAACACTCTATTTGACCTGCTTCATTTGAACCCATTCTTCAAGGCCTGAGGCTAGCCACATCTGGATGCAGTGTACTATATTCTCTTTTTGGTATGTGAAATAATTGTGTCATCATGCAAGTCTTCATTTTTAGCAAGGCTCAAACAAGCTATCATCTCTATTTGTAAAGTTCTGCCAAAGATTTTAAATACTCATTGGGAAAGCATCATATTGTGAGAACTTAGCTGGTGCAACACTCTAAGCTCTACCATTGAGAACTATTTAATTGAATATCCAGTTATTCCAGTGTCGGTTAAATTCCTGATAAGGAGTGGTTTAACATGTTTTATATAATATAACTAAACTAAGTAATTAGCATTGTCCTCCAAGTGTGTTGAGCTGTCCAGTTATGTTGTGTTAGCAGAAATTTAAAGCAGTTTGTAGCAATACATGATTCACCATATAGTTGGGGTTCCTGAAAATAATTTAACACAACTGCTATAGGCCAATCTTAAATATCAGTGAAAATAAGTGCAGAAAGTTTTTTTTAACTATCTGAATTATACTGTACATATCTGAATATTTATATTTTAAATGTATGGCATTTGATAAACTTGAACTCATGAGGTGAAATATTAAGATAAAAAAAATCTGTGTGAAATTCCTTAGCTGTAACCACTTATCCAGTTCAGGGTTGCGGTGGGTCTGGAGCCTATTTACTTTTGAGTTGCCAATCCACCGACCAACATGTGTTTCTGAACTATGGGAGGAAACCAGAGCACCTGGAGGAAACCCTAATGGACACAGGGAGAACACACAGACAGTCACCCAGAGCAGGACTTGAAGCCACAACCTCCAGGTCCATGGAGCTGTGTGACTGTGATACTACCTGCTGCGCCACCATGCCACCCCTGTTTGAAATTTAGATGCATAAATTAAAATCTTAAACATTCATATCTCATAATTACAAATCTAGGCTAGAGGCCAACCCATTTTTTTGTATTATTTGAATTTTTTCAGATTATTAAAAAATACTTCACAACCTCACAAGTTTATCAAATGCATCAGTGATTTAGCTCCACAGCAAAAAACAACAGTTTTGTTCTTTCTGTGAGATCTGTATTTACTTACACATACAACAAAGCATGTCATTTGATCATGGGTTATTGTACTGTGGAGATGAAACTGAAGTGCTGGACTGTTCCTTTAAAGGCTTGTGAGGCAGTATGAGGCACTCTGAACTGAAGCACTATCTCCAGTTGTGTGGAATAAGTGGGAGTCAGTGCAGCGTTACATGAGGCCCTTCTCTCGCTTGGCCTGCAATTATAGCCAGCTCTATTAATCTTTACTGCCTGGACTGGAAGCATTGTGTTACATAGTGGCATCTGAGCACTGGCCTGCAGGTTGTTTACAGTGGACTGGAAACAGCTCAGAGCTGTGGGGCATGCCCTGACTTCAGACTCTACACTTCACATAGAAAAGGCAATAAATCTCTATTTTCAATTATCAACGCTTCAATTATTTACAGCAGTATTTAAAGGAATGTAAATGAATCTCTGCGCATCTGGAGGTGATGAATTTTTGTTGTGCCCGCATATATTATTTCATGGTATTTGCGAATCAAAGGCGAATTGCTTTTTAGATGTAGCAGTAATGGAGGGCTGACTAAATGGTGTGTCACATGCCTAAAGTGGATCATATTTTATTTGTGTTAATATTTATAATCACTCTCTCAAGACGGATTTGGGAGTTTTGTATGTGTGTGTGTGTGTGTGAGGAGAGGGTTGTTTGTTTGTTTTTGTACTTGTTCAGGATGAAACAAATCCAAAGAATTTCATCATAGTTGGATAATAACCTTGCATCTTCAAAATGAACACATTTCAGGAGAATAAAAAAAATGAAAAATATTCTTAACTTTAAATAAAATTAATGTAACAATATTTGTTTCCAAAAATTTTTGGGCCATGCCTGTTGTCAAGTTCTGAGAAACAACAAAAATGGAGATACAAGTTATCTTTTAATTTATGTTTCAAGACTGGAGGAAAAAACACCAATAACCTTCAATATACAGATGACACAACACTGATTGAAGAAAATTTGGAACACCTGGTGGCATTTAGCATGGATGCAGATGATGTAGAAGTGGTGGACAACAAATTTGCCTACATAAATCCATTATTACCAACAAAGGATCCAGCAGTCAGGAAATACCACACAGACTGGCACTCCACATAGCTCCACAATAAAGAATCTAGACAAGATTTTCAAATCATTCCAAAGACCAAAATTGTCCAGACTATGTATTTTCTGTGATTCTTTATAGAGGTGAAAGCTGGACAATATAAAAATGTTCAGGAAAAATATCAATGCCTTTGAAAGTGATTACAAAAAAGACAAATGTATCCTGGGCTGAATCAAGATTCTCTTTTCATTAGGAGCCTGGGTACCATATCTTATTTTGGA
Organism: Hoplias malabaricus; assembly: GCF_029633855.1. NCBI lineage: Eukaryota > Metazoa > Chordata > Actinopteri > Characiformes > Erythrinidae > Hoplias > Hoplias malabaricus. Next base: position 13,018,450 of record NC_089815.1, on the reverse strand, counting down.
CACATTATAAGAAGAACCATGTAATTGGAAAAGACAGTTATGCTTGGAGAAGCTAAAGGTAAAATAGTAAGAGAACAGCCAGCAACAAGATGGATGGATACAATCAAAGAAATCGCATTTAGAAGACTGAAAAACAAACACATATACCCAAAATATAGGCAAGTTCTTACACACCAAGCTCACTCTGCCATGCTTTTATGAACCTTGCTTTGTGCACTGGGGCACAGTATTGCTGGAATAGAAAATGGACTTCACCAAACTGTTCCCACAAAAGCTGGAAGCATTAATATTTATGTTTGCAGGAGCTAAGGGGCTTAGGCCAAGCCCTGAAACTGAACCTCACAGCATTATTCCTCCTTACCCAAACTTCACAGTTGGTACAATACAGTCAGGTATTCGCCAAACCCAGACTGCCAGAGAGAGAAGCTTGATTCGTCACTCCACTGAACACATGTCCAATGCTCTGGTGTTAATTGGCAGTGTTCTTTATGCCACTCCATTCAATGCTTCATTAAGCTTGGTGATGTATGGCATGCATTTAGCTGCTCAACCATGGAAACTCCTGACATGAAGTTCTTAAGGTACAGACTTTGTGCTGATGTAAATGTGAGAGAAGATTTGGATTTCTGCAGTTACTGAACTGCAGAGTGTTTACAGCTTTTATGCGTTCAGAGCTTCAGCACTCAGCAGCCCTGCTCTGTAAAGTAATGTGGTCTGCAACTCTGTAGCTGACATGCTGTGGTTTATAAATGCTACCAGGTTTCAGTTATACCACACAGGTAATAGTTGAATATCTAAGAGAGAATTAAAAACAAATCTTATTTTTGCAAAAGTATTAAATGAATTAAATGAACTCTCTAATTCATTTGACCCCTTCCTGGATCAGAGCCTTGTCATGTCATGTTGTTGAACAGAACAGTGAAGATCCAGACAAACATGATCCAAGCATCCCTATGAATATAACAGCTAGAACTAAGTGTAGCCTGCCTGGGACCTACCTCTGGTGGCTGGGCAGCCCACATGATGGGAAGATCATGTGGGCCCACCACCCACAAGATTCAGGGTAGGGGTGCGGTGCAATGTCCCATGGGCACACAGTGGGGGCAAAGGGGTCCCTGCATTCATGGAGCTTGGCATTGGGGGTAAGGAGCCAGAGCTGGTGCGGGAGGTTGAGAGATGGTAGGTAGATATATTAGGGCTCACCTCTACACACAGTGTGGGCTCCGGAGCCAAACTTCTCGATAGGGGTTGGTCAGGAGTTGTACAGGGTTAGAGGAGCTGGGCAGATGTGAGGATACTCAAACCATGGCTGGCATCTGTACTGGTCCTGGTAAATGAGAGGGTCACCTCAATGTGGCTTTGGGTTACAGAGAGGAAATCTTTGACTGTTGTGTGTGTGCATATGCACTTAACAACAACTCAGAGTATTCTGCCTTCTTTGAGGTAAAAAGTGGAGTTCTAGCAAGGATTCCATGCACTGACTCTATTGTTTTGCTGGGGGACTTCAGTGCTCACGTTGGCAATGACTGGGAAACCTGGAGAGGAGTGATTGGGAGGAATGGCCTGGCTGTTCTGGCTGTTCCCAAGCAGTGTGATGTTATTGGACTTAGGTGCTAGTCATGATTAGTACAAAATGAACACTGTCTTCTGATCTGAGGCCATATGTTTTGGACACTCAGGTAAAGAGAGGGGCTGAGCTGTCAACTGATAACTATCTGGTGGTGAGTTTGGGTCAATGACTGGGAAAGCTGCTGGACAGACCTGGTAGGCCCAAACAGATAGTGAGGGTGTGCTGGGAAAAGCTGGGAGAGAACTCTGTTTCAGTTCTCACCTCAGAGAGAAATTCTCATATGTTCCGTAAGAGGTAGGGGGAACAGAGTCAGAAAGGACCCTGTTCCGGATTTCCATTGTGGAAATGGCTGCATATAGCTGTGGTCAAAAGCTTGTTGGTGTCTGTTATGGTGGCAACCCAAGAACACAATGGTAGACACCAGGGGTGAGGAAAGCTCTCAAGTGGAAAAAGGAAGTTTTTTGAGCTTGACTGGCTCGGAGAACTCCTGACTCCTGATGGGTACTGTCAGGTAAAAAAAAAGGCTGTAGCTGTGGCAGTTGCAGAAGCAAAATCCAGAGCATGGGAGGAGTTTGAACAAGCCATAGAAAATGACTTCCGGGCAGCCTCAAAGAGGTTCTGGAAAACACTCCGACAGCTCAGGAGAGGGAGTGGGGACACTGCCCATGCTCTGCTCAGTAAGGATGGTGAAACTCTGAACTCGACTGAGCGTAATGTCAGGCATTGGAAGGAGCACATTGAGGAACTCCTAAGGGAGAGACATGCCTCCAGGGCCAGAAGTGTCTAGGGTGTTTCCATTTCCTTTGGCTGAAGTCTCTGAGGTGGTTAAATGGTGAATGAGATTCGCCCAGAGTTACTGAAGGCAAAAGGGGGTGGTGGTTTCCATTTTTAAAAAGGGACCAGAGAATGTGTGGCAATTATCATGGCATCACACTTCTCAGCATCTCTGGGAATGTCTATGCCAGGGTAATGGATAGCCGAAAATAGGATCTTGGAGGAACAATGTGGATTTTGTCCGGGCCGTGGATCTATGGACCAACAGATGATTGAGGGGGCGTGTGAGTTTGCCTCTCCACTCCACTCCTTGTCTCCACTCCTGTTCTTGGACAGGGTGGTGAGGCATAGCCTGGGAAAGGAAGGTTTCTGTCAAGGGGCTCAGGAGGTGGCATCTCTGCTATTTGCAGACAATTTATTCTTCTGGCTTCCTCGTACGGAGGCCTCCAGAGTTCAATGGAGCAGTTGACAGCTGAAAGTGAAGCAATCGGTATGTGGATCATCACCTCCAAGTCTGAGGTCATGATTATCTCATGAAAACAGGTGGCATGCTACCTTCAGGTAGGTGGTCAGAACCTACCCCAAGTGAAGAAGTTCAGATATCTTGGGCTCTTGTTCACGAGTGATGGGTAAAGGGATTGTGTCGTGGAGCTCAGTGATTAGGGAGGAGCTTGGAGTAGAATCGCTGCTCCTTCAAATTGAGTGCTTCGGGCATTTGATGAGGATGCCTCCTGGATGCCCCCCACTGGAGGTACAACTGGAAAGAGGCCCCGGGGTAGACCCAGTGCACGCTGTAGGGATTATATCTCCTGGCTGGCCTGGGAATGCCTGGAAGTTGTGGGGGACAGAGACGTCTGGGTATTTCTGCTCGCCTTGTTGCCACCTTGACCATGAAATGGATTAGGTAGAAAAGATGATGATGATGATGATGATGATGATGATGACAATTCAGTCAGCTATTTAGAATGACTTATTCTTATGTCACTGCATAGGTTCTTGACAGACTGCATGCCCATATGCTTGATTTTATACACATAGACAATGGAACTGAATATAATACCTCAATTAATTACTTAGGAAGTTTGTCCCAATACTTCTGATGATGTAGTGTTTATGTGTTGTGCTATGTATGGGTATGTGCATACATTCAGTGGTCAGATAAAGTGTGTGTGTGCATGGGGGGGGGGTAGTGGGGACTTATTACAAACCTTTTTACAAAACACCCCTTAACAATACACATTACAGCCATACCAAAATTATCCTCACACCCACACCATATTACTACATATGTGCAGTTCCCTCTTTTGATTAAGAATCCCAAATGAGGTACAAATTAGTTCTTAAAGCTATTAATATGTTCATTCATTCATTCATTCATTCATTCATTATCTGTAACTGCTTATCCAGTTCAGGGTCGCGGTGGGTCCAGAGCCTACTTGGAATCATTGGGCGCAAGGTGGGGCGGGAATACACCCTGGAGGGGGTGCCAGTCCTTCACAGGGCAACACACACACTCACAAACTCACACCTATGGACACTTTTGAGTCGCCAATCCACCTACCAATATGTGTTTTTTGGACTGTGGGAGGAAACCGGAGCACCTGGAAGAAACCCACACAGACACGGAGAGAACACATAAACTCCTCACAGACAGTCACCCGGAGCGGGGCCCCCTATTAATATGTATTATTTGTAAATGAAATGAAAAATATTATGTGCTAATAAATGTGCTAATAAATCCTAAGAATTTATGATTGGTGTTTTTTTTTTTACCAGCTGTATAGAGGAATACATTTCACAGTAATGTGAGAAATGTAATTTGCGCTGTAATATCCATGATTGTGTCATTTGAGTTTGACACACTAAAATCAATGGCAGTAATAAGTGAAGGTTTAGAAATGCTGTGAGCTGTATTAATAAAGCAGGGTGAAAGGGGAGAAGACCTGGGGGTGAAAGAGGGGCTTCAGTCTGCCAGGGCAGGTTAGAGCCGACTGAGGGAACACAGTCCCGCAGTGTGAGCAATTCCTCTTCTCTCACATCCACAGCCACAGCACAGCTACCAATGCCCTGTTTGATTTGTCTCCCATTGTGTAAGCACGGGGATTTGTTACACACATTGTTACAGAGAGAGAGAGAGAGAGAGAGAGAGAGAGTGTGTGTGTCATATTCAAGCGAGAGAGGAAGCACAGTGAGGTGGCAAGTGACTGAGTGGCAGAGAGCGAGAGAGAGAGAGAGAGAGAGAGAGAGAGAGAGAGAGAGAGAGAGGCTATAACTCAGAGTAAAGTTGAAGGCAGTTAAAGTGTACACTTGATTACCTTGATTAAATTCACTGATGTGAAATGCCCCTTCTTCATGTGGAATGTATAATATATTTTTCTCTTAGTCTGAATATTACATCTTTAAAAAGAAGATCTGTACTGCAGTATAGTATGTAGCAGGGTGTTTGTGACTGGCCAGTTGGACAAGCAGACTGTACATAGCTGTTAGCCCTTAGCCTTTAGCTCTACACTTGTGTTCTGTGCTGGGCTTCTGACCCACTGTGTAAACACACCAGGAGAAACTCTCAATAAACCCTACCAAATAAGGCTAACCCACAGGAACAGCACACCACCGTAACACACTATACTGCACACATACAAACACCTCTCCAAGTCTCATGTTTAGTCTCAGCCTATTCTTTCTCTTTTTTTTCTGTCTTAGACTCTCTACTGTCCTCTCATTTTATTTTTTCTCTGATGTGTTACAATAAGAATTGCACTTGATTATTAAAGTTTTTTCAATTTAACTTATAGTGAATAAAGGATGGTTAAAAATCAATCTCTGTATTTCTTTTTCCTCTCTCTCTCTTTGCCCCACCCCTTCTCTCTCTCTCTCTCTCTCTCTCTCTCTTTCTCACACACACACACACACACACACACACACGCACACACACACATTCTCTCCCTCTCAAGCTTACTGTTTCTGTTTCACTTTGTCCACCATTTAATCATTTGTTACTTCTCAAATATTTATATTTTATATTTACAATTTTTCATGACCATGACAAAGAACATGCATCTCCATCTCAAACTCACATCTCACAGGTAACAAACCAACATTCTAAGCCCAATTGCCAAGTCTTCATATGTCTGCCACAAGCTGCTATATATCTGTCAGGCTGGGGTCACTAAGTCTTTATTTGGTCAGGATGTGCCAGCTAAGACCAGCATAGTTATTTTTTCAAAATAGAGCCCAAATTTCACAAGGTGCTTTACTGGTTAAATTATGCAGTCAAACATTCATTCATTTTCTGTAACCACTTATCCAGTTTAGGGTAGCGGTGGGTCCAGAGCCACTGTGTGCAAGGTCGGAACACAACCTGAAGGGGATGCCAGTCCTTGGCAGGGCAACACACACACACATTGACACACACTCATGGACACTGGAGTGGCCAATCCACCTACCAACATGTGTTTTTGGAGGAAACCCATGCAGATATGTGGGGAATATACCAAACTACACACAAACAGTCACCTAGAGTGGGGTTCGAACCCACAAACCCAGGAGACTGGAGCTATGGGACAGCAACACTAGCCATTGTGCCACTGTGCTGTCCTTAATTAAATTGCATTATATTAAATTAATTATTATATAAAATAGTTTTCAATTACAAACAATGTGTTACATGTTTTTTTGCAATGCATTTACTGCTGTTATAATTAATAGATTTAGTGGTTGGGAGTGTTGGTGTGAAATGTTAAATGCTCTCCTGAATTCTAGGTTTCTTTTGAAGTATCTTGATGTTTTCTTTTTTAGTTTGCAGCCAGAGCTCAAGTCTGGCATTGAATCTGGAGCAGGTGAAGCATCTGGTGAAGTCCTTGTTTAGCATGAGATATCAGGAAAATATTATCCGCATATAGCAGGTACCATAAAGCATCACCAGCTCAGTAATGTTGGGATCTACTTTATCCACTCTCATGCAATTTGAGGAAATCAACCACATATTCAAGAGATTAGGTTACAGTGCTTCTCTGGTGCATTCAGAGCTGATGAACACTGGTCCTCTGGATTTCTGGGGGCTGGCATACATTGGTTTACATATTTACACTCTGTCTCTTTACTCTTTGTTTACTTTCTGCTTTTTTTTCTTTCTGTCTTCTCAGCTTCCTGAAATTAGCCCTATTCAGGGATTAGTTTCATGTGGGAAGGTTGGGGTAATGTAATCAAGAACTTGTCAAAAACTTTACTCACTCAGTCCTTCACACAATTGTTAAACTGCTTTATAAACTTATTAATGCTAGTAACTTAATGAGTAGGATACACGTTCATAATAAGTGTGTAGGCTGCTATTGTGCACAAAACGTATGTAGGTGCCAGATCTTACTCTTTCCTTTAGGTCTTGTAGGCTTTACTGTGGTGCGTCTTTCAACTTTTTTGATTGTTTCATACATTACATCACTAAATGCCTCCTCCATTGCTTCCATTCTTGAGATAACCTATTTAAAACTAATTAATCATGGGATATCATAGACTATTTAGCCACATGACCATTCAAAAGGGATATGGGGTTAGCTTGGCTCCTGAAAATTTTCTGAAACTCTGAAATGACTGAAAATGTCTTTTCAGATGAGACTAAAATTACAGAGATATTTAGATAAACAGTTACATTTCTAAGTTAGGCTAGAGAGTAGGGTACAGTGTAGGCTAAGGCATATTTTATGTGTCCAACTGTACCAGTGCTATACTGATGGGGTAGATTTGATGCATAAATTGGCCTTAAGGTTGTGTCTAGTTTCTCTGGCACTGGCCACACACCCAGCTTTATTTATCATGAATTTTGAAGTTCACAACTGTAGATTGTAATTTTGATTTATTCATTCATTCACTCAAGGTCTGTAATGGCTTATCCAGTTCTGCGTTGCAGTGGGTCTCACATTCACTAATACACTCACACTTATGGACAATTTTGAGTAGTCAATCCACCTACCAACGTGGGATTTTGGACTTTAAGAGGAAACAATCCACTGCTCACAGACAGTCATGATGAGCAGGGCTTGAACCCACATTATTTAATATCTCATCTAACATTATTTTTCTATCACTGCTTTTCTTCTCTTCAATCAGAAAGGATTTATATTTGATGTTGGAAGATTTCTGGGAGGATTTAATGTCATTTAGTCAGACATAAGTGAGGTCAGGTGCTGATAAAGGATGAATAGTTCTGGAAAATAGGATGACTTTAACTCATCCTAAGAATATTGAATGGTGCTCCATTAAAAATAATAAAATAAATAAATAAATTTACCTCAACCATTTGCCCATGGCTTTACACACTCTTTTTTTTTTATCATTTTTAACAGATTCTTTTTTGAAACACTAACACTTTTATCTCTCTATTGTGTTGTTTTTTCCTATTACTGTAAATTTAAATTTTTATTTCATTGTTATATTACTTCTTTAGCATTCTAAAACCTTTGTTTATAGTTTTGATAATCCTTTATCCCCCCACAATGTTCTGTTTTTATTTTCATCTCTTTCATTTATTTATTTGATTGTTGTTATGCTTGATAGGTTTCACGCCACTGTAAATGAGAGTTTATGAAAGAAATATGACCTTGAGAAATGTGTTGTGTAAATAAAACATTTATTCTTATTATTATTCTATTACTCTAGAACAGTGAATACATATGACACCTCTTTCCTTGTGTGTGTGTGTGTGTGTGTGTGTGTGTGTGTGTGTGTGTGTGTGTGTGTGTAAGAATTGTAATGAATCCATAATCCCTTCTGAGGCTTTTGTAGATTCTTATCAGGCTTGAGATAAGACAACATGGTTACGCTCTAATGGCTGTCAGTCTGCTTTTCTTCCTGTGTGTGGCTGGGCAAGTTTATTTCCACGGTGGTTCTGTGAGATGAAAGCTGGTGAAATATCTGTCAGAGGATAGAATGCTTTTGAGTGCCGTGTGTTGAAGAGAGGTCCCAAGGGCTCCATAAGAGGCCCCTTCGCAATTCATGCACTTTTCCACTCAAACCACCACATTGAGCCTCCTCCAACTCCAGCCTGACAAAACAGCCGTTAAAGTTTAACTAGACTTCTAAGAGCATCACACTTCAGGCATTTGGCTTTCAAACACATTCAAAAAATGAAAGCTTGTCATTAGTTATATGCAATGCCAAAAAATGTCCCCTAAAGGGAAAAAAATGTGGGCAATGATCTCAAACAGGCAAGTAAAATTGCATCACTATGAAAACTATGGTTTGAAGTATTTTTGCTGTATTGTGGTCTGTATAGAATACTTGAACGTATCTGTAGCTTCTGTGTGACCTTGAATTATTTTCATGTTTATTTCTTAGTAGAAAAGGAATATTATAGTAGGAATATAATAGTAGAATTGGAATATTATTTTGAAATTTGTGTTGGATCCATCCATAATAAAGGAATATTAATGAGGCCTGGTTCTTATACTGTGTAATTAATACATGAATGTACTCATTTGAAATCCTGTTTGGGGACTTTTTGATCTATATGTAACCCCTTCTCTGTACACAGTCAGCAAGACAGGGCCCCAAGTTCTCCTATAATTTGCGCTGAATAAATAATTAGATCTCACTGCCAAATCTATACACACATATGCCTAAATGTGGTTGTAGGCTAGGACCTAGTAACACAAGAAACAAAATAAATATAATTTTTATAAATACTAAATTAAAAAAAGATTCCAAAAGCTGGCAGGCCTGTTAAAAGTTTCATTGGGAAATTTCACTGAGTACTCACAGTCTTTCTCAAAAGAGGTACTATGCTAACAGCGAAGATTGGAACAGGCTGTCCCTAATGTTTTACTTTGGATCTTGAAGCTTGAGACTGAGCTTGGCAGTGATGAGGCTATTCTCCACCAGTGCCAGAGGAACCACAGGCTTTCCCCCTCAGAGTGCAACGAAGTAGTGTCCCTAAACTGGATAGCATTACAGGTGACCAGGAAAGCCAAAAAGGCGGGCACTACAGAACCAGAAATCTATAGTTGGAGGAGTTGGATGTGATCCAACTGTGTTTTCATTGGATTAGACTAAAACTGGCTAATCCCAGTACAACCTAACCCTTACACTAACCCTAACACTAACCTCCCATGAAGAAGGAGTAGGATGTGATCCAACTCCACCCAGTGGATTTCTGGTTCCGCAGTGAGGAGTACTTGCTCATAGGAACCACAAGCCTTCTACTGGAGACTTATGGCACCATCTGCGAAGCAAAACAAATTGTGGTAGGATTACTATACTAAACTAGCTACATAGTTATCTGCGTAATGCACTAACCAGACTATGGCTAATGTGAACTAGTAACGCCACACACATTCTGGAGTGATATGGTCAAAGACCATATAATTTTTAACAAAAACACCTCACGAGAAAACAGTTTCTGATTACTCGCTTGAAGATATTTGGAGACTGAATAAGAGTATTTTTAAATAAACCTTAGTAAAAAAAATTTTTGCCTAGGCTTGCTTTTCTTTCTTTTATTCTCTCTCTCTCTTTCTGTCTCTCTCTTGTTCTCTCCAGCACCACCCCCCAAACAATTAGCAACAAGATTCAGGGAAGACTGGCAACTAGAATACCCAATGAACAGTAAATCAGAAAGTGAGCTCTATGTGTGCTCAAGTGACCAGTACTGATGAGGCAATTAAGGCTTGCAATCAGTTCATCCTCTCAATAAACTCTTCTAAAGAACACATTGATAATCACACACTGTTAACCCAAAATTATCTTTTCGTTTTTACCTACGCAAACTCTGGCTCTACTCTCAGCAATGTACAGCATTATACACACTGGGCTACATATATATGTTAAGTACATATACAGGTGTTCATGTAATGCATTTCTCAGCATTATTTGAACCTCATGACAATATTTTTGATTGTGTCTGATACAGAAACATTTCCCGCTTAGAAAGTAAGGCACTGCAACAAGTAGTGAAGACTGCCCAATGCATCACTTTTCCTGCCTTCTAGAATGTCAGGAATAAATAAACAAAAATACAGACCCTAAACACTCAACTCTCAGCATCTTTTACCACATACATACTGCAGTTTATAAACACTCACTTTACATGCATGGAAACAGTAATCACCCTCCTTATACAAAGGAGACTTAGTTATCAGTGTATGGATATATGTATATAGTCCATAGTTGCTGCTGTAGATTTATTCAGTATATATTGCTATCTATAAAAAAATGTCAAAATATGCAATGAATGATCATTGGATTAGAAACTCCTAACTTGTATCTACACACATTGTCCATTTTATCAGCTCCACCAACCACAAGGAAGTATTTTGTAGCTCTACAGTTACAGATTGTAGTCCAACTGTTTCTCTTCATACTTTCTTCTCCCCATTTTACCCTTTTCTACAATGGTCACAATAGCTTACAAAACCAGTTTGCTTCTGATTTTGAAAACTATTCACATTTAAATAGAAACCTATACAATCAACATTAGTGGAGAAAAAATGAATAATGCAAACATGCAGAGAGTCTCAGTAGATTGAAGCACTGAATCAGTAGAGGAAATAATACATCACATATCCAATTTCAGGATATAGAGTGTTTAAAAGCTTGAGCAGCACTGCTTTGTCTGATCCACTTATAGCATTCCACCACCACATCAGTGTCACTACATTGCACTGAGAATGATCCAATACCCCAATCCTACTTGCTCTGTGGGGGTCCTGACCATTGTAGAACAGGGTAAAATAGGGATAAGAAAGTATGCAGAGAAAAATGTGGAATACCGTCTGCAATTATAGTATTACAAAGTGCTCCTGTTTGGTCAGTGGAACTTATAAAATGGACAATAAGTGTAGATACAAGGTTAGTGTTCCTAATCTAGTGTTCGTTCAGTGTAGATTTTACCAATAGAAAAATATTTATAATGTTCATATATAGGGTTTTGTAAAGATTTTTAATATCTATTTTCATCATCTGTATTAATTATCCATTTACATTACTGTCTTCTGTCCCAGCACCAAATCCTGCAGTAACTGTTTGTTCCTTATTTACCACATCATTATTGATTTTGACTTGTACTGATTTATTTTATGTCAGTACGAACAGATAGCAGTGATAAATTATCATGATAATCATCTATATCTCTCCAGGCCTACACAATAAATAGCTTTAGTTTTCTCTTTCACTGTAGCCCCACACACAAAAGGATGTGCATATCTGCATATTAGACAGCACAAACAATCACACAAGGCACTCTGTATGAAGACTTCCAGTGCACAGTGCTCATTACACAGTTATGGATAACCCATGCCAAAAGGTAAGTGCTCATTTATCATTTCCCTAAAGTCCTCCTGACCACACTCTGCAGCCAGTCTGCTGAAATGTACCATGCTAAGCTTCACTCAGCACCTGGGGACACTGCTGTCGAGCTTTAGATTTATACTCCTGATTACAGCAGGCAAGTGAGAATGAAAGGCACAGGGAAAATCAACATAATCACAGCAGCAGGTATGGGACCATCCTGTTTATAAGCTTCATACTTTTACACTGTTATACATCACAGAGGCTTTTAAAACAAGGCTTGGGAACAAAGGCTGCATCCATAAAGCCAGGGTGGAAGCCAAATGCTACATAGCTGCAGACAGGGACGCTAAAACTCAATGTGGCTAAAGCCGTTGTCCTTTTATGTGGGTTTGTGCCTTTGCTTCAAAAATGTTTATAAAGGAAAGAAGTGTTATACACACACACACACACACACAGAGAGGCCCACAGTGGTATGAATGCATAGGCCAAACTCACCTGTCCTGGTGCTAACTCACCCACTTATGAACATATAGAAGACCTGCTAAATTTATTTTCTATTAGTCTTGGGCTACCTTAAAAACCTGACTTAGTTTCACAGCTTGGTCAAACTAAATTAAAATACATACTTTAAGTGGGCCCTAATAAAGTTGGAATACAGCTCACAACCATTTTCAAATTCTGCAAAAAACTTTTTAATAATTTTTATTGCTAGGTGAATGAAGCCATTTCAGCAATTTCACCTTAAATGGCCCAAACAGAACTTTGTTTTAAGCAAGCTGTTACACTGAAAATAAATAACCGTGATTTACTGAATCAATGAAACCTTGGTCTTCTCAGTCTTAGACACATCTATAATCAATTTTTACACAAAATGAACAATAAAAACCATTCACAATTATATATAAATCGATGCAATCAATATTATTGGAGAGAAAATCCTTTCATTCATTCATTCATTCATTATCTTATCCAGTGCAGGGTCACGGTGGGTCCAGAGCCTACCTGGAATCATTGGGCGCAAGGCGGGAATACACCCTGGAGGGGGCGCCAGTCCTTCACAGGGCAACACACACATACACACACACACACACACACACACACACACACACACATACACACACATTCACTCACACACTCACACCTACTTTGAGTCGCCAGTCCACCTACCAACGTGTGTTTTTTGGACTGTGGGAAGGAACCGGAGCAATGGAGAGAAAATGAAAAATTTAAAAATGGTTTTATAAAGGGTTAATGTTAAATGTATCTACAGAAAATCTCAACAGATTGAAGCACTAAAAACAGTAGAGGAAATAATCCATTGCATATCCACTTTCTTTGGTAATGGTAAAGGAACAAGGGGTTTGAAAACACCAGCAAAATGTGTCAGTTAAGTTTCACAGTGTTGCTTTTCAGCTTGACCCAAATGTCCCAAAGGCTTAACTACAAGCATCAGGCATTCACGGCTTTAAAGATCAAACTTCGCTCTGCCTCCCACTACTTTGACTCTGTGTTTGGAGGAATATTGATCAAACACTGCTCTAGCACTGCACTTAGATTACTCTAAAATCTGTATGTTGAAGGTATAAAACATTAACTCTCTCTGTATGTCTTTTTGACTTTGGATGGGTTTGAATATTGCCTGCTATATGTTTTAATATAGGACATCATTTGTGTTAGAATATTAATAATTATTTAAGAGATAAAACAATAAATTAAAAATGTCTATATGCCAAATATATTTCATTTATTCAGGTAACAAATTTTGATGACACAGTCTAGTTAGTCTAATTGGCCACATTTTTGCCTGTGGACTAATTGTTTCATTCTGTCAAAATTGGGTTTCTAAGTAAAAACTCACTTTGTGCTACAACTAACCTCTACTTATTTTGTAACTTAGATAAATTTGATAGGATTATCTCTCACTTGCAGCAAATTCTAAATATGTTGTTGACCCTAAGCTAGTTTTACAGTCAACAGTTGTGAGAGAAAACCTAAACAAACTGGAATTAGCAAGAAACTAACAGATATAATATTTATAATATATAGAAATAATATTTATAACGCTAATAAAGCTATTTACCTGAACAGTAGGAGAATATTTACTCGAAAACAAACTAACACCCCTGTCCCTCAAAAAATATTAGAATAAAACAAATAGCATAATTACAGTAGATAGTGATATTCTGTGTGTATGTGGTGGTTTAACTCTTCAAATCTCTCCTCATGGCAATCCAGTATTATTTGAGGTTATTATCCAATAGCTTTACCTAGGTTAATAAATATTTCATTATATTAAATCCAGTATACTCTTGATTTAATAAAAACACATGGCTTTTCAAAGCTCACGTTTACTACTTAAAAAAAGTATCTCTCTTTTCGTATTTAAATGTATAGATTATACACACATTTCTTTAAAACATAATATTACGTGTATATATATATATATATATATATATATATATATATATATATATATATATATATATATATGTATGGTTTACTTTAATCTGTTTACCTCCATTTTCTATAGTTGTAAATGACTGTATTAACACTCTAAGCCAAGCCACCTATTGGCTCGCTTACTACGAATTTGAACCAATCATAGAGTAGGATGCGCTTTCCAACCCACCAATCCTTGCGTAGAATATGGGTGGGACTAGAAGTCACACAGGTTTTAGGGGGGCAACAAAGAGAGAAAATGCTCTTCTCTCCACCCCCCAGCAAGAGCTGGGAAAAAAAGCCTGAAGACGTGGAGCCAGAGTGAACATACAAAGCAAGCCAAATTTACAGTTTTATTCCTTGTTTTTGGATAATAAGAAGATTGTTTGCAGTGTTTTAGCGTGGGTTTGCGCATGCCACGGAGAATTCGGTTTTTCACCTACATTCGTGGAAATAGAGGGAGACTTTGCGGCTCTTTTTATAATTTTTCTTCTTCATTTCACATGGATGCAACTTAAAGAAGTTCGGAGAGGATTTTATTTCTTGTTTTTAAACATTTTGACGAATGTAAATTGGAGCCGTGGGCTTGAATAACCGCAGCTTTTGGTAAGTGAGAGATTTATTTGCACTTAAATCTGTTAGCGATTAACGGTACAGGCGTAACTTGGTGCGTTTATTTGATACAAGTGGTAAAAAATAGATAAATAAAAATAAAGAAAGAAACAGAAACCGCGATTAACTTAAAGCAGCCTGAACATTTCGGGATGAAAAGGTAGCTAGCTGAGTGAGTTTAATAGCCCGAGGTAACGTCCGCGTTAATTCAGCCCAGATGTTTTCATGTTTTTTACCAACCTTCCGGAGAATTTTAAGCACCTGGGTCTTTTGTATTGTGTGACAAATAATGGTATTACTTATCAATCAATAATTCAGCCACTCTTTTCACTCATTCATAAAATGACCTTTGTGTCATATACAGTAATTACATTTCCATGCTAAGTAGAATAAAATTACACTTTATTGTAATTGTGTAACTACATGGGCAAACCGAAGAATAAAAAAATAAAAAAATACAATAGTATTTCAAAACAATAGTCAAACTTTCATAGTAAACTAAATAATAGTTATAATAAATTTGTAAATAGTAATTACAGTAACATTATTTTAAGAATCCCACTTCGTGTTTTTTACTTTGTTATCATCCTTGTGTGGTGTTTTTTGCTTTTATGTATACAACTAATTCAGTCAACACTATGGCTGAGCAATTCTGCTTTGAAACCGTAAATAATAAACAAAGTCTCCAACAGCCAAGGATTCATACGTCATAAATTTAAGAAACCAATCCAGTTTCATTATAGCCAAATATAGCCAGTCTTACACTGTTGCACTGAAAAATCAAATATACACAATTTCCCCTTTATTTCAAAAATACTATATTAGCCAAGACATGCTAAGTGGCCAATGTTGGCATCTTTACATTTACACTCCATCAATGTGGATAATATATCGAACGAGAAATTCAAGTCTGAATAGCAAATCTATGTAAAGTTAGTGAAAAGCAAAAGAAGAAGAATGTCATAATAAATGAGCTACATCTAGGATAAAGTAATGTATATTTGATTACATATACAGTTCAGCCGTAATAATATGACCATTTCCTTGTTTCTACATTCACTGTCCACCTTCTCTGCTCCACTGACTACACAGGAGAACTTTGTAGTCACTTTGTAATCTGTTGCAGTGCATACTTTCACTCTGGTCTCCAATGGTCAGGACCCACACAAACAGGTATGATTTCTGTGACATGTCATTCTCAGCACTGCAGTGACACTGAAGTTTTGGTGGTGTGTTCAGGCAAAACATATCTGATTGGATTGAATAATTTATAATGTCTGATCACTGTCAGATTCTGATGGATTTTAAGTGGAAAGGAATTTGTCTAAGCTAAATTAAATGGTGGTGCCCAGTCTTTGTTTTTGTGGGTTGAACTAAACAAACACACATCTGTGGTTAGATTTTGCTTTATGGGGTTTTTCAGTTAGAGAAGGGATTTGGGTTAAACTATGTGGTTTCTGACATTGTAACAGAGAAAACACCTCAATTGTTTTGTTTATTTCTGTCCATTATTTAAAACAATGGAAATTAAATACTCAACATTTAAAAGATGACTGTTTTTTGATGACTGTTGTCTGACTTTTACATATTTTTGGATATGTTTTCTTGAGTCCCTCCATTTGCCACTGTGTTTTAAAGGAGATGATCAAAAGAAGGACTCTTAAGAAAGGTATCAGGGCATGGTGTCAACATAAATATTCACCCAGGAGTAAGAGAAGGGTGCCTTTTCCCCCCTTTTCCTTCTAAACTATGCAGATCCGGATTGTGTTGTCTGTTCTGTGATGCTTATTCAGGTGTGTTAGTATTTGTGACAGCTTTGTTTTTGGTAACAACTTGTTTTCACACTGGTTTTGCTAATGTAACAGAGATTTTATTTTTTTATATATTTATTTTTTTTTATCTAATATTAGTTGAACCAATGAGGTCTGTGCTGTGTATTTCTTTTTTCCTTACGTTTCTCATGTGCCCATTTCACACATGAACTCCAGAGAATTTCTAGGAAAAACTCCAGATTATTGGGTCTGGAGATATTCCGGCACAGTCGTTCATACATGCAGCTAACAGCAGGGTATTTTCTGCACAGGCCTGCTCTTGCAGCAGGAAATGAAATATGTGATTTAGGCGTGACGCACAACGCTTGCACAGCGCATGCAGGAGAAACTCCGGAACATTTCTCACGCCTTTCTCACATCTACTGATTCGGACTTTACCAGGAACATTAACTAGAGCTTGAGGAGGATAATGTCTGGGACGAATAGGTGATTGCGTTCACACATACAGCTCCTCCTGGTAAACTCCGGAACATTTCTGGATTACTGTGCATGTGTGAAAGGGACAATGCATACAACTTGGGAAAGTTTGAGACATTTATAGAACACACAGAATACTGGTACTGTATGGATACTATCTAAGTGTTGTCTAGGTAGTAAATGCAAATGTCAAAACTGATTCAATAAAACAGAAAAAACCCTCTGTTGACATTTTTAAGGATCCTGTTTGTATTTTCATCCAAGTACAACTTGTCACATTATTCACATGTCTAAAATTGATGACCATTTTCTTAGTTTATTCAAGGTTAAGCTTCAAGAATTATTTTTACACCACAACACGAAGTCATGAAGTAGACTGACAATGACTGAGTTGTCAGCATATTTAAATAAATATCTATCTTCACAATGACTTTGGCATTCATTTGTATATAGAATAAATAAAACACAATCTTCTGGGGAACCAAGAGAAGATATTAAACAATCAGAACATTTTTAATTTATTTTGACTTTCTGGGTCCTGTTTTTCAAGAAATCCAGGATCCATCCAATCAAACTAGGGTCTAGTGCAAAATTGCCTGCCAGCCTCTCAGCCAGTACACTTGGCTGAATAGTGTTAAAGGCTGATGAAAAATCTATAAATAAATGCCCTTCAAGGTTTTCAAATAAAAAATAAAGCTGCAGTAGTGTCTTCCACCCCTCTGTTTATTCTACATGCAAACTGCATTAGATCGAAGTACCTCTCTGTCTTTGCTGCTATTTTTTTCTTAATCATTCTCTGAAATGTTTTCATCACTAAGGACGTCAAGGCCAAAAAAAAAAAAAAGAAAGACCACAGGTCTGAAGTCACCAAGAACTGAGGGTTTAGATGCCTTAGGTAGTTGATTGCTTCCATAAACTAGGCATGCATTGTGAAATTTTAGACTGCTTAAAAAATATGATAAAATTTCACTCAACTAGTGGTGTGTGATATGATAATATCAGATCATGATCAGATCAGATAAGAATTTGTCTGCGATACATAATCACAGGGAGATTGTTAGATTGTGCTAAAGCATATTCAGTCAGTTGTTTACATACTGTGTAGGACACTGATAAGGTAAGTCAGTACTCTAAAATGTATGAGTACTGAATTAAAATCAAAAAGAATTTGTTATTCCATACATGAGATCTCTTCCTCGCAAAGAAAACAAAACAAAATTCTTGTGCCATGAAAGACTACTTACAAAAGGAAAAAACCCAACAGTTCAAAATAAAGTAAAACAAATAAAGAAATAATTAAAATATGTTCCCTGTGGATCTCCACTATGGCAGTGCAGCTTGGGCGCTCAGCTTTAATGACACACCAATCAAATCTGTAGACCAATTAGGGCGATGCTCAACCAAGGAGGCGGGGAAACAACCATGCTTCACCACCTAACAGGCACACAGGGCAAGAGGTGATGCAGATGGTTTTATATAGCAAATGCAATCAAAATGAACAACAATGAAAAGAAGAAATAAGTTTTCAAAGCTTAGCTCCGTTTCACTGTCTGCCCTTTCCCTATTGAGACCATTTAAACACAGGAGGCAGCCTCTACAGCCAATCGGGGTAAGCTCCCTCCTTCCAACATGTCTGGCCTTAAAGGAGAAGAGTACTGGGTTAAAAAACAAGACTAAATATCAGAATAAATCTAAGTGAGTCAGATCTTTTTTCCTGTTTGGTGAGGATAAAAAGACATTAGGAGAGGTGCATGAGAAGTTTGTCAAGGAAGGTAACATGTAAAATGTTGCCATTAAGCTTAGATAATACAATATATCATTTTTCTGCAGTAAAATGAATCATTTTCCTTATGGAGCAGTTGGGGTCTTTGAAGATTTCAAAGAAGTTTTCTAAATAAATTTTAGAAAAATGTCCAAAATGTTTTGTTGTTTTTGATCATATTTTGACCACTAAAGATTCATTTCAATATCTTTAAAAATTCTCAAGGCTTTTCAGTAACATTACTTCATAAAATTGCCTCTAGTTTATTCACTGCCTCAAGATTAGGGTATGTACTTTCAGGCGGAAAAGGGAAAAAAATGCCTGGATTGTTAAGAGTTTAAAACCAGAATAAAAAAGTTCGTGATAAAATCGAGATTTTGATACTGCAAAAAAAAAATCATGATAATGTATTTTTGCCTTATTGCCCATGCCTACACTCCTTTGCACAGAAGCTAAACACGTTCCCCTTATTTTATTCTATAAACACCATTTCTACACTTGTCACGTTAAAAAACATTTGTAAAATAATTTGCCAAATCTTGATCACTCTTTCCAACACCTAGTTCAATATGCTTTCCTGATTTGCTATCAACACCTACCATATTCAAACCCTTCCACATAGATGCTATATTATTCTTTTATAATTGCCTGTCTATTTTGTCCTATAGAAAGTATACATACTTCTGGCAATTTTTCTCTGTACAAGTTTACACATCTCAATTTGTTCCACACTCGTTACCTGTTTAAAAACTAGATACTTATTTATTTATTTGTGAGCCTTCAGCTCTTTTATAATCCATGGTTTATTATTAGGATGTACCCTTTATTAGAGATGGAAGGATCGATTGGCTATGTATCGGTATCGGCCGATTTTTAATCAAAATATGAGATCGGCGATCGGCTGATATTTCTCAAATTAAGCCAATCCCGAGCTAGCGTTTCATCCAGGAGGAGCCTCCTTAAAACTTCCTCAGTCAAGTCCCTGCAATTCCTATCTGAACTGTTAGAAAACATGTCGTCATTCTGGCAGTTTTTTACCTTATGTGGCACAGACTCATCCAGGGCGTTCTGTAAAATTTGTAAAACCAATGTGTCTCGTGGGGGAACCAAAACAAAGTCATTTAACACTACTAATCCGATACAGCACTTAAGAGTACACCATGCGGCTGAATACAGTGAGTATCAGAAAACAGCAGAGCTAGCACAGGCAGCTAGCACAAATCAAATAATTCAGAAAACCGTGCAGACCACATTTGACCGGTACGAAAAGTACAGCAGCAACAGCCAAAAGGCTAAAGGCATCACAGCCAAAGAGATGGAATTTATAGCGCTAGATAACCAACCCTTTTTGGTTGTAGAAGACGAGGGATTCTGCTGCTAATATCCTACCTGGACCCACGCTATGCCATTCCTAGTAGGAAATACTTTTCAGATGTTGCTCTTCCTGAACTGTATCAAGTGGTTTACACACACATAGACAATCTTTTGCAAAATAACATTACATCACTGAGCTTTACAAGTGATATATGGAGTTCTGACATCTGCCCAACCTCCATGTTAAGTCTAACAGCTCAGTGGATTGATCCAGACTTTGAGCTACATTGCGCCGTTCTGCATGCACAAGAGTTTACAGGCTCTCACACGGCTAGTGCGTTAATGGCAGAGTTCGACAGCATGTTTAAGTTGTTGTCAGTTCCAAAGAGTAAAATACATGTAATCTTGAGAGACAATGCATGAAACATCACAAAAGCACTGCAAGTTGCTGAATTACCAAGTTTGCCGTGTGTGGCGCATTCAATACAGCTTGTAATGAATGAAGGGATTTTGTCACAACGTAGCATCAATGATATTGTGGCAACTGGAAGACGGATTGTTGGCCACTTCAAACACTCACCTCTGGCTTATTCACGCGTTCAGAGTATCCAAACTCAGCTGAGCCAATCTGTAAAGAGGCTTCAACAGGATGTTCCAACAAGATGGAACAGCACCCTTTACATGTTACAGAGTCTACTGGAACAAAAATGTGTGTTGGGAGCTTACGGAGTTGAATATGATCTGCCGGCCACTTTCATTTCCAATCAGTGGGGGCTAGTTGAAAACATGTTATTATTATTATTATTATTATTATCGTTACACTTATATAGCGCCTTTCTAGACACCCAAGGACGCTTTACAATCTACACTGCTCAGAACGCTCAATTCACACACACACACACTGGCGAGAAGCGGCAGCCAAACGCGCACAGCGTACTCTCAACCAGAAACGACCGTCCACCTGGAGGACTGCATCGGGCACTAGGGTTTAACCCAGGACAGAGCGCCAATCCATATCTGGGCTCACACATACAGACATTCATTCACACACCAGGACAGTTATTAGAGAAGCCAATTCACCTACCCTCCATGTTTTTGGACTGTGGGAGGAAACCGGAGCCCCCGGAGGAAACCCACGCAGACACGGGGAGAACATGGAAACTCCACCCAGATGGGACTTGAACCCAAGATCCCAGCGCTGGGAGGCGAACGTGCTAACCACCAAGCCACCGTGCCAAGTTGTCGTTTCTCTCACCATTTGAAGAGCTAACTAAAGAAATCAGTGCCTCCACTGCTACTGCTTCTGACGTAATACCCTCCATCAGAGCCTTGAAATGTTCTGAAAAGTATCATGGTGTCAAAACATCAAAAGCTACCCTTTTGGAAGCAACCGAGCAGCGGTTCAGCACCATCGAGACAGAGACACTGTACAGTGTGGATACACTCCTTGATCAGAGGTAAACGTTATGAACTAAATGCTGCCCTTTTATGTCTGAGTATAATATATATATATATAAAAGGGTTAATATAATTTATTTTATTAGCCAGACTTAACGTTGACCGTGTGTTCTTTTTAAATGCCAGATACAAGGACCGATATTTCTCCTGTTAATTCAAAACACAAGCAAGGGGGCAGCTCATGGATGTGAGCTTATAGATCAGTGTTGAAAAGGTAGTCAGAAACCAAGTTAGGTAATGGGACAAAAATTCTGTTCAGATAGTGCAAGGTTGTTTTTTATGTACCAGCTGGAATGTTTTTTAAGATTCATGTAAAGATATGAATTAGTTGACAGAAGTGGTTAGCAATTAAGTGGCCTTCTGATACTATATTACCAGTGAAACAAATAAAGGGTAGAGATGGAACGATTAACATTTCTGAGGCCGATTCCAATCCCTGATCACATTTCAGCACGATCGGCCGATAGCCGATACCGATCGAGGGCGGGGCTATATGCCATTGCAGGGCATCATGCAATTTTTAACACAAGACATAAAACTTGGTCTAAAATGGTTTATGTGAAACAGCATAATATAGAAAATTAGCAATAAATACGTAAATAAATTCAAACAAATTCACTCAATACTTAAACGATTACTTTTAGACCATTCATTAATTAAAAAACAAAATGTAATTAAATGCAGTCAAAACTGCAGTCATTAGACTTTGGGTTATTTTAAACGACAAACTACAACCGTTAGATTTGATTTATATTTCTTTTTACAATTATTTTAAAATGAACTCGAATTGTTTTAAAACAGTACACCAAAATATACAGTTAAAATACTGCAATAATTAAATTTAGACCATTAATTATTTTAACACAAAAAAACAGTATATTACATAAATTATATATATTAGTAATATTGGTATATTAGTAAAGTCAAAATTGCAGGTATTAAACTCAGAACCTAGGTTATTATAAAAACGAAAAACTGCAACCATTAAATTTAGATATTAAATTATTGTTATACAATAAATTTAAAAAAATGTCTGCATAGTGTCACTGAAATTGTGCAGTTAGGTCTTGGATGAATTATAGATTAAATAAAACAGCAGGTATAAAATATGGAACGTTTGAAGTTAAACAACCTGGCCTGTTTTAATGGGGAAAAGGCCCATCTGCCGAACTTAATGTTCTTAATGTTGAGCTTTAAAGGCATATTCCTTTTCACAAAGTGTAACATTTCAGCTTTCTAGGATGACAGTGTGTTCCTCTTTTCAGTGAGTATATTTAAAGCGACGCTAAACAATCTTTCACTATCCACGCTTGTGCAAGGCACAGCGGGATAGGCTCGAGCGGGAAAACAAGCCTTATTGCTTTTCCAATATGCTAGTCCTCGCGCGCTCCGTGGGATAGTGGGCTCCGAAAGATAGCAGCGCACTTGGAATGCGATCGGACCGTTGCTCTCCTGGACCTCCATGCTTTCCTCCAGTATTTCACTGTATAAACCGGATTCCAAAAAAGTTGGGACACTAAACAAATTGTGAATAAATACTGAATGCAATGATGTGGAGATAGATTGAGAATGTATTTTAACCAATTTATTACTTTATGTCTTCTTAATGTGTTTAAGCTATTTTATTTCTTATTTTATTTCTTATACTGAGGGAAGCGGTTCTGTGTGTCCATGAACAGACAAAGATGCACCTAGATAACCAAAATAAAAACCCACAAAAATGCTCACATCGTCTTGTAAAATACACCTCTCACACACACCTACTGCAGGTCATGAATCGCGCCCACCTCTGCCCAAAAGCACAATAAAATTACTGCAAGTGAACATTTAAGGACATCACCCCAATGATGTCAGGTGTAAAACTCCAGTAGTTTAATATGTTGTAGCTGCGAGCAACAGTGTTAATTGAACAAGTTCTGAAGTACGTGGTTTGCCCTAGAGGACTGCTCAGGTGTGCTAGTTCATTTATCAACAGTGGCAATTAAGCTGAAGATGAAAAAACACATTTTGAGCCGAACAGCCTGTGCATTGTCCTATGTCGTCACTGGATGGAAGTGAATTGAATAGGGCCACATTAGGAGCCTCTGAACAGACACTGTGTTCAGGTAGTGCTACCACAGTGGAAGCGCTAATAAAGGAAAAACTCACTTGAATCTGCCAGCATGATCAAAACAAACAATTACTGGAGGAGGGGGAACACCGCCATACACAAACTCTTTGGGGTGGCCACATGTGCCAGTAATATCCCGCTCATCTGAAAAATTAGCACGCTTTGTGTAACAGTGAGAGATTTGCAATTACCAACATTGCTCTTGAGTGGCAGATGCTATGAAAGCATTAATGGCAGCCGCACCAGAAACACTCCATAATATCAACTGAGCAATAGAAGGAGGGGTAAATGAGAGAGAGAGAGAGAGAGAGAGAGAGAGAGAGAAAAACGTGGGTGCCTTGGCAATACCACCTAATTGTGTTTATTCCTCTTAATTTGTCCTGAGTGCTAAATTAGTGCTCTTCAGCACTGGGTGGATGCAGCTTGTCTGGCTGTAAAGAAAGAACTAAGACTGTATCCTCCTCCTCCTTCTCTTCTCCTGCTACTGAATTGGCCTCTTCCACCCCTGCAGAGCAAATGGCACTGGAGCTTCCATTTGCTCATGTCGTTTTTTTTACAAGTTAATTATATTATGCCTTAAAGAATGACTGTTCAGTCTTGGGAACTTATTGAGACTTTTTGCCGCAAGAGTTGTCTGTGCCAAGAATACCGTTCTAGGCTGCTATAGCCTTTGTTTTGAACACTTTGCTGATATATTTTGTGTTGTGTAATGCACTCCAGTGGGCAGATGGTGAGCTGCTAACTTCTACACAATATGTAAAAACTGGCAAAATCGTCCCATATACTATGTTTTTCATAGGCTTTTTTTCTGAAATTCACTCCTGAAATTTGTGTTTGAGTTCATGTACCATACAACAATCAGTTTATATTTACACAACAAATTTTCAACATCCATTTTTCTTTTTTTTAAAACAAACTTTCCCCTTAGGACTTGTATATATAAATGAGATATTCCTACTGCTTGCATTGTATTATGCCTCAATCAAAAAGCAGTCAATGTTGGACTACTGCTCTAAACTTTGGCATTTGTATTTTCTTATATTTGTAAACTTCTGTCAAGGAGTGTTACATTTCTGTGTAATATTAACTTTAATTTTTAAATATTAACTTTAATAAAATATTTCTTTTTGTGTCATATCTTTATTGAAAAATACGACCATATCAACCAGCTCTTATCCCTCATATTTCTTTAAAAATGTCACTGTTATTGAAATCTGAATAGAACAGTGTCTTTTGTCACAGCCTCAGAAAAGCCCTGTTGAGAGTAAGAGAAATATCAGCATCTAAGTCTCTCACAAGCCTGCTGTTCAGTTGGACATATGAATGTCTTGGTGTTAGCTTGGGGTTCAGCAGGTTAGCAGCTGTGGGCTGATAAGGAGAAGGAGCAGGGCTACGGTGGCCCTTGCAGACAACAGGATTGATCTCACTAGTTTAATTTCATCTGGCTGTTGGCCGTTTGCCTGTGTGTGGCTGTGGAGAGACTGGCTGGTGTACTTAGGGTCCTGAGGAAGACTGATAAAGCTAAAACCTGCTTGCCTCCATTGCTGCTTTAGCCAGTACAGTAGCAGCATCTTGGCGTAAGTCCGTTCCACACATGCTGGATTTCAATCCAGCGATATGCTCCGCTTGTTATGATGGCAGTCTGATAAAGTTTTTTGATTTCATAGCAAGGTTTGAAGGTATTGGTGAGCATTAGGTGTGAAAATCCTTGACCTCATAGTGGTTCAGTTTCATTAGGGGGGTTTAGGAAGTGAATCAGTGTATCATGAAATGAATTGGCTGGAATAGTTTTTGTAAGATTCCGATTTAATTTCAAACATTTTATGAAATAGACTTGTCATTGTGCCTTGGTAGAGTGTGCAAGAGGTTTATGATTGAAATATCATCAACAAATCCACTTGCTTACTGTGAATTCTCCAGACAGTGACTTGCTCTAATTACACATTACTCTGACTTTGGACTTAAGAGGTAGCAATATAAAGTTGGTTTAAAGCCCGGTACAACCGATTCAGACAAATTTCAGACAGGGTTGCTGTGGGTGTCTGAAATGTACCTCTGCTTATTTTTGTCAAATTGCAAACTGATCACTAAGCTACTAAATAGAAGTAACAGAATTTCTGAAATGGAGAGTTAGTGAGGTAACAAATCCCTTTTGTATTCTTGTTATATAAAACATTTTGTTTGAAGTTTACTGAAATATTAATTATATATATATATATATATATATATATATATATATATATATATATATATATATATATATATATATATATATATATTATTGATGTTTTATGCATATCCCAGACCCACATTCTCCCTAAAGCCTCTCAGTCTTACACCTGTGCTCTTTCAGGGTGGGTTCTGATTAGCACATGTTGTGACTGAGGGGGCAGCTTGTTCTCGCTGCTCTTCAATTTTTCTGCTTGGCCTGCCTTTAGCTCTTTAAACATGATGGCCAGCTGGCATGGCCAGGCTGATAGCGCTTCCCCCTCTGGGCTGCTAGGACAATACAGGACTGTCATAAAAACTTACCCTTCCTGAGTGAAAGCCTGAGTTATAGCACTCAGGAGCTTCTGAGAGGGAGCCCATTCTCCATGGTCGAAGGTCAGGGGAACCATATGTGATCAGCCCATTTATTCTCCACTCTGGGAGGGACTGGATACTTTAAATCCCCCAATGAGCTGTGATGCCAGCTCTAGTCCTTGTTTGATAAACCTGAGGGTTTAAATATTAGATGTGTAAGAAGGCCTTGCCTAATTACTTACTTAACTGCTTGCATAATTACTTAGAAGTTTTAAAAAAGGCTTGCTTGCTTAATTCTCTATTGGAGCTCAGAAAGAGGGGAAATAGTGTAGAAGGTGCAGATTTTCTGTCCATATCACATTTTTGTACATATAAGGTCACATAAGAGAAGTTCAGACCTGAAGATGTTTCAGGCTGATTTATGCTTCTGTACTGAACGTACTGTAGGCAATTTGTAGGTCCTACTTCAACACGAAATGTATGCCTTACCCTACGCCGTAACCTGACACGCACCGCCCCAGAAATGTAAATACGCATTGCATCCACTCAGACCACAACCACTGTGATCAGTCCACAGCCAGACAAACATGGATCAGGGTGAGGAGAGAAGTCCAGAAATATAATCTCCCATTCTCCACACTACAGTGAATGCAGACAGCAGCAAATTCATAGCGAGAGATTTCCTCATACATTGGTTTGGACATCAATGAACAAATAAAAAGGTGTAACCAGGGAAATATATGGATGCTGTCTAAGATATGCTGCAAGGAGCGGACACACACTGGGGCATATTACACTGTACAGATTTTAAAACTAATACTAATACACCACTACATTGTGTACTACATAGGGCGGAGGAATATATTTGGGATTCAGCCCCAATAGTTCAGCTGTGTAATTGCAGAGCGATAGAAACACCAACACTAAAGTATAAATGCTCACACCATATGCTCTGTGATGAATAACGCAGAAGCATAAATCAGCAATTAATGTATTTTTTTGTCTGTAAATACATTTGAATGTTGAATACTGACACAAACTTAGTCTCTTACTGACACAAACTAAGTATGAGTTAAATACCCTTTCCCACAACTTTTGTCTAAAAGCAGAGTTAATTATTAAAACTGGACGCCATTATTGTTTTAACTACCACTTTTCTAAATGTATAAAATCTTAAAGAAGATGAGTATTAAAAACGATATATCACAGGTTCCTCTATTTTTTTCCATTATTACCTTGCCAAAGTGTTTTGTTTTAGTGTGAGAATATTAACAGAAAGTATATACGAGAATATATATATGAGAATATTAACAGAAAGTATCATATCTGGTTAAAACTGTTATTGTATGTGCTTGGCTTGGTAACTGTGGGTATATGAAGGGTGTTTTTAGGGGGAAAATGGGTTTTATTTGGGGTAATGTCTGGGGTGGTGGGAGGTTAGTCACTTAGTCCATTCAGATATTTTGAGTCTGGCTAAGGGAGAGAATGTTTTTTGGGGCTTTTTCATGTGCTAAAATCAGCTAATCCCCTACCTTTTGAATAGTGAGCAAAGGCTTGGGGGCCCAAAAGATGGTTTGGAGTGCTTGTGTGGGGTGGGGGGAGGGGGCTGGTTTGTGCTTTTTTTTTTTTTCATTTCACACAAATCAGCAGACATCTGTTAGGAATGGCTGTGGGTTCCCAGCTGACTAGTTGGGGGTGGTGGTTGCTGGGGGGAGGGGAACTGATAGGGAAACAAGAGCTGAATGATAGATGTGTGTAATTGTGTGTAATGCATGCATAACAACCCAGGAAAAACGGCTTTTTTGCTCTCACTCACCAGAAGGGCATTTTTTTTACACAAGTGGAGGCTTAATCATAATACTCAGCAATTTTCCAACAACAGTATATTTATAGAGTATTACAATCAAAAATCATACTTGATATCAGCCAAATTACTTCATCATTCAGAGATAAATGGGAACAATCAAATAGTGGCAAAAATTAAGTATTAAATTAGCAGCTTTGATAATTATTGAGTAATAATGATCAAAGCTGCCCATATATGTTGTTATTTAATCCTGAATAAGTGAAACAGAACTAATTATGAATGATCATTATAATATAAAATTTTACGCAATGGTTATGATAAAGTCTTATCATCGTCCAGCTCTATTCTTAGATAAAATGTCGTTTCTAAGTTATTTTAGGGCACTGCACTTCAATTGTAAAAGGCAACCATGTTGAATATGGTGACATTTTTGCCCTTTGCCCCTTGCTATTTATGATACTAATGACAACATGGGAGCTGTGAGATGTGCAAATGTGGAGCATGTGCGAGTGTAGGGAAATAGCCCATTGAGTATGGAGACTCTGTCAAGTGTAGATGAGGTTAAATATTTGAGTAAATATCTGGCTGTGAATGAAAGACATGTTCGCTTAATTAGGGATGAATAAATTGCTGGGTTGAGTAAGCTCTACAGGCTCTAACTAGCTCTACTGTCACCATGTGATTAAGCACTGCTGGAAAGATCCTTCTTTATTATGGTTTTGGAAACGAGGGACTCCAATGGAAATCATGTCTTTTCTCTCTTTGCTTGACTTAATATTGATGAATGATTTCCCACTTTTCATGACTCTTGAAGCCATTGCTTGTGTGAGGTTTTTATTTTTTAAGTATAATTAGATAAAAGGAAGTGATTTTATTATAGTAGTGTCTCTGGAGGATTTATGCTGTGTTCCATTTACCTCAAAAGTTATATATTGGAGCTAGGAATGACATTAAACCTGATCTGACTGCATTTCAGTTAAACATTCAGAGAAGATTATGCCCCGGGTTAGCATTGTCAGGTGGTTCTCGACCAGCATTGTTAGCGATATTAGTTGATAACACCATATTATGTGATGTTTTATGCATCTAAACACCATGTAAATTCATCCACATATAGCATTTAAACAGTATTTTGTGTATGTCTGATTTAATGAGCCAAATTTATATAAGCTCTAATAAACTGTATAATAAATTTCAATGGGCAATAAATTAACGTTCACGATAATACTGGTATGTTTTTAAATTTGATAAGACCTTTGCCATATTGTGATATAGTGATGTAAGCACAAGCTTCTGACACAGGCGCGTGAACGGGACTTGAGCTCAAGGTAAAGCTGGGGGATCTATTGCAAATATCGATATATTCGATAGTAATTTTTTTACATGATTTTGAAAATGTGCATATTCGTTACATTGAGTATGTGAGGATATACAGGTTTCCTTCTGAGTACATTTAAAACAAATGTGCACAAATGTCCCGTTCAGCTCTCTGACTTTCTCTCGTGGGCGCCCACTCACCTCCGCATGCATGTGCATGCACCCTTGCACACACAAACAGACACACACATGCCACGCTGTCCTGACATTGTTCATGTATGCTTTTGGAGCAGTTCCATGGTTTTGGAGACCATGATTTGTTTGAAACACGCTGCTTTCCCTCAGCCGGAGGGAGTGGCAGATAATCCACAGGTCCAAAACAGGAAATGCACTTCTAATTGGTCATCACTTTTATTAAGCCAATCAGATGTCCATCTTTTAGTGCTGCAACCAATGGTGTCACATTTCCACCTACAGTTGCCTGTTTTAGCACCGTGTCTTGAAGATACTAAATTTAATTTTTCCCTCAACACATCTGTGATGGCAATAAAACTGACTGACTTTAAGAATTAAAGTAGTACATTATACATAAATTTACATTAGGTAAATTCATGTAAGATTAAATATAATATTACATTATTTTTTTGAACAGTTTGAACACCATTTGTATACTTTGTTATAAAAAAAAAAAAGCAGCAACTTGGATGCAGGCAGTTTGTTTCTTAATGTGAGATATTCAGTGTCAAGCAGATACACTTGGCTGAGTTTACTAGAAGTGTGTAACAGTATTATCTAGGAAAATCTATGTATCAGATTGAGACTTGGTATCAGCAGATACACATTATTAAAAGACTTGGATGAGGATCGGGGCAAAAAAAGCTTGATTGGGACATCACTGTTTCTTAAACATACAGTTTTATAATTACAGTGAGATAATGCAGCATGTTCTTTTTGGTGTTACAAATAAATACTAATATTTTGACATTATATTTTGTTA
The DNA here is from genome assembly GCF_029633855.1 of Hoplias malabaricus. NCBI lineage: Eukaryota > Metazoa > Chordata > Actinopteri > Characiformes > Erythrinidae > Hoplias > Hoplias malabaricus. The sequence continues at coordinate 12,988,239 of NC_089815.1, read as the reverse complement.
TGTTTTTTTGTAAAATCGTATCGTATATCGCCATTTCTCTTAGGCATATCGAGATATGAGTTTTTTGGTCATATTGTCCATCCCTAGCAGGCAACTATCTTGGATTCTGAACTCTTGGTTGATGAGGCTACCCTAAGTTCCAGAGTCGGAAATCTGATTTTCGGTGTCGTTCCATTTGAAACTTTCTACTTGGAACTCGGAAATTTTAACGTCTTAATTGAAATGAAATGCAGCATTATTAATGGTAATCAGTGCAAGCGCCAACTCTGAATCAGTGAATCTGAATGAAGCATACAGTAACAATTTTTTTGTTCCTCTGTCATCTCTTTCAGTTTGGAAAAGAGGTAATGTTTGTTGCATAATATTCCCACCACCTTTTAGCTTAGGCTGACATTTCAACAGGGGAAAGCAGAGCCTCCACCAAAGATAGCAGTTTTGGATCTGGTAACAACCTTGCTGCTTATTAAGTGCAATTTTATTGCTTAATGTAGAAGGATGTGGCTGTCGATTTACCGACTGCTCTGATGCTCATGTGGGTGTAATATGCCTGAAATAATAGAGGTCCATCAGCTCAAGCTGCCTATAATGTCTGGCAGCACCATGTCCAGGCTCAGCCATACCTAGAACACAGGATTTTTACATTTTTTTTTCAGTTGTAATTGGATAGGGAAATAAATCTAAATAAGTAAATGAACTCATGTTGTCTCCCTGTTGGCAGGAGATAATCCTTCTTAAAAATAATAGCGCTCCCGGGAAGTGTGACACAACTCACAATCTGTACGATTCTGCGATTCAGAGATTATGCTGCTCTAGGGTGGGTGCAAGGCATAATTATTTATTTTCTAGGTTTTGTTTCTCCCTTTCTACTTTTCTGCTTCTACCTCCAGCAGGGTTTTCTTCTCTCTTTTGTGATGGGAAGTGAGGCGTTCAGCTTTTGTTCCGAAAGTAGGGATTTGTAAGGGGATGAACGTGCTGCTTCCGAGATTAGACCCCAAGCCTAACGACACCTTTCTGCCTCCCTTTATTAGCTCCTCCCGCGTTTCTTCAATGCTCTGACCTTGTTTCGGCATTGGCTAGCAGCAGCAGCAACTAATATGTGCTTTGTATCCAGCCGGTGGAGATTTACAGGCAGATGAGAGAGTGCGATTGAAATAAAGGCAGGGGTGGGGGGTGGACGAGGGGGCATTGGGAGGCGGTTGGATGAATAGGCTGTTATCTCTCCACTGTCTTTTCATAGTTTGATCAAATGGTTGATAACATCAACAAACAGAGGGGTGTAGGCTTCACGGGTGGATTAAGGCTCTGTGCCGGTGGCCAGGTGTAGCCATAGGATTCAGCTTAGGAGAGTTGATCTGATAAAGTGTGTGTTTAGCTGGAGACAGCTAATAGATACTTACTTCCCAATCAAGTTTGTTTGCCCACAGTCTCAATTAAAATAATTTAATAGCAGTATGGAGCCTCAATTAATTTTTGCATTTCTATAATTACACATTTGCACAAAGCACAAAGGGCTATAATTGGATATAGTATATCAAGAAATTTAAAACATACTGTTTGCTGTTCAGGGCATACAGGCAACACGTATTCTAACAGCTGAAAATGACTATTTTATTGTTGCCATAGTTACTGGTTAACAATATAAATGTATTAAATGTGATTGCCATTTTTTTGTTTTGAGAGGCGGCGGGGGCCTGGCCTATCTTGGATGCCTGCCTGGGCTAAACGAATCACAGAAGGAAGGATGCTCTTCATCTGGCATTGAAGTGGGGAAAGAATGCTAATGCTAATGGAGGCCTGATGTTCTGACTATCTATGCTCAGAGAGGACAAGTTGGATATGGCTTTAAGCCAAAAATCCAACGGCTGATCTGTGGTCACTGCTCACAGTGGCTGGAGGGACAGAACGTGAGGCATCACTAGCTTATAGACAGAGATGGAGCAATTAATTTGATATCAAATTGCCCATGTGTGTATTTTATCCTATATTTTAAAAATGTGGTTGCTAAGTTCTGAATATGATTTTTATTTATTTTCATTAAGTTTCATGTTGGATCTTAACAGGATACTAACAGCTGACACGAGAATATTGAGGTTTTTATGTAAAGTTGTGATGTAACAATCCATCGCTCTGTATCGATGCACCAACCCAAACAGCAAATGATCTGATGCAATGATGAGACGCATAAATATTCAGTCATTGGCATGTCTCCTCTCTCTAAGCTATACTCTTCCTGAGCTATAGGTGGCAGCATGTTGCAGTCTGCCAAATAAATGTGTTCAGTAAATAACAACGCAAGCACTGTCTACCAGTCGTGTGAGAAGTAACAGTTAAGGAAACAAAATTATACACTCTCTAGTTGGTTACAAATTATGGGTGTGGATAGGACTGTTGTGGTGTAAGAATTTCCCGTGCAGTTTTAACAGGTTTCAAAACTGCAATATGCAATATTATTGGCCCAGTTACTTAATTCATCCTGATTCTAGTGCTACACTCCTAATTGTCACATGGAATTGACCTGAACTGTTCCTTTTGATTATTCTCCATGACTCTGCTGGAGGAGGCAGTTTTGCTTCGATGGCTGGATTATAGGTAGCTAGATGAGATCTCAGATTTTGGATTTCCCTGTTTCATAGTGACCTTTCTGGTAAAGATTTTGCATATTGCCTTGCAAAATTGCCTTGTCTGAATTGCCTGCCTCTTACTTTTCATTTGGTTGAAAGCAGAAATGCTCTCAACCTGTCAAAGTTGCACTTGGTTTTGTGAATAGATTTGCTGCCATTGTGTCCATTTTGTAAAACAAAGACTGGCACTCAGCCATTCAGATGCCAACAGTTGTTAAAACATTCATTGCACACACACCAAAGTGTAAAACAAAAAGGCCATGCAATGAAAGGGAAAACAATGTATTTACTGTGGTGGTGACGGTTCTTGCCGTTCCATGTGGTTCTCTGGTTAATAGCACTGTATTACCGTATTGCAGTTATTGTGACAGCCCTAGGTGTGGAAACATTTCAGTTTTCGCAAAAATAATGGACATTTGCAAGGATATGTGGCCGTTCATTGTAGTGAAAGATGAAGGCGTTTGTAAACTACTGTACATACTGGAGTCAAAATACAACATTCCCTCTCGACAATACTTGAATGAAACCTGCATACCTAAGCTGTATAAAGAAGTGCAGGTGTGGAATATACAAGATAAATTAAATGTTCAAATTATATTTTGTATCTATTTGTGAGTTCATATACATGTAACATATTGTGTGGAATATCAAAACAAAACAGTATAGAACCGAATCGTATTGTGGGAATATTTGGGGTATGGAAATAATTGTATCGTTGTTTAAAGCATGGCTCACACTAAAGGATTTAAAAAATTCTAACTAATTTTGGAAACATGAGTGACTCCACACATAAAACACATTTCTTCCACAGATTTTTAGTGCTTGATTGTTGTCAGTCCTCATTGTTCCCAAATAACACGATCCGCCTTCAATTAAACACCACAAATTTTCCGATCACACACACCGACAGACTGTTGTTACTCAGAACCTTGCGGGAGTTTCAATGCTAAATCCTGAGAGCATGCAAGAGAAATGAAGGTGTTTGTAACTGAGTTACAGTGTATTCAATATTTCAGCACATTGCCTGGGCCCCTGTACACTAATGCTTCTTTGCCAGAATAATTACAACTTTGGTGCAAAAACAATTAGCATTTTAAACAAGCTATAAATACTGACACGACTATGCAACTTCTTCCCTCAGAACACAGTCTCAGTTACAGCGCTCCGCTTGTTCCAGATACATCCAGAACATGGTGGATGGTGGGGAAATAATCCCAGCTTGACTCTGATTGGTTTTTCCTCTTTCTGGCATGACGTTAACATGGCGTTTCACACTGAGCATCAGAGTCCACCCATAGTACAGAATTCTGAGTCATAAAAAATGTAACATGTTTCATATTTGCGATTCACAATCGGGGCAGCCTTGACTACTCTGGGAGAAGATTGGAGGAGTAAATATTGGATTATAGACTCCCCACATTACAGGATAATCTGGAACGATAATAATTTGAGATCACCCTAAAATCAGGGTCCTCTTGCGATTGTCACAACGACTGAATCGGCCTTTAAATTGGCCCAATTATCCTATATTGTGAGTCAGACTTAATAGAATTGGTGTAGGATTGTATCGTCTTGTATCTTGTGATTTACACCCCATTGCAAAGTGTTAGGGCTGGACAGTAATTTAATATCAATATATATTGCAATGTAAACAATATAACAATGATATGATTCTTTAACATATTTTCAATATTTCAATTTACATTATTTATCGCACTGAATCACTGAATGACGTTCATTACATAGTCAGTGATGTCATGTTTCTTGTTTGTTCTTGGCTGTTTTTCTGTGGTATCATATTGTTCATATCAATATCACAATTATATTGTATCGACCAAAATGAAGAAATATATTGTTATATAAATTTTGGCTGTATCATGCAGCCCTGTAAAAAAAATTTTATATATATATATATATATATATATATTTATTAGCATATAATGTATTGTGCAGCCTTGTGTATGAGGTGTGTTCATGTTTCTGCAAGTTCTTCTTTTTAATATTCTGACCTAATTTATTCCTCACTAAAAGCTCTGTGACTGTCAGAAGGGAAAGATGGACTTAGCTGTCAGGCTTGCACATGGCAAACACACCTCAAATCATTAAGTCTCATTTTAGCAAAAGAGCCACTCTACCTATAAAGTGCTTTCCTCTACTGTAAATCACAGTGGTTTGTAGATTTGTATGCATTATCAAGGCAAAGACATTGCAGCAAATTGACATGTAAAGCAGTTATGATTTGGCTTACACAGATAGTTAAATTATATGACTAATGGAGTGATGGATGAGCAATTTCTTGCCCCTGTTTTTTCTGTTAGATATAGCTGAATATTAAAGAGAAAGGGGGCTGAGTAGTAGGCGGGGAAAAAAGCATGAGGACTTAAATCTATTCAGCAGCGCCATGCTGGGCACTCAAGGTCAAACAATAGCCATGTTTTTGTAGAGTGTATGACTCAATTACCAGCTTTTTGAAGTGGGATTTATTTTGCCCATAGCCAGACATATTGCGGATTAAATGGTACTACTCTTTGACCTTACAAAGCTTAATAGAGTATGTATGTACAGTTATACTCAAAAGTGGTTCATAAAGCACTAGAAAATGTTCATAGAAATTACTGCAACATATTTGGTGCATTTTGTATTTAACAAATCTTTACAGCTATTTCTCCATCCAAGAACCCATTTAAACAAGCAAAAAAAGTTTACACATTCAGGTTTCTCAAACTAAAATATTTTAAAGATTTATATACAAATGTTATTTTTACTGAAGAAACTAAAAAGTACTATTTAAATAATTGCAGCTATGTTCAATATCTGTAAAATTTCTACTAGCAACTACACCATGTAACTGATGTGAATCATGAGTGGATGCAGATGAATTTGCCCCTTTTGTTAAATGTAAGTGAGTCACTGATTAGGTAAACATTCATTCATTCATTATCGGTAACTGCTTATCCAGTTCAGGATTGTGGTATTAGGTAATAAAATAATAATAACATGCTGTTACCTAAACATGCTTTTACACACACCAGCTCCAGAAATGTTGTTGCCTTTTATGAAATGTATTAAAAATAATAATCTGTGACTTTTAAAATTCTGCTGGGCATTTTTTAATTGAATTCTGCCATGCACGCAGTGATTCCAAGCAGGCACCAGACCAACCATGACAAATCATGAGGGTAAGTTGAAGAAATGACGGAAGGAAGGAGGTTATGTTGTATTTAAAAAAAAAAAAAAAAAAAAAAATCAAATGTTGTTTTGAAAAGGGAAATATATATTAAAAACTGTCCTTAAGGCCTTTTCACATCAATGCATGTAAAAAAAAAAAACTGATGCGACTTTTAATGCAGTGGAACGTTCACACCACGCCCACCACATTTGTCTCAGTGCTCTGAAATCACGGGAATACGCTGGAAGAGGAAGAATAAATTTATTTATTGAATTAGAACAAGGAATGTGTCACTTTACTGTAAACACTGCAACTGAACACAACACTGAATTTGTCTCCAAAACAACACCGCAGTGTTTCTGAAGGTTACTGTGGGAGTTCAAGGTTCTGCTTCTGTGTGTTGCTCCTCTCATTAAAAGGGATTATATATTCTTTAACTTATGCATTTTAAATTTAACAGGTTCTATTTCAAAATCTGACACAGCGTCGGAGTTAGTGTGAAGGACACTGTTAATATACGTAGGTTTGTTGTATAGGTATTTTTATCACTGCCCTACAGCACTTAGTTGAGCATATGACCATAAACAGTGATTCTGAAGGATTAATCCTCAATATCAGATGGACTGTCTCGTTGAGTGGCCCCATAATGCTGAGAGTTTTTACTTGGAATTTTCTACCCCAAGCTCTCTAATGATGACAGAGATTCATTCCGACAATGATTCTAAACCCGTGTCCACGCTACCAGTGACCAAACCAATGGGCTTTACAAACTCCAGCAACCCATATTTAATAGTGCTTAGTTATTCTATGTGTTTTTTTTCTTTCAACATTCACAACAAAACAAATAACACAGCACCATGCTGTGTGATGCGCATTGATTCCTCCACTCATGCCAAATATGCAGACATGCATGGATATCAATGCAAACACACATACACACATGCATATCAGTCCAAACACACACACACACACATGCATATCAGTGCACAAATACACGTGCATTCAAAAAAACTGGCACATGCTTGGCAGAGCATAAAAAGCAGCACGAGGCTGTCGACTGAAGACATGTAGGAAAGGTTTGCTTTGTGTCTGTCCTCCAGAGATTGAGGGTGAGAGAGAAAAAAGAGATTGAGGGAGAAAACTGGAAGAGGCAGAAATAATGGGAGAGAAAGAAGTATAGAGAAAGAGACAGGTAGAAATTGAAGGGGAAGGGAAATACAGAGACGATACAGAGTGGAAAGAAGGAGAGAGAGACAGAAAAGAACAGAAAAAAGAAAGAAAACATGATCGAAAAGGGAAAGAACAAGATTGCGAATGGGTGAGAGAGCTTGTTTTAATAATATCTAGAGTGAAGAAAAGGTTGGAAAGGTTGAAAATGTATGTGTGTGTGTGTGTGTGTGTATAGACACTGCAGAGTGGATTTGACCAGCATAGCCTATGAGGAGTGCAGGTGTGAGTGCACTCAGCTTTTTAGTTTTATCCAGCCCTGTATTTTACAGGGCGAATGTAATGATGCTCAACCAGTGTGCCTATACTACTTGTGAGGTCAATTATTATATTTCCCTCAGGGTTCAACAATCATTACAGTTTGGGAATAAATGTGTATGTTGGGATATGTGCGTGTGTGCGTGCCTGCGTATGTGTGTTTTAAAGTACTGTGTAAAATATAAACATAAAATGTAAACAACTAAACAACAATATACAATCTGAGTTCCAGGCAGGGATTTTACAGTGGCTGGAAATCGCAATAGCTGCAACTGGCCAGGTATTTTGTCACACTGGCTGGCCATTTTAAAATCTCAACCTGGAACCTGGATACAAAGACTGTATTTGAAGACTTCTCATATAATGTATAAAGTACTATATACTATCAAATTGATTAATATTTAAAAAAAAAACATATTCATTTCTTTTTTATTTTAGTGAGGATTAAAATTATAAGCCTGTGTGCAGAAAAAAAGGAATATTTGGTGTTAGGCATATAATTATTGCCATTATTATTAAACATTTACAAATGCATAACACACATCAGTATTATTACATACTTTCCATAGCTACTGTGTGCAACACCAGATAAAGAACATCTTCAACCTGCCCCTTCAGCCTGTGCCCAAAAGCCATGAAAGAATGCCACATATTCCATTTATCTCTGCTATATAAAACCTGATGCAGCCTTCATCTACCAGAATTCCTCTGGACAGCTTTAACACAGTTCAGCCCAGTAGTTGAATGGATGCCCTCTTATCACTTTGCCTGTAGTGTTAAACAGCCACTGCCCAGTACCCTTTCGCCCTTTAATTATAGAGCTTCTAAATACAGCCCTGCACTTGCAGTCTATATACAGCTATATGCTGAAGTGTTCATTTGAGTGGCTGAAGTAATATTTAAAGGAATTCTCCTGTGTGTGTTTATTATTGTTTTTTTTTTTTTTAAATTAATCTTCTGAATCTGTCACCACTGACAGTAATTTTAATACAAGAAAACACATGAATGATTTTCACTTAAAGGTTAATGTTTAAAGTCTTCTTGGATTTGGGTGGTGGTTGCACATATTTGCATTATTGTAAGAGAACATACACACACACACACATGCACAAACACACATATTCACTCAGCATGAAATGAGGAGATGGAGAAGCAGATTTTGCCCCCTGCCATGCCTGCTGTCCAAAATAGACATTTTCTTTGTTCTGAAGCAATGATCCCACTTGATCTGGGTTTGTGAAGGTCATTAGCATAGATTAATGAATACACTTTACCTACTTGAATCTATATGTGTGTGTCAGAGGGACTATGTTGTTTGCAAAGCAGGGCTGACAATGATGAGAGAAGGTGTGCGTGTGTGTGTGTGTGCCATGGTGATGGGCGTAAAAAAACCTGTGAACTGGCAAAGTGTGAGAGTACAGAGTAAGTTCTTTAAAACCATGTGAACAGTACTTCCAGAAGTCATATTATAACAGTTAGTTTTAAACTGGCTATTAAAGTATCAAAAGGCTAAATTCTGCAAAGCTTCACATGTAATTACTAAGATGCACTGTAATTGTATACAGTGTTTCTGCATGTCTGTCATTCAGCAGAGGTCCTTTCCGTGAAAGACTGAATGCATGATTGAAAATGTAATGCAGCCTGGGTACCATTTCCTGAGCATCTTGTAGAGCTATGAGTCACACTCATGATGGAGTGGAGCTGTGCGATGCCTGTGGAGACTGGGTTAACAGCAGGAGCAAAAGAGACCACTAACATCAAAGTAAAGAAGCTGAGAATGTAGTGGGTTCCTAGTTTTTTTTTCTTTGTTTTAAAGCATTAATTCAGATGTACTTAATTCAGTGCATACATCAGTTGTTGTTGCTATTGTCAGTTTGGATTGCAAGTTTAATCCACAGGGATGACACTATTTCTATCCAGGAATCTAATAATTGTCCTGTCCACCTCCACCCTCTCCCTCTTAGATCTTTTCCACCATAAGAACTCTGGTCCTTGAACTGGTTCCTTTCAGGATTCTTGGATCCTTGGTGCTGTCCAGTAAGCTATCCAGGGCTGGAATTTCACCAGTTGTGATGGGACCTAAGCCCACAGATAAAAGGACAGAGTTATGAGAGAGTCATGGTGTATTCACTATTTACAGTGGGTTTAGATCATAGTGATATTATGATGCATGTGTGTAAATGTTGCAGAGTTCTTGGCCATCCTTTTGGGATTATGAACAGCTAAGAAAAGTAGCCAATGCATGTGCTTGTATCGTGCATAACACAGCCCCAGAAATGTTAGTGATTCCCATCATCATCACTGTAAAATGTAAGAGTCAATATTGTATCTACAAAGAAACTTTTTTCTCATCAGATCATTCTGAAGGACTTTATTTCTCAACCGACTATGCAAAACTCTTAGAACACAAAATAGTTGGACTTCCCTTATATTAAAGAAAGAAACTCACCATCACACTCAGAGTGAGTGAAGGTGTATTCAAGGGCAGTATGCCACTGTACATCCTTATGCACATCCTCAGTGGCCTTGTACGTTCACAGTATATAATTGGTTAAGTTCTAAGCTTTTTATATTCATGTTGTTAAAGGCTTAGTGTTTTGTGTCTGAAGAAGAAAGTAAATTATTCTTACGTATTGCAGTATCTAAAGATGGCATGTTTAATATTTGTTGAGACTAACCTTGTTAACATTGGGTGGTCAGCTTCTGGCTCAGTGGCTTAGCCACTCAAAAACCTGTGGTACTGAGCTACATTCTTGTGATTTGACTAAGGCCTTGTGGTTTGTCTCCATGTCTTTCATGTGAATCTGTCACTGTTTGTTTTTGTCCTTGAGACGTTTACACCGCCCTTTGAATTGAACTTTTCAAGTCAGCTGGCTTTTATGTTTTCAATCAAGGATTTTGTTGCTGGAAAGTCATAAGTTACTTATTAAATTACTTACTTAAATACTTAATTAATTCATCATCTATATTTTGCTTTTTTCTAATATAATAATGTTTTTGAGGGGCTGTGTAGTAGCCCAAAGGTTTAAGCTTTGGTTCTATCATTACTAGATCTCTGATTGAATCCCTGGTGATGCCTCAGCCTTCTGAGGCAGGACACCAGCTGGTATGGGCATCTGTCAGCTGAAGTGAAAGACCTGAGCTGTCTGCAATGTCCTCTGGGACATGGGGGCTTTCTGGTGACACTGAACTGTACTATTCACACTACACAACTTCTTATAACCTTAACCTTATAAATTCTTATAATCTTTAAATGTTTTTGGCTTGCACACTACATAAATGATCAGTGACATGAGGTCATAAGTTACACAATCTTTCACCAGGAGAAAACCCCCCTTTTTTTTTTTCATGAAATCACATGGTAGAAGTGATGTGATGCAATACGTGAGAAACATTTATGTCTTTCTTCCAAAAATGATGCCTAGAATCAAGCAATAAAAGTTGTTTCTATACTGATTTGCAGTGAAATGCAGGAGCAAATCATGAAGCGAGTATTCCCTTTTCAAATTTTAATTACTATTACAACTGTGGTTATAATGTTGTAATATGTGATTTGGAATATGTGATACATTTTATTATTGTTCTTCTAACAAAGTTACTGGTGTCTCATTCTTTTTTCTTTTAGGAACCATTGGCTCCTTAATATTTTTGTTCTTTGGTTTGTGTATGAACATTTTTTGTAACTTTGATTATTATGACCATTATAATCACAATATCATGTCTATATTTATAATAATATTTTTTGTTAATTATTTTGTTTTATACCAGAACATTGTGTTGACAAATTTAGATGCCTGTTTAAACTAAGTGCCATCTTGTATTTTATGTTTATCATTTAACTGTTCATTATTAAGAGCAATATATAATACTGACACCAAGCATTTAAAATCGGATCTATAATACAGTTTCAATACAGTGGAGAGAGCTGTCTGCCTCCTCCCCTTCCTCCCCAGATGTGAAGCTTACGCAGGTTGCCAGTTTGAGGAATACTGAACAAACAAGCAAGAGATGCGTTTAAGAACTTAAGCCGTAAAAGCTAAGCAAAATGTGCCATAATCAACATATGTACACAGAGACGTGTTAATCATTTCATTTCAAGTGTAAATCATTTTGAAGCAACTGTTATTCCACTTTATCTTTTTAAAACACACAAACCAATTATTCACAATTCTCGTATTCAGGCATTTAGTTCCACCTTAAATGGGTCTGTTTAAGAGTCTTATTTGCTTTGTTCTCTAGCTTCTTATTGAATACTCATTTCCACCTTAAAAATCTATGCGAAGATAAAGCTAGCGCTAGGATTTAAATATAAATTTTTTTACACAATTTAAAACACTTCTTATATGGTGTCACTAATAGATCTACCTATTGGTAAAACACTTATATTTGCTGTGTACTACCAAGCTTGATTTCTCCGTTCCAATTTAAATAGGTGAATCTACAAGGATTTTCAAACACAATTGTTACTCCTTAATTTGTTTAGAACACACACATATCACGGAGAAACACCTAGGAATCAATTTCATCAATTTCTTTAAAATGAATAATGGTATTTACACTTTTCAATCATGTTGTTATTCACCTTCTTTGTATAAAACACACAAAACACAGTCCTAACACCTTTCAAACATCACTATGCGTCACTTTCTTTATATAAAACACATAACTTATGGTGTTTACTTCTTTTAATCTATACAAAGGCATCTGTACTTTCTATATTTTTTCAGAAATGATTTGCTGTTACCTGTTCAGGAGGAAATTAGCCAGCTCTGGCTCTGTTCTGCTTGTAAACTGCCTCCATTTTTCAAACACAAGGCCAATATTTCCTCTCATTTCGCTACGTCTCTGGTCATGGAGATTTTTAGAAGGGCAGTGGGGCTTTTTGGGTCTGTCCAAAATATAACGTTAACTATGTTCATTTGGTCATTTCATGACTGTGAGACAATGTTTGTAGACCTGGCCACATGGCGGACTATAAAATGATTTGACAGAGGACGGGATGACAGGCAGGACCTCGGAGATCCGCTCCAGACTGGGCACATCTAATTATCAAAAAAAAAAAAAATAAAATATATGGATATTAATAATTTATTAATAATAAATGCAGCAGTAATGAGTAAATGGAACAGGACATGCAGGTAGCAGGGATTGTCTGTTAAGTAGAGTCAAAGTGAAAATGTAGCTGCCTGCTCGTATTATTCTTCCCTCATCTTTGTGTCTCCCCCGTGTCTTGTGTTCTCATTGGCTGTAGCTTGTCACCGCACTCCCTTCCAGTCACAACACTTTTCACACTACTGGATTTAGAGTCACTGATAGGTCCATATATTACACCTGCTAGATATTTGTCAGGTGTCTGCAAGGCTTTTTCAAGGCAAGGCAATGTGCTTTTCCTCACACTTCTTGGATTATCAGCATCATGTGTGATAAGGAGATTTCAGCTAATCAGCTACCAGGTGGAGTTTGAGAGGACTAATTTAAATTCAGCAAAAACAGGCAATATTAAATATAATTTGACTTGAATAAACCCAGTCTATATGTTTGTTAGCATATGAAGAAATTTTTAAATCAACCTTTTTTAAAAAAAATCCTATTGAGATAATCCCAAGTCTCATTCTAGCCAAAAAGAAAAATCTGTAAATGTGCCAACTCGCCTAGAAATCTGTAATTGACAAAAATGGCTCTTATAGGAGGAGAACATCAAGCTTAAAATTAAAATTAGCCAGGTACCTGGCTATTCAAATATATGACATTATTTTGGATCCTTTTCTCTGGCTGCACCTCTAATAAACATCCCTCTGGATTCTCCTTTTGTTTTAAATAAAGACAGATGCACTTCGATATGGTTGAAATGGATTTACAGTGTTTGTTGATGCATATGTGTAGGGCTGCAACAACTAATCGATTAAATTGATTAAAATCGATTGTTAAAATAGTTGGTAACTAATTTAATAATCGATTAGTTGGGTCTAAGTTATTATACACATAGGTACAGTTGCTACACGTGACGAACTCTGGAAGAAGGGTTTGAAAAATGGCGGAGGCGGTCAAAGCAGAGGATAATGTTAGCACAAGCAAGAGAAAATAGTACGACCCAAGTCATCAAAAGTATGGGAACACTTTACATTAACGCATTCAAGGAACAGCGTTAGGTGCAAAATGTGCACAGCTGATCTCGCAGGGATCACAACATCACTGCATGAGCACCTGAAAAGGAAGCCTGTTGGAGCTGTGTGAGAAAGAGATTAAGTGTAGTAAGTTAATTTTACTTTTTCTCTCACTCAATGTTACTAGAGCCTGCTAGAGTAGTTAAACAACATTTGTTTTTCTCAGTACATTTATATTACACTCGCGTTTAGCGAACAAGCCTTAGCTTCCCCCCGAGTTTTCTCTTCCACCTTAAATGTGTCAGCTCGACCAGCAGTTCCAAAACAAGCCGTAGTTTTAGTCAAGGTAACGTTAGCGACGTTAGTTTTTCTCTCACTCAATGTCACTAGAGCCTGCTAGAGTAGTTAAACAAGATGTCTCATTTTTAGTAAATTTATATCACTCTTGTATTTAGCGAGTTTTCCGTTCCACCTTAAATGTGGCGGCAGTTACATTCAGAGTTAAAAAAAATCCAAACATTTTTTAAAATAATATATTTAAAGCCTTTTTCAAAGTCTTTTCTGACTGGCATTGCGTGTCAGTGTTTGAGTATCACAGCCAAGTGTTTATTACATTATAAGTGTATATTACATTACATACACTGTGTTAAATATTGATAAATATAAAATCAATGTAACGGGTTAATTCTTCATGTAAACACTAATTTTTAATAATGGTAAGTTGTGTGTTTCTTATACAATTACAACATTAGTTCTCTAAAATCTTAAATATCTTAACCATATCTGATCATATGTGTTAGTTGAATTTCCCTTTTATTCTCAGCACATGGCAGCATCGCCCAATATCCATTTATGTAATTTCAATTTGCCTGCATTGTTGTCTGCATTTTAGATCAGTAGTTATTAACTTAAAAAAAGATGTATGTCAATATCTACACTTTCTTTCTCACCTCAAAAAACAGCCCAGCATTGCTGACTATGTTTTGAAGAAGATCTGCACACTACAGCAAGTAGCTGTTCTCACTGATGGTATCCTGAATATGCTATTAACAGACAGGAAACCAAATTTGGCTTGTCTTTCTTTTTATCCGATTAATAATCGATTAATCAAAAAAATAAATAAATAATAATAATCGACAGATTAATCGATTATCAAAATAATCAGTAGTTGCAGCCCTACATATGTGTAATGCATGCTTGGTATTGAAGTGAGGGACCACATAACAAAAACATGAAAACAATATTACGAATTCTGACAAACCCATGAGGTACAATGATACAATGCTGCACTTCAAAATACTGCATAATACAATAAATTAAATATTAAACTGACTTAAATTATACTGGACTGCATTCCTCACATGCTTTGGTAAAGATGATAAAATCTTTAAAATGTAACTCAAAATATTGTTCCTTCTTCCTCTGTAAGCTGTTTTTAATGTAGAAGCTCTGTGGGAATATTGCCCATTTCTCTGTTTGCTCATAGACATTTAGAATAATTGCACCTTGGTGGATTTTTTTTCAAGAGGCCATCGATTTCCCTTAACTCCACTTGTCATGTATTTTCTTTGTCTTCACAGCACTTTATTTTCTCGTTGTGCTTGAATTCCACCCGGTGAAGTTCACTTTTGCTTTCAGTGTCTCCACTTGATCTCCTACTGTTTCTTGGATGATGTTCAAGTTTAGAAAATAGTAAATTCGATCGCAGGAGAAGATATGGTTACCTAAAAGACACCAAACAGGAAAGCATCCATAGATTCAATTGTCACGTTGACACCTACAGTTCATACACACACAGAGCATGTGGTTGTTTACATGTGCTGATTTATGACAAACATTTTTTCTTTTTATCTTTCTAAGGAATGTTTACCCTGCAACAGCCAAAGCAATTCTTATTTAGGTGATGAAACCAAATGCTTTTTAAAGAAAATAAAGGAGAATGAATACTTAATTATCTACTTTGCGATATTTTTATTATATTATACATTCATAATCACAACATTATTTGTCTTGGTTGTTCTGGTGCTTATTATCTCAATCTTGATTTTATTTAATGTTCATGTGTAATCACCATTTTATCAGCAGCTCTTATTCTCTTCCTCTTTCGCAGTGATTAAAGACAAAGCAAATGTTCTCTTAATGTTTCCATGCCTATTTTTTCCAGTCTCAGGTAACAGGTTCATGCATCTGTTGATTGTCCTGATAATAACTGACATTTGGGTTGTTTAATAATAAATATACAAAAAATAAGCTAGACAGCCGGTTTTAAATCCCAATCTACTGAACAAGCTTGGAATCTCTGCACTCTTTAATTAGATGAAGCACACTGTCACCTAGTCTGAATTAGTCTCACTTAAAACAGCAGAGGTGGGGAAAAAATCAAGTCATGAGCTTGAGGCTTGCTTAGCAATGGCACTGGCATTTTTTTTTTTTAGTATATGGTTGCTGTCCAATGATAAAATGATAAACATGTATCTCCAAAGTAGCAACTTTACAGCAGAAGGCAAATCCTTCTTAAAATTCAATGGAAGTCAATGTAAAAAGATTTTATTCCCAGTAACTTTGGAACATTTCTAATGGTCCATTCATTATGAAATTTTCACACCATTTGAAGGACAGCTGCTATTTTCAAATGGTGTAGTAAAGAAAAATGGACAAAAATGCAGATACACGTTTTTCATTGGAAAAACACAACATGTACATGTTTACAAGGTTAAGTATGTAATTTTCATTGGAAGGTGTCTTTAATGGAAACACTGATGCCAGACTGGGAGAGATATTGCTGCTTTATCTACTTTTGTCCATTAATAATTTGATGAGTGTTGTTGTGTTTACTTGATAGGTAAAGAACATGAAGCTGAAGTTATAGCATTTTTTTTTTACTTTCTGTTACAATCTGCGTTTAGAACATGAAAACACATGAATAGGAAGATACATTCTGGTATTTTGTTGTTACATGGACTTAAAAAACGGAAATAAACCGTTACAGGATTTAGTTCTGAATGAACCTGTACACAAAAAGCAAAACCAAAAAACAAAGAAAGAAGTCTTTATTCTGGGCCCAGGACCAGGCTTATCTTGTGCATATAGTCAGGCTAAAAAGCCAGACGAGCACTGAAATAGGACTGAGGAACAGGAAAGATTTTAGAAGGTGATGGAGTATGAAATTTTTTCACAGATAATGAAATTTTAGGCATTGTTCTCCTCTCAAATTTTTTTTTTTTTTTTTTTTTCGTTTTTAAAAAGATACTTCCCTTTCATTACTTGTATATGTTTCAGACAACTACTTTTTCTTCTTTTTCTATACAGTGCTTTCCCACAGCTTTGGCATTTGACATGTTAGTCCAGCCTGTATTCTTTAGGCTCTGCTCAGTTGAGCTCTACATTCATATGTCCAAGGGATATTTTAGTCCTGCTCTACCAGGGAAAACCCTGCCTCCCCTATTGCCCCTGCTCATGTTATTCTGGGATGTAGCTATTCTTTTAGCTCCACTGCTGGCCATGTCTATAAATATGTGTACATACACATACCTCTTCTAGGAAGCTTTGAAGTAACCTCTTTACCCATAACCCCTGCTTCAATTGAGAGCTAGACAGTAGAAAGTGACTATCTTTCTTGGAATGTGTTGTTGAGGGAGAAGGAGCCAATAGCCTTAGCTCTTAAGTGCTATGATAGAGAGTTTAAAGAAAGATTTCTGATAAATTGTAAGACAGACCGATTAAGACTTTTTGACCCTGACATTTGCCTTAATAACAAATAACAACTTAAATAACAAAACCTCAAGATGTTGTCAAGAGATAAACTGACTGCTGTTTTTCCAAAAGATATATAGCAAGTACATTTGCAAATTATAAGTGCTAGATTGCCACCCTCTTTGTTCATGCCCCTAAACAACATGAATTCTATCACTTTGAAAGTATGCAGTAGCGGATGTTCACAACAATACAGGAAGCCCTAAGGACTTTTTTTTCTTGTGTGTGTGTGTTTTACTTTTTTACTTCTGTCTCTGTTTTCATCTGCTCAATTTCATTCCTACTCCTCCACACTCCCTCTTTTTTTCTCAGTCACTCTATTTTTAGCCTTGCCTCGGGTGACAGTAGAAGGGGAGGAGGAAGAATTTGGGTATTCCAGAAAAGCCCTCATTTACTTTTTATTCCCCTTTTCATTTGGATGCGCTTGCCTGCTCGTTGTCTTTAGTTTTGTGATGACTAAGATTGCCTTTCCACCCTTTTGTCAAGGAATCCCCAACACATTATAGCAGGCCTAAGAGGTATAATAAAACATAATGACTGTGTCCTGCCTAGATTTAATGCAATATTGCGACAGCATGTCTGAGCTTCTGTATTTCTGTGAACTGCTGGTTTTTAGTGTGATGATATGAGATGGCGTTGCAAGCTCAGTATCAGTGGTGTTTACTGTATGTCTTGATGAAAGGGCTTTCACTAAAGCCTGCTGTTAGGTTTTTAAGCCTTACTTGGAGTTGCTGTTTATTTCCATTCCTGATTTTACAGATCTAACTAAGTGAAGGCAAGCAAGTGAAAGTCAAGTTAGTTGCAAGAATCTAAATGAAGGGTCTGCAATATGGCAAAACATCAGTTATTCCACAATACACTGACATACCAAAACTCATGGGATAACAGTATGTAAATTGATAATGAAGTGGCATTACCTCAGGGATGGCTTATATATCCCTTCATAAGTTGTGAGGTGTTATCTGGTGGATTTTTGAATGAGACATGATAGTGGGCATTTCAATTTCCTTAATCCACAGGGTCATGTGCGCACCAGAAATAGGTCATAGAAGGTATTACAGCCCACAGTGCGGTGGCCATCCATGGGTTTTTAATGGTTGGGTTTTCTGGCTAGAATTGTTCCCTGCAAACAGACAGGAAACGCCGGCAGAAATCACAACCACCTTTATTGCAGGATGCATCACATGCATATCCTGCAGGTCACTGCAGCTTTCTTTAGCATCCATGGGATATGGGGCCAGAAGACCTACCAGAGTACCTGGTTGTTCATGGCTTCATTGGGTCTGGGCTACACATGAACCCTATCATCAATCCAAAGCAACTGTTAGCATGATTCATCTTAAAATGCCACATTGCCAGTCCTCTAGGGTCCTATTTGCCAACCTTACAAGCCCAAGTGAGGTGCCGTGTCCAGTGTCGAGGTGTTAACAGAGGCAGGATAAGTTTTGGTGCCTCCTGCATTAAATGTGTATGTGATTTCTGACTGAGTTGCTTTCTGTTATAGCCAGATGACTCCAGTCACCACCATTAAGTACACATGAAGGGCCACTTTGGTGTCCACTGTGTGTGGTAATACCTTCTATGACCTATTACCACTACATACATGATAATGTGGATTGAGGAATGTTAAATGTCTGCACAGCTTCAGAAAGGGATGTCCAAAACACCCAGTATCATGCTTTGTTTACACTCTGGTAATTCACATTGCCTTGAAATCCTTACAACTTATACTGGTGTGGGTAATCCCAAGCCACCCCCTTGGGTAACGCAATATCATAATCAATTTAAATACATTCATACCATGAACTTTGCCATGTCAGTGTAATTAAAGTCTGTTTTCATCATCTCCTTGTGATGATGCAAATGTATATGCAGTAACTACATGATGTTTTAAGATTTTATTTTCATGCTAAACTATGGCACATTACGTTATATTTAGGGATGTCCCAATTCAATCTCAAAGTTCCGTATTATGGCTGATCACAGCATTATTTTACTGATCTGTATAGGATTTATGAAGCTTGATCCTCCATTCCCTCTAGGCGGCAAGCTTACTCTCCCTCCACCTCCTGTAGGATGCTTTGTAAATGTTGTTTTGGTCTGACTCTGCTAGCCACCGTAGTGGACACTCTTCTGTCTGACTTTTCCACACAGACACACATTCCCATGAGTCGGGTTCAGAGCTGGCGCACGAGGGGACGTGATTAAAGTCACATATTGTTCTGTATTTGGACACTCAATTTGGACCCACATGAACTGTGTTTTATCCTGTATTTTTCAAGGTGTGACTGTTAAGACCATGATTGCTTTGAGACACACTGCTTTCCTTCAGCCAGAGGTGGGGCAGATACTCCACGACTCCTAAGCAAAGACACCATTGGTTTACTTTGTTATAAAAAAAATGCCAGCTTGAATGCCGGCAAATTCTTTCTTAATGTGAGATATATATACATATACTATTATTGGTTGTCATTAAATGTATGATATTGGAACATTTAGCTTGATAATACAGTATTTGTGAATTGGCAGTATGACATTCTAAATGAATTCATTCCAAAAAAAATGGATGTGCTCAAATGCCTTCAGCTTAATAATCAACATTGATTTCACAGTGGAAACAAGAAAAAAATGTTATTAGTTATTTTCCCTAAATCATTCAGCCATACATTTTTATATATAAAAAAACAATATTGTTCCAAAAGTACTTATACTCATATTGCGCTCAGAAAAATAAATTGTAGCAAAACATTTAATTGCAAAATTGATAAATTGCAATTTTGCACACTTGTAATCTGGATATAGCACTCAAGTCAGCTAGAATGATGGTATCATTAGGATCACGGTCAGGCACCCTTGATTTACTCCCCAGTTCTTTGGCAGCCTGCTCAAGCAGGCATCTCCTTAGCTGCTCATTTTTTGTATGCATTCATTTTATTTTAATATTTATTTATTTAGTCAGTGATATTTTGAGCCCTGGGTAGATGCTATCTGCCTCCTGTGTTGAGGCTAAATTTGAAGCAAACCACTTGACTTGCAAATGGCCATGAATCTGAGTGGCACATAGCACATGGCTAACGGACTGGGATCAGCAACACCACACAAACACAAAAGATTTATTGGGCACTTTTTCTGCAAAGGGATGAGTCAACTACCATCTCAGTGTGTGTGTGTGTGTGTGCAAATTTTGCATTCAAATATAGTGAAATTTAATAGAACAGGCAGGGGACTTCCCATTCATGGTAGAGGTGCTGCTTCAGAGAAGAAATGTGTACAAAAACAGAGCTACCAATAAGCACAGAAAAACACGGTTTGTACCAATTTATTGAAAGTAAGTGCTCCATATATATGTAGGGGATTACTGTTGAACAGCAAAATATGCACATGGGTATTACTGCAAATGACTAACTATGATAAATATGATAAACTGATTCGCTTGAAATGGATAAGTGATGAACAAAACCGAGAGACCCTCTGCCCTCCATGTTTGTTTTCTGGAGAAGGTTTTTGTAGGAGCCACTCAGTCACAGAACCAGGAGACCTCAGCCAATAGCATTCGACACATGCCTAACGAGTCCCCTGATTGGGCAGAAGTTTGCTGATCTCTGAACAGCGTCCGCCCCTCGCTCTACAGATACACAAATTAGTTTTGCAGCACACTGACTGAGATATTTGGTGCAAAAGTGAGAGTGCGCGGAAGTTGTCATGTGTGAGTGATAAAGACAGCATTGACTCGTAGCCGCAGATTCAAGCAGGTGTAATCATTGACTTGTGTTTATGCAAAAAATACAGGGGTGAAACTCGCATTGCACAGATTCACATATTGGTTTAAGAATGTGCAAATTTTGCAAATGCTTTATATGAATGTGTTAATGTTTTTTGCTCCATATTCACTGCTGCAATTGTAGCAAAACAGTGAACGTATATTTTTGTACTTGTGTGTAATTGGATTTGTGGCAAGTACTGGATTTGTGCACATGCAATGGAGAATTTGTAAACGTGTAACTATTTGTGGGAGAGGAAAATAATCTACAGGTTTGCAGCTCCAAAAGAGATTACCTCTGTGAAAAATTTATTGATACACGTGTGACTATTTTCTACAAATTTCTAACTACAAATTTCACTGTCTCAGGTGCTCAGGGGTTTTGCACCAAATATACTTCCATATGCCAATCCTTCGCAGGGCAACACACACACTTACACAGTCACTTACAACCCACACTTATGTACACATTTAAGTAGCCAATCAACCTACCAGTCTGTGTTATCGGACTGTGGGAGGCAACCGGAGGAATCCCACGCGGACATGGGGAGAACACACTAAACTCCTCAAAGACAGTCAGAAGGTCAAATCCACAACCCCAGGACCCTGGAGCTGTGTAACAGTGCCACCCTGGCTTGCAAAAAATATATACATTTTTTATTAATTATTTGTTTGTTTGTTTGTTGGTTTGTGTTTTGTAAACCATTAAAACAATACATAGTCTGATGATGAAGAACTGGGGGTAATAATTGAATATAATTTAAATCATTAGAAAAATATGCTTACAAGTAGCTAATAAGTCTAAGTAGTTTAAAATATCTTTGTTGTCCAAAGAAAGACATGTATCTCCAAAATAGTTACTTTAGTTACTTTCAATGAAAGTCACTGTACATAAGATTTTATGCCAGCTAATTTTAGAGCACGTCAATTCATCAATGGACATATGTGATTTTCTTGCACAGTGACAATATATTTAAATGGTACACTCACAGATTTTTTTTCTGACAATGTATTGGCAGATGTTCATTGTGCCAGCATTAAAAGTAGTGTGAAGTAATTTAATTAGTATTTAAATTTCATTTTAATGCATGGCAAGGCCATTAATGGTTCATAAATACCATGGAAACTATATAATTATGTCATTAGTATAACAAATTAAACAAGCAGTTTACAATATGTGTAGCAAATAATTTTTTTGATTTTATTAATAAATGCCTTTGCATTCAGTTGGTTTAACATATGTTCATACCTCACTTGGTTTTGAATTCTTTTTATTTTTAATTCCAAGCTGTATTGATGGCCATCAAAATAAGCATCTCCAAAGTATTTATCTTGTTTGTCCTTTCCACTAATCCTGTAACATAATCCTATAAGTTTATTAATGCTAGCCATAGCTAAGGCTTTAGGTAGCGCTACAGAGTGGATCAAGAGCTTATAATTTACTCCAGATACTAGAACAAAATAAGAGAATAAAATAGTAAATACTCTAGAGTAAAGCATCAGATCAGAATAGAAGCTTCCTGATCTAAACAGAAACCCCTGCTGCCCTCACAGTCTGTTTGATTTTGACTCCTCTTGGTGCTTATGTTATATTATATTATATATGTTATATATATCAGGACAGGGTTAGATTGAGGTTAAAACTGGACCTGCCGAAAGAGTGGGGTGGGGGTATATAATGTTTTGTACACTGGTTGGACTATGAATAACTCTTGCCTGAATATTAAGCTGGAGAAATATGTCTTTACTCAGATTGCCTGGGTAATTAATTCACCCCAGGCAAAAGAAGTTTTAGCCATATTTTAACCTGCTCTTTAAAGGTTAATATAAGCAGTCTCTCCAAGGTTAAGAAGCCACAACTAACCACACAGCAGACAGAAACAGTCTATTGTGGTTTATTAGCTTTGTCTTCTGTATTTTAGCCTTTCTCCCCTACGTTTTGTGTTTATGAAAAGGCATTTTAGTGCTTGGTTGATGCTTATTAGCATGCTAATTGTTAGTGGCATGAAGGGAAACCTGGCTGTGATATGTGTGTAGAGAGAAAGCTTTGCTAAGCAGTGCGCTCCCACATACTCTCATTAAAATGCTGTTGTGAACAGGGTTATTTATTTAAGCTCTGGAATGCAGTGGATGGTTTTGGGGGTGGAGTGTGGGGTGGGGGAGTGTGAGTGGAGAGCAAAGTATAGTACAGATTTTCTTTCCTTTCTGTTTAGACTTAGCTTTGCTGTTTGCAGGAGCTACCTTAGTGATAACTAAATGATTTGTTATGGAGCTATAAGGCTAATAAGCTTACAATGAGTGAAAAAATTACGAAGTAGCCATGGCCTATTGGAGAAGCGGCTTGGAACTTGTAGGTCACCCGTTTCATGCTGTCTTCTAACTTAAAACATGGCTGAAGTGCCCTTGAGTAAGACATCTTACACCCAACTGCTCCCCAGGATTTGGAAATGGCTGCCCACTGCTCTGGGAGTGTGTGGGCTGAATGCCCCTGGTGCACTAGTGTGTGTTTTCACTGCCATGAATGCAGAAGACACATTTTATTGTACATGTACAGTGAAAAATAATTTAGATAAAGTCAGGGGTAGATTTTCCACTGTCCACCTGGGACACCAAGCGTTTTGTTGCCAATATTAAAAGTATTGTTTTAATATTGGCAGAATATTAAAGAGAATGTTAAGAGAATGTTAAAAACATATTCATGTCCCCAAATAACAATCACGTTTTGCTTGAAGATCATTTGATCACAGTGACCCTGCTTTGGCTTCATAAGGCTTTGATCATCTGGGCCCCTGGAATTTTTTACTGGATCACTGAAGAACAGCAGCTCTATTTGTGTTTCCTGAATGGGTTAATCAAGGCAAAGAATGAGCTTGTAGTGTGAAAATGGTGACAAAAACATCATCATCCTTCTCACATCATAATTGAGTTACCTAAATTCTTTCTTGCACCTTATCCTTTATGCAGATTAATAATGGAATTCCCATTAAAGAAGGCTGGAAATCATGCTTTTAGTCTTATTGTGCACTGGTTGAATATATTTCAGGTAAGGGAGATATTTTTGAAAATACAGACTTATTGCAAACTTACCGTTCTTAATATAATGCTTAAGAAATTGTGATTTATTTCCTATTATTTTATTTTTTTTGTGTTTCTCTGAGAGCACTTCCAAATCTAAGCTACATTTAAAGCCTTCTCAAACTGTGTTGTTGTTTCAGACCTACATTTTTCTCTTTCTTTTTTCTCTCTTTGAGAGTACTTTCAACTATAAGCTGTGGTTGAGGTCATTTCAAATTGTAATAATACATGCCATGTAACTACATCTTTTGCTTTCTCTCTCTCTCTCTCTCTCTCTGAATATTTTCACAACTGTGATTGAAGTTTTTGTCAAAATATTGCTGGTTATTTTCCCCATATTTCTTTTGTGGCTCTAAAGGACAACTTGGCTGGATGCCTTTTTCATCACTGCTTTTCAGTGAAAACACCCCGTTCAACAGGAAAACTGAATGGAGTATAACAACCCACCTCACTTGCAGGCAAATGCCCTGTATTTATTTAGCTGTATATTCCTCAGGAGAGGGAGAGGGAGAGAGAGAGGGAGAGAGGGAGAGAGAGAGGGAGAGAGGGAGAGAGAGAGAGACTGGGTGAATGGCAGGGTTCAGGGCAGATGGACAAAAGGACAAAAGGCCCAGTGTGTTATCAGCTCCAGCAGATCAGCCCCCAGAATGCCACAGCTGCTTCACATTTCCACACAGACAGGACACCCCACAGCTTCTGAACCCCAATCTGTCTGCCTGCACACACACATACATGCACACACACCCACAAAAACAGAGGGATCATTTTCCATGCCTCTAAATTTCAGTCTTACAAATTGCATTTTCTGCTTCTTACAATCTTGCTTTGAGTATAGGATTGACAGTTCAGTCCTGAGGCAGGGCTCTAGACTAACTCTTTGCTCTGGTTGCACTGGTGCGCCTAAGTTTTTCTTAGGTGCTCCATTACAAAAGTTAGTTGCACCCAAATTTTCATCCGCATCACATCTAACACAGCATTTTTACAAGTTCTTTTACAAGGGCCCCCCCCTACCTGAACTCTGAGCCAAATTGTGACTATTGTTTTGACAGTTGCACCTGACTATACACTAGTGCTCTCCCTCTTTTTTGGCTTAAGAATGAACAGCCAGCTATATACAGAACAAAATGAGGTGTAAACAAACAGATATATTTATTCATTCATTCATTCATTATCTATAACCGCTTATCCAGTTCAGGGTTGCGGTGTGTCCAGAGCCTACTTTGAATCATTGGGCGCAAGCAGGAAATACACCCTGGAGGGGGTGCCAGTCTTTCACAAGGCAAATATTTATTCAAAAGACAATATAGAAATAAACAACTTTAACATAATTGGAAACGAAACATCAAAGAATTTAACGTAAAACCTGGAAATAACTAAATTATTTTTAAAGGTGGAATGAAATAATAAGTAACTTTTAGACTGTACTGGTGTGTTTGGGAAAGTTTAAACGTGTACTAGACAGTATTAAAACATTGGTATATATTCACTTTTCAGAGTTTGGTTCTGTGTATGTACTGTATTTCACACTGTGAGGCTTTTAGGGTCATGGAGAGCAGCTGCGTAGTGCACACCACCGCTAAATATATTCCCGAGGCTCTGTTTGTAGATTATTATTTATTAACAATCCAACCTAGAGAAGAACAGTCATAGGTTTACCTCACTGCTGTTTCTGCAGCTCGTGGTCTCGTGGAGTCTTTCCTCTTTTCATTTCCTGAAATATAGTTTCTCTTCATCTTCTGATGACAAAAAAACTCTCCCTAACTTGAGACGAGAGGACCTTCATTAATTTGCGGGGCCCTCCACAAAGTGCGCAGTGAGCGTATAGGTCGGTCCGGCACTGGGCCTAGGTTCTGTCTTCTTCATCTCGGTTCTGTCTGACTGCAGTACACACATTTTCAACCGTACACACATGTAAAGAATATCTGGACCACTGCCTTCACTATCTCCAATATAATTACCATAACAAAGCGAGTAGAAAGGCTATGTGAAGTGGCCAAACAAGAGACCTACATGGTGATAACATACATGAGTGGAAACTGGAAACTTTTGTTTTTGCCTTCATGCTGTGTAGAAGACCGGTGCTGTTTAGTGAAAAAAACTGATACACAGTGATCATCTGTGGTGATAGCAAAACAACACACTTTAATAAAGTAAAGAGGAAAGTGGATTGGCAGTTTTATTGTTGCAGGTTTTGGACTTTAGGGTTGTTTAACTGTTACGGTTACCCCAATATAAAAATTATTCAAAATACTGATCCCTAATACACAATAATCCTTCTGTCCATACACTGTGTATATTTGGTCCATATTTGTACACGTTCTTACACTTGTAATCTTGCCTGGTTTTTAGGAGTTCCATTTTCTTTATATCATTTGTTTTAATAATTTGTAAATTTTTATTTTGTAATTTCTATTTTTTTGCCTTATGAATTTTACTTATACAAGTAGGTTATTTTAATCTCTTGTAATATACGTAAACATATTAAAAACAATAAAATTCTAATTCTGTCCAGTGTGTTCATGCCCTGCACCCAGTCATTCCAGGCAGGCTCTGGACCCACCAAAACCATGAATAGAATAGATTTTAGGATATAGAATAGATTTAGGATAAAAAATAGTTTTGTGATGAGGGGGGATGAGGGATGTTTTATCAAAAAAAAAATGCTAAAGTACCAACTAAACATAAAGACCACAGAGAGAGCCAAAATAAATCTTTATTTGAAAGACTGAAAGGGTTAAATAGCATGTTGTCCTGCTTTATGGAGCAAAGCTTATCATATCTGAAGTTTATAGGATATAAATTATACTCTGTGAACATCTCTGTCTAGGTAAGATATTATAGCACCAAACTCCTGTCCAGCTTCCTTGATTTTACTTTACTGGACCACAATGAATACAGGACATTAACTGCTTGATCAAATCTGAAGCCCATTCTGTACTTGGGTTCCTTCCCTTGAGAATTTATGGCAATTTCAAGTGAGATTCCACCAGGAAAAGCCTGTTTTACCATGAACTAAAAAGCATCTTGATACTTCCACTTATTTCTTCTACAGGGATTCTTGCCATTCCTAAATTGTTTAGTTTATGCCCAAATTAGTGACCAGTCCGTTAGCTTCAATATGTTTTTCAAGCACAAAAAGATTTAGAGCATCTGGAAAAGGTACTTGTTCTATCAGACAACAGTGATCCTCGTATTGTATCCTTTTACTGAGATCATATTTGAGCCATGCATTTTAGGTACTATATTTACTTTAAAATTACAGTTTCACAATCATTGTGATGTTTCAATGACTTACCTGTAATAAAGAGACTTGTGCCTCTGCTGTTGTTGGGCTCAGAACTACAGAAATCACACTATGTAACTTTTAGAGGATTGAGGAAATACATAATATGTATAAAAAATCTAAAATATTACTCATTCATAAGGGTTATATGGGTAGTGACTATTTCTTTGTGTTTTCTGATGCATGTTCCAAAACGTGCTAGCAATAGTGTTAAGCTGCAGCTGATTCCGCAGCATTTGCCTACCTATTCTACTGCACAGCTCTTGGGTCTTGTTATCATCTTCACTTGCTGGCTTGTGCAGTTGCTCACAGAGGAGTGCACAATTCTCCATGCCTTGTCTAATCATAAGGAAAAAGCCATGGGGAGGTGGTATATTCCTGTTTTTCTGCAAACTGGATTCTGGAGTGCTCTTTCTGAGATTTTGCATGCTGGCCCCTGGTGTAGGTGGAGGGTGCCCTTGTGGGGACTAAACTGATGGGCTTTAGTGTTTTGATGCTAACCGCTAATGATGCCTCTGCTTCATGTGTTGAGTTTGGTTTTTCAGTAGAGTTAGATAGAAAAGAAGAGATACTGCTTAGGGGAGTGAAGACATGCTCAGGGGAGATGATCTTCAAGGTTGCTATGGAAGGGACTTGGTGGTTGCTCAAGCGAACCTGTATTTGTGCGCTTACAACATACAAATCTTTAGTATCAGGAGACACACATTTGTTCATGTATACTGCATGTTCTCAATCAATGTAAGACGTTGGTACGTTTATAAAAAAAACAGATTATTAACATAGCCATATAAAAATAGCATGTCTTATTAAAATTGTGTGGCACTAATACTTTCCTGTAAAAAAAAAAAGTTCCTGTTTGTGTTTTTCAATAGTCAACATTTTAACATGTGAATTAACATGTGATGTTTAATATTTTAAACACATTTTAAATCAGTATTAATAAAATTCTGAGGATGTTTCCTTACCATTTGCTAGTTCTTTGATCTGTTTGCATGTTGGAAACAGGTTTAATGTGTTTTTACGAAGCCCCAGTGTCAATAAAAAGTAAAAAAAAAAAAAAAGAGCTAAGGGTCTCAGTTCAGAATGCCGAGCTTCCACTCTCTCTGCTTATGGCAGGAAAGAGGCATCTGAAGGTGTTTAGACAGCTCTATTCCTGCTCCATATGTGGGTAATATGTCTTATTTTTGCTGTTCCAGATTACTTGCGTTGAAACTGACTCAGAATGCTAACTTAATGAAAATAAACACAGACCAAATGTGCTACAAAACAAAACAATTCATGTAACAAACTAGTTCTTGTGGTAATTCAAACAGTGAATAAAACTTTACAGTTTAACTTGTTAAACTTCTGCCATGTATGCACAGTAGTGTTTTTTTTTCTTAAACATATTGTTCCACCTTAAAAGACACTGAGCTTCTATAGCTGCAATTGTAAAAAAAAAAAAAAAAAAAAAAAAAAAAAATAAATAAAACTAGATTTTTATAGGGACTAAACAAGGTTTCACTAACCTGAATAATATTTTTGAACTGGTTGTACCTTTCATATTTACCAAGCTTATTAAGCAAGCAATTGAAAGGTTGAACACATTTCACATTTTACATATTTCTACATGGCCTTTACCAATATATTAATTAATTAACTAATTATCTGTAATCGCTTATTCAGTTCAAGGTCGCAGTTGGTCCCAGAACCTATCCAGAATCACTGGGCGCAAGGCAGTAACAAACACTGGAGGGGGCACTAGTAATATATATATATATATATATATATATATATATTCATCTTAGATGGTGAATATGATCTGACCATGTGGAACATTTCACTGAAGTGCGGCTGACGAAAGGTTTGGTGTTAGATGAGTTCCAGGCTTCACTTCTTCACCAGCTTTTTTTAAAATAAACTTTCAGCCTGTGAGAAAGAGGGAGTGATTTTTTTTCCACATTCAAAAAGATGAAAAGAAAGAAACAGTATTACATGTTTACCAAGCAAATACACTTAGCTACTTACAGTACCATTCTAACTTTAAAGATTAGTCTCTTTTTGAGACCTCAGGCAATGCCACATAACTGCACTCTGTTATTGTTCCTGAGACCTTTTTAAGATTTGGAGCCTTTCTGTATTTCAGAATTTCAGAGCCATCAAAGATCCTTTGTTTTGCCCTTTTGTTGAGTAGTTGACAACAAGAACGCCTCTGCTTTAGAGTTTTCGCAGCTATATATGTCCATTCTCTGTGAATAAAAATCAAAATCAACTCACTGGCTTGGAAGAAAATGTGTCAAATAGGGTTGCATGGAGAGATTCCGAGATTAGAGATTAAGAACTACATTGGGTTCCCTTCACCCAGGGCCTGCTAAAAGGGGCCTTGGGGGCAGTGCCCCCAAATATAGACTGTTGTGCTTTGCTTCCCTTTTCCACCCTGTTAAAAAAAAATGTAAGTAAAAATTTGTTTTAGGTTTTTCCTCTGCATTCCTCTCAGGAAACACAGCTGTTTACCCACTTAAATGTCTCTTTTCTCTCTTCTGCATGAAACTAGCTGCCAGGTGGTCAGACCACAGAGAGCAGACATGAAGAGCACTGAAGGTTTTTAATTTAAAGTGTTTAAATTCTGGTGACAGACTTAGCCTGCAAGGCCTCATTCAAACCCAGCGGGCACTAAGTGAGCTGGGCTAACGAGAGCGGGATTTTGCCCTAACAGGCCTCTTAGCTACAGCCAACATGGCAAAACTGTGTTGCTAAAAATAATTAGACCTATTCTGTCTCACAAACAACAAGACTATCTTGATAACAAACAATGAGTTTGCCTTGCTAAAGAAGATCTAGTCCATCTTGCCACAAAAGACCTCTTCACTTAAAAATAGTCCTGATCTGCATCACTAAAATAAGTAAGTGTCCCAATTGTGTATTACAACCTAACACTAATGTATACTTTGTACTAAACTTAAAATATGAGTTTAGGAGGCTAGTACACAAAATATTAACTTAACTGTGCTGCGTAGTGCACAGTTTACATCATAAAACAATGTTTTCTGCACTAAAATATTCCAATGTATATCACATAATAAAACCATTTATATTCAGCTATATATTTTACACCCCACTTCGTCTAATATTTAATGCAGAGTCTATATGTATTAGTATTAGTTTTATAATCTATGAAGTGCACTGTGTAGGAAGTAGGACACTTGAAGCTCCTCTCCTTCAATTTCCTGTTGAGCTGTGGGACAATATTGTCCATTAAGATTTTAACTCAAAATTCAACCTGTTTTGAGTATGCATTTTGGAATTCTTAGTATATTCAACTTTGGCACTCGTAACTATACTGCATACTACTTACTCCAACAAGTTAGAATTAATATTAAATACGCAATTGGGACACAGCATAAGTTTGCTTACTGCAAAGAACCCCTTTATCACTAACAAGGTAGTAGCAAATCATACAATTGGCTAAATTTTTATATCATGTAAATATGCTCATATTTTGCTACGAGAAATTTAATAATTGTTTTCTTTCTGTGTGTAAGTGGGTGTAGACGTACAAACCAGTTCTCTCAGGCAGGGGAAGTGACTTCAGAACAACTAGTCTCATACCAGGGATGCTAATTGTGGCCACTGGGCACATACAGTACATGGATTAGTTCCAATTTGGTCCTGCTGTTAGTTTTTGGCCATTGCTGCCGATTGTTTCAGTAATGAAAAAATGATCAGCATGTAATCAGTCAGTCTTGCCTGCAGGAGAAAACAGGAGGCGTCATCTGTTGTCCCCTCCAATGCTCAGTGGAACAATTGATTCATCTGATTGACCTGAATGTTCTCTCTCTCTCTCTCTCTCTGTGCGTGCACGCGGATTGTCCGCGGTAGCGTGTGGAGTTTTCTGGCGTTTTGCCAACTTTTCTGGTTTTCTTTTTTCTATTCTTTTATTTCATTTTTCTTTATGAGAGCATAGTGTAGTGTTTGGTGCTGAACTGTTTTTGGCCGGTGGTGAAAGGTTTGTAGCTGGCGTCATGGCCTCTGAGGCCGGCGTGGAGACGCTGTCTCTCCGCCATGGCGTCAGGTGTGTCCCGGAGATCGGGGCGACGGTGGAGGAAGCGGTCGGAGAGCAGGTAGGATGTGAGAATATTTACTCGGCTTCTCGCATGAACAGGGCTGTGGTGGTGTTTTTGGCGAAGGAGAGGTGTGTAAGCAGCCTGATTGAGGCGGGGATCCGGGTGAGGGGAGTGCTCGTGCAGGTCAGCCCTCTGCGTGCACCTGCAACCCGCGTTGTTGTATCCAACGTTCCGCCGTTCATTGAAAATGACGCGGTTATGAGAGAACTAGAACGGTTTGGTAAATTCACCGGTGCTATGAGAACGATTCCTCTCGGCTGTAAAAATGCGGCTGTTAAATATGTCCTGTCTTTTCATAGACAGGTTTTTATGTTTCTAAAACAACGCGATCAGTACATTGACGTGTGTTTCAGGGTTAAACACGGGGAGGGCTTGTATATGGTGTTTGCGAGTACGGAAAGACTCAGCTGCTTTGAGTGTGGAGACATCGGCCATAAACAGTTCGGCTGCCCACATAGAAAAGAGCAGCAGGAGGGTGAAAGGACTAAGCAGAGTGATTTAATGGAGGGGCAGCAGGTAGGGGACAGAGGTGGGGAGATAGCTGAGGACTTGTCAGCTTTGCACGTGGAGAAGGGGTATATGGTGATGGGACTGATGTCTCAATGAATGTTACCCTTAACAGTGGTGAAAGTAATGTTAATGTTAATACTGCATTTGTGAACACACCCTGTGACCTCACTGACTCAGTCGGGCCTAGTGTCAGCTCCCACAGAAAGGCCCAGTGTAAAACTGATAAATCCGCGGAGGGTGGAAGGTCAGTTATGGAGCAGGATGATGTGATTGTAGGCTGTATGCACGATGAGTGTCTAGGTGAGTCGGGGGAAGCTGTGCTGGACTCTGAGGAAGAGAGTGTGTTATCAGATTGTTCAGGGCTGTCTGAAGTACCTGCCAGTTTGCCGTGTAGGCCGCGCTTTTTGGCTCAGTCCGTCTGAGACCTCCGCTGAAATACATGGCCCCCCCAGAGGATGTTTACTCATTCACAAAGATTAACCGGTTTTTGACTGTTACAAAAGGCAAAAGGAATGTGTGTTTAAATATTTTCTTCTCAGATACTCAGAAGTTTATTAGATCAGTGCAGTACGCCACTAAAAATGAGAATTTTATGTCACTGTCCCCTAAGAGACGGTTCAGACTGAGGAAGTGGTTAACGATCACACGTAAAAGTTTGATTATTTCTGATGAGTAGGTTTCTCTGGCACATCTGTATCTCTGGTGTCTACTGCTTTTGGACGATGTATTTTTCTCCACTGAGGGGACTATTGAAGATGACTGTATTCATGGATGTGAAGTGTGTGTACAGCGCACGCAGCACGGTGGATTGTGGAGACTGTTCGTGTGGTTGGAGCACTGCCGGACTCAGGAGGAGGGTTCTGTTCGGGTCAACAGCCCCTAAGAAAATTGAATTCTTATAGCGGCGAACTAGATATGGACTACAGCCGCCAGTAAGAGCACTGTCCAGGAAGTGGAGACAGACCGGCGGTGTCCATTGCCTCTCTATTGACTGCTCGCATTTGACTGTCCTCTTTGGATTTTTACATGGACTTTGCCAGCGACGTGTGTCTGAGGAATCTGCACTGGACTCACGTCTGATGGAGAAATAGAGTGGGGACTCTGGCTCTTTGAGCTGGATGAGAGACTGATGTGTTTGAATTTCAAGGACATTATATTTTTCTGTTCAGTATGTTTGATCATGTGGTGTGCTGATCAGCTACTGTGATGGTTTGGTGATGGAGTGTGTGTGTGTGTTGTGTTTTCTTATGTGGACTGAGGGTTGTTAGATTGATGTATATTTTTGTTTTTTGCTAAATAAAGTGAAATATCAAGTCTCTCTCTCTCTCTCTCACACTCTATCTCTCTCTTTCTCTCTCTCTCTGTCTATACCTCTCACTCACTTTCTTTTTCTCTCTTTGTTCTTGAGCCAGTTCTTTTCCTGACCCGGATACATTTAGTTCCTGGTCTTTTTCTCTCTTTATTATAAGTTAGAAGAATGCAAGTCAATTGAGTGTAGCTGATGAGGAGGGACTGTACAAGGCAGGCCTCCCATCTCTCTTTCTCTCGCCCTGTCCCTCACCCTCCCTCCCTTACCTGGTTTGTATTGTGCATGTGTGTGAGTGTGTTTTTGTATGTGTGTTTAAATTCTGCTGCACATGAGGGCCTGGGGCAGCTGAACTCCAGTGTAAAATGGTGGCGCTGTGCTGAGAGTATTTGTCAGATTGATTCAGATATAAGGCGCTGATGGCTTTTCTCTCTGGTCATGCTCATACTGCCTCTCTTCACAGAGCACTTGCCTCATAACCTCTTTTAAGTAGGAAAAAGGCTGGCTTAACAGGGTGTGCCAACCAAAGGCACATGATTCTGTTCTTTCCAGCAACTCTGCTCATTAGTGTCTCTACATCCAGTTAAATCTTCTAGTTCTTTTAAAATCTGTAGCTCTTCATTGACTGTTCATTTTAGCTGGCCCTTCCAAATTTTTTAGAGCTCTATAATTTTAATGATATTTTCCACATACAGAATATTTAAAATAAAATATTTAATCCTGTTCGCATAATTGAAAATACTTCTGCTTAAAGTTTAGTAAGTCTTATGCACTTTCCTCCAAGATGACACTTTAGGTGATGTGCAAATAGATAAAATAGGTTGCATACATCAAAAATATATTAGCTGCAATTTTAATGAGAGGATCATTCATTCAGTCAGTCACTTTCTGTAAATGAATATCCAGTTCATGGTCACAGTGGGTCTGGTACCAATCTGGAATCACTCTGCGCAAAGCAGGAAGACACCCTTGCAAGAGAGAATATCATGTAAAATTGTAATAATTACTTAATCTTTAAATGTATTTACATATATTTAAAAAAAATCTCTATTTACATATGACATAGGTGTGTAATTTAAATGTGTACAGAATGTTATATTTAATAGATGTGAATTTCTTTTTTAATGTATTGCTCTTTATTATTCCTCATACATAAATCTGTGCTGAAACACTCCTTATAACATCAGTGTGAATCAGCAAACTGGGCTGAATTGATTGAGATATGTTAAAGTGGTGGTTTTGTGATATCACAAATCATAACACATTTAAAAATTACATTTTTCAAATGTATATAGACAAATTAATGGTATGAACTTGACACTACATCAAACTAAAAAAGGAAGCAATTGAGATATGGGCCCTTTCAGAACTGTGCAATATATCTAATGTTTTAGCCCAACAATTATGTGATAAATGTTTTTTTTTTCTGCCTGCTCTTCAAGTCTAGCTGACTGGAGCCATGCTGTACAGGAATGCTGTATCGAAAACAAAAGAGCTGAGTGGAGCTTTGCCAGCTGCTTGACCCCTGCCCCCTGAACTCTCCTGTAGACCCTCAGCTGGTGCCAGCAGTGAGGAGGCACTTTGGGGGAAAACAGAATTAGATAAGTGGGGGACTCTTTAAGGTGATAGTTCAGCGAAAAAATGAAATAAATCATTGCTGATCACTAAAGGCATTTTTAGTGTCTGAAGTTTGCTTCTTTTCACTTTAAGCAGGAGCTACCAAATCTAATGTAGCTAAAAAAAAATAATTCAATGGGCCCATGCACTCTCAGAAATCTTTCTGTGTTAATAATTTTTACTGTCACTGTGGTGATGCCCTAAATATATGTCATCAGTGGCTGCATTTAAGAAACATAAATTGCACCATTTTCAGTTTCAGTCACATATTTTTAAGTTTTGTTAAGCATTATTATTTAGGTTTTTTCTTCTATTTTAACAGGAATACAGAATAATGATATCTCTTTCTGGATAAGTGAAGGTATTATATGTTAAAATACCCAGTTGGACATTAATGACCACTGCAAATGCACTATGGTAAATTTTTGATTTAGTACATATAAAAGTAGATGTACAGAACATTTCTTTCTGACTGCATGTAATGTAACATTTACATAAATATTCTTATTTAGAATGAAAGAATTAGAACATTCCCTCTCACATCTTTATATTCAGCCTACAGCACTTAGCTCCACCCATTACTGCTCTTATAAGGGTGTTTCAGGTCTGGGCTGGTTTATAAAGGAGACATAATAAAAAGCAGACCTTAATATGTCAGTCTTAATAATACATTAACAAAATCAACATCTAAAATTATAAATGATAAAGGGAGGTTGGGAAATGGCTGGGTAAAAATTGGGGGGAAATAAGGACAGTATTTTAAAAACTGTTTAATTTAATCACATATTTAAGAGAGATTATTAAACAGTCTGGTCCGAATATTATGAATGTAGAATGTAGCCTGTTTTAATGCTGGCCACAACAATAATCTTATGTTTTGCAGTGTTCCAAAAAAAAAAAAAAAAAAAAAAAAAAACCTAATGACAAATGCTGCCTCTTTAACCACTTGTGGCCATTGTGAAATGCATTAGACTCTGATTGCCCTTTGAACTGGGCTCTGTTCTGGTCCTCTTGCTCTCCTGCCACTGTTCTAATACTGCCAGGACCCCAGCACCGTCACATGGGCACAGCAGGGTAACATGACCTCTGACCTCCTGTTCCATTCCACGTTTGTGCAGCTTGGTCAGCTCTATTTTTGTGAGAGATAAAAAAGCATTTTGTCTTTCATATAAGAGCCAAAAAAAGGTGATAGAGAGATGATGTAAACGTGAAATTTGGTCTTCAGCAGAGAATTTCCAGTCACATAGTGAATGAACAGAGTAGCTCATATAGCAGGCATAGTGAATTTGAATCACACTGGGGTACCACACGCACCACCTGTTGTGGTTTTGGACATCAAATATGTGAAAGTTGTGACAGTCCCCCAGCACTTTAATTCAAGCACTTTAATTCAAGTGCTTGTGTGTATGTATTAAATATAAAAATTCTATAAGTTATAGTCTCCTATTTACTGATTTTTATGGCGTATTTTGTTTAGTATGGCGACCCCATGTCAAAACACAAGCACAGAAACTTTCCCTCACGTGCAGGGAAAATGTGAGAGAAGAGTTTGCATGGCACAGTTTTAACTCGCCCAAGGTTGATTTTTCTTTACTCAAAGTGTATTTTGAAAGTGAAATGTTTTCCCCTTTGCAAAATCACTGTTCGTTGCCTGACGTGGTTTTCCTCACACAAAATTATTTACTCCGCTTTTGTATTGGATCAGACGCCAGAGATTAATCTGCTTCTCTTAAATAAACATGGCCAATGAATAAACACTCTCAAGTGCTAAACTGTTCTCTTCTTGTGCTAAGTGATATTTTGTAGGCTCTGGGCCACCCGTGAACCAGAACTGGATAAATGCTTACAGACAATGAATGAATGAACTTGTGAAACTGAAAATGTTCTAGCTTTCCCACTGTTAACAGCACTGTTCTAATTGTCTAATTGATTAAGTGCAAAATTTTTTTTTTATTATTTATTTATTTATTATTTTAAACTAATCTTAATCTATATTTTTATTCTTTCTGCTTCTTTAAATGCTTGAGGTGGTAATGCCCTAAGAATGTTTCCATGACACAAGACCTAGATAGTAGTACTATTTTGTGGTAAGGAAACGTTATTGGGGGCGGCACGGTGGCGCAGCAGGTAGTGTCGCAGTCACACAGCTCCAGGGGCCTGGAGGTTGTGGGTTCGATTCCAGCTCCGGGTGACTGTCTGTGAGGAGTTGGTGTGTTCTCCCCGTGTCCGCGTGGGTTTCCTCCGGGTGCTCCGGTTTCCTCCCACAGTCCAAAAACACACGTTGCAGGTGGATTGGCGACTCGAAAGTGTCCGTAGGTGTGAGTGTGTGAGTGAATGTGCGTGTGTCTGTGTTGCCCTGTGAAGGACTGGCGTCCCCTCCAGGGTGTTTTCCCACCTTGCGCCCGATGATTCCAGGTAGGCTCTGGAACACCCGCGACCCTAAATTGGATAAGCGGTTACAGATAATGGATGGATGGATGGATGGAAATGTTATTGGTCCAGTGAAATCTTTGTGTAGTGATTCAAATTTAGTGTATTTAGTCTACATTTTTAGAAGGATTATGTCACAGAGTGTTATAAATATTGAGATTGATCAATATAAAGAAAAAACGTATCGTGATAACATTTTATCCAAATCTCCCAGCTCTAGCGCATGGACAATGAATAGACCTCCAAATGTTGAAAAGCATGAACCGAAATTAGGATATTAATCAGTTCTTTTTCAGTAGGTGATGTTGACTTATTGTTGCTGTTTAAGATTACTTGAGGTGCAACTATAAATTTGGGAGAGCGCTAACTGCATGAAAGTAAATGCTGACCTAATGTGCTACAAAACTAAAACACTCTAGTTACAAATGAGATTCTGTGGTAAATCAAAGAGTGAATAAAAACCTACAGAAACAATAAACTTCAGCCATGTGTAAACAACAGTTGTTTTTCCCCCTCAAATATACAATTCCACCTTCAAATAAATAGAGAACTGAATGTAAATAATCCAGAGACATCATTTCCCCACAAACCTATACATTTCCTTTAAATATCAGTGATGTTGTTTGATAATCTCTCATCTATCTTTGTCTTTTTCTCTTTTTCTTATTCCTTCCTCACTCTTATCTAGCTAGCTGTCACTTTTAGTTCCTCTCTCTCTCTCTCTCTCTGTGCGTGTCTGTGTTCTCTTTGGAGTCTTGAGTTTCAGTTCACGTATTGAA
The DNA here is from genome assembly GCF_029633855.1 of Hoplias malabaricus. Classification (NCBI taxonomy): domain Eukaryota; kingdom Metazoa; phylum Chordata; class Actinopteri; order Characiformes; family Erythrinidae; genus Hoplias; species Hoplias malabaricus. Next base: position 12,950,244 of record NC_089815.1, on the reverse strand, counting down.
TGTGATTACAGGCTCACACACCGAATCACCATAACACTGTCATATAATTGTGCAGAATGTATTTATTACAATCATAGGCTCAATGGGAAAAAAATGACAGTTGAAATTCCTCTGAGACTGGAGTGGTAGGAGATGGTCAAGTGTTGTTTTGGGAAACCCTTTGGTTGTAAATGATCTGCAGGTTTTTAATGATGTGAAGTTATTGCAGTTCAGTGATGGGGCTCTGTCAACCTTGAAGAGAGCGAGCACTCAACAACCTCTTGTGATTCAGGTACCATTCACATGTCCATAAATGAGTTGTTAAAACTATTCTGAATATCAGGTGAGAACCCTTCCCACTTTAAAGGCAAATTCTACTCAGAAATGGTTCTTTATCACCTAGTTGACTTAACCCCGGGCAGGAGTAAGTACACCAAACTGTGACACCACTTTAGATTTATTTAAGATTTACTATTAGTGATTGTATCAGCTGTTAGTGATAGCATTTTCCATGTCAGATATGTCTTGTAAAATAAGTAAACCAAATGGACAACAAGACTACTTTTAGCCTTTGTATATAACATAAGTTATATTGGCTCAATATTCCTCAAAACACTCCAGTTACTAAAGCTTTTTCACGTGTTAGCTTGTTTGTTTGTATTGTGGATTGGGTTCTGGATGTTTAAAGTGCTTTTACTTGTTACATGTTCTGCTTTCACTGGAAATTTACGTCTGTCATCGGCCCAAGGAGCACATAAACCTCTTCAAAACTCCTTGATGTAAAGTTATGAGATGCTGTTGTGAGTCTTATAAATACAAATGTGAAAGCTGCTGTAACTTGTAAAAAGAGATTTAAAAGCAGTGTGTTTGTGCTGGATTTGAATGCGCTCTGCATTTCATGGTGATTGACATGACTCTGCCCAATCAGCGCTCTGCAGGGTTTACACATCACCATTTAGTACCTACTCGACATGGTTGGAACCAGGAACCATTTGGTACCAAATTTGGCCAGTGGAAAAGCAAAAGAGAGAAAAGCAAAAGCAGAGTTGTGTAGGTTCCATGCAGTGGAAAAGTGCCATAAGAGTTGATATTTTAGATTCTGGGCTTGCTCTAGGGTTACAGAGTGTAATTCACTTTTACAGCACTGTCCTGAAATCTAGGGGAGGGGGAAGGGAGTGTGTTGGTTTCCTACGCTCCTCCAAAACTGCAAAAATTACCACTCACTGAAGTAAGCTGTAATTTTAAGGTAAAAATGCTATCTAGTCTTCCTTTATATGAACAGTGGAACAAAAAAATTTTTGTATGCGGTTGTAACAGTAATTTGGAAATTTGACAGATAATTTTAGTAAAACTGCTCTTCTTACCAACTAAGGCATTTGCTGAACATCAAGATAAATATACCCAGAGTATTAAACATGCTTTATTGTAATAAAAATGTTTGTAGAACATTTTAAATTATCATTGAATCTGATTTCTAAAGGTGTCTGCAGTCTTTTACATGTTTTTTACAAAGCTCAGTCAGTGTCTGTTGTTCTTGTTATCATGTGAGTGGATGCAAAGAGTCCTTGGTGTGCATGTCTGACCATCGGCTTCTTGTGGTGACATGCTGCCTGTGTTATAACCACTAGCCACTAACCACTGTAAGATAAACAGATGCACAGAGCTTCTATGCTAATGGAAAGACCCCCAACCCCTCCCATTCAGCTGTCAGTATGGGTGAGTGGCAGTGTAATTGTCTGCCTGTGTCAGGAGCTTTCCTGCACAGCTTTGCTAAATCAACGGGTTGCCAGGTGTCCAAATGAGGACGCGGATTTAACACCCACCACCCCCACACCCCCCAACACCCCACCCCAACATTTGCAGCTTGCCTGATTTTGATAATTTGCTTATATAATTGGAGCTTTACTGATGCTGTGCTGCAAAATGTCATTTTGATTTCCAGATGAATCCCTTCTGATTTGCATAGATTTAATTTCAATTTCCAATTTCTCTCAGCCTATATAGGTTCTTGCTAAACTGCCTTTAGTTGTGGCTTAAGAGCTGGTGACTGCCCACTGTCTAGCGCTTTTGGCAAAATGCCAGATCCCACTGTTTTTTTTTTGTTTTTTGTTTTTTGTTTTTTTTTATTTATGTATTTATTTATTTTTTGCACAGTGTACGTGTGTCAGGTTTGTAATTAAAGGGTGCACATCTATAACACATTTCACCTTAACTGGAAAGGCAGGGTCAAACTGCGTTATAGTGTATCCAAGATATTTAACCCCTCCCAAGCTGTGAAATCTGAAGCTGCTACTGTCTGTGCCAAGTCCAGGCCTGTCTGCACACTGAGAGCCATGGCCTTGACCTTGAGCAAGATGGGGCATGTCAGTGTATTTGTCTGGATCACACTCTGGGGACATGGATGTGTGTGATATTTCAATTATAAATATGTCCAATCAGAATTGTATATCCACTATTTAGTGTATATTTTTTGACAGTTTTTGATAGTTTTTGTGTGCATGACTTTTAACTTGCTATACTGCAGTCTAGCAGAGTAATTAGCAGTCATTTACAACAGAATAGTTCACAGCTTTAAAGGCAATGCAGATGATTCTGCAGAACTATTCTTACATCACCCACCCCCCCTTCGTTTTGTGTTCATTCAAAAATTCCCCATCTTTTAACGTGGTACGGTATATTTGAGTAACAAGCCAACTGTAGCTTGTATGTGGGTTGAAATTGAATACCACAGAAGCTCATTGGTAATTCCAGCTGTTTACTTTTATACCACATTCAGTCTGTGTTTACGTTCTTGCAGTTAGGGGGTTTCCAGTATTTGGAGTCAGTTCAAACTTAAGTAATCACTAAGAGCAAAGAAAGCAAATGGTAACAAGGAAACATTCTCTGAATTGTATAATGTCAAAGTGTGTTTATTAAAATCACACACATTGCCTTTAAATCTAGAGTGAATATAATGCACTATATTTTTTGAATTTCAGATACAAAATATTGAAAAGCATTATATTTCTTTGGCCAAACAGCTTTGTTTGCTATTTTCTTTAGGTTTGAAAAAACAAAGTATACATCATAATGATTTCTGCATGAAATAAGCTGTGTTCACTTGGTCCATTCACTACAGCTAGTCCTGTAATGAAAGAGTTCTTAAGGTGGCACATGTGTGTCCCCAGAGAGCAAATGGTAAAGCCTAGAGCATGTCGATTTATAAACAAAAACAAGATAACAGCTCCTTTACAATGGTTATTTTTGCAATAGCCTCCAAATTCAACTTCTGAGCATGTTAAAAATAAGAATGTATTATTTTTTCGCAGCAAAAATTGTAGCTCCTCTTGCATGCCTTAAGCAAAATGGTGCTTTCATGCAAAAATCTAATTTCATCAAAAGAAGACTACTAGTTGTTAATCATCTCATCAAAAGACATCATCTGATCTTTTTAAAACAAGCAAGCTAAAGAGCATCTGGGTTCTGCTGACACAAGTATTTTTTTTTAATTATAAAGAAATGCACATGTTAATGGCAAAACTATACTATCCATTCCAGCTACATTTGAAGTGCTGGTGTGGAGACCTGAACATCACCAATGGGAATGAATGATGTGTGTTTTTAGCACCAGCAGGCTGAATCTCCCTGAGGAAAGAGATCAAATGAACCACCTGCTGTACTCTAGGACATGTATCAATGTGAAGAGCTGCATTACTGCCGTCTGATGTTAGAGGTGTGCAAGACAGGTGCCTCCACATGGATAAATCTGTGTTTTTTTCTGTTTGGATGGCCTTAAGCTACACTCATATTACTATGTTTATTGCTTAATTTTTGCTACGTGGTTTTCTTTCATATTTCACATTCATATTAGTGTTGCATGATATACCATTACTAGAAAAGTATCTCAATACTTTGTCATTAAAAACGGTACAATACCTCATATAATGAGTACCAGTACTTTGAGTGTTTTAAAATGTGTGGCATTTCCAACGAGTGCCACTGTGCGCCCACAGTGCTTTGCTCTTCTAGCTCTCGTAACGATTTTGCTGCTAGTTTTAGTGACTTTTCAGACCTTCTAGTGAGTTATTAAAAAAACAAAAAACCTGACAAGCACCAGCGACTTTCTGCACAAGCCTTCGCTACTTAGAAGAGAATCGCTGGTAGCACAACTTGTTAGAACACCGGGACTGACCGTAAGCAGGAGAAATGGAGCTCTAGGAGACACAGCTTCCTCAAAGCGGCTCGTCTGCTCCAGAGACAGAGCAGAACAGTCGGTTAGCACGGTAGCTTACACAGATCCGAATTTTCTGCCAATTTGCAAAAAGTGCTGCCAAAGAAAAGTTTGCTTCCTTTTATGTCCTTTTAGTTCTTTTTCTGAACTCCTGAACTGAGATCACATAATTGTTTGAGGCATTCAGCATTATTCAAACAGTAAACATGTCTTATGAATGAATGACACGGGACCAAAGGCACGATTGAGCCCAGAAATGGCGACACGTCAAGTAGATACCAGCGATTTTGCTGACCACCCTGAGGTTTTAGACAAAGTACATTAATTTTCCTTATATTTTAGGTTTTTGCCATGGTATCAGTTTAGTTTCATTGCATAAAATCTTACTTTATAATATATTCAATATTACCATGTGTGTACTGAATCAATATTTGTATGATTTCACTTGAGAAATATATAAGGCCCTATGAAATTCATTCAAATTTAATTTCTGCCATTTTTTTTCATCGTTCACATTAGTCTCATAAACAATTTTTTAAAGAAAATAACTATAAACAAAAAATACATTTGTATTTATTGATATTGCTGCTGTAATTTAGCCATTGTAAAAATTATATAAAAAAAGTAAAAATAAATTGTATTATAAGTATAGACAAAAGTGCAATTTGCAACTTAATTAATCAGATTTCAACAAACCGAAAGTCATTTTAGTAGTGCCCTTAAATCCTCAAATTAGTGCTACTTGCTTGACCATCTTGAGTGTTGGTCATTTGGATTATTTCCATCTCTAACCCACATCCCTAGGGAAGTGCATGATTTGTGATTCACTTTGTGGCTCATTGAAGGACTCCTCTCATAGTCAACTGAGCTGATGGGGAAGTATGTGTATGGCATTGTGCAGGGTGTCATGCACTTCTCTGTCTCATTGCCATCTGCTTCAACAGCTTTTCAGTTTTTGCATCAAATCCAGAGGATTTTGCAGTTCCAATTATCAGGTAGGAGCTTAGATCTTCCATGATGTTGTATGCAGAGACTGCAGTGAGATGTTGGGTGCCCCCTAGGACTGTCAGAGTTGTAACCAGATCATCCCTGGAGCATCTGTCAAAGATGAAGGTTAACTTGACTTTTATGGTTTCCACTTGTCTTCTGTTTCAGTCAGCTCTAGGATGTTGCTTACAGCCTGAGACTGAGTTCTCAGCCAGTAAGAACTCTCTGTAGAGGTGCAGATGTTTAACCTGGTACCACAGTGATTCTAACCAGCTATTTCACCGTGTGTTTCCTGCCTTTAGGAATTTGCAGGACACATTTTTTGTCATGGGCGAAAAAGCCATCCATCTTTTTTCCTAGAAAGATTTTTAATAAAGCAGCCTTGATCCACATTGCCTGATTCACTGTCTCACTTAAGTATTAGACCTGTCAATTTTTTTCAGCCAAACTGATAATATAACACAAGCATGTTGCATGCATACTGTGAGGCACAACTCCTTTTTAACAATTCCTGATAAGTCTTCAGTATAATTCATTATCTGTAACAGGAGGATTTCAAGGCTATGTGTGTGTGTGTGTGTGTATATATATATATATATATATATATATATATATATATATATATATATATATATATATATATATATATATATATATATATATATATATATAATTTTGCAGGTTGTCTAGAATTTAATGTTTCAGAAATTACCGTCTGAAATTAACATGCTCATGAAAAGTTATGTTGTATTGCATTCTCTTACCATTATTTTCTGTGGGCAAGGATTATTTACTTTAGTGGTGTAAAATATATATTTTTGGTAGGTTATATGGTAAAGTGGCTATAACCAAAACAAATGGTGAGTCATTACAGTGGCTGACATTTAAATATATATGAATATATATAACTGCAAAAATCTGAAGAAAACTGGCTAGAGTGAAATTTTCTAAAGATTCTAAAGTCTTATAGAAATTGTAGTGCCTATATTGAATTTCCATGGTGTGTACTATAGTTCTGCTCAGCATTCATAGATGAAATTGATTTTTACCACTGTGATTTTAGTGGGGCATGGCAACTTCAGCACAAGCCCTAGTAAATTGGGCCTATTTATGTCCCTGGTCTGTATCCAGAGTTAAAATGTCAGTAATGTTCAGCTGGTTGTTGTGGAGGAACTTAAGTATTGAATGTGAGAAGGTGAAGAAGATTCAGCTCTCCATAAGAAGGTGTAAGCAGCAATAGTTTTACTGCATTTTGAAAATGATGTGGAATGAATTGTCCAACAAACACATCCCAGATTGCAGACACGTTTGGGCTTAATTTGTTTCATTTTTGGCACTTTTGACTCAATTAGAGCAATGGCAAGTTTTGTGTGGGCCAGACGTGGGCTAAATGTCATGAGCTCATTTTAAGTTATGTTGCATAGGCCAGACTTTGATCCACAACAGACCTAATATCTGGCTCATATAAGGTGGATTTTTGGCTGAGTTGAGGCAGCTAAATTCAAAATGAGCAAGTGCCGTCAATTAAAGAAAAATGTGGGCCAAAGGGGAACTGTTAATGTGCCACATTTGGGCCAGACATTCTTTGCTGTATGTTTGCAGCCCCAAAATGAGTGTATAAAATACTCTATGTAAAGAAATATTAATAAAGTAATAAATAAATCACATATAAACAAGAGACTATTACTCATTACACAATATACATTGTACAATACATTTGCTCATCAGTACAAATACTTAAACGAATGATATGAGTTTCCCAAAATATTTGGAACTCTAAGTCCTTCGTAACCTTGTACTTAAAAAACACAAATTCATGAAAATCAATATTTACTTTTGAAAAGAGATTATTTGTTGATATACACATTTAAATGAAACGTATTCAGTTATTTTTCCAGTATAGTAGTTGTAACAGAAAATTATACATGTATTCTTTGCTAAGGAATGCGGGTTAATTGTGTGCCTGTTTATAGGCTTAATAATAAGTAGGAATAGCAAGTGTACTATTTTTCTTTTTTTTTTAATACCAGTAATGTAAATACCTATTTGAATGCAAATTTTATAATAATTATTTACCTTCTGTATTATAATTATGTGAAAATGTTTGTAAATCATTCCTTTAGATTTTAAGTGGTGCACCATTTCCAACGTAGATGCAGAGGCAAAGTCAAGTAATAACTACTTAAAACTCTTGTAATTTTGGAGACTAAGGCTGTTTTCACACATATAGTTTGTTTGCACTGGTCTACAATACAATCACGAGTTTGTATACTTGGAGTGTTTTCCCCTAAGTGCAGTTTGTTTTCACACAATGTGCACCAAAATGTGTCACAAACCATGTGAGAATGTTCTCTTCGCTTATTGTAGGGTGGGAGCAAGAAGCTCCTGCGTTGGAAGGAAGAAGCTCCTGCGTTGTGGAGTCATGCATAAGGCAAAGCACACCTGGCTATGGGAGCCGTTTAACTCAAACTTGAGGAGTTCACCTGATATTTGGCTCAGATCAAGGACGGATCACATTCTCACCACAAACTGCTCCAGAGTTTGTTTGGGACCCGACTAAGACTACCTCCTCTCAGGTGTTTCAGTGCGGTTGTTTTGGTCCATGTCCGAGTGCCATTACTGGGTTCACACTTGCACAAACGAACCACACCAAAGGTGTAAATGAACCAGAGTCTGATTTAACTGGACTACAAAGTGCAGGTGTGAAAACGCCCTAAGGAAGCTTTTAGTAAACACTCCTGAAATTGCTGTTTCATCTTTCTTAAACATGCTTGTAAATTACTCAGATTAATTATCAGGCAATGCAAGCCTGATTTGAATATATCAGTGTTTATAAAGCTCTGGAAATAAAATAAATATTTAGGCCTTTGTGACATTTCAAACCTTTAATGTGAACATAACCTTGAAGGAACACTACCTTTTCTGCCTCATCTCTGTCTGGCAGATTTGTATCAAGCATTCTGGTACTAATGGAGAATAATTACAACATGTTTCTCTGTATTTGGAAAACATCAGAGAGTGTATTGACTCCAGAGCTGCTTCTAATAGAATCTCATGGGATGTTGCTTTGATAACTGAGGCTGGGATCCATTTTATATACCGATTAGCTAAACATTAAATCCAACACCTTCTCCTACACTCCTTGTCCATTTTATCAACTCCATTTACCATATGTGAGGGCACTGACCATTAACACTAGAACTACCAAACCGCTGCCATTTGGCAATTATACCTTTAAATCCCAAAGAACTGCCATTTGGCAGGTGTGAACAGCTCTTCTCACCTCCAGTGTTATGTAAATGAAGCCTTTACATTTGAAAGGAGACACTCTACTGCACTCCACACTCTTCTCTGCAGCAAGTTGGTGAACCCCCACCCCCCAAAAAAAGTCAACATTACAAGACATTTAGATTCAAGGTAGTTTTATTGGTATATGAACAGGAAAGAAACGTTTTGCTTGGTTTCCCTGTACAATGAAATAGTAATAAAGGAAGTAATAAAAGATAAAATAAGCATGCAACAATATGATAACAAAAGTATTCATAAATAGAAATGTAAACTATACAGAAATATAAACTGTTCTTATTGCCACACTGTGCCATCTTTTGCCGTCTGAGTGAATGTGGGATAATAAAGTATGTAGCTACAACAATCTATAATGGTAGAACTACAAAAAGCACCTTTTTTGTAAGTGGGGCTAAATGGAAATTGAGTGTAGAAACAAGAATGTAGGTTTAGTTTATTTGGTAATCAGTTTATGCTTCTTTAATACTCTACATTACTTATGATATTTGGTCATATCATCAGTAGACTGTGTGAAGTAATATCATGAATGAAAAAGGTGGTCATTTGTTTCTGTGCTGATAAAATTGGCCAGCATAGATCAATTAGTCCCTACCCAACATGATGTGCTGTTTTACTAAGTTATTGGTAATAGAATATGTACTAAAGATGCAATGTGTAAGGATTATTCACTAAACATTGAAGCATACCTTTAAAGTTGGATTTTTGTCTTGGATAAGATATAAGAATTTGTGGGTTTGATGGATTTCCCAGTGAGTTTCCTTTTTCGTCTCTTCGTCCTTCTATCTGTCTGTCTGTTGGGATCTGTCCCTCTCTTTTAATCGTTTTCTTTCTCTGTCTCTTGAGTAGATTGCAAGATGTCTGTGTGGTGTGTTATTCATCACTGAAATCTCTCTGGCTCTGTGGCCCATCTGCAGCCCAGGGATCTGCCATAGATCATCCCTCTGCTGCGGTAAACAAACAAAGGAAGGAACGCATTGGTCACGGAAAACAAAGGAAGATAGGCAGTGTGGTGTTTGTCATCTCTGTAATGTGTCTGGCTTTTTTCTCTCTCTCCCTCTGTCTCTCATCTCTCTCGTGGCTAACACCAGGCCATAACTGGCAGCGCTGTGTGGTGCAGTGTGTATGTGTTGATTGCTGTGGTAATGCTGTGGGTTTCTGGGACTAAAGAAAACTGGAGTAGTTATAAGCACTTTGGAAACCCATTTACAAATCATCATTGTTGAGAGAAAAACATCCATTTCCAAAGGAAAAAGTCTGCTGTAATATGTATAATATTAGCATAAACACAATATCACTTTTTCCTTTACTAATGTGATGTATGTGTAATTGAAGCATGGTATCATTGAGGGCTTCTGTACTAGCTGGGTTTTTCCTGCCGAAGGTGTGTTGTGGGAGGTAAGGCAGGATATTAGTGGTAACCCATTATAAGCACAAAATAAATAAATCATGTAATTTTAAAACAAATATTCTTAAATGATATATAAAGATGTGTTCAATGTGTTAAATGTCAAGGAAAACGCCAAGGAATTCACATAATAAATATACAACATTTGACTTTATGAATAAACCTCAGCATGCTACTGCTCTGGTAAGATCCATTAATAATTTATTTTCACCTGTGATGTGCTTGTGTCTCTTGAATAGTGTGGAATTATGAAAGGGAGGAAATAAATCTTTAGAAAGCACTGGTCAGCTTTAGAAACTAGTTGGTCATCTTTTAACAGAACCTGCAAAGCAGAAATTATATGGCTGCATGCTGATTTGTTGTTTACATAATGAGGATGAGATAGTCATGAAATGGCTTTGATTTTGTTTAGACACTAACATATAGCATTTTTAGTATTTTAGTTTTAAGAAAGTATTTATGATACAGAATATAGATCACATTATTTTTTAAGGTAAAAGTTACAGTTTTTCAGTGTATCTGTTTTTTTATTATCTGGGCAGGATAATCAGAATGCATACTAAGTGCATAGTATACATTTATATTGGTTTTTTTTGTTTGTTTGTTTTTTGATAAACATTTAAATATTTTAGATACTCATATTAAAAGCATTAAAAGTAAAAACATTTGGCGTATCCGCTCTACATTTTTAGAAGAATTTTCTTTTAAAACTGTGCCAATATATATTTATTGAAATATTATCTGAATATTAATTAACTGCAGTATAAAACTTATATTATATTACAACTGATTCTGAAGTACTGTCAATCCATGTCTGAAGAGAACATGGCTGCCAGTTGGAAAGACTTGTGGCTTTTGATTGGCCGGCTGTTTGAATTTGAACGCAGTTGTTTGCCATTGGGATGAGTGCTGGCAGCTGTCCAAACAGGTCCCCTAGTGGACAATGTTCCTCCTCTCTACACGCAATTCAAAATGGCAGCACAAGCACAGCGGAGGGATAGAGACTAGCTTAAGCCACCTGGAATACACACCTCAACTTGGCAGAGGGATAAAAGCCAGATGTGAGTGTGTGTGTGTGTGTGTGTTCCAGTTCGCATTACTGCTGTGGTCATGCAGACACAAGTGTGTGTGTGTGCGCGTGGGCACAGAAGGAGTCTGTGTGTCTTTGATAATTGGATGGAATCAAAAGAGCAATTCAGATGGCTCTTTGTTTTACTGCTGATGTGTGAGACATTAGAGCAGCAATGAAACCACAGGCACTCTTCAGGGGATTTACTACGCTTAAGCATAATAGGAATGGCCATGACACTTGTTTATGAAACTGCATTCAAACAAAGGCTTTGTCCAAGGCCCTCGTTACAGAAAGCCACATTACCACTACACATTTCAAGAATGTCTTTTAAGATTATTCACTTCAGAGTTGCACAGATGCAGGGGTATGTTTAGTTTAGGGAGTCATCAGTATAGAATTTCTTTGATGATAATGAAAACTGATGAGCAATATTTACTGTATTTAAAAGTAGAAAGGATTAGTAACAGTACCAGTAATAGTAAATGTTTGAGTGGTTTGATGTGAAATCAAACTAGACTCTTAAAACCATATGTTAGCGCCCGCCCTCTCCGTTCCTCAAAGGAGCGCCAACTAACACAGCCAAACCCCCGTACAGGTCAGTCGAGGCTATTCTCATCTTTGGTACCACGCTGGTGGAACGAGCTTCCAAGCACTATCAGAGCAACAGAAACCCTCTCCGCATTCAAGAAATCCTTGAAGACCCAGCTCTTCTGAGAGTATCTCTTGCACTGAAAGTCTTTCTTTAATGCACTTATTACTTCCTGGCATATTGTACTCAATGTAAGGTAATTTGTATAAGTTGTGCTGTAGTTTGAATGTTAGATCCTCTTTTGTAAGTCGCTTTGGATAGAAGCGTCTGCCAAATGCATAAATGTAAATGTAAATGAAATAGTTTATTGTAGAGAAACTTGCCTACCTGCTGAATTAATAGCAACATCTACAACTTTGGGGAAAATCTGTTCTATCATTTGTTTATGTTCAGAAGCTCTACATCTTGGAATAGGAAAAAAAATGACAGTTGTTTGTATGTGGCTGAAGTTTAGCTTGTTTTTATTCACTGTTTGGATTACCACAGAACTTAATTTGTTACTTTTTGCATTTGTAGCGCTTTCTGTCTTTGTTTCCTTTCAGGCAGTTAAATCTTTCCCAAATTTAGAGTTAGCAAACAAACTGCAGAGCTAGCAAATATTCAGGAATATAATAATAATATAATATAAAAAATTTTTGTAAAATCTTGAATGTTACTTTTAATGGTGGTGATGCAAACTACTGATAGATTAATAGCCTTTGATTTTATATTTGAAATCATCAGTGAGCCTACAGATGTCTTCTGTGTTTATATACAAAATGTCAATAATGTTGAACAGTGGTAAATGTATTAAGCCTATGTTTTAGGCAACAGTGTGTATAACCATCTTCCAGTTCCTGAGCTTTAGTATAATAATTAATGAACTGTAATCAATAACGTTGTGGTCATGGAACAGCCACTTGAAACAACTGAAGAGGCCTTTTACTAAGGCAAAATGTAGGCTAATTTTCTATAGTTTATTTGAAATAAAACCCAACACTACCCAAGAATACACTGATTTCATGCAAGCTCTACTTCTGCTATAATTGCTTCCAAGAAATAATGAATTAGAATTGCAAAATGTCATTTTTTGTCATTCCAAACGAAACTAGGAGTGAGTAATAAATCACTTTAATATTATGCTGTTTTTAATATTTAGATTTTTAAAAATTAATCATAATACAGTGTACAAAGAAAGCTTACTCTTATAAAGGAAAAGCCATGACCTAATGTCACTGGTTTGATCCCCATGACTGGGAGGAAAATTGGGGTTGGGGGAGGAGTGAAGGAACAGCACAGTCCTCCTCTCCCTATACATGGCTAAGGTGCCCTTCAGCAAAGCAACCAACCCCCAGCTGCTCCTCAGGTGCTGGGAATGGCTGCCCGCTGATTCGGGTGTGTTCACTGCCTCTAGTGCACTAGAGTGTGTGTTCATAAGTTAAATGTGAAACACACATTTTGATGTATGTTGTACAAGACCAATAAATGCACATTTCATTTCAGTTGCATTCCATTTCATATATCATGATATATGGGTTAGGGATAGATATCTACTTTATTCATTTTTCATATTAAGTATTCCGAAAATGTTAGACACTTTACAAAGGCAACTGATGTACACTCAAGTTTATTGTTGTCTTGGCCAGTGTTTGCAAATTGTGAAGTCAGAGTGTTGAGTATTGATTTATGTTCCGCCAGTTTCAAAAACCTCTTGAGGTCAAAGCAGTCAAACATCTTCCTCACAGCGTGGTCAAAGTCAACGATGTGGCAGAAATTTTGGGATGGCTGAGATTGCAGTGGGGCTGTCACCACCCTATCCACCCTTGTAATACTATGCATGGTGGTGGGTCTGAATGCAATTAGTGGGTGCAAGGCAGGAACCCACCCTGGACAGGACCCATTCTCAAAATGCATTTAAAAACTGTATATACAGAAATACATATATTTCAAGCCTAAAACTTCTAAAACCAATTCTTTAATAAAGATTAAGGCTTTTAGTCAGATGACCACTCTAAACTATTCTTTTTTTTTTGTGATCAATTTTTATTGTTTTAACAAGGACAGTAACCAGTACTGCAAATACACATACCACAAATCTCACATACACACACACACACCATAAACATGAATACAACCATAAACAGAAAAAGGATACTAACAGAGAAGAAAAAATAAATAAATAAATAAATCAAAAGGGGGAGGGGTGTTTTACAGCATATTCTTCAGGGAGGCAATTGCATCGTACCAAATATTAACATTGGCTTCATTAGCGCCATTAACTCGGGCAGTAGAGAGTTCCATATACATTATGTCCATGAAAGAAAAAGTCCAGGCACTAATTGAGAGAGAATGAGGAGGTTTCCAACGAACTGCAATCAATTTCTTTGCTGCAGTGAGACCTGCTAAAATAATACGTTTCTTACTTTTGGAAAGAGAGAGTTCTGAAAAGTTGTTAAGCAGCAGAGTAGGTATGTTGACAGGTAACTCCAGCGAAACAAGATTTGAAAGCCTAGTAGCAACCTTGCCCCAAAATGAGGCTACAGGAGGGCATTCCCAATACATATGTATAAATCTACAACAAGCCTTTGTAAAACAAAGTGTGCACATAGGGTTATTAAGGATATTCATAAAAGAAAGTTTGCGAGGAGTAAGGTAGGTTCTGTGTATATAGTTCCAATGAATTAACTGATGATCAGGGTTCCGGGAAGTTTCTTTAATATTAGACCAGACCACAGACCAGTCAAAATCATCATCTAAATCAGAGCAGTCCCGTTTCCAAAGTGAGTATGGAGCAAGAGGTAGATAGGATGCTTCTAAAAAAAACGATAAAGCCTAGAAACTAGACCCTTGGTTTTATTAGAGTTACTAAAGATGTCGTGAATTGGGTGGGTGGATAAACAATGTTGTAATGACATACCAGTTGCTCTAAGCACAGATCTAAGCTGTAAATAAAAGAAAAATGAGGATGTGGGTAAATTAAAACTGGATTGAATATCCTTAAATGGAAGTAAGCCCCTATCATCAAAAATGTTTCTTAAATGAAGAATACCCCTATCGACCCAGTGAGACGCAGTAATAGGCCTTCCTCCAATTAACAGGCCTCTATTATTAAAAATTGGGGAATCTTTATGCCACTTACAAGATATGTTAGTTAGCTAGTTTTTCCATGTCCCGCCAAGTTTGAATGAGATATGAAATAATTGGCCCAAACCGTAGTTGGCACTGTTTGTTACTAAAGTTTGCGAAGAGAATATCCTCCAGTTTCCAAGGATTTATGGCATTTTGCTCAATCGGGTGCCAAGCGACACTAATTGTAGAGTCCAACCAGGAAAACACTGGCCTCAAAAATGAACAGTGGTATAACTTAAAATTAGGAACTGCTAAACCACCTTCTTCTCGTCGCCTTTGTAGAATGGACATTTTTAGACGAGATCGCTTATTCCTCCAAATAAATTTAGACGTAACAGAATGAAGTTTTTCCCAATAATCAGAGGGAGGAGGAAGGGGAATCATTGAACTTATAAAATTAATTCTGGGAAGAACATTCATTTTCACAATCGATACACGGGCCTGCAATGAAAGAGGAAGATTTGTCCATCTTTCCAAATCCTTACATACCTTGCTGAGTATGGTAGAGCAATTGTGCTTGACAATGTAATTAAGGGAAGGGAAAATTTCCACACCTAAATACTTAAAATTCTGAACCACCGGGACATTAGCCACAGGAGGTGTATTGGCAGCTGCTTCGTTTAAAGGTAGCAGAGCAGACTTGGACCAGTTGATTTTAAAACCAGAGATATGACCATATTCATTACAGATAGACAGGAGATGAGGGACAGATTGTAATGGATCTCCTATAAAAACTAAGACATCGTCAGCATACAAGGCTACATGATGTTGAGTATAGTGAATAGAAACGGGGATCACCTCAGAAGACTGATGAATCATTTGTGCAAGGGGTTCAAGGGAAAGGGCAAAAAGCAAGGGACTAAGCGGACAGCCCTGACGTGACAATCTTGATACAGGGAAAAGAGAAGAAAAAATTTGTCCTGTTAATACTGATGCAGAGGGGTTAGCATATAAAACCTTGATCATATGAATAAACCGGTCTCCAAACCCCAAGAATTTGAGTGTTGACCATAAGAAAGACCACTCTAGTCTATCAAAAGCTTTCATGGCATCAAGAGATAAAACAGCCACAGGCGTCTTGATGTCAACTGCTTTGTCGACTATATGGAGGAGACGTCTCACATTATCAGATGCGAGCCTAGATTTAATAAAACCTGTTTGATCAGGGTTAACAAATGATGCAATATGGGGTTGTAGACGATGGGCAATTAGTTTGGCATAAATTTTTAAGTCAGAATTTAGTAGACTAAGGGGACGATAGCTTGCACAGTCGGCAGGATCCTTATCTTTTTTCAGGAGCAAAGAAATTAAGGCTGTATTGACATCCCTAGCAAAACACCCCCTTTCCATAGAGTGTTCAATCATCCTTAAGAAAAAGGGGCTAATATGTTCCCAAAAAGTAGCATAAAATTCAGGTGGAATCCCATCTAGCCCCGGTGATTTGCCCCTTTGCATAGCAAATGTTGCAGATCACAATTCCTCCATAGAAATAGGATTTTCTAATTTAATAGAATCTAAATTGGGTAATCGAGAAAGATCAAGTTTCTGTAAAAACTCATCACTTCTATCCTGATCTGGAGTTATTTCGGTTTTATAAAGATTGGAGTAGAAATGTTTAAAAGTATCATAAATTTTTTGTGGGTCTGCAGTAATGTTACCATTTGGTGTTCTAATAGCTGATATATCTGCAAATTGTTCACTTGATCTAATTTTCATAGCTAGAAGGTGGCTGGGCTTGGAACCCTGAAAATAATACCGTTGTCTGGTTCTGTGTATTTGAATTTCAGCGTGCTGTTTAAGTAGATCATTTATTTCTTTCTTAACCAGATCTCGGCTTAACGCCACCTGTTCAGAGAATTTATGTTGTAGTTCTAAGTCCAATCTCTGATACTCATCTTCTAGATTTTGTAACTTCATAGATCTGACTTTACACAGATTAGAAGAGAATCGTATAGTGAAGCTTCTAATGAAACCTTTTATTGCATTCCATAGTATCCGATGATCCTCTACTGACCCATCATTAAAAGCAATAAATTCCTCAAATTCTGCTATGAACTGTGATATGAAATCCTGATTTTTCAATAGAGAGGCATTGAATCTCCATCTGACTGCACGTTTAACCACCTGGTTGAAAGAAACTGAGCAAAGGACTCCCTTATGATCAGATAATGCTACTGGCAACAATTTAGTTTGGTTAACATTATGCAGAAGCCACGGAGAGGTGAAAAAGTAATCAATTCTAGAAAAAGATTGATGCCGGGCAGAATAAAAAGAGAAATCTTGCATAGTGGGATTAATTGATCGCCAAATGTCCAACAGACCCAAGCTATTGGCCCAAGTCTGCAATGCTGCTGTGGCAAGATCCTGATTTCTTGATCTTGATACATTGGAGCTATCCAATTTGGGGTCCCATACAGCATAAAAGTCCCCTCCAACCACAAATGCATAATCCATTTAGTCAAGCATCTTTTGCGTAATTAAATCGTAAAAAGATTTATCAAAGGTATTAGGGGCATACACAGAGAGGAAGGCTACTTTCTTGTTAAAAATTTCTGTTTTAGCAATCACAATTCTACCTGAATCATCTGCCCATGTGCCTAATAACTTAAGCTTCAGACTGCGTCTAACAACAACAGCTACCCCTTTAGTTTTACTATCAGAAGCCGAGAAAGCAATTGTGTGATACCATTTGTTGGCAAGTATCTGATATCAGATCTCAGGATATGTCCATCCATCCATTATCTGTAACCGCCTATCCAATTTAGGGTCACGGGGGGTCCAGAGCCTACCTGGAATCATTGGGCGCAAGGCAGGAATACACCCTGGAGGGGACGCCAGTCCTTCACAGGGCAACACAGACACACACACATTCACTCACACACTCACACCTACGGACACTTTCCAGTCGCCAATCCACCTGCAACGTGTGTTTTTGGAAACCGGAGCACCCAGAGGAAACCCACGCGGACACGGGGAGAACACACCAACTCCTCACAGACAGTCACCCGTAGCGGGAATCAAACCCACAACCTCCTGGAGCTGTGTGACTGCGACACTACCTGCTGCGCCACCGTGCCGCCTCTCAGGATATGTGTCTCCTGTAATAGCGCGATATCTATGTGTTTTTGGTGTAATAAATTAAGAGAACTGACCCGTTTATGGGGGGCGTTAAATCCCACACAATTCCAAACTAAGAAGTTAAGTTGACCCATTTATCTTGATATAAAGGTGAATATTGATGTGTCTGTATGCATCTGGCCCACCGAACTAAATAAAATGAACACAAATATGGAGACACAGTACTCTCTATCAAATGCCACAAGACGCTTGTTCTCAGAGCATAGCGCAAACCCTCATTCTCCTTTGAATAAGTAACCTGTATAAAAATAAAATAAAGAATAAACAGCACAAAATACAAACATACACTGCAAACATTACAGCCTCCCCTCAATAGGCACAATTTACATAAAAACAAAAACACCAGTTTAACAAGAAACCACAGATGGTCCGTGACCAAATTTGAATATGGGGCAGCAAAAGTGACTCCAGCTCGACAAAACTTGAAAAATAACCAGAACAGAAAAAATTCCCATCAGAGTGTAAGAGCTGTGTGTTAACCAAGGTAGCCACAACCCAGAGATAGTAGAACATTTAAAACAAAGGCAAACTGACTCTGTTAACCGGGGTGTAGCAAAAACTAGAATAACCAGTAACTACCGGCTAGTTAACACAAGTTAACTTTGAAGGGCTTCGGTCTCACCCAGAGTCTGAAGTCAAGGGGGAACAGCAGCAGACGAATTGGGTATTGTGTTCAAAAAGTCCTCTGCCTCATTGGAAGACGTGAAGGAGCGAAAATAAGCTCCTTCTTTAATCTTCAATGTGGCTGGGTAGAGTAGGAAGAATTCCACCCCCTTGGCTCGGGCCGTTGACATGGCAAGAGAGAAGGCATGCCGTCGCATCACTGTATGGTTAATAAAGTCCGGCGCGAAGCGGATGGTGCGGCCATTCAGCGTGAGAGGCTCCTTTTTGGCAGCGCGCAGTATGGCTTGACGGGTCGTGTACCGCAAAACGTTGAAAATCAGCGTGCGATTCTCCCCACGTTTAGATGCTGTTTCATTGTAAATCCGATGAGGGCGCATAATCTCTATCGAGGAACCACATAAAGAGGGGAACCACTGCGGGAGTGAACGCATGAGGAACTGGGTAGCGTTAGTGCCTTCAATGCCTTCTTTCAGGCCGATGATTCAAATGTTGCACCTTCGGTTACGGTCCTCATAATCCGCTAACTTGCCTTCCATTGCTTGAAGAGCTTTTTGATTACACTTAATGGCACTCAAGTTGGATTCCACCACAGTCTCCATCGCATTCACCTTGGAGTGTATCGTTTCAATGCCAGTCGTCAGCACATCCAGCTTAGCCTGAATCGCAGTTAGCTTAGCATCGGTGTCTCCTGCCATCTGCTGTATCTGTAAGAGCCGTGGCTCCAGATAGTCCCGCTGCCTATCGAGTAACTTTTCCAACACATTTTCAGTTATTGACTCAATATCAGAGCGGGAGCTTTTAGATTTCGTTGCCATATCGAACCAAAATAACTGTACCAGCACTTGGGTGTAACCTAAAATCGTCTGACAGGAAAAAAAAAACAATAATTTGGTATCGTCTAGCCGGGAGCAAAAAACCTAAGCTGCCATCATGTTCAGTCAATCACGTGACTCCTCTAAAATATTCTGACCTTGTACTTGGCACTCAGTAAATGGAAGAAATTATGGAGATTAATATTGCAGTTTATCAGTGAAAGAGGTATTGAAGGCTGAGATACCATGCTACCCTGGGTTCAACCTAATGTGGCCGGTTTTGTGTCCATTGCTTAATTGGCCAGATGTGTTTTGTTGAGGCCTGCAGTACAGTAATATCCATGCTGGAGATCCACAGTGTGACGTCTGTCCTGATTTAGAGGAACATGACAGGCTGAAGTAATTCACCCCTGCTACGTTCACAGCCACATTAAGAACAATCAACAGTCACTTTATGCACAATTAGGCCCGTTTGCCTCACTTCACTTAATGGTGGCGCCTTACTTTTATCTGTCGGAGTGGCAGTATTAACACTGTCTGCTTCATCAATCCAATTAAGTACAATGATAAAGAATTTAAAAAAGAGTTCTTTAGCTTATTTTAACCCTATTACACAGGGTCTATATCATTTTAGGGTATATATGTAAAATAAATAAATCTACACCATGTTTAACACCATGGATACATAACACTAACTTTAACATTTGTTATGTTGTGTGGCACAGCTGTAGCAGGCAAACAGGCAAGTTCATGTCATGAATAGAGCAGATGTATGTAAAATTAAGAAAGGTTGTTGTTGTAGTTTAATAACACAAATTAAGAGCAAGAAAATAAAACACAGACATCCAAGGAAAAACACAAACTTTAAAATTGAGAAAAAAATTTGGGACACAACAATAGTGAAACATTATAACACAATCATAAACACAAAAGCACTGACAAAAACTGACATGCCAGGGACAGAGGCAAATGATTTTTAAAATGTAGTGATAACTCACTCAGAAATCAGTGTCCACGCAAACAGTACAGGGCAGTGCTAGGACAGAGAACACAAACCAAAACATAACAAAAATTACAGGGCAAAGGCACATGAGGAACAGAAACACAAAACAAATTGGAACTTGGCGTTATAATTTATAGCATACATTGTGTTATTTACATTTTTATTTTCTTTACTCTCCCTACCCCAATATTTCCAGCAAGTTCTGGGGACTAATCAGCAAAAGTCTTTAACCACACAGATCTTATTTCAGCCTGGATTTTGTAAAACCAAAATGAAATGTCTGTATTTGACGCTTACTTGGTTAATTGCTTTGAATTTATTATTAATTATTAACTTTAAAATCAAGTTTTTACACTGATAATTTGATAAGTGGTAATTTGTTTCTTACTGCTCTGTGGTTACTAGGGTGATCATGTACGCAAACATGTTTAACCCTTTTGTACATTTGTCATTTTGCTGTTCTTTTTAAATGTTTAAAAGTTATAACCTGTACATACTTGGTTACTTATTATGTTACACTTATATATAATTTTCGTCCTTCTCCTTAATATAAGAAAAAATGAACAGAATCTGGAATTTTTTCCCCCAAAAGAACAAATGTTTTAATATCTATTTTTCTGTTGTGGAGAAGATGGGGAAACCACTGTTTTAATGTATAAATGTCAGGATCATATTGTTAAAAACAAGCCATCTAATCTTGCTTGAATTATGACACTTGTATACATATCTATTTTTATTCCCTCTGTGATGTGCAGAAGCATTGTGTGTTTGTGTGCATCTGTCTCTCATTAGTTTATCTTAGGATCCAGCACCTCTTTCAATATTGTATTAGAAAAAAATGGACCCTACCTGCCCCCCAAACAAAAATCATATAGCTAAAAATTGCGGCAGAAGCCAAATTTATGCCTGAATTATGTCTGTAATTATGTAATTACTGTAGTGTAACATTTTGTCCTATCTTGAGTACAATGTACTTGAGTACAATATAGGTCTCTATACGGGTTTGATATGTTGAGCAGTCGAAAGTCTTGAAAATGTTTTCAGGAATTAATATATAAATATTTTTTAATTAATTTATCAATATCTGCACATGCTTATGTGTTTCTGGCATCATTCCTAGTTTTAGTGGTTCTACGTTGAATTTGTATCTTTCATTTGAACACATACACACACACACACACACACACACACAGAGAGAGAAAGTAAGAGAGAGAGTAGTGCAGGTCTGTAAAGTCCAAAGCAGAAGCATTCCTCCACATGCCAGCAATTACTTTCCTCAGGACAAACATCACTGTAGATTTCATAATCATAACTCATATTAACGTTGATGCTAATGCTAACATTAGCACAGCTTGCACCACTGGCTCTGCTGCAGTGGTCTGTACTGAGCATGTTTTATCTGCACCCATGTCATGTCATTACCCAACATTCCTGCAGTGTTTAATCTGAATAGGGAAAATATGTTTTGATCTTCTGCAGCAGGAACTGGGGGTTTTGGAGGGAAACACCAAAGCTTCTTGCAAAGCTAAGCATTTTCTTTCAGGTTTTGTTTTTTTAAAGACAACTAGGCTAACATGTTGTTTATTTTTCTTTCCCTCAGCCAGAATTATGTAGTGTGTTTTTTTTTTCTTTTCATTTTCTCTAATTAACTTTGGTTCATATAGGTTTGCAGAGGTTTGTTTGGTCTCTTTTGTATTTCTCAACTCATTTCGCCTAAAGTGGTCCTTCTCCTATCCTACTAGTTTCTGTTTTTCTCTTTCTTTTCATCTTCAGTGGTGTATTCTCTTTCCATCATTCTTTTCTTCTTTCTTTCTCTTGTTTTAGTCTTCTTGTCAGTCTGTTGTATTTCTCCTCTCATTCTTATTTCCTGTCACACTTTTATTCTAGCTATCTTTCTCTCTTTCTTTTCTGTCTCTTCTTCTGGTGTTGATTACATCTAACAGCTGGAACTCACAAGAAAAGCAAGAACAAAAACAAAAATCCCAGACACTGAAGGGGCAGGCAGAGGGTAAGTAAGGAATGCAGAAATGGGCAAATTAACACCAATTTGATTTTGTATTCAAACTAAACAAATGCAGCTGAGCTCCTGATGATGTTCCCCCACACTGTGATATGGTGATGAAAAATTTGTTTATAGCTCAGTTATTTAGTTATATTCTGTATCTCTGCAACAATGCATCATATAGATGGGGATCATATTTTTCAGTAGCATTTAATATATTATTTCTCACATAATGAAAAATCTGTATCCCTAAAATGCATCCCCCTGCCTCAGTTGTTTGACAGAATTTAAAACCTGTTTGTACTTATAAATCAATATTCTCTGAATAAAATGCCCTAAATGCATTACAAGAATAACATCATCCAAAACCACTGTTGAGGAATATATGCACTGATGTAGGGCCTGCTATTTTGTTAGTAGTAACATCTTTTGTTATTAATTGTACAAATAAGATAATTGTATCATATAATTGTAATTCAGAATTCCAACATTTTTAATTTGTTTTTATTTTATGGGCTTGCGTAGTATTAAAAATTAAAATAAATATACATTTTATTCAACAAATAACAACCTAAAAATGAATTTATTTGTCCCTGTACTCATTATGAGTTCTATCAAGGAAAAAGTATTCTTGGGGATAATATATGTGTTAATTTTGGTTTAGATGATTTAAGGATGGTGATAACGATAGAAGTCATAAACATAGTATTAATACTTTGTTAAAAGAAAATAAACTTATTTGTGCACCTAGTATTTAAATTATATGCACTCTTTCCAAAATCCTTTCCACATTATCAATACAGCATGAGAAAGTGTTTTTTCTAAACATACACCCATAAAACCCTCTCTATGGAGGCATTGTGTGGCACAGCTGTAGCAGGCAAATAGGCAAGTTCATGTCATGAATAGAGCAGATGTATGTAAAATTAAGAAAGGTTGTTGTTGTAGTTTAATAACACAAATTAAGAGCAAGAAAATAAAACACAGACATCCAAGGAAAAACACAAACTTTAAAATTGAGAAAAAAATATGGGACACGACAATAGTGAAACATTATAACACAATCATAAACACAAAAACTGACATGCCAGGGACAGAGGCAAATGATTTTTAAAATGTAGTGATAACTCACTCAGAAATCAGTGTCCACGCAAACAGTACAGGGCAGTGCTAGGACAGAGAACACAAACCAAAACATAACAAAAATTACAGGGCAAAGGCACATGAGGAACAGAAACACAAAACAAATTGGAACTTGGCGTTATAATTTATAGCATACATTGTGTTATTTACATTTTTATTTTGACCAGAATACCCTTTTAACATGATGCGTGGTTAAGGGCAGCAAGAACACACAGCCCTGAAATGTAATCAACCACATTGGTTGGGTTTAAGTTCCTTGCTCAAGGGCATTTCAGCTGTGGATGTTGATGAAGGAGAGTGTGGTTTCTTTACTCTCCCTACCCCAATATTTCCAGCAAGTTCTGGGGACTAATCAGCAAAATTTCAGTCCCATTACTGTTTCTAAAATCTATAGGCTATATCATGAGCATATAAATGTAGACCCAAACTAATATAACACTTTACTATAACAGGATTTCTGTTGGTTTCCATAATTTTTCCCCCCATTTTATTCCCTATCCAGCATGTGATCTGTCTGATAGTAGCAGATATAGCATTGGTTCAACTTCTAACAATGACCATGACATTATAACAATTTGATTATGAAACTATTTTTGCATCGTTATTAATTTACTAATATTAACTAATTATTATTAATTAATAATTAATTAATTAATTTATTATTACTTATTAACTAAATATTAACTATTAACTAATAATTTATTGTTGATTTTCTTTTGTTTTTTTGTGTGTGTTTTTTATGTCACCAGAAGCTGTCCAGCTCTTCTCTTCTCCAGTTAGCTTTTTTTTTTTTTTCTTTTGGCCATGCAGTGGCCACTAAAATCCAATTTCACATTAATTCATCCAATCAATGGCATGTCGAGTTTTAGAATGTCAGGTGGAATCATGTAGTTAAGCGTTCGTTTGGAGTCTCCTTGATATTCCAGGCTGCAGTCACTTTGCTTTTTTTCCACCTGTAAAGCTGCATGAGGTAATTACTCTCCCAGCTCGGAGTGCTGAGGCTTGAGCCACTGATCAACAGTGAGATGAGTGGCTGACCAATGTGGAACACCATCTGCTTCTCTCCTCTAGGGAAACCTGCTGAAATTTTAGTGCTTAAAAATGCACAAGTGTGAAAGGGCTGTGAAATGCACAAGTGTGAATGGTTATATACCTGCACTTCTGTAGGCCCATATGATAACAGTGTTACCAGTAACTATGTCACATGTTACACACTCTTTTTGCTGTAATCAATAGCAGCACATGAACCTAAGGTCATGATGAAATCTGTGATCAGGTTTCGGAGTTGTTCAGCCAGCAGCATTTTTGCAAATTACATTTAATATATATGTGCTGTCCAAAAAGATAAACATGTATTTCCATTTGAATACAGCAGCTATCCGTCATATTGTGTGATCATTTTATAAAGAATGCGCCAATAGAAATTCTCCAGAATTACTTGGAATTCATTTTTTTACATTGACTTCCATTTAAAGCTGAGAAGGTTTTATTTATTTTCCTATAAAGTTACAGTTTAAAGACAGCAATGATATATTTATATAAAAAACAATGTTTGAGCAACAATGTTTTGTTCAGATTCTCCTTGATTTTGTTAGATCAACAGCACACATTATTTTAAATCATTATTTATTAACCAGTAAAACTAATGTGATAACCTCAAATAATATGGACTGCCACGAGACGACATTTGGAAAAAGTTAAACCAACACATTCGCACACAGAATACCACACTTACTAGAATAATGTTATTTTGTTTTGTTCTAATGTTGGGTGTTATTTGTTGTTTGTTTGTTTTTTAGCAAATAAACACTTACTGCTCAGATAAATAGCTTTTTAAATCTTTCTAATCTCTGGTGCCTAAAACATTTGCACAGTACTGTATGTTTGCATTTTCAAAGGGAATGTCAATGATTCTGGGAATCTGCTGTTGTCTTATTTGTTAAGGTTCAGAAGCTCAGCATCTTTTAATCTTTTAAAGGAAAAATAAAATGGCTGTGGTTTGTATGTGGCTGAAATTTAACTTGTCTGTATATTTTTAATTCACTGTTTGAATTACCACAAAAACTCATTTGTAACTTGAATTGTTTAATTTTCTAGCACTTTCTGCCAGTATTTACATTCATGCAGTTAGTGGTCTCCAGAATTTGGTTTTAGTTCCACCTTAAGTAATTTGAATCAGCAAAAATATTTTAATATTAACCACATATGGAGCCGAAATATATATTTGGAGATCTCTCTCAGCCATTTATCTGCCATGTGCAGAGAGAGAATCCTAGCATATGTAGGTTTTTTTTTACCATTTACTGACACTTGTGTTTCATATACATATTAGACCAGTTCAAACATCCTTTTTTTATAAAACGTTTGTTTATTTATTTATTTGTTTAGTTTTGGATGGATATTTGTTCGACTTGGGATCAAAACTGGTAATTGTGACTTGGGTCTTATTCAGACATTGTAGACTGTATGTCGGTTTAAACCAAAGATAATGGTTTTATTCATCTTCATGCCCAGTGCCAATTTTTAGATCATAATGGCATATAGCATTAGGCAATAGAGCTGGTTTTGGTCTTAATCATTCATATTCAGGACACAGCTTCATTATGCAAATTCATTCATATGTGGCGGGGTAGTATAAAGCTGTATATAGTTTTCCAATGAGGGGAAAAGCGCTCCAATGAAAGGAATGTCATAATGCTCTCTATAATAGTGCCCTGTGTATTGCTCTTGATGTTTCAGTGTTGGGAATATTTATTAGGCACCATGTGTCTTTATTATTTATTTGATTTATTGTTTCAGTGGAATAATGGGAACAGGGCTCTGTACCAACTTTGTGAATTGAACAAGATGGAGATTTTTTAGGCTTAGTTTTGGACTATATGTAATGTAGTCTTCCAGTAGGGTGCATTTTGGAGTACACTGTCGTACAAAACCTTGTCAGCCTTTTTATCTTGGTGCCTGTAGCTGCAGACTGAAGCCTTGACAGTGGCCTCAGAAGCACATCATAAATCACCCCTAACATACCAGACCTCTTGTCTGGCCCCAGCCATGCCACTATGTGCCCTCACTTCTTGCGACTCAGACATAGGCACAGCCACAGCGTTTTCTTTTAGTGCTGCTGAATGCGGGTGTTTCTTAGCGTTTGACACTTACACAGAGCCTGTCAGGATTGTACACACACACAGAGTGTCAAACCCTGAGGAAACGTCATACATACTGCAGTGGTCCTCCTCAAAATAGAGGAACAGATTGACATGCATGTGAGTGTGTATGCATTCCCATAAGTGTGTGTGTCAGCCGTTGTGGTGAGTGATGATCTCAGGGGATGAAGCACAAAAGCTTATTGTGATAGTGAGCAGTGTGTGGAAGTTACCCGCTGGAAGGGAAGGAAAGTTGTGGCCGTGTGTGTGTGTGTTGAACAGTTTACACTGGCACGATATGTTAAGTGCTACAGTAAAGTAATCATTCACATCATATATATGAGTAAACTTTGCTAAATTAATATTATGATTTCATTTGTTTGTTGATATATATATATATATATATATATATATATATATATATATATATATATATTCATTCATTCAACACAGACACACACCTACAGAGACGTTTGAGTCGCCAATCCACCTACCAACGTGTGTTTTTGGACTGTAGGAGGAAACCATGCGGACACGGGGAGAACACACCAACTCCTGACTGACAGTCACCCGGAGTGGGAATCGAACCCACAAGCTCCAGGGACCTGTGTGACTGCGACACTACCTGTTGCGCCACCGTGCCGCCCTTATATATAACAAACAAATTAGGTGTGCCAATGCTATTTGTTTAAATATTGTCATTTAATGAAGATATTTGGGAATATCTTCTAGTGCAATACAACCATTGACAAGCAACCTTCGCTAGTTTATATCTAAATACCTCTTATTTGTTTAAATATGTTGTAAATTAATGAAGGTAAAGTCTTCTAAAAAAAAAAAATAAATAACGGAAGATTGATAACATTAACAGAGTGGAGCTGGTTTAAATAATTTGTGAAAATTAGCCTAGAGTTTTGAAGTTGTCTGAAAAATGTGTTAGGTAAAAAGTTCTACATTTTCACTGAAGCTGTCATGCCATAAGATTCCTTCACTACTTTAGTGCCACCCTCTGAAAACTGATTATGACTGTGGGTCCATGCAAGCCTGTATTACACGCAATACTAATGTGGAAATGCTAGGGCTGGACGATATGAGCGCAAATCAATATCACAATGAATTGTACATTTAACCATGATTACGATTAATGAACACTTATTTTTTTACTTGTTTTTGCATTATTGACCCTCAGAGTTCACTGACGAGGCTTGTACTCTACATATACTCCAGTATTAAATATGGGATATTTTTTCTAATGTAAAGAGTTTGTTTATCTCTTGTTTTTTTGAGCACTACGTGTGATTGTTGTTGTTTTTTTCTCAGTGTTACATTTGACTTTTTGTTCAGTGTCGTCTTAATTATATTCAAAACACAGCACATCAACACCACAGATGCTGTGGTTTTTTATGGTACGAGCTGCTTGAGTCACTCGGTCGGCCTCTGCGTTTAGGCTGGTATTTCAGATAGGGGCAGATTCACATGACTACAGCTTGGTACGATGGTTTTAAAGGGACAATACATGAACACAGTGGGGACATAACAGAATAAAAATAATCTATATAATCAATATCGATTAGAATTTCTTAGTGTCAATTTTGATTAATTTTTTTGATTAATTGCCCAGCCCAATACCCAGCACTAGACCTTTTTTTTTTTTTAGCTCTATCATAAATAATGTCTTAGGCACCAGACAGCATATTTTTAGTTTTTAACTCTCTATCAGGGGGTATGGTGATATAACAGCTCCATGGTGCTGGTTTTGACCCTTGCCTTGGTAGATTGTCCTTGAGTTTGTTGTGTTTTCACAATTTCTGTGTTTTTTCCCCATAGTCCTAAAATACATATTGGTAAGCCAATATGTATGGATGCCCTATGGGACTGCATGCCCAGTGAAAGACTGGCTTCCTGTCCAGGGTGTGATGCTGCCAGGGTGTGCCCAGTGATTTGGAATAGACTTTGGCCCCCTGATGATAAAAATGCTGCAGTGGAAAAAATTAAATTAATGAACGACTGAATAGTCTATGATTTAGGCACTTTTCATTAAGCTCTTTTAGATGTCTCGTTCCTATAACCTTAACTGGGAAGATTTATGGCTAGTGTTGTTGAAAAATAACAAAACTAATTTATCATACTGTTTGCTGAAGTTAATCACAATTAATCACATTGTCCCTTCGTAAGACTGAGGCTTTTAATAATGAATATTTAAGTGTAAAATTAATGAATCTATGTAAGATCAACACAATTGAATTATATTTATATTAGTAGAGTATATCGTTGTATCTTCCTGTATTTATGGGAGGGAGATAAATGTGCAGTGTGATATGCATGACAAAATGGCTAGAGGAAACATTTTTTTTAAATTTATAATAATATTATATAAATAATATTATTGAATTTCTGATGATTTTTGAATAGTTATGAGAAAATTAAATCTGCTTTCTGGACTGTAAAGATAAACCTGCTAATACATCACTAAGCTTTGTAAAAAGAGTGAATTATGTGTGGAATTTGCAGTCAAATTTGGTAAAATGATTAATTAGCTTTAAAACTTAATGCACTAAAGTGATATATGAAATATTGCTGGATTCGCACTTAAATGAACATACCGGAATTATGCCGTCTCATATTTATTTGTTATTTTAAAAGTGACTAAAAAAACCTCAGTAATCTACATCTGTTTTTATATTTCTTCCTTTTTCAGGAGTTCCAACTGTCCAGTGTGCCGATTCCCCACCCTATCCCACCCCTACCCCTATCCTTGTTGTAGGGCTGTGGCTGTGGCACTTCAGCCAAATCAAAGGTCACTTGCAGAATGATGCTGGCCGGCCGTCTGCCCTACCTGACCACCCTGCTGACTCTGAGTGGACTGCTGCTGTCTCCACTGCTTGGTGGCTCTTTGGCATTGTGTAAGTCTAGCTGAAACCTTTATTTAGTCTAATAATTCTCATTTACACTCATAACGAATGTTAGTCTAGCAAAGCATGTAATGATTGTACTCATTGTTTATCAGACTGTCTAGAGCCCTTTTTTAAACTCTGACATTTAAGGACACGCATGTCAAATTTTTCAAACTTTTATATTAAATGTGTCTTTCACACTGAGTCTGAAACTGAGGGACTGCGATGCTGTGTGAATTTTTCAATTAGAGCCTGTTCTATTTTCCGGGTTGTATGGAAGCGTTAAATCAGGCTGACCAGTCACCTTGGATATCATGGTTGCAGAACAAACAAATGAGTATCAATATAATGGTAGAGCACAAAAGCTTACAAAACAAACAACACACTGCCATACTAGTGAAAAGAATATATAGTCTTTTTTAAAGAGAGTAGCATCATGCAGAAGCTGAACCTCAAACTTACCGACTAACCCATGGAAATACCTTCGGAACAGCTTGTTATGCAGCTTTTGATCCTGAATGAGTTTCTGGAACTCCCTGTGTTATTGTCTTTTCTGTTGAATGGGGTGAACCCAGTGTGTGTGGCGCTTAGTTGCAGTGCTTAAAAGTAAAATGATACATTCATCATCGCCTCTACTGAAGGAAACCAAAATAGGTGTCAGACTTGGTGTGATTTCATTATGGTAAAAGTCGCATCGTTTTTTTTTTTCTTTTCTTTTCGACTGAAAATATTGGGCTCAGTGTGTATAGCCCTCACACTGGGATTCTGGAATTAAACAGGAACGTGTAATGTGTGAAAAATTCAGCTTCAGAGGATACCATGAAACCATGATGTTCTGAATATCTGGAATATTTTTTTTTGTTTGTAAAATCTAGTAAAAATAAGTCAAAAATTTTAATTGTTTTAAACATTTATTAAATTGATAGATTTTGTAAGTTTAAGTTAATTTGGAATTTGATGCCCTTAACACATTAACATGCATTATAGTGTACATTATACCATAAAACATACTTTCTTGTAGGGTAAGAATAAACAGACACTGAACTCAGAAAACATGTTTAGACTGGTTTAAACACCTGGACACTCAGCATCACATCAGATAAAAAGTTTTGTGGACATGTTTTCTTTCTTCTGCATATTTTATTGTGCTGGATAGTACTGGATTAGTAATCATCTGCTTCTAAAAAGCCATCACTTGATCTCACACAATCTAGTGGATACACCCTTTTGGGGGGAGGAAAGTATTAGAGATGGGGTCTTAGGTGTTTTATTGGTTTAGTTCTTTGTCCTCTATCTCTTCATCTGTGCTCTACGTGTGCATTCTTTCTAATGTTCCCAAGCTCACAGTTAAGATTTGTTCTGCACCATTTCTCCCCTAAGATGAGTTTAGAGACACACCAGGAAAACAAAACAGAGTGAGAGAGGAAGGGAATGAGTGAGGAGGAGGCTTCCCTGCAGTGAATTCAGACGTAAATGTGGCTAATTCAGGTGATATGAGAGAGAGAGAGAAACAGAGAGAGAGATATCTTTATTTGTTTTTTATGTGCTCAGGAGAGGGCCACGCAACATATTTTTAAACATTTTCATGACATTTACTTTGAAATACTGATAATATAGAGCATTGCACCATACAGCTTCATGTTTAACGCTTGTTATGTTGCACTTGCAAAATCAAGCTTTTTGCATGGTATCCCAATCATGTCTAGAAATTCTCAGCATTAGAGAGTTTTAGATTTACCTGATATTTTAAACCAATATATTTTAAGGTTTTATTTTTTCTCTGGAAGTGCAGAGCATGTCAGTGATTATGAATCATTATTACTATTTTACTTCCTGGAATGTTTATCTGCAATGCTAGTCCAGTTAGGAGTTCCTTTCTCCCTCCCACTCTCTTTCTCTTGTGCTCACTTGCTCTCTCTTTTTCTTTAGACAAAGTGGTTAGATGTCACCTCATTGCCTCTAAAAGCATGATGTCATCATCCTGCCTTCTCTGTCCCTTTCTCCTCTCCCTCTGTCCTCTCTCTCTCTCTCTCTCTCTCTCATTCATATATATATCTTTCTTTTCTCTCTACTCTCATAAATCAACACATGAAGGAGGCATTTTTAATCAAGTGGAAAAAAATGGTTGTGAATAAATCTTGTTTGCTGTAATGAAGCCCATGGCCTGTGTGGTGTGTCTGTGGTGTGTTGTTGTGTTTAGAGTTGGTACTTATAGTAGATTACTTGCAACAAACATCCACACCTTACAAAGTAAAAGTGATCAGCAAAATGAATGGGAAGTCTATTTGTGCTACCATGTTTTCTATCACTGTATACAAGAAGCTACTTGATGGTTTAAATTTTTTGATGCACTGCAGTGATAGATTTCTGAGTGAGCATTCAGAGCACATTTCATGGATTGTTGATGAAAATTTTTAATAAATAAATAGTCCAACAGTCAGATCAGTGTCTGTATAAACCTCTTTACACTAAAACATTTCGCTTCGAAATGCTTTAAGTCTTTATTCTTTCAGCTATAGCCTTAATGCTTTTTGCATTCCTATAATCTTGATATCTGCCTAGACTAAGCCTAGATCTATGCTCATAATTCTTTTTTTAATGACCCTCTCACAGTCCCACAGTGCTGTTTGTATTCAGCACATCTCTCCTGAAGCTCCTCAGTGGAAGTAGTTATCCAGCTACCAGGTCACTATCACCTCTATCTCACACTGAAGACCACAGCAGTGGCTTCTAAAAACTGACACCTCAGCTAGGGTGTGGTCCAGAAAGTCTGGATATGTAGCATTCGGCTCCTGTATTTCTTTGTTGTCTGCCCCCTTAAACCTCAAGCACACGCCCTGTCCATCACCCAGAATATCCACACAAGTGCTCTGCTGTGGTCATGGCAGCTCAAAATAAAATTTTTTTGCTTTGCACTTTTCCCTTGCCTCTACACTCACAATGTTTTTGCTCAATAAAGGAAGCCTCTGTTTTTCTCCACTTTCTGTGTTTTTATAGTGCTCAGTGGTTAAAGCACAATGAGATTCTTTTAAAGTGGCCAAATTAAGGTACAGAGCATGGTTTCAAAGAATGCAGCGTTGTAATGGTCCATTTCCTAACTACTTGTTATTTCGTGATATTTTGGAACAGCTGAATGAAATGGAATGTTGTAATTATTTTTCCTTTTTTTATTGGAAAGTTCTACAATATCCTTAAGTTGGCTTGGAAGAGCACAATATTATTATTTTTTTATTTTGTTTAGAACCTGCTTAACAGCTATAAAGTTAGAGTTGTAGATCCTAAATTCTTTGCTACTTCAAAAATACTGCCACCCTAATAAGACTGCCATTATATTTAGACTGCCACATCAAAAAAGCGAACACATGAAATAGATTGCCAGAATGCTACCTCAAATAAATTACCACATTAAAAACCTGACACCTTAAAACACTGCCACATTTAAAAGACTGCTATTTTATTTAGACTGCCAAGATTGCTCAAGTGCTAATCTAAAGCAAAAAAACAAAGTTGTAAGAATTTGAAATTTATTATTGGGATGTATTTGTATTAGAAGCACCAAGCTAAAAAAGGCTTTTTAGCTAGTGTGTTTTTATAAAAATGTATTGTGTTAATAATTACATGATAATTTCTTTCTAACAATAAAAAATAAGTATAAATGTATTGTGTTAAAGTGTATATTTATTTATACTGTTAGAAAATATTAATTATGAAAAAATACAACATGTATTTTGTTAATGAAAGCACTGTTATATGAACCAAAATGCTCATATAATTTAAATAATTACAGGACCCTGCAGGAAATGTAGCGTGAATATTAATTTGTTAAGTTGCATATTGCACATAATGGTTAGCAAATAATCAAAGGCTTCAGCTGTAGCACATCTTTTTGGTACCAGTAGTATCCTGCAGTTTATTGTTGTAAGTCTAGAGTGCAGAGAGTGCAAGGACGAAGAAACATAGAAGGTCCATACACTCGCAGAAGTAAATGTAAACAGGAAAACACCATCAAAACATAAACATAAAGAGGGAACATGAAAGAAATAAAGAAATGATCAATGAAATAATGAATGCATATACAGGTGCATTTCAGTAAATTAGAATATCATCAAAAAGTTAATTTATTTCAGTAATTAAATTCAAAAAGTGAAATTCATCTTATATTGATTAATTACAAACAGAGTATTTATTTTAATGTTGATGATTATGGCTTACCACCAATGAAAAAAGTAATTATCTCAGAACATTTGAATATTATATGTGACCAATTTAAAAAATTATTTTAATACAAAAATGTTAATTCATTAATTCATTGTTTATAACCGCTTATCCAGTTCAGGGTTGCGGTGGGTCTAGAGCCTACCCAGAATCACTGGGTGCATTGTGGGAACACACCCTGGAGGGAGCTTCAGGGCAACACACACTCACAAATTCACTCACACATAAATCTGAACAATTTTGAGAAGCCAGTTCACCTACCAACATGTGTTTTTGGACTCTACTTTGGACTTGATATTACACAGTGGACCAATACCAGCAGATGACATGGCTCCCCAAACCAGTCTTCCTTCAGTCTCTGGACACTGAACAGCAGTACAGTCCTTTTTCTCCTTGCCCAGGTAAGACACTTCTTGCATTGTCTCTGGGTCATAAGTGGCTTGACACAAGGAATGTGACAGTTGTAGCCCATGTCCTGGATACGTCTGTGTGTGGTGGCTCTTGAAGCACTGACTCCAGCAGCAGTCCACTCCTTGCAAGTCTCTCCCAATCTGTGAATGGCCTTTTCTCGTCATTCCTTTCAAGGCTGCAGTTTTCCCTGTTGGTTGTGCACCTTTTTCTACCTCAATTTTCCACTCAACTTTACATTAATATGCTTGGATACAGCAGGAGGGTGTCAGTGATTGCCTTCTGGATATCTGTCAAGTCAGAAATCTTCCCCATGTTTGTGTAGAATACTGAACACACTAAGGGACCATTTTATAGGCTTAGGAAACCTTTGAAAGTGTTTTGTGTTTATTCTTCTGATTTTCTGAGATAATGACTTTTGGGTTTTCATTACATTCATTACAACATTAAAAGAAATAATGTGACCTCAAGGAACACAAAACTCTTGGAATGTAATTAGAAGGAGATATCACAGGGGTGTGAGAACGTAGACAAAAGAGCATGCCATAGCCAAGCACATGGGGACCAAAAACAAACATAAGAAGCATGTAGAATAGTAGACAAAAGCAAGAAAGAAATGGCAGGAAAGGAATCAGAACAAGAGAAAACAAGGCAAGGAAAGGTATGCAAACCCCAGTTGACTTTCATTCTACACTACAGGTTGATTAGAGAACATATTTACAACTTTCTGAATTATTGTCTCCCTTTTAGGAATTTGCTTATAAAGAATCTGTCCCCACAGCGGCCAGTGAGCAAGTATGTACATAATGGTTATAGTAAAATTGATCAGCGTGTAAATATTTTTGTTTGTTGTTTTAAGAAGCTACCTTTATTGCTGAATTCACTGAAATAGTTTCTAGTCTTTTTGGAATGAAAGTTTCTCAGTCTAATCAGGTGAATTCTTACAAATAATGTCTCTGAACTTTGAACATTTAAGCAGTCAAAATATATTTCTAGCTACATGCAATCAAACACTGCCCTTTTCACTGCCATCAAGACTGAGAGCCTCCTCACAAACAACCAAACTTTGCAAGATTTTTTATGCATTTGATGGCAGTAAGTTAATTTCTTGTCTGCTATTGTACTATGGTTTGTCTGTAATTTATGTTGTTTAGTAGCTGCAGAAGATTATTATCTTAGGTGCATTACTTGCATTTTGAATACCTGAGTGATGTTTAGGAGAAAAAAAAAATACTTATTGTCTTTGGAACATATTGTTTAACACAGTAAACAGGGTTTTCATGATCACCATTATTTTTTCCCACAGGCAAACCCATATCTACACCGAGTTTGTTCTATGTACATGACACAGCCAAGATGGTTATGTATATTCACGTCTGCTTATACTTGCTTATACAGTAAATATACTTTATTGAAAAATTTAAAGCATTACATAATATCAAACTAGATCTTTAATTCATTAAGGCATTGATATTTCAAAGGTGTAGAACAATATACAACATTTTTATTTGATTTATAATCATTTTACATCTGATCTTTTATACTGTATTAATAACAGTACATATTATAAATAAATAAACAGCTTTTATTTCTTTAGGAGCATATCATCTAAAATACCTAACATTACAGTTTTACAGTTAAAGGTGACATTTACGATTCTAATAAAAAAATGATAGTAAACACAGACCAAAACGCTACAAAACTAAATCACTCAACTAACAAATAAGTTGCTTTGGCAATTCGGACAGTAAACAAGACCTTACAGTTAGACCTCACACATACAAACAACAGACATATTTGTTCCTCCTGAAACCTATGATTCCATCATAAAAGAAACCTAAATACATGAGAACAGCTATTCCCTACAATTGTAGACATTGCCTTTAGTATCTACATTTCTCCCAACAAGAAGTGATGTGTGGAGTTCATGATCAAATCTTTACATGTCTGATTTTCTAACAGTGATGTTGACTATGAAAATGAAAATATGAGACATGCTCAATATTAAGACGCAATATCCTCTAGTGTGGGGTGGACTCCAACAGTGAGGTGTGAAATGCAACATTAACTTCATGCATGTAAAACCAGTGAGAGCAGAACTAGGTTTATGGTTTCATTGCCATCCGCTTTTTGTATACACCTTTTTGATTGTTTGTGAGAAGCTCCTGCCTGGTCTTGTGGGTGTAGCAGTTGGTGTGGTGTTTCATTTAGTGCAGATTGTGTAGTGTGGGGACTACACAATTAACAACAATCAGCTCCCAGAAAGATCAGTGTAAAATGTTGTTATGTTTGGGGTGTCTATAGTGTGGGGTAGACATTAAATATATCCTTTATTATATGTCCTAATATGTCCTTTATTTATATCAGTAAGTGCAACAGTGCTTAGTAATGTCAGGAGAGTAGGTGATGTGGCAGCAATTCCTGCTTTTTCACCTCAGTATTAAAGATTTAAAAAAAACAGCACAGAGTAACTGTTTTGACATTCAGATAGGAGAGCTGTTCATGCTTAGGGCCTGTTTCGCCTGGTGCTCTCAGGTATTTGAGAATGGAATAGTTTGACGGGCCTATCAGACCATGGCCTGAGAGCGTGTGTGTTTTTTCTGGATTCAGCAGTCAGCCAGGTGTTCTTTGATATTTAAATGTGGAGAATGGTTGCAGGAGCACTATCCAATATAAAAGGACTTCAAAGACTTCCACTGCACTTGGTTCACAGAGACAAAAGATAATGCTGCTCACCATTGGCTCCTGTGCTGTTTTGGTTGGAGCAAAATTTGTAGTGGGATTTGAGATGTAGTTATGTGCTCATTGTTTTCTGCTTAGCTTTATTCATTATTCCACATCAGAATACTAAGTGTTCTTTGGAATTTTATTTTTCCATTTCTGCTAGCGTTGGAAGCATATCTTTAGAATGGTTCTTTAATATAATTAGCTATCATTGCTTGATTTAAATTCCTCAAACTAATCACCACAGTATATTTTGTGTTTCTCTTTTATGTATTAGAATGTACCTTTTCTCTTTTTCCCCTTAGTCGATTGGATTTTTTTTTTATCTCTCCCAGACTTCAGCTTAATTAATTCATCTCATGCTAACACTTCTCCGCATTTACTGCTACAATTATCAGAAACATGATTGTTATTTTGCATTAATATCAGTTAATGAGACTCAGATGAAAGCAAGACAGTGAAAAAAAGAGTTTATCAGTCTTGAATTCCATTTTGAGCCTGCTTAGTGATCCTTTTGTTTAAACATCAAAACTAGCTTCCATAGCCCTCACCCAAGTCTGCTGGTTGCCATTATGCAAACCCCATCCCCATCATGCTGTGTCTGATCCATTCGTACCAACACAATGAACACCAACACCTCATATATATATATATATATATATATATATATATATATATATATATATATATATCCAATTCAGGGTTGCGGTGGGTCCAGAACCTACCTGGAAGGCGGGAAAACACCCTGGAGTCCTTCACAGAGCAACACACACACTCACACATTCACTCACACAATGTGTGCCAATAATTGTGGAACAGGTCATTTTATGGGAAATAATTATTTCTTAGTCAGGATTTTTTCTTTATTTTTTTTTCCACTTGAGTTGAAGGATGCTTTTTTCAAAATTTTTTCAGAGTGAGATTATGCTTCTGCAATAGAAAATGAATTTATTTAATGAATATTCTCGAAAGCCCCCCTCCAGGGTGTATTCCCACCTTGCGCTCAATGATTCCAGGTAGGCTCTGGACCTGTCACGACCCTGAACTGGATAAGTGCTTACAGATAATGAATGAATGAATGAATATTCTCTGAATAATTCTGAGAAAAATCTCGGAATATTTGAGTAGAAAAGGGTCTGTATAATTAAGAGAATATAATCAGAATATTTAGAGAAACACTGTTTGGGTTATTATTTTCCATAATATGTAACAGACAGACTTTCTGTGTGCCAGAGTGAGTTGTGAAAGAAGTCAAAGAAAGTCAGTGAAGTGAACAGAATTATTTATTAAACGCATCCACACGACATGACCCCATCAGTGCAGCCCATGACTGTGATGCATAAGGATTTAGTTTATTGTATGTGTCCGAGCCGTAACGCGATGGAGCTTCGTGGGCACGCCAGATTTCCACTCACTCTGGATCTATCATTTTCGCGATCATTAATTGTATCATGTGAAACTACATGCCATGGGTTCGTGCACAGATGCAGGGTTTAAATACTAATCACACCATGGTCCTAATGTGGAAGAGAACTGAGTGTTTATTCCTGAAATCTATACCATAGTATGACTTAAGCAACACAATGCATTCCACAGTTACACTGTGTGTCAGCTCCATTATACGCAGCGAATTATTCAGAGATTTTTCTCCGAATTATTCAGAGATTTTTTTATTCAGAATTACTCAGAGACTTTAATCTCGGAATTAATCCGGTTTTTTTTTCAATGCCGTGGCCCTAGGACTCTGTTGTAGTTCAAAGCAGCGAATAGCAAACTGAAAAATCAGCTTCTTTAACAAGTATCTCCATTGGCTGGTAGACCTGTCCATTAAAATCACGTATCCCCCCCCCTCCCCATTCTCCTGGTTCTGTCTGGGTGTCCGTGCTAAAGTTAACGAAACTCATATGTACACTCATTTGAATTATTAGACCAGAGTGGCCATAACTAATCACAATAACAATTAAATATGCTGATTTCAATGAAGTTTATTTATGATGGTCTCTGCTTATGCTGAAACATGCATTCATAATGGAAGTGTTTACAGTGGTTACATGGAGGTGGACTTGGCTCATTGGAATTCACTAAAAGAGATCAGCATTGCTGTCTACAAAACTTGCAAGTCCATTTTGGAATTTTATATTTCTGAGCGTTAATGTGTATAAATTAAATACCCATTTAATTTATACCAATTTACGCGTTATCTGTGGATTATTTTTTCTACTGTTACCATCAGATATAATACAGCCTTTTTCTGTTCCTGAAAATGTAGCTGAAATGTGTTTAATAGGACAGCGCCTATATACATTCCTTGACTTCTAGCCATCTGCCTAAATCAAGTCGGGTGATCTGATCACAGGTGCATCTCGTTTCCCTTGAGCACAAAGCCCTGGCTCTCCAGTCTCATGTTGATCATACTGCGAATTTTTAGATTAGGTTATGTTTGTCGTTTGCATTCACCTGTGTGTTCATGCCTCATTGATTATTAGATAAGTGTATACATTTTAAAAACAAGCTTAGGACCCTCCTCACACTCTGCACCATGGTTTACCCCGGTGCATAGGGCCATTATCGATACATTGAAAACTTGACCAATAAAAAACTGGTTTCATGGTCCATCTTTAATCCTACTCTTGTCAAATGCAAAGATTGCTTTGAATGATTCATGCTTAATTTTTTAGCCATCATTTTTTAATTAATTTAAATATCTAAAAGCCTCTCTAGTACTGTAAATAAAAATATTTAGAGCAATATTTTCTTTTCTTTTTTTATTTAAGACAAACTAGATTCCATCTCTCACTAATTCACAATGTATCTCATGATGATTTTCCTGCATTACCTTTACAACTACAGAGAGAGCTGATTATAAAGTCTACCTCTATAGTTTGCCAGTTAAATCATGCTTGAATCTTTCTCCTCTAAAAGTTGTTCATCTGTCATCTTTGTCTCTATCTTACATTTTGTTAATAGTTGCCTTATCACTAGTACTGTTCCACCCAAGCGCAAGGTTTGATTTATTTTTCCTTGGCAATTGTAGACTCATTTCCAATCTGCTATTTTTGTGGCCATGTTGCTAGAAAGAGTTGTTGCCTCACAACTTCATTATCATCTTATCTTTTTGAACACAATAAAGTTCATGAAAATAATGTTTTAATAACATTTTTATTAATTGTATTTAACTACTGAAAGTAAAACATTTATTTAATTGCACTTGTATTTTTACTTAGATATAACAAAATAAATTAATTATTAAATGGAGAAACTGTGTGGGTCAAATTTTTTGCAATAATATAAATATGAATAATTAAACAATTATTATATATATATATATATATATATATATATATATATATATATATATATATATATATATATATATATATATATATATGTCATATACATATATATATATATATATGACATCCCTAATATAATAATATATAAACAAAATTTCTAAAAGTTAAACTTCATTTTTAAAAAGTGTCTCTAAACCGTTTGGCCTGTTGTAAGTGGTTACTATGCATCTGTTTAGTCCCACCAGGTATAGCTGAAAGCAGCTGAAAGAACATGTCTGGTAGTTACTTAGCTTTTTTCAAAAGTGGCAGCAGTTAAAATGAGATGGTGGGGGAGGATGGGAAGTTTTTATAATGCCTGGCCCTGCTCCCTCCCGTTAAAGCTTCTCTTCTCCCCATTCCTTTTGGACCTCCGTGATTCCCTCATGCATTCTTGACTGTGGAATATGGATTTCAGAGTGAGAAAGGAGCAGAAGCGGCATCATTACAGAGCAGAGACAGGCTCTGCTGCACAGTAGGGCTCCATGAAGAGTGAAGCAGTGAGCATGCTCAGACTGCATGGGCATGCTTTGGCCTTCTCTGATGTTTTCTTTGATGATCCACTGGGTTTACATTAAGCGATGTATGCTGCTTTCAGAATTACTTCATGTAACATCAGGGCAATATGGAAGTTAGAGTCCAAAAATTTATTTAGATGTCAAAAATACTACACACTTCAAAATAAAGGTGCTTTAGGGCTATGCAATGAATGAAGCCATTTTGTTACACTTTTAGAACAAAATGTTTATAGTGAGATATAAGTGTTAAGAACGTCATTGATGTTGAAAGAGCTACTGTTCCTGAGATATTGCTCGCATGGCTTCATGCCCAATTCCTATCTTTCAGTGATGCACAAAAATATTCCTGGCAAATAGAAATGGTCTAGAAAGACCTTGTAAGAATATAATGGTAATGGTAATAAATATGTGATATGTTTCACCTACATATTTATAGAATTGATGAAAAAGCTATTTGAGTGTTTCTAGGTCCCCCTTGTGGAGAATCTTATACATGATAAATGTGAATGAGTGAGTGATATACAACTCAGGTCAATGAGATGCTTACCATAGAGATCCAGGCTGATTGTTTTTATATATATATATATATATATATTTTTTTTTTTTTTCCTGCTAAGTGTAGTCTTCACAGCAGTTGATTAAAGAGAGAGAAAATGAAAGTGTGTAAGTGTGTGTGTGTGTGTGTGTGAGAGAGAGAGAGAGAGAGAGAGAGAGAAGGAGGGGTAGGGGTGAGTGGGGATTTGTTTCCATAGAGATGCCCAGGTCAAAGTGAACATTGTGAGTTATATTTATATTTGGCTACACTGGAACTAGAGGTGCTGGTGGAAAAGAGAGAGGTGCCGGTGGAAAAGAGAGAGAGAAATGAGAGGAGAAGTAGAATGAGAGACAATGTATATAGAAACCTAAAAAACATGAAGAGAGGAAAAAAGAGACAAAGATGTTGGTAAAGAGGAAAATTGGGAGAATGTGAATGTGGAGTGAGTGTGAGAGGGAGACAGTGAAACTAAAAAGCTTTTCATCTGACTTAAATCTCTTAAGATTCCTTTTTTTCTCTTTTTTATCAATATGTTTCAATATTGTAATTAAACATGACTTGGCAATACTGCCTGGGTTGAACTAAATATTAATAAATCTAAATTGACAGAAAAAAAGAAGAAAAAGAGAAAAAATTACATATGAAAGTATAGAGAGAAAAGACAAGGGAGAGAGTGAGCTGGGCAATATTTACAGTCAAAGCCTGATTAATCAATTTAGAATTTTTTTTGCAAGATTGAATTTGGCCTTTCACATTCATAAAAGTAAGAAGAAGAAGAAGAAACACCTTTATTGATTTCCTTAGGGAAATTGCTTCTCTGCATTTGACCCTTCCGTGGCAGTGAACACACTAACACACACTAGTGAACAATTCTTCACATACACTGGGGCAGTGAACACACACACAAATGGAGCAAGGGGCAGTTTGGAGGTTAGGTGCCTTGCTCAAGGGCACTTTAGCCATGAATGAATTTTTCCTTGCCGGTCCCAGGAATTAAACCAGAGACACTCTGGCCTCTATGATTAATTTTATTTAATTCATTATATTAAATTAAATACAAATTTAGCTTAATATATTACTATTTACAAATCAGAGATGTTTATGTTTGATGGTGATTTCATGTTTCTAGTTTATTGTTAGTAGTTTTTCTGTGGACTATATATTGTTTGTATCAGTATCACCATTATCTTTTATTGACATTTAGCCAAAATGTAAAAAAAAAAAAATTATATATATATATATATATATATATTTTGGCCATGTCATTCAGCCCTAAATGTAAGTGAGTGTATCCAAAACGGCACACATAAGCACATTGATACATTGATGAACATCATCTACATCTTCAACAACATCACTTAGCACATGTTTACAGGCAGAAAGACCCATGAAATCGAATCTCACTATTAGTATTCATCATTCATGTTGCAGGCCTATGCATCAGGCATTTATCCAATCTAGACACTACATATGAAAAGCTATGTTCATATTACCAAACTAAAGTTGACTCCAATTTTTTGTCTTAATGTGACACAGACCTGATATTTTTTCTGGGCTATGTGGACATGTTTAATCCGATCTTTCCCAGTCAGATTTTAGTGACTTACATATGTGATCCTAGATCAGATATGCATCTGATTCGTGGGTATGCAACATGAATGTGAAATATCAGATCGGATTGTCTTTGAACATTTACAATTTAATGGTTCAAAAGTAGAGGACTGTATTTTAAAAAAATGTTGAATGACAAGTGCCATCCTTTTGCTTCTTCTCATGGTGGAAAAAAACAGGAAATGGTGTTGATAGGCTGCCATTTTGTGTTTCCACTTTTCTAATTCCCTTCATAATGGTGGCCTTTTTCAGCCCCGAAAGGTTTCTATCGATTATAGTGTTAGTCATCTAACTGCACATCACCCCTAGCCTCCTATTAGTGCTGCCAGTTAGAAGCAGATGAAATGGAGGTGGCACAACCATAGCACAATCTTCATCCTTCAAAGGACCAGATGGACCACCCAAAAAAGGGTTGATGCATTTGCAAATAAAACATGCACCTTCACATACCCTTCCCCCTTTTCTTATATTATAGCCTTTTCTATCTCATTCTTTCATTCTTGCTGTCTGATTCTATTGTTCATTGTTCCTACTTTTCTATTTCTATCAATAACGGGTATTTTTCAGGGAGCATTTTGAAAAAATATATAATTAGATAGCTGATGCATTAAAGGCAATGTTATTGTCAAAGTCTCTCACTCACTCACACACTCAATCTCTCTTTCCCTCCCTCCATTCCTCCCTCTTCTTTCCACTCATTCATCTCCTTAGCTGACAGTCTCTTAAGCCCTGTATCTATCTTAAGAATTCTGTAAATGTCAGAGAGGTAGATAGATGGGCGAATGGATGGGTAAAGTAAGGTTAGCTTTAGAGACTTTGTCCTACAGATGTAATTTGGAGAGAGACTTCTTATAAGCCTGAATGTTCCTGCAGTAGTCCCTGTCACCTTTGGATGCTTATCTTTATTTTAATTCTATTGACCAATCAGGAGCAATATAATTTTTGCATCTTCCAGAACATATTTGAAGCTTTGTCACTTGCCACACTGTTTCACATTAAATGTTATAGAATATTTAACCAGGAAAAATGGCAATAGATAGATATAAGATAAGAATATATATATAGGTGGGTGCAGTAAAGTATACTTCAGCTATAGGTTTAGCAAAACAGCTAAGAATAAATGAAACATGTATAAACCTTACAGTCTTTTAAAGCAGACTGTGTATTTCCATTTGGTATTGTTCTATAGCATATTGCCTTTATCATACAGCTGAATGGGGGGGTCCTAAACTCAGACACAACACTAAGTTTAATTATTCTCAATTTTGTTTTTTACAATTTTTAATTTTTTGTAGTTCTTTCACTTGTATCTTCTACTTGGAATGGAACATGGAATGAATTGAAAGTTTAGAATTTGTGAGACAAAGTAATACATGTTACATGCTTTTGTTATCATGGTGGATGGTCTCTCCTAAGGTTTATCTTTTCTTAATAGCCTATATACACATTGTTTTGGATTACATAGGTTAAATCAAGTATTCTGCTGCATCAGGTGCTTTATAAATACAGTCACTGACAGTACTTCTGCTCAGATTCCGGCAGCCAGCAGAAAGGTTAATGGCACAGACGTGGCTCTGCCACTTCTCCTCATCTACTGAAGGAGCCTGGCCTGTCTGGAGTTTCTCTTTTACACTGACACCCACACTCATACACTTTTATCAGATACACATGTCAGAAAATCCATAGCTGACTC
Source organism: Hoplias malabaricus (assembly GCF_029633855.1). NCBI lineage: Eukaryota > Metazoa > Chordata > Actinopteri > Characiformes > Erythrinidae > Hoplias > Hoplias malabaricus. The sequence goes on along the minus strand of NC_089815.1, from coordinate 12,905,799 downwards.
CGCTTCAAGCTCTTTTGCTCTTCCATAGTAGCCACGTTGCCTCTGCTAGCTCGATAGTTCAGTAGCTAGGTGCTAACGGCAATACTGGTCATTGCCTCTACTGGGGCTAAAACATGGCCTCAGGCAAGGCCCACACTCACACACTGGCTAAGCCGGAGAGCTTAACCTATAGAATATAAATCAGCTTGTTTCTTTCTTTTCCAGTGTTGTGTTTTTCAGTTTTACTCTCTCACTGTTTGCTCCTGGGGCTGCCCTTAGTTTTATTCATTTAAACAGCACTGTACTAAAATGAATGGTAAAGGGGAGGGAGTGTTTGGTTCCCTACCCACCTCCAAAAATTACATAGTACAGTTGTATAGTTTCTGCAGTGCCAAATATGAGTCCAAATTAGCAATCACAGAGGCACTGTTCTATGTACTACAAGTCAGTGAAGCATCACATTTTGATTTTTAAAATTTTAAATTTCCAGTTAATTGTGGATTCTTACCACAGCACATTGGTGCAACAGGTAGAATCGCTCACACAAGGTTCCAGGGTTCTGGGTTTGAGCTCTGAATTAATTGGTTGACTTTCTGTAAGGAGATTGGTGTGTTCCCCCAATGTTCACGTGGGTTTACTCCGGGTGCTGTGGATTTCTCCCACACTGCAAAAACACATGTTGGTAGGTGTATTAGCTTCTCAAAAGTGTGCATAGTTATGAGAGTGGGCAGGGAAGGTCATGATTGAAGTACGTTTCAGCAAGGCAAATAACCCCCAACTGCTCCCCAGGTGCGGTAGCTAGGGCTGCCCATTGGTCCTGGCATGTGTGCTCACTGCCCCCTAGTGTTCACTAATTTGGGTGTAAATGGTCATTTCAGTGCACAAATTGGATTAAAAGCGGAGGACAAATTCCTCTGAGTGCAAGCACAGTGGCCAATAAACTAATTCCAATTCTGATTCTATTCCTTAATACCCATTAGGGGAAATAGTGCTGAGCAACCCCAGAGCAATACGACATCAAAGAGTGACGTGGTCATGTTTGATCCATTCTGTTATAAGAATTATGACTCATAACAGTTGAAGTGAGTGCACAAGCATATGTGTTTATGTCCATGTGCTTGGGGAGTGTGCGTTGGAAGTTGGACTCGCAAAAGAACTGTGAATTATCCTCGGGCTTCTACATCCTTCTCTCTCTCTCTCTCTCTCTCTCTCTCTCTCTCTTATTCTCTCTCCTATACTCTCCTTGTCCCTAATAAATGCAGGAACTTGCCTTCATGTGTGTTTATCTCTACCCACGGAGCCGGCTCAGCCCACGGACTCTTAATAATTAATCTGATGTGCTTGCTTGGTCGTTTGATCATCTCTTCATATCTGTGCACTTTCTGGATTTTAACAAGTTCCCAGAGAGAGCTCTTTCTCATGTCTTGTTGTGTTTAGATAGACCTTCTGCCCAGCAGAATTCAAAAGAAAAAGTATTCAAAGGAGAAGGAGAGATTGGAGCTCTAATGATTGAATATGCATGCAGGTGATGTTGGATGGGCTGACTGAAAAAGTGTGAATGTTTAAAAAAAAAGTTTGTTTTCTGCTGGAAATCCTGGAAGTCCCATGACTTAGTGGCTGGCTGTGGACAGGTCAAATATAAGAACTTAGTCTTCTTTATTATAGTACAGTACTAGACAGGCACAGATTAAATATCCATTCATTCCTTCATTCTATGTAACCGCCTAATCCTGTTCAGGATTGCCTGGAAACACAGGGTCTCAATTTGGACAGGGCCCCTGTCACACACTCACATATTCGTTCACAGTCACACCTGTGAACACTTTTGAATACCCAGTCCATTTACCAAGTGTTTTAGACTATGGGAAGAAACAAGACAACTAGGAGGAAACCCATGCAGCCACATTTAGAACACACCAAACTCCTCCCAGTGTAAAATTAAGCTTGTACAAATACGTTGTGTTCTTTTGAAGAGGTTCAAAAGCTCCTTGGATTGATGGCATACCAAGACTCCAGCGAGAGCCGGGCGGTTCAGTAAGGAACGACAAAACTGTACTTATCTGTCTGAACTGCTTGCATGGAGCTGTGTTTATTTCCACAAAACAAAAACAAAATGACTAAACAGAGCTTAATGTTACGGTCACAGTTTTTGTGGTTTTCAAAGCCCGCAGTTTCTGTTAGGTACAATGTTTTGTGAAATCACTGGCTACAATACTAGCTGGTATAGTGGAAAAGCTACCAAGGGCGAGGGACTGTAAAGCATTTAAATCCTGTAAACCTGTGCTGAGCTGAGTTGAGCCGGTACCATACATTGAAAACGTGTCATATAATGACTCCTATTCTGATTGGGTCTTGTGCATTGTGCTTTATTCTATAAGCAGTCTAGGCTGTAGTGTTGCACGGTATACAGATACTAGAAAAGTATCCCATCACTTTGTCATTAAAAACGGTACAATACCCCATATAATGAGTACCAGTACTTTAAGAATAATATGATAAGAGCGGTATTTCCAACGAGTGCCACAGGCAGGCAGTGTGCGCCCGCAGCGATTTGCCTCCTCTACCTCCCTTAATGATTTTGCCGCTAGTTTTAGCGACGTTTCAGACTTCTAGTAAGTTATTTAAAAAACAAAATATCCGACTAACACCAGCAAATTTCTGTTCAAACCATTAGCTAATTTATATAGAAAAGAATCGCCGGTAGCCCAACTCTTTAGAACACCAGCACTGACCGTGAGCAGGAGAGATGGCTCTCTCTCTGCAGCTTCTCTGCTCCCGGAGTCAGAGCTCCAGGAGACAGAGATCCCTCAAATGTGTAAAAAGTTCTGCCAAAGACACACTTGCTTCCTTTTATGTTGAATTTATTCCTTTTTCTGAACTCTTGGACTAAGATCACATGATTGATTGAACTACTCAGCTTTATACAAACAGTAAACAAGTCTTATGAATGTATGACACGGGCCGGAGGTGCGACTGGACCCAGAAATGGCGAAATGTCATGTGTGGCGTCACACTTAACAAGAAGATACCAGCGATTTTGCCGACCACCCTCAGCTTGTAGAGAAAGTACATTACTTTTCCTGACGTTTTAGGTTTTTGCAATGGTATTATTTCAGTATCGGTATGAAAATATTTAGGCACGTATTGTATCGAAAGTCATAATTTTGGTATCGTGACAACACTACTAGGCTACAGGACTCTTTATAAATAAACTGCTATAGGCTGAATTAATTATAAATCTTTTTGTTTCTGAGGCTTTTTGTGCCAAATTATCAAATCATAATTGTTAACTTAAACTTTGGGTACACTACACGACTTGTAAAGTCAAGGCAGATTATAAATAGACTGGTCATCTACACTACACCCATGGGATGATTTTTACAAAAACTAGAAAAATGTCAGGCACTCACACTATACCACTAGGGCTAATACAGTACAGCACCCCAAACTTGAACTAAATATGTGTTTTCTATTAGACATGGATAAACGTGGATTTACAAATCGCTGTGGTTATTGTTTGCACTGCTATTTGTTATTGATATTTGCAATGTGTAGATTCACAAAGAAAAAGCCAACTAGCACTCAGGTAGATTGGAAATCGGGGTTAAAATAAGGCTACAAGTCCTGTAGTGTAACCCCAGCTTTAGTGTTTATATTTGGATTGGGGAGTGGAAAGTGCTTTTTTACACATTTACTATGTTCATTTCAAGGTTCATTTAAATGTTCTGGAGCCTTTGTATGCAAAACTGACAATAGATCAGCACTTGAGTTTCTGTAAACCTTGCTAAAGATGGCTCCTGCAGGAGAGGGACAAATGTGAGTTTCTTTTGGATGCATTCAGTGACAGGGGCATTACAATCAAGACAGAAGGCACAAGTCTTTATTATTCATTCGTCCTCAATTATTCATGGCATCAGCATTTCTGTGTGCAGGTTGTCTGTTGTGTATTTACTAAACGCCATGTTGATACATGGGAGCTTCTTCCTTCTACAAGTCTTTTCTGTTCTCCAACATGCAAATGGTCCAAGCTCTCTCTTCTTCCTCCTCCTCCTCCTCCTCCCACTCTCATTACCCAGATGAGAAACTCACAAACCCACTTCAATACCAGACTGCTTTTCCTCTCATAGTCAGTTGCATTGCCAGTAACTGTTTTGACATGGGTTCAGGAGATGAGGGAGGGTAACTACATTCATTAATTTATTTATTACAGCTGTGCTATTTCATTTATCACTGAAACAACAACCTTGTGATATATATGTACATCTGTTAGCAGAATGGAGCAGAACATTGTTTAATTTTTGTCTTTTTCCCCCTCTTCCCCCTCTTCTTTTCCTTGTAGCTCCTCCCAGGTTCACAAAGGTTCCGGTAAACTTGACTGGTGTCTCTGGCGGCGTGGTCTCTTTTGTGTGCCAGGCGACAGGGGACCCCAAGCCAAGGGTCACATGGAACAAAAAAGGCAAACGTGTCAACTCCCAGCGCATCGAGGTAAAGCACGGATCAACGACTGAAAACTTCTGAAGGACAAGTGACGTATAGCAAATGTCACCTTTCAAAGAAAAACGTAGCTCCATTTTTGTCAATTTTTGTCATGACATCTTTTGGACACAGCAGTTGTTCTTCACATTATGGTATAACTTCATGATGAATGGACCAATATAAATGCACCAAAATTACTTGACTTTTTAGTTTAGGTTTATTTTGTTCACCTATAATATTTTCTTATATATATATATATATATATATATATATCCTATAGCATACTTTTCTTTGGACAGTGACAAAATGTCTTCACATTCACAGATGGATTATAGTAGTACCACGTCTGTAAACGCATAATGTGTTCCATTATCTGCTTATACTTATGTAATTATAAGTAAACAGCATTTTAACTATTAGTCTAATTTCTTGTAATAGAGTAAATACTGAAGTTGATACATGTGAGCATTCACAGAAGCTGTATTACTGTAATTCATGAGTAACAGTGAACATGTCACCAATAGTTACACAGGTGTTAGAGGATGTGTAGTGTAATTACACAGTTATTAGGGACACTTAATATGAAGTGTTACATTTTTTAAATAAAAAAAAATGAAACTCTGATCATTACTTAAATCGAAGTAAAGTGCCATGGATATTTGCCCATTGTTCACGGTGTTAAGCAATATTTCACAGAGGAACGTTTAGATATAAATGTGAATACCCCGTTACAAGGACACTCTACAGCAGGAATTTTGCAAACACTAGTAGAGTAAGTTTTTAAGTCCAAAATATCATCGTCCTGTATTTTTGGGCACATACTTGCTGCTGAATATTATTTCCAATGTAAGCATCATATTGTTAGCTGCTGTCTGCTCTGTGCAGAGACAAGCTGTGCCGTATTTATGATGTTTGTTTCTTGTGTTCCTTTGTCTTAAATGTGCAGATGGCAGCTGTAGAGTCGTGATTGATTCTCAGCAAGCGTTAATTAAAACTAGCTCAGCATTAACCATATCGTCTATGTTGAAGAAAGATAGAAAAAATGACTCAGATATGCTACAGAAAAATGCCAGTAGACAGCACTGTCTCATTTGGTCTCCTGGATGGTGCAAACCCAAGGGTGCAGCAAACCCTGGTTGAAATTACCATCTTCCTTTCATTTAAAAGTGGCTTTATGAAGGGGCTCATATTAATTTGATTTCCCTTCCAGCCATTACTTTGATATCGATCTCCACACTCGTAGGCCAGTGTGTGCTCACTGCACTGGTTCTCATTAGCATCGCCTTGCTAATATGCAGTTCAAAGGAACTCGCTGTGTTAGCCACTGGCCAACAAAGACAGAGCGCCTCTACGCCATTCACTATTGATTCTCTCAGGCGTTTTGTTATGGTGATATTAGATATATTAGCGTGAAATAAAAATGAAAAGTCTGTCCCTCAAAATGCGCAATCTCATGCATATATGTTGATAACCATTGAATTCAGAGGGAGAAGTTGGATGTGATCAAGTTCTTCCCTCATCGTGTTTTCATTGCATTACACAGTGGGAGGTACAGCCTAATACTAAACCTAGCACTTACCGTAATCCTGAGTTGGATGTGGTCCGACTACAGCCAGTAGATACCAGGTTCTGTAGTGAGGAGCACTTGAAACCAGTAGTACTTAACCACCTGGAATACTTCTCCCATGCGGATATGTCATTCCAATTCTTATTTAATTTATTAATTATTATTATTTAATGTATTAATTTATTGATTAGTTTAGTTTATAAATAACATATAAATATATAATAGGGCTGTGTCTCCAAAGAAAAAAATGGAGGGGACACAAATTAGGATGCATCTTGTCTTCTGTCTGGGTCTCATCAACACCTCTTCTACATCACAAACAATATCCTCTCTGGCCAGACAGTGAGGGAAGTACCGTCTGGAGTGACATATCCACCCCATGGCATGATGATGAACAACACCATTCTGGCTTATAGCTGCACACATTGTGATGTTGTCACCATGCTGCCCAGGAACATGGATGGTAGCATGGTGTCCTATAAAGTTCCTCCCCCCTGCTTTTTGTTTTTCTCAAGGTTGCAGCTTCTAGCTACTTCATCAGTGGAACTTGTGTTCCACAGCAGCTGCATTTAGCACTATCACCCTCTGAAACCAAACATTACAGCAGTGTATGACAGTATGAACTATACAAAATACTCAATATTATTTTGCGCTGTGCAATGGATTACAGTACTAGTGAGAGAATAGCATAGCATATCTGCATCTATTCATAGCGCAGTTGCTTCAGCCGTTCAAAGTTGCATTGAATCAGGACCCTGTATATCTGCTTCATACTTACTTGATGTCTATGAAGGAGACGGCCCAGTGCAGATAAACTCACAGAACGGATATTGCTAAATGTGACATTGTCTGTAATGATGTATTGTTGTATTTTTCAAAGGCGTATGCTGTTGTCTGCTCTGACCATGTTTATTATGTGGCCTGTTCCTGCTCTGGGGTGAGCAGCCATCTTTTTCCTCCAGTAAGGGGTTGTCCTGCAGTTCAGCAGAAACATGATGTGAATGGTTATTAGTGTAAAGTGAAACGCTACTGTAAATAATGATCTGGCGCTACACTGCAGTACTACAGTGGTGTACAGTTCAGTTGTGTGAGTTCAATACTATGGTATAGAAAATAGGTTTACTTACCATTCCAAAAGGTCTGGATAATGTTTGCTCTGCCCAGCCGCCCGAAAACTCAACCCTTGGTTGACCACGTGTTCATCCAGAGTGCCTCTTATCTTATCTGTGATAGTTTCTCCTGCTGTGCTCTTGCTGGTGCTGGTACTGGTGCTCTTGCTAGTTCTGGTACGGGTACTGGTGCTTGTTCTGGTGCTTGTGCTCATGCTTGTCCTCGTCCCTTTCCTCTTCCTCTTCCTTGTTCTCTTTCTCCTGCATTTGCCTCCATTGTTGTGTGAACCAAGATGTGTAACCTGTGACCTCTTTTACAGGGCTCAGTTGCTGATTTGTAAAGTGTTTTCACCTGTGGGGGCTGGTTTTGGGCAATTGGTTCATGGGTGTGGTGTTTGCATGGCAGTGTATTCCAAAAGAAATTACATTTAATGTAGCAACCTGTGTTTAGTATTTAGTTAAAAGTGTTTTAGAATGCTAGCTAGAGTGTAAGTTAGAGAATGAGCTTATAATTTAAAGTAGTTTAGAGCTTTTATTTTTTATGTTTATTTATATTGATTTTATTTTAAAAATCTATTTTTAATTATGCTTTTAGTTTTTTGCACTACGTAGTTTTTAATTCTTATTCTTCATTATTATTTAATTCCTGTTCTTAATTACTTTTTGCTGATTGTTTGTCTCTGTATAGCACTGTGATTTGCCATTGTGTATAAAATATGCTCTATAAATACACTTGCTTTGTCTAGTAATTTACAAGTACTGATTTACATTAATTACAATTTTGTCATTTTTACTTTTAGATATTTCTGAGAATATCAGAGAATCAAAACATGTAAACAACTTGGAGTTACCAAAATATGTAGTTGTTGTTGTTATAACGTAGTAATACTGGTTTTACTTTGAGCTTCAGTTAAGTGTTCAGAAACAGACAACACCACATATCTTTGGGCAAAAAAGTATATTTGGGCAAGACTCCAAATGCTATATTCTTATGTTCTTCTACAACATAATTAAAATTGCTATGAATAACCCTATTAAATGCTGTAAATAAATGTCATTAAATCAAAAGAAGAAAATGTAACTAATTTCTAAAACTGATCTTGGAAAATGTAAAATATTCCAATGTGTGCAAACTTGTCATTTTTTATTTTCTGCTTTAGTTCATAAGATAAGTAAGGAATTAAATGGAAGTTGGCCTCTGTATTTTTCAAGACTCTGATCAGGAACCTATATTCCCCACAGACCATAGAATTTGACGAAGGTGCAGGAGCCGTTCTTCGCATCCAGCCGCTGCGGGCTCCCCGAGATGAAAACATCTATGAATGTGTGGCAGAGAACAGTGAGGGTGAGGTCAGCGTCCAGGCTGAACTGAAGATCGTTCGAGGTAAGTTTGATCGGTCGAGGCTGTTTTTGATCACCAGTGAGCATATTGCGTGTGTAATCACAGGCTTCATCACAAGCTTTTGATGGAATTGATTCTACTTGTGATGAAAACTGGTGGAATTCACAATGGAGACAATAGCAGACAGCTTAAATGGATTTTTGTGCAATTAGCTCTTATCTGCTGTGCTGTGCAGTAGCAGCTTGTTTAATGGTAAAAAAAATTCTCTTTGGTGCAGTTTGAGCTATAATGCTGTGTGTAAAATAGCAGGTGTGTAAATACTTAACACATGGACTTTTTGTGCTATCTTTCCTGGACTTAACACGACCCTGTGGCAGAGGTACCAGCTATGGCCCAAGCATGTAAGCCTATAGTCCAGTATGGGCTTGCAAACTAGCCCCACGGTCTGTGTGCACTCCAACTGGCTAGCAGAAGCAACATTCCCTCCTCTTGCATTGTGTTATTTATTTTTTTGCCTGTTGTGCTGAGCCCCAGCCATCTGCCTTGTTAGCGCTGTGCACTGGACCTGGCTGGGCCGCAGCCCAAATTGCAGGGTTATTGTAGGCAGGCCAGTTTTACATGAAAATCCAGGCTTTGGCAAGGCCTGAGCTGCTCAGTGGGGAATACAGGCCCCAGTGCTGGGAGGAGAAACCCCACCATCCATCTGCTGTAAGCTTGCTTATGCACAGCGTCTTTTTTCACAACAGCAGGCCACAGACATATAGACATGTATGCTATGCTGTCATGTAGATTTTGAGCACAAGTACCCAGAAGACTGCACTTGTCCCAAACAGGGGTTACTTTAGAACATGCATGCATACTCAATATGTGTGAATATGTGCACATCCATATTCAAGATATTAATTTTTAATTTCAGCACACTGTCTGAAATGTTTTTTCTTTTCTTTTTTGTTTTTCAAAATATTTAGGTTGCTTTTTCTTCCGGTTACAAATTTAGGTTTGTCAGTTTGTAAAACTTTAACATATCTCAGATGTTCATGTTTCAGTGTTCTGCTGTTCATTAAGAGCTTTCTGACTCATAGCACTATGTTGCCTTTTCACAGTCAAAAGACGGACAGAATTACCTTTGTGTTCCATTACAGTGTTTTTTACACTTAATTTCTAGATGTACCTGCTGACCTATTCTTTATTCAGCATTTGGTGTTTATGTACCTTAGTCTTCATGTTTTTGCCTGTTTCACTGCACTTGAGAAGTAGCCTGACAGTGTTTTGTTATACTGTAGTGATGGACAGTATCCACATTTTTCAAACTGTCATACAGTCCAAAAATATTATCACCGTAAATGGTATAACCATGGGGGGTTTGGGTGGTGTGTGTAATATCAGGCTGTGTGAACCTCATATCTTTGAGTGTGGGTAGAGTGAAAGGATTCAGCACTGCCCAATATTGCACACCAACGATTGTGATGATGATAAAAACAGGTCAGATTGAATGGACATGCTCAGCAGAGAAAAATACATAGAGTTATATTTAATATTTGATTCCAGGTAACTGAACACTATAGAGTGTGTTCGTTTTAGCTTCAGCAGACCTCATTAGAACAGCAAGACTGAAAAGGGAGAGCTGGAACATAAGTGCTCCCAGAGATATAAGATAAGAGATAAGATAACATAACACTTTATTGATCCCAAGGGAAACTGCAGTGTCACAGTATCACATTTCACAGTGTCACATGGTTCACAAGAGAAGACATACAGAAATTACAATAAATAGCGCAGGGATATAGAAGTGGGTTCCGGAAGTAAAATATACATGGTAAAACAGTGCTATGAACCATAATGTAATAAAATTGAAGAGCAGCCTTAGCATGTATTGCACTTTAAAAAACATAAGTGATAATATATTTCACAAAACAAGTGAAAAATGTCTACATATATAAATGGCAATGCACATGACAAAAACTGAGCAGCAAAATTACCAATGAACAAATGGATTTCAGAGTAAGTGAAGTCAGAGTCTCTCAGTTTTGTCCCTGCAGTAAGGAGAGACTCGTTGCAAATCCTTATTGCTGTGGGAAGAAACGACCTCACACTCCACTCCTTAGCACATCGGAGATGTGTTAGCCTTCCATTGAACGTGATCCTTTGTTTGTCCATTGCAGTGTGCAGGGGATGTGAAGTATTGTCCATAATGGCCAGCAGCTTATTAAGAGTCTATTTTTCTGCCACCACCTCCAGAGTGTCCAGTTTGACTCCAACAACGGAGACAATCTTTTTAATCAGTTTGTTCAGTGCACTTTTGTTGATGCTATTACCCCAGCTCACAACAGCATAGAACATAGCACAAGCGATGATGGACTGGTAGAATGTCCAAAGGAGTTTAGTGGACATTCCCAAGGACCTCAGATTTTTCAGAATGTACAGTCGGCTCTGTGCTTTTCTTGAACACTGCACAGGTGATATCAGCTCCCCCCTGCTCCACATTCAATGAATGTTGTAAAGTAGTGGCAAAATATGTAATGTGAACAATAGAGGTCCTAAAAAAGTTCCTTGTGGTACGCCATATTTAACAGTGAGTACAGATGATTCTCCATGCACATTTACAATCTGATAATTATTGGTCAGGTAGGATCTAAACCAGGCTAATGCTAATCTTGTGATTTCAGTTGATTATAAAATTTGGTCTGTTTAACAAAACGGTGTAATAATTGGAATTAGATGCTGCAGTCAGTTGAAGGAAAACCAACAGGGATACATTAACCTGGCTGCAGAATGATGAGTTTCTTTACAGTTTTCGCTAGCTCTGTGCAGTGTTGAGGCCTAAATCCTGACTGGAATTTTTCATGTATGTGATTCTTATGCAAATACAAACTTAATTGTTGTTCCACAGCTTTTCCTCAAATCTTGAATATAAAAGGAAGATTTTAAATAGGCCTATAGTCTGACAGCTCACAGGGATCAAGATTTGGTTTCTTGATCAAAGGCTTCCTAACTGCTAATTTAAATGCTTCTGGTGCATAGCCAAGGCTGAGAGATGAGAATATTATCATCAATAGAGATTCATAAATGTATGGTAACATTTCCTTGAGTAAACTTGTAGGAATAGGGCCTTAGTATGCAGGTCAATGATTTTGAGGAAGAAATAAGATTAACTAGGTTATTTTCCAGAAGCAGAATAAAGGAGTCTGTTGTGCTGTTGTTGCACAGTATTTAAATCCGCACTGGCTGCGTAAGATCAACTTGGGTTGACTCTGTCGTCTTTTTGTATGGATTTTTTTGTCAAAACACTTCCATTTTCACAAAATCAGTACTGCTACAGACAGATGGTATCTGAGGATTAAATATTGTTTGATTTATAGTTTTGAAATGTTACTAAATATTAACTTAGGGATGTTGTTATCTTAGGGCGGCATGGTGGCGCAACAGGTAGTGTCGCAGTCACACAGCTCTGGAGGTTGTGGGTTCGATTCCCGCTCTGGGTGAATGTCTGTGAGGAGTTGGTGTGTAGGAACTGTTAGTTCAGTCTGTTGTCAGTTCTGTCCTATTTCACATTCCAGTTCCAGAACTAAGTTTGGAACCGTTTGGCGCATTTCCACCAACATAAACTGGTTCGCGAACCAGAAAAACCAAAAGAACATTAGGTTCTTCAGCGAGAACCTTGGCTGAATAATAGGAAATAAGACAGGAACATGAGACAGGAACAGGCACCGACTGCGTTTGCCAGAGCCTCGGCTTAGCTTTGGTTAGTTCACAAGCTCAGCAGGACGGCTCGAAACTGCAACATTATTATATCTCACAGAGAGAGGAGGACTGATGAATTTATCTTATTTTGTGTGAGTGTGTGTCTTTGTGGTGGGGAGACATTTTGTGGCATTAGTGTGTTAATAAAACTCCTTGAAGCTGCACACAGCCACATTAAACTTTACATGCTTTAACCTGTTACATTGAATAAATAAGTGATTGTAATTCTTAAAATCAACAAAACGTTCTTGGTCTTATTTGTTCTTTGGTAGTAAATCATCTAGAATTTATCTTTAAATCCATTGCTTCTCTTTGCTCCCGTTTTTTTTATTTTACACAGTTCTATAACATTTTACAAATATTCCTCTCTCTTTCTGGAGAAGAATAATATACCTTTATAATGTGAAGGTATAGTGTAATATACCTTTAGGGAACACAAGATTTTAAACCACAGCTGTACCATTAAAAGTGTAACATGTGTTCTGTTTTGTTTTGTCTCCTGTTTGTCCTCCACTTTCCCCTGTCATATGCCTGGTTCCTGCTTGTTCCCGTCACGGATTATCCTTCCCTGTCTTCCTAGAATCATGTGTCTTGATTATTTCCCAAGTGTTTCTTGTATGATGTCTTTTTATAGCAAGTGTCTAGGGTTGTTTGACTTCACCCGGCACTGATTGTCAGGAATCGCGGGGCAGACTGACGGAAGCGGACGCACTCGCTAAAAACACAGCAAACTTTATTTAAACAAAACAGAACCATACAAAACAAATAGACTTCAAAAGAAAGGAAATACGATGACTGAGAAACAAATCACGACAGAGGAAACGAAACGAGGAACAGCAGAGACAGACTAGACTTGGAAACGAAATGATGATGTAGAAAACAATGACGGAGAAACAGCAGAGACAGACAGACTTGATAACATGACAAAGGTAAGGACAACAGGGAACGAAACAGTACAAATGACCAACAAAACGGGAGTGACACAAGGGAGATTAAATACCTGACACAGACAAAACACACCTGGAACAGATAACGAGGGGGACGGATCACCAACGAGACTGACGAGGGCGGCGACACGAACAATAACAAACAGAGCCATGTGCTAAGAGAGCACATGGCGGTGAAAACAGACACAACAGGACAAGGGCGTGACACTGATGGCAGACCGATCGCCATCAGTTTCAGTGCGGTACATTCCGGTTAGTTTTTTTTTTGTTCGACTTGCCTCTGTGCCTCCAGAGCCAGCCAGTGCATTTGCTCCCCAGGAGCTGCGTGGGACGAGAGACAGCTTGATGACGACAGAACTTAATAAACATTGGCTAGAAGCTCAGCTGACACCTATGTTTCCTCAGGTTTCTCTTTGTTTGTTCAGTTTGTCATCTACATCCTTGTTTTATGTTGTGCCTCCTAGTTTTCTAGTTTCTTAGCTCTGTTTAGTTCTTTAAATTTTATGTTTGGTCTTTATGTTTGGTCTGGCCATTTGCTACATGTTTAGTCTTCATGCTTTATCTCCTAGTTTTAGTTTTTCTATCTTGCACTCCCTCTCTAGTTGTTTGTCTTGTTTCCTTTTTGTATTTCTCTTTATTATCATTGTTACTTTAATATTTCATGTTTCTTGTGTTCCTCTACATTGTTGTCTTGGATCTAGTCTTTTCTTTTCTTGTTTTATGTATTAAATATATATCTCCTGCAGTTACCTCCATATTTATTCCATGTCCCTCGACCTAACCTCTTACATGACAAAAAGTACATTTACGCTGTTTGTACCTTTAGGAACAATAATGTACCTGTACACTAGTTTTTCCTGAGAGTGTAATAAGGCCGGTGTCTTTCTCTAGTATATAAATGTATCCTTCCAGGTCAACTGGAATTAATTATATCGTGTATATTCAGCTTGTGACTGAATTTGGACAATGCTGCAAATGGCATAGAATAGTGCTCTGTATAGTGAGTCAGACTTGTTTCTGAAAATGCCTCAGTTTGTCTCTTTCTCCCTTTTCTCTATATGTCACTTTTTTCTTTCTCCCTTCTGAGGTGCTGATTGTTCCGTGTGACCCTGATTCTTCTAAACTCCAGTAACAGGGACCTCGTTAGCACTGTTAGAGGCATAGAGGACAGACAAGCTGGATTTGATCACACATGCCTTTAAATGGCTGTTCTCCTGCAGGACAGTGTTGTGTACGTTTCTTGTTTTCTTGTGCAGCTTTAATTTGATGGCCACAATCAAAACACTGCAAATCCCTTTTATCGTTCACCTATTTCTGACCTCTCTCAGCAATGCTATTTTAAAAAATATTATTCCTGTTTATCCCCCTCTCATACGCAAGTGCACAAATGGTAACGTCACTTTTCGCTCCTACGTCTTTTTTGAAGTGTGTTTTTTCTGATCAGAAATAGACAGTGTCCTGCTGGTCATTGATCCACACTGGTCCAGTTCATGAGTCATCCCTCCACAAATCTCAGTGGTCTGTTCCCTGCAGATTTTTCTCTTTATTCATTTTATCTTTGGTCCTGAAATACTGCAGTTCAGGATAGTATGATAAATATTTTAATAATTAATAATTAAACATATCTTGTATAATGTTCTGTTACAGCAATCATTCATTAATTAATTCAATTTTTTTCTGACCTGGTATATTGATATCACATTTTTTTGTAACACTGGCGTTACTCTCAGCCACAATCACTGCGCCCACAAGTAGATGGAGAGTCTAATATTTATAATAAGCTGGCCTTATTGTCAGGATTCTGCCAGTTGCATTTTGATGTTGATGATGTGGCTGTGTGTAATTCTGCATAGACCCACTTCCATGTATCATTTTGTACTTGCCCTGGCCCAATGTGAAAGACTGCCTTCACACGTCATGCCAAAATAGCAGACTTATGGTTGGTCCTATTGCGTCAGTCAAATTTATTTTCCATCTGTAGTATGCTGTTCTTGGCTCCCTAGAAAGTTGCCAATGTAAGACTACACTGGGATAAATCATATTAATTAAGTATATTCAACTTCCTTTCTGGCTATCTTCATTCATTCTCTTTCTTAAGACCTGTCAGCAGAGACAAATTAGGACAGACATTGCAGAAATGAGATAAACTTAACGAAAATGTGAAGACAAAAATCAGAATTGCGGCCAGAATAGCCAAGAAGACTCCAAGAACTGGGAAACAATCTGAATAAGTTATACAGAGGGTTAGGCATAGGGAAAATCTGAATATACAGAGCAATAGTCAAAAGAAATGATTAGTAATGATCAACAAAAAAATCAATAACAATACTAAGCAAATAGGAGTACTGAGGACTCAGTTTAAATAGTCCATGACAAGTATACCAAATCAGTACTCTTGTAAGGGACTGTGAAACCTCACACTCTGATTGGAGAGCTTGTTGTTGCATGTCCCACTGATCAGACAGGGCCTCCTGGGAGTTAGAGTTTGAGAAGGAGATGCGGTAAGGAGAGAGAGAGATGTAATGGGGAGCTGGGGCAGGGAGAGACCAATGTAACAAGAGCCATGAATCAATGGCACAGTTTAATACCTTTGTGCAAACAGTTTCAGGCCACATGGTGAATATTAGATTAATCTCTTTACTGTTTCTGAAAATAAATGGATGTTACTCCGCAATAGGCTTACACATATTATTGTTGTTTCTTCAGTAGGACACTCACACAGTGATGAAAAGCTGCTGTTGGATGCGTGGTATCCTTCTGCAAGAAAGAGCCATTTACTCAGGAAAATATGTTGCCATATATTATGGTGCTCAATACAGATTGCCTGGAGAGGATAGGGTTAGCACATATTGTTACAGGGTTCCATTGAAGAAAACATAATGAAGTGATGTCATGACTACTGAGGACTTCTCCTCTGAAGTACCTAGGGCTAATTAAAATCTGTCAAACATTTGGGCCAAATGAACTGAGATTGAGCACCACTCTGGTGCACACTCCTTAAAACTGAGGAGTAAGTTAATAGGCTTATTTTGACATATCCATGGCTGTACAAATGTGTTGGCACATTAATTTGTTTCATTTTTACCATACTAAAAGATGTCACAAATGCCAAAAGATCACCATCTAATAAGAATTCAAAACTGGTCAAAAACCACATTAAGTTGCACAGAGCACCGTTCCACTCCAAATTGTGCTATAATTATATTCATGTATTTTCCCCCACCTTAAATTGTGAAGTTCTTTGTAAATTAAACCGAGCTTGATAACATTTTTCCCCAACGTTATCCGTTAAATGGATTAGAGTTACATTTAAATAAATTTTGAATCTGTAAAAAAAAAGCTTCTTAAAAATTCACAAATATTTCCACAATAAACAAGAAAATCAATTATTTCATAATTATAATTACTGATTACTGTTTGTTTTTTTTTTTTAACAAATCTAATATGCATGATTACTGTCTTAATCTCACATGATGACTTTTACAGCTTGACACAAAGCAAAAAGGAAGAGGAAAAAAAAGACTGCAAAATATATTAGAATTGTGATAACATTTTCGTAGGGTTTCACAATTAAAACTGCTTTACAGTCCTGATTTTCAGTGAACCTTTTTGGTTTGTTAGGACAAAACGATGTAGGCATAACAGTACAACAGGCATTCTATTTAACACAATTAATGGGAATTGCGTTACAAAGGCATATATTGAAATTGTTTACAAAATGGATGCCATTGTAAATTTTTTTTAGGACTGCATTCAACTTCCTCACTGGTACAATACCACTCTAAAGCCCAACCCTCTTCTGATCAGGTGCTCTATGTTTTATCCTGTCGATGTTTTACTATAGTCCTCAGTCCTTGCAGACTATCAAGATTCCACATATTACTGTTAATGTTATCATAGCTGCTTTATGGTTCACAGCCAGATATATTTTAATCTAAGAATTAAGACTGCAAACTGTCCCTCTCTTATTTCACCATTGATCCTGTCCTCCAATTAATCTGTCTGTCTATGGCTGATCCCTGCTTTGTCAATAAAGGTCTGTAATTAATGGTGCCCTGGTGACTAGGGAGCATGGGTTCTGTGAAGTTCTGTCTCTGATACACTACTTTGAGCCTCACTGGTTATGATTGTTACATCGATGGAACAACCTTTTTTTATTTTAATTAATTTGATGTTTTGGTTTTAATTACAGCGGGAGCTTGTAGGATTATTATCACACTCTCAAAAAAATCCATCTATAAAAAAATATTATATCTCCAACACTACTACTAAAAGTTGATTTTTTACTTCATTTTATATATAAGCTTTATAGTTCAAAGCCATGTCTTCTTTCCTGCCTTTTTTCATGTCCTTTAGGGTAATAGGCTAATTCAGCACTGCCTGTCTAGTCACCACACCCAGACAGCTATATTAATCATGACCCTTACTGGCTGTTAGCAATGAACAGCTTGGTGGAGGCCTCCTTGATTGATTTCACAATGAGCCAGTAGTGGTTTACATCCCCTGAGGGAATGGCAGGAACTGCAGGAAGAAAGATTGAATGGAAGCCACCCATCACCATTATCATTCCCTTCATTTTTTCACCTGCTGCTCTCACCCTTTCCCCTCCCCTGAAGCTGTGTTATAACTAAGCAGAGTGAGGTAAGAGAGGTGATGAGAAGTGCAAATAAAAGAGACAGAGAGCAGTACAACCATCCAAGTAGAAGACTTGCATCAGGGTAGATTTGATTAAGGCTGATCTGAGCTGGTATTAACACACATGCAGCTGTATTTGCCCACTGTATTATCTACATCCCACTCTCATAAACATGGCAATTCCCATACCCATGGGCTCAGCTGCTCCCTGCTGCATAATGCATTTGTTTAGCACAGTTAAGACCTAGCAGCAATATATGGACTATGTCGCAGAGCTTATTTGGGCAATCTGTTATCGCAAGTGTCTCAACTCAAAATGGAAGGCAGTCTTTTAGCATTTGATGTCTATTTATATTGGGTGCCTTTTTCTGGAGATTGTCTGCTGGGTTGTTCTTGCACCACAAAGAACGTTTCGCATTTTCATAGACTGCTGTTTATCTTGTGCTAATGATGATATCCCTTGCGCTTCCTTGCTCAGTACAGTGGGATAATTGGCATCACTGTAGAAGTGGGTTCACACACCGTTGCAACATCAAGCTATTCCTACCAGGTGAGTGGCAACTCTTGAGATGTGCATTCTGCCTGATTTCGTCCTGTGGTGGATCTGTCAGTCTGTCCTTCTCGTGGCTATTTGCTTGTTGTGTTCTTTGCCATGCCATCAGTTGCCAATAAAGTCACTTCAGAGAAGACCTTAAGGAGTTATATGACACTCGTGACAATTTACCTGCAGAGACTCAAGGTTTTACTTTAATTTCAGCTCAAAACACAGTGACAATGCTCGCCCTCTTGTCTTACTCTTCACTTTAGTGCCTCAGGGGCAAGCAAGGTGGGAGAATGGGGAAAAGATAAAAAGAGTGTTAGCAAGAACCGTATTCTCATACAGCACCCACTCCATCCTAGCGGGTTCGCAGAAAGAGCGGCATGCAGGAAATTCGCTTAGACGAGTTTATGGCCCTCCAATCCTTTGATCCTGGTAACCTGGAGAGCAGTAATCAAGTGTGATTGGGCATGGGGAGCAGCGAAGTAGGATAAATGACTAAAACTCTCATCTCTCGGGGCTTTTGGTCTCCCCACTCTCACCATCAATTCGTGTAATGCCTGCTCAAGTAGGGCAACCTTGCGCCCCGTCTTCTAGGCAGCCAAGAACCAAGAAAAAAGTTTTCATGAGCATTAAGACGTGCTCAGTCTATCTGTTTTATTGCTTGGTTAGAAGTCAGGATAAATCGACAGCTTGTTCTTCTTCTCACATACAAATTTGAGTGATAAGCTGTCTGTGTACAGGGAAGTGTTTAATATTAGAAAGCCTGAATTTTTGGGATCCTGAGAGCACAATCCCCCCTTCTTGCAGCCAATTAGTTGACCATTAGCTACACTTTCTCATGTAAATAAGGCATACAAGAGCACCTCAATAAATTAGAATATCACCAAAAAGTTTAAATTAATTTTAAATCTATTTTTTTTAAGTTTTTCATTCAATTCAAAAAGTGAAACTCATATTATATAGATTCATTAGAAAGAGAGTGATCTATTTCAAGTGTTTATTATTTTATTGTTGATGATTATGGCTTAGAGCCAATGAAATTTAAAAAGCCATTATCTCAGAAAATTTGAATAATCCACACAAAACACCTGCAAAGGTTTCCTAAGCCTCTAAAATGGTTTCTCAACGTGGTTCAGTAGGCTACACCATCATAATTTACTGAGATGCACCTGTAGCAGAGAAGCAAGGAGAAAGAGAGAGAGAGAGAGATAATAATCAGTCTATGTCTAGGCTAATTTCTTTTTGGCTATAGTTTATTTTAGAATTATACCACAGTTAGTTCCAACCCTGCAATGTGATTGGCTGAAAGACATTCCAGGAGTGCCAGTATTACACGATAATGGCACTCTGACCGAAGCTGGTCAGGTACCACTCCACAAAATACATTTAACCTAGCAAGTATGCCAACTCTTACAAGACAGAGCTGTGCCTAGAGTTTTTCACCCAACAGCGATCTGGTTCATTTTCCTTTCGCTCACATTATTTTGAGCAGAGTAAAGGGTTATGCGCAGTGGACCACTATCTTCTTTCTGATTTGTAAACAAAAGAACATAAATAAATAAAAAGTAATTGTTTACGTCTTGTTCACCAGCTCAGCAGTACGGCTCTGGAGGGATACTCCAAAATACTCACTTTTAATTTAAGCAGAGAGAACTTGGCATCGTTTAGTGTATGATATATATCACTACGATCTGAATCCGCTGTAACCAATGGTTAAACCATGACATTTTATCGACTTGATGAGTTTAACTCTGCTTCTATCCTGACTTGGACAGAGAGCAGCTCTGAATAATGCAGCCTTGTTTCCCAACAAATCTGGTGTGAACATTGACAGGCTCGCTGGAGAGAACCAAAGTTCAGAAATCCTGGACTGGTCCAACATCGAACAAGTTAAAGATCCAGAGTTTGTTGTAAAGAGCAAAAAGAAATCTGTGATGAAATGGAAGTATTCTACCTCGCGGAAGGTTGATAAACTAATCATTGTTCATGGTCTTCTTTATCATAAAACTTAATAATAAACGGTGATAACCAACTGTGGTATAATCTCAGTAACACTCTCTAGGTTTGTGCTATAATGTGGGATATTGACACTGGTGTACTGATCTTCGGCAGATCTACAACTGCAGCACATTAGTGCCAATATCTCATGTTGTAGCACACCTTCTCGTCTATTATTGTGTAATTAGTTTATTTTATCTTTATATTTTGGGTCTTGACTTATTGGTTCATTTCTCCGACTTATTTTGGTACAAAATTTTCGTTTTTAATTGAAATATTCAGAGTCCACAATTTGGCTGGGAATGAACAAACAAGCATTCACACGTGCATTTCTTCTGCCTTTCACACACCATGCATTTACATCTGTAGGTGTGTCCTTGTTAGCCTGCATAAAAGCAAATGTGCAGTCATATATTTAAGAGGTAAACACAATTCAACATTCTCCGGCTGCATTGTATTTACAAAAGTTTTTTTGGGCATTGTTTGTATTTTAGTCGGCATGGGAGTTTATGTTTAAAAAATGTAAAAAAATAAACCTGGGCAAGCAATAAGACAAATAAATTTAAATATTGTAAAAATCAATACATTAAAAATCAATCAATCAATAAATTAAAAAAAAACAAATATGGAGAAAATGTCTTAGCCATAATGCAAATATTAATACTTAATAATAAAAAATAATGAAAGACAAAATACCAGCCTCCGATGAGTGTTTAGAAAGTCATGATGAGTGTTTAGAAACTGACATGTAGTGTTTGTACGCTATGTGTATTTTAGCCAGTTTGTGTATTTATATTTAATCTCATCTGAAGCACAGAACCGCAGTCTGTTGCTCCCCATCCCATCCTCCGCTTAGCACTCCTACTTAGCAAAACAATAGGCACTAACTGATTCACAGCAGGGGGTGCGGGGGATCTTTGCTTTACGAAAAAATTCAAACTTTGCTCGCTTCTGATGTTAAGTGATCTGCATCTGACACCACAGACTAGTTTATCTACATTTTACATATACACTTCTACCTTGAAATGATCACTGATCACTGGATTAGGAACTTGGCTAATAATGAGTTGGTCTACAGCACCCAGTCTTCAGGGAGCAGATTCAATGTGGCAACCATCTTTGTGCTGCAGCAGCTCCATTAGTTTTTTGTGGGAGATCAAAATTGGATTGAACTACCCGTTCCAGCATATCCCAAATATTTTCAGTGAAGTTGCATTAGAGCGTGTTTTGGGGCCAAGGCAGTATGTATACACCATTGTTGTGTTCTTCCAACTATTCCTGAGTGATCTGAGCCCAATGATACAGGCATCGTCCTGTTGAACAATTGCGTAGTTGCCGGGAAAGTTCTTCTAAAGATAGGAGCAAGCTAACAGGTCCCTGCTGTGTTGAGAGTATGCAAATTCATTCATTTTCCAGAAGATGCGACCCCTTTCTTTAGTGTAACTCAACAGGAAACAAGACTTGTCATTTCAGACAACCATCTTCCATGTGTCCAAGGTCCACTGACATCTTTTTTTGTCTTATGTGAGGCAATGGTTGTGATGACGTGTGGTCACCAGTGGCACACCTGTTGATCTACAGCTGTTGTACAGTAATCAATGCTGGGTATGTCACATGGTCATGGCTGAAATTGATTGTGCTTGACAACTAAAGGTGATGTTCACCTCTCGGATCAACCACATACGGCTGGCTGCTGTTTGACCTTTGGCTGGAGGTTTCCTGATGGTTTCTGTCTTGGTGTACCTGTATCTGAGAGGAGCTCAGATTTTTTTCCTCATGAATGAACATGATTTTACGTAGGGGAGTCTGCATTATGTGTTCCAGACAGATTTTCCTTGATTACAGATCACTCCATTCTGGAGTACTGCCTCAGCCTGACTGGATCTAGGGGCAGCTGTTAATATTTAAAAACACTCAGAAGGGCATGTTACACACAAACTTATGCTGCCTTAGACTGCTGCTGCTGCTGTTGTACTGTCTCTTCCCTCCTTATACAGCCTTGGCACTGGACCATGAAAAATGAACATCTGTTCTCTGAACGGCGAGTCCCCCAACCCCCACCCCCAATCTTTTTCATTACAGTCTTCTTGCTGAGAACTTGTACCGGCTAACTGCCGCACCATTTGCTGCAAGCAAAGAGCATTCCCACCATGTTTGCTCAAGGCATGGGGATGCCAAGCAAAAGTGGCTGGGATCTGATTGAAACACTACAGAAATTGCAGGATGGAATGTTCACACTGACCTGCACTGATCTAGACTAAACAACATGAGGTACCTGTTGCTTTCTGCCCATGCTGTTTGAGGTGTGTGTCACTCCTCTCACATATCTGTATTTAGCTACATTTTTATTAAGTTCATAAATTCAGTGCTTCCTTTTGAGAGACCAGCCCCCTGTTTCCTCCCCTGCCCGATGTCTTCTCAGCAATTAGCAGCAATAAGCAATTAAGGCCTTTCAGACATTTTTTTTTTCATTTACACCCACAAGGCGGTGTATTTGCTCTTTTACTCTCTAGGTAGAGACAAACCTGTTATTAATGGCTTAATTGCTTTTTGCTAAAAGCACAGAGTTTACAGATCACTATTTGTTTGGTTATAGGGTTTTCAGTGACTTGTTCAGTGTACTTGTTACGTTTTTAACGTAATACTTACACCAATTAGCTAAAACGTTAAAATGACCCCCTTGTTTCTACAGGTATTTTTCACCTCCACTGACCATATAGATGCACTTTGTAGTTCTGCAATTACAGATTGTAGACATTCTGTTGCACTTTATACATTACTAAATCCCCGATCACCATAGATGGGTGTTATTTGGGTGGTGTATTATTTTTTATGCTGCAATAACACCAACATGGTGGTGGCATGTCAGTGTGTGTTGTGCAGGTAGAAGATGATCAGAGTTTTTAATCAGTGTGTCCAGTTACTAGCCACTCGGTTTGATACTTTCTATCTTGTTGGTCCCATCTTTTAGGTGCAAAGTCATTATATCATTTGTGTCACAGGACACAGTCCCAGGAACTTAATAATTGCACTGATCTGTTTGAATTCATATGCGGCTAAACCGTGTTCAGCAATACGCGAACACATGATAAGTACACACTGCTTAATGTTACTGCCGGCTTTTTTTTGGTTTCTAAATCCAATCTGTTTCTTCATATTTGTGAGGCTATGTAAACAGCACAAATCACATTAAATCTGACTTTAAAATGGGACCACTTTCATAAGTGGTATTGAAATCTGATCCATATCCAGTCTGTGAGAGTGCGACTCTGTCTACACAGCTAGATCCGAATTCATGTGAAGTTTTTGTCACTCCAACCTTTGAGAACTATTTCCTATGTTCCTAAGCTTTTTTGTTTTAATTTGATGTCTTTAGGACATGGAAATGGACTTGTCAAAGTGTTTTTGTTTTGTAAAAAATATTGAAAAGTGAAAAACCTGAGATACAGGTTCCTCATTAACAAGAAAATAAAAATTGTGGAAATTTGTATTAAGAGTTTTTATAAGACAAACAAGAGAAGAGCTTTTTTAAATTTCTACATACGTTTTATATTATTCATGTTGATATGAAGCTGTATAAATTTGGATCATGGAAATATTATTCATTATGTGTTCATGAGAGAATTGGGTCATTTCTGCTTAGGGTAAAAAACATCCGTTGACATTTTAATATATTTTGCAGTTTTAAATCACACACAGGTTTTAACATATAGCTCATTTGGTATAAGTAAAAGGGAGGTTTTGTGATATAGCACTGCACAGTCTGTTCAAACTGATGTCAGATATTGGTCACATCATATAGGAAGTGTGAACATTACAATAAAAAAAATCATATTTGATCACAAATTCCAGTTTGAGCCACTTTTACCTGCTGTGTGAATGTAGAGACAGTGTTTTGTGACGTCACTGGCTACATTTTAGGAGGGGAGCTATGCAAGTAGAAAACCAACTGATAGCAAAACAGAGGAGAGTTGAGTAGAGTATGTATCATGCAGTGGAAAACTGTCATAAGTAAGGTCACTGAAATGCTGATAATGACCCGCCACATTAATAATACCTTCTTTGTGGTTGTCCTGTGGTGGTTCAAACAACTGAAGGACAGGGTGAAATAGTCTGTCAATCAATAAATCAAATTTTATTTATATAGAGCTTTACTCAACAGAAAGTTGTCACAAATCAGCTTTACAGAGATCCAGGACCAAACCTTGGAAGGAACCAAGACTCATGGGGAACCCATCCTTCTCGGGTTGACACCGGAGAGCAGAATGGAAACAAAAGCAGAATTAAAAGTGAACTAATAGAGATAAATGAGTTATAGTAATGTGAAGATAAAATATTAGTGATATATGAGTCTGAGGAAGGAGAAGGTGGTCAGTGATTCTGTTGGAGGGTAAAAGCAGATGCAGAGTTAATTTGGGATTAAACAGCATCCTTGAAAGGCCAAGCATGATGCAGTAGGTGAGACCAGGCCAAGATCTTGCACAGGATACACAGGGGCAGGGGTTGGATCAGGGCAACACCAGGAGAGCAGCAGGAAGAGGACATCTCGAAGCATGAGAGGACAGGAGAAATAAAACCAGACAAAGGGGAAAATTATATATTATATATATAAAGGGGTTAGTGGGTACATAGTAAAGCAGGGGAGAAGCTGCCCTGCAAAAAAGCGTCCACAAACCAGGCAAGAGAACCCAGCTACAGACAGACAACAGACAAGCTATAAGAAGCTTGAACTATGGTAGTAAGACAGGGTTAATACAAAGTAGTGATAATATGTAAAACCATCTATAAGACAAGTAGAGAAAGTGTAACCTGATTTAAGGATTGAGTGTGTAATAGTAGGTATATAAAAAGCACATGTATGGTGAGTGGAACTGATCAAATTGACTGTGAAAACATATTAACTTTAATGTTTCAGCTTATCTGTGTACATTCTTAATAGGTAAAGCAAGGGATTTGTTTGCAGCTCCTATTCTAAGTGTTTTTCCATTAGTGCTGAAGCTGTTTCAGGTGATTTGAAGGTAAGATATTTATCTTTAAACACTGAGCTGACTGTTTAGTTTTCATGTGGTGTCTAGCATTGGCCCATGCCACTCTGTCTTGCCTTTCAGATAATGCAAGTCTTCTATTGTGTTCTGGCTTGCAGAATGAGTAAGTCTTCTTGTCATGACATGGAAGTGTTGTCTTTTCAAGTTTTATTCACCATTGCCCAAAGAGAAATCTTGTTAATTGGACCCTGAAAAACTCTTAAGGTCTGTCATTCATTTAATCTCTATAAAAAGTGATGCAGTTGTAAAGTGCCTTTCAACCCAGTAAATCAGAGGAACTTCAGAAGATAAAAATTAAATAGAGGCTATGCATTTCTTTCTCTCTGACAAAAGATAGGGTTAGTGTATCTGGTATAATCACCATATTTGTATAGAGGTCATTATAGGGAACTTAGGCAATTCTGGAAAACTGCTGTTTACACAGCAAAACAAGCTCACCCACTGCTTTGTTTTCATTCAGAAGCTCTGCATTTTTAAGGTGGAACAGTATGTTTGAGTAAGAAGCTGACTGTACCTTGTGGGTAGTTGAAGTTTAACTTGTCTGTTCATTTTTATTCACTTTTGAATTACCACAAAAATGAATTTGTAAATCAAGCTGTTTAGTGTCATTTTCACCTTAAAGGCATAGTTCGCAATTGTAATCAAAAAACACTTTTTATAAAATTCAGATGTTGTTTCTTCACCATTCTCGCTCTCAAGTTTGTGTACTCAAAACTGGCCTAATGTGTTTATGAAGCCACAGTGTCTGTAAATAATCGAAAAAACAAACTGGCTTGGTCTGGTATTCTAGTTTCTCTCTCTCTCTCTCTCTCTCTCTCTCTCTCTCTCTCTCTCTCTCCTTATGTCAGACACATCTGGAGTTGTTTTAGACAACGGATAGAACTCCAAACTTTGAAAAGCACGAACTGATATGAGGATTGCTCTATTCCTGCTCTATAAGTAGGACATATTGTCATTTTTTTGCTATTTCGGATCATTTAAGGTGGAAATGTCTCTAAACCCTAAAACAAAAAGAAGGCTAACTGCATTACAAAAAGTGCTACAAAACTAAACAGCTCGAGTTACAAATGAGTTTCTGTGGTAATTCTATCAGTAAATAAAATCATACAGAAAATTTACACTTCAGCCGCGTACATAGACGTTCCCTTTAAGTGAAGTAATAAATCTGAAACAGCAAAAATAAGTCAATATTTCGCACCTATGAAGCAGGAATAGAAAAACATCCTCAACCATTTTCATGTTTTTCAATGTTCTGCGATCTCTCCACAATTCAAACTTCTCCATAGCCTGAGCCATTTCAGGTTGCTCCAGTTCGTTTCTTTCCCATTTACATAGCAACAGCTGCATACAAAGACTGAATCATTTTCCAGCACGCAAACAGATGGGAAAGCTAGAAAATGACGACGAAAAATTCTCTGAATTTTATAAAAAGTGTATAGGAATAAAATTGCATCATTGTCTTTAACATTATTTAGATGAATAAAATAGCATGCAGTAATTGTCCACAGCACAACAAAATTTAGAAAAAGAACTGTTTTGAACAAGCTCAACAAACCTCAAATAAGCATATGCTGCTGTCAGATGCTGTCTGTACCTTTTAATGTGTAATTCTCCACTTTTTGAAATTTCACTGCATACTCTCTACATGACAATAGCTCCAGCCCCATGACCTTCCCCAAGTGGTTATGTTCCAGAGACTTGCCCCTGAGCATGCACATTTTAAAGCAGGTACTGCAAAATAATCTTTAGTGGGAGCCACTTAACACGCAGGTTGTCAGAACATCTCTGCACTTCTCTCTCCGTTGCAGCAGAGGAGTTCACCCAAGTGATCTTAGCAAAGCTCAGAATGACAGAGCCTGAGCATACTCGACTCCAGAATGAGCCTTCTGTTTCAGTCACTATGCTTTTATTCTTTTTCCTCCTTCTGTTGGTTCTGTATGCATTCACTAGCTCATTGGCGGCTCCACCTCCTAAGGTGCTGATAAGTCTCCTTGACAGCTGTGACGCAGAAACAGCTGGGCCCGATCATGAGCAAGGCAAGGCACATGCAAACATCGCCACACGCCACGGCCTAATTACACAGCACCTGACAGGGCCCAGGCTCCTTCAGTGATTTTAGCTCTATCAAAGCCCAATAGGAGTGTACTGGCAGCTACTGGGACATCTGTGTACTGTCTCCAGCACCTCCACATACACAACCTTAATGATTTGTATTTCAGAGGCACAGCGCCTGGAACTGAGAGCTTAGAAACAACCTTTTTTGGCAGTAGAAGAATGTCAGAAGTCAGATAGGGAATTGCAGGGTTTTTTACTTTGAATCTCTGTCTGGAAACTGAAGTATTAGTGAAGGTGAATTTGAAAATTTCATGACTCCATGGCCTTCATGTAACATGCAGCATGTAGTCTGCATTTCAGGCAGCCAGTTTGGAGCATCCACACACAGACCTGTCTCCAAACCTTAAGTGCTTATGTGCGCTCTGTGTTCCCACAGAGGCCTTATATTTCACATTCTCACCACAACTTTATTTCCCTTGTTGGAAATTTGGCTGGAAATGTTGCCCTTGATCCTGCAGGGAGAAAGTAGGCTATCAGTGGGTGCGGTGCTATGTGCTGATCAGAGGCTCTAAGAGTGCCTCAGCAGCAGCAGAACTGGAATTTGCACTGAATAATGGGGCATTATCTGCTGCTGAGCGGCCCCTGTGTGCCCAGGCTCTCTCTGCGATTGGGCGATGATGAGTTTTCCTGCACTAGTGTCTCTGTCCCATGACTACTGGAGCATGCTGACATGACAGTATGACAGTAATGATTGCACGGTTGACCCCAAGCACCCTCAGACTCTACACCATGATATGTGGCTCTCAAATATATTCACGCACAGTATTTTTTCTATCCTGCTTTGAAACACACACACGTTTTAACACTTATTCGTCTGTTGATCAAGATAATTAAAGGGCTTTTCAAAAGAGAGCACAGCAGATGAAATTGAAACACCCTACATCCAAACTGCTGGGGCTGCAAATTTATGCTAATGTATTCATTCTGTTTGAAAAGTGTGGTCATTCCCCTCTCTCTCTCTCTCTCTCTCTCTCTCACTCGCTTGCTCGCTCTCTTATTCGTCCCCCTCTGTCCCTGCCTGCCTCACTCTTTACCCACAACCCCCAACCGCACAGATAGCTAGATAACTCTGTAAAATTAATGCATGTTGCCTTTTAAAGCCCCTTTCCTGGCTGTGGTGATTTAACCTGATTATAGGACTGATGAAATTAAATCATTTCACTAAGTGAAATTAATAAGATGAATAATAATATAGTGGATACACTCCTGGTATTTGCAGTCCCTGTGTGATTTAGAGGCAGATTTGGAAAACAATAATGATATTTTTGCTGTTATCACTATATTTCGTTAAAACATATACGCTACTGTAGGTCATATGGTTATATGGCATATGATTTTAGTTAATCAGATTTCTTTGTCACTGTAAACCATTTTTTTTTACTTTTGAGCTGATGTTTTTTGCTTGATCTATGTTCATTCTGCTTATACATATACAAATTACGTAATTAATTTTCCATGTAACTACTGTGCTAAGCAGATATAACCGTGATCATAAACTAACTAATCACATTAAAGGCTTTGCACCTGTCTCTCCTATAATGAGAATCACGGACAACTATTAAAGACAATTATCTGTAATGACTGCAGCCACTATTTACCAAGCTTGGACTGGGGGGAGGGCAGCTAATGCCATGGGGAATAGCACTCTACTGGATTGTATGAATACAGAACCAGCTGTCAGACAAAATGGCCAGAACACTCAGCCACCACCCTCCTGGAGTGTTCATCATAACAACGCCATTATCACTGCAGCTTAACAGCCTTTCTGCCAGAACAGGGCTGACCGCATGTATGCCCAAAATACCAGCATTCTGTGAGCTCTCCTGCTGCTGATTGCATTCCACTTTGAATTTTAAGGAACAATATGACCCTTGCAGTAAGTCCTTCAAAACAGTGCCGGACCACCTGGTCTTATGTTACTGAGAGAACAGCATTCAATCAGCTGTACTGCAACATGGCCACACTCTTTGACATGGGAAAAGGGTGTTTTTAGGCTAATGGATAGACATTTGAAAGCCTACCAATTAAGACAGCTGTGCAAAGTTTATCAGCAGAGTGGCACATTACTGGTCCATGCTTATAAATCAGGATATGAATGGACAGTAAGTACAATGTTAAATGCACATATGACTAACCCTTGATGCTTAGGGTTTAGGGGGTGGGCGATATGGCAAAAATACATTATTAAGATTTTTTTTATCACAATATTTTTTCATGCTGGTTTTTAATCTCTTAACACTCCAGGTATTTTTTCCATTTTCCGCCTGAAGTTAACTGCCCAAATCTTGAGGAAGTGAATTAACTAGAGGAAATTTTATGAAGTAATGTTACTGAAAAGCCTTCAGAATTTTTAAAGACATTAAAATGAACCTTCAATGATCCAAACAACAAAACATTTTAGACACTTTTCTAAATTTAACAGGAAATCAGGAAAAAATATTATCTGAGCTTAAAGGCAACATTTTGCATTTTACCTTGCTTGACAAACTAATCTTATGCACCTCTCCAGGTGGCTTTTTACCCTGTGCAGTGAGACAACCTCCCTCACTCCCCTCCTGTGTCTAAATTGTCTCAGTAGGGAAAGGGCAGACAATGAATGGGATCTAAGCTTTGAAAATGTTTTTGTTTTCATTTTTTTTTTTTTGCTGTTGCCATATAAAACTCTCTGCATCTCTAACAGTGCATGTCTGTTAGGCGTGATTGGTCTACAGACTTGATTCACATGTCAATAAAGCTGAGCATGGCCATAGCAGAGATCCATGAGGAACATATTTTTTAAAAAATTTTTATTTGTTGTACATTATTTTGAACTTTATTTTTTTTTCTTGTTTTTTTCTTTTTTGCAAGTGAAAAAGAAACACTCTATTTTGGTCTTCTTTTGAAGGGGACAGCCTATGTAAGTACTGGTATGCTTTGTGTGTGTCGGCTTGCTTTTTTTTGCGTGGAAGAGATCTCATGTATGGAATAACGAATTCTTTTGGTTTTAATCCAGTAGTTTAATCCAACATTTTAGATTACTGAGTTACATTATTGCAGTGTAGGTCAAAAAATAATGGGTTGTTGTTTATCACATAATTAACTCAGAAGTCTTTGGGGAGGAGTTCAGGTTGAATGAATGCGTATGAAGCCAGACCCCCCTGTTGGATAAATGAATATGAGAAAAGGGTGGAGACGGAGTGGAGGTGGGAGCAAGTTTTTTAAAACAGGATGCTTGGTGGGTTTGATAATGGCCGAACACGGCTCCGAATATGGGGATCAGCAGGAAAGACCCAGCGCGGAGGAGTGAGCTAACATAGTGAAGCAGTCGAATCGAGATTCGTCTCCTGTACTAAATGAAGCGAGTTTGTCTGATGCGGAAATGACGTGAATTTGCGGGTTATATATAGGGCTGAGAGGAGGAGTTTGGGCGTGGTCCTACTCCCAAAATTATGTTATTACATAACTTCAATAATTGAATTGACAATGGGAATAAACACAAAATATTTGCAGACATTAATAGCCCAAAATCATGTACATTCATTATATCTTCTTCATTTTCACCCTCTAGAAGGTGTTATTGCTCTAAAGCAGCATTCATCCTCTTAGCCTTCCATATCTGCAGGAAATGCACCGAGTTACTCTACACTGCTATTCCTAGAAG
Source organism: Hoplias malabaricus (assembly GCF_029633855.1). Classification (NCBI taxonomy): domain Eukaryota; kingdom Metazoa; phylum Chordata; class Actinopteri; order Characiformes; family Erythrinidae; genus Hoplias; species Hoplias malabaricus. Next base: position 12,874,664 of record NC_089815.1, on the reverse strand, counting down.
AATGCTTGTGTTCCAGTGAGGAGTTTGTAGGGGTCACGCTCTGTGTGTTATCTCAGATCAGTCGTGCAATCTTGAAAATGTTGTTATTGCTTTTCTTACCTCGTCCTGTCCTCAGTCATTATTACCTTTGTGCAATATCACCAGTAAATGATGTTGTTATTGCTGTAAGTCTATTGCAATGCCCCCTTTGACTGGTATCGGCCCACAAGTGGAGCTAGTAATAGAAGTAGGAGGCAGTAATAGAATTTTTACTGCTCTGACATCTCTCTCTATTGCTCAGCCAATGCCAGTGCGGGCTCCTCAACTCGTCACCATCTGATCCCAGCACTTGCCACTTTTAATTAAGCTCAAGGCATATTACCCTTAGCTCGAGTGTAAGGCTTACTTCACATGGCTAGGAATGTTCCACTACATTTATTCTTGATGATGGGAAGTCTCTAGTCCAGGGGAGGTGAGTAAAAAGGAATTAAACTGTGCATGCAGGACAGTCAGAACTGTGAAAATAAACAGACACTGGAACAAAGAAAAAGATGAAGGAGCCCAAAATTGGGGCTGAGGTTGCAGATCTCTCCCTAGAGAAATCCAGCAAGCAAAGATATGACACATCAGCACTGGTTAATAATCAATGGGTAAAGTTTGGCCTTAAAGCCTAAACCAGCACAAATCCTGTTCACTCTTGTGAAGCTTTTGATAAAATATTTATCTTAAAGTGGAATTCAGGCAGGAGGCAGCTGTGTTGCACATCTTGATGGACTGCAACCATGCAATTGATATTTTAGCCCTGAAGCAAAGAGACAAATACATGCTCATTTCTGTCTCTTTAATATACATCTTTTTTGGCTTTTGGACTGAAACGTTTAGCTCATTTTCTCTGAAAGAATCCTAATACCTAGAAATTTGCCCAGTCTAAAATACCCTATTTCTTGACATGCGTGAGTTAAATGCTAGATACTAGGTCATTGACAGGTGCCAACCATACCCCTTAGGGCACACAAAGGAACTCTGAGAAACTCTGAGAATATTGCATAATGCGTGCAGGTGTTTGTCTAGTCAGGTAATGGAATTACCATTGATTTTTTTTTTGTTTTGTTTTGATGGGTTTTTTTTATGTCATATGTTAGTGAGTTGTGCCAAGACAGAAGAGACAAAAGCTTTACAAAAGCAATCAAGATACCCAACTTGGCCATGTATGTATATTTATGTTGAAACGTTTAGGCCTACTATAAGCCATTTAAAGAACCACCAATAGTTTATATCAATAATCATCTTCTGAGTAATTGGCTAGTGTTGTATCTCCAGTAAAGGGAAACAGACAGGAAGAGTGCTAGAGTTCAAACAATGCTTTCATAGCTTATTAACATGATTCTTATGAGGCCTACAGGCATATCATGAGCATCCATCTAGTGTGCTAGAAATCATAGAGATGGTACTCATTTGCATAATTTTACTTTTTAGATAATACAGAATTTTTAAGGTCAATGTAATTTACATCTGAATTAATGGATAGCTTGGCAGGGAATGAAGGTAAATATATATTTGACATGAGCAACGTAATGAACATGCATTAAAACATGCCTACACTGGATATTACTTGAACCTGAAGCTAAACTCTGGACTAGTTTTTTCCCTCACCTGTTTTCAGTGTGACATCACCAGTCAGTGAGCCTCTACAGTGCCTCCTCTCTGTGGCTCCTCTCTCAGTTTAACATACTGTCCACAATTTTAAATACTGCAGTATATAGCATTACCTTTATATTTTATACCTCCCAACCCTATTCTACCTATATCAGTTACATTTGCAGTCGTGGAACATTTAATATCAGAATGAAATCTGTCTACAAAATATTTTTTCTTCCTCTTCACTTCCACAGAGGACCAATTACCTGGAGGCTTCCCAAACATCGATATGGGTCCACAGCTGAAAGTGGTAGAACGCACACGCACAGCCAATATGCTCTGCGCAGCCAGCGGCACACCCGATCCAGAGATCACCTGGTTTAAAGACTTCTTGCCGATTGATCCTAGTACAAGCAATGGGCGGATCAAACAGCTCAGATCAGGTAACTTATTTGTGTTCCTCTTTTTTTCTTTGCTCAAATGTAGTGTTGTGCTAGGACTTTTGTTGAAGAATTGAAATTACTTGCTTTCACTTTGCATTTGAATTTCCTGGATATAAAAACACATCAGATATATCCCTATATCTATATAATTAGCTGTTTGTTTCAGTATGTGTAGATTTTTAAAAATGAAAAGCTGATTCATAGAGACCAGTTTATGAAAAGCAGCAAGTTGGTCTAAATACATTGTCTGTTCCAAAGTTTACTGAAGTCCAATTATATATTACATTAAGCTCAGACCAATAACAGCCCCAGACTGTCAGGACAGTATGTATATAATTTTTAGCTGTAAGATAGGTTGTGGATTTAATATAGCACAATGTATGTAATCCATGGTCTGCATTTGATGTCTTCCTGCAGATTCTGAATCCTTGCATCATACTTGCAAGTGACTGCAATATACAGGACTAGAAATTGGATTCAAAGATTTGACTTGAAAACTAACTGCATACATACATGATTTTGAAGCATGCTTTGTGTAATCTGATATAAATTATTTAGAAGAATTTATGCAAAAACAGTTCAGCTTTACTTTCCATAAAAATGTTCAATTAAAAAGGCATGGCTTAAACCAGAAACGGTCAGGTGCCAGAAGTGAATAGATTTACTGACATCAAGAATAATAAAGAAGTCCAGCTAATTTAGAGACTAGTATTTGGAGCCAGCCTCCTTATTGCCTGAAATTTAGAACTGAAAGACAGGGCATTTTCAGTATTCTGTGGTATTTAGTAAAAATAAAAATACTGGCCTAAAAAGTAATGATTTTTGATATCCAGGCCTAAAAGGGAATCTAACCCAGCTCTCTGTTTTGATGGTGAGTAGCAACTGTTCAGAGCAATGTAAAAACTGGAGTGCAGCAATTCACGATGGTAATGGACATTATGGCCTCACCGGGGATATCATATACAAGAGTAGTGCTTCAGAGTATTCCGTTTGTGCACAAATGCTTTTCACTTGTCTCCTTGAAGACAGCACTAATGCAGTGGGACTCTGAAAAGGGAGAGTGTTGAGGTTAATTTACCACTTTTCTTTCTGTAGCTGTAGGTTTAGTGGGAGGTGCATGCATGTGTTCAGGGACCAGAGTGTGTTAACTCTTATGAAGAATGTAACCTTTAAGAAGTTTCAATGTTGTTGTTATGTTATGTACAATTATAAAAGTGGTCAAATAATAAATAGGGTAAATAAGGAAAAAACATTCACTCATTCTGTTGCAAAGAGGCTATTTTTCCTACTTAAAAGGAACCCCCAAGCTCACTTATTCTTAAAGTTTATCCATCTCGCTGCTATTAATTATCTTTTATGTGTATTGTGTCACCGTTTCTGTGGAAATGTTTATGGGTCTGATGTGTTGCTGTGTCTTGTTTTTTCTTTTTTTTTATCCTCTGTGTCGTTTGTTGTTTGTCTGTAGAAGTTACACTGATACACTGTCTTTTCCTTGTCTTCATAAATAAGCCCTAACTAAACTGACTAAAAGCTAAAACTGCCCTTTTTCACTGAAATTATGTATGTACAGAAATGTACATACATAGGGATGTCATAAAAATGCACAAGCATGGAATAACATGTTTATTAAAAAGCAGTAAGTGATATTTTATGAACAGCCATTTTATTACAGTCACTGCTTAATGATGATGATGCTTCAAACGTCTGATTTCTATCAATTTGTCAATGTTAAAGCAAATTATGACTGTATTCTGTTGTTTATTTGTAAATATCTTATAATTTTGTAGTAACTTGTATATTTATAAAAGTCCAGGCATTGTTGTAATATGATATTCAGTGCTTATGCATGGATTCTGAAATCCTTATGTCAAATGCCTTTGAATCCTGTCAAGGCTACAAAACAATGACTTTACAAAATGCAAAACTATACTTTTTAAAATATAAATATTTATTAAATTCTTTATTAACTTTTATTAACTAATGTCAATAAATGTATTAGTTTGTGACAGTATTTTGTAACTATTAAATATTAATTAGATTTTAAGCCATATGCTAATGTATTTTGCAACAATATCTTGCAAAATCAACTAAACTGTGTGTGTGTGTGTGTGTGTGTATGTATATATATATATATATTTATATATATTATACATCATGAAATTAAACTTTTCTAAAATTTAAAACTCAAGGTCAGATGCTTTTTTTTGATTAGCCAAGATATTTTTTCAACATAAAATGTCTGTTTTCCCACCAAAATTGTAAACTCTCTCTTAACCAAACCTGAAATCTGTTATTCTTTTTTCCTTTTTCTGTTTCTTTTCTTATTCTTTATCATTTTTCAGAAGCCTTTGGTAAGTGTCAAACTGAGTCCACAAAGCTGACAACAAACCCTGAAGCAAATGGCATTTTAAGTGGTTTCAAATGTGCATGACTTTCCTTTTCTCCTTTACCTATTCCCCTTGCTCTCAATTTTTTCCCTTTCCACTAACCAGTTTTTAACCAGTTTTTTAACCAGTAAAAATCTTATTGCAGTGTTGTTATTTTATTTAGGTATTGACAAATCTCTGCATTGCCTTGTGCTCTATGGCCACACAAATCTCCAGATGGAGCAAAAAATGAAAGAAAACAAAGCCACAAATAATCGTCTGTGTCTTTGCCAGGCAAGAAGCATTCACAGTTTCTTGTGGTTGTAGACTGGTGGCCACACCCTCAGTCCCAGCTGACCACATGCCATCAAGTGCTCACTTCACTCATGGGCTGACCTTACTTGCTCACAACAACACATCTGTCTTCCTTAGAGAGCTGGACTGTGGCTCAAAAGGCCCTGGAAGCATAGTATGGACTGCATACTGTGAGCTGAAAGACCCAGCTTTCTCTACTTATGCGTATAGGAATTGTTCAGGGAAAATTTTTGAAAAACTACACAAATGTAGTTTGTTTAGGCAAGGTGTGTTTTTTTACACTGGAGCTTTTACAATATTGTAATGTATAAAATTTTATATTTCAGCTCCTAGAGTACTTATTTATTGCTTTTTTTTCTTCCACATGAGATTTTTAAGAACTTGACATGTCTGAGGCAAGTTTGGGATGATTTAGCCATGTAGTCAAAGTTTTGTAGCTTCTTTTATTTATTTTTTTATTTTTTAACGCTAATTTACAAACCCCTTTTTCAGAACAACTGGGGTGCTGGGAAAAATGTACATAAAAAGAAAATACAATTATGTGCAAATCATGTAAACCTTATACTGAGGAAAACTGAGTACAAAGTCAAAATTTCAAATTTTGGAAGTGAGGAATTAAAAAAATGTATAAATATAATTCACACACTTTTTTTCTTTTTTAAACATTAAAACTGTTCTTAGTTGAAGTGTGCCCAAAGGCCACTTATGTGCGTACTTATTTTTATTTATATCCTAAAACGTTACATTTGTGGCTATCGTAATAAATGCAAAAATTTATTGCCACAACTACCATGCTGTGAAAGGTAAATATAGTATGAATCATAATTTACAAGGAAAATAACTATGGGTAGGGCACTATGCTGGAGAGTGTTTGTGAGAGATCTATAAAAACATCAATCAGTGACAAACAATGTGGAACAAACAATGTGGAAAACACCCAGTTGCTTTTAAAAGATTCTGAAGCAATATGAATCCACATAAGAGAGAGAGAGAGAGGCTACAATCTCCTTTCACGTCTTTCTACTTTTTTTTTTTGTCATTGTAAAGTTTACAATGAAGTGTGCTTTCCCAAAGTGTGCCGTACGGAAAACAGTGGGGGTAAGATGCCTTGCTGAAGGGCACTTCTGTCATGGCTCTTTAGGTTCATGGCTCACTGATCCTTCACTGCCTCCATCCCCAATGTTTTTGACAGTTGTGGGGATCAAACTGGCAAATTTCAGATCCCGAGCCCACTTTAGGCCACAGCAGCATCCTTATCTCCATTGATGGTTTGTATATGATGCATATGTATTTATATTTGGAAATAATAACTTAAATATTCTTGAAAATAATTGTCAATGTTTATGGCCAACTTTATTAACGTAAGAGCTCCAGTGTAAAACCTAAAAAACTGAAATTGAAGTTGCTGAGGGGGTTAACCCTCATTGTATGCTTTTAGCGTTTCCTATTTCTGCCCAGGGGTAGCATTTTTTTCTGTTGCTCATATACACACAGACACACACACACGGGTAGAGTTTCAATAAGTGATCTATGGAGCCTGTCCCAGCAAAATCATCTACAAGCCCCTTCTATATAAAAAAATATGAAAAAGTATGAACACTCAAGAGATAGCCGTAATAAAGAAGAAGGAAGACCAATGGAAATGCCGCTGACATGGCTTCCACTTATTATGTGGTCAGCTCATGGCTTCAACTGGCTTTCCTATAGTTTTCTAGCTCTAGATGTGGTCAGATTTGACACAGAAGCTGCCAGTTTGATAGATGGTCAGTGAGTTTATTCTGCTGATCTGAGCTGGCTCTTGTCAGAGACTTCAAAACACTTACAAAAAATTATTGTACAGAATGTCACGGTTCTGTAAGAGTGGTACTATGATGCCACCAAGATTCTGCACATGCTGCTTTAGATGTTGTAGCCTAACCTCACACATTAAAATCTATGATGGCTTGTAGGTGCATTTACACAGAGATTTTGAAGCAAATTTGCAGACACTACCCAAATATTATCGTAAGCTGTCTTTCACTGCAGAGATACCAAATCTGCTGCTCTGTCTTCCTGAGCAAAGCTCATTCCTGTAAGATTGATTCAGGGAAAATTCTGTTGTATAAAATAACCTGAAACAAAACATTAGATGCCAGTTTAATAGGTACATAGGTTCTATGGTTCATTAGTCAGGTACATTTACCATATAGCTGCAGCACAACAAAAAGGCTGTGAGAAATGAGTCATTCTATATTCATCTATATCTTAGGTTAGTGCTTTTCTCAAAATAATTTATTATAACAGTCTAGTTACTTATCTCAGCCTGTAATGAGTGTAAATTACTCATAATATCACCACAAAAAGTAATCTGATTTCTCATTTAATATATTATTCATGATTATAATTACTCTGTAAAACCCATATGCATCTTTCACAGCTGGAAAGTGCAAAGAAATACCCAGCAATCCATTAATGTTAAAGAAACAGCTAATCACATTAAACATAACTTAAAAGGCATGTCATTTCCCTTGCCTTTGAACAAGGCACAGACAGTTATGTTTGATTTAAAGTTATGAATTCTGTTTGAAAATATATTAGCTAGACGGTAGGGAGCAGCTATCTCAAAAGAAAATATTTTATGAACAAAATATAAAGCTTACATGTCAGTAACTGTGAGATTATTGCTAGAATTTAAATAATTCATATAATTAATTCAATTAGACCAAAAAGATGTATATAATACTGTGCATTGTCAAACCTACGATACTAAGAATAAAACAGGTGTTTCTGTTAAAAGGACCAGTGAGAGTAGGGGAAAAAATCTAAATCAATTATTAGTATTATTTTGTAATTATCTCTTAAAAATATACATATTTTCTCTGTTAATATTAATAAGATAGATTAATGTATTATTATTATTATTATTATTAGTAGTAGTAGTAGTAGTAGTAGTAGTAGTAATCATCTATAATAATAATCTGGGAACCCAGTCTGTGTAAAATATACAGTTAAATTAATTAAAGGCACTAGCTTACTAATAATTTTATTCCAGCAGCAGGATAGGCAGAGATTTAGGCATGTATTTATTTAGCCAGACTGCTCCTAGAGAACACTCTAGTGGGAGCTGTAGATGGAACGGATGGGTTAACATTCCCCCCTCCTCCTGGTCCCAGCCACAGACCCCAGATTCTCTCTGGCCTTGTCAGGTGCTGGAGATTAACAACCGCTACAGGAGAAGGGCTTGTGTATTTTATAATATAATAAAGCCTCTCCAGCTCTGCTCACAGGCCCACCCCGGCTTTACTTACTTGCTCTGTGCAAACACACACAAAAAATGATACTCACAGGTAGCTTTTAAGGGCTGGAGAACAAGTATTATGAAGTGCATGTCTGTTTGAGTAACACACATGAGTTATGAGAAATGCAGTGGTCAGATGTGGGGTTATTCAGCTGCACCAAATTATTAACGTTTGAATATAATATAGCTGCCCAAAGTTTACTTAAACTTAGGCTACATACTTTTAAGCTCAGTTTTACACAACTGTGCATGTTATGTGTCATCATTAGTTTTATGTGTTAGTAAGGTATGTATTAAATTTTCACAAGAAGACACTGAATGTTAATTATATATCCTTAAATATAGAGACAAGTAAAATAAATAACTCCTAATTCAGCAGTTAGCAAATCAGATGATTCTTAAGTCAATTATATCAACTTCTGAAGGCAACTTGGTGTTTGTAAACTTTTCAAGCACTGAAAAACTAATATTGTCAATTAAAGCTGAAAGAAATCTGTCTTTTATCAATAGGTTTAAGAGTACCTTTGATGTGAACACAGCATATGCCCTAACTGTCTTGCCAAAATGAATTTATGGTGACATGAAGTGGTATGAAGTTTTGAAAAGGTATATGTATGTATAATTTTGGCCTCAACTGTTAAAGGTTATTAGCCAGCCACTAATGCATGGTTGGTGGCAATAAAGCATTCTATAGGCCTGAAAATGCAAATTATTAATATTAAAAAACAATTTGAAAGTGCTTCAAGTCACAAAAAACTGAATTTAATTAAATCCTACATTATTTAACACAGTTTTATGAAGTTTATTGGTGAAATTCAAGAAATAACATGGAAGTCTGGCACAAAATAAATATGGCTTGAGTCCTACATAGGGATTAAGTCTAGTCATGAGCTATATTTTCCTTTCAGTGGAAAATCTCTACTGGACATTCCTTGTGTTGGAAACCAACACTTATTAATTAGGCTTTAAGATTAGAAAAATAGATATGCTGATCTTCATGGCTTAAAACAGGCCTAAAACTTTATATATAGAAATTATTCAGAAAAATCACATATTTTCCCAAAAATAATTCAAACATTTTTAAACAGTCTGTGATGCACTGATTTGTTTATGAAGGATTATAATTCAGATGATTCTTGTACAAGTGACTGGTAAAGTATAGGCTCATCTAGATTGAGAAACTGTAGAATGTATGTTTCACAGTGGAGGCATTAGTAAGGACATTGTGGCCTTGCCTGGGCTAAATACATGGCCATGAGCCCAGTTTGAGTTGCAGCCATGCAGATGGACAGAGGCTGTGGCCAGATTGTCTCCCCACCCCCAGCACCTCCACAGCACAAATCCTTTTTTTTCTGGTTGCAATGTTTGAGTAAATGACAGCACAATGCCCTCTAACATTCCAGGGAGTACAGCCAGTCTGTGCAACCCATGCAAATTCTCCACTCTGAGACTATTCACTTGTTGTTTGAGGGACGGGAGTTATTTTTGTTGTATTTGTCAAGAAAAAAAGTGGGACTACAACAAATCAAAAGCTTACAAAGCTAATGTAGTCATTTCTAGTCCTAGAGAGAATTCCTCCGTCAGTATGACTCTCTTGTAAATATTCCTTCTTATGTTGGTTTTCTGAATGAACCCTTAGAAGTACTGGTTATTGCATATGAGAGCAAAATTCAATTCAATGCTTAGCAATTCTCCCTGGTATCTCAAAAAAACAAGTTTTCTCAAATTTCATCCATACCACAAACACTTCTGTTTGTAGGGAATGTACAACTTTAAATTTAAAGTGCTAAAATGTTATTTTAAAGCTTTACAGAAGGGGAACCACTTTGGATTCCCTTAAGGAACTTTCAGTGGATGGTTTCTAAATAATTGCTAAATTAAATAAATTCCACTTAAATTCCCCTTAATTTAAAGATTCGGTGCTAATTAAAGGTTTACCTAGAATCTCAATTACAATATTTTAGTGTGTAAGTTGAGATACTTTCTTGTGGTTTGATGTTGGAGAAAAGCTATTATAAAAAAAAAGGAAAAAAAGATGCAGAAAAAAATGGTCATACAGAATGAATGTAAACTGATTAGCATATTATATTCAATATGTAATTAGAACATGAATACATTAATGGCATTGTTGTGTTTGTTTCTTGGACCCCAGGAAGAATAGCAGCTATTGAGGTCCTACAAACAATAAAACCAATAATTACATCATATAAAAATAATGTAATCTCTTGACTTCTAAGGAGTAATGACCAGAAAATATAAATATTTATTTTATATTTTTAAATAGAATTTTCTCCTTTTTTTGCATCTTCCTTCTTTTAAACATTACATGATGATCTTGCGTAATGACATATGCTTTATTAACATTTTATCCAAATCTTAACCAAGCCTTAACCAAGTCTCTAATCTTAGTCTAACTTCGGCTAACTCCTAACTAGTTCTCTCCAGACACCTGAACCTTTACCAGTACCTTAACTCTGTCAAGAGAATAAAAACTGCTTGAATCTGCAGCCTTTGGTGCTTTTGACTCTAACCAAACTCTAACAATTAACCATTCCCTTAACATTCTGTTCCCTTCCTGGTTCCTTAAAACCTCTAAAATATACATAAACAAAATGTTCAAGGAAGAAATGTTTTACCTGCTTATTGACAGCACTGCCTTAAAACACATGCTGAAAGATTAGCCTGCTCCTTCATTATTTAACAGAATGGGTCCTGGCTTCTTGGAAAGGGAAGATGCCATATGAATTCTATATGAAGTCTGTTTCCCAGCGCAGGCAAAAAAGCACAAAATGTATAGTGTTTTTGTGTTGTTTTTTTTAATTTTTTTAAATACAATAGAATTATTTTTAAAATACAATTCCGAAACATAAGAGTAAGTGGGTTTATAATGCAGTTACTTGAGAAGCAGGCAAAACATTCCTAAAGTGAAGTAATGACCTCCCCTGATGGACAAAGAAGCATTCTGTATTCAGAGAGAGAGAGAGAGAGAGAAAGAGAGAGTGAGAGAGCTGTCTGAGAGCTTATGCTCCAGAGCAGATCTGGCTATCATGACCATCTCAGACTAATTTTTACATCTTTTTACATCATCTTGTTTTTTACCTCTGCATTACATGCTGAAAACAACATTCAGAGTATAGTGATTTTAGGTTATAGCTCCCTGCTCTTCTACAAAATCGTGATACCTCATCTTTCCTCTTGACCATTCAAAATACCATAATGAATTAATGCTTTTGGAAGCATCAAATTCAGATAAAAATTTCAAAGTCATTAAAAAAAGTGAGTGAGTGGTGCCACCATGTATGATATTTTAGGCTAATATGAGTATGTAGGGTAAATAAATGAATGGGTTACAAGCCAGTTGAGTTACTTCACACCTAAAACCATCTAACCATCTTGTTACTATACATGTGTACGGCAAACATGTCTTCAGTTCACATTAGTGCATTTCCATTTTCAACTGCATGTTCCACAAACATATCTTAATGCAGAAAAAAATGTTGATAAAGGCTGACTCCCCTCTTAATCAACATTCAGACTCTAGCTTTGTCTAGCATCACTCCTAGCCCTCATTTCTATCAGCAGGTCAACTGGCAAAAAGAGGCTTAGTCATTGTTCTTTATGTGGTCACACTCAGCCTCCACACAGGCACTTATCATTTGAAATGGAGATAGAGTTAATACACACATCAGAACGTCAAGCTGTCTTGCGCTTTATGTTCCATTAATGTGCTGAGAGACAGAGATAAGAGAAAGGCAGAGAGAGAGAGAGAGAGAGAGAGAGAGACAGGGAGAGAGAGAATCAGTTAGACAAAGCTCCTAGTCCGACTGCGGGAGGTCTATAAATCTAAATTAATCATTCTTCCTCTGATATAAATTTCTCACAGTATAAATCCCAATGGCAGTATGATAAGAGCTTCTCAGTAGTTTTCTAATAACAATTGTTGTGTGTTTCACTTGTATCTCTCTTTCCAGTGGGTACCCCAATCAGAGGTAAGATACTAATACCAAACCACAGACAACATTGCTTAACCTTATATAATTACAAATTAACTCTACTTTCTCCTTCTCCAAAATGATTACCAGCTCTTTTACTTCTCTTCCCAGTAAAAATATTTTATCTGCTCATGTTTGTGTATGTGTATACACTGAAAAAAGTAATATGTTAGAATGACTTAATCCAAATGTGCACATATTCTCCATTAGGGATACACTGAAAATGCCAGTTATAGAAAATAACTTAATGTAGTATGCATAAAATGAAAATACTAAAAATGAAATGATTTTTAACTTCTCAAATATTTGTAAAGAAAAATTGGCATTTAATCTTTTATTTCAAGGTCTTTGTTTTGGACAAAAACTGAATTAATGCAACACGTTATTAATTTGTATGAAGTGAATTCAGTGCATTACTTTTTTCAGTGGGTATGTGTTATGTCCTTTCATATTTATGTTTTTTTAGTTTTGTCCTTTGATGTCCATGTGTTTGTGTGTATGTATATGTGTGTATTTCTATTCGTGCATTCCTCAATGTGTGAATTCCCCACTGATTGGGGAGATGATGAGGGACCAGACTGGGGTTGATGTGTGTGACATTTGCAATGTTTGGAGACTGTGCTAATGAGTATGTGTGGGAGTGTGTGGCTAAAATGTCCAGCCCCGTCCAGCTCTTTCAGGTCTGATGTCTTTTCCACTCCTCTCGGCCCACTGGCCACATTATTTATGTTAATGTCCCTTGCTGTGGCCTGTAGCTGGCAGAGAACATTGTGACAAGTGTCATACAGACTAGCATAAATTTAATTTGATCTCGTCCAGCACAAGTTCTCCGGGCTCTGGAAAATAAGGAATAACTTTAGAGTTTTGCCCTGCTTCCAAGTTATTTGTTGGCATGTTGCCAGCCAACTATGCCTTTCCTCATTTGAAAGAAGCTAGGGCTAAAGGTATTTCCATTGTTATTGGGTTCAAAACAACATTGTATGAAGATTATTTTATTTTAAGTGTCAATTAAATAAAAAAATTGTTAACCATCCTAACCAGGGCTGGATTATATGCAACAAATGTTAAAATACATATACTATATATGGACAAATTATTGGGACAAACTTTCTAATCTCTGAATTCAGTCTCATTCAGTTTAATTCAGCCTCATTGCCATATGTGTATAAAATCAAGCATCTAGCTGTTCAGTCTGCCTTTACAAACAACAGTGAATAAATAGGTCATTCTTAAGAGCACACTGAATTTGAGCGTGATACTGTAATCAGATGCCACCATTGTTGAAATCAATTTGTGAAATTTCCCACATAGGTTTTAAGTGATCTTGAAAATTGGATGTATTTGGGAGACACAGCAACTACATGAAGTTAAAGAGTAGGGTTTCCAAGTTCAGATGCCCACAGTGAATTAATGTTGCGAATGCTTTGCTGACTCAGTATCTGCATACCTCTTTGGTGTAAATCATGCCAATAATGTGCTCTGGAGCAGTGGAAAGGTGTTTTGTAGTATAATGATTCACCCTTCTCTGTCTGACAAACTGATGGCTGAGTCTGGGTTTGGTGAATGCCATGAGAACATTACCTGCCTGACTGCATTATGCCAAGTGTCAGTGTAATTTTGGAGTAGGGATAATGTTATATAGTTGTTAGTTGTTTTTCAGGGGTTCTCCTAGGCCCCTTATTTCCAGTGATGGAAAATCTTAATGCTTCAGCATATCAAGACATTTTTGACAATTTATTCCAACTTTTTTGGAAATAAATTCAGGACGTCCCATTTCTATTCCAGCACGACTGTGCCCCAGTGCACAAAGCAAGGTTAGTAAAAGCATGGTTGGGTGAGTTTGCCCTCAACTACATTGAACACATTTGGAATGAAATAAAACACTAGTTGTGACAACGGTAAAACAGATATATGTAGGTGTAATGTGTATTTGTCACAATACATCTGCCCAAATAGCATACAGTCATATGAATAAAATGTATATAACTTGTTAGACACCTATTAGCAAATGATTATAATGTAAGACATAACAGTACTTAAGTATAGGACATGGCTACTAACTTTGGAACAGATCTGACTGTGAAAAGAGAGGTAAATATAGGGGGCATTGAGATGATTAAGGAAGGAAAGAAATTGCAGGTTTGCATGTGTGGGTGGAGCAGGCCGACATCAGTGAGAGGACTAAAAATTCACTATGGAATAAAAAGTTGTATGAAGAAGTGTATGAGCCTCTCACTGAATGATACAAAATTGTTTGAAACAGCCATTTACAAACCACAGTTGGTTGGATATCATATCACTACCTCTACTTCTACGGAGAGTAAATTCTAGCAAAGTTCACAAGAAGGTGAATGAATTTTTGGCATGGAGAATTTTGAATGATGATTTGAAAGGTCTAGTGGCTGGAAACAGCAGAGGATAAATTGAACAGGCTAGGTTAAATTGTTTATATAGAATGGCAAATGTGTATAAAAAAGTGTATAATAAAGTCAAGATGGCAGGTAGAAATAGACAGACTTGTTAAGGAGTTGAGTTTCCTGAGGGAGCAAGGGAAGTGATGAACTGAAAAGGAGAGAGAGGGCATTAAAATGTTGCAGGAAGACGTAAAAATGTAGTTATGAGTAAGATGAGAAATAAGGAAGAGCGGTCTAGAACATCTTTTTTAAGGATCCATTTAAGCTTAAGACCTTGGTTAATAAGGTCTTGTGAAGGTAGTAAGAATGGAATGAAGGAACTAGAGGAGGATTTTGATAGTATGTATTCAAATGAGAAAAACTGGTTGGTTGCATCTCGCTGTGAGCATTTTCGAAGGCAATGGAGGTGATGAGTAGGGCTTCTAAATGGGTTGTAGGTGGGCAGAGGCAGCAGGATGGTACCCATAGTTGGGATATGGACTTTCATACCATTCCCCTATAGGCAGTGGCCTCCAGTAAAATTTTTTTGGGTGTGCATACTATATATATATATGTCGCAGTCACACAGCTCCAGGCCTGGAGGTTGTGGGTTCGATTCCAGCTCCGGGTGACTGTCTGTGAGGAGTTGGTGTGTTCTCCCCGTGTCCGCGTGGGTTTCCTCCGGGTGCTCTGGTTTCCTCCCACAGTCCAAAAACACACGTTGCAGGTGGATTGGCGACTCGAAAGTGTCCGTAGGTGTGAGTGAATGTGTGTGTGTCTGTGTTGCCCTGTGAAGGACTGGCGTCCCCTCCAGGGTGTATTCCCGCCTTGCACCCGATGATTCCAGGTAGGCTCTGGACCCCCCGCGACCCTAAATTGGATAAGCGGTTACAGATAATGGATGGATGGATATATATATATATATATATATATAGCTTTACTGACCTGTGATAGAAAGAATAGGGCCTCTGTTATTGCTACACTGGCCCAGCACTGCAGAGACTGCAGGAGCCCCAGGAGCAAAAAACCTTAATCATATCTACTGTTCTTTTAATTATATAAATGCACACAACAAACCATATTCAGGCCTTTTCACAAAGTGTACGTTTTTGTATTGCAATTCTTATTTATTTTGGATTGTGTTATTTATCTCTATCTCTTGCTCACTTGCTCACACACACATAAATATACACACACACACACAATACTCTCGATTCTCTGTGCTTAAAATCTCTGACTAGTGTTTCCTCTTGTACTTCACTTTATCTACCTTAATTTAATCTGCCTCTACATCTCTTAACTGCTGCACTTAGCCCTTTAAAATGAAATATATAACTTTGCACATAATGTTTACAAGATTGTGCGTGAGAAAGTTATGTGAAAA
The DNA here is from genome assembly GCF_029633855.1 of Hoplias malabaricus. Lineage (NCBI taxonomy): Eukaryota > Metazoa > Chordata > Actinopteri > Characiformes > Erythrinidae > Hoplias > Hoplias malabaricus. The sequence goes on along the minus strand of NC_089815.1, from coordinate 12,858,877 downwards.
TCTTTGTGGGTGGTAGAATGTGTTTGTGTTTTTGTACAGCTGTGATATTTTGTAGGTACTGTGCACTGTGAGCTATTGTAATTATTTATATATGTGAGAATACTTGGCCAATAAATACTGTTTGTTATTTTCTATTTTTAAATATTCTATGAAATAAGATTTATTTTAATTAAACTGCAATTTATACAAGCACCCAAATTACTCATCAAAGCAGTATAAAGTCTGAGTCCAAAGCAAAAAGCCTCATCCAATTGTTTATCTTTAGTTCATTGATATTAGCACTGCTATCTGTTGTGATGCAGACAGTGAGGTTTTCTTTTAATGACCATAACGCCAGTGCACCTTGCAGACCTTGGGCATTTAACTCATCTGTGTGCTTTTTAAATAGTAGCTTTGTAGTTGCAAATATTTGTAGAATGGATTGCACTGTCAAGGAGAGGTATGGCTAAGATTTTCTGCTTGACCATGAACCTGTTGTGGTAGCGAAATATGGCACATAATATGAGTTTGGTGACAAAAATGATACTTTTTAGGCAGAGTTGTTTGACCAGAATTTTTAGGGAGGTAGGTTATATCTTGGGTCTTAAGTATTTTAAGCATCACTAGGTAAGATTCTGGATTTTTGCTCCTTTGGTTTCCCTGTACTGTAATTCATTTTCACAGCACTGTATTCAGTCAAAGCATTTCAAATGCAATCAAATCAATGAGGCAGAGGAGGGATGTTTTCCTACCCCGCTGCCCTCCCTCCAGTAGACTGCAGTAGGTTTGTCTTGCCATCTGTTGCTTTTCTTATCGTAAAGCAATTTTTAGCAGAATGATTCTGTTAAAGTTTCTGTCAGACAGCTTCAAATTTTGTGTGGTGGTTTATTCACAGATGTTGATAAAAACAGTTAATTATCAAGCTGTTCTTAACAGCAACCACTATCCTACATAGTTTGTAGATTTGTAGCATTTGAGCAACATCCATCTAATCTAAATCAAACCACCTCCAAGTGAGTCAAATGATCCAGCAATTAAATTTAATGACGTAGATTGTGAGGCTAGTGGTTTCTGTACTTCGTCTGCTAGTACAGTTTGTACACTCTTCTTAACTTCAGTCATAACTTTTAGGCAGCTATATTAGCTTAAGCCTATTTGGGCACACTGCATGTGCTCTCTCAAAGCAAATGTGCAAGAATCTGTCTGTCCTACAACATGGCCCAGTGAATGCAAGGAGTCAAGCTCTTTTATTTTAAATATATTATTGATTACATTTGCACACATCACTCCATGTATTGAGCACCTGCCTCCTCTGGAATCTTGTGGCAGTGTATCCTTTCTTACCTTGTTCAACTTACTTTTTTTTTCTTTGGACTGACAGGCAATCAAACGCCACAGTCAGCAAACCCCTAGCCTGTTCAGGTATTTGATGTTTTATGTCAAGTACACCTGATGCAACAAAAGCAGACCTTCATTAGTTGCATCATGAGTGCTTGAGACAACATCAGATTTGCAATTGTGTGCTCTTATGAGGGATTTAATTCACAGGGTTGAATAATTATTATTATTATTATTATTATCGTTACACTTATATAGCGCCTTTCTAGACACCCAAGGACGCTTTACAATCTACACTGCTCAGAACGCTCAAGTCACACACACACACTGGCGAGAAGCGGCAGCCAAACGCGCACAGCGTACTCTCAACCAGAAACGACCGTCCACCTGGAGGACTGCATCGGGCACTAGGATTTCACCCAGGACAGAGCGCCAATCCATATCTGGGCACACACACATTCACTCACACATACACACTCATTAACTCACAAACTAGGACAGTTATTACAGAAGCCAATTCACCTACCCTCCATGTTTTTGGACTGTGGGAGGAAACCGGAGCCCCCGGAGGAAACCCACGCAGACACGGGGAGAACATGGAAACTCCACCCAGATGGGACTTGAACCCAACATCCCAGCGCTTTTTAACTTGTCATTAAATAATAAACTTATTATATTAGTTGTGCCGAGCTGTTTAAATTAGATCTTTTTATTGTTTTATTGCAAACAGCTGAACGTTTTTAAACTTTTTGCCATAAACCTAATTTCCAATGGGGTTGCTTAATTTTGATTGCAAATGTGTGTATATACACAGTCATATTATACAGACACGCATTCTCTCAGCTTCACTGACCATACTGCAGTACTTTGCATTTCTATGATTATTGATGGTTAGTGTGTGTTGTGCTGGTATGAGTTTTTATACTCCTCATTGTCTCTACTGGACTGAGAAAAGTCCACCAACCAAAAATTTTACATCTACAAGATGGAGGTATGTGTATAGAATGCACAGTATGTGGACCCAGTGTTCAGAAACTTTACTTGTACAAACACAACACACTCTAATGCACAACCACCAGGTCAGGATCACTTCAGCACTGAGAATGATCTACCAATTAAGTCATACCTGCTCTATGATGGTCCTGTGGGCTTTCTGACCATTGAAAAATGGGTTGAAAGTGGCCAAAATTATGCAGTGCAAATGGGCTGCAGTTTGTAATTGCAGGACTACAGGGTGCTCTTCTGTGGTCAGTGGAGCTGAGAGAATATAGAGTGAGTGTAGAAACAAGGAGGTGGTCATAGTATTCTAATAATATGAATATATACAAATTCTTTGTGGAAGTCATGAATGTTGAACCTTATGGGTTAAAGAGGAGCGGGACCATCCAGCTTACTGTAAATGTACAATTCACAAGCCAGCATCTATAATGGTAGGGATGTGCAATAGTGCAAATGTCACAGATGATTTTCACATCTGTGTAGGCACCGTTAATGCTAAATGATATATACAGGATTTGGAGCACCATGCTGCCATCCATGTGCCAAACATATTTTTGCTGGACCTCCTACTGAGCTGGCCTAAAAGAGGCATTTTCGTTTACTGACTGACTGACTTATTGAGTTCTAATGTTGAAACGCGCATGCGCAAATACAAACGTTATTTCACCTTCTGCTGTTAGTTCAGCCATATTTCACAAGGTGCTTTCACTACAGTCTGTTTTTAGTTCAGCCATATTTCATAAGGTGCTACTACTACACAGTCTGTTGTTAGTTCAGCCATATTTCACATACAGCTTTTCTGCTTATATAGCTTCTCTACCAATGAGGGAACGGTACCAGTTAATGGACTAAATTTGGAACCATTCAGCACAATTCCACCAACATAAACTTGTTTGTGAATCAAAGAAAAAATTTTCCCAGTTGGAACCAAAGTAGAGTAGGTTCTTCAGCACGAACCCTGGCTTTGCCCGTGGACGTGTAGAGGTTCAGTTACTCAAGAAAGAGCTCAGATTCTTAAATACAGCTTTATTGTTCAGAACTCAGAAACATTTACAAACTATTATATCTTACAGAGAGAAGAGGACTTCTGAATTTGTCTTATTTCACGTGAGTGTGAGTCTTTGCCTGAAATATTATAAAGGAATGTGGTGGGGAGACATTTTGTGGTGTTATGGTGATTTATAAAACGAAAAAAACTTATAATGGAGACCCCAAGCTGCTGAGCAGCAGAAATCCTGTAACAAGCTAGAATGCTAAATGATAACCATTTAGCATTCTAGCATTAAATGGTAACCATTTAATTTTCAGAAATACAGCAGTTGGTCACCTCAGTTCCCAAACATTTATATTACAGAGTGTTGTTGTAAGAAGAAGGTGATAAAACACAGTGGTTAAAATGCTTTTGTCCCAACATATTTGTAAAGTGTTGCTAGCATCATATTCAAAAATTGTATTAAATATTTATTTAATTTAAACTCTAGTTTTCTACATTTAAAATAATTTTCTTTATACACTGCCAGAAAAATCATTGTCAAAGTCATTGTGGTGGTACCTTTTGTTGTCACTGTGGTGGTGCCATTTGCTGTTACTGTTGTAGTACATTCAAGTGTGCCTATTCTGTACATTTAATTAGGGAATATATTTGTACCTTAGTCTATATTATAAATTGTTTTCATTTCTAATGCCTATATCATCTCCAGGACTTATAATATGTTGTTTAATTTTACACATTCTATAAGGATAGATTACAGATATTCATCACATCTTCTGGAGAAGAGAATGTAATGTAGCTTTATGGAACACAACTGGACTTTAAAACCACTGTTGTACATTTAAAGGTACAATTATACTGTTTGTACCATTAGGGAAAATTATGTCCGTCTACAGTACGTTTTTTTCTGACAGTGTATAATTGTGAATTAAATATGGTGTTCAATTGATTTGCACATTGCATTTTGTCCCAACATTTTTGGAAATGGTGGTTGTACATTAAGAATTATTTAGTTCCTTGTATTTTAGAGCTACAAGTTTTAGTTACAAAAAAACAACAACAATGTCCTACATATCCTAATAGTGTTGCAGGAAGCATCCCAACAATACAATGAATGCAACGATGCCTCACACAACCTCAAGCATGCTTATTCTTAAGCAACCAGCACCAGCATTCCTAATGCCTTGGAGAAAGCAGCGCATAAATCATATTGTTGCTCACAAAAATGAAAGTGACTTATGAACTCTGTATTTGCATAATGGGATTAGCCTGCCATAAAGGGGATTTTGCCCAGGGCAGACAGTCCAGACTGCAGGCCTAGGCTGAGAGAGACTTTCTGGGGCAGGGAGACCGTGTGGCAGCCACTCAAGCAAGATTTTTACCATAGTGCATGAGAAATACTGAGAAAACTTCAAAGGACACACCTGTTTTTGAAAGCTGTATGCTGTGTCTGCTGTGCTCTAGAGTCTATGTTTTAACTGTTAGTTGACTCTTAAGGGAATCTGCGGCTTTGGGCAAGTTTCCCCCAAAAACATTGTTGGGGAAAGGGGGTCACATTCTATATTTTCTGTTTGAAAAGGTGCTATTCTCTCTGTTTGTTATTTTGAACAAAGTCTGGATGACTGTCTATTGTGCAGAGATTTCCATGGGTTGGTCAAATATTTTCTTATTTGTATTCTATAAACTGAATGCTCACTGCATTAGGAACACCTACTTTGCATCTACATTCATTGTCCATTTTATCTGCTCCACCAACAGTACAGGAGCACATTGTAGTTCTACAATTACAGACTGTAGTCCATTTGTGCACTTCATGCTTGTTTGGCCCCTTTTTACCTCATTCTTCATTGGTAAGGACCCCCACAATGCAGGCATGATTTGGGTGGATCATTCTCAGTGCTGCAGTGACACTGACATGGTGGTGGTGTTTTAGTGTGTGCTGGTACAAGGGGATCAGACACAGCAGGACACTGTCAGTGCTGGACTGAGAATAGTCTACAAAGCAAAATTATCCAGCCAAGTGTCCTGTGTTCAGTGTCCTGTGTCCACTGATGAAACATTTAAGGATGACCATTGCAAAATGTGCAACAACAGATGAAATATTGTCTCTGCCTTTACATCTACAAAAGTGTCTAAAAACTCAAGCAGCACTGCTAACACACCACAAACACATCAGTGTCACTGCAGCACTGAGAATGATCCACCAACCAAATCATACCTGCTCTGTGTTGGTCCTCTGGGGGTCCTGATTATCGATGAGCAGAGAGAAATGGGGATAAAAAGTATGCAGAGAAACAGGTGGACTACAGTCTGTAATTGTAGAACCACAACGTGCTTAATTATGGTCAGTGGAGCTGATAAAATGGACAATGAACGTAGATACAAGGTAAGTGTTCTTAATCTGGTGATCGTTCACTGTATACTTATTCAAAGCAGTGAATTATGTCATATTTGTGAACCAGGCTCTATCTACTCTGAATGCAGCTTTTTCTTTCTTTTAAAGAAACAAAGTTCACTACCCTTTTAAAGAACAGTATTCATCTTTAGACTGCAGAGCTCATATTTCTTTGAACACTGTGCCTAATAATTAGGCTGATGTTAACACTGCCCTGCTTTTAGTACATGTGTTTTGGAATGTCAAAGTAAATGGCCTGATATAGCACTCTGGCTGACGTGCACATCACTGCTGAGTTTATGAGAACATTACAGGAAACAGATGGAATATGATAAAAGTTGCATTGTATGGTCTCATGCGGCTGCTGCTGTCACATTAAATGACCTTGGCACCAGGTGTTCTTGTGTGCTCTGTATGTAAAGTTGTTTCTAGTTGCATGGCATGCTATATGTGGTATGTTTTGTTATATTTCAGTACAAGAACAGCTTACAGAATTATCCTGCCTCAAAAAAAACGTACTATGACCTGTAATAGTAAACTAAAAAGTGCACTTGTACAGACACTGGTGCTGATAAAATGAACATTGAGTGTAGATACATGGAAAAAACTAAATAAGACATGTAAGAGGTCTGCCTGGGGCTGGGGCAAGGCTGCCTGCTAAGCCACCCCCAGTCACTAGAGGGAGACAGAGACACTCGGTGGCAATTGGTTCCACCTGGGCTACCCCTACAGTCAACACACACCTCTGTGCTCTGTCTTGGGTTTCTCTTTTCAGAGTGCCATGCAAGTCTGGCCGGTAATTTGGTAAAGGCTCTTGAGTTTTCTCCTGGGTCACTCTATCTTCTGTTTCTCCACCAGAGCTTTCTCTCTGGTTTCTCCTGGGATTCAATATTGTCATTTCTTTACCATTTTTAAGTATAAATAAATAATTAGAAATAAGTTGTGTTCTATCTTTAATTTCTTTTGTCTCATCTTGTCCCTCCCTTTTGTTTTGGGAAGCTCTCTTGCCTTTGTTTTCTTTTGCTCAATTCTGAGCTGATCAGTTTTCCCCTGACATCTTAAGTTTTCCTCTCGTGTTTCATTTTGTCTTGGTGTTCCTAACATCCAGAGGGGTTGTTTGTGTGTCTCTGCACTTGAGGCCTATTTCTCTAGTGTCCTGTTGGTGGCTTGCCCTGTTTCAATCCACCCCTGGGTGAGCTGCCACATTACATTAACATGGCTCATTGTGATCTTAATAAATAATTTTGATATTATTGATTTGGCCAAAATACCAAAAAGATTAAACAACTCTGCACCTTTCTTACCCTAACTACCCTATTCAGAATGGCCGGTTTCGGTGCCTGTTCCTGTAAATGAGAATGAGAATTATTTTTCATGCATAGTCTTAATGTTTGGGCTGATTGGTATTTTTATAAATCCAACAGTGTTCCAGTAAATTGTTGTTTTGAGGCTCATCATCAGATTGAGGATTTGTGGAGAGAAAGGAGATCAATAGAATAATAGGGCTAGGGGATATTAGATGGTGGAGAAGAGGAGAAGAAGATGAAGGAAGAGATAAGAGAAGGGTGAAATGAGAGGAGGAGTGAGAAGTGAGGAATATTCCAGCCTTCTTCCTCTCACCCTAATTGGTTCCGCCTATGCAGGGAAAAATAGCCATGCACTCGTTCCTGCAAAACAAATCAATCACAGTCTGCCAGCGTGCACTAATTGAATTACACATATGGGAGTGGAAGTGCAGGGGCGTGTATCGGTGTGTGTGTGTGTGTGTGTGTGTGTGTGAGAGAGAGAGAGAGAGAGAGAGAGAGAGAGAGAGAGAGAGAGAGAGAGAGAGAGAGAGGGAGGGGGGATTTAGGTTGGTTGCCTTTGGCTTGGAACAGTTATTGGAATTAATCACGTATGCCGACTTCCCCCACCACTGCCACACACACACACACACCCTTATTCATTACACACTACTCCATGTTAGCTGTCTTCATGCCTCACTGACTGACTCGGTTCATGCTGCCCTCAGATACAGATATAAAAACTTGCAGTTTGGAAAAGTTTGGAATCACTTAACATTTTAACCTTTTAGAAGGGGATTGGCCAGTTTTTCTTAGGTTTGGGAGCTGGCAAAATCCAGTGTTTGTTCTAGCCCAAGGCCAAAAAACTATATGTTTACTGTATGTTTTGTAAATATTTTAATTCATTTAAAAAACAATATTAAAATGGATTGCAGGAATACCATGTAATATTTTTACAATAAAATTACAGCTTCAGATTAATTGTGATGTTCCATTAGTTTTCCACGTGTAATAGGCACTGAGGCTCTTCCACACGAGCCTCTGTCATTCTTGTATTCATGGCACAGCACTGCAGAAACTGCACTATATCATTTGGAGGGGTGTATCATCTTCCTCGAATCATCTTCCTTATCGATTTCAGTACAGTTCTGTAAAAATTAATTACACTAGGTAGAGCCTCACAAGCAAAACAAAATTCATGTGTTCATTTAATTCAAAGGAACCATAATATATTAACCTACTATGGCACTAACATTGGCACCAAGTTATTTTTATAATTGGGATATCTGGCACCAGGATCTTTCAGATTTCTTCCGTATAAATTGTGAGGTAGACTTTGGTGGACTTGTTCAATCACATCCCTGAGATACAAGGCAACTCTTTCAGCTCTTGTTCAGACTGTTTCCAAATAATCTGTACATTGTCATCAAGGTAAAGATGAAGTTGTAAGATTACGATACCTTTCTGCTAGGCCACATGGCTGCCATGCTTTAGAAACAAAAATTAAAATGGGATTATTGGACACAGCATGGCAAGGTAGTACAATAGAAAGTGTCATACAGCTCCAGGATCCTGGTGTCTGTAAGGAGTGTACTTCCTGTGTCCGCGTGGGTTTCCTCCGGGTGCTCCGGTTTCTTCCCACAGTCCAAAAACACACGTTGGTAGGTGGATTGGCGACTCAAAAGTGTTCGTAGGTGTGAGGGGTTGAGTAAGTGTGAGTGTGTGTTGCCCTGCAAAGTACATGCGCCCTTTCCAGAGTGTGTTCCTGTCTTGCACCAATGTTTCCTGGTAGGCTCCGGACCCACTGCAACCCTGTATTGAATAAGTGCTTAAAGACTATGAATGAATGATTGGACACATATTTATATTTTGATTGTAACTTAGTGGATGATATATTTCACTATCCTCAACTGATTAGTTTGCACTGATTTAAATACAAATTTCTAAGCTAGACTTCTAGCTTTCTGAATAGAAAGCATTTCAGGATATACTGAACATGATGAAGCAGTTGCAGAAAATGAATGGATGAATTTCTTAGTAAATGTAATGTAAAATTATTTACAACAATTAATTGGTATGTCATCTTCCCTCAGACACATCCTAGTTTATGAGCACTGAAAAAAATCCTTACTAATGTACAGTAATTGGCAAATAAATGTGATAAAATATGTTTATATGAAACATATGGTATTGTAGAAAACTAGCATCATGTATGAGTTTTGTTCACATATTTGTAGCAATTTTGATTATATGTTTAAGATATTTGAAGAATTTTTTTCTTGGTGATTAAGGCTATTTGGTCAAACAAATTGTGTAGATTCACTGGATTATGGCTTATGTCAGTGGCCCTAATTGGCTTTTCTATGAGTCTAGCAAAATAAAGTTTGCAGCATCTCTGTGAAGTATTTTTTTTTCTTTTTAAAGCTGGTTTGATATCTCTGCTTGTGAGGACTTCACTGGCTCCTCTGTTGTGGCATTCGCTCTTGGACACATACGGCATGCACATGCATCCCTGAAATTACTTATTATCTGTTGTGTTCGTGATAATGCCTTGCAGCTGGGGGTGTCGTGTTGGCCTGTCTCTCTCTCTCTCTCTCTCTGCAAGTCTTTTTTCCTGGTTATTTGAAATGAGCATTTATCATTAAGAAAATGCTGCATGCTTTTTATCACATTACATACATTCAGGGCTCTGCCACTTGCTACTGCAAGATAATTTCTTTCTTTTTTCTTTTCTTTCCTGTACTCTTTTTTTATTATTTGTTTATTTATATCTAAGCTGAAAACAAGAACATTGCACAAGCTTCAGGGCAAAATAGCAGAATAAGTCATGGGCAGTTAAAAATTATATCATTTTTGTACATGGTGAAAAAGTATACGTACATGCACACATACAAACATACATATATCTACTCTTGCAGGTAAGTGCAGAACTACTTAGATATTGTTGCTTATATATACTATCTATATATTGATGAGATTGTTGCGGTTCTCATCAACAAAGATTTATCTGCACTACATTTCACATTTATAAATTGGCTTGGGAACAAGGAGAGAGGGAGAGAGAGAGGCAGGCTTCATGTCCCCAATCAAGTTAATGAAAAACATTGTGCAAATCATTGGAATATCAATCAAACTCATTGTGTCCAACAGCTAAGGGTTTTACTAATAAAGGTTGCAAGATGTGTGTAAAATTATGCAGCTGACAAGAAAACACTGGTAAGATGTGAGATAAGGATGCACCATGAGAATGTTTTAATTAGCTTTGCTTCGTCTCAGTAGTGCGGTGTCACCACAGTAAAGCATCAGACACATACAGATGAATGTGAGTTGAAAAAGAATAATGTAGCGATATCGCGTCCTCTCAGCTCAAACATTCTCTGTGTACTTTGATGCTCTGGCTATAGAAAGCATAAAAAGCAGGGGAAAATTTTGAAAAATATGTAATGAAGGTAGCTGGGATGGATGAATATGCTGATACTGAGTAACAAAGGAATAACTCCTAAAATAGTCTTGAGTCTTGAGTGAATAAATTGCATCCAAATAGTTGAGCTTGTTGCTTAATAGCTGGAATTTATTAATTCATTCATTCAACTTCTGTAACTACTTAATATTAATCAGGTTTGCATTGTCTCTGGAGCCTACACAAAATCGTCGTTAGGTGCTTGATTGGAACAGTGGAAGTACAGAGAGAGAGAGAGAGAGAGAGACAGAGGGAGAGTGCAAAGCTCCATGTCATGCCACGGTTATTTATCAGATAAATAACATTTAAAAATTCCACACTGTACAAAATGGCAAAATTTCAGAGTGCTTTCTGGAATCGTCCATCCAGCCGAGTTATGTAAGGGCAACACACCTGCCGAAACTTCAGAGCTCACTCCAGGCCCACCTGCTCAGCTGTACTACATGCAGAGCCCAACACACATAATTCCTACACACACACACACACACACACACACACACACACACACACACACTGCCTCTAACTTATGCACACTCCCCCACTTAAAAGCCCACCTGCTTGCGTCAGGTAAGCATGCTGTTCAAGCTGTTAGCTACAGGTGATTAGAAGTATGGTAGAAACGAGCAGATGAAGCCTGCGCTTGCTTGAATAAGACTGTATCTGTCGTGTGCTTTCAGTGGGAACAAGTGCAAATAGGTGTGTGAGACCTTAGAGACTGGTTGTATAGTATACCATTTTAAAAAGCACACATCCATATTTTTAAATAAAAAGGACCTTATGTACATAATAATAATAATAAAAATAATATTTATTATTATTTATTATAGGGCAGGACAGTAGCACAGCTCCAGGGTCCTGGGGTTGTGGGTTTGACCCTGCTGTGGGTGACTGTCTATGAGGTGGTTGTTGTGTTCTCCCCGTGTCTGCGTGGGTTTCCTCTGGGTGCTCAGGTTACCTCCCATGGTTCAAAAACACACGTTGGTAGGTGGATTGGCAACTCAAAAGTGTCCATAAGTGTGAGTGGGTGTTACCCTGTGAAGGAAATCTAAAAGGTCGGTACCACCACTAAGCTCTGCCCATGAGTTTTTGCTCATTAGCATAATTAACTAAACCATCCATCCATTATCTGTAACCGCTTATCCAATTTAGGGTCGCGGGGGGTCCAGAGCCTACCTGGAATCATCGTGCGCAAGGCGGGAATACACCCCGAAGGGGACGCCAGTCCTTCACAGGGCAACACAGACACACACACATTCACTCACACACTCACACTTTCCAGTCGCCAATCCACCTGCAATGTGTGTTTTTGGACTGTGGGAGGAAACCGGAGCACCCGGAGGAAACCCATGCGGACACGGGGAGAACACACCAACTCCTCACATGCTCACATGAAGGGGGCATGTTTTACTGTTACTCATGTATACTTTACTCAGATCAGCTGAATTTTCAGACATTGCTTTAAGACAAGAATCTGAGGTAGCATTAATTTGCTGGTGCATGAAATATAGGGAGCATTATAATAGCTAGTTATGTCTTTTTGGCAATATCTCAGCATCTACAAGACATATCATGTTGATGTTTGGTGGGCTGGTTCTGTGAGCAAGCCTACACTTGGGAAACTAATGACAACACGAAATCAAATTTCAGCAGGTGTTTGAAAGATGTCTATGGACATGCTTTGTAAGAGCCTACAAAGTTTCATGTTGAAAGCAACAAGTACTATTCATGTTTTTAACCTGTGAATATGTTATATTCATATCAACATGATGTATGCTTTATAATATGCTCTCCCTAGTGTCTCACAACTTTGTAATTGCAATTATTTTCAAAAAATTCATAGTTTTTTTCTCAATTGTCAGGTATATGAAGTATATAATGAAGTATACATAGCAACAAATAGTCTTTATTCTATAATTATAAAACTACAGAATGCTTCTCAAGTTTGGTGGAAATCAGAGAATGGAAAGTGATTGTAGAAACAAGGAGGTGGTTATAATTATGGTACACATACACACAGACATGCATGTAAGGCCTCATATTTGCAAATATAAGCAAAAATTACACATCTCCCGAATACATTCAAATCATAAAATGCAGATAAATATCCTTCACCTTCCCTCTCTCCCCTCTTCAGCTTCTCTACACTGAATAACAGGTGCCAAGTGAGCCCACATTCATCATAGCTTCCCCTCCATTCTTTCTGCATTTCCACACACAGAATGAGAGGCCCAGATAGCTCACACTCATAATAACTCCCCACTTTATCCTGCTCCACTATTTGCTTCTCCACAAACACTGATCATACTCAGGAATGCTGCATATACAAGAATATTCTCATATATGCAAATGTAAGCAATATTTACAAATAGACTGCAAGTAGCCTGTAAATCCCCGCTTGCAGCTATATTTATTATTATTAGTGATCGACCAATATGGTTTTTTTGATGGCTGATGCCGATTTTTAGACAGCAGTATTGGCTGATGCCGATTTTTAGACAGCAGTATTGGCCGATGGCCGATAGGTAAAGCTGATATTCCCATTCCTCAGGCAGTGAAAAAACTAAAGGCATTATCATGATTTATTTTTACAGAAAACCCAAATTTGTAAAAGAAACCATTTAGAGGTCCTGAAATATATATTTAGTGGTCAAAAGCTTATGAAAACAACACAAAATATAGGCGCTTATCTTATTTTTGAAAAAAAAAAATGTGACTATAAACTGAAAAGTTCATAGTCATGAGTCATATTACTTTTTTCTTTTTAATTGTGCCTCCAGGGGTCTACTTTTATCAGTTAAAATTTAGAGTTGATACCTCATACTGAATTGAAGTTATTCCAAGTGTCTTATTCCTAGCTCTCCATAAGGAAAAAGATTACTTTTACTGCATAAATACAGTGTATATATCTTGTCTAGACCTAATGTCAACATCTTAGTGTTTTTCTTTACTATGAGAAACTCGTTTCCTGTCCCTCACCCAGTGGCCATTTACCCCTCACCAAACAGTAAAAACCCTTAGGTATGGTGTGTTTTATTCTAATATACTGATTTTATTTCTGATGTTTACACTTGTGTCTCACCGACTACAGTGTTCCTTTAAATGACTGACATGTTAAAAGGCGAGAGCTGCACTCTGATTGGCTGTAGAGCAAGGCAACCTCTCCCACACACCTGCTGCATTTAAATGCCCTCAGTGGGGGAAATGTAACTAGTAAAAGACATCTAAGATTTAAAACATGTTTATTGACGTGATTATTGTTTGTGGAGCTTGTGGCTGTCAAACAGAACCGTTTGAGTCTCTCTCGCTGTGTCTGGGTCTGTTAGGCACTGAAAACATATGCGCTCTGCTGCGTGTTTGTCCTGCCTCCTTGGGTGCCATAACTCTGCCCCTGATTGGTCTACAGATTTGATTGTCATTGGAAAGCTGAGTGCCTATGCTACGCTGCAGTGACATGGGTCCACAGGGATCATATTTTAATTATTTTTTGAAAATGTGTACTATTTTTTTGAGATTTTTTTTTGAGTACTCGTGACACAAACATGAGGATTAATCACAAATGGTTTGACGGAGAATTCCTGCATTTCAATGTATATCTTCGTGATCCTGAGAGTCTGACTGTTCGATTTGTGTATGATATGTAGCTACACATTACTCAAATATGGCGCCGTGAAAAATCGGAAAATCTGTACTGTCAATAATATTTTTTCATAACAGTTTCCAGTAACAGTAAAATACTTATTTATCGAGTAAGATTATATATAAAATGATTAAATCAACATCAGTGACTTTAAGCTTTAATTTGGTACATTGACGGTCAACTTTGGACATGTACTTTGGACTTTAGATATAACAATGAGTTATTTTTTTTATAGGTGCCGCCGACCAATGAGCGAAATAAGAGGCGAAATAACGCTGGGTTTCTAGGTTACAACTATCAAGTCGTTTATGATGCAGATTATTGAATGTATGTTACAAAGAGCAGCCAGTAACAAATAGTGAGAGCTGAAGAAGAGAAAATAATTAATTCCATTTTCTCGGGTGAGACGGCATGCAGCTACAGGCTTGTACTCCTGTACTTGTGCTCAATGATGTCTGTCTGTAAGATGGCAAAATGGATGCAAGGGGCGCTCTAACAGCCAGAATGACGGAGCTGCCCACAGCATTGCCTGTGTGCATTGTGCAAATATCGGCCTCTTACGCTAATAGATATATAATATATATGTATATTTTCTATTTCATATTAATTCATTCATTCATTCATTCATTATCTGTAACCGCTTATCCAATTCAGGGTCGCAGTGGGTCCAGAGCCTACCTGGAATCATTGGGCACAAGGCGGGAATACACCCTGGAGGGGGCGCCAGTCCTTCACAGGGCAACACACACACTCACACCTACGGATATTTTGAGTCGCCAGTCCACCTACCCACATGTGTTTTAGGACTGTGGGAAGAAACTGGAGCACCCGGCGGAAACCCACACGGACATGGGGAGAATGCACCAACTCCTCACTGACAGTTAGTCAGAGCGGGAGTCGAAGCCACAACCTTTCACATTGTTCTCTCACATTGTTCTGTGACTGCGACACCGCATATGTTATTATGATAGGTTTTTCTATGTTGATCAGTCCTGATATTTATCGCAGTGGTAACATTTTGGTATTTTGTCACACTACGCACATTAGTCCTAGGGCATTGTCACTTCAAGCATTTAAAGAAGCAGAAAGAGTAAAAAGGTAATTAATAAATACATTAATTCATTTTAAAAATAAGTAAATAAACTCTACCAAGTGAACCTTAAACATATTGCACCTAACTCAATAGAAGGTTTAGAACAGTGCTTTTAACACAGGGAAAGTTAGAGCGTTTTCAGTTTCGCAAGTTCATTCATTCGTTGCCTTTAACCACTTACTCAGTTCAGGGTCGTGGTGGGTCCGGAATCTACCAGTGAGTGAGTGAGTGAATGCAAGACAGAAAAAGTTCCGCCCTTTGGAGTGTTTAATTAAGAGAAGCAGCCTGATCTATGGCATCGGATCCAATTAAAAATTCACAAGCGTAGAAAATAATTTGGTGTGAGGAAAACTACGTCAGGCAATGAACAGTGCTCTCACAAACAGGAAAATATTTCCCGGGAGGAAAATACACTATAAGTGAAGAAAAACACAGTGGGTTCTCTCTGCACGAAGGAATGTTTCTGTGGATGTGTTCTGATGGGTCGACATTACAGACAAAATACACCCCAAAACACAGAGTGAACAGGAGACTATAACATATTAAATATATATTTAATACATACACACAAGCACTTGAATTAAACCTATTATTTTCACATTCATGGAGTCGCCTGTTCATTTACCGTGATGGCATGGGTATACACGCCTGATAGCATGCAGTTGGCTGTGCTAACCAGGTTAATAGAAATAATGGTTTACTGAGCTCTATTACCCAAAGCTTATCATAGTTAACGTGCAAAATTTATCACGATATCTTTTTATCACCCAGCACTAGTACCCCTTGCAAGTCCTTCCAAGGTTTCTTCCTTAAGTCTTGAGGGAGTTTTTCCTGCCACTGTTACCTCTGGATGCTCATAAATCATAAAAATAATTTTGGCTTGACTTCACAAATCTCCTAACTCTATGCTGTTCTAAAATAGGTAGTTATTGGTGACTTGTAAACTGTTCAAATTAGAGAGTATAAATATGAATGGCAATGGACAAGTGACATTACACACTGCAGCATAAATGTGCAGTTGGTTGTTTAACTTCAGTACTTTTATTTAGGTGATTCACTGTTAAAATATCTTGCCTCTTTGCCTAGTCATAATTAATATATTTAGCATTGGTAAACCTGGGGTTGTGTTACAGCTTGAAAACAAGAAAGTTAATCATTTAATTGCATTTATATATGACTTTTCAAGTCATTCAAGTTCATTTAGGGTGTGTAATGGGCTAAAGTGTAGTCTTAACAACAGTGACCTAATTACAGTTTATGAAAGAGATATAAAATTTACATGACTATCAAGGTGAGGCTGCAGCTAGAAATATTTAAGCTCTGGCATTCTCAATTACTTTAGCATTAGCATCCGGTAAGTAGATGAAGTAAAATCGTTGAGTTACTTAAAAAGGAAACTACGGTTAACAGACCTTCAGCCTTGTTATATATACGTCACTTGCTCCCACGGCACATAAAATCATCGTGAATTGAGATTATGGTTATATCACTTGCTTTTACACATGAACAAGGCTTTTTAGAAATGGATGATGATGCTTCCATTAAAAGCTGGTGCCAGTTTTGTCATGTTCGTTTTTCATCATTCTCTCTCCTTCTCTCTTTCTCTCTCTCTCTCTCTCTCTCTGTCCCTCACACACACGCACACCCTCTTTTGGGGGGCGTGTCCTCTTTGCAGGTGCCCTGCAGATAGAGAACACAGAGGAGACGGATCAGGGGAAGTACGAGTGTGTGGCTTCTAACGAGAATGGGGTCCGCTACTCTTCCCCTGCCAACCTTTATGTGCGAGGTAGGAAGCAACAGAGCCCAAAAAAAAAAAAAAAAGCACCCAAAATCATCTTAAACTAGTCCCAGTGTGCTGATGGTGCTAAATCCTATTTACTACTACTACTACTACAAATAATGATAATATTAATAATAATTATAATAATAATAATAATTTAGTATGTTGAGAGAAAATGCTTTGGTTATGCATGCCCTGTGTTATAACTGCCAAATACTTCCTCCTGTGCTATACTGCTCTAGTTTTCAAATGATAATGTTGTATATACAGAAAATTATTCTTCTTACCATAATTGATAAGAATTTTGACTCTAGGCAAGAAAGAGCCTGTATTGGTATTTTACTTTTGCAGATACAAGAGGATGGTGGTAAGTGCAATTTTGATTGGCTGGCAAAGCCTAAATACAGCCTTTCAAAATGGTAACCAGCAAGTACTAAGGTAAAGAAATAAATGTATGTGTATATATTCAGGTGAATATGTTTTTGAGTAATTGTTGTAAATCGCGTTCACCACAGAAACAGTGGATAAACATGCTTTTATCATATAGGAAATTCCTCTTTTCAGAGGGAAACTGTACCAGCTCAACACTAATTTAAGCTTTTTAGCATAGAAAAAGGTGTGCTTTGAAGAAACATCTGATATTTTTATTGCTATAAGTACAAGCAGGGTTCAATAAGACAATAAATGCCTGGCAAGACAGATGCTTTTTACATGTAAAATTTATTCCGTTAATATAAGAGAGAGAGAGATTGTTCCCACTGTGTACCAAATAACTTGGTCTCCCATAAAAAATTCAGAGGCCTCTTACATTAAAAAATAGGTCAGACTGCTGTCTTTCTGTTGCTATAGTTATTATTTTGCTTCTATGAGAATTATTGTGTAATACTGCCTCATCATTGTCAAAGAGAACTGTGTTAGTTAACAAATTAATGCAAACCATCCTGTAAAACAATATTTTACCTTTTTATTTTATAGCAGATACTGGCTCCGTAATATTCAACATTTTTTGAAAAATATTAGAGGGTTTTTTAAATTTGTTTTCTTTAGTTTTTGTGCAGTGCCATAGAAGAACCACTTATTTTTCCAGTAGATATTTCTTTATTGGTTCTACAGCAAGTTCTATGAACCTTTCTCCATGCTGGGCCATATTTCCACTCATTTCAGATTCACGTCTGGGGGTCCCCTGATGATCATGTTAAAGACCACTGCTTTAGAGAGGTTTTTGTGAATATAACAGTATGTAATGATTCAATAACATCTATATACTACCAAGTAGTGGTTTTGTAAAATGGTTCTCATGGACCCCACTGACAGTAAAATGACAGAGGAACCGATTGATATCCAATCATGTATAAATTTTGGGAACAACGAGTATAGAAATATATATTATTTTCGCCCATTGAAAAATTCATATTTCACCAAACTCTTTATGGAACCATGTGGTTTACTCTATGGCTTTGATCAAAAAATCCTTTGCAGCAACATTTGTAGGACTGTAGACAGTTCAGTACTAAATATTAAGAACTTGTTCTTGCAGGAAGTACGCTGATCATCAGAAATATGTTCATTTTCATTGATGAAACCCCTACCACATTTAAAATGTATCACGCGTCTCCTTTCCATTTGTTTTCAGAGTTTGATTCTAATATTGACTGTAATCAAATGTCTTTTGATTTCTATAGTATTCTGCAATTGAAATTAACAGCTACAATTGAAATAAAATCAGTCCATACTTTCCTAACTTTAAAATGAAACTCAGAGTCTCTCTGGAATTGCAGGATGAATATGTTTAGACCCAGAATCATTGTAGCTGTTAAATTTTATAATTCATGCTTTATTTTTGTGGGTTTTTTTTCTTTATTTCATTGGTTTCTATTTGTTTCATTTCTCTTTCTTCTTCTGTTCCTTTAGTTTAAGCAAACAGGCCACCATGGGAGTCTTTTTAGGTGGCTAAATAGCTGTAATTTATTTTTCATTGTTCTAACGTGCTTAAATTGACTTCAGTGGAAAAGCGTTAGCACTGGGATGAATCGTTTTCCATTCTGAGTCAAAACAGGTTGAAAGCAACAGGCAAGTTTTGTGACAAACGGAGTAGACATCGAAAAGGGCAAAAAAAAACAAAACAAAAAAAAAAAACAAAAGCAGATTATGCAGCTTAAAGCCTTGAGGTGGCCTTTTTTACTCTCTCTGTGTTTCCCCTATTTTTCTCTTCTCCTCATGTCATTGTGTTCTGCATCAACCCCTTTACATCCCTCAGAGCTTCGAGAAGGTTGGTGTGTTTTTTCTTTTTTACTTTTTTTACCCACATTAAAGACGAAAAGCAAGATGTTTTACATTTTTGAAACTATATTTATTTATTACAAAGCTCATTAGAAATTTGAATGAGCGGAAAATACTAAACTTTCAAACCTGCCTAATAGATATAAATTTTAATTTATTATGCAAAAAAGGAAAAAAATGTAGAAGTGATAGAAACCCGCAAAAGTCGGGCTTTTTTAATTTTTATTTTCTTTACATTTAAGTTTGCATTGTGGGACCTTTTCTTGTTGGCATCTTTTGGTATTGCTTCTGCTAATAATAAATAAATAAATAAAGACTTGCATTTGTTGTCATGAAAAATAACAGGGCCTGGTGTATGATGGGAGAATGTAACTATGCTTGCATGCCTGGATACAAACTTTTGTTTCTGCACAACTTTTGCATTTTTGTGATTGTTTTACTCTCCATGTTCTCCAACATCCCTCATAATTAAGTCTTGTGGCCTCTCCTGTAGCTAGTTGCTTGTATTGTAATGTTATTTTTTGTGCAAATTTGTTCAAGCTGTTCCTCAACTCTCTTTATGTTGGAAGTTCCTATTTCTTAGATTTTGTATGTATGTCTGTGCATATTTGTCCCTTGCAGCTTTTTCTTATTTCCAACATAGAGTTACTGCTTAAAAAATATGTTAACAGCCAGTGTTCCTGTTATCGATACAAAGATAATTTGGCTAACAAAACCTGATAGGGTATTATTATTTTCTTTGGCATTTACTTCCAGCTAATTCTTCACTGTGTCACAGGGATCAGTGATGAATATAATGATCTCTGCATTCCAAACAGTCCCTTAGAGAGCACAGAGGCTTGGCATTACTCATTGGCAACAAACTAGCAGCGACCATTTTGTTGACTGACTGCCACTTGTCCATTTGTAGTCTGCCAACTCATTTATACCAGCATTTTTCACGCAACCGATCCCCACTGAGACGGCACATGTCCGAATTACTTTTCCATTTGAAGATTTGTGTGATCAATCAATCTCTGTGGGGAAAACAAAAAGCTAGTGGCTTGTTCAAGTACCTATGTCATCCTCTTTGCATACTGAGGTAAAGAATACAAAATATCTGGGGCCATCTTCAATCTCTGTACTGAGTGGTTGCATCATTAAATTGATTGGCCTATTATTTTCAAACTTAACACATTAAACATTATGGTCTACATGTGTTGAGCTCCTGATATATGGCCAGTTCACTATTACATTATCTATTATGTGGCAAACTAACCTTTTGGAAATAATCATACAGTATTTCTTATGGGGAAGACGTGCTAGAAGTGAGACAAGACTGGTGAACAACTTTGTCATTTAGATCACTTAGAAATTCCCATATCATCCTGCAGGAAGTACCATGGTATTTCATGTGGGAATTCTTTTACGCTTCAAGGGAAATGATGAGGCACAATCCTGGCTGCAGTGCTAAACCATACCAGACATCTCATAATGTCTGCACTGAAACAAAATGGCCTTTTGAATTATTCATCTGCAGAGGAAGACATGGTGCCTTTAAGGGGGGGCCATTCTGGCCCCAAGCAGAAGTTAGTGGAATAAATAATGAAAGGCCTAGCACTGCGACACTGTCTCTCAGGGCTTGGTATTGGCACGACTTTATTTTTTATATCTGGTCATGCCAATCAAATATGCTTACCATCTTGAGTGCCCACACTGTATCATTGCACCACTAGGCAAATATTACTCATGTCCAGCTGCATGTAAGCCTAAACCTGCCATAGCCATGTGCCAGCAAGACTAGCAATGCTCAAAACTTGTACTAAAGAAGCCATTTAAGCTGTTATGTCACAAATATTTATACTCTGATCTCAACAGTATTTTTTCTCTGTTACCATTGAAACTATGTTTATCAGTGATCATGTATGGAAACTCCCTTCTGCACTTTGATTTACCAGTATTGTGTTCATTATAATAGAGAACCAATCATTACTCTACCTTAATAACAAATTAATTACAGAAATTCAAGTAATTTGTCCTCTTCACTGTGGTCGCTAATCTCCCATTACTGCTTGCTGATAATGCAGCATCTGAGCTCTGCTTATTGTAGCTGATGAAATTACAATATAATTGAACAAATTACATAATTTATGGATTTTTGACCTCAAACTTTTTTTTATTGCAGCATTATCATTTCCAGAATATGCAGAATTTACTTGAATGTAGAGATGCTGGAAGACTGTGCTATGCTAAGCAATGCTATACAGCTATACATGTGCATGTTTCTGCACGCTTGTTTTCCTCCAGCATGCCTTGAATTGCATCTACTTGCATGTGTTACTGTGCATTTTGGCATGAAAAAGGAGAACAAACCAAGATTACACCCTGCATTCCGGTAAGCTAATTCTGAGGCTAAGCTAAGCGTGCAGCTTAAAGTATTTTGACCTCTTCTCTTTTGGAGGGTCTAATTTTAAAATCAAATTTGTGCATATTTATGCAGCACATTTGTTCATTTTACTGTTGTGGAGAAAAGCTATATCTGTCTAAAACCATTCAAGTGATGCAGTCTCTGACTCGGTCGGTCATATATTTGCCATAATCAGATAAACCAGTGGCAGATGTGTGGTGATTTTGTTCCTGTAATAACTTGCTTACTCTAAGCCCCTACTGAGACTGCCTACCATTGCATGTGGGCCACCCCTGTGATCCATATGGAAATGCCCATAAAACCCCACCTGTCCTCAAGCCAAATGGAACTTTACTTGGTTTTGTTTACCAAGACACAAAGCAAGGTGTAATCTCAGCTTAAATAAGGCACTACAGGCTTCACTTTTTGTTTCCTTCATTTTTGGGCTGAGGCAGACTGTCTAAACAATATGAAAGATTGTGTCCATCTTCGAAAACGGTCTGCCGCTCCCTTCTTGACATCCTTGTACCCCCCACCCCCCCCACAAAAAAAAAAAAAAAAAGAAGTGTGCAGCACTCTCTCTTTGGACTGCATTTCATTTTATTCACTGCAAAATCCCTTGATTTTCTGTTCCTCTCCACAACGGGGCTTGAAACAAGGTTTTGACTTGGCACCTTACTGTATGTATTTTGTACTTCCATTGCTCCGACTATTGGTCAGGCCTGCTGGGCTCCTGGTCTTAGTGAATGAGGAGTGTGTCCATTCAATTGGGATTCTTTTGCGGCAGTTGTCCAGTGTATAACACAGAGGAGCTCTAGTGCACATCAAACGTTAGCGTGTTAGCCGTGTGACCGTATGTCGGGGCTTAGATAAAGCCTGAAACTACTCTGTATTTTATGCAGCATTACTTCAAAGCCAAAACAAGCCTGATAGACCGATAGGCTAGGATACATATGTTGACATGTAAATGAAGACTCATTTAAAGGATTCTTTTTCTCCATGCTGGACAGATACAATGTTTTGAGGCTTTGCTTTGAAGTCAGGGAGATTTTCACAGTTTGTTAGATGGCTTGTGGGATCCAAAATTTCACCCCAACATTGTAAAGTAGGCTGAAGTATTTTATTCAGTTTATAAAAGTTTATAAAGTTTATAAAACCTTAAAATGTTTATATACACATAACACATTTATAAAAAGCTTCTTAAAGGAAACATCCATTTAAAGATTTTGAAGGAGGCAAAAAGTACTTTTCACTGCAATGCTCCAGATACATACTCAAGATTTCAATTTTGGTCACACCATGTTTTTGAATGTGCAGTGAAAATGCTCAAGCAATTTTTTCCATAAAAACTCTCTTCAAATACAGACCATAAATCTAGTTCCCTGGATTTTATAAACACTTTTATTTAACTGGACTAGTGATTTAGCTCAATGGCCATCTACCCATGAAAATCCATGAAAAAAGTGTATTCACAGTCTGAATTTGAAGACTCTTGTTCTGTAGCCTAACACAAAAGAGTTTTTGCTTTAGTTGTAAGGGGATGCTTAAAATAAGAGTAAATCTTATACCTGCTGATGTGTTTATATTAATTTAGAACAATTAGAATTTAAAATGAGTTAGCACTGGATGGTACTAGCAGTCGTAATTGCTAGTAACAGGTGAAAGGTTGCAGCCCTCATTCACTCAACTACCAAGGCTCAAGGTTCACTGCCAGAATACAAAGCCAAATAAAGAATTCCAAATACAAACACCATTTCAAATTTGCTTGACATGGCTGAATATCTGAAGTTTTACTTTCTTTTTCTGAGTTGGTGCTAACACCACCTATTCATTATAGGTCCATTCAGCTACCACCATTGGCATATGACTATCAGATTGTTATATTTGTGGTCAGTGGTCAATGTCAGAGCCTTGAAAAACACCCCAGTATCTGTGTGTGCCTTGACAATGTTATATATGTTTTATATATATTTTAAGTTTAAATTGTGTGTCTTTGCATTTAAAAATGTTGCTAAAATTGCACTTGCACTAATAATTTTCGGGGTTGCATGTTTGGATGGGCTTCGGCAGTGTGATTCTTCCAGGCTCGTCCTGGTGGACAGTTTGGTTCAATATTGTATTTTTGTATTTGTCCCACATGCATTCATAGCCATGCATGACCTTGTGACATATGGGCTGGGTGACATATGGGCTGCCCTTTCACCTTTGTCAGACTTTGGATATGTGCTTTTTTAGTGAGGTTGTTTACGGTGTGATTTACCCATAACTCCAGTTCAGACTTCAGATGCAAACGATTAATAATAGTATTCCATCAGTGTTTCTATATTTCATCATAATTTGATCGTTGAAACCATTCACACTGGTTTGATATGACATTGTAGAGAAACACATCAACTTGGATTTCTGTACAGTAGTGGAGCCAGGACTTGCAATGTCTGCATTACAAATGAAACTTTAATAAACCCATATATATCTTATATCTTTTCTTTGGCGTGTAAGGATAATAGCAGTAATTTGGATATTTATGAAAAGCTAACTTCATCTGGTCAACACCAGAATAAGAGCTGTTTAGCCATTTAGTGTAGTAACTTGTGAGAGACCTTTAGATGTTTCAAAGGTCTGGTTAAAAAACAAAACAATCTTAGACACTTAGAATTGTTCAGATTTCACCTGAACATCGACTGAAGGTCATGAGGTCTCAGAAATAATTTTAAATAGTTTTTAAGATAATTAAGTATAAAGGAAATAATGTATATATTGGTTGAAGCCCTTCTGCAACATTCTGGAAAATTTCTGAGCGCTACTGTTATCCTGGACCATCTCTTCAGAACTCATCAAAAGTTGAATCTTGGATTTCAAGCCCCTCTGTGTTAAATTTTATTTATTTATTTATTTATTTACTTACTCACTCACTCACTTACTTATTTTCTTACTTATTTATAAGTCGAACCAGCTCTCTTCTGTGCCCTCTTCCCTACCCTGCTATCTTCCCCCTTTCTCCTGTAAATATTCAAAAGTTCACCTGTGTCTATCCTGTCCCTCCTGTGTACTGTCCTGCTGCTCGACTCTTGGTCTGCCTCATGTGCCATCTGCACTTGTTGTCTCTGTCCTTTCGTGTCATTGTGTTTGCGTGTGTGTGTGTGGTTTTTTTTTTGTTTGTTTGGGTTTTTTTTGGCATTTCTTTCCTTTTTTTCGACTAGCCCTAACACCTGTACTTCCATGCTTTTCTTGCTCTCTCTCCAGTTATCTTTGCTGCTCTCTCTGCCCTCACCTTTGAGACATAACCCCCTCACAGCTCCCTACAAACTCATCAAAAAACATTTTCTGCCTTCATTGCAGAGACGGCTTTATTGATTTTTAGGAAGCCAAACATATTCTAGAATTAAAACACTAATACTGAAGCGTTAAGTCTAGTTGCAAGTTGTGAGTTGCAAAAAATATAATTCCCACACAGCTTAAATATCATATAATAATCACAATATAAAATATACTTTATTAACACATATCTAGAAACAGATAATGTCCTTTTCTTGTTATATAAAATCCCTTTCTCCCTTTTTGTGTAAATTAAGTGGTGTAACTCCATAAAGGGCCAACACCTGCTGGTGGAGAAACTCATCTTGTTTGCTTTGTAGTCCATTACTTACTGAGCATTGAGTCATAGAACCTAATAAGTCTGTCAAGAGTTTATGATGCATTTACATAGATCCAATCACAGCAGATTAACAATGTAGAACAAACGCTAGCAAAAGCCACTATTAAAACAGCTCACTTATTAACATTTGCAGGTAGTTCTCTAAGCTATTTAAATCAAACATCAAACTTCATTCTTGAAAAAGAACTATGAAAGTGTTGGTAAGGTCATGATTGGGGTCAACAGAAGTCATACACGAAATAGATTTTATAAAAGGGCACTTTTTTTTTAAACACTTGCACTCAGCAAGTCTGAGCTGAGTGAGCAAATTAATCATCTTGCAAACTCTGTAAAGTTGAAAAGTCACAGCAAGTGGGGAACAATAGACAGCTTCCTAGGAACAAAGGGAGGATCCTGTGGCTAGCTAAATGATTGCTGGGAAATGATTATTGTCATCATTGTTTAGTGTCATCAAATATTACCCCAAAAAAATAAGTCAGTTGGCCATGTTAATAAGCAATTAAGTTATCGTTGTTGGTTGGAAAAGGCTTTTATTATGTAAACCATGTTTGTGAACATTTTAATAATTCAAAGCAAACTTTAGACATCTTCTGTCTCTATTTTTTAAGCTAATCTAGTTGAAAGATTAACCCTGGTTCAATTATAACATTAGTATTTGCATTTCATAATGCATCATTTTAGAAAAATAGATGCTCCACATTTCTATTCTTATAATGATAACACAGGTGAATAGCACACTGTCTAGCTTCAGTTGAGCTTATAGAGGCAATTAAAGTTGAACAAGAAATGAAATGTTGGACAAGTTATGAAAAGTCCATAATTCATAGCCTTTTTTCTCCCTTCTGTGGCACCCTCACTAATCATGACTTTCATGTACAGCTTTGGCAGCCTTTTTGTCATAGAAATGCTTAATTGTTCCCATTGTAGACTAGCATACTGTCATGTACACCTCTCTTTCATTATTTTTATATAGATTTTATGTTTTTTTTCCTTTTGTAAATAAGTTTCTTTTCATTCATAGTTGGAGTTAACCTCAGGGTTTTTTTTTTCTTTTTTTTGAGGTTATGTAAATGTACAAATTTTCTACAAATATTTTTTTTTCCACCACAATGTCTAGCCAGTATTGCAGTGTGACAATGCTGTCACATTTTGAATCACTGGTTAGAGAGAAAATGAAACTTTCTTAGTACTGAAGTGGGTCTCCCGGCCCCTTTATTTCCCTTTATCTCTTGTGCGCGTACTTTGCTCCCTCCTTTTCTTCTCCTTCCTCCTCTTCCTCCTCCTGCTCCTCCTGTTCAGTCGTCTTTGTCTGGGCATGCTAGCGACCCTTCAGTTACATTCCTCTATGCATTTTTAGCTCAAATCTCTATCTGGGTTGATTTTTTTTTGTTTCATTTACTCTTTGTTGAGTTTTTTCTCTACCTATTTATGCATGGTGTCTGTGAAAATGATAGCTGCATCTATCAATGGAACTGTGTCAGATATTAAAGAGGCTTTGTCCAGTTGATATACACTTAATCACAAAAATCTGATTAAGGTTTCTCATCTTTAGGTTTCACTTCTGAGATATATATATATATATATATATATATATATATATATATATATATATATATATATATATATATATATATATATATAGTGATTACATTATTATTTTTGATCTGCTTACAGCAGGAGACACTTCCATAAGCCATCTCCTGCTGGCAAAACCAGCATGGAATAGAACACTTGAAGTTTTATAAAGCACATTTTATAACTTTTAGGACTAATTCACTAATGTTGTAGTGTTTAATTTAGATGCAGTTCACACACACAACTTTGAAAGATGAGAAACTCATAATAGATTTTTGTGCAATTAAATGTGCTGTGATGAATCAAATATTAGTCTATGGAACCTTGTTGCTATGAATTTGTTGCTTTAATGTCAATCTATATTGTTGGTGAAGCAGTTCTTTTAGTTTAGTTTTTTTTAATCATTATTTTGATTTGCTATAATTTTAGATAAATATTTTTTACATTCTACAATCTCACTTTATATGATTTGTTGTCCTCTCTTTAGACAACATATTTGCTCTAAAGAAGGACTCATTTTCATCGCCCTGTCTTGTCACCTTTCTCTCTCTCTCTCTATTTATCTATCTATTTCTCTCTCTCTCTCTCTCTCTCTCTCTCTCTCTCTCTCTCGTTTTCCATTCTTTTCTGGGCATTTGCAGTGCGCAGAGTTCCCCCTCGTTTCTCCATCTTACCTGCCAGTCATGAGATCATGCCAGGGGGCAGTGTAAACATCACCTGTGTGGCAGTAGGCTCCCCAATGCCCTATGTGAAGTGGATGCTGAACTCTGAGGACTTGACGCCGGAGGATGACATGCCAGTGGGCCGGAATGTTCTGGAACTAAACAGCGTTCGCGAGTCTGCTAACTACACCTGCGTGGCCATGAGCAGCCTAGGGATCATCGAAGCTGTATCACAGATTATTGTCAAATGTAAGCGGGGATATGGGTCTCTTACTTCATTCAGCATTGACCATTGCATAGAAATAGGAATAATTATTATTAAGCACAATATATATGTAATATAATATGCCAGTGTTTGTGTGTGTGGATTGAGAGTTGAATGGAATGGCGTTCTAAGCTGTGTTGATTGTAAAAGCATCCTTAAGTATCTAGAAAGGCACTATGTAAGTGTAACAATAAATAAAGAATTAATTTGCATAGATTACTCTTTACAAATGTTTGTATACCCCTTGTCAAATTTTGTAGATTACAAACTGAAATAGATTTGCATTTCCTTTACAGAAAGTATGTATAATATATTAAATAATGTATCTATACTGGAAATAATAAAAAATGTGGTCCATAAGGAAAACATTAAATGTTATTATGTATTTTTTTCTATTTTACATATACTATACATATATTATATTCTATACGTATATCTAACAACAGTGTTTAGGAACATTGTACTAATATTCACAGATAAATTGACATGTTTAATTGCCCTGTGGAGGATGTGTTTATTTAATTTAGTTCTGTGTACAGAGTGTGCTGGTAAAGTAGACCTATTACCCATTTTCTTCCTGCACACTTTCAGCTCTGCCCAAGCCTCCAGGTACTCCAGTAGTTACAGAAACCACAGCAACCAGCATCACCATCACATGGGACAGTGGCAATCCTGAACCAGTTGCGTATTATATCATCCAGTATCGTGCCAAGACACCAGACAGCAAGTTTGAAACGGTGGACTCCATTACCACTACTCGCTACAGTATAGGAGGCCTTTCTCCCAACACTGAATATGAAATTCGTGTCTCTGCCTTCAACACGATTGGCCAGGGCCCCGCCAGCGAGCCGGTGGAAGCTAGAACTGGAGAACAGGCTCCTGCAAGCCCTCCCAGAAACATTCAGGCCCGAATCATCTCCCATAGCACAATGATGGTACGGTGGGAGGAGCCAGAAGAGCCCAATGGCCAGATTAAGGGCTATCGCGTCTACTACACCATGGATTCTTCCCTGCCTATGAACCTGTGGCAGATCCACAATGTGCAGGACAGCATGATCACAACCATTCAGAACCTGATGGCCTCAGAAACATACACCATTCGTGTGCTGGCCTTTACTTCAGTAGGAGATGGACCTTTTTCTGATCCTATTCATGTCAAAGTGCTGCAAGGAGGTGTGTACAATTCATATCTGTTAAGAATGTTCAGCTTAAAATTAGTACTATGTACAAAGTACTATGTTTACGTTCTTTATTTGGGTCATACTCTAACACTGTTTTGCTTGTTAGTCCCTGGACAGCCATCCAAGTTTCAGATTGGCCAAGTGTCCGATACTACAATCGAGCTGACCTGGGAGCCTGCATTTGAGAAAGAGGGAATCATCAGTTATGAGCTGCGGTATAAAGAAAGCAATCAAGGGAGCTGGGTATGTTTTCTAAATTTTCCAGCATCTGTCCAAAATGCTGACCTAAACATACCAGAATATTTTACTTTAGGCATTAGAAATACCCCTTGAGCAAAAGCAATGGCAAAAACCTTCAAACTAAGGTAGGGTATATAAGTGTCCATACTTATCTACAAATAACTGACAACCAGGTGATAGTATGCCTAATCAAGTGTTTGAAGTAAGAGCAAAATATATTATCATTCCTGAAGACAAAATATATTTTGTGATGTTTTAGTTTACTTTAGTTTAATTATTTTGAAAGGTACATTAGCAATCTTAAGATTATTATTTAGTATTCCAGGTTGTGCATACTGTGTTTACAGTCTGAACAGTATCATGGGATCACTTGTATTTAAATTCCCAACAATGATGCAAATATATACAGCACTTATTTTTTTAAATAAACCCTGTTTTGATTTAAAATTTTTAGGGTTTGTTTGTTTTTTACTTTTATACACTCTAAAATAATTAAATGTAATTGTTTTTTTGTATTTTTTTTTTTTTTTTGCCTTTTTTATTGACGATATTCACGAAGTACTTATACTTCCATTCAGTTGTTTTGTCCACCCTTTATGTCATCCATTTTGAGGTTTCACATCTTGTTTCTCAATGAACAGGTAACACAGACGTTCAGTCCAAGTTCCTCCTACTTGGTGGAAGGTCTGCGAGCAAACACAGAGTACACATTCTCCTTGGCTGCCATATCTAAGAAAGGCATTGGAGCCTTTACTAATGAAATCTCCCAGAAGACATCGCAAGCCAGTATGTAATACTTTAAACTTCTTGACTATTTTCAGTTCTGGTGAACTGTTCTTTGACTGACATCTGTTTGTAGGCAGTGTTGAATACCTCAGTCCCTAACTCTGGTGTCTGCAAATCTTGAGAATATATATATGTCAACATTTTATATGTATCTCCTTGGGCGTATACATTTAAAGCATGTGCCCTTTTTGTCTCACTCCTTCGCTCTCATACTAAGAGAGATGTTTTCTGACAATACCTTTGTTGTTTTTCTGGAATGTTTAGGATTTGTAAAACAGAATCACCTTTTTAGCTCTAGCAGTAGCCACTAGCGAGCGCAAGCTAAAGTGTTTCCAGATAACAAAAAATGTGAGGTAATCAAATGCATTCTAGCACTCCACCTCTGCTTTTTTTCTGTTATTTTTTCAATGACTGTGATTGATTGTTGTGTTCTGAATGTAATTACTGATTGTTTCTTTCCCAATTTAACAAACAGGCATCTGTGATGCTGTGAAGATATTTAACCTGAGTTTGTTTTTATATATATATATATATATATATATATATATATATATATATATATATATATATATTCCTCCCACAGTCCAAAAAAAAACCACACGTTGCAGGTGGATTGGCGACTCGAAAGTGTCCGTAGGTGTGAGTGTGTGAGTGAATGTGTGTGTGTCTGCGTTGCCCTGTGAAGGACTGGCGTCCCCTCCAGGGTGTATTCCCGCCTTGCGCCCGATGATTCCAGGTAGGCTCTGGACCCCCCGCGACCCTAAATTGGATAAGCGGTTACAGATAATGGATGGATGGACATATATATATATATATATATATATATATATATATATATATATATATATATATAAATATAATTTATATATATATATAAAGTGGAACCTCTACCTACGAACTTGATCCGTTCCGTGACCCGGTTGGTAAGTGGAAAAGTTCGTTTCTCAAGTCAATTTTCCCCATTTAAAATAATGGAAAAGCAATTAATGCATTCCAGCCCACCACGAAAGTGGGCTTTTTGCACTGATATATGTTTACAAAACTCCCAAATTAGTAAAAATAAATACATGTAGCATTACTAAAAAGAAAAAAGAAACAGTGGTAACAGTAATAAAGTTTTAAGTGGTTACCTATCGCTACCTTGAAGACGTGACGAATGGCTGGAGGAGTAACACAGGCACTGGCTGTATGACGGGAAGAGGGGGTGGGTGGAATAACGGAGAGTAGACGGGTGAATGTGGGGAGACGAAGCGTAGATACGAATTTTGATGTCTGCTATTTACACTAATGCTAAATTGCTAAAGCTACAATTTGCTAATCTTAAAAGCTCACTCAAGTCTGGGCGCGCTGGGAGACTCGCCTATTGTGGTCAGTGGCCATTTCCAGCCGCCGGCTCAGCAGAGGCTAGGGTTTGTTTCTAGAGTCATGGTTCGTTGGAGGAGCCAAAAAATATTCAGATGCCCGGTTCGTATCTTGGAAAGTTCGTTAGTATAGGCGTTCGTTAGTAGAGGTTCCACTGTATATATATGTGTGTGTGTGTGTGTGTGTGTGTGTGTGTGTGTGTGTGTGTGTCTTTCTAAACAGATAGGGGTTTATGTATAAGACTTAAAAATGAGTCCGTTGTTTAGTTTAATGGATTCTTTTCCTCTTTGTAAGGGTACTGTCAATTGCTTTCGCCCTGCACTCTTTTCAACACTTCTTTATCTTTGTAAAGATTTTATTTCTCCCTTCTTGATTTTCCTCTGCCACAATTTGTACTTTTCAAGACTGTGTAAATGTGAAACAAACAAATCAATGTGGGCAGATTGACTGGAGACAGGTGTAGCACTGCCTCCTTTCCCACTGCTCTGTTTATATTCCTTATTTATTTGTCAACAGCGAGGGAAATTTTTCTTCCCTTGTGACCCAAATGCACAAAATGTCATTGACTCGGGCATGTGCCACGGCTTTCCTCTGCGTGTGCCTCTTGCTGTGTAAAAAGGCCGCACAGTAAGCATCCGCTGGGCCCCGCTGCCTCTCTGCCTATATGCCACAAGGAGCGCTGAATTATTCACAAACCACAGTCTGAAAATACACACTAGCTCAATGACATCATGATTTGGAGTAGATACCCAAGTGATAAAATATTCAGTGCTTGTGGCAGCTTCAAGACGTTATCCATTGAATGCTGAGTTCAATGGGCTATCAATATTTTGTATGAGCCTTAATATGCTATGAAATGTAACGGTTTTAGGTTGTTTTTAGAAGTTTATGCAAAATTTAAAGAAAAATGCAGTAATGTTTGTGATTATAAATGTTAATGCTTGCTATTTTTTCTCAGTTTACAGCATGTGCTTCAGTAAGAATGGCT
Source organism: Hoplias malabaricus (assembly GCF_029633855.1). Lineage (NCBI taxonomy): Eukaryota > Metazoa > Chordata > Actinopteri > Characiformes > Erythrinidae > Hoplias > Hoplias malabaricus. The sequence goes on along the minus strand of NC_089815.1, from coordinate 12,826,542 downwards.
TCATTTTTGTAAAGCATAATGGAATTTATTGTATTTATAAGTTTGGGTTATGCTAAAAAGCTATGTATGCTATTTAACTTTATGTGCTGTTTATAATCACCAGAAAGGTAGAGCAAAGTTTCAGCTGTTTTTATTACATTTTAATGATGTAAGTTTAAGACGTCATTAGTGTGACTTCCTACATCATGATATATTTTGTAAACAGGAATGGCTAAAGATTTTATAGATCAAAATCTTTTTTGTAGATGATGTTTTATTTTTATTTTACGTTTTTATTTTTTATTTTTTTCCCCATAATTAGAAAACTAGTTTCCTGCTTGTTTTATGTAAATATGAGTTCCTACTTTTTGCGTCAGTTTGAATTACTGACAAAAATAGAGTTTAAAATGAGAGTGGTGTGCCTGAAACGCCCTGACAAGAGAAAATCAGAAGGAAGCCGTGGCAGCAAGAATCAGTCTATTTTTAACATGCTTTTCTGTTCTTACCCGTGCAGCTTGTTGATTTAGTACCTGTGCCGGTGTCGTAGGGGTCTGTCTGGGGAGACAGTAATCCACAGCAATTGCACATACAGTCATAAGTTATAGCAATAGAAATAACAAACCGCATGAAGCACTCCCCATTCCTGCCTGAACGGGGCACTCTGGAGATCCTGTTACTACATTATTTCCCACAAACTCAGGCATGACTTAACCAGTGTACATCCATCTGCGCCATCCTCTATATGTGTCTGTGATTTGTGTCTCTTTTGCTTGTCTCACGTTGTCTGGAATGACTTATAAATTGACAGAGAAAGTAGGAAAAAAAAAAATATATATATATATATATATATATATATATATATATATATATATATATATATATATATATATATATATATATATATATATATATATATATATATAATGTGTGTGTGTGCACGTACATGATGTTGGTTTACCTATATTTCACTTTATGCCTTTATGCTGAAATGAAACAAATCCTTCCCTCCTTATTGTTTGACGTCACTTGGCATTTCCTTTTTCTTTCAGTGTCAAATAGAGATTTCAGTTTGCCTGTATATATTTTTTCCAGTTTATGATTTTTTATGAGACACAAATGGTTCACTTTACATTGGAGGACAGCTTTCAATGAGCTTTTATTTTTTTCCCTTATTTTTTTTGTCTTTTTTTTTTGTCACAACAGTTAGCAACTTCCCCCCCCCCCCCAGCAGCAACAGTACAGCACTTAGCATTACCACAGAAAATCCATTAAACTAAAGGTGAGAGTAAGTATCTCTGGGGGAGAGTTTTAGCCGTCTGCTTGGGCCTTCAACCCTCTGGTTCCTGAGAGCTTTAATGGAGAATCTCGAAACCAAATGCATTTGGTTTTTGAAGAGTCCTCCCTCAAGCATAAAGTAAAATAAGTTTGAAGTCACTCTGAGAAAGAGATCAGGAAGGTCATATACTTGAAAAGTCAGCCTCAAAATAAAGCGACACAACACGAAAATCAAACAAATTACATTATAGTGTGGGTTCCTGAGAGGTAAGTGGATCATTGTTCTGAATAAGTCCAGCCTGCCATTGTCAGTTTTTGGTAACATTACTGAATTTACCATGCTTGCTCATAGGTGTTAGCTACAATTACAATCAATCTCACCTATTTTAATATATGACAATCTAAATACTCTACAGAACACTGTACCACTTCCTACAAATTTTAGTGCATCGTTTGCCTGTCAAATTGTACATTTTAAATACTAATGATGCTGAATGTTCAATAGAAAGTTTGAGAAAATCTGTACATATTCATTTAGATATTTACATGCAGTTCACATTTTTGTAATAATAAAATGTATAAAATAAAATTACTAAATCTAGATCTTAATAGTGCATTATATATTTTAAATACAGCATAATTTATATTCATATGCGGAAATCTGAAATCTTGTGCTATGTAATTGTAGTTTAATGACTTATGTACTTCACAGTATAGGGAGTGAGAAGCTAGTTGACTTTCAGTCAGACAATAAAAAAAATCTCAATTTAAAAAATCTCCACAGTGAAGAGCTTTTTTTTTTGACAAAATCAGTTTTCTGTGATCTAAAACTGTGTTTTTGTGTTTAAGGGAGGCCAAAATGCAGACAAAGACCTTAATCTTCTTATAGTCTAATGTTTCAAAATGGTGTAACATGAATATTCTTTAAACGTTTCACTCTTGGGTTACCCCATCCCTAGCATTTGTTGCAGGCATTAAAGTGTTTACAAAATATCAAATTATCAACCAAAATACTGGATCATTCTTTTGGAAACTTTTTCAGTTACATAAATAATTAAGAAAATTTGACAAATTACAGATTTTTATACTTGCCTACTTCAGGACTGCATCGTCTGTTTAGACTTTGAGGTATTTCTGCTGTTTGTATCATTTTGAGTAAGTAACCTAACTCGCATAAATCACTATGTTGTATGGGTGATGTTGAGCAGTGTGGCCCCAAGGGAAATCTTGTTTCCCTTTGACATGCTTTAGCTTGTTCATGTTTCCCATGCATGGATGAAGCTCCTGACAGAGTCCATTCTGCTGCTATTATAGGAAAAGTTTTTTCAGACAGTGCCGGAGATTAGATCCATGGTTCATATGTTCATGCTCGCAGGATTTTTTATTTTTCTGTCTGCAATGTGCACACATACACTACTGTTTATAATATGGAATAATTGTATATCAATATATATAAAGCTCAGTCCTAATAAAAGGTTGATATTCTCAGCTTTAAGGTTTCAAACAGTTTAAGACAATTTAGGAAATTAATGAAAGAACCTGTAGGGGATTATTGAAAAACTTCATAGCCTTGAGATTACACTTACCATAATATAGATTTTTTTTTAGTTATATAGTTATTAATGTGAAAACTGATTCCATATGTTTGCATAGTAGTGTCTTCGTAGTGCAAAAGTAGTTGGAAGGGTCTGTTAAAAACGTTATGGGATAAATTACATTGCTTTCTGTACAGTGTCCTTGACTGCCTAGTGAGTTAGTGGTACTACAGTTATCATATAGTGCTTAGTAACCGTATCTGCCATAATAGAGTAGCAAATTATACTAATAATATATACTTGTAAAAATGACATAATATTCATGATAAATACTCCTGACAACTAACTAGACATATTCAGTATGTGATGTTAGCTATTGCTAAAATGATTGGGTATTACAGAGTGTATCTGTTCATGATATAAAGCACTTTGCCCACTTAACAAGAATAGAATTGATGTTAGCCACTAGTGGACAGATTTAAAATTTGGCTTTGTGAGGCATCCACCACGACCTGACTTGCTCAACCATCAACCTCTGAAAGACAAAGCTTCCCATGTTAGAGCAAGGATAGGGAGGAATTAAGTTTTCCACCTTAAACAAAGCTGTCTCCCCAAACACAAGAACATGTGTGTTGCGAAAGAAGAGGTAGAAGATCTCTATCCTGACTCACTCACTCTGGAAGCTATAAATACAATTACCTCAGTGCAGCACTACCAGGTGTCTTACACACACACGCACGCACGCATAAACTGGCACGCAGGATCACCACACTTGTTTCCAGATTTACATTAGCAGAAACAAAGAGTTATTGTTTTAGTTATTGGCTTAGTGTTTACCATCATTTCTTCCAATGCTCATGTGTGTTTTAACATGGAGTCACAATGGCAAGCTGGACTTCTTCTGTAACATGAGAAAGAATATTATATCTTGTGTATTGTTTTAATTTATGGTACAGTGTACAGTCTCAAGTTTGTTGATGGTACTGCATACATGTGAGGCCAGTGTGGGCCAACAGTCATGAGCCAGAGCCTTCACTGACAGGCCAAGGGTACTCTTTAACCCCCTGTCACACCTCAAGCATAAGGTTTCAATAGTAGCCATTGTAGATTAGAATCCATTAGTTGCTTTTATAAAAGGCTGACTGCCTGTTAATGAGCGATGTCCAGGGGGTTAGAGAAATAGACACTCTTGAACTGATCAGTTAAACTTTGGCCTCTTGGGATAATAACTTTTCCCATCAGTAGCTGTTCAGACTTTGGTACCCATTTCAGACATGGTCTTGGAGGGTCCACAAGCTGAGTTTCAGGGACCCTGCATCAGCCTCCTGTTCTCTAGCTGGGCAGCTTGCCCTAGGCTAGAGATTCTTTAAGCACTTTTCTAAAGAATATTGGAACGATGGGCGAGGGTTGATAAACTAAACGACTGATAAGAATCCCAAATTATGTCCATCTAATGCATTTGACCAAAGTTTTTCCCTAAGCTGCTGTGGCATTATTAAGGTCTTGTCACCAGATACAGTTACTCAGAAAAATATTATACCTGACTATTGTTCAAATTAAAAAAGGCTTATTCTAAATATTATTAATATAAATATTATATTTATTATATATAATATTTGTTTAATATTCTAAACGCTCCCGTTATCCAAACAAGCACTTTATCTCCCCCAGATATAGCAATTAAGTGAGGTTTTTTAGTCTGCTGGAACATTTATTGACAAACATTAGCATTAGTTCCTTATTCATGGCAGTATGTGTGCACTAATTTAGCCCAAAAAATGTTTGTGCCAGAAAACTACCTGAAATTTCATTCGGGAATGAAAATAATCTAAAAACAATTATGTGTTTTTGTATTTTATTAGACTCGAAAGTGTCCGTAGGTGTGAGTGAATGTGTGTGTGTCTGTGTTGCCCTGTGAAGGACTGGCGTCCCCTCCAGGGTGTATTCCCGTCTTGCGCCCGATGATTCCAGGTAGGCTCTGGACCCTCCGCGACCCTAAATTGGATAAGCGGTTACAGATAATGGATGGATGGATGTATTTTATTATTGATGGAATGTATATTTATATGTCAATAGAACAGTGTCACTATTTGCTAAAGTCATTTCTTTAGCATGAATATCAGCTGTAGTTCTCTAAGCAATTGAAAAGGCAGTTTTCCTCTTCTTTAGTTTGCAATGAGTTGCTCTCTATGGACAACCGTGCCATTTTCTGCCTTAAAACTGAAAAGTGGACAATTGATTCTGACACTGGAGGAGGTTGTGAATACATTTGAAGTAGGAAAGGGGGCTGGAGAAAAATAATCTGCTTAAGCTGTACAGAAAATAAACCTGTTTGCAATAAACGGTCTGAATGGCGCTTCCTTATGTAAAATAATACACTGCAAAATGCTGGTGGCAAGCATTAAATAAAAGGAGTCTAGGGACAGGTCAAATCAGTTTATGCTGCCATGAGCACAAATGACCAAATGCTTTTTGCCCCCAGCCCTAACATTTAATGAATGCAACAGTGGTGGTGGCCTGGCCTAATGGCTGGCCGCTTGCTGCTCGCTTGGCTATGAGGCAGAAGAGAATAAAGCTTTAATTTATAAAAAAATATATATATATTTTTTTAAAACTATATATATATATATATATATATATATATATATATATATATATATATATACATACACAAACATGTTATTCTACAAATGAAGAATACACCAATATTACCAGTCAATTTATTTTTGTTTAAAATGCTAGTCTTCAGATACTTTACCTAACAGTTACTGGCTTATCTTAGTCATATTACATAACTTGTGTGACCTATTTTTGAGCTAGAAAACTTTATACTGGCATCATTACTGCTTTTCTGAGATGCTGCTTGTTCACTGCAGTCATATCTTATCTCTAGCACATAGTTTTTGTGAGATAGCATTTAGAATATATTTGGACTAAACAGCACTTTACAATAAACAAAATCTATGAAATGGGATTCTTTCGGTCCGAGGTTTGGTGTAGTATTTTGTGTCAGGATGGTTAGGGTTATCTAAATGGTTGGGGGAATATATGAGTGTCATTGTCTCTCTTTCAGCATTGTGGACCCTCAGACTAGTGTAAGCAATGTAGAGCACAGTCCTGGCTAAAGCACTTGGACAATCCTTCCCCTCTGACCACCACAGGCTCACTTGATTATATCTAAACATGAACCACATATACCACAAGTCAGTTATTGTAGACTTCTTTTAACTTACTACAAAGCGCCTGCATTATGCTAAGAGAGTTTTTCACAGAATGGGGAAGGGTTGAATACCCACCGGCTCAGGGAATATAGTCTCCCTGTGGCCGGGTGCTTGTGGTAAGAAAGTCTTTTTAAAAAATTGTGTTTGAAGGACGGCAGGTACGTATAATATAAATATCCAAATAGTGTCTTTGTGCTGTTTTTAATGCTGTTATTTTCAGTTTGAAGCTCAGTAGCTTTCCATGTTTTTTATGAGTTAACATTTTGGGTCTTAATGTTTTTTTCTTCTTCTTTCTAGTTATTCATTTTGCAGAGAAATTCATTTCCCTGTAATCCCTGTAGCTGGTTTTGAATTAATTTCAGCTTTTTGCAGACAAATGTTCTGTTCACTTTAAATTTCAATTACGTTTTTCTCTTGACTTGTTTTCCGTGAAATGCCCTTATCATTTGTCTGTTGTTTGGGTTGAGCACATGCCTTCACCAGTAGAGATAAGTGTCAATGTAATAATGAATTGGGCTACTTTAAGAAAAGGTTTTTCTTTTCTTGGACAAAAAAAAAAGCAGCTAATCACTGAAAAGTGTTGCTTAGAAAATTAAACAAGCAGCCACGGCCCTCTCAGGTTAAAGATGAGAGGTTAAAGCTTGCCATCTTCATGTCTCTAGGTTTTCAATTGCTCTGAGAGCACTGTCTGTTTCAGTCAATATGATTAAGACCAAGCTATTATATTGCTTTAGAACCTTGCCCATGTAGTAATTTCCCATATGCTTGAGCAGAGTGTTCCACGACAGAACCATAAATGCTGTGCTAAAAACATGCTTTCCGAAGCTGATAAAAACAGCACTTTTCTCTATGGATGACAGAATCTCACCATTTCCAAGAGCACTGATTGAAACAGACCCAATCTCACACTAATGCAAAAGACATTTTTGTACGATATCCAGCAGTACAGGCCTGTACATGCTAAAGCAAGTTACTGCCTGCTACATTCATCAGTCAGCATCACATACATAGCCTAAATTCGACTAGGTCAGAGAGAAGCCCTCTGGGATGGCCTGCCATTTTTTTTCTTTATATTTCATTACTATGCATGTCATGTTACCTTCCTCTTTGGTTCACATTTGCATTTGCTCTTTTTATCAGTTTCTTTTTTAATTCTTATTATTTTGACGTTATTTTTATGTTTTTTGACGTTTTATTTTATGTTTTTATGTATCCTTATGTTCAGTATTGTTGTTGCTTGTCTTTTCAGTTTCTTTTTCCCTTTTATCATTTTCTTTTTCTCTTTCCCATCTTTTCGTTTTTTGTTTTTCACCCTCCCTTTACCTGCCCTGCCCCTCTTCCTCCTCCTCCTCTTCCTCTTCCCTCCCTGCCTGAGCAGAGCCTTCCGCCCCCCCACAAGAGATTAAGTGCTCCAGCCCCAGCTCAACATCCCTGTTGGTAAGTTGGCAACCCCCGCCAGCAGACAGCCAGAACGGAGAGCTGGCTGGGTACATAGTGCACTATTCGATGGCAGGGGGCGGAGCTGAGAGCAGAGCCGAAATCGCTGAGGAGCTGCATGTGCCTCCCACCTCCAGCCAGATAACACTGCAGAGGCTGGAGAAGTGGACAATATACCAAATAGCTGTGGCAGCCGCAACCACTGTTGGGCCTGGACCTGAAAGCACAGCCCTTACCTGCCGCACTGACGAGGACGGTATGAACTAATGAATGTGGAAGTTTTAAAAATAATTTTATGTACACTTAATCTTGCTTTTCTACTTCATGGTCTTCAGTCTTATCAAATTTTATTCATTCATTCATTCTCTGTAACCGCTTATCCAGTTCAGGGTCACGGTGGGTCCAGAGCCTACCTGGAATCATTGGGTGCAAGGCGGGAATACACCCTGGAGGGGGCGCCAGTCCTTCACAGGGCAACACAGACACGCACACATTCACACCTACGGACACTTTTGAATCCACCTACCAACGTGTGTTTTTGGACTGTGGGAGGAAACCGGAGCACCCGGAGGAAACCCACACGGACACGAGGAGAACACACCAACTCCTCACAGACAGTCACCCGGAGCGGGAATCAAACCCACAACCTCCAGGTCCCTGGAGCTGTGTGACTGCGACACTACCTGCTGCACCACCGTGCCACCTCAAATTTTATTTATCTATATATATTAATATTCGCTTATTGTGACAGTTCAGTCAAACTGAAAAGAGCTACCCTCTTAATGCCAATAGATGGTTGCTGGTATAAAGGGATATTAAAGCCCCTGGGAAACTAAATCAATTAAGTAAATCTGGCTCCTCAGAGCCCACAGTATGTAAATGTATTAATTATTTCTTGACAATATCTTCGTAAAGTCTAGTTAATGTCTGCTGTATTTTATTATTTTCCTCTACATGTAGAGTAGGCTGTCTGAAATTGGATAATGTTTACATAATTTGTAATCTAAGCATTCACCAAGCTAACATGGCTCAGCCCTCTCTACCAACCTTGTGCTTGCAGTAGTTCCAAGCCTCACACTGAAACCCTGCGTTCTTTCCAAGCAAGAGACAAAATTCACCCTGAGTAAACCCGGCGCTCATTCTGAGCCTAATGATGAAGAAACTGGGAGCTTGTTCAAAACCTTATACAGAGTAAATCCAGCACTCGTTCCCAGCCTTACACTGAATAAATCTTGTGCTCATTCTGAACTTCAAACTGAGTAAGTTTATTGCACATTCTGACCCTCCCACTGAGTAAGCCCTGTGCTCGTTCTGAGCCTCCCAGTAAATAGCTCTTTTCAAGCCTCACAGTGAGGAGACCCGTCACTCGTTCCTTACCCTCACACGGAGTAAATCTTTTTTTTAACCTCATTTCAAGTAAACATGGTACTTGTTCTGTACCTCATGCTGAGTAAACCCAACGCTTATTCTGAGCCTCACACTTAGTAAACCCGACGCTCTTTCAGAGTCTCACAGTGAGTAAATATGGCATTTTATCTAAACCCCTCGCTCATTTTGAGCCTCCAAGCCTCATTCCAAACATGAAGTAAACACAGAGCTTACTGAGAGCATCACACCATGTAAACCTAACCCTTGTTCCAACCATCCCTCAGAGCACCATTATATAGTATATCTATATGGGCTGGATATCAAAATCTCAGTTAACCCTAAATATCTGTGAAACCATGATACCATTTAAAGTAAAAAGCTAAAAAATGCAGCTTCTCTGTCTCATGCCTGTGTGCATTGCTATGGTAGCATTAACAAAAATGTATTTTCAAGTGTTAGAGGGCATTCAGTCATGTATGTTCATTAGAATATTAAAACCACACACACACAAATCTCAGAGAGGCTTGAGGAAAGTGTGTAATTATGATATATTATTCATTCATTTTATTCATTCATTTATTCTCTGTAATCAATTATCCAGTTCAGGGTTATAGAGTGTCCTGTGGAATAACGGGGCACAAGGCAGATACACATGCACATGGGTTGCCAGTCATTTTGCTATCAAGCTAGCAGGTTTAAAACAACTGCAGCTGATAAAAATTTTGCTTAGCCTGTCAGATATTTTTGTGAAGAAATATGAATTGTTTTCACAGCAGGGGTTTCTTTAGCCATCCTCATTCACTTCTCATTTCTAATTATGACCTATCCTATAACTAGGGCCTGTAATATAAGGGACTTCAGAAAATACAGCAAAGAAAGGCTCACTAATATACAACAAAGCGTTGTATATTGTATATAGGGTATATAAGTGCAACAATTGCAGTTATTGGATCTATGGTTTTAATAGAAAACATGTTTCCCACCTCCCACCTCCCACCCCCCAACATTTCCTCACATTCACTGAAGTAGACAGGCAGTTTATAAGCTTTTAAATGATCCTCAGCTGGCCTCTGGTTGTAAGAAATTGTGCTTGACATCGCTAGTGACAAGTCTTTGTGGCTGACTGACAGCAGGAGTTCAGGGGACAAGCTGCTAATCAATACGGAACGCCCTGTGCTGTTCTTCACCAGCCTTGCACACATGTCACTGTGATGGATGTGTGTGTTTGGGAGGCATGCCTGGGGTATTCTGTGTCATACAGGTCACACAAGGGGCATTGACCCATCCTGGGGAAATTAGAATTAGAAAATTCAAGAAAAATAATCCACATCATTGTGTTGTCACATTTTATTACACAATTCTCAGGAGGTGCTTGGCATTGCATTAGTTTTATCTAAACTCCCATCTGGAAGTTTTTAAAAGTAAACTTGCCATTCAGCACACTAGGGGATATTTGATCTGTCATTGCGTTATCTGTGCCAACTATTATTATTAAAATGTTTTTTCTAGGTTAATCATGAGAATAAACATGTTAAAAAGAGTTTTAAATAATCTAAACAAGCCTTACAACAAGCCTTAACTCTCTCTCTCTCTCTCTCTCTCTCTATATATATATATATATATATATATATATATATATATATATTAACTTTTGTGTAAGTGCAGGGTTCATATGAGCCTAATTATATATATCAAGTAATATTCACTGTGTAATATGGGAGCAGGCAAGAAGGCAGGATGCAAAGTTAGGTTTTATTAGTCTATGACAAAAATGAAAGAGTAGCAATGATTTTGAAGCTGTAATTTGAATACTACCTAGTATACCTTTAAATATGTTGCCATTTTGTAACATTACAAAAACAATGAATGTATAGTATATAATATAAGTTTTCTATATGGAATTTATGGCCTAATAAGTGGATAATTACTTGTCTGCATGATATTTACATGCTACTTTATACATTAATTAAAAAGAAAAAAAAATCCATAATATGATCACTAAATTGGGGTAATATTTTCCCTCAACCAAATACTAACAAATGCTTTCACTTCCACCTGCAATCCCCCCCAATTCACCCTGTTGTGTAATACAATAGTCATTTTTTATTGAAAGCACTGGGAACTTTTTTTTACTCCTGAGAGCAATACTCAATAAACACAGCCTTTATGTCCCATACAAACAGATTTTTCATTAGCTTTCACACCCAAGGCTGACAGGCAGCAGACAGTAGATTGTTCCGTGGGGAGGAGGCAGCAGAAGCAGTATAATGTATAAAAGCAAGATATTTGATTTGAAGTCTCTTAAGTCAGTAAGTGCATTTGAGAGTTGTTTCACTTAATAGAATGATGTTTGCGCTGAAGGCAGCAGGATAGAATTTTTGTGAAGTTCTTGGATGATGTTGCCAATGTGAGACCTAGCCTACAGCTGGGGAACACCACAGCAATAAAAAAAGTCCAAGAAATAGATTTTTTATTTCATAACTCCATTTAATGCAACACTGAAATGAAAATGCATGTTTTTTGTTTAAAAAACTATACCGTTTAATAATTCTATACAGTTTATATTATACAAATTATTGCAAAATATATCTATTCCCAAAATAATATGTACAATTATTTAACAAATCCTCTACAGAAAAAAAATCTACACATTTAAATTCACAGTTTTGAATTACAATTCAAATTTATTTACCAAAATATAACATATTATTATATATTAAATTTGACTTAATATTATGCAACAGAAGGGTTTTTGTCTTCTTTTCTAAGGACTGTATAAGCATATCTGTTGTCATTTCTGTCTCCAGAAAATGTGTAGACTTATTATTTAATTATTTTATTTATGTCTTTTTACTTATAGTTCCTGGAGCGCCTCCTCGTCGGGTAGAGGTTGAAGTGATAAATTCCACAGCTCTGAAGGTGATGTGGCGCTCGTTGTTGCCAGGGCGACAGCATGGTCAGATCCGTGGTTATCAGGTGCATTACGTGCGTGTGGAGAATGGAGAGGCTCGTGGGCTGCCACTCATTAAAGACGTGATGCTCGCTGATGCTCAGGTAACACCACACGTTCATATGTAGCTTTAACTAAATTCAGCTGGAAAGTTGTGAATCTGTAATACAACCATTTGATTCATTTGTTTCCATTTGGTTATTTCTGTTAGGAAATGGCTCAGCGTCAATATTTTAACTTTCTGTAGGTTTTTTTTTCTCTCATAAAGAATCAAAATATATTTCATGTGTTTAAGACGAAAGTAACAAAAAAATTACTTTTGTTAACACTTATTTTTCACTTTTAATATTCCACAAAATATTATTGTTGTGTTTGACAGCAACCTGTTTATTATGTAAGAAGTAGATGTGTACTACAGTTACCGACATCTATCTTATAAAAAACATTGTAAAATATAATACAATAAAAAGAGAAAAAGCCTCTGACGAAAAGTCACAAAGTATGACATTCTTCTCATTGCTTAGAAATGCATGTTGAACAAAGCATGAGGTCATACATTACTGAATGTTGTTAGAATCAATCATAATTAAACCTAATTTTTAAAGTCAGTGTAGTTGAATCGATCAATATATTTTATGACCCAAAGCAATCTCACTCACTACACCTCATTACTTTCTAAATTCTTTGAACCACCTGTTAATATTTCAGCCTTTTTTTTCATAGCCTTTCATCCACAAAATGATGCTTGAGTGGTCTATAAGGTCATATATTTTAGCTTAGAAAACCTTTAGCTGAGTTAAACTGCCAGGCTCTGTCCTGCAGATAACAGCACATTGAATCTGATTATTCAAGTGGAGTCAAGCACCGATAGATATCTGAGCATTCAAAGTGCCGAATTATGACCAAAATGTGTGACTTTGAGTAAGAATGTAAGAAAATACAGGGGGATAGAAAGTAAAAATCCATGCTGAAAGGGTGGGAGTGAAACTGATGTACACTCTTCAAGGGCATCAAAAGGTTAATTTAATCTTGACTTTACATGCAATCAAACCTTACATGTTAAATTTGTATTTAATTTTAATTACATTTATATGTCTGCATCATTGTCTGTAACTGCTTATTTGGTTCAGGGTCGTTTTGGGTCTTGAGCCCACCCAGAATAGCTGGGCTCAGAGTGGGAGCACACCCTGAGGGGTTGCCAGTCACAGGGTGACACACACTGACACACTCATCCACGCACCCACACCCATGGACAACTCCATGTTTCTATAATTATTGATAACAAACCAATAATTATTACTAACTCTGCATAATATGTTAGTCCCTTGTCAACCTGTTCTTCAAAGATCAGGACTTCTACAGGACCACAAAAGTTCATTCATTATTGGGTGTTGGATCAAGGTAGGTGTGTACAACAGAGTGGATGGTGAGTGGGCACAGTTTTTGAAAACTTCAGCAGCCCTACTCAGTCCAGTCCACTCATACAGGCACAACACACACTTGCATATAATTTCCATGTATGTTTTACTGTGGTATCCACCACCCAAATACTACCTACTGTGGTGGTCCTGTGAGGTTCCTGAGCATTTAATAAGCTATGAAGAGAAACCGGTGGCCTTAATGTTATGGCTGATTGGTGAATATATTATACCTAAATGAGAAAACAAACCTTCTTAACATTGAATAGCAATGGAGCATGATTTGTGGCCCAATAATTTTGGACCAGTTCTACTACCCAATGTTTCATGACATTTTGATTTTATTTTGACCAACTGGCAGCTTTAATATTACAAAATACATGGTTTGGTTCTGAGAGCATATAGACACACCGTCATTGTTCAGTTAAAAAAATTGTTTTTGTCCATTTTACCATATGATTTGAACTCTGCAGCTATCCTTCACATTGTGTGAACATTCTATGGTAAATGGACCAATAGAAATGCTCTAAAATTACTTGGAATGAAATAATTTTACATTGGCTTCCATTGAAACTTGAAGTTTTTTTTCCTTCTCCTGTAATTTATTTTATACATTTTAAGAATGTGTTTTCTTTTTTCCAAGCACTGGTTTTTCCTTCAGGAAATGCATATCTAGCTGAATATATGTTGATCCATACCATGCAGTCACAACCTGTACTCTAAAAGTACAAATTTAAATATATAAGCTGGTCTTGTCAGTAGACAGGTTTTATAGTCAGTAAAGATGTAGTTTGTGGACAAGTATGTGAGTGGATATCTACAAGCACACATATTTTTCTAAATTTTACATAGGCATATACAGGTAGATGCCTAATTAAGTTGTGCATCACCAACAAGGGACCTGGGATTTAACATTGTTCTGCTACTTTCCATGATACATGAAGTAGAATCCACAGTTCACAAGTCTTTAAGCCACATTAAAGATTATGTTGTTAATGGATGTGAATATGCAAACAATACTCTTTTTGAATTCTATCGTTTATATTATTTATGCATGATGAATTAGGCTACAACTGGATCTGTAGTAGACCAACAGATGGGATAAACAGATTCCTGGAAGTTTTAAATTGGCAGAGAAAGTGAGCAGAGTCCTTGAACTAAGCACAATTTGCTCCTTTTTCAGTAAACCTTGTTTTCTCTTCTAAATTTGCCTTTTCCTTTTACCTCATGACCTACTTTTAAAGTACTGTCTCTTTTGTGCGTACTCCTCTATGGGGGGGTCAGTGGGAAACAGACGACACCGCCGAATATGTGAGTACAAAGATGCCAAGCGCCTGCTGTAGTCAGAAAGCATGTGGTGTTGCATCATCTTCAATGTTCTGAGTGGACATGACCAGCTTGGGCCATTTAAATTGGCCTTAGAGCCATGGCCAGTTACTGACTACTGTGTCAAGTGTCGTACCAGAGAGAGTAAACCACTGATGACAAGGCGAGGGGATGATGCAATGCCGGGTGCATGTTAATGTCTGAGCGTACTGTGTTTGTGTCTGTGATGTGCCTTGTTTTGCAGTGCTGTGAACTGTTGTATTGTGTGTATAATGTTAAACAACAATTTGTTCAGGGGGCAAACTAAGTCTGAAAGTTTTATAGAAAAAACTTAAACTCAATAGCCAAGTTTCCATCCGTGTATCTTTTAATATATTTTTAAATAATAGTGTCAGAGTTAACATTTCAGTGCTTACGTTTAAACCATTCTTTCTATTTAATCAGTACAGCAGGTACATTCTGATGCCTGTACAAAAAGTGACTGCTGCATCATTTAATGTGGAATCGTAAATTCAATAAAACAGCTAGGTTATACTAATATAATGGCAGGTTCTGTTGATGTCTCCCTTGATAAAAAACTACATTTTTTCTAAGAATTTTTATATTCTATATTGCTTTAATCTTCTCCAATGTGGGAAGTTCGGGAACAATTTTTTTCAGTGTGGCACTCAGCCATTAGCGAACACCTTTCTGTGATTCCCCTTGCGCCGTCCCCCCCCAGCCAAACACATTCAGCATTCATTTTGCCATGCTCTGCTAGTTCTAAGTGATTTAGGGCCACAGCTTTCAGTGCAACTACAGGAAAATAATTACCCATCGATATTGCATGTGCACACAGATTAGCACATGATCTGCCGGCATTCACTATTCAACCGAGGTGTTTGTTCAGGCTTTCCCTGAATTAATTCTCTTTGCATGTTTTGTAGAAGGTTCAAAAGAGAGAGCGAAGACTCACCACACCTAATGAATTGGTGTTAAATATTAGCATGAGTAATATGTCAAAATTTCAGGATTGATTACTCCCAAATGTAGGTTTTTCCTCTCATAAAGTTATTTCATATATATATATATATATATATATATTTTTTTTTTTTTTTTTTTTTTTTTTTTTTTTTTTTTCATGTGTTTAAGACGAAAGTAACAAAAAATTACTTTTGTTAATACTAATTATTCAGCATTATATTTTGAGCTTTATTCAGTAACTAATGTAAATGTTAAATTTATAACTGTACATCTCTGTCATTTGAGGCAGTGTATGTTATATGTTAAAAAGGTTAGACATTCCTTTTAATTCATGAACACTTTAGTGCCAATAAATATTTCCCGAAATTAGATCACACTTCATTTATTCATTCATTACAGCAAGGTATGTAAGTTAAAAACACTGCATAATCGTACTGAAATGAAATCATGCTGCAATTATCATTGTCAGTCGAAAAACAACACACACTACAAATTCATACTTCACTAAATTTAAAATGACAGAAAACGGGGTAGTCAGGTCTGTCACAGGGCAGTTTTACTTTGAAAGGCCTAATATGTAGTTTTATAGTGGTAAAAGTTACTCTGGCCAAAAAAATAACCTATGGTTTATTTTAACCCTAAGAATTTTAGCGTTAAAGAGGGGGTGCAATGAAAGCTTTTGTAGTGCAAAAGATCTTCCTCAGGTCTGGGTAAAAGAGTTTTTTTTTTTTTTTTTCCCCCAACCTAAATGCTGACTTTTTCCTCCTGTTCACTAAATGTAGGAGATGGTCATTGGGGGCTTGCAGCCAGACACAACCTACTCCATCACTGTGGCAGCCTACACCACCAAGGGAGATGGTGCCCGTAGCAAACCCAAACTAGTGGTGACCAAGGGAGCAGGTGAGCACTAATGTAGTTATCATTATACACACCCTGAGATTTACTCAGTGCAATATGAACCCTGGGGCCCTCTGATAGAAAAGGACCAATGAACAGAATACATAAGGTTTTGGAGGAGGGGAAGCAATAAAGGAAAGGGGCAGGCTGCCTTTGTGCTCTACAGGAATAATATGAAATCTATGATGTGTGGATTGTTCACCACATGTTTCCTGCTTTTTCTTGTTAAACAGACGAGGTGCAGAATGGATTATTGTATTTTTTTGTGGTGTTTAGAAGCTTAGCAGAAATATGCAGTTTGTGTTTTAGACTGGTCTACAGTCATATTTTAGACACAAGTAGATTTTGTTGTATAAATAGTGCCTGTGTTAAAAACTAAATTAAGGATGCTACTTGTGAATGATTTATTTAGAGCCAGGCATTTTAGAGTAAGTGCTTCAAAGAGAAAAAAATGGTTTACTAATATTGGATCTGCAATAGTAGCTACAGAACCTCACATATATCAGGTTTTACAATAACAAATAAATTGTTGTAGAAGGTTATTCACATTTGTTTTGCTGTGGAGGACATCTGCATTATGCAGTGTGATGGGTGATTACTGTTGCTTGATTGGCAGGATTTCTAAACAATAAGACATTTGTGTAGTGTGAGGGTATTCAGGGGCTTATGTTCCCTTATCTATCACTGCGGGGCTGTATCTATGAATATGCTTGGCAGAGGCACTCATACAAATAAGAATTGGACATTGTTCCCAATCAGAGAGGTGTCTGTGTGTGTACAGTTTATGTGTATATCACATTAACTGAGCTTTACAAAGACTTCAGTGCAGGCCAGTTATTCTTGGACAGTCTTGGACTTTAGGCCTCAGATGGTCAGAGCATCGCTGGGAATTGGAAAAGCCATCTCCTGATAAAAGCGCCATCACTTAGACAGCTGCACCACTCGGGAGTTAATTTAACATTTCTTTTCATGTTGATTTGAAGAAGTGTGACAGCTCATCATACAACTGCTTTCTAATCACACCCCCTGCAGTCTGAGGCCTTTCAGCCAGGTCTGAGGTGATCTGACATGCCTTGATATTTTAACAAATTTCACATACCTAAATAAGTTTGTTCCCAAAAAGCTACACATGCTGATATTCAAAACAAATCCAGCAACAATAATGTGAAAGAAGTGTTCATTCATTCAGTCATTCATCTCTTTTTTCTTTAAATTAACTCTAAACACAGACCTTCTAAAAAATACTTTTAAAGGTGCTGATACATAGTGAAAAAACACATTGTGAACATTTATTTCTAAGTTCTAAGTTTTCTTTATAGCTCTGAACAATGTAGACATGGGTGTTGGCTACACACTGGTGTTTAAAGCTTTTTGATATTTTAATTAGATTGTCTTCTGTTTTACTTTGAATCTGATGTGACACTGTTTTTCTCTATAAATGTGGCTCACACGTTGACTATTTGTGTATTTCATTTTTACACATTTGGGATCATAGGCCATTGTTTCTTTGATTTTTTTTTTTTTGTTGTTGATTGCTGGTAGAAATTTCATGACCCTACACTCTCAGAAAAACTGTCACTGTGATGATACCTTTTGCTCTCTGACTGTGGTGGTAACCTCAATGTTACATATCCCATATGTTTAGCTATTAGCCTAATTATGTAATAGCCCAATAATATATATTAACTGAATTTTCAAATTAGTATACTATTGCAATGGTGTGGTTTTTTAGAGTTTACCTCAGATTACAGATAAGACATCATGTTAATTATGCAATTTTTAGCACTGACAGTCGCGGTGGTATTAAATCGTTTTATAAACAGGAGCTCATTTAATTTCTATTTGCTTTCTTGGGGAAAGAAGTGTGTTAGCAGTTGCTTTCCCTCATTTCTATTTTTGTCTCTTTCCTGCCTCTCTTTTCTTTTCTGAAAACCGGATTTAGCTTTCTTGGGCATCATCGGTCCATGTACCTTTTGTTAATTGTTTTTGCAGTTCTAATCCTGCAATAGAAAAATGTAAGACAACCCATTTCCCTACTTTGTATGTTATCAACAGTACCAGAGAATGTAGATTTTATTAGTTTTTTCTTTTCTTCCATCAAATCACAAATAAAGGGAATTTTAGAAAGGGATATATTTTAGTTCACTATAAATTGATATTTGATTTTTTTCATACTTAACAGGAAGATAACAGATATAACTACGTGTCACCTAAACGTCACCGTTCTGCTGCGGTTTAACAATCTTACTTATATTAGCCTTAGAACGGCGTCTTTGGACGCGCATGTCCCCAGTGTGCATAAAAATCTCAGCATATGTTGCCCTGTCTTTGACCATATTTCTAATTAAATTGTAAAATGGGTCAAGTATGTTAATCTTTAATCTACCAGCAGAATTCCTCCATTTCAAAATATGTGGCGCTATTAGTATTAGAAACCTCCGGTCTAAAATCTGCAGCCCAACCCATAATTGGCCACAAGAATAAAAAAAAAACTCATTAATTTTTCGTATTTTGTTGTATTTAGTTGTATGCTGTAGAAAACAGTCTGTTTTCCTTATATCAATGAAATTTATATAGCTCAAAATAGGAAAACAGTTAGTTCTCCATTTTTCTATTGCAGGATTAGAAATGGGAAACTAATTAATGAAAGGTACATGGACCATCATCTTCCATAGCATGGATAAACGCGCACTGCAGAATGAATGCTAAGTTAAATGCACCTAGTTAAAAAGCCCAGTGAAGGCGAACTAAACCTTTTTGTGCAAGGGGTGAAGGTGCCTGTCCTCAGACACTTTGAAGACACCATGAAGGCTAAGACACACAGTTTAATCCATCAATCAACTGATTTATTTACCCAAAACCTTACATTTACACACAGCTCCAGGGACCTGGAGGTTGTGGGTTCGATTCCCGCTCCGAGTGACTGTCTGTGAGGAGTTGGTGTGTTCACCCCGTGTCCGCGTGGGTTTCCTCCGGGTGCTCCGGTTTCCTCTCACAGTCCAAAAATACACGTTGGTAGGTGGATTGGCGACTCAAAAGTGTCCGTAGGTGTGAGTGTGTGAGTGAATGTGTGTGTGTGTGTCTCTGTTGCCCTGTGAAGGACTGGCGCCCCCTCCAGGGTGTATTCCCACCTTGCGCCCAATGATTCCCGGTAGGCTCTGGACCCACCGCGACCCTGAACTGGATAAACGATTACAGATAATGAATGAATGAATTAATTACATTTACATTAGTTAGCTACATTTATTGTGATCATTAATTGATATTACTATTTAAAGGAAAATAAAATTCCAGACTCCTCAAGGGCCCTCCCAACATTTGGTGGCCCTGGTTACTCAGTCCCACTTTTCACCCCACTACGACGTCCCTGATTATCTGAATTAACATACAAGTGTATCAATAACTAAGTAACAATTAATGCATAAGTACTAGTGAATAATCTCATTACTTTGAATAATTACAAATGGTTCTAAGTTAAATACAGTTCATTAATTCAATACTAAGCCTACAGTTAATATCATGTTAGCAGTAGCCTGGTGGTTAGGGAACTGGGCTTGTATCCGGAAGGTTGGCAGTTCAAACCTCAGAGCTGGCAGGTCATGACTAAAGTGAATTTGAGTAAGGCACATAACCCCCAACTGCTCCCCAGGTGGAGTGGCTAGGGCTGCCCACCACTATGGGCATGTGTGCTCACTGCCCCCTAGGGTTCACTATTGTGTGTGTAAATGTGTGTTTCACTGCAGGGATTGGGTTAAATGCAAAGAACCAATTCCTCTGTGTGCAAATACCGTGGCCAAAAAATCATTCTGATTGAATAAAAAACTTCAATAACTAAGTAACAGTTAACACTCAATGAACACTAAATAGATAATGAATAATTAATTATTAGCTCACATATAATTAATTAATATTGTGCAATCCCTTATTGTAAAGTGTTACCCAGTTCCCTATAATAGTGCATGATATAGTGAGTAATATAAAGAATAATTAACAGGGAGCCGTTTTTGCTAACATCAGCCATTTTCTGTTTTGAAATTATGGCAAGTGAAAAAGGCTGAGAACTAACTAAAACAATGTAGATTGTGGCAAATTATTTTGCATTACTGCAGTACGTTGCATTGTGGAATTGCTGCTGGTTTTATTGATTATTTTCATTAGAGGTGCCTGAATATACTAATTGAGCTTCATGAATTATCAATATTAAATTTAATGCTGTCAGTAAGTATATTCTACAGGGTACATCCGTCTGCCTTAACAGCTGATCAGGTATAAGGTATGAATGAGCAAGTCAGAGCTGAGCTCAGTACAGAGGGTGTGGAGTTCACAGCACCAGCGTCTTTCAATAGCCGCAAGGCTGTGTTTGTCTATAGCAGGTGTCAGTCTGTAAGCTGTAATCTCTCTCTCTCTCTCTCTCTCTCTCTCTCTCTCTCTCACTCTCTCTCTCTCTCTCTCTCTCTCACACACACACACACACACACACACACACAAACATGCATGCACACACACACTCTGACTGATGTGCCTCAGCCAGAAAGCTCATCTCTCAAAATAGGAAGTATGGTGCCCCCTTTCCTTCTCTCATTTCTGAGACTGTGGCGAAAGAGCTTAAGTTAAATAAATAAAAAATAAAAATAAAATAGAGCAAATAAGAGAGAGCAGAAAACTGACTTAGCCCTTCTTAGGTAAAGAGCATCATGGTCTTTTAAGTGACAGCAGGGCAGGGGAGCTTGGCCAATGGAGGCTCAGAGGAAGCACTCTAGGCACTTTCATGCTTCATTTCGGGACATTGTGCTGTCAGACAACTTAAGCTTGCGCCTCTTCCCATTGATAAGGGCTGACCCCCTTTCAGGCACCGATGGACCCTCCATGGCACACTAAGCACTGACTGAAAAGAGGTCTTTTCTCCTCCTCATTCTCCTCCTCCACCTCCTCCCGTCTCTGCCTTGCTTTAGCACTCCACATTCAGGTTCATATACACCTATGATAATGCACACTCACTTGCTATTACACACACATGGTTATAAACACACGGACAATTAATTTTTATTAAAGGCATTTATTAGAATGCATAGAAAGACAATAGAAGCTTTTGTAATTGGTGATTACTAGCTGGCCATCTTTTCACTGGATATATTTGCACTCATAAAATTATATCTTTATAGATATATATTCATTCATTCATTATCTGTATATATAATTTTATAATGATTTTAGTTTATGAATTATGGATAGAAGTAGTTTAAAGCTTAGATTTTTTTTTTCCCCAGTTCTGCTCAGATGTATTGCTGGTCAATTTAGACACACACAGTAATGTTTTAGCAAAGGCTAAGAAACCTTATCAATATAAAGATTAGAAGGCAGCGTCATTGCTTTACAGCACCTTGATCTCACAGCAAATGTCCCAGTATTGATTGTTTTCATGGTGTGTGTTGTCCAGGAGGAAAGACATGGCCATGATTGATTGAAACTCCATTATTGAGCAGAAAGCCTCCACTGGCTGCTAGAAGCTCCATCCAATCTTGTCTACCTGTACATTTATATATTTATTCAGTTACTGAATGGACTTTTCAGGCATAGGAGAATGAAGGTCATGGCTTAAGGTATGGACAAAATATTATTTTCAGGGTCGATTTCTAAGAGATGAATTAAGCCTTGTCTTGGACTGAAGTGTTTTACCAAAACAAGATCTAATATTGTCCTAGGCTTAATTTGGATCTGGAAAATTAAAATATACTGCCTCACACTGTGATTGCAGTATGTATTTCAGCCATTTTTAAAAGATCAGTGATTCCTTGATGCTACGTGGAGAAACATTGGTCCCTTGATCAAAAGTATTGATGGTGGTTGCATCATGTGAAAGCCTGGAGTTAAAATTTATTTTATAAAATCAGTGCAGGATTGAGTGCTGCTTAAGTGTATTCCTTTTGTTTTAATTAAGAGGATTTATGGTTGGGCAAGATGCGCACAGTACATGCGCACAGGTTAACAAAATATTGTGCAGTATTATACAGTACTCAGTATTTTTTTTCCTTATACCGCATATGTGTAGCTGGAATTACAGGTGTAGAAAATACAGAAAATTAATAGTAGCAAACACTCAATAATCTAAAGAGTCGCCCTACACTTCCATAAGCACTATTCTGGTTTTCTCTAGATTCTCATATCATTCTCTAGATATGAGAAGGGTATTTAAGGGGCTGGAAATTAGTGGGAGGAGGGAAGAAATATAAGCGTAACGCAGTCCTTTCTCAATCAGGGCTTGTGTGTCAACAGCAGCCATTAATGAAGTGTGTGATGGGAAACGTGCCTGAGGCCCTGTAGTGAGGGATTGAGGGAGGATTGTGCTGGCCGGTATGCTGTGCTGAAGTGGAGTCGCGGTGTGCTGCTGCAATCATGGACATGCTGACCCCTGCTGTCCTCGCTTTCTGGCAGATTGCATTGTGTCCTCATCACCTTCATCTCTCTCTCTCTCTCTCTCTCTCTCTCTCTCTCTCTCTCTCTCTCTCTCTCTCTCTCTCTCTCTCTCTCCACTTCTCTATCTCTCTTCTGAGGCAGTTGTGTTCCTCCTTTTTCTTTGCATTCAGTATTCTATGTGTATTAATGACTTACTCCATACTGTTTTCACTTATTATTGGTTGCGCAATGCATTAATGAAATGAGCAACTATATTGTTATCTGAATTACATTATTATATTTCATTTTATATTTCTGCTAATTCTTTGCCTCGTAACTAGTTCCACAGTTTTCAGACTCTAGATCGTCTGGTTTGATTGTATGATTTGGGCTTGTATACAGCTTTTTGATATGTGTACTCTTTTGCCTGCTACACTCGTTTTTTTATGGGGTTTTTTCCCATTCATTCCTATAATTTTTTTAAACCTGCTTTAACTCTGTGAAGTTTCAAGATACAGCCACGCAATTTCATATGGTCGGAACCGGGTACAACAGGACCCATCATGTCAATTTAGAAAACAATCGCACTCATCCTTCCTGTTTTATCTCTCGTTCAATACCCCTCTATTAATTTGAAAGGGGAAGGCTAGAGTGAGTGATGTCACAATCCACTCTGCTCCTCAGCCTGTACACGCCTATTGCACTTTTCTGCCAAAAGTTTTCTCATAAAATCATTATACATTCACCTAGAGACTCCATTTAAACTTTAAATGGTAGAGAATGGTAGATTTCTCCTTTCCTACACCAGTACATTTGAAATGGTTTGACAATACGGTTTTTGAGTATGGACATTTGATTGGCACTAATGAGGGGCTCGGCCTCCATAGAGTTCAATGAATTTTCTGAGCGGGGCTTATGAAAATTTTCTACAATGTTTAACTGGTGATAACGTACAAATCTGCATAATACTTGCACCAAATTGATCGTCAGGGTGTTCTTTTCTTAACAGTGTCTGTGGTTAAGTGATTTTGAAAATATTTTCAGAGCTGCAAGCATTTGTTCTGAGTGTGTACACTACCATAAGAATGCATTGAAATAAGTATCTCTCAGAGTATCTCAGAGCTGTGTGCATGCATGTGGGAGAGAGAGGGAGGGGGAGATGGAGAGTGTAAAAGTGAGGGGGAGGGAGAGCAAAAGTGTGTGTGTGTGTGTGTGTGTGTGTGTGTGTGTGTGTGTGACAAAGAAAAACAAATAAGTATAGGGACACCCAGTGTTCAAATTAGGAAACTTTATTTTCTAGGGTGGGAGAACGATCCAAGCTGCGCAACCATTATGTGTTTCCTTTTGGAAAGGCACGTTGCTAGTTATTATTGTAACGCAATGAAACCTAATGTCACATGATGATAATAATAATATTAATAATCCTTGCTTTCACATTTTAAGACAAAACAAATTCGGTCTTTGTGGTATAAAAAAGTTTTATAAGCTTTTTAAAGAAGCTTTTTTTGTAGGGAAACTAAATACAGAGCTGTTTTTTTTTTTGTTTTTTTTTTTCATGCACTTTGGTCATCAAAATAAATTTGGCACATTATTTTATTAAAGCATATTTAAGTTAATTAAATGTATATATCGAAATTATATTTTTACCTAGTTAAAGCATTAATCCAAATTTCGAGAGAAATTGTAACTGAAAAAATTAAGATTATGTAGATTAAGTAACAATAAAAGAACATTTTTCAAAGTACACATATGAAAAGATTACATTTAACTGTGTGGAGCAGTTCCTAGTGCTGAACAAATGCTTTATCTTAAAAACATATATTGCGAAAAATATTTCAAATTTACAAGAGTTAAAAAGAGGAAATTTCTCTACCAAGTTTAGATTAGGTTTTTATTTGAAAGTATACAGATTTTAGGAGAACATTGTCTCCCAAATTCTACTGAGACCTAGAATCATGTTGACATCATCCCCTACCTATAGCAGCTCAATTGGAACTAATGGAAAATCTGAAATTTGACGGATCCTGGTGTATCCAGGTCTGACCATGTGAATTTTGTTGGCTATAGCTTAAGACAAATTAGAGCGGTTCAAAAGTAAAATCTCCAGACAAATGAATGGAAGAAAAAATAATGTAGAAGGAAAATGGATGAATATTTCCAAAAGCTGTATACAAGCATGTTACCTACCTGAATACATCTAGTGTTGATGTCTTGTGTTAGTCTGATGTCTAGTGTTGAGGCCTGTTTAACCCTCTTTAACTCAAGCCATGTGAAGAGATGTCAAGAGACTAAACCATTTCTGTGTCATGATGTCTTTTTGCAATGATAGAATAATAATACTGCAATTGCAATAATACTACTGTGTAGTATTTTTGGGGTTTCTGTTTGTTTGTTTGTTTTTATTTTTATGTTTTTTGTGGAAACAATATAGCTTTTTTCTTAAGCTTCCTTCTACAATTTGGTTTATAGATCACATTATAAATACCACGTAACTTAATGTGCTATTCTGCACAATATAAACCTAGGACATTCACTATAATTGTTGAAATCCAAGAAGCAGAAAAAGCATGTTTGTGTCATTTAGTATATAGATGAATTTTTCATTAACCTTTTTAGCCTTTTTGTTACTATGCTTTCAA
Source organism: Hoplias malabaricus (assembly GCF_029633855.1). NCBI lineage: Eukaryota > Metazoa > Chordata > Actinopteri > Characiformes > Erythrinidae > Hoplias > Hoplias malabaricus. Next base: position 12,801,141 of record NC_089815.1, on the reverse strand, counting down.
GACTGGGTGAAAATGTCCTCTGTCCTGTGAGGCTAAGCCCTTTATAGGTGAGACATGACACTATTCAAAAAGCAATCCAAGCTGAAATTCAATCTATTTATTTTTTTATTATTTGGAAATGATTTGCTCAGAGATGTCAAAAAATATTGCCTCTCATTATGGATGTGTGAATGCTTTGGAAGGCTGAGATTATCCATTTCCTTCCTGACAGTCAATAACAGCATAGTGTTTGATCTTTTCCCACATTTTCTACCCCAATAACTCTGCTACAGTTAGCATGACATCACTTTAGCATGAATAAGCAGAGGCAATGCACTGGAGGCTGAATTTGGGATATTGTATAAATGGGTTCATGGATGTAATATGTCAGAAAATAGATTTTTATACATTATACGTAATATACATTTATACATTGAATCTGAATAATGTATATTCAATTATAATATACAATTTTTATAAAAAGGAATAAAACGAATTATTCTCAGAAATGCAACATATATGGATGTAGGCTGCTTATATATTCTGATATAAAAAGCACAGTGGTTCTTCGTCCCTTGATTAAAGGTCTGACACTACTGTTGTAGTTAGATTTGAGTGCACATGAGACTAATGCTTATCTATGTTTGTATCTCTTGTACCACAGTTCCAGGTCCCCCTTCTGTATGGGTCCATCAGGATTCTGAAAACTCTGCAGTGGTCCGCTGGCTACCCCCTGCGGTTGTCCCTCCAGGTCTGGATCTGCTGGGCTATAGGCTTCAATTTGGGCGCAAGGATGTCATCCCCCTGGCCACGCTGGAGTTCGGCCCTGAGGAGCAGGAATACTCTGTGCCCAGCATGCACCGCGGTGCCACTTATATTTTCAAAGTGTCTGCCAAGGCGCGCTCTGGCTTCGGGGAGGAAGCAATACAGGAGCTAAGCTTGCCTGAGCAGGTTCCCAGAGGCTACCCACAAATCACAGACAGATCCAATGTAACCTGCTGCTCTGTCCACTTCTCTTGGCTTCCACCAGTGCTGGCCGAACGCAATGGTGCCATTATAGAGTACACTCTGGCATACCAGGAGGCTGATGCCTCTGGAATAGCAAAGGAACTGCATCTGCCTGCCTCAGAGACCAGCTACACAATCAACAGCCTCAAGCCAAACTCCCTTTATGACGTGAAAATTCGCGCTCACACCAGTGTAGGTCCAGGGCCCTACAGCCCATCCGTCCAGTATCGAACACTGGCCCTTGACACAGGTAGGGCTTTGCTTTGCTTGTCTCTTTCTGGACAAAAAAAAGCCATAAAAAATCAACAACATAACCCCTCCTCACCACCACTGAAAACAGCAATCCAAGCACCTACACAGCGATTAAATTAATACAAACGTGGGGGAAACTTACTTCGCTAACCCAAACCAAGGTAAAGCCAAGTCAGTAAGTTAAAAGTCAGTCAGATATACAAAAGAGTGTGGATCACCGAGTTTGTAAGGTAAGTACAAATTTGATTGGTCAGACATGCCTCATTTAAGCCAGCACACTCACTGATTTAGCCATGCCCCTCCCTCAGGTATGCCCAGGTAGGATCTGAAATGAAGGCCACAATCTTGTTGAGTTAAATTAGGCAAATTTTAGTATGTTTGGGTTGTTTTTGTGATTTTGCTTTTTATGTTTGTTTTTTTGGATTGTTTTTGTTTTTTGTTTGTTTGTTTTTTAAAAACTATCCCCGTCTTATCCTCTTCCAACACTGAGATGGTTAACAGCATGGCATCCCAAGATGCACTGCTAAAAAAAATGTGGGCATGATATGTTTGGGTCTATTCTTCTGTTTAATCCTGGCTCGGGTTGGCACAATGCCTATCCAGAGGTGGAAAATAAAGCAGTGGGCCAGGGTGTCAAAGCCTGGCCTCAATGTATTTACGTGTGCATTTATAGTACTGCCTAGAACGTCTTAATTTTTCCAGATTTGTATTATCTATTAGACTGTTCAAACAGTTTGGCTCCATAGTGGGAATTGGGGCTTCACTGACCTTTCTGGAGCAGCACTGCCAGTCCGAGCCAGCTGAGTAGTTGTCCAGTCCTGTCCTCCATGGGTCTGTGTCCACCAGTCCAGTCATGTGCTATTTTGTCTTAACTAAAAGCGCCCTTCTCCACCTCCTTCACAGCGGTCACCACACATCACCCACTCTGCAGGATCCCCTCAGGAATTTAGATGCTGACCCTTTCTTCTCCACTCTGTCTCTTTCTCTCTCTCTGTCTCTTACTCACTCGCTTGCTGTCTCACTCCAGTGTCCTCTGTCAGCTTGACTAAAGCATCTTTCTCTCTCTCTCTCTTTTTTCCCTTCATTTTTATTCCCATGTATCGTCTCACCAGATGTTCCAAAAAACTTCACTGTGAAGTTGGTCACCAAGACGACAGTGCTGCTGACATGGAAGTTTTCTGACAGCCGCTCAGTGTATAAGTGCATGGTGAGTGTGTCTAAACCAGAGACACTTTCTGGGGATTTTCAACTAAATTACAGAAATCTTAGGCATCTGTGCTGTTGATATGTAAATCTGTTTATCTGGGCAGTAAGTGTTACAGGAACTAAACGAACTAGAGGGGTAAAGTTATTAAATTTGGCTTGTCAAAATTGTGTGTTATGTGTTTGTATGGTGTGTGTAGTGTATGCAGTGAAAGACATATGTTTGTGTGGTGTGTTGTGGTGTAGTCTGTGGTGTACTGTGTGATGTTTGTTTTTAGAATGTGAGGTGTTTGCGTGGTGTGTGTAATGTGTGTTTGTGGAGTGTGGGGTGATTGGACTGTGTTTGTAGAGTAAGTGGTGATTGTGGGGTGAAGTGTGCAATGATTGTTTTGTGTTAGTGGCGTGTGCAGTGTTTGTGTGATATGTTTGTGTACTGATTGTGTTGTGTTTGGGTAGTGTGCGGTGTTGCAGTAGTGTGTGGTTGTGTAATTTGTAGTGTTTGTGTTGTGTGCAGCGATTGTATGGTTTGTGTAGTGTGCTCTGCTTGTGGTGTGTGCTCTGTTTGTGTAGTTGTGTGCAATGTGTGGTGAATGTGTTGTATTTGTGAAGTGTGTGGTGATTGTTTTGTGTTTGTGTGTGTGTAGTGTCTCGTGATTGAGTTGTGTTTGTGTAGTGTGTAGTTTGTACACTGCCACCTGCAATGCTCTGCTCTCCTGTTCCTTCCTTATGGTGTTTTTGTATAGTCTGGTGATTGTGTTGTTTGTGTAGTGCGTGGTGATTGTATGGTTTGTGTAGTGTGCTGTGTTTGTGGTGTGTGCTCTGTTTGTGTAGTTGTGTGCAATGTGTGGTGAATGTGTTGTATTTGTGAAGTGTGTGGTGATTGTTTTGTGTTTGTGTGTGTGTAGTGTCTCGTGATTGAGTTGTGTTTGGGTAGTGTGTAGTTTGTACACTGCCACCTGCAATGCTCTGCTCTCCTGTTCCTTACGGTCTGTGAGACACAGGAGCAGTGTAGAGGAAGGGAGCTGCATGCCTTTCCTAATCTAGGGTGTGAGAGAACTGTCTGTTGTGACATTATCGGTTTGATCTTGACATACATTTCACCATACATTTCTTTTGGGGGAAATTCATACAATCGTTTTACAAAAAACGTAAATTGGACTATCTTTTAGAGTAGAATGATAATACTGAAAACTAAGAAGACTGATTTTCCTTTGAGAAGCAAAATTAATAATTTAAATATTGTGATTTGATACAGTATGAGTGGGTCTTGGCTCATCTGTATTCTCCAGAAACCCATTAATTACAATCACCATCCAGTATATAGTTCATCTGATTAACCTTTAATTCCATTAAATCCTTTGGAGAATAACTTTACAAGAGAAGGCAATACATGTTGCAATAATTAAAGTAAGTTCATATGGTTTTAGGAAATAAAACTTAATTTCTATTTCTCATGAAATTTAAGAGACAGCTGTTTTTTTTATTATTGTAGAAATGTAGAAATAGAAGAGTGGATATTTTTTGACTGTCATGAACTCCTTGCAAGGGGTGGAAATTAAATTTTTATCTAACTGTACTCTATACTGCATTTTTTCTAACTGTATACAATGTTTTGCAATCTATACAGTCAAATATTCTTGTTGCAGATTTTCCTTAAAAGCATCACTCAGTTGCAGATATGCAGATGTTTCACTAGGAAATTTGTAAAGTTTTGCTGTCGAGATATGCTACAAGAAGTGTAAAAAATAAAGTGTAGCATATATGTATATATGTCTGTGTAGCATATATGTATGTCTGTATGTTGTCATTACATCTCAAATATATGAACATATTTTTCGCTATATTCAGAGTTTAATGGGATAGCAAAATGATGGTCTAAATATATATAGACGCGGGTAATAAGGGGGATGGGGGAATTATTTTTTTGTTATTATTCTCTGTTGCTAAGCATTGTCTCATAAACAGACTGAGGCTTCAGTCATCATAAGGCATTATTTGCTGATTATACAAGGTGTCTCAAATGTAAGGAAACAAAACTATATGGGTGCTTCATTTAGTTTCTGTTTCCTTTCTTTTGAGACATCCTGTATATTTAGCCAACATATATTCATCCAATGTATACTAAATGCAATCCCTTCTTTTATTTATTTTATAATGAAATCCATTCTGATATAAATGCAGCTCTTCAGCATCCTATAATCTAGAAATACAGATAAAATCAGATGCTCTGCTGTCTGTTTCAGAGAGTTTACTTCAATCTGATTCTGTTTTTCAGATTGAATACAGCCGCCAAAAACTGACCATTGATGCTAGAATGACCAAAGTACTAATCCCCAATCTAAGACCCAACAGCACATATGAGTTCCAGATTGCGTGTCCAGATAACACTGAGCCAGGCCCAAGGCACAGAGTAGTGGCTCGGACCTCCCCATCCATTTTGCTCAACAAACCGGAGCTGAACATGAGGAAGGAACCAGACAACCTGGTCACTATCAACCTGGCACCTCTGGAGACCAGGGACATGATCAAGTGAGCAGAGTCTAGATTATTATTATTATTGTTGTTGTTGATAAACCAAACATACATATTTTTGCAAAATATTGGCCACCCCTGTTTATTTTCTGAGTGGAAAATACAAAACCCATTTTTCATTCATTATCTGTAACCGCTTATCCAGTTCAGGGTCGCGGTGGGTCCAGAGCCTACCTGGAATCATTGGGCGCAAGGCAGGAATACACCCTGGAGGGGGCGCCAGTCCTTCACAAGGCAACACAGACACACACACATTCACACTTTTGAGTCGCCAATCCACCTACCAACATGTGTTTTTAGACTGTGGGAGGAAACCGGAGCACCCGGAGGAAACCCACACTGACATGGGGAGAACACACCAACTCCTCACAGACAGTCACCTGGAGCTGTGTGACTGCGACACTACCTGCTGCGCCACCATGCCGCCCTACAAAACCCATTTTCATTTGTTAATTCTCATGGGCCTTTCTTAAACTGACAAAAGTACAAAGATTTCCAATTTTTTTCAGTGACCAATTAATTACATTTTGTAAATAATAGACATGTTATTGATGCCTCCAACACACTCAAAATAAGTTGGGACAGAAGCATGTTTACTACTGTGTTACATTACCATTTCTTTTAACTACATATTTTGTTTGGCAAATAAGTATACAAACTTTACAAAAAAAAATTAGTTTTGCAAGTGTGATTTTACCAATCTAACTCTAATACCAAATTGCAGCTGCTCAACACACTGTTATTGCCTTTGTCTGGTTGTCCACTTTATGAAGTGCCAAACATTTTGAATAAGAGAAACATTTACACTACTAGCATGCCAGTGCAGTATACACACTGTGCCTACAAAGCCATGTTGTAGTACATGCAGAATGAAGCCTGTCACAGTCTTGCTGAAATAACCATAGACTTCCAGGAATCTATATTGCCTTTGTGGCAGCATATGTTTCTCTTAAATCCCTACATATGCATATATACAGGGTGAGTCACTGGAAACCCTTTTATTTATTTGATATGCTACATGACCACCTTCCCACTGGAAAAACTTGTCCTTGATCCAATATGGTGGCTTTCAAGATGGCCGCTGTGTTCTAGACATAAATTATGAATGTGTTGCATGTATCAGATTCAGTATTTTTTATATTTGCAAAATACAGTCGGGTTTGGCATGTTGGCATTTTCATGCTGAAAAGTTCCCGGGGAGAGGTGTCTTTTTGCTGGAAGCATATATCTCTCCAAAGTAACAACAAAAGTCCTTGTGGCTATGTCTATTATGATGGTTTCTTCAACATTACTGCCTAAGGGTTCCATGGTCACACACATTCTGCCCTTGGCCATTATGCACTGAGATTTCCCCAGATTCCTTAAATATTGTCATGATATTAAGAACTTTACATGATGAAAGACCTAAATTCTTTGCAATCTTGAATTGAAAACATTCTGTTTAAACTGGTTGACAGTTCTCTTTCAGATTTTAGTATGAAGTGATGAGCAATGGGCTGTTTTGGTTTGCAAAGACAAAGTTGTGATTTGATGTAAAGCGTTGCTTCAAAACAGTGTGACATGGATTTTCTATAAACATTTCACTCATATTTTGCCCAGTCTCAACTTCTTTGGAATGTTTTGCAGGTATCAAATTCTAAATTTGTTAAATTTACAAATTACAGTCTAGTTGAAAACATTGGAAAATATTTCTTTGTAAATTTGTCCATTTAACCTTTCAAGAGAATGAACAAATGACAGATTTATTTTTAATAAACTGTCCCAAATTTTCTTCAAATGGTGTTTGTAGAACTAAATGAAAAGTGGTTTATGACTTAGATATAAGCTGAGCCTTGTTTTAATTGCACCATAAGGAGTTGCAGGTTTGCAATCTTATTATAATTTGGTATTTAATGTGTAACTGTATTTTATCACATCAAATAATTAATATGAATAATAACTCTAAGAGCAGCACGATGGTGCAGCAGGTAGTGTGCAGTCACACAGGGACCTAGAAGTTGTGGGTTCGAGTCCCGCTCCGGGTGACTGTCTCTGAGGAGTTGGTGTGTTCTCCCTGTGTCTGTGTGGGTTTCCTCCGGGTTCTCCGGTTTCCTCCCATGGTCTAAAAACACACATTGGTAGGTGGATTGGTGACTCAAAAGTGTCCATAGGTGTGAGTGACTCCTTCCAGGTAGGCTCTGGACCCACCATGACCCTGAACTGGATATGCGGTTACAGATAATGAATGAATGAATGAATGAATAACTCTAAGATTAGACTAGAAGTAATTTGGCACAATGTAGAATAGGAAATGTCAGGGGTTTAGGGCATTTAAATGTTTTTAATTACATTAAAATATTCTTGTTTGCTTTGTACATCATTTATCTGTGTGACATTTTACCCTCACAGGTACATCTATGTGGTGGTGGTTCCACTGAAGAAAGGACGAGGGCCCATAAGGCATACCATGAACCCAGATGAAATAGACATGGAAGAGGTAAGCATTGCTCCACAGGCTCCGTAAATACAACTGCTGCTTAGTCCACTTTTTCAGAACCCTGGACTTCTGTATAAATTTTAAAAATCATAAATGGTAACTGAAAAACAGACTTGGCTTATTTGCCCACAGAGTAGCAAAGGCTAAAATATATATTTTTATTAATGTTAAAATATTTTGAATGATAGAGACCCAGACTTCCCTATGTAAAATTTAGCCTGTCTGATTCCAAGCATGGGCCAAAGAAGTCAAGCATAGCTGCAGCTTTTTACTAAGCATCCCCATGGGATGTTTCTGAGAGAGGGGGGAAATACTATTCTTTTTTCTCTTTCATGTTCTGGGATGCTGCCACATTCCAGCCAGTCCATTTTAAAGTGTGAACTCCTACACAGCATTTTTTCCATCTTTTTTTTTTTTCTCCCCAGACCATTTTTCCCCAAGCAGATAACTCATTTCATTTCATTTTGGGCTCTTTGCCAACAAGTACCCGCTGACTCCTAGAGAATTAGATTAAAAGGTTCCAGATTTTTTGCAGCTCGAATTTTGATTGGACATATACCTCTGATGATTAAGTCTCATGTAGTTGACTCTCATTCAATGTATTATAATTGCAAATGTTTTTGGATTTGCTACCTTATTTCATATATAGGAAGGCAGTGGTCCTGGGGTAAGTATTGTGGAAGTGACAGTACAGTAAATCTGCAGTAACAGCAAAGCAAAGTTTTGAGTTTCCAAAATTCATACAAATTAGAAAGCAGTTTCTCCAGGCAGCAGCTCGCAAATTACTAGCAGAGAGAAAAAAACACATTCGACATTCAGTGAGTGGGTTAGTGTTATTTAGCCTATAACTTCTCTTTTACTCTGGACAAATAAACCTGCCTTCAATTCAGCAGCACACATCTCAGACAAATATCTATCACCTGGCAAGCCTAGTTTGAGATGTGCCATTTTTTAAAGAATAAATAATGGATCAGGTATTGCATATTTAACCTGCAGTAGTGATATAATTTGGAAGATAACAAGCCTCTTCTGATCTGATAGAAAGCAACGGTTATTATGCTTGTTATACATCTATGTGAACTCATAGTAATGGTCAGACCTCACTACAGTCTGCTAATAGTCTTAGTAGTTCTTAAAAACAATAACAAATTCTGCATTTACCTTAATCCTAATAACTAGGATGGTGAACGAATTTATTGTCTTTGCTGTAATAAAAAAAACAGTTTTCTTCACTCACATCCTCAGCTGTTCAGGGATATGAATGTAAAGCAGAGGCATGTACGCACCACTCGTCAGCTACGTCAAGTGGAGCTGAAGAAACCATATATCACTGCCAGCATCAGGCCCACTGAACTACCTCTCACCTTCACCCTGGGCAACCAAATAGTCTACAATGGTTTTGAGAACAGAGCACTGGAGCCGGGACAGGATTATGTCTTTTTCATCCTCGCTGAGCTCAACTCCTCTGGCACAGTGAGTATAATCACTTCAGCCACAGGTGGACAGCCTGTCACAGCCCATTTAACCAGGAGTTAAGCGTCACAATCTTAATGAGCTGAATCAGGTATGCTAGAAATCAATAAAGAGGAAAGCCTTATCCACAATGGGCCATTGTGGCTAAAGGTCCTTACTGCAATTATCTGTTTCTATTTTTATTTATTCAACAGGTCTTATGTGTACTCCTGATTCCCTTTAATTAGAAACCTGCACTAATTTTGTTATTGTGGATAAGGCTGGACAGCATTGTTCTGTATCATTCTATTATGTAAATGCTAAAATTTTTATGTGCTTTATGTTAGTTACTTATTTTTAAATCTTATATTTAATTGAAATTTGTACAAAGCCAATATATCAGATACTAAAATTGAGAATTGCATTTGGAAACCTATATGCCCATTTTTAATTTGATGCCAGTAACAGCTTCCAAAAATCTGGGACATGTCAACAAACACTGGTCAAAGTGTACACACTTCCTGAACAGTACAGATGCAAACTTTAGACATGATTGGCTTTAATAGGATTATATCAAAGAGGCTGAGATTTTTCAGAAGTAAACATGGGGAGATCATCTGAGGTACATAAAATCAATAAAAATTTCTGAGACCCCAGAGAAATCTCTATGTGCAACGGACAAGGTCCAAAACCAGGATTGGCTTGCAGTAACCTTCTGGCCTTTAGGTGGCACTGAATTAAATGCAGATATATACAGATATTCTGTATTGAAATCACTTCATGGTCTCAGAAACACTTTCACAAAAAACATTTTCTCAGAACAGTTTGTTACTGCTTTCAAAAATGCAATTTAAAACTCATGTGCAAAGAAGAAACCATATATAAACAGGATCCAAAAGAAGTCTAAGTGCATCCATGATGACATGTGGGTGCATCAGTGCAGAGAAGTTTGGTGTGGTCTCCTGGTGTCTGCACAGATTTTCTCCAAGTGCTCTTATTTCCTTTTCCTTTTCTTCTTATTACCAACACATGTTGGTATGTGGATTGGTGACGGAAAAGTGTCCATAGGTGTGAGTGTGTGTCGCCCTGTGAAGGACTGGCACCACATTCAGTTTTCCCTCCTTGTGCCCAGTGCAGTCAGGTAGGCTCCAGACCCACTGTGATCTTGAACTAGATGAGGGTTACAGATAATGAATGAATGAATTATTCTTAAAACAAGAGGAGACACAAAGTGGTAAACTGCCTCGTTCCAAATATTTTAGAATAGCCAAATATATTAGAATTGAACAAGGGCAATTTGAAAAAAACAAAACAAGTAATGTTCTTTGTTCCTACCTTTAAAATGATTTCTTTGTACTAGTTTCAATTAAATATGGGTTACAAATTATTTGCACATCATAACATTTTATTTTAATATACATTTTGCCCAGTTAGTCAGTGGGGTTTGTGAAAATTGTGCAAATAAATGTTGTTCTTTCATTTTAAATCTGTGGTTAAATATGATTAGACAACATCCTAAACTGTGTTCTTTGTGGTTACGTGTGCAGAAAATGCTTGTGTCCAGCCCCTTCTCTGACCCCATCATGGCCCCAGACGTGAATCACCAACCCGTGGAAAATGGAGGAGATGGTCTGATCTGGGTGGTGGGCCCTGTGCTGGCTGTGGTCTTCATCATCTGCATAGTCATTGCCATTCTACTCTACAAAAAGTGAGTGGAGATTGCGACAGATTGTAAACAGTGGATATAAAATGTCTAAGCACCTATAATAAATTGCCAGGTCTTTGTGGGTTGAAGATGAATTTTTATATAAATAATATAAAATATTATTATATATAAAATATATATATAAAGGGAACACTAAAATAACACATCCTAGATCTCAATGGATGAAATATTCCAGTTGAAAATCTTTATTCATTACATAGTGGAATGCATTGAGAACAAAATAACATAAAAATGAAAATGATGATGTAAATCAAAATGATTATTCCATTGGGAATGAAAATCAAATTACTAATCAAATTAATTATTAAAGGTTGATCCAACTTCAGTGGAAATTCCTCAAGACAAGTTAAAATGAAGCTCAGTAGTGTGTGTGGCCTCCACGTGCCTGTTTGACCTCCCTACAACTCGTCACGTCTGTCACGTACTCAGTGTGAACCTTCTCTCATTCGTGAAGAGCACAGCGCACCAATGGCGAATCTGCAATCTTGATGTCCTCTGGCAAATGCCAATCGCCCTGCACGGTGTTGAGCTGTAAGCACAAACCTCACTTGTGGATGTCGGGCCCTCATACCACCCTTATGTAGTCTGTTTCTGACAGTTTGTTCAGAAACATAGATATTAGTGGCCTGTCGGAGGTCATTTTGAGGGCTCTGGCACTGCTCCTTCTGTTACACAAAGGAGGAAGTAGCGGTCTTGCTGCTGGGTTGTTGCCCTCCTAAGGTCCCCTCCACGTCTCCTGGTGTACTGGCCTGTCTCCTGGTATCTCCTGGTAAACCTTTCTGCCACAGCTCGCATTGATGTGCCATCCTGGTTGAGCTGCACTACTTGAGCAACTTCTCTGGGTTGTAGACACTGCCTCATGCTACCTCTAGGGATGAGAGCACTGACAAAATGCAAAAGTGACCAAACATCAGCCAGCACGGGTGAGAATATAGAAATGTGTCACCACCTGCAGAACCACTCATTAATAGGGGTTGTCTTGCTAATTGCCTCTCATTTCTACCTGTTGTCTGTTCCATTTGCACAACAGCAGGTGAAATTGATTCATAATCAGTGTTACTTCCTAACTGGACATGTTGATTGAAACGTGTGATTGACTTGGAGTTTCATTGCGTTGTTTATGTGTTCCCTTCATTTTTTTGAGCAGTATAGATTTTATGACAGCATTCACCCTTCTTGGGTAGGAGTCTATCACCATGGCACATCTTGACGTGGCAATCTTTAACCCCCCTCTTGCTTGTAAAAGCATTCCAAGTCTGTCATATTTTGAGGGAATCTCCTGTGCACAGCCCTCTTCAGGTCACTCCCAGATTTCCAATTGGCTTCAGGTCTGGGCTCTGGTTGTTTCATTCTAAAACTTTGACCTTCTTCTTGTCAAGCCATTCTTTTGCTGATTTGGGAAGTATGCTTTGTGCTGTTGTTGTGCAGAAAGGTGAATTTTATCTCAATCTTCAGGTTTTTAGCAGAGGCCTGAAGGTTTTGTACCAAAAATGGACTGATATCTCAATAAAACCCCAGTTTGAGCAAAAGAAAAACAGCTACAAAACATAATGTTGCTACCACCATGCTTCATGTGTATGGTGATATTTTGTTGATGCACAATGTTGCTTTTGAAAAAAATATACCATTTGGAATTATAGTCAAATTATAGTTCATTGGTATCATCCGACCACAACACATTCGATGTAGGTTTTTGCCAACTGTAGCTAGGCTTAGATGTTTTACTTTGTGAGAATTGTTCCTTGCCAGAAGTTCCTGCAGCTCCTTTAATGCTGTTGCAAGCCTCTTGGCAGCCTCCCATATTTTCTTTCCATCTCCTGACAGAAACCTGTTAACAATAGTGGGTATTCCATCCACATAGTTTTTGTGAATTTTGAAAATAGGCAAAGAAAAAAAAAACCTGAATCGAAAAAGCACAAAGCACATAAAATGGGCCTGGTAATTATCTCATTAGTAGCATTGGGTGTGTTGGGAACAGAGGAATCTCTAAAATCTCCTGGCTCACCAGGACCAGGATTGATAACCACTGGAATAAACTAAAATGTTTCAAGCCATAAGTAGTGAGGGTGTTTGTGTGTGTGTGTGTGTGTGTGTGTGTGTTTGTCTGAGAGAGAGAGAGAGCAAAAAATGGAGAAAATAAGGGTGAGCCTGTTTTCAGCTCTGAAGTGGAAATTTTACTTGAAGATTTCTGCATGGTGCAGAGACAGCGAGAGAAAAATATAAAAATACACACACACATGATTCTCCTAAAAAGAAAAAATCCCTCTATCTCTCTATATGAAATTTCTCTATCTTGCTTGTTTTGATGCCTACAGTTAATCTAAAGTTTGCATAACTGTAGTGGATGGAAACTTTTTTTTTTGGCCAAAATTTCTTTATTTCACGTATGTGAAACCTTTGAATAGAAAACTGGCTAATGAGATTCCTTTGATGCTTTGTAAGCTCCTTGCACACTATGGCTTTGCTGTTAGATGCAACTAAGCAGATTTCAAGAAAATCCTACTAGAACTGCTGAACTAAATTTGGGGTTTAACAGAGTCACTTTAATTGTTGGCAGAAGCGTACTGAATATATTTGCCTAATTATGCCTAATTATAAGAGAGTTCACATTTATGCACATTCTTTGAACTGCATAGATTTAAATCTGAAATTTTATATCTTGGTCAGCTTTTTAACACAAAACCCCAGCATTTTAATGGTGGTATTATATATACTGTAAATTTGAAGAGCCACACTTATACTAGTCTGTAAGGGACTGGGAAGTGCACAATACTTATGAAACATCACTAATTTTTATTTACTTCATCAAACAGTTTTTTCATGAGAGAGGTCCTTTAAAATTTTAAATTACTACTGCCTACTAATGGCAGGGGAATTGGCAAAGGGAGAAAACTAACATTAGAAATTATTGGTACTGTCATTTCGAATAGAATTATATCATCTGTGCAAGCTGAGGGACAAGGGATGTGTGAGCTCCAGTGTAAGCTCCAGCTATCTAAAGCACAGCAGAAAAATGTTCAATGTTTATGAAATATTAAAAGCAAATCTTAGAGTATGTTATAGTTTCTAACCGGGCTAAGCACGGCTGACCTCTTTGGAAAGTTGAGGGGAACAGAGCTTCTTTAATAGCCAAGACAAGCCAACAGTGAATCTTCTGCAGGGTATCATTTCCTCCACTTGCCCTTGGGTCTGAACTCAACTGCTGGTAGATCATATAGGTTACATCCAGGCTATGTTTGGCAAGAGTGGAGTGAATGAGCAGCAAAAAAGAAATGGGACAGCCAAACATTTATAATATCATCAAACACTATTCTTGAACTAAGCACAATCTTAACTTGTATTCATGCCTCTTAGACCATTTAATACCATATAGAAAATGTAATCATTTTAAAAGGAGTAATCATAAATTTTGAATTTAAACATCATGTTTTATACTGAACTGGTTGTAGGAAAAAAATAGTGGCATGCTTAATTTGGTGCATTTATTTAATCTGACTTTTTCTTTGCTTAACATGTGCAGTTGATAAAACAAGAAAAAACTGCTTCTCTTAATATATTATGTTGCAGTGTGCATATATATATGCCTCATATGTCTTATAGTTTAAAGGGAAATTTACTTTCTCCAATGTTGCTCATCCATTGTGGATGTGCAAGGAGTGATGTCATATATAATCAGTAATATACTTATTGCCAGACAACAAAATGGCCATGGTGGAGAGGAAGAGGATTGTAGGAAAAATCAGTAGCCTTTATAGTTTCTAGTCCTCCCTGTCTTTACAGGTCTTCTTTAAAGCAGATGAGCTTCTTCTGTATAGTATGACAGTTTTAGGGCCACAGCATTGAAAAAAATAAAGCATATGATTTCGAGAATAAAGTCAGCATTCTGAGAAAAATGTTGGAATAATTTTGAGAATGATCTCAGAATAATGTCGGAATAATTTTCTGCATGTATAATGGGGCAGATACAACCACCGTGTAATTGAGAAATGTAGTGTGTTGCTGAAGTCATACTATGGTATAGATTTCAGGAATAAATTCTCAGTCCTCTGCCACATAAGGACCAGATTATGATTAGTATTTAAACCCTGAATCGGTGCAAGAACCAGTCAGAAGAGGGCATGTAGTTTCACAGGATACAATTAATGACCACCAAAATGATCGATCCAGAGCAAGTGGAACTCCGACATGCCCATGAGGCGCCATCTCGTTACGGCTCATGGACTCATACAATAAACTAAAGCCATATGCAGCGCAGTCAGGGGCTGCACTGATGGGGTTAGTAGTCATGATGTGTGGATGCATTTAATAAATAATTCTGTTCAGCCCACTGACTGCTTCTTTCACAACTCACTCTATGGTGCACAAACTTTGAGTTTGTCTGTCTACATCTTATTATAAATAAACCTAAAACAGTGTTTCTCTAAATGTTCTGACTTCCTTCTCAGGATTATACTGAAATTATTCCAACATTACCCATGTGGTCTTTTTTTTTTTTTTTTTTTATAAATGCCGTGGCCCTAAACTCTATCATAGTATGGAGAGGAATTAGTACCAAACTAACAAGCAATCACTGCAATAGGACAACATGAAATGCAATCCACACATGTCATTGCTTTTCCAAACTAACATGAAGAAAATGTGCTAAAATTAAAAGCAAAATCGCTACTACATTGTTTTCACATTACTTGATTTCTTTACTTAAAGTAATTCACAAGGATTTGCATTTTAAAAATTAAATGCAATTCGTGTCAGAATTGAACACAAACCACTGAAAAATGCAATCAGTTTAGCTGTATTGTATTCCACTGTTTGGCACTGTGAATGCCAAAGCAAAATGCAAAGCAGGGATTGCATTTCAGCTGAGAGCAGTGCTGTTTTCGTGCCACAATTGAAAAGCAATCACAGTCCACTACCGAATTTGGGGCATAGTTCTTCAAGGCTTCATGGATGCCAGGGGCGTATCTAATGTGATATTTATGTATAAAGAATTACTTTGATTCTTAAAGTCAGTCAGCTTTATTGTCGTCACAGAATGAAATGTAGTTTCTCCAGGACACGGCGCTACATTAGTTCTGTCTGAAAGCAGCTGCAAGTTCCCAGCTCTGAGCAGTTCCTCTCAAGTGAGAGGCAGTAATAACATGAAAAGGCATCAGCATCTTACGTTCGAGTGATGCTGGCACATGCCAGTGACATTGGCACCTCACGTACGGGTGACAGTGGCATATGCCGTTGAAATCGGCATCTTATTTTCAGGTGACAGTGGCATATGCCGTTGACATCGGCATCCATTTTTACATTGACATATACTCCAATTCATTGTTGAACATCTGCCAGTAGCCTAAGTTTAGCTAGCACATGGATGTTTAGGCTATAGCTAACTAACACACGTATGCTACTAGCATGTAAACGGACCAAACAAGTAACATGCTACCATAGCATCCCATATTCACACACAATTCACTGTCACTTTGTTTATGGACAACTGAACTACAAGCTTTTCCCATTCTAATATCACGATATATGTCTGTATCAAGCACAAAAAGCTGACAACTGAAAGTCATTTATAGGTGCCAGCACCTAGTGGTGCATCAGTAAGGTGATATACCGCAGTGGCACAATTTACACCTCATCTCTAGCGCCAGTTTAGAAGTATATGATATCTTAAATGATTATTTTGACTTGTCAAAATGTAGCTGACATACATAGCCCATTTTAGCGTCATGTAAAAGTTGCCAGGTCTGCATATTATAGTGGAATTTGGTTTTATATTTGCAGTAAAGTCACTTACAAATATTTAGTCATGGGTAGGCTTTTTTCTAAAATGGTATTGCCTTTTTGGGCTTGCTACATATGCCCATGAAAATAAGCCAAACATGTAATATTTCTCCTTTGCGGTAGGGCCCCTGGGGTGGCTGAAGTTCGCCCCGGGTTCCTCAAGGCTCTGGATGTTGTGGGGCTGTCCTGGCTGACACGTCTTTGCAACATCGCGTGGACATCGGGGGCAGTGCCTCTGGATTGGCAGACTGGGGTGGTGGTTCCCCTTTTTAAGAAGGGAGATCGGAGGGTATGTTCCAACTATAGGGGGATCACACTCCTCAGCCTCCCCGGTAAGGTCTATGCGGGGATACTGGAGAAGAGAGTCTGACTGATAGTTGAACCTCGGATCCAAGAGGAACAATGAGGATTCTGCCCCAGTCGTGGAACACAGAACCAGTTCTTTATCCTCGCTAGGATCCGGAAGGGTGTGTGGGAGTTTGCTCAACCAGTCTACATGTGATTTGTGGATCTGGAGATGGCATTTGACCGTGTCCCTCGGGATATTCTTTGGGGGGTGCTCTGGGAGTATGGGGTACTGGGCTCTTTGCTACGAGCCATCCAGTCCCTGTATAAACAGAGCAGGAGTCTGGTTCGTATGGCAGGCAGTAAGGAAACCAGTCAGAATTGGACTCCGTTAGGGCTGCCCGTTGTCACCGGTTCTGTTCATAATTTTTATGGACAGAATTTCATGGCATAGCCAAGTGGCAGAAGGTGCCGGGTTTGGTGGTCTCAGGATTCCATGTCTGCTTTTTGCGGATGATGTCAAGAGAGACTCAGAGTGGAGCAGCTACTCCTTCATGTCAAGAGGAGCCAATTGAGGTGGTTCGCGCATCTGGTCTGGATGCCTCCAGGACGCCTTCCTGGTGAGATGTTCTGGGCATGTCCAACGGG
The DNA here is from genome assembly GCF_029633855.1 of Hoplias malabaricus. Taxonomy (NCBI): domain Eukaryota; kingdom Metazoa; phylum Chordata; class Actinopteri; order Characiformes; family Erythrinidae; genus Hoplias; species Hoplias malabaricus. The sequence continues at coordinate 12,783,805 of NC_089815.1, read as the reverse complement.
GAGGAGGTGCCCTGGGGCAGACTACATGTCTCGACTGGCCTGGGAATGCCTCAGTATACCCCTGGAGGAGCTGGAAGCAGTGGCTGGGGAAAGGGAGGTCTGGGTTTCTTTACTCTGAATGCTTCCCCCATGACCCGGACCCGGATAAGCAGTGGATAATGGATGGATGGATGGTGTATTATTTCCACGGTATGGTCATGCCATCTATTGGCGACAGAATGCAATTACTGCATCATTTAAGGTGGAGCAGAATATCTGAATAAGAAGCTGGCGAATAAGAAGCCAACTTCAGTGTTGTAGATATTTTCTGCATTTCCCCCAATCCCTGACATGTAAATAAACTCATAAACATTTCTCAATGACTGAGCATCGACTGGTGTTATTACGATGTAAGCGACTTTACAGGGAAATAAGCCCAAATTCGGTTAACATGAACACATATGGCAACCGTTGCGGCATGGGGGAAAATTACACATTGAATCCAGATATCTGAAAGTGTATTTTTGACTAGTCGAATTTTAATCTTTAATACTAATTCAGGATTTATGATTTACCAGATGACAAACTCCCCCCCACCCCCCACTCCCCGTTGGATAAATGAAAATCAGAAAAAGGAGAGACGGGGTGGAGGTGGGAGCAAGTTTAAAATAGACGCCTCAGTGGGTTTTATAATGGCTGAATACGAATATGGGGATCAGCAGGAAATACACAGCGCGGAGGAGCGAGCTGACGTAGTGAAGCAGTCAAGTCAAAATCCGTCTCCTGAACTAAATGAAGAGAGTTTTTCTGACGCGGAAATGACGTGAATTTGCGGGGTATATATAGGGCTGAGAAGAGGAGTTTGGGCGTGGTCCTACTCCCAAAATTATGTTATTACACAACTTCAATTAATGTTAAAGCGACTTGCCATACTAGCACCTATATATTATATACTGGCACCTATATTTTCAGTTGGCTTTTTATGCCTAACACAGACATATATCATGATATTAGAATGGGAAAAGCTTGTAGTTCAATTGTCCATAAACACAGTTATAGTGGACTGTGTGCGTATATGGGATGCTATGTTTGTCGCATGTTAGCTAGCTAGCTAGCTACTTGTTTGGTCCATTTACATGCTAGTAGCATATGTGTGCTAGTTAAAGCCTAAATATTCATGTGCTAGCTAAACTTAGGCTACTGGCTGACATTCAACAATGGAGTATATGCCAATGTAAAAACGGATGTCAATGTCATCGCCGTATTATTAGATTAGATTAGATTCAACTTTATTGTCATTGTGCAGAGTACAAGTACAGGGCCAATGAAATGTAGTTAGCATCTAACCAGAAGTGCAATATATAACATTATTTACATAATTTACATAAAGTGCAGTTGTGATTACTTACATAAAGTGCAGTTGTTAAATTACATTATGATTATGGATTGTGATTAAAGTGCAGTTGTGATATGACATTGTGATTATGGTAGTTAAAGTAACCATATATACATATTGAAATATAAAACATGTAAACAAAGTAACATTGTGTAGGTGATGAATTAAGTACTGAAGGATAAATTAAATACAACTTTACAGAAGGTGCAATGTAATGATTGTGCAATGTTTGTTTAAAGTGCCTGAATAGTGTTCATCCGGATAACAGCCTCAGGAAAAAAACTGTTACGAAGCCTGTTAGTGCGGGAATGGAGGATCCTGTAATGTCTGCTAGATGGTAAAAGGCTGAAAAGTCCATGATTTGGGTGGGTGATGTCCTTGACGATGTTTCTTGCCCTGCCCAGGCAGCGTTTATGGTAGATGTCCTCGGTGGTAGGTAATTCTGTGCCTATGATGCGCTGTGCTGTTTTTACCACCCGCTGGAGAGCTTTGCGGTCTGCAGCACAGCAACTGCCGTACCATACAGAGATGCAGTTGGTAAGTATGCTTTCGATGGTACAGCGGTAAAAGTTCACTAGTATCCTGGGACACAAGTGAGCTTTCTTCAGACTCTGAAGAAAATAGAGGCGCTGCTGCACCTTTTTGATGAGGACGGAGGAGTTCAAGGACCAGGTGACATCATTGTAAATGTGGAGACCAAGGAACTTGAAACTGGGCACCTGATCTACTGCAGTTCCGTTGATGTAAATGGGGGTGTGAGCTTGGTTCCTAGTCCGTCTGAAGTCCATTATGATCTCCTTTGTTTTGAGCGTGTTTAGTACCAGGTTATTGTTGTGGCACCACAAGGACAGATGCTGTACTTCATCCCGGTAGGCTGTTTCATTATTATCTGTAATCAAGCCTATCACCGTGGTGTCATCTGCGAATTTGACTATGGTGTTTGAACCATAGGCAGGTACACAGTCATGGGTGAAGAGAGAGTACAGAATCGGGCTCAGAACACAACCTTGTGGAACGCCAGTGTTCAAGGTGATGGTTGATGAATGAAGGCTGCCTAATCTAACAGTTTGGGGTCTGTTAGACAGGAAGTCTAAAATCCAGTGGCAGAGTGATGTGCTGATACCCAGTTGGTTGAGTTTGGATATCAGCATAGACGGAATCACTGTGTTGAGTGCAGAACTAAAATCGATGAACATCATTCTCGCATATGAGTTTTGACAGTCCAGGTGGGTTAGTGCAGTGTGTAGTGCTGTTGAGATGGCGTCCTCGGTGGATCTGTTGCTACGATAGGCAAACTGGTGTGGGTCCAGCGTAGCAGGCAGGCAGGATTTCAAGTGGGAAAGAACTAGTCTTTCAAAGCACTTGGAAATTATTGGGGTGAGTGCAACAGGTCGAAAGTCATTTAACTCTGAAGCAGTACCGTGCTTAGGCACAGGCACAATAGTGGCAGACTTAAAGATGGATGGTACAGCTGCCTGGGCAAGCGAAACATTAAAAATGTGAGTGAAGACACCCGCAAGTTCCACAGCACAAGCTCTTAGCACACGGCCAGGTACACCATCAGGGCCAGCTGCCTTTCGTGCATTCACTCTGCTCAGCATGTGACTGACGTCCGAATTGGAAAGTACAATATGCCACTGTCACCAAAATAAAAATTGATACCATTGGCATATGCCACTGTCACCTAAACGTAAGATGCCAATTTCAATGGCAAATGTCACTGTCACCTGTATGTAAGGTGCCGATGTCACTGGCATGTTCCAGTGTCACCCGAACGTAAGATGCTGATGCCTTTCCATGATATTACCGCTACTGCTCTCAGCGCTACAGCAAAAAAAAAAAAAAAACTGTAGGAGGTACTGAGACTCTGGCCATGAATGAAGGACAAACAACTTTGGCTGCCATTGGCTTAATAAAAGTGACGGCCAATGAGAAACGCGTTCTAAGTTTAGGAGTTGTGGAGTATCCGCTCCTCCTTCTGGCTGAGGAAGAGCAGCGTGTCTCAAACAAATAATCTGTCGCAACAGTCTCAAAGCGCTCCAGCTCTGAATGCGACTTGAATGTATGTTTGTACGGAACAGTCAGAAATTAGTGTATCCACAAATGTGAAATCACACACAGGGAATTAGTTCTAGTTGAGTGGACCACCCAGGCCCAGTCGTGGTTACGCTCCTGGCATCCATGTCTTTATTAAAGAACCATTGAAAGACCACAATGACATGTGTGGATTGAATTTCACATTGTCCTATTGCAGTGATTGCTTTTTAATTTGGCAATAATTCCTCTCCATACCTCTGGCACGTGACCTGTGAATTTATATGTGCCATAATGATTTTTTTGCTTTCTCCTCTCTCTTTATTTTTTTGTGTTGTTTTGTTCATTTCCATTATATATTTATTTAATTCCCCTTGCTTTCTTTGGAAACAGCAAACCTGACAGGTAAGGCGTAGCATTATTTTTGTTGTTTTCAGGGGCAAGAAGAAAAGAAAATTATTTGCCTCTGAATAAAATGTGTTTTTAATTAGATAAGGGCAGAAAGGCAAAAAACTGGTTGCATTTTCATGGGTTTCTTTGGGTGTAGCTTGTGCTGCCGTGTGTTGTAGTCTTCTGAAGTGTTGTACATGCTCTGTACATCTTTTTTTATTAAATGTATTCTTCATGGTGTTTTTATTTGTTATTTTTTCCCCATTTAAGTAGCAAAAGAAAAGAATCAGAACCACGCACAAAATGTCTGCTCAACAATGCTGACATCACACCACACCATCCTACTGACCCTGTGGAGATGAGGCGCATCAATTTTCAAACGCCAGGTTTGTATATACTTCTTGCAATTGATAAATTAGTGGTGAGCCATTTATAGACTCTCTGAGATAGGGCTTCACTTTGGTTCATTAGTGTAAGAAATCGCTAAAATTATTCAGTCATTTATTCGTTATATGTAACCGCTTTCTTCACCAATTTGACACAACTTATAGACATGTGTTTTTGGATTGTGGGAGGATACAGAGCACACGGAGGAAAACCCACGCAGACACATAGTGAATATTCAAAATATAAAAAATATATATCATATATTATTTTCTACAGATCAGACAATATCATGTGACCTCCTTGTTTGTACAATGATTGCCTACTTTATGAGCTCCACTAACCATATAAGTGCCCTTTGTTTCTCTGCATACTCTGCCCTAAAATATTCTACAATTACAGACTGTAGTCCGTTTCTCTGTATTCTTCCCACTGACCCTGTTCTTCCATGGTCAGGGCCCCAACTGGACAACCAAAGAGCAAGTATTTTAGTTATGGAATATTCTCAGCACTGCAGTGAGGCTGACATGGTCATTGCATGTTAAATTATGTTGTGCTAGTACAAGGGAGTCAGACACAGCACTGCTGCATTAGTTGCTGAGCAACAGATGAAGTAGCTTTTTTGTAGAACAAAAGAAGACACCTATAGAGTAAGTAGAGCTGATAAAATGGACAGTGAGTGTAAAAACTAGGAGGTAATTTCCTGTTTTTGCTGACCAGTGTTATTGCTCATAGTATATTAGTCAAGCTGATTGTTGTGAGTTGTGAGTTATACTCGCACCATTTCCTACAATGGTGCGAGTATGAAATTGTCAAATCTCTTGGTATGCTGAAGTATTTACACTGGAACTAAAGGGCAGTGCGCAACTCCGAAAAACAACCCATCATCAATATGACTACATTGATTGGAACACCTGAATTCAATTATTTAGATAGGTCAGTGAATGCCTTTGGCAATATACTGGTGGATATCAATAAATTAGGATATCATCAAAAAGTTAATTTATTTCAGTAATTCAATTCAAAACGTTAAACTAATTTATTATGTAGATTCGTTAGACTGTATTTCAAATGTTTATTTCTTTTAATGTTGATGATTATGGCCAATAAAAATCCAAAAGAAATCATCTCAGAAAATATCTAGAATAATCGACACAAAACACCTGCAAAGGTTTCCTAAGCCTTTAAAATGGTCCCTTAGTCTGGTTCAGTAGGCTACACAATTATGGGGAAGACTGCTGACTTGACAGATGTCCAGAAGGCAATCATTGACACCCTCCTGCTGTATCCAAGCATATTAATGGAAGTTTGAGTGGAAGGGAAATATGTGGTAGGAAAAGTGCACAAGCAACAGGGACCCCAACCTTGAAAGGATTGTCAAGAAAAGGCCATTCACAATTTGGGGGAGATTCACAGGGAGTGGACTGCTGCTGGAGTCAGTGTTTCAAGAGGCTTCAAGAGCCACCACACAGACATATACAGGGCATGGGCTACAATTGTCACATTCCTTGTGTCAAGCTACTCATGACCTAGAAGCAACACCAGAAGCATCTTACCTGGGCCAAGGAGAAAATTGACAGGTTGCTCAAGTGTGGAGGAAGAGTGAAGAGGCACACAACCCAAGCTGCACGTGGTCTAGTGTAAAATTTCTTCAGTCAGAAATGGTTTGGGGAGCCATGTTATCTGCTGGTGTTGGTCCACTGTGACTACACTCTGCTGACAAACTTTATGGAGATGCAGATTTCATTTTACCTGGTTTAAAATTTAGTTTCTAAATAGATCACTGAACACTTTAAAAATCTTTTACATGATTAAAGGTTCTTTGCACCGTGAAGTGGTTCTATGGAAGCAAATATGTCTCATCAGACTTTGAAATATTATCATCATAATTTTCTTCTCCGCTTCTCCATTTCAGGGTCGCGGTCTTTGAAATATTACCACCTTTGAATTTGTAGCACTGAATTTTTTGCACTGAAATTATGCATCTGAATTTTGTTGCTTTTGAATTGAAGTCTTCAGATTTCCACCTCTTTTGATTTTGATTTGATTATGGTTTTATGTAGAATAGTCTTAATTAATAAAGGAACCTTGTACAACCATCATTTTTAAGAATATAGAGAGCAGATTGACAGCATGCAGAGAGTTACCAAACCCAACCATGCAGACGAGCTGAAGGCTGCTATCAAAGCAACCTGGGATTCCATAACACCTCAGCAGTGAAACAGGCTGATCGCCTCCATGCTACACTGCACTGATGCAATAATTCATACAAAAGAAGCCCAGACCAAGTATTGAGTGCATATATTGTACATACTTTTCAGTAGGCCAATATTTCTGTATTAAAATCATTTAAAGTCATTTTTAAATTGGTCTTATATAATATTCTAATTGCCCCCTCCAGGGTGTGTTCCCGTCTTGTGCCCAGTGTTTCTGGGTAGGCTCCGGATCCACCGTGACCCTGAACTGGATAAGTGGTTACAGACAATGAATGAATAAATGAATTATTTAACAATATTCTAAATTTTCTGAGCACTCTATTTGTAATGAATCAAAAGTTTCACTTTTTTAATCGATTTACTGAAATAAATTTTTGATGATATTCTCATATATATATATACACACACACAGGGTGGGCCATTTATATGGATATACCTTAATAAAAGGGAATGGTTGGTGATATTAACTTCCTGTTTGTGGCACATTAGTATCAGTGCTGCACATCTCATATCTTCAAAGCATAGACAATTGCCTTCAGATGACCCCAAAGATTAAAGTCTAAAAGGGGGTCAGATCGGGAGACCTTAGGGGCCATTCAACTGGCCCACAACGACCAATCCACTTTCCAGGAAACTGTTCATGTAGGAATGCTTGGATCTGACACCCATAATGTGATGGGGCACCATCTTGTTGGAAAAACTCAGGGAAAGTGCCAGCTTCAGTGCATAAAGAGGGAAACACATTATCATGTAGCAATTTCACGTATCCAGTGGCCTTGAGGTTTCCACTGATGAAGAATGGCCCCACTATCTTTGTACCCCATATTCCACACCATATGTATCAAGATGTGCAGCACTTTAAACTACAGATACTGGAAGCCTGTGCTAGCTTTTCTCCTGCGGTGTTGCTATCAGTGTGTGAAGAGTGGGAGAAGAGGGTTGCATTGACAATCCAACACAATGGGCAGCACTTTGAACACTTTTTATAAGTGGTCTTAGAAACTTGTAAATACCTCATGAAAGAATAAAAAATATGTTAATACCAAGTACACCATTGTTTTTCTTGTGAAATTTCCAATAAGTTTAATGTCACATGACCCTCTTCCTATTGAAAAAACAAAAGTTGGATCCAAAATGGCTGACTTCAAAATGTCCACCATGGTCACCCCCCATCTTGAAAAGTTGCCCCCCTCCCATATACTAATGTGCCACAAACAGGAAGTTAATATCACCAACCATTCCCATTTTATTAATGTGTATCCATATAAATGGCCCACCCTGTATTTATATATATATACACTACTCTGCAACTCATTCCTTACACCCCATACTCACTTGCATACAGCTACATACATCACTGATCCATTTGAATGATAGTAGCTTCTGCGGTTGTGTGCAGTATGGATGATGCTTTATGGTGAGAGAGAGAGGGAGAGCATCTCTGGTCCAATTCATTTGCAGTAATCACACTTCTGTTATGAGCCTGAGTGTCCAGCCCGTAAAATGATTACTGTGTGCTTTTATCTTGTTTGGCCTTTTATATTCCTCAGCTCCTTCCCGGCGCTTTCTTCCATCAAGCTCTTATTTAAAAATCACCCACACACTCTCGTTACACTTTATTAATTGAGTGCTTTTCCTTTTGTCCTGTGTCATTCTATGGAAGCGAGCAGCATCATTATCTCTTTGCATGACGAGTTTAATTTAAATGGACTTTTTAGGCCAATTAAGCAAGCTGTGGAATGTTTTGGCCATGTTTCCATTAGCTTATAATGGGCATTGTTTAAACAGGCATATTTTATTTAACATCCACACAACTGATACTAAACAGAAGGTTACACAGTGGTACATATACTGTTTGGGTCATGGATACATGTTATGTCAAAGAAATAGCAGAGTCAAATTTAAACATTTTTTTCTGTATGCCATAATTGTATTCTATTCATCTTTTGTGAGCTTTTGCATGCACCTTGTCAAACTGCATTTCTGGAAGGGACCTGAATGGCACAACTTTTTATTAATCATATCATAGGGACATAGTGATTTCATGTACAGTAATGCCCCAGTAATCCAAGTGATCCAACTGCAGAACTGGTCTCACTCACTCTGGGAAAGTATATTGGCCCTCGCTCTCCTCTCATCACGCAGCAAGATGCTTACCAGGGCTGGGGTCTAAACAAAATGCAATGATGTGCAAATCATTTCAAGCTTATATTTGATCAAAAATAATACAAAAACTAAAAAAGAAGCAGAAACTGGGAAATGTAAAGATTTATGAACCTTTATATATATATATATATATATATATATATGCTGATATTAAAATTAATGCCAATTGGGTCAGAGGGGTGTTTACTGTGTTTCATCACCTCTTCTCACTCTGTAAGTCTTTGGAAACTAAAGAACACCTTCACAATGCAAACAACCCTATAATCATGCAAACCGTTTTTTAAATGGTCATGGTTTTATATAGAATAGTTTCATTTAATAAAGGATCCTTGTAGAACCATAAATGTTATGAGTATAGAGATTGACAGCATGTTAACTTTTGGTGTATAAGTTTCCATTATTGGTTTCTACATTAGTCTCACAACTGCAGGTCACAGATACCAGAATCTCTACTTCTGTTTCTTCCACACAAATTTTCTTTCTCATTAATTCCCCAATTCTTTAAGTTTCTATTCTTTCTGTCTTTTGTATTTCATCTCTTGGCAATATTTTTTTTTCTCTAACTTTGCAAGCAAACATATATCCTAAACCTGAAAGTGTTTCCATGTGTCACATGAGGTGCAACCCCAGGCATTCTGTGATGGATGGCATCTTTAGACAGGAGATTTGGAGACCCTCCTATCTGTAATTACTCTCTGTCACAGTTAGTGACTGGGAGAGTCTTCATCCAGCAGGGCCATCCCAGGATATTCCTCTTCCTCCCTCATTATCAGCTCTCTGTTTCATCAAATTCTCCATCCACATTTACTATTTCACACAAAGGGAAGCACACCAATGCACTTCAGTGACATTTCTAACAGGCTTATTTGATTGAAAGTAGTATTGGTATTTATGGTTATCATAGTGACAACGAGGACACAGCCTCCCTTGCCCGGAGCAGGGTTACCGGGGCCTCACCCTGGAGCCAGGCCTGGGGGAGGGGCTCCTTGGCGAGCGCCTGGTGGCCGGACTTTCACCTATGGAGTCCGGCCGGGCTTAGCCCGAAGGGGATACATGGGTCCACTCTCCCATGGGCCCACCACCTGTGGGAGAGGTAGTAATCCGGGTCTGGTGCATTGTGGATCGGGTGGTGGTCGGGGTCGGGGGCCCTGGCGTTCCGATCCTCGGTTACTGAAACTGGCTTTTGGAACATGGAACGTAACCTCTCTGGTGGGAAAAGAGCCTGAGCTGGTGCGCGAGGTTGAGAGGTACCGACTAGATATAGTTGGGCTCACCTCGACACACAGTATGGGCTCTGGAACCAATCTCCTCGAGAGGGGCTGGATGCTCTTTCACTCTGGAGTTGCCCAGGGTGAGAGGCGTAAGGCAGGTGTGGGCTTACTCATAGCCCCCCGGCTTAGCGCCTGTACGTTGGGGTTTACCCCAGTGGACGAGAGGGTAATTTCCCTGCGCCTTCGGGTTGGGGAAAGGGCTCTGACTGTTGTTTGTGCTTATGCACCGAACAGCAGTTCAGAGTACCATGCCTTCTTGGGGACCCTAGAGGGAGTGCTGGAGAACACTCATTCTGGGGACTCCATTGTTCTGCTGGGGGACTTCAATGCTCACGTGGGTAATGACAGTGAGACCTGGAGGGGCGTGATTGGGAGGAACGGCCCCGCTGATCTGAACCCGAGTGGTGTTCAGTTATTGGATTTCTGTGCTCGTCACAGTTTGTCCATTACGAACACCATGTTCGAACATAAGGGTGTCCACAAGTACACCTGGCATCAGGACACCCTAGGCCGCATTTCAATGATCGATTTTATAGTCGTATCATCTGACCTGCGGCCATATGTTCTGGATACTCGGGTGAAGAGAGGCGCTGAGCTGTCAACTGATCACTACCTTGTGGTGTGTTGGATCAGATGGCGGGGGAGGATGCCGGACAGACCTGGCAGGCCCAAACGTGTGTTGAGGGTTTGCTGGGAACGTTTGGCAGAGGAACCTGTCAGAAAGATCTTCAACTCCCACATCCGGCAGAGCTTCGACTGCATCCCGGGGGAGGCTGGTAACATTGAGTCCGAGTGGGCCATGTTCCGGACCTCCATTGTTGAGGCGGCTGAACGGAGCTGTGGCTGCAAGGTTGTCGGTGCCTGTCGGGGTGGCAATCCCCGCACTCGGTGGTGGACACCCCGGGTGAGGGGGGCTGTCAAGCTGAAGAAAGAGTCCTATCGAGCCTGGTTGGCTCAGGGGACTCCGGAGGCAGCCGACAGATACCGAGGAGCCAAGCGGCTCGCAGCCTCGGCAGTCGCTGAGGCAAAAACTCGGGTGTGGGAGGAGTTCGGTGAGAACATGGAAAACGACTTTCGGTCGGCTCCGAGAAGTTTCTGGCAAACCGTCAGGCGACTCAGGAGGGGAAAGCAGTTTTCCACCAACACTGTATATGGTGGGGGTGGGGAACTGTTGACCTCGACTGGGGACGTCACCAGACGGTGGAAGGAATACTTCGAGGATCTTCTCAATCCCACCGACACGTCTTCCGCAGAGGAAGCAGAGCCTGGGGACCCCGGGGGGGGCTCGTCTATCACTGGGGCTGAAGTGGCCAAGGTGGTAGGGAAACTCCTTGGCGGTAGGGCCCCGGGGGTGGATGAGGTTCACCCCGGGTTCCTCAAGGCTCTGGATGTTGTGGGGCTGTCCTGGTTGACACGTCTTTGCAACATCGCGTGGACATCGGGGGCAGTGCCTCTGGACTGGCAGACTGGGGTGGTGGTTCCCCTTTTTAAAAAGGGGGATCGGAGGGTGTGTTCCAACTATAGGGGGATCACACTCCTCAGCCTCCCCGGTAAGGTCTATGCGGGGGTACTGGAGAAGAGAGTCCGACCGATAGTTGAACCTCGGATCCAGGAGGAACAATGCGGATTCCGCCCCGGTCGTGGAACACAGGACCAGCTCTTTACCCTCGCTAGGATCCTGGAGGGTGCATGGGAGTTTGCTCAACCAGTCTACATGTGTTTTGTGGATCTGGAGAAGGCATTCGACCGTGTCCCTCGGGGTATTCTGTGGGGGGTGCTCAGGGAGTATGGGGTACTGGGCTCTTTGTTACGAGCTATCCAGTCCCTGTACAAACAGAGCAGGAGTCTGGTTCGTATGGCTGGCAGTAAGTCCGACTGGTTTCCAGTCGGAGTTGGACTCCGTCAGGGCTGCCCGTTGTCACCGGTTCTGTTCACAATTTTTATGGACAGAATTTCTCGGCGTAGCCAAGTGGCGGAGGGTGTCCGGTTTGGTGGTCTCAGGATCCCATGTCTGCTTTTTGCAGATGATGTGGTCTTGTTGGCTTCATCGAGCCGGGACCTCCAGCTCTTGCTGGACCAGTTTGCAGCCGAGTGTGAAGCGGTAGGGATGAGGATCAGTACCTCCAAGTCCGAGTCCATGGTACTCAGTCGGAAAAGGGTAGAGTGCTCTCTCCAGGTTGGAAGTGAGATCCTGCCTCAAGTGGAGGAGTTTAAATACCTCGGGGTCTTGTTCACGAGTGAGGGAAAGATGGAGCGTGAGATTGACAGGCGGATCGGTGCAGCGTCAGCAGTAATGCGGGCTCTGTACCGGTCCGTTGTGGTGAAGAAAGAGCTGAGCAGAAAAGCAAAGCTCTCGATTTACCGGTCAATCTACGTCCCAACCCTCACCTATGGTCACGAGCTTTGGGTAGTGACCGAAAGAACGAGATCGCGGGTACAAGCGGCTGAAATGAGTTTTCTCCGCAGGATGTCTGGACTCTCCCTTAGAGACAGGGTTAGGAGCTCGGACATCCGGGAGAGACTCGGAGTGGAGCCGCTGCTCCTCCACGTCGAGAGGAGCCAGTTGAGATGGTTCGGGCATCTGGTTCGGATGCCTCCTGGACGCCTTCCTGGAGAGGTGTTCCGGGCATGTCCAACGGGGAGGAGGCCCCGGGGCAGACCAAGAACACGCTGGAGAGACTATATGTCTCGACTGACCTGGGAACGCCTCGGTATACCCCCGGAGGAGCTGGCGTCGGTGGCTGGGGAGAGGGAGGTCTGGGGTTCTTTGCTCCGACTGCTTCCCCCGCGACCCGGACCCGGATAAGCGGTGGATAATGGATGGATGGATGGATGGTAATCATAGTATGGTAAACATGTTCAACACTAAAAATGCATAAACAAAGGAAATATGTAAGGTGCTATTAAAAGGAGAGAGGCAAAACAGCGTAAAACTCCTTCTAGCAAGTAGACAACTTTATTGAAATGCTGTTGTCAGTTAATGTATCTGAAGTTTAATAATATGTGTCATTCTTATTGTTTACCATTACTGTATTTACTGTGGTTATGCTAGCTGAATAACCATGGTCCATCTTTGCAAAAAGTGATCATATTTCATCATAAAATATTAACTTTTATTGTGAATAACAGCGATAAATAAATAATGCTTTTAGTCAGTTGATGTTTTAGTAAGTTCCAGATTACATTCCTTTAAACTTGCTGAAGTTAGCTATTGGGCTGTCCAGCTTACATGCTACATAGACTCCAAACATGCTAAATGTTTTAAGATGCTAAGCCATTTTTTTAAACACAGCTGATACCGAATGTGGCAGTTCAGTTCAAAATTTCTTTAATGAAAAGTAATTTTATACTGAGGTTGTTGTAGTTTTGACATAGCTAGCAGCATAGACCTTTACCTCAAAGAACATTTGCTCTGCAAGTTAGCTTATATTAAGCAAGTCAGTTTATAGTTCACAAGTCATAGTTGTTTTTGTTTAGTCTTTTAAAAGACTTCCTAATCTTTTTTGGTACCAATTTAGATTAAGATTACCCATATAATGGTTTTCTATATTATTTTAATTATGTTTATTAATGGTTATTAATTTGGTTGTAAACACCTTAAAATTTATAACCATTTGTAACATGTAGACATAAAAAGGTCAATTCTTTGACGTCTTGTTTACCTAATAGTAAAAGTGACAAATAATTTACTTCAAATGTCAAGGTAAAGAATATGCTAAGACCTTTGTATGTGGATTTAATCATTTCAGATGTTAAGGTTCATCACATTATCAGTACTGTCTAAAAAGATAATCTGTTGGTGGGTTATGTGTCAAGATATATGGTGCAAGAGAACGAGGAGTCAGATGTAAATACAAGATGCAAGATTTATTATACATAAAAAGTAAACAGAGAAGCAAAATGATGTAAACTAAAACTAGAGCCAATCACAAGTGCTGATTGTGAAACTAAGAAAACTAAACAGAGACATGGGCAAAAGAAAAACTAATACCATTCATATACAGAGAAACACCTAAAAATAGAGACAACATAATAAAAAAAGACTAGAACTAACAATAGGAAGCCACAGAATACACTAAAAAGCAACCACGTGAATGTAGACTCTAATATAAAACAAATAAAAAAGAGAATACAGAAAGGCAGAGGTACTCTTGTACTATAGACAGGAATGAAACAGAAGGAAAGACAAATATACAAAATAGGAAAAATCAGGAACAAATACGATACAGCACTGGCAAAGGAAACCTGAGAAATGCTGAGACAGAAAAACAAAGGGAGCAGAACAAGAGACTCAGGGAAAACCACCACAAAAACACAACGAGAGAAACATTATGAACGACAGACAAACACAGATGCTAAGGACGCTAAAGGGGCTGGTTGCACAAAACAAATTTGGTTTCCCATTAAGTATGACACTTAAAGCTTAATTTTCTTTTTAGCTAAGGAATTTACCTAAGGGTGTTGCACAGTATCCCTTAAAAGATTTCCTTACGTAAGGGATTTACTACACAAAAATATTTTTTTACGGGAGTAACATTCTGTTGTTTACATGCACTCTCTGTGATACCTGTTATCACCTCTATTGTACCAGCTCACAAACTTTTCAGAAAAATGGAAGAAAAAACAACAAATTGGTCAGAGGAGGAAAAGATATTACTTCTTGAGGAATACAATAAAATCAGACGTGCGAGAGCATTTGAAGCTCTGTGAATGATGTGTCACACTGTTGACTTATTGACATGAAATACTTCACCTATTACTGACTTGAAGGATCACGTAGCATAAAATCGGAGAGCAATCATTTACTGCATTGCAGCAGGAAGATCACAGCTGCGTAAAGCAGCATGATCCAACTCAAGACGATTAAACAAATCATGGAATGACTGTCGAGCAAATCTTTCATTTAAAATCAACTGCTCATCAAGCATACCTGGTTGGTTCTCCCAGTCGTGGAACACTCTCCTCGGGATACGTTCATGCATTGCCGTTAAGACAGTATCAGAGATACCTGAAGTTGTTTTCCTTAATTTTGTTGTTTTCCTTAATTTCCATAATTGTTTTGTTTAACTTGAAGGGATTCCTTAAGGCATAAGACAAAAATAAGGGAAAAAACTTTAAATATATAAGTGAACATTTTAAGGAAACTTGGACTTTAAGGAAAATCTTAACTTAAGGTGTTTTGTGAAACCACTCTGGGTTTTTAAACATACTATTGAGCAACACCTGGAGCAGTTACATTAGGAAGGAGGGATGTCTAGGACCAACAACTAGACAAGCACTTGGACGAAAGTAAACAGTAAGCACGTGGGAGACATGGACAGAGAAACACCAAGGAAAACTAAAGGCATAAAAAAGGGAAAAGCCCAAGAGTACAAAACAGAAACAATGAGAGGGAGGGGCCACCTGTGACATTATGTCATTAAACTTTATGATTAAATGTAGCAACAAATATGCGATGAAGCTGACAGTCTGTTGACTGATGAAGACAAAATATACTAAGTACCTGACAAAATCTGCAAAATCTGAGATGTTCAAATGATAGATCTGGATTCGTTATTTGGCAAACAACCAGTCACTGTTGCCCTTTTTATCTATGGGCTATAACTGATTGTTAATGACTTTTAGGGTGTTAAACAGAATTTAAACCATTTAAACCTTCATAAGGGTAGTGTTATACTAATGTAATGCAATTTTTTTTCAAAATTATTTTGAAAGGCTCTGCATTAATTAATATATATTTTATTGTTTGCTTCAATACTCGATTAATTGTTAATATAATTGGAAAATAATTACTGCAATTAATAATAGCACTTTGGCCCAGAATTGGGTTTATAGCGTTTCAACTTTATGTTGTGAAGCCATTATGACTTTACCTCTAAATTACAGATAACAAACAGTATCACTAATTCAGCTAAATATCTCATCTTGGGGGCAGCTTGTGGCCTAATGGTTAGAGATGGAGGCTTGGGATTTTAAGGTCACTGGTTCTATCCCCACAAGCAGCCAGAATATTGGGGGTGGGGTTGTTGAGGGAACAGTGCTCTCATATTCCCTTCAATCCACAGCCGATGTGCCCTTGAGCAAGGTACCTTACCCCCAACTGCTTCCCTAGTCACAGAGGATGGCTGCTCACTGCTCTGGGTTAGTGTGTGTGTGTACAATACTAATTTGTAAAACGCGTCTTATGTTGAGCTGCTTGCATGCATTCTGATTAGTGCACTAGGCATACATTCTTAGCTGATTGCTGCTTGTGGTGGTGGTCCAGCCTTGTTCTCCTTCACCCCAATAACTCATAGATGTCTCGACCGTTACATGAGTGAATGCCCTTCTTCTATTTGTCTTCACTCTACCACTCAGTCTACAACTAGTCAGTTGGGCAGTCTTCTCACACTAGACTATATGTCTTTTTACACATTGACCAAAATGCCATCTGATTTTAATAAGCAAAATGGGTCTTTTGTCCTTGTTGTTGTTTATTTCATTGTATTGATTTGCTTTGCATTCTTTTAAAGGGTGTTTATTTAGTTCTCATGTTGGATATTCTTTATATTATAAACATTACGCAATATGTTTCCAGATTATTTTCTTACCCCAAATGTATTTATGGTTGTTTTTGTTTGCAAAAGTGATGTGATTAGCATTGTCAGTGCCAGTAAACTCACATTACTTGTTAACTGTGTTAGCAAAAACTTTAACTGTGTTACCAGAAACCGGTTGCATATATGTAGGGTAAGGGCAATATTTTTAACTTGTGTGGGAGTATGTACCAAATATACAATTCATAGCCTGTCTTCAGTCTATGAATTGTATATTTGTGTGTGTGTATGTATGTATATATATTTTCATGACATCTTATGTACATTTTATAAGGGCTGTTTTTGCAGCTAAGTGTCCTTATATGAACTATAAGTGAATGGCACATTCTGAAGCTCAAATTCTTGAAAAAAAAAAGTAAGACCAATCCATTTTTCCATCATATGGGCCCTTAAATTTCAGTTCCCTGTCTTTTTAATCTTCATTTACATTCGTCTATTTAAAATGCTCAGTTTGTAAGTAGACCTTACTCTTAACATTCTTTTCAATTTAATTAAATCCAATTTCTCCATTTAATCAGTGGTTGTTTGATGCAGCTGTATTTTTTAAAAATCTTCTATTTTTTCTTTTCATGTTTGCTGTTTTTACAGATTCTGGTCTGAGCAGTCCTCTAAGTGAAGCCACTTTTGACTATGAAAGTTAGTTTCATATCATGCTGAGCTTTCTTTTTTAATTTTTTTAATTTTATTTTATTTTTTATTTATTTTAATTTTTTTAAAATTTAATTATTTTTATTTTTTGGTACATTTTTAATACCACTTTTAAATGTAATTAGTAGTGTTCCTTTAATACATTGTATTTTTATTTCTTCCCCACAAAACTTGGCACTAATTTTTCACAATTTAGAACACAGCTTTGATATATATATATATTTTTTCCTGTCGTCTCACCACCACATTGGGTGCTTCTTAATCTGCAGTGTATCCTCTGGTTATGTCAGAGAGGGAGTTTATGAGGCACTTTTTGTCTGCATTCCGGCATCACCTCTTCCCCTGCACTCCTAAGCTACCTCACATTCTTCTGCCCTCTGTCCTCACTTTAAACCCCCCCCCCCTCTATCTCTCTCTCTCTCTCTCTCTCTCTCTCTCTCTCTCTCTCTCTCTCTCTCTGTCTTAAATGCCCTCTGTCCTCTCCTCTACTTTTTGCTTCCTCCTCATTGCTATCCTTTTCTTCCCCACTCCCACCCCTACCCATTCTGCATTCTGCAGGCCAAGATAATGAGAGCCCAACTAATTAAATCCCCTATAAACAATAGCCTGACATTTGATCCAACACATATACATACAACCCCAATGAAGAGAGACACGGGGAGGGGTGGGGGTTCCTTTTTTAAGGATGAGAAAAAAAACCCAAGCCTTTTCCCTTTTATATGTAAATTAATGCGTTCAGTAAAAAAACCCCTCAAATTTAGCTGTTTCTGCTGCCTGTGTCTGTGACTGGAAATGTGTAATTAGGGAGTAGTTTGTTTTTTCTTTGCTTTCAGTGATCTCATTGTGATTACTTGGGATAAAAAGATGACTCCATGAAAGTAAGAGAGATAGTGAGAGATAGGGAGAATGTGTGTGTGTTGGGAGGTGGGAGAGCAGGTCTAAAACTTGTCCTTGAAAAAGACTCTGGCAAAGCAGTCTTGAGCTTGATATTGAATATCCTTCGAATAAATAACTACAATCCTCAGCACAGGAAATAAGAGCACTGAAAGCTATTATTTGCTGAGCCACAGACGAAGAGGAATGAAAATTGTGCGTTAACAAGAGGGAGTGAAGAAATTGCTGCTTTATGTGCCACACAGAGAGGAGAAAGTGAGAAACAAACAAACATAAGCGACTTAAATAAGGCACTGAAAAATGGAATTGCTCTTCTAAGCGGAGAGCATTTATGGTTAGAATAGCGGCTGTGATCAAACTCGAACCATTAGGGACAATTCACCATTTTTCAGCCAAATTTTGTATCTGCTGTATTTGTGGAATATGATAAATTACATTTTATAATAATTTCTCCAGCCTTGAAGCACATTTATGACAGAAATCAATGGGCAAATGCATAATAAAACCTTCCCATTGGCTTCTTTTATACATATTTGTTTTCAATTTTCATGTTTTTTTATGTTAATTGAATATATTCTTGATATGCAGATAGAGATTAGCTATGAAAACAATTTGAATTTACCCCTGAAGATTTACATTCAGATTTGAGCATTTGGCTGACATGTACATCTTACATCTTTGTAGATAAAACTCATAAAAGTATATATATTTGTAGATAAAACCCATATTGGGGATCTATTCAGTACTCAAATACACAGTTCAAATAAAACCTGTGATGTTTTAATTTTTTTGATTTTTAGATGTTAAATTTAAAGTAATATAAGTCTGGATCCCTGACCCGTTGTATCCCGACATTTGGGATACAACCTTGGCATCACTGCGTCCTGGAAACATCTCTCACTGATCATTCACACTTTCACATAAGGAGAGATAACTTATTAAACATTAAGCCAAACCAGAGAAAAAAATTTGGCAGACAGTTAAAAAACAGCCTTCAAAAATCTGTTCCACTGTGAGAGTACAGGAACAGCAGATTATTTACCCTGTAAACGGGGAAAAGATGAGACAAAAGGATATGTGGCTTGTGTATGTAATCTCTTACATGCTAAAACAAAACACGAGTGAAAAAACACAATTACTGAAGGTTGCATATGATCTGTGTATGGACAGCTCACTCAGATTCTCTCAGAAGACCCGAGAAACGCATGGCAGTGTAATGTGCTAACAATTTTCTATTAGATTTTATGACAAAAATGCCATCAAACAAAATATATAACAAACTATGTAAAATATATAATGTTTGTATCCTAATTATGCAAAACTGTGGGGTAGCAATAAATTGCAAAATATAAATAGTGTATATAATTATAAAATAGTGTTATATTTTTAATTGTTTTTATTCCATAAGAAAAAAACGTAAACGTACATAATAAATGTATATTAAAATTAATGCAGTAAAAAATTAATGAAATTAAAGTTAATGAAAATATGTCAACATTTAACAGACTTTTGACATCTCTTTTTACTAAATACATTTAAATATTTGAAAATGCTTAAAACCTTCTGTAAACATTGCTGTTAAAAGTGGGAAAGCTTATCCCAGACAAGCATAAATAGATAATGTTTCTTTTACTGTGTTTTCTATTACACAGGCAATTTTACGCTCTTAACAGGATTAGCTCTTAGTGTGCATAACGCCACATTGACCACTCTTTAGTTTGTGGGTAAAGACATGGTGTCATATTTTTGGAAAACTCATTCTGTTATGGGGGAAGTGGGGAGGGCATTAGCGCTAATAATGACTGCTAACATCATAAGCGTTTAGGGCGTGATTAGCTTTGGCTTGAATAAAGATGTGCGGACTTGCACTGTGTCCAGGCCCAGGCCAGGGCTCTAGTTAGTATGAAGAAAATTGACACACCAACTAATCTATTACAGTTGTTAAAAAATGCCATCAATTTTGAGCATGCAAATGTATATAATATTCATGCCATGAAAGTAAATGTAAATTAATGTGTAGGGGAAAAAAAGGAAAGGAAGATGATTTGATTTAAGCCTTTTGATTACATTTACTTAATATTTGTAAGTTTGGGAGTTTTTTTAGACTGGGAAATTTTTCTCAAAGTCAATTTCTGAAGTGTCATTGTTATTGATTCTTTTTTTTTATTTATTTATTTGTTTAAAGATTTTCTTTTTCCATCAGCGAAAACATTGCATCTCTGGGGTGTTTTTCCAGCTTCTGCAGAGGCTTTTATTCTGCATGAATACAGCCATACACAGCATGATCATGCTCTGGGGAATTTTCTGTCGTTTTTTCTGTTTTATCATTGTGACAAAAATTGGAATTTCATCACCATGGTGTTATTTTGAAAATATTTAAAGCCACTCGTCCTAGTAGCATCAATATGTAATTGGTCTGTGGTTTCTCCACCACCTTAGCAATTGCTCATAGGTCCTGCATTTATTGTATTTGTTTAAAAATAGTAGGATTTTCTCTGTGTGTTATTGGACAATAAACAGGCTCAGAATGCAAATTCTGAGCTCTGGCCTGGTCAAACTGTGTCTGTAACATCCATCATTTAATCAATCCTCACTGAATCCCACCACTTCTTACCCCAGCTTCACAGCCCAGCATACTCATAAAGCCCACCACTGTCAGTGCACATTCTCCTATTGTTTGCATTTGTTGTCTGCTGGTTTTTCCCTGTTTCACTCAGTCTCTCTCTAAATCTCTCTCTTCCCTTCTCACCTGCTGTGCTGCAGGTATGATGAACCACCCGCCGATCCCCATCTCAGAACTGTCTGAACACACAGAGCTGCTGAAGGCAAACGACAACCTGAAGCTTTCCCAGGAGTATGAGGTAAAATTCAGTTCCTGTTGGACTACTACACTGAGGTTGCCTAGATTTTCAGTATGGTTTTAAAGGAGACAAAATATACCATTATTTCCACACGGTTCAAACAGTTCCCTTAATGAAACATTGGTGACAGGTCATGTGACATTTTGACCACAAGGATCAAACAACACAGCATGTTCTTATTCTGCCTAAACAGCCCCGTTCAGAATGCAAGGTTTTTGTTTCTTGTCCTTTAAATGTTAATAAGCCACAGCTTCATTTAGTACATAAGCCCAAGTGTGTGTTGCATGAGCAGAAACTCTGTATTTTAATTATTGTGCTTGATGTTCTTTCTTTTTGTCTTGGTTTTCAATTTTTGCTATATTTAATTAGTACTAAAACTGTTTTATATAGCAGTTTTCATTTTATGTTACAATTTTCATAGTCTTGGTAAAATGTAACCTAATAACACAGAGCTGATAAATAGCTTACTATTAATAGCATTCTGGAACACTAAAGTTAGTGCTTCACCACAAAGAGGTTTAAAAGCATTAATGTGCAATATCTAATAGTTTAAAAATTAATACAGCAATGCAGCAAACAACAATTCATTCATTCATTCATTCATTATATGTAACCGCTTATCCAATACAGGGTCGCGGTGCAAACAACAATTTTCAGTGTAAATATATATTGGAAAAAAGATATCCTAAGCAGAGAACGAAGCCACACAACCTTTGTGTTGTGTTGTTCTCAGCCTCTTGTTTTTATACCCAGAATGGTGACACATGCACGTTAGTCTCACCTTGTGGAATATTTGAACAACCCCATACAGTGTTGTATGCAAGATGGCCAATTGCCAGGAGTTTGGTTCGTCCTTGGTTTGCATTAGCTTAACATTATACAGATAGATGATTTAACTTCAACAGAAAAAGTCAGGACAGCTTACACTTTTGGTCTCTTTGAGTTTGACCATGGATGACTGTGGCATCACTAGGGATCCAACACAAAATTGTGTGTTTAATATTTTTGGATCCAGCACTTAAACTCAGGTTCTTATTGAGTTTATGATATTGCTTTGTCATTATGACTCATTCCTGCCCACTCATGGTATTCTGGAAATAGAGGTTCACAACTGCAAAATTGTAATTCAAAAATAATTTTATAATTCATAAAAGGAAAATGAATATGTCTGCGATTCAAGTATTAACACATAACTATTCAGTGTGCCATATACTATCTTTGAATAACAGGTTGATATATTGGGTTGAAAAGGCAAAATGAGTTCACTGTCAGCTTAAATTATAAAACAAATTAATCCAAATATGGATTTCTTTCTAAAAGCATACAAAATCTCAGCACTGCCTGAGTTGCTGAAAGCTTACAGGTCGTCATTGTGAGACTTGCTTTCGTTTACATGCTGTGGCAATAAATGGCCAGACTTTCATCTCAGAGCTGTTCTAGCTGTAAAATTTAGCAGCAGTGGGGCAGTTGTCCTGGAACTGTGCAGCTGTCTGAACTTGAAGCCTATCTCAGAACACACTGTTGGCTTCAGGAACTAAATTGTGCTGTTGATTAGAAATGTGGATTGCTGAATCAGACTTGTTTGCATAGAGCAAACATCCTCCTCCACCACCTGCTCTTAAATTATATTGTGCTGCAGTACTGAAGCCATAAGCCCAGCCAGCAGTTTATAACAATTTACACAAAAACATTGGACATGGAACAGAAGTGGTGGGGCATTGACCATAATGGTAATGGCAGACTGCATAATAGAGGGATGAGTAAATTAACCTTAGTATAGTTAACAGTCATCAAGTTTTCATCCATGTGTTTTTAAGCATTTTATATGGACATGCTTAATTGTTAGAAGGATAAAAAGAATTACATTTGATTTTCAGTGAAAATAGAAAAATAGGCAACAGATTGTTGCTAAAATAAATAAGATTAAAATATGCTTTCACAGTGTCAAAATCTAAAATTTGCAAAGCATTGTAATGGCAATTAACATGAGACACAGTGTTTTATAAGTTAGGATTTTTCACTTTCCTGCATTGGGTATTGCGGAGAGAACTGTAGAAGATCATAATGAAAATATCAGCCACATGGAATGTTCATGATTTCCGAAAGGGACATTAGACTGATGATTTATATTCTCTGTTCACTGAGACCCTGAACAGGATGAAGAATTTCAGAAAATGGATTATCTAATGATCATAATAAGCTTACAAATGGCTGCTACATGGTTTCATAGTGATTCCATAGTGGGTGCACCTTAAATTGTCTAAATTCACAGATTTTGGGGGTGTGCCACAGAGTATTAAAGAGATGCAACAGCTTCACTGGCAAAAATAAAGTGTGTGTGTGTGTACAAAAGCAGCACCATCTAAGTCTAATTAGAGTTAATTACATTAACAACTTCAGAGAAGAACAGTGATTAGAGTTCATTAAGTGTTTCAAGGATGCAGACAGAAAAATCTGACCAGGAGATGGCACTATGCAACAACTCTATGATGAGCACCAGTGGTGCATATTTGGTCATAAAGTATATCTATAATGCCTGACCACTAAAACATGAGATAAAAAAAGTTTGCAAATAACCTACAAGTTCTACCATAAATTAGAAGTTCAAAATTACAACTTCAGATAAAGTTTTAATCTTTGCAACATATTTAAAAATGTATTGGTACAATAAAACATTTACTGTGCAAATGATTTAAGTTCTTTTTCACAACAGCTAACAGGCATCACATGATAAGCCTTTTCAAGTGTAATTTTGCCCAAAGTACAGGGTCATGGTAAGCATTATATTGCATTTCAAAACACATTCACTGCTGAGGACATATCAGGAGGATAGGCAAGTCACTCCCGCATTTACACCCTCTACTACAGCCGTGCCTTTGTAAGTCCAGTATGTGTTTTCGCATTGTCTTTTTTAAATACCAGTGGCACTTCTGGACACAGTTAATATAAGGTTTCTTTTTTGGCACAATAAAGTTTAACTGGTATTTTTCAATGTAACCATGTCTTGTAGTGCTTGACAAAAGTTTGCCACGTAAACCTGAGACCATGTGCTTACACTGATTATATATGAATGACACTTCTTTAAAACCACATCATTATACAATTATTTTGCACACTACCAAATTGGAATGGTCTAACCTTTCAGTCCTAAAGCTTTTTTCTCTAATCATTAGGCCACTGCTGCAATACAGAGTAAAGCTGCTACAGGTTACTGTCTACAATGAAATTTAGTATTCATACTTTTCCACCCTTTTCCAGTTTGGAGTTATGTTTTTTTCTAAATTACTTTACTGAGGAAGCAGTCTAAGTTACTTTAACACAGACTGTGTAATTTTACACATGTTGAAATGGTACATTTTATGACCGTAGTCATTGTGGACTTGTCTTAGGCATTATTAATCTTATACATTTTTTATATAATGAACTGGAGCTTTTGTGAAATTTGTAATATATGAATACAGCCTTTTATTTTAGCCAGTGAAGCTCAGTAAAATGAGTTGACCTCTCAGAGACACAAGCCCACATTTCTGATTTCTGATTACTGTGTGGGAGGAAATAGAGAGAGACACTGTTATATATATATTATATGTTATAAATCTCTCTCTCTCTCTCTCTCTCTCTCTCTCTCTCTCTCTCTCTCTCTCTCCATAGAAATAACAAATGACTGAATTAAAAGAAGTGTAATTTAAATGTTTAAATTTTGTTATATTCTTGATGAATGACTTTTCATCTGGGTGCCTTAGTGTGCCAAGCAGAGCTGAGTGATTAGTTATTAGTAGCAAGCTGTGCTGAGATAGACAGAGAGAGAGAGAGAGAGAGAGAGAGATTACTCTTTAAAGTCAAGACAAAGGAATTTCATCGCAGCAGGTCCATAGTGTTCAGTAGATTTACGATCTCTTCCTCGATCACATGCTTGAACTTATCAAGGGCTTTCACTGTAATCAGTCAGTTATGTTTCAGAATCAGAGAACAGGGGTAGATGTATTATACAGTGGATACAAAATGACAGGTTTTTATGATGTAAAAAAAAATATTACAGAACATTTGTGTGACATATGATCTGTACAATTAAATTGAAAAATAATCTGAAAAGTTTCAGGGAGGAATAATGAAAATAAAATGTACAATTATGCACACCCTTAAACTAATACTCTATACTTTTTATAATTGTTATGATTTTATTACAGCATATAATCTTTTTAGGTTTTGTGCCAAAATCATATGGTATTTGAAAATTCTCTCCACCTTGAGTAAAGCAAGAGTTCTGCATGTAGATAAACAGCCCCAAAACATAATGCTACCACCACCATGCTTCATTGCAGGAATGGTGAATTTTTTTTACTTATTTTTTCCTGGCCCAAGAAACATTTTGTAATTATGGCCAAAATGTTCAACCTTGGCTTTATCAGAATATATATATATATATATATATATATATATATATATATATATATATATATATATATATATATATATATGTGTGTGTTTCCCCACGTGCATTTGGAGGTTTTTTTTTTCTTTTGTCTTGCCATCCTATTCCAAAGTCCAGACATATAAAAAATAAGGGAGATCACATGTAGTACACAACCAGTCATCTTCTTTTTTGGCTGCTCCCTCCTGTCAGGGGTCGCCACAGCAGATCAGCTGCGATCCGCACCATCGATGTGGCACAGTTTTTACGCCAGATACCCTTCTTGACACAACCCTCCCTATTTATCCAGGCTTTGAGACCTGCACTGCAATGCGATTCACTCCAGTGGCTAGGTATACACACTCACACCTATGGACAATCTTCTGAGTCGCCAGTCCACCTACCAACGTGTGTTTTTGGACTGGGGAAAAAAACAGAGCACCTGGAAGAAACCCACACGGACACAGGAAGAAGACACCAAACTCCTCACAGACTGTCACCTGGAGCGGGGCTCTGACCCACAACTCCAGGTTCCTGGAGCTATGTGACAGCCACACTACCGGCTGTGCCACCGTGATGCCCATGTAGTACATAACCAGTACCTGCCAGAAATTCCTGCTGATTCTGTAGACTTCTTGGCAGGATGCTGGACCAGTTTTCTTCTTAAATTTTCATCAGTTTTGGAGGAATATTCAGTTCCTAGTACAGTCACTGTTGTGCCTTGTTTTTATTCACTTGTTCATGATCACCTTCACTTTGTTCCATTGTATCTCTAATGCCATGTAAATATTTTTGTACCATTAGCCATACCATATTTATTACTTGTTTAACACAAATGTGAATGGTTAATAATGAACACCACCACATCTCCAATAGTTGAGGGTGTTCCCACTCAGAAAAACAAAATATATTCCTTTTTATTATTACATTCTAAATGGTTTCTGTTTGTTTTTAATGTGAATTACACAGATTATATGTCTCATTTAATGTGTCAATAAATCAGAAATTATGTATCTTGGTCTGAAAAACACTTGACATTATAAAGAAAATGTAATATTTTATATCCAACATATACAGTATACTTGTATGGGCTGCACGGTGTTGCAACAGGTAGTGTCCCTGTCACACAGCTGGGTCCTGGGGTTCTGGGTTTGAGCCCTGATCCGGGTGACTGTGTTAGTGAAGTTTGGTGTGTTTCTCTGTTTCTGCGTGGGTTTCCTCCAGGTGCCCCTGTTTCCTACCAAGGTCCAAAAACACATTGGTAGGTTATACAGAAATGTCCATATGTGTAAGTGTGTGAGTGAACATGTGTGTGTGTGTCACCCCGTGAAGGACTCGCGTCCACTCCAGGGTGTGTTCATGCCCTGTGCCTAATGATTCCGGGTAGGCTCCAGACCGACCACGACCCTGAACTGGATAAGCGGTAACAGACAATGAATGAATGTTTACATATAACCCTAACCCAGCAGGCCAAACCCCTCCCTATCTTTATTTCTGACAGTCTCAAGCTCTCCGAGATGCTCTTTTTGCACCCAGTCATGTTGTCCATGAATCCAATTAATTAATTAATTAATTTTTTTTGTGCCCAGTCCCAACAGTTTTCCCATGTTGCTCGGATATAATTCTAAATACATGTATTCCAAAAAACAATAACATTTCTCAGTTTCAACATTTGAAACATTGTCTTCATCTAATATAGGTATGAAATGATTAGCTATTTATTGCACTCTGTTTGTATTTACATTTTGTTCAGCGTCCCAACATTACGGAGGATGGAGTGTGTATATATACAAGATGCAGTATGAGGAATTTCTCCTGAAATTTCTCACTATAAGTCCTTGCAAAATTAATTTATAAACTGCTGTATAAAGAGGGATTATTGTATATGCATGTCACACTAGAGCTTGAAATTTGTCTGAATCCAAAAAGACTTCGGTATCCGGCGTTATTTTACAAGTGTGTCAGGCTTGACCCAGTTCCACAGCCTTACTGCCACTTTTAACAGATTTTGTCCTACATTTTGCTTAAAACATTTTTTAAATCTGGCATGCTGAAGTCACCCAATCATGTTGTTTACTAAATTTCTCAGAGCTCCACAGTTTTGAGAAAATAGATGACCAGTTCAGACCAAACACCAGTTCAATTCTAGTATCATCCTCAAAGTGCCAGAAAGTGTTTTCAATGTCAATTTCAATTTCTGTTTAATTAGAAAACACTGCTGGCTTGAACATAATGTGGTAAATGATGCTTAAACTAACACCATACAAGTTAGTACTGAGTAAGACTTCCACAAAATGTAATGAAATTGAATTGGACATCTGATTCTTTCCAATGAGTTGAATACTATTTTGAAATGCCAGCTTTTTTCATCAGTGAATTAAATCATGAGATAAAACCAAGTCCTGCTAATTGTATCTCTCAATAGTCCTGGTTTACTACATAACATCACGTTAAAGATGTGAAATATGCACCAACTTCTGATTCAGTAAGCTAAGGCAAGGACCTCAAATTCAGATTATTTATTATATTTTCAAGCAGATTGCTGGCCTGCAAAAATGTGCTGCATTGAAGGGACCCAAACATTTGGAGGTGCAGTTTTAAAAAGCAGCATCATAGAGGACTGTGCCTGTGGTCACTTCATCAGTAACTGCAATATCAAGCTACTTATTGTGCCTTTTTAGCCCCCATCTCAGCATGCATTGCAAGATTGCTAGAGGCCTGAATGAAAACCTCCTTCAAGGCCCAGAGCTGTGAGAGAGACACAGAGACAAAGAGCCATCTCCAGTGCAAGCTCAGAATCATAATGGAGTGCTAAATTACCCAGAATGGGAATAGAATATTTATTCAGAATTTCTCATAGAGGGAGTGTGATGGCATTTTATCTTGCCAGCATCAGGGCAGATTCTCCTCTCTTCAGTCTGCACACACACAAATATGCACAAACAGACAGACACACACACTCCCCCTCATCCATTATCACTCTGAGGAAGAGCACATTCCTTGATCAATATTTCCAGTGCTAGTACTCACTGTCATTAGAGTGATGTGTCTAAACATACCTTACTGGATGTCTGGAAATTTTAGTAGTCTGGCTTTTAATTACAACTCTTTAACATCAGATTGTGTGGCAAAGCTTTATCGTTTTGTTCGGCATATCCCTCTCTCTGTTTCTCTCTCTCTCTCTCTCTCTTTCTCTCTCTCATGCTAGTTTATTCAAATTCTCTTTGTATTTTGCTATGCTATATTTCTGCTTTGTTTCTTTTCTCTCTACTTTATTACTCGCTGTGCTCTTTCCTGCTTTATCTCTCTGCAACTTTCTCTTTCTTATATTTTTCTCTTGTTTTTTTTAAACTCTTATATCCTTTTTCTTTTTCATTCTTTTTTGCATCTTTTTCTCATTCTCATTTGTGCTTTTCCTCTGTTCTTCTCTTTTTTTCTTCAGTTCTCTGCTTTATATCCTTCTGCCTTAATTTATTTATATACTTGATTCTGCAGTTGGCATGTTTTTTTGTTAATATTAGTGTAAAATTCAGTGTTCCTTAATGTTTTTTCTCCTTCTTTGCAGTCGATTGATCCAGGACAGCAGTTTACTTGGGAGCATTCTAACCTTGAGGTCAACAAGCCAAAGAACCGCTATGCTAACGTCATTGCCTATGACCACTCCCGTGTCATTCTGGCCCCCATTGAAGGTCTGCATCAGACCAGCTATGCATTAACTTTATTAGAAAATTAGAAACTGTACTTCCACTCACACACCACACACTATCAACTCCATTGAAAAACAGATTTTATCAGCATGTTTATCACGAGTCTGTATCAGAGTAGGTATGTTTTAGGCGGTGGATCATTCTCAGCACTGCACTGACACTGATGTTGTGGTGATGTGTCAGTGTGTGTTGTGCTGCTACGATTGGAGCTAGTGATTTTAAATCTCTCAGTGTCACTGCTGGACTGAGAGTATTCAGACAACAGATGTTCTGTGGGCAGCATCTTTTGTCCATCGATGAAAGACTGAAGACAACCAACACATCTGTTCAGCGACAGATACGTTACTGTCTCTGACTTTACATCTACAAGGTGGACCACCAAGGTAGGTGTGTCCAACAGAGTGGACAGTGAGTGGACACAATGTTTAAAAACTCCAGCAGTAATGCTGTGTCTGATCTCCTCATACCAGCACAACACATGAGAATGATACACCACCCAAATCATACCTGCAATGTGGTGGCCATGCATGGGTCATGACAATTGAAGTGCAGGTTGAAATGGAGATAATGTATGCAAAGAAACGGGTGAAATAAAGTTTGTAATTGTAGAACTGAAGTGCTCCTGTATGGTCAGTGGAGCTGATAAGATAGATGATGAGTGTAGACTCATTAGGTGTACCTAATCCTTCAGTCATTCAGTGTAGTTGTTTTGACAGGAAGATTCCTAAGAACCTTTGACGAAAGTTTGTTTTTATAACAGCTGTAACAGAATGAAAGACCAGTTTACATTCCTTCTAGATTAATTTTTTCAAAAATCACCAGCTTGCATCCATCAAAACACCTGAAACTATTTGCAGTTATTTTTATGCAGAGATGTTGCTTTTCTTCATAAGTGACCCTTAATTCCATTGCACCTTGATTTGTTTTATTGGATTTATTTATTTATTTATTTTGGTAGTTTGCAACAAACCTATTTAGCCTAGCCTTAACACAGCATAACCAAATAATCACAGAGACAGCGCCCATAAATACATAAATTAATCAAGTTTGAAATTTTCATTTTACAGCGCAGTGATTTTGCCATTAGTTGCAGCAGTGGGACGATTCATGCACGCTGCACTCTTTTGTTCACTTAGCTCTGACTAAAGCTTTCTGTGCCACCACCACTCTGTCGAGCCATTTATTAATGCCACTCTCTTTTCATTCTGATTGCTAGTTTCAGCCTTTTTATATTATTATTTTGGTGGAGCTGGAAAATGAACCCAGCTGAGTGTTTCATTGCGCTTTGTTAAAGTATGAAAACAACTATTTGGCCTTCTGGCCACGGGTTTGCAATTTTTGTGTGGAATGAACTGTATAATTGACAGGGATTTGTTTATATTGTTCTACAGAAGTTGAAACTGTATAATGACGCAAAAAGCACAGCTACCAAAATGTTATTTTTCAATAATTATTCACCTTATTCAGTAGAAAGAACATGAGTATATGTTATAAAACATGAGAACATGCTTTAAAAGTAGGATGATATAATAAAATTCACATTCAAGACTGGGTTTGGGGTACATTTTTGTGTGTTTAAGTGGCTAGTTGAAAGGTTCAAATATTTAAAATAGTTTTCAACAAAACAGCTTATAATCACCTGCTTTGGTGCAAGCTTTGGTGTTATATGTTACTGCACCAAAGCCTTAGGGTAGTTGTTCTTTGGTTCTTGCGAGATCAGCTGTTCACGGATCACTGTTTCCAAGCCTACAGCAATTGAGACAGGCTCCACTGAAATACAGGAAGTGGTGGCTACTTTAGGGGTGATTTATTACTGACTAAAACGTATAAGTTACAGCAAGAGAGAGAGAACGAGAACATGTCCACAACCTTCCATGTTTCGTTTGCTTGGTCTCTCTAAAGGTCATTAAAAGGATTTCATTTTTTGATAAGGGGAGTTTTTTATGAAACATAAAGCAGGTGCATCCTCTTATTAAAATGATATGTCAATGTCTTCTGTTTGTACCACTTATATTTTCCCCTCTACTCTCTTTTTCTAGGCATAACAGGCAGTGACTACATCAATGCTAACTACATAGATGGCTACAGAAAGCAAAACGCCTATATTGCCACGCAAGGCCCACTTCCAGAGACATTTGGGGATTTCTGGAGGATGGTGTGGGAGCAGAGGTCAGCAACTGTAGTCATGATGACCCGATTAGAAGAGAAGTCACGGGTAAGCCACTCTAAAGGCTGTATTAGGCCCTTCAATGATTAATTTATGAGGTTAATTGACTGGGTATGGTCTTTTTCAAGCTACATTATGGATGATGTAATTGGATTCATGGGCATTTTCAGCATGCTAATATATTAAAAGAAGTTTGTTATATATTATGTTAACATTGCACAGAATAGAGCTTTTCTGATTTCATGAAGTTGATGTGTGTGCAGTTTCTTACGGAAGAAGCTACGGAATCTTATGGGCTTATAGCACAATCAGATATTATTTCAGCTGAAATATCATCTCTGGCTGAATGATTGAGAAACGGATGTAAAAATGGAGCAAATGAAAGGGACTCTCTCATGCCAGTCATAGCAGATAATTGTCTCCCCCTTCCATCTCGATATCGTGGCCAATTTCACAGAGAGATAGAGGAATCCATTAGTGGGAGGCTTTTCTGTCACTAAATGCAGCTTTCCAAATACAGGTTTTCAACCACCTCTAGAAAAACCTCTAACAAAACAAGTAAGTGTTGTGATGTGAACATTGGTATGCTGGGTCACCAGCTAAACCAAAACCAGACCAGGGTTAAATCAGTTTAGGTCATGGAATTCATGGAATTCAAAGCTATGTTTATCCAGCAGCATTAACAGACATTACCACAAGACTCAATTGTCTAAACTCCAGTTTTAATCATTATACTCCAAATTTATTATTTAGCCATCAGTATTTTAGCAGTATTTTGGTATCTAATATTTGCTTTTCAAACGTTGTACTATATCTAGAAAACCAAGTGGTTTGTATCATCCAGATTAGCAAACTGCATAATTGATTAAAGACTGTGTTGAATTTTTAAAGAGGACTTAATAATAACCCTTTTCCACAAGGTAACACATTTTCCTGGGTTCTTATTGAAATTCCTGTGACATGCAGTACAATTCCTACCCTGTCTAAACAGGTCTGTTCAGCCATATTTGAATTAGAATGATTCACAGCTGACTTTACTGTGAGACCCAGGGGAGAAAAACAAGTGAGTAGAAGCTCTGGTCTCAGTTGCATAACACACATTAAGTTTTTCACTTATGTACAGCCCTGAAGGGAGGATTTTTTTCTTACCTAAGGGAATTACTTAAGTGTGTTGCATAAAATCCCTCAGATGTTTTACTTAACTAAGAGAAAACTGTACAGGATTTACTGCAGTACTGCAGTGACTGAGGTTATGTAGCTGTAAGGGCCTCCAAAAAAAAAAAAGGTTTTATTGAGCATCACTGTTTGAGAGCTGTCTTAATGGCTTTTAAAATAACATAATGGAAATGAAAGGAGTGAAGAAAAAAGAAAACATAACTGGACCAGGAAGTAGAAAGGTATTCTCTTAGAAGAATGTGAAAAAAAAATAGCAACTGTATAGCTCTCTAGTGATTTCATATATTGAACAATGGTCAAATCTATCTCTTGATAACTACACATTGCTCAGAAGGTCTAGAAGATTGTCTATATCCCAGAATGTCCAATAAGTTACACGATCAGCTTCAAAAACGTTTTCCGTCTTTAGAGAGTTAAGGGGGACTTTTAAATTCTTCGACAAGCATTTGAATTTGGGGGTCCGTAATGCCTACAAGCACACATACTTTGAAATAAAACAACCCAGACAGTTTTATAGTGGGCTGACTAAGTGAGAAAACATAATAAAATGAACTGTTTTGTGCTGCTTCTTATAGAGAGTGCTAAATCTTTGAATGGTCCCACGCCCTTGTCTGAGTATCTCCATACACAACAGGTTACATGGACCAAAATGAAGGCAATGATCATGGATAAATAATTGTAATGACTAAATACTGTGAAAACCAGGCCGTCACTAGAGACTAATGATTGGGGGGCTGAGCTTTAACCACGCGGGTATTGGGGTAATATTGGGGTATTGGGGGCCTCATAGCTGCAAATTTCTTTGACGAGGTACGGATAAAGCAAAGCTACAATGTTACTTACAGTCTCAGGTCCCAAATACGCTCAAATAATGAGAATACAGACTGGTACAATAAATGCGCATTTGTTCTATAGCTCTGTTCAATAACCTGGAGGTCTGAATGTGACATTTGACAGTAGAAATAGTTTCTCAAGTAGAAATAGTTTCTCAATTCTCAATTATATGTATTATAAAACAGTGTCAGTAGGGCACCACATTCTCAGACTATTCTTTTAATAATTTTCTATGAGGAATATTTTAGATACATTTGAAACATCAATATGACTGTATGACAATATGACTGAACAATTATTGTAAACAGTTCTCAGTTTTAACATCTCTCAGAATAACATATAACAATAACCACTTTATAAGTTTAAAGTACATGCAGATTTTTAAAATAATCAACTTTATTTTGTATCATTATTATTAAGTAATTAATGTGTTATGCAACAACCATTATGAATTTACACACACACATACTCACACATATATAAGAGTGAGTTGAAGTGTGGGATTTTCTGACAGGTTGTTAACATGCAAGGGGTTAAGTAGATCCTCCTATGGCTGCATTAAAATTATTTCCAACCCTCTCTCCATCCACTGAGTTTGCATACAGTGCATTAAGGCCCTGTCAGATGCAATCAGAGTAGAGGGCTTCAGGCTACAGTCAGTGCAAAACACCAGGGAATGTGTTAACCTGCACATTTTTTAGTGGTGCCCTGTCACATTGCATCACAAAGCTGTTCAGCACTGTCCATTCAACATCAGTATGGGGTCCATTCCTGAAGCGATGGTCTGGAAGGGGGGCAGGAAAACATTTGCCAGGCCAGTTAACATAGCACTGGCTCAGGCGTGAGCGGTGGGGAGGCATATGAAGTGTGGGAAATAGTGTGTGAAGCCTTTCGTTCAGCCACTTGTCAGTCTGGTCACACACCCAGCAGTGTCTGAAACTAAGTGAAGCCAGACAAACCCAGTTGTTTTTGATTTAAGGAAATGTTTTCAGGTTTGTTTTGTGTCTGTCTGTATGTGGAGCCAATATTTTTGCTAGCAAAGTGAAAAATAATATCAAGATGTGTGCCTCTATTTTTATGAACCTTTAAAACAAAATTACGTTCAATTGAATCTACAACGATCAATCATAACATTATGACCAACTTTTTTCTACATTCATTATCCATTCCTTCAGCTCCGCTGACCATGTTGGAGCATTTTGTAGGTCTACAATTACAGACTGTAGTCCCTTCTGTGGCTTTGCATACTTTAGTTTCTTCTTTTGTTTTCACCCTTTTCTTCAATGGTCAGAACTTCCACAGGACCCCCATAGAGTAAGTATGATTTGGGTGATAGATCATTTTCAGCACTGCAGTGACACAGACATGGTGGTGGTTAGTGTGTGTGTGTTGAGCTGGTATGAGTGGATCAGAAACAGACCATTGAAGAACAGGGTGAAAGGAGAGGATGCAAACAAAGTATTTAGTACAAAAGGTGGACTACATTCTGTAACTGAAGAACTATGAGTATTTTTGTCTGGTCAGCGCAGCTGAGAGAATGGAGTGTAGAAACGTCATGTTCATGAGGTTATGGTTAATTTGTGTATTTCTGATGGACCCTAAAGATTTAATCAAATTAAATTATTTTTTCTCTCTAACTGTGTTGTCATATTAACTCGAAACTGGTGGCATTCTGTGTGTGAAGTGAATATGCAACATCATATCTGTGGCATCTGTCATCACTGTGTTCTTGGGTTTGTGATGAACCAGCAGTGACCTTTACTTAAGTCATTCACTACCTATACAAAATACAGGTTTCTTCATCAAGCTTTGAAATAGTATTTCCTTGCCATTGTCAACTTTGCTTGCTCAAATGGGTTTCTTCATTCCGTATTAATTTTGGATTTCTGTAAAGCTGTTTTTTTTGCCAACATCAGGAGGTAAAAAGCACTCTAACAATACTGTTATAGCTGTTAGGGAGAAGAAGAAGGAAAAGAAACACCTTTCCCGATCCCCTTAGGGAATTGCTTCTCTGCATTTGACCCATCCATGGGAGTGAACACACAAATACACACTAGTATGCAATTCTTCACAAACACTAGGGGTAGTGAACACATACACAACCGGTGCTGGGGGCTGCCAACCACCTCGGCGCCCGGGGGCAATTTGGGGGTGAGATGCCTCGCTCAAGGGCACTTTAGCCATGAATTAATTTTCCTTTGCTGGTCTCGGGAACTGAACCGCAACCCTCCTGCCTCAAGCTTGCTTCTCTAAACTCAAGGCCACAGCTGCTCCCACAAATGTGTAAAAGTTGTATGATTCTCATCACATATTTTTACTGCTTTATTTATTAATAATTATGGACATTAATTTAGGTAGAGCTTCATTCTAGATATAAATTTTAACAGCTACTAGATTTCTAATTATGTGAAACCTGTGAATTTACACAGGGCTAGTAATATTTTTATTATTTAATTTTATTATTATTTGCCTTTTATATGATTGAAAAGATTAATTCCTCATTTTAGAGAGTGAGGCTAACTATAATTCTTTAATTTTGAGTTAACACTGCTTGAATGTTTATGTTTCTGTGTGTTCTCAGATTAAATGTGATCAGTATTGGCCGAGCCGGGGGACAGAGACTTATGGAATGACTCAGGTTACTTTACTGGACACTGTTGAGCTGGCAACGTTCTGTGTTCGTACCTTCTCCTTACACAAGGTAGGAAACTCAGCCACAAATCAGCGCTGAGGAATGAATCATTTTTGCTGACAAAAACACACCTATTACATTATAAAAACAAGCAAAGACATTGTTAAATGAAAACCTGTCAAAACAGGACGTCGAAGTACATACTCTTTACACAGAATACACTGCAGATATATTTTTGATTTGCTTAATTTACATTGTTAGCAGTAAATTTAAAGTAGTTGTTGAATTAAGTGGGCAGTGAATTTAATGTAGCATTGTATTTAACACAGCAGCAAATTTAATATGGCAGTGGCCATGAATTTAAAATAGCAGTTGACTTAACATGACATTGCATTTGACATACCTATGGATTCTATTTATCACTGGATTTAATGCTTTAGCTCAACTGCCATCAGGCTGTTTATAATCTACCATTATATAAAAAATTTTTTCAAGCCCTAAAAATTTGTTCATGAACTTTTTACCTTTCAGGTTTAAAGTGTCCTATGGAAAATGTGTTAACCTAATTGCAAAAAATTTTATTGTACTGTATTCTGACTTTTGCATACAGCTGAAAATAAACTGTACAAAACAATAAACCATAAAGTGTATAAGTAAACAGCAGTATTAAAACGATAAAATGTTCAGTTACACAGGAGAACTTTAAGGATGTTTTTCCCACATTGGCTGCAGTAATAAACTCATACACTGTTGTGTAATGTTGGAAAATTGTGAGGATTTAGAAGCATTCATCCATATAAACATTACAGAAGTCAGGTTCTAATATTGGACAATTAAGTCAAAATTAAAAACGACAAACAAGTAATTTGAAAGTTATTGGATGGAGTGTCATCAAGCCAGAGAACTGTTCTTCTGCTCTCCATCCCAGTCCTAGGAGGATTTATCCCCCACAAGTTGATATTTGGCATTGTACATGGTCTATAGACAGAGCTCTTCTACGCAGAGCTTACAAGCTGTGTGTGCAAAGCTTAAAGAAAATGCCTGTGTTAACACTGAGTGTACTTTGAAGTAGCAGAAATGGCTTATTAGAAAATGTCTACAAAGGTTTGGACACAGTGTATACACATCACTTACAGTAAATGTATTTATAACTCATATAAACTTCCTTCCTCCTTGTTCCCCAGTCTATCACCCAGTCATATCAAGCCATCTGGAATCATAAATTCTTCATAACTATCCCTCATAACCACACAGTGGTTCAGAGAAGAAATCCAGAGAGAAATGAGGAAAACTAGGCCAGTTTTTGCTTAATTACATTGTTTATATATTTTATTTATTCAGAGAAGCCTCTGTCAGGGAAGCAGGGACACTGAGATGAAATGAAATATCTCACTTTTAGAAATAAAAAACTAGAGGTCAGAACAATGTGAGTGCTCTCTCTTTCTCTCTCTTTCTTTCGCTCTCTCTCTCTCTCTCTCTCTCTCTCTCTCTCTTTTTTTTTCTCTCTCTCTTGCTCTCAATTCCTCTCTTCTCTAAAATTATTTCTGTGAGAGCCTTCAAACCAGTGTCTTCTGTTTGTTATGCCACGCACAACATCTGCACATCTACTTCACTAGACATGTTGGCAAGCTAAGAAATCTAAGAGCAGATACAGCCACAGTGTGAAGTATGTCATTGCTCTATTGAGTTAGTGTTTGCTGAATTTTTGTTACATCTGCAAGCTCTGTTCTCATACATTGCTGTGGGCTAATGTGGTTTGATTAGTGTTGTCCTAACTCCTAGACATGAAGGCACACGGCCTTGTGCATTGTTCTGTGTTCCCTACTTTAACAGATCCACTTCTGTTACGTGTTGTTAATGTGCTAATTATTTGGATCAAAAATGAAGGGAGAAGTGAAAACACAAGAATTTGTAGAGCAGTGTGCCCACAGGACTATGTTAAATGGGATTCAAATAAGAAATTGAGACTCTGTTGCATAAAGCTATACGTGTCATTTTATTTAATTTTGTTACATCTCGCTCTTTCTCCCCAGAATGGCTCTAGTGAAAAACGTGAGGTGCGTCAGTTCCAGTTCACAGCATGGCCAGACCATGGCGTTCCCGAATATCCCACACCGTTCCTGGCCTTCCTGAGGAGGGTCAAGACCTGCAACCCGCCAGATGCTGGCCCGATCATTGCCCACTGCAGGTCAGTTTTAAAACACATCCTACCGATCAGTTCTGCCTCACCTCTGAAAATACTAGTACTTATAATTAAAATCTAAAGGTGATATACTGTTCAGATTACAATTGAAACAGGAAAAGACAGAAAACACCCTTATTTAAACTTTAATAAATTCACATAATGAAATGGGGCGGCACGGTGGCGCAGCAGGTAGTGTCGCAGTCACACAGTTCCAGGGACCTAGAGCTCCATTCCCGCTCCGGGTGACTGTCTGTGAGGAGTTGGTGTGTTCTCCCCGTGTCCGTGGTGTCACGTTGGTAGGTGGATTGGCGACTCAAAAGTGTCCATAGGTGTGGGTGAAAGTATGTGTGTGTGTGTGTTGCCCTGTGAAGGACTGGCTCCCCTGAATCCTGAATGAATGAATAACATAATGAAATGGCACATTTCCAGAAAAGTTGGGATTTTATTTCTTTTTTTTATTAAAAAAAATGAAGAATTTGTGTTAATCTTCTTGAAATTTCTCATTTTATATTTCTTATGTGCTTATTTTGTGTTTTAAGTCTTTGTTTACCACATGAATTGACAAGAGAAAGTGAAAATCTTTTTTTACTTTAAGTCTCTTTCCCCACTGTCAAATATTTACACTCTTTCTCTCTCTCAGTGCTGGTGTGGGTAGGACTGGCTGCTTTATAGTGATTGATGCCATGCTGGAGCGCATTAAGCATGAGAAGACAGTGGACATCTACGGTCATGTGACACTGATGCGAGCTCAGAGGAACTACATGGTGCAGACAGAGGATCAGTACAGTTTCATCCATGATGCACTGCTGGAAGCTGTGGCTTGTGGTAACACAGAAGTGGCTGCACGGAGCCTGTTCTCCTACATCCAGAAACTAGCACAGGTGGAACCTGGAGAACATGTCACAGGCATGGAGCTTGAGTTCAAGGTAGCACATTCTTACAATCCACTCATAACAGTTACATGTTTCTCATTTTGCAGACTTTCCTAAAGATACTAAGTTTTAATCACATTAAAGACAGAAGATAAATCAATGTAGCATTAAGCGTCTTGCCCAAGGAATCTTATTCCTGTGTAATGGTGCTCCTATCTGCGCTAAGAACCAAACATTAGGCATTGGGGTTACTCATAACGTTGTGTTAAATGTTCTGTGACTATAAAAAACTAGTATAAAGTTTGCCTTAAGAGGTGCAGAGAGTGTACAATGTGATGTTCAAACAGACAGAACATGCCAATCAAGAAAATACACAGGACTCTCTATTCAAATCTAAATCATGAAATCAGAAAAGCAACTCTGGCTTGCCCAAAAGCAAATTGATTGTGGTCCATCACTCTCACAGCCCAGTACCTTTGGTAAGGAGCAAATGGCTCATGTACCGCTGCTCCAGAACTTGTATTTTTATGGTAATTAAGCATTGGCAATAGGTCTGTCCCATACCCTACAGGCCTCCCTACATAGGCACTGACTACATAGACAGCTGTTTAAGTAGACAGCATTCTAACGATCGTCTGTCCTCATGAGACTGATTATTGAGATGCTCTGTTTAGAAAGCAATTGCGTCATGGCTTGTTCCCACCCACCACATGCAACGTGTGTTTTTTACCTCAGCAGATTGCGTTGCTTCAGTGTTTCAGCATGGTAGATTCTACTCTTCCCATTTTATTGCGATTTTAATCATTTTGGCTCTGGGAGAAGAGTGAAATGGATGGATGTTGTTCTGGCATTGCATCATGGGATTGCCTCGGCTGAGGAAGGATTCGATGCTGCCTTAAAATTTGGCCAAATTAAGATATCTTATTAGACAGCATAATGAGGTATCTAAGAATTGGGAAGTGTCGGGAGTGACACACTATGACGTAAAACGCTCTCTAGTTAGACAGCTCACTAGGTTTTGGGACAGACCCAATATAACAATATTTTATCATATCAGAAAAAAATGTATTATGTCACAGTATACTATTCTGAACACATTTAATTACAGAGAGGGAGTATTATTTTGTATAATATTTATCAAACCTTAAATAATGGAGTATTTTGATACTGATATTTGTCATTTTTTTTATTATTATTATTTTGATGTACCATGAGGTTACATAAGCCTGTTAGTTTGAGTTTCAGAGCTGAAGAGCAGTTGACATGATGCAGTGTGCTAAATTCCATTAAAGCCCACTCCCCCCAGAGTGGCTGTTGACCCAAATGCATGCATCATGTTGTACTACACTGTGTAATCATTTGTTAAATTACTTCTCGCAATGGAAGGATGCATCTGTTAGCCAAATGATAGACCTGATTGCCATCTCCTGGGAAGACATTTTTGCTGCAATGGATGGTGATT
The DNA here is from genome assembly GCF_029633855.1 of Hoplias malabaricus. Classification (NCBI taxonomy): domain Eukaryota; kingdom Metazoa; phylum Chordata; class Actinopteri; order Characiformes; family Erythrinidae; genus Hoplias; species Hoplias malabaricus. Next base: position 12,743,524 of record NC_089815.1, on the reverse strand, counting down.
ATGTAACTCTTACAGCAACATGGAGAAGCAAAAGTTGAGAAGGACGAGATGAGTAATTAATAGTTGATGATGATGAATTAGCAAAGGACTATGTGAGAGGCGGGAAAGAAAGTATGTTGTGGCCTTCACTAATGAATATAAGGGGATTGCAGCCTCTCAGTGTGTTGCTTTAGACTGCATGGTGTATTAACCCTCCTAGCCACAGAGAAAAATGTAAAGGAAGGAATAGTGTGCAGTGTTATTTTCTGTTTCTATTTGATCATGCAGCTGATTAGGATTTTTAGGGAGCAATTCAGTATATTGTGAAATCAGAAATTTCACCACAATTCAATGTATCGCTCCACTGAACACTCTGCAGATGCAGACAATACCTTAATAAAACATCACACCAGACATTTCATTTTGCATTTGATAACAGACCAAAACAATTATTTGACTGTAATGTTATATAATAATTTGTTGATTATTAATTTGAAAAATGTTATGCAATGATTTTGCTTCCTGCAAATGTGTACAATGTTTCCACATAGAAACTTGGAATGTGTCAAAAAGAGGGATAAATTGTGAAGTGAACAGTCAGTTTTGAAGCTGATGTGCTGGAAGCAGTAGATATGGGCACATATAAAGGTTTAAGTGAATCTGACAAGGGCAAAACTGTGATGGGTAGAAAACTGGGTCAGAGCATCTTCAAAATGGCAGGTCTTGTAGAGTGTTCCTGATATGCTGTGAGCTGTTACCTAAAAAAAAAGTGTTCCAAGGAAGAACAACTGGTAAACCAGTGAAAATTTCATAAGTGCTAAAGCTCATTATATCTCCTCTGAGATCAGTGATGAGCTAAATTGCCTAAATAGTATCTGACCTTCACTATGGAGCAGTTTAAAAAAGCATCATGGTTTGATGAATCTCATTTGTTTTATTACATCATGTGGATGTAAAAAGCACTGATGAGTGTGTATTGTTTACCTGTGGAAGAGATGGCACCAGGATGCACTATGGCAAGAGGGCAATTTTGGCAGAGAAAATGCAATGCTCTGTTGATGTTACTTGGACATCTACCTAAAAAACTGTTGCAGACAATGTACCCTAATGGCAGTTGCCTCCTGCAGCAGGATGATGCAGTGGCTACTCTGCAAAAAAATTTGGGGATAGTTTTAGAAACATGAAAAATAATTCAGTGTATTGACTTAGCTTCCAAATTCACCAGATCTCAGTTGGATTGAGTATCTGTGAGATGTGCTCGAAAAACAAGTCAGATTCACAGGATTTCATTATAATGAAATATGTTGATGCAATATATTGTTTCATAAAGACATAATGCAATTTTTTAAATATACTTGTATTTATGTTTGTAAATATTTTGATTCTGCAATCATTTCCTAATTACATACTACACAGATAAAAAAAAAAGATTGCAAAGTGAAACTGAAAACAAGAAAGTGAGTTAGCAGTTACATTTCTGTAGTGTGGAACATGAATGGTTCTGAGAATTAATTAGTGAATTACTGAATGCCAGGTGAGACAACACATAAAGGACATAAATGATAAGGATCTAGGACAACCTTTTGTTGGTTATATGAATTGCTGCAGACTTGAGTAACTTGAGGAAATTCATTAGGCCTAGCAGCAAGGAGAACGAAGTGTGTGGGCTGGAGAAGTGAAACAGTGGCCTCCATAATAACTGCCAAAGCTGTTGGAAAGACTGATGTCATGAAAAATCTGGATGTCTAAGGGATACAGATGGACTCATTGTAGGAAAAAGGAGATGAGATTCCAATGATGGAGTAAGGAAAGCCAGAACTTGTGCTCCAAGGAGCAAGTGTTGTCCAGTATAACAAAATGAAAGGTGGTAGAAAAGGCAATGAGGCTATGAGCTTGAGGTGAAGAAGGGGGTTAGATAACCAGAAAGACACAGAGAAGAAGAGCCAAAATTAGCTTCAGTGTATTAAGCAGTATCCAACAGACGAAGTCTGCGATGGTACTGAATGTTTTGGACTACTTTTGCAGCCAAAAGTAAGACAACAATTTATAATTCCGGCAGACCCAAAAAATAATGCCAGAAAATAATGTGGAGAGGCAGAACCACAGATGATATCAGGCTTAATCAGCCAAGCACCATAATCAACAAGCCTACTCAAGGCAATGACATGGTCCATTGTCACTTAAAGGAGCAAAATGTTAGAACTGGGTGGAGGCCGTTAAAGGAGGGTGCAGAACAATTAATAGTGGTGTGCTTCCTGCAATATCTTGCAAGCAGCAATTCCAGTGGGGTTGATCTGTTAAGATGAGAAAGGAGTAGAGTACAGGCCAATAATATAACTACCAAGAATTACTTTCAGTAGACGTGACAAGACAACCTCAGGCAGAGAATAGGTTACTACAAGTGAGGGAGTCATTGCACAGCCAACCCAAGCATCAGGGGATCAGTTTGGGTGTAGGTGTCTTGTTCAAGGGCACCTCAGCCATGGATGAAGCCCTGATTTGAAAGAAACTAAATCACTCAGCTCCTGCCAAGTTAGCAGCCACTGAAGGCAGAAGGAGTGGGTGTGTGCTTGGCTACAATAAGAGCAGACATGGAGCAGCTTGCAGGAAGAAGCAAAACAGCCGGGAGAATTAAATTTATTGCAGACCATCTGGCCTTCTGGGAAATACATGGAGGAGAAGGGCAGCCACATGCCTTGCAGGAGAGTGTGGCATGGCCCTTAAAAACAATGCAGCAAAGCTCCAAATCCAAGGCACCCCAATAAGTGGAAATATTTCACTGCTGGAGCAGGGCCACAGGAGCAGAGGTAAACATCCTCACATTGGAGAATGTTCTGATGCAATATAGAGAAGACAAGAGGAGGATGAATATGCAGGCACTGGGGTGGAATGGCCAGAGGGGCAGTTGAGAGTGGAGGATCAGAAGACCCAGCCCGAGACAGATGGAGGGGGTTCTGATGATCGAGGGAAGTGTTCATGGGATAATTCAGAGAGGGACAGGAATAATTGATTGAGGAAGGAGGAGGGCTGATTGGAGGAATGGGACATGAGATGATTGAAGGAATGGGAATTGGGATGATTGAGGAAAGGAGAATATGAATGTAGCGTATGTTGGGTTTTTAATCATACGCCACGATACCTTTGTGAATATATATTTAATATATATATTTATAATTTGTGTTTATAGCGTTGACCTTATTCAAACTCCTATAATCTCTGATATTTGACTTAATAATATTAATTAAAGTTTATAATTGGCTTAAGCAATTAAAACGTTAATAATTAGTTTGAGAATGAATAATAATCACGCTAAGTGAGTCCTTCAGGATTTTCAGAAATTCTAATGAACAAAACTGCACACACTGTGATTTCAAATAATGAAAGTTTTATTAAAAAAGAGAAGGATATTTACTTAACATAGCGTGATCTTGAAATCTCACGGCATCAAAGCAGGGGAAGCTGATTCGACTGCGGCGATACGCTAGGCACTCTAGCTTGTGACTAATGTGTTGCTAACTGAGGTTTAATTAATACAAAATTTATCAAGAAACTTGATTCAATTTTCAGCTCTGGACATGCGTAAATTTAGCTTACTTTTCATCGATTGTCTCCACTCGTTGCGTACAAAGGCTCTCTGAGGTCCTGGGAGTGATGGCGTCTTGTTTGATTTCGCGGTCTCGGAAGTTTCCAGGCTGAGTCAGCGTGGAGGTTTTCTTCGTCGGTTGAGTCGCCTCGGCGTACTCGGAGCGTGTACTCGGCGGCAGGATCCTCTGGCTCAGTGTCGTGAGTAGGAGGGTCCAACCATATGGACGTTTGGACGAAAGTTTCGCTGGTTACTGCGGATCCAGAACTGAAAATCGATTCAATAAACTTACTTATTCTACGACTTTCTAGTATCTCGGCGGTGTTTTCTTACTCTGGCCACGAATAAGTTCACCGGCTTTGATCAGTCGTGAGATTAAACTTAGATTGGGCTATAAAACATAAACACGATTGAAAGAAAGGAAAGTATTCAAATCGCTCGACGCATTATTAAAGCTTCATACTTTTAGCTAATTCAAGACATCTCTTGTGAGCTTTTGATGAAGTCTCTAAGGTTTTTCTTTGTTTCGTCAGCGTGAAGGAGAAAGCGTCTCGCTTTGGAGAGGTTTTTCGGAGTTGAATCGAGGTTCTCTGTTGATCTCTTTGTTGTTTCAAAGTTCCTCGGATTTCCTTGCTGTTGTTGTCCTCTCTTCTCCGTTTTCTGTTTTCTGTTCTCCTTGGCTTACTGCTGTGTCGAGCTGTTGAGCTGTTTTTCAAAGCCAGCGCGGTCACGCCCTCATGGGAGGCGTCCTTTTCTGATTGGGCGCGAGTTCAGGCTCACATGACTCTCGAGAGGGGAAGAGAGTAGGAGGGGGGAGTTTGAATCAGCGGTTCACTGAAACGGGATATAATTTTCGCGTATTGAAACTCCTTATACATTTTAGTAACATATAACAATGAGTATGCTGGATTATTAATATCAAACATTTACATGAGATTTCATCTTGGGTATGTTGTGTTTACGTCCCATTTACAATAATACGTTAGAAGTATTATTTTGGTGTTTAATTCACGTTTCTAATCAGAAGCAGAACTTCTTTTCACGGTTAACAATCAGCAATATATATCATTTCATTAGAAGGTGGGCATTCATCTGAGGGCACAGAAAGTGACATTAATACATTTGTTTATACACATTTAATCAGAATTTGATTTCATTTCCGCTATTGTTCAGGCGACCCCGAGCGAGGCGTAGTTTCGCCAGTGTCCATTTGGGGTCGCTGTTGGTCCATGCTGTTGATCCAGTGCGGATGGATGATTCACGGGGGTTCAACCGAGGTCACTTTTGGTTTAACCATTTGCTGATCCTGTTTAGTGGGCTCGAGATAAGGACGAGACATTTAGGTGCCATTGTCATAAAAGCGGGCCGTAAAAACTCTCTTCTTTGTTCTGTGTTCCTGTTTCTCACAAGAGAGAAGGGGGTGTTGGAGCCATGTGTCACTTGAAAGTGTTCTTAGGTGGGTGCGTGTGTGTGGGGGCTGCAGGGTCTTTGTCCCCTGCGGTTTGTGGAATGCTGACTTCGGGACCAGATGAAAGTTCTGGTCATAATGGAAAGTTTTGAATTAAAACTTTTCATTTCTTCATTTCGATCTGGTTATCTGGTATTCGGTCCATACTCCACTACATTCCCCCCTTTCTTTTCAGTTTTATGGTTCGGCAGGGATCATGGAGCTGAAAAGAACTTTTGCTGTGGAGGAAGGTGAGATCAGCAAGCATATTCAAACACATTTCCAGAGCTGATGTATTCCTATTAGTGTATGGGTGCATATGGAATGTGTATGTTTGCATGCTGAAGGGATTCTAATTATTTAGGGGTAGGTCTTGTTCAAACGCAACCTCGAGAGCTGATTCTTCGACATGGCCTTCGGCTTCATATCTAAAACTTGGGGATTCACCTCTCTGGGCTCTTTTATGTCTAACGAATTTGACCATTTTATTAGACCAAGTTTCTAACCTGCTCTGGAGGGCTCGAGTGCGTTTGAAATAGAACCAGGCTATGCCAAAGGTCAGAAGATATCCTAATCCTACCAGGGTAACTAGTAAGGTGTCCGGAGTGGACCATGCATAGGTGACAGGCTGAACTGGCCATAGGGGTTGAGACGACAGCTCTCTAAGTGTGTTATCTATGGGGGTTAGATCAATGACTTGGGTTCCCTCATATTCTAGGCGAGTTAGTGTTTTAGTATCTAGCTCGATGGTGTGTTTGGAGAAGAACTCTGAGATTTCTATGTCGCTCTCATATTGGTCAGGGTTTAGGTGATACAGGGCCAAGTCTCCTACATGTAAGATTGCGTTTACGGGGACGTCTACCCAGAAGGTTTGGCTAGGAAGGAGTACCCTTTCTGAGGTTTCATGTTGATCATAGGTTAGTAGGGCCTCTCTAAAGGGAGTGTTAACCAACCAACGATTTCCAACAATTTCAGCTTGAGTACTGGTTACCAAACGTCGGGGTGTGACGACTACCGGGCATTGAGTATTACTCATCATAGGCTTGAGGCCACAGATCCCATTTGCGCTGTCACGAATGAAAAGTTTGCTAGGGCACAAGTAGTGAATGTCTTTAGTGAGCGTGCACATAAGCAAATTGGGTACCAGATATAGGTCAGGGTTATCATCTTGGTATGCTACAAGAGATGTTGTTTTTACACGAACGTAGGCAGACTCTTGCCAGAAGCCAACGTTGACAACATCTTTCAAGCGGTAGATGTTTTCAGGCGCCATTATGGGAAGGTTGATGATGAAAACTAATTCTCGGTCTTGAGGATTAACATAAATTGGGATGGCGCTACCTAAGGTATAGGCTAGGTGGGCCTGGAGATCAGTAACTACTTCTCGAGTTGCTGTAGACAAAATCTCCTGTACTAAGGATAGAGGCACCAGGTAGGGAGGAATTCTCCCCATGGCTAGGCTATCTACAGAGGAGCTGATTTGCCGGAGCGCATGGTGTGTTGCTTTGACCCCTTTGTGTCCCGCAGATGGGGAGTCATGGGCGTGCATCAGCATCACCCCCCTGTGGCACTAAGGAACCACGAACGTAGGTGAAGTGTGCGAGTCAGTGGCATGAACTAGCAAGCCTTTGACGACTTGGAGGGACGCTCTGGCGCCGTATAGGTCTTTAAGGCCTGGTATGGTGTCAAGATCTTGGGCTGTGATGGGATAAGTAGATGGGTCAGATACATGGCTAAGCATATTAGAAATGGATGAGTCTCGAGCTTGGAGAGTAACTAAGTCAGCTTCCGAAAAAGCAGGGTTAATAGAGACAATGGTAGGTTTAGCATTGTCAGGCGACGCCTTCGTTACAGTTCGAGACCGTGTGACAGCTAGGACTTCGATGTCGGGTGGGTTTGGATAAAGGGAGGGATCGAATGTCCACGATGTGCCTTCGCGGGCCCCTTGTTTGGCTAAGCTGTCTGCTTGATCATTGAATTCTTTGTCATCTCCCGGGACTCGGGAGTGACCCTTCACTTTCTTCCAGTAGATCTGCAGGTCATGTGTGTCTACCAAGTTTTCGCATGCCGCGAAAAGCTCTTTGTGTTTAACTGGCTTTTTGTTTGACGTGGTGTAGTTGTTGGTTTTCCACAGTCTCAAGTGGCATGTGAAGCTTAGGCGCGCGTAGTTGGAGTCTGTGCAGATCACCAATGTTTTTACGCTTTTCTGGACCGCGGACTGGATTGTGATGAGAATTCCTGCTATTTTAGCATATTGAGAGGACTGGGCACCCAATTTGAAACTTAGGGGTTCGTGAGGCCATCCGTTTATTCCGATAATACCCACCCCTGCCATCAGGGTGTGTTCTCGGCGGAACGAACAACCATCTACATACGCAGTGACAAGGTCTTTGCATGTGTTAGGATCGAAATAGTGGTGGTTAGCCACGGTGGGTAAGAGGGTTTCTGGAGTTTGTGGCACTTGGGAAGGAATGTTTCCTTCGCATTGCCTGCAGGAAGCAAGGCCTGTGCCTAGGAGGCTCTTGTAGTTTTGCGCGTAACGTACCTCTAAGTCAAAGCTTTGGAGAGCCATTAGCCAGGATGCTACTCGAGCGTTAGTTACTACACCCTCTCGAATTCGTTGGCTGTTTAGGAAAGTGACTGGCTGATGATGAGTTTCAACAATCACCTTCTGACCACCTAGGTAGTTGGAGAAATGTTTGACTGCCCACACTGTTGCTAGTAGTGCTTTTTCGCAGTCACTGTATTTGTTTTCGGCAGCCAGCATAGTTTTACTAGCATAGGCTATGACACGTTTGTCTCTGTCGTGTAATTGATACAGACCGGAGCTGAGACAGTGGTCTGAGAACCCTACTTCTAGGTAGAATTCTTTACTACTGTCAGGATAGGCAAGGCATGGAGCCATGCACAGTTTAGATTTCAGTGCCTGCATGGCGTGTTCCTGGGCTTCGCCCCATGTGAACGGAGTATCCTTTTTCAGGAGGTCATAGAGTGGACGAGCTAGGTCCGCATAGTTTTCTATGAATTGTCGTGAGTAGTTGCATACTCCTAAGAAACTCCGGAGTTCCTTAAGGTTGGTGGGTGCTGCGAGGTTTGTTACCCCTTGCACTCGACTCACTTGTGGTTCAACACCATCAGTGCTTACGAGCAGACCGACGTAATTCACTTTTGTTCTGCACCACTGACATTTGGAGAGTGATATTTTCGCACCTGCTGTTGTAAGCTGGTCAAGAACATGATCAATCTCGTCAATGTGTGCCTGTAGGGAGTGGTTACGCATGAGTATGTCGTCCACATATATGAGGGTGCCTCGCTCGCGGGCATCAGGGCATGCTTTGTTTAAGAAAATGTTAAACTCCGCGGGTGAGTTGGCATATCCAAAAGGGCACCGAGTGAATGTGTACTGTCGGTTTGCGAAAGTGAAAGCGAGCTTGTGTTGGTCTTCTGCTTGCACCGGGATGGTCCAGAAGCCAGAGGCTACATCGATGGTGGAAAAGTATTTAGCGTTTCGGACCGAGGGAAGTTCTTGCTCCAATTGTGTCATCAGCCATCGAGACAAGGGAACCTGTTAATTTAGTTTCCGATAGTCGATGGTTAAGCGCCATTTACCATTTGGTTTTATGACGGGCCATAATGGTGCCGAATATGTGCTGTTGCAGGGTCGAATTATGCCCTTTTCCAGCAAGTCATCAATGATTTCTTGTACTGGTTCATAGGATGCCAACAGAATTTTGTATTGGCGGACAAACGTGGGTGGTGCTCCTGGACGAGTGGGAATGCGCACTGAATGAATATCAGTGAGACCACAGTCCGTTGAATCTTTGGCAAAAGATTTCTGATATTTAAGGAGCACTTCACAGAGTTTCTCACGTTCTTCTTTGCTTTGGAGGGCGTCGGCCTCCATTAGAACTTGTTCGACTTGGATACGGAATTCGGAGTCAGATAGTTCTTTTGAAGTACGTGAATTTGAAGTGTTTTCTCCCGCTTCGGGGAGAGGAGATGGTTCCTGGGAGGATTCCGGGAATGAATCTAAAGAAAGAACCATGATCGTCATCTGATTGTCGTCAGCGAGATCTATCCTGCAAATGGCGTCTTTACTCATGTCCAGGGCTGAGAAGAGAGCAACAGCTCGTGTCGAATGAGTGTAGAACACCTTTGATTCTGGATGATCAAGAAGCAGGGATTCAGGCATTGGTCCTATGATCGGGATTCGCAACTCGAAGTCATGGAATTTCGTACTGACTAACCAACCCAGAGGAGATGAGTGAGGGATTGTCAAGGGTTGAGTGGTTTCGTTTCGTACGAATAGATAGGTGGATCTTGCTCGTGTTTCCACCAAAGGTGTGGCTTCGAGGGTGAGGCCTAGCTCGAAGAACTGAGGTGACGGTTGGAAAAGTGCATGCGCGTGGCTTAAGTGTTGGCCAGGTCGCATGACTAAGCGAATGGGTACATTTGCGGTGTTCGCAGGTACCACAAGTGAACCTTGGTTAGTGACCTGACATACCTCGGGAATAGTTTGTCCTGAGCCTAGGTTGCTGAGATCTGAGGACCAGGTTTCTATTGAAACATCAGTCAAGGACCACAGCACACTATTGTGGGTGTCTACGTGGACGTCGAGGCGCACCAAGAAGTCACTTCCAATATAAGCATCGTGCGGCAAGTTAGGGACGACCAAGAAATAATGGGTGAGTACCCTTTTGTTCTTGGAGATCTTTGCCGATGAGGAAGGGAATTGTTTCGAGAGGAGACACATGGACTGGATGCACTAAAGTCATTGGTCAGATGGCTAAGTGTATTAGTGCCATAGATCGGATAGTGAGGCCTGCATGTGAATACGGCTGAATTTTAAGAGAACAGTTTTGGAGCTGGAACAAGGCGGAAGACATGAGTGGGACATCTGATGCAGTGTCCAACAGGGCCTCATGTACTAGCCTTCTCTCCACAATGGTGGACAAATAGAATTTGTGTGCAACCCCTTTCTCAGTTAAGTGTCCCATGAATTGTCGGACGGGTGTGTCGCCTTCAATGACTGAAGGGTCATTTGGCGTTAAACCTTCTTTATCGTCTAACTGAACAACCAAAACAGCACTGGAGGGTGGTTGCAAGTCACCTCCCTGTATCATTGGGTCTTCAGTGTTTGTTTGGGTCACGAGGAGATTGCACGGTGCGCTAGAAGACGGAGCTTCGCTTGTCACTTCTCCTACATAACTCTCTAACATTTCTGGGGTGTTAGAGGATGGCTTTGGGTTAGACCGCACGGAGGTGATAGAAAGAACGTCAGTTTTTTTCTTTTTCTCTTTACAGATCATTGCAAGCATTCGGCGGATGTCCTCTAACTCCTTAGAGCTGAATTCCTTGCCTTTAAGCTTGTCTTTAGCGTGATTTTCTTTATTTTGATACCAGTATTTCTCTTTCTTTTCTCTATTAGAATCAGAAAGCTGGTTCTGAGCTGTTTGCTCATATCCCTTATGGGGATGTGATGGTTTTCCACGGCCCGCACCGCGGTTTTCTGCAGGTTAATAGTCACGACCATACTGTCCCGAGGGTTCCAGAAATCTTTGTCGCGATTTCTGTCTGGCCTGCGAGGAGGGTAGCGCTTGTATTGATGTGAGGGCAGATCAGGTTTCGGGCCCTCACTGGTCCACGAAGTGGAGGAAGGGTCCAGGGCGGATCTTGGTGGATCGGCCTGGGTGGCACCTTCCAAATCTAAATGTGGGGAGCTGGAGTCGACATTAAAGACTTGGGGTGTTTCGGACCGCCTGTTGGGAATTTGTTGGGATTTTAGGAAACCTCTGAGTGCTAAATCACGCATCTGCCTGCTAGACAGGGTGCGAGGGCAAGCTGAGACTCCCAACTGATGACTGGTGAGGGGATGGAGGTTTTGGATATATAGTGATTTGAAATTTAACTCTTCCTCCATTCCGGAGTCATTTCTAGGTCCGAAGTACGCCTGTCTGAGTCGATTATAATATTGCTGAGGGGATTCCTGGCGTTGCTGTTTTATGTTCAAAGCAGCGGCCAGTCCGGTCTGTGACAGGTGATTGGAGAATTCTTCCTCCAATGCTTGGCACAGCACATCATATCGCGCTTTTACATAGTCTGGCTGACGTTCAATGAAGTTACTGACGTCTCGGTTGGAGGTCAGTTTGATCACATATAGTCTGTCATCTATGGTGATCCCAGGGAACCTTTGGAGGTAGAAGTCAATATCTTTTAGGTAGGAAAAGATATCATTAGAACCATCGGGTTTGGGATCAAAGCGGGTTATATTACGCGCGATTTTATCTAGGTCCTTGTATGAGGGACCATGAGAGGGTAAAGGTTGAGGGGACCAGACACTGGGTTGCAGTGCTCTGGGTCTAGCAGGGCGTTGTAAGGGACGGCTGACAAGAGACACAGGGGAAGGTGAAATACCCGTTGATACCAGAGGAGGTGCTGCAGCAGCTCTAAAGGTTACGGTCCCTGAGTCTGGTTCCTGATCCTCACTATCTTCCTGCTGGCCTTGTCTTTCTGTAGCGGCACTAGGTGGCACATCAGGTGTGACCTGGGGCAGTGTGTTCCCTTCAGCTATTTCGCTTTGAAGTTGCCTTAACTCTGCCTCTATCTTTGCCTGCTGAGCTTGATACCTCAAGCTCACGTTCGCTGGCTCTGAGCTGTACTTACAGCGAGGAGGGCTATTTGACCTAACGCCTCCGTTAGGGATTTGCCCTTGACCATGTGGGTTAAGTGGTTCTCTATCCACTTAGCTACCATGTGGTCACGACTGATCAGGGAGGTCTTCTGCACAGTCTCTGCGAATCCAGGCATCACATCACTGGTGATGCTGGTCAGAACAGAGAATGCCTCCTTCCACAAACCTTCTACATATACTTCCGAGGAAAAAGTACCTTCTGCCATGTTAGCTGTGTTTTTAACTGCGAGGTGTAAATTACTTCTATTTAGTTAGGATTAATTCCGTTAATCCCTTTTCTAACTAAACCTGAACTAAATTCACCTGTAATGAGTGCTCTAAGAGTAACTGCTAGTATGTATGGTGTTAGAGTTCACTTGTGAATCTCTAAGGGAAGTCTGTTAGTAGTGAAGGGTGGAGTGAAAGTTGCTATACGCAAGTGAGCAAAAGAGGAGGGAACACTATTCAAAAAAAAATTTTTTTCAATAATTGAAATTATTAAAAATTTTGAATTAAAGAATTGTCGAAAAATTTGGATTAAAGAATTTTTAAAATTAAGTAAGATTTATTACTAGATATAATTTCCAATTAAGGAATTATGAAAATAAAAGAATTTTCCTAATTAAAGAATTATTAAGAACAGCTAAATTAAAAGACTCTCTCTTTTAACTGCATTTGTGATCTGGTATCAAGTTAAAGTGTCAATCTCTAATTACTGCACACTGTCTGCTGTAGTTGTATCAGCTTATTTTGCTTCCAAGCCTTTACTTGTAATTATTCAGATGTGCAGAGTTTAGAGACAGCCACTAGAGCTGTAATACCAGGTCTTATCAGTGTGAACTGGTCGACAATTTCAATTGCGATAGCAAGTTGGGGGTGTGCCCAGGCCTCAATTTATGGGGGTGTACCCAGGCCTCAATTTAATGCATGCAAAATGGCGCAGAGCCGTGCACTTTAAAAGCAACCAAGCTTATTTTCTAAACGGTATATGCCACAACAGTTTTTCAACAATAACAAACACAACACGAAATTGCCCACATCAAGCTTTGAATCTCAATCGTTATTCAGCAACACAAACGGCGGAAAGTATTTCATAAACCCAAGCTGAGATTGTTTCAGTGTTTTACAGTTTGTACATTAAAAAGCCTTTTTCCTGGCCTCGCGTGGGCGCCAAAATAAAATAATTGATATGTAGCGTATGTTGGGTTTTTAATCATACGCCACGATACCTTTGTGAATATATATTTAATATATATATTTATAATTTGTGTTTATAGCGTTGACCTTATTCAAACTCCTATAATCTCTGATATTTGACTTAATAATATTAATTAAAGTTTATAATTGGCTTAAGCAATTAAAACGTTAATAATTAGTTTGAGAATGAATAATAATCACGCTAAGTGAGTCCTTCAGGATTTTCAGAAATTCTAATGAACAAAACTGCACACACTGTGATTTCAAATAATGAAAGTTTTATTAAAAAAGAGAAGGATATTTACTTAACATAGCGTGATCTTGAAATCTCACGGCATCAAAGCAGGGGAAGCTGATTCGACTGCGGCGATACGCTAGGCACTCTAGCTTGTGACTAATGTGTTGCTAACTGAGGTTTAATTAATACAAAATTTATCAAGAAACTTGATTCAATTTTCAGCTCTGGACATGCGTAAGTTTAGCTTACTTTTCATCGATTGTCTCCACTCGTTGCGTACAAAGGCTCTCTGAGGTCCTGGGAGTGATGGCGTCTTGTTTGATTTCGCGGTCTCGGAAGTTTCCAGGCTGAGTCAGCGTGGAGGTTTTCTTCGTCGGTTGAGTCGCCTCGGCGTACTCGGAGCGTGTACTCGGCAGCAGGATCCTCTGGCTCAGTGTCGTGAGTAGGAGGGTCCAACCATATGGACGTTTGGACGAAAGTTTCGCTGGTTACTGCGGATCCAGAACTGAAAATCGATTCAATAAACTTACTTATTCTACGACTTTCTAGTATCTCGGCGGTGTTTTCTTACTCTGGCCACGAATAAGTTCACCGGCTTTGATCAGTCGTGAGATTAAACTTAGTTTGGGCTATAAAACATAAACACTATTGAAAGAAAGGAAAGTATTCAAATCGCTCGACGCATTATTAAAGCTTCATACTTTTAGCTAATTCAAGACGTCTCTTGTGAGCTTTTGATGAAGTCTCTAAGGTTTTTCTTTGTTTCGTCGGCATGAAGGAGAAAGCGTCTCGCTTTGGAGAGGTTTTTCGGAGTTGAATCGAGGTTCTCTGTTGATCTCTTTGTTGTTTCAAAGTTCCTCGGATTTCCTTGCTGTTGTTGTCCTCTCTTCTCCGTTTTCTGTTCTCCTTGGCTTACTGCTGTGTCGAGCTGTTGAGCTGTTTTTCAAAGCCAGCGCGGTCACGCCCTCATGGGAGGCGTCCTTTTCTGATTGGGCGCGAGTTCAGGCTCACGTGACTCTCGAGAGGGGAAGAGAGTAGGAGGGGGGAGTTTGAATCAGCGGTTCACTGAAACGGGATATAATTTTCGCGTATTGAAACTCCTTATACATTTTAGTAACATATAACAATGAGTATGCTGGATTATTAATATCAAACATTTACATGAGATTTCATCTTGGGTATGTTGTGTTTACGTCCCATTTACAATAATACGTTAGAAGTATTATTTTGGTGTTTAATTCACGTTTCTAATCAGAAGCAGAACTTCTTTTCACGGTTAACAATCAGCAATATACATCATTTCATTAGAAGGTGGGCATTCATCTGAGGGCACAGAAAGTGACATTAATACATTTGTTTATACACATTTAATCAGAATTTGATTTCATTTCCGCTATTGTTCAGGCGACCCCGAGCGAGGCGTTATTTTCGCCAGTGTCCATTTGGGGTCGCTGTTGGTCCATGCTGTTGATCCAGTGCGGATGGATGATTCACGGTGGTTCAACCGAGGTCACTTTTGGTTTAACCATTTGCTGATCCTGTTTAGTGGGCTCGAGATAAGGACGAGACATTTAGGTGCCATTGTCATAAAAGCGGGCCGTAAAAACTCTCTTCTTTGTTCTGTGTTCCTGTTTCTCACAAGAGAGAAGGGGGTGTTGGGGCCATGTGTCACTTGAAAGTGTTCTTAGGTGGGTGCGTGTGTGTGGGGGCTGCAGGGTCTTTGTCCCCTGCGGTTTGTGGAATGCTGACTTCGGGACCAGATGAAAGTTCTGGTCATAATGGAAAGTTTTGAATTAAAACTTTTCATTTCTTCATTTCGATCTGGTTATCTGGTATTCGGTCCATACTCCACTACATGAAGCAGGCGAAGCAGAGAGGTGGCCAGCAGCAGAGGCAGATGAAGGCTGCACTGACCCAGGAATGGCAACAGCGAGTAGCAAAGCAACATCTTCATATCAAAGCAACATTATCTTATCTAGAGCACATACAAGAGGCAAAGTCATCAGTGAGCAAGTAATGCAAGGTGGCTCAGGAGGATCAGAGGAGTTGGGCACAATGATGTCAAGCACACAATACCAGACATGTTAATCTCAAGAAGGTAAGCAAAATTTGCTGGGAATGCTGAGAACAAACAGGAGTGCCCATGTTGGAAAGATCTGGATGAAGTGGCACTAGCAAGAGAGACATAGATGGAGACAACTGACCTCAGTCATGGAGTGGAGTGAGGAGGAGCAGGAAAGTGGACACTCTGGTTAGTCAGGAAGAGCTCAACAAGTCCATGGCAGGTAATTATTTTTTGTCATGAAAAAGTAAGGGTAGAGAAGCTGTTTTATAATGTGCATATATGTTTTATAAGGCAGAGTTTGGGTGTGGTCCTTTTCCAAAAACTCCTTTTTTACTCCTTTTGTCACAAAGTCACTTTACATAAATCCAGAATTAAAGGGAAAAAAATGAATAGCCACTGGTGATAATGGCAATATCCTCTGGTTTGTGAAAAATCAGTCCCATCATATATCAATTGTTGCTACATTGTGATGGCAGATACCACAGATATGTAGTTGCAAATGTGCAGTGGAGGCGTGGAGTGTAACATGCCAAGAATCCAGAGTTGGCAACTGATCTCAAAGCAGATGAGCAGGAGACCCCAAATGTCAGCTTTCCATCATTGTAGCACTGGACAGGAGGATTTTTTAAATTAACTTGGAAAAGAGGGACAACATGGAATTAGTTCTTGTTTTATTTATGCAATTTTAGAGATATGAATTTTGTTAGAGAGTGTTGAACAAGTCCAGCAGATTAAATTATAACTAAAGGAACTTTCTAACTAAAGGAAGTTAACCAGATGGCAACAGACAGGAGAGCACCCTGAAATATTGATTCAGTGTTATCAATGGGACAACAGCATCAAGATCTCAGTTTAATACAATTACCTGTCAGTGACCCCCCCTAGATCTACTAAGGGGAAAGGTTGATTACCAAAAGCTACACTAAACAAATTTGAGCCTAGACTTATAGATTAACACTGTATCTGAGTTGTGAACATTAACATGGAGATTAGAAAATTTCGGTTGCTTTGTATGAAAAAGCTATTCACCTGCTGAAGCCTTCTGAATTCTTGGAACTTATTTAAAGCCAACATCCTGTGATCTAAGTAGGCATGATTGTTCATAATGGGAAATGGGATCTTGCAGGCATTATGGCAGAGTATTACATGTCAATAAAAATGTTACAATCACTACAAAATTTTACTTGGAAAAAGCCAGTACAGGGTTTATAGAATTGATCTGATATGATTTATGGTTTTAGCAAGGACTACAGCTAGCTTGGAGTGGGGTGGGTCTGGGACATCAGACTTCACTGTTGAGCCTTCTGGAGGTGCTGTGGGCTTAATTCAGCGTAACACCGAGGAGGTGCCTACCTGGTGACATCTGTGAAGCATCTAGTGATGCAGTGGGTGGTTTTGGTACTCATGTGATAGGCTCAATGGGTAACCGTAGATGCTAAGGCTAGCTGGTTGCTGATCGGATCATAACCGGCCACAACTTAGGTGTAGCTGTAGGATTGGAACAATAGAAATTGTGTGGCTGTCGGTAGGAAGAGGATGGGGTAGGCCCCATGTGAAGCTCTAATGGATTGGCATTGGATATTTTACATCTTATCTTGTGTATGATTATAATTACTTAGGTTACCTAGTGACTGCCATCAACAGAGCAGCTGACAACAGGGGAAAGACCTTGTGGCAGCTTGGAGAGACCGCTGATATAGGTAAATTTTACAGATAGATAGATCTTTAAGAGATATATCTATTCCTGTGCATTCATTATGCTTTCTAATTTTCTAGGAGAATAGTATGGTTTTCAGTATCAAAGATACATGGCCTTGATCTGAAACATGACAAAGATCATATGTCTCTGTGTTGTCTCTGTGCTGTGATTTTGCCTGAATCCAGATAGAAATTTTTCATGTTATTTATATGGTCTAAAGCTTTTTCGAAGATCTTAGATATAAATGACAATTTTGACAGTTCACTAGGGACAAGATGTGGTTTGATGAAATGTTTGATCAAGACTGCTCATTTAAAGACTTGTGTATGTGGCCCAGGTAAACTTTATTTATTATTAATTATAATAAATAAATAATTATAATAAATAAATTATAACGGTCACTCTTGTTGCATTTTAAGATAGTTTTGTTGAAATTGTGTCAAGCGTGCAGTTTACAGAAATTGATGAAGAGGATTTATTTTCCTTTTCTATTTGCTGAAGTAAGAAGAATACTTCGAGCTTTTCTTCTGTAACTACTTTTTGTGCTTTATCAGCTATACTAAATGGCAGATAGGTTGACCTAGTTTATTTATAGTTAGACTCAATTACTCAATTATAAGTATTCTTTTTTTATTATTATTATTAAATCCATAAAACCTTCATTGTTGTAGATATTGTATTGTTGTATCTGGATTTCCATATTTAACTGAATACTTTACAAAAACTCCATGTGTATATTAATAAATAAATAAAATAAAATAGTAAACACAAATAAAAGATCATTCAAACATCTAAAATCAGTTAAAATACGAATGAATACATATAACAGTTAATGTCAAATTTGAAATAATTGGAAAATAAATGCAATTTAAATAAATAAATGTATGCTTTATAGCAATATTATGTGCAATGCTAATCAAAAATATGGAAGAATAGAACTCTCTTTAGATTGCAACATTTGGGGCAAATGTGATTTCTTCCGTGAGTTTATAAAGCTGTCTCACCCTCTGGGCACTAATAGTTGACTAGTCCCAAGTGATCTGAGGGGCCTATAATGCAAGCTGATCAGCAGTATATTTTGGTCTGTGGCCGTTTAATGGTTTGTAAACAACTAATAATATTTTATTCATTCTAGCAGTAAAACTTTGAATAAACCGCAGCTGTCTAATTCTGGACTTGGCTATTCCATTTAAAACTTTTGCAGTAGTCCAGCCTGCTAAAGACAAAAGCGTGAATTAGTTTTACTAAGATTGGTTGTGACATGATACTTAAAATGTATGTTCTTGAAATGTTAAAAGGCAAATTTTTTTATTGCCATTATTTGGCCATTGAAGCTCAGGTCTGAATCAGTGTAGCAGCACAGACATAAAAAATACCAATTTGAAAGATTACTTCAGGTTGTCTCTTCCCTTTTGATGGAGGAGGATGGGAGGATCTCCTGCTGACAATGCAGTTGAGAGCAAAATTGCCTATCCGATTGTTTTAGAGCTTCTTTCTTGGTTATTAGTTGTGGGGTATTTTTGTTCCCTAGTTCATCAATCTGGCCTCCTTCATTGTTGCAGCTTTAACTAACTCCCCGATTGGTGAATATAGTGGGGAGGAGAGGGTTTACTGTATGTTTGAGGTGGTAAATGACAGTGGAGTAGACATTGAGCTGACTTTTCGCTGTACCTGAGGACTAACTGACATGGAAAGTAATAGCTTTGTCCCTGTAGATACCACTTTCTCCATGGTTGCAATGCTATGATGATGAGATGGAGATGGACAATGGTGCAGATTGCTCATGCAATTTAGGTGTCTTCAGCAGCTGATACATGGCTCTAATTAGAAAAGTCTGCATTCTTAGTGTATGGAAAATGTTATGTTTCTAGAGTGATATAGTCCTAGGGCAAAAACAACTCTGCATTCTCAGTGAGGAAGCATGGTGTGGCTCTGGAGTGACCACAGAATCCTTGGGTGTTAACATTGATGTATCTTTATTAGTGGGGACAGAGAAGTTGCACATGGAGAAAATTACATTTTCAGTCAACAAATTGATAGAAATAATTGGTGTGCAATACAAAATGAACACAAGAAAAGTATATATCAGTAACAAATCTAATTGCAAAGACATGGGCATACCAATTTCACAGATCATACATTATACAAATAATGAACACCAAACATATCACATCTGACAAAACACATTGGCTCAAACACAGATTTGTATTTTATTTTTTGGAGGTGGTGGTGGTGGTGAGGGGAAGTTACAGAAGTTTTTTAAATGTCCCAACTAATGCTGAAACCAAATCTACACCCTTGAACTGATTGCAATATTGTGTAGGCTCAATTACCCAAACTCCCAATTTACCCAATATAAATTGGTCAACCAGGTCTAGGATATTTCAATATGCCGTTTTTGTGGATCATTTGCAAAAATTAATAATAAAATAATTAAATATTTGGTGAAATCTTCAAATTTTGAAATTGTTTAAGCTTTTACAATTATTACTTTATGATTTTCCACTGCTTAGTTTCCAATAAAGCCACTGAATTCTTGCAAAAATAGGGTCCTGGTGGTCTGTAAATATTCTATCAGTTCTGTGCTTCACTTTATGTTCTTTCTCTGAAGGAATACTCTGTCCCAAAAGCCATGTCTAACATTTACGTCCCGTTGATTAGGGAGGTGATGGGTGTGTGTGGGAGCCAGATAAGGGAGCTTTTAGCTGGCTGTTTAGATTTCTCCTCCCTCTGTTACTTCCTCAGCTTTCACTGGGAAGTTGAACCTGTCCCAGATAGCAGACAAATTTGGTCCAAATCTCTTAGGGCTCTAGCAAAATCTTAGGGCTCAGTTACGGCACTGACAAGAATTGTGGGGGCCAGGCATGGGCCAACTATTGTTATTCGGCTTTGACTTAAGTTATGGCACATGTATGGGCAAGACAGATTTGTTTCACAAAAAGCCTGACATCTGACCCATATGAGGTGGGTGAGTCTGGTTGCCTCAACCTTTGTCAAAGCAGTCATTCACGGCCAAATGTGGCCCATAAATGTACCAAACTGGAGCCGTACTTTGGTCAAACATTCATTGATATCTGGCTTATCCTCTTTTTCTTTGTCTGTTTGTGTGTGTGTGTGTGTGTGTGTGTGTGTGTGTGTGCGTGCGTGTGTGTATGTTTGTTTGTGTGTGAGTGATTGCATATGCATATTTATGTGTGTTCAATTTAAAACCCATCCAGGTGCTTCTTTAAAAGACAAAGAGAATGTATGGGCATGCAGCCAGATGCTGGCACAGAGTGTGCTTTTGGTGCAGGGAGGGGCATGATAGGCATTAACTGAGATGGAGATACATGGAGACAGAAGAGTGTGAGAGAGAGTGAAAGACAGAGAGCCTGTAGATGTGCCCCTCTCATCCCATAACAGAATTGGATCCTCTCAGACAGCTGACCTAGAAACAGAGATGAATTGTGCCTTTTGTAGTGGCTCTAATGTTAATGGAGGGGGAAAAGGCCTTGATTTGGATCATGACATGAGGGGCATTGGAACAGGAGCCCTGGGGGTGTGTGTGTGTACTTGGATATGTACTTTATCAGGAGAGATTTGTGCAGGATGAGATGTATGGAACTACTGACAGTACATGGACCAGCCTAATACATACATATGTAACATTTTATTATTACTTTTAGATAACTACATACACAGATTAGCCATAACATTATAACCACATCCTTGTTTCTATAGTCACTGTCCATTTTCTCTGCACCACTCGCCACTATGGTGTGTGAGTAAATGTCTGTGAGTGAATGTTTATATGCCATATCTGCAATACCATATGCAGATATGGATTGGAACTCTATCCTGGGTGAATCCCTAGTGCCCGATTCAATCCCCCAGATGGACGCTCGTTCCTGGTTGAGAGTATGCTGTGTGTGTTTGCCTGCTGCTTTTGTGTTGTGTTGCATGGAATGGCATCAGAGCAGTGTTGATTTTAAAGTGTACCTTTGTTATCTAGAAGGTGCTATATAAGGGTAATGATAACGATAAATGCTCTCTCATTTTTTTGTAGTTCTGCAGTTACAGAGTATAGTCCCACTTTTTTCCTCTGCAAAAGTCTTTAATGCTCTTTCAACATGCTCTTCAGGAATGGCTGATTGGTGTATATATTAGGTGTACAAATATGTTTTAAAGTCTTTCTGTGTATCATAAAATTTTAATCCAAACTGTTTGACAATTGACAATGACAATTGTCATTTTAATAATTAAAAAAAACTACAAATTAAGTATTAATATGCTACATTCACGACCACAAACATCAAAATAACCATCTTTAAATCTCCCCCACTGGCAGGAACATCAAGTGTCTGAAGTGGCCTTGAGCAAGGCAGCCAATCCCCAAAAAGCTCCCTAGACACAGAGGGTGGCTGTGTGCTGCTCCATGTATGTGTGTTTGTTTCCCCTGTTTGTTATTATGTGTGTTCACTGTCACAGATGGGTTAAATACTGAGGTCAAATTTCATTGAGCGGTTGTAAAATGATCATAAAGCATGTCACTTTCAGTTTTTCACATTGAACAGAACAAATTGATGCACATGATTTTGCAACACTTTTTCCTTGATGGAACTCATGATTATTGCAGTGACAAATTTCAAATGTCACTTATGGTTTTCAAACTACTATTTTAGGGGTGTTTTTTTTTCTTGGTTGAATAAAATACAATTGGGAATCATAGAGGCACAACAGGTAGTGATGTGCCACAAAGATCCATAGTCCTGGGGTTGTGGGTCCGAACCCCACCGAAGGTGCCTGTCTGTGAGGAGTCTAGTGTGTGCTTCCCATGTTTGCATGTGTGGGTTTCCTCAGGGTGGGAGGAATGGGAGAATATAGGATTACAAAAATGACTAAAACTCATTTGTACACCTGATGCATTATATGTGGGATTTACTGAGGTTTTGTGCAAATACTTTTTAGAGAACAAACTTAAATATTTTCTGTTATTTCTAAGTGAATACCCATTTCACTTACTCAATTCAGCAACATTAATTGCCATTTAATTGCATAGAAGTGTGTTCTCTGTAAATGTGTCAACTTGCACTTTGAAAATCAATCAAAAATGTAATTTAACAGATGCTCACAGATTTTTTATATATATATTTTCTACTTATAGAAAAAACATCAAAAAAATCTGATTGTGCTTAACTGTCATTGTCGAACACATTTGCTCCTAATTGATTTCCCTGCACAAAAAAATGTATTATAAAAACTTAAAAAGTTTCAGGAAAAGACTGAAACCTGCACCTTTGCTTGGCAAAAATGACACATTTAATCCCCACATCTCTTCAGTGACTAGTATGAGCTAGCTTTGACATATGCTTTGTGATATTTTCTCGTTTTCCCTTTGGAAGTTGTGGCTTGAGAAAACTTGTTATCTGTGCACGCTTAGCTCTCACAAACTTGTCCATTTTTTGCTAGCAGTGCTCAATTGTGCATAGTTCACTTTAGGAACCACTGTTCTAACTTATATATTATTGCTGTCCATTTAAAAACGTGTATTTCCATTTTTGTGGATTTTTAGTTTACTACATCATTTGAAACCAGCAGCTGTCCTCCTCACTGTGTGAACATTTCAAGGTGAATGGACCAATAGAAATGCAACAGAATTACATGGAATAACGTCTTTTTACATTGACCTCCACTGAAAGTTAAAAAGGTTTTTCCCTTCTCCTGTGAAGTTGCTTTTTTTTGGAGATGCATGTTTGTCATTGGACAGTGACAATATGTTCATTAGTATTAAAAGGCTTGGGATTTATACTTATCTAGACAATGATATTTGATAATGTGCCTTGAAGATTGACTTATGTATATGAAGTCTATTCTGATAGGCTGCCTTGAATTGTGCCCTATACAATGAGAAACTATCCTTCTGTATAAATGGGAGGTGTGTGACAAGGAACATGACACCCGTGTAAAGTGGATGCTGGGGCAAGAGCAGTTTGCCTCACATTCCATTTTGATAACATCCATAAGCATGTCGGCAAAACACCAAACAACAGTCACAGTAAGGGGTCCCTGTCTCTTCTGTATCTCCTCTCAGTTCTTCCTAGCTTTTCTTTATTTCTGCTAGCACACAATTGCTATCTTTCCTATGTTGGTTTTTATGATAACACGAAACAATGATTTCAAACGTCATATGGATGGGGAATCACACAGAAACTTGTGCCACAGTGGGTTTTTTCTTTTTTATATATTTTTTAGCCTTAGAAACATGAAACCAGAGAAATGCCATTCCCAGTGTTTAGTGTAACAGCCCAATTTGTATTACAGCTATGCTATTATATTGTGGTTAGGGTGTGAAACAGTCAAATTTACAGTAAAGTGCACACCATTAAATTTTTTATGTTGTCCGTCATGTTAGTCCAACCTAAAAAAAAAAAGAGATATTTTTAATTACTAGTTGGGTCTGCACACTACAGACACATGGATCCCTCTGTTACCTCTAACTTTACACACACACACACACACACACACACACACACACACACAAAGCCATATCATCTTTCATTTCAAATGATTTTTTTTTTCATTATCTCTTCAGCTTTGGATTAATCACTTTCTTGAAACAAAGACCCAGCTCAACCCTATTGATTTCTGTTATGGCAGTGATGTATTTTGTATTTTTTTCCTGTTTGTAAAGTACTACATCCCAGAAAAAACAGCTTCTAGGCTGTCACTAGGGTGGTGCCAATCATGGCAGAGCACCCCTGAAGGCTAAATTTCGGGCATGGAAGTAAGAAGACGTAATTGTACCATTTTTATCCTGGTTTCATGAGAATGGCATTTTTATTAATACATACAAATATGCAACTTTCCACATGGAAAAGTGATTACACTGTACCTTTAAGATACACAAATGGACATTTAGAAAATTAATGAACATTTACACTGGGTGCACAAAAGTACCTGTATGTAGCTTGTTTTTGTCTTTCTCTCACCCTGTCTTTTCTGTTTCAGCGACTGGCCAACTCCAGGGCACACACCTCAAGGTTCATAAGTGCCAACCTGCCCTGTAACAAGTTCAAAAACCGCCTTGTCAATATCATGCCCTACGAGACCACTCGGGTGTGTCTTCAGCCAATCAGAGGGCTGGAGGGGTCAGACTACATCAACGCCAGCTTCATTGATGGATACAGGTAAACTAGAGCAGTAAGGCAGACCATACAGTCCACTGCAATAATTTTACATTTCACCAGTTTGATTCATGACTGAAGGAACTATAGCTGAGACTAAAAATATACAAACACCTAGGCAGGTGTATACAAAGGTTTTCTTTAAGTATTCATATACAACTCCAATTTCATGTCACCATTTGTTTTTTGTTTTTCTTGAGTGGGGGGTAAGTCAGTTTGCTTAATACACACTAGAGATCATTTTAAAATTGTATTGAGAAAAGAAACAAGGGAACCAAGCAAAAATGCAAAAAAATAAATAAAGAATAAAGAGAAATATTAAACCATGAAAAATGTCTAAAAACAAAATATCTTTCCTGCTCACTTCAAACTACTGAGTACTCAGGTTGAACTGAGCTGTGGCTCATTCTCATTTATAGGAACAGGCGCTCAAACACAGGGTTAGAATTTCTTTGACATTTGGGGTATTTTAACCACTTCATGTCACAGACTTCTCATTAGTACAAGAGGGAACCATATTTACAATGAAAATGTATATTACATGTGCCTTTTAATACTTAAATTTGAATTATATCTTGATGTTTGTTTATCCTGTGTTTTTGTGTAGGCAACAAAAGGCCTATATTGCAACCCAGGGCCCATTGGCAGAGACCACAGAAGATTTTTGGCGCATGCTGTGGGAGAATAACTCCACCATTGTGGTGATGTTAACCAAGCTGAGGGAGATGGGCAGAGTGAGTGTGGACCAAGAGTACATACTCATGACTAAACAGCCAGGACTAAAAAAATATCAACCAAAATTGCTTTATTGCTTTTCTTCTTATTGGGCAAATTATTAAAATTTTAGAATCAATAAGATTGTTTAAATATGTTTAGTAAGAAACCACTCACACTGATTTTGTGTACATTTTATGTATCTTAATAATGTAAATTTGTACAAATTTATTAATGTATTCCTCCTTTCACTCCTACTTTAAAAAAAATAGTAATAAGTAAATCTGAAACATTAGATTTGGAATAACCCTGTGTGTGTGTGTGTGTGTGTGTGTGTGTGTGTGTGTGTGTGTTTTGCTTTTACAGGAGAAGTGTCATCAGTACTGGCCAGCAGAGCGTTCTGCCCGGTATCAGTACTTTGTGGTGGACCCTATGGCTGAGTACAACATGCCCCAGTACATCCTCCGTGAGTTTAAAGTTACGGATGCAAGGGTGAGTCACAAAGTGTACAATAATACATTTATACAGATTGCTGTTAGCCATTTGCACTTGCACAATTGCACAATCGATTGGGTTATGTAGAAAAATTGATGTGTAACCATATTAACTGGACATACAGCAAAAAAAATGCCAGGATGGAATTTGGACATAATAAAGTTTGACTTGAATAAATATACTTATCTATGTGTTTTGCAGCTCAGAATTATTTTGTGATTGAAAACAATTACATCTTTACATCTCAAATGAATGCGGTGGAATCATTGAGAAATTACATTATCCATTGAAGAGACTTCATAAAACAGCAGAAATTACCATAATTAGTGATGGGTTTTAAAAGCATAAGATATAGTCATAGCATAGTTAGGTCAATCCAGAATATGGCCAGAGCTCACACAAAATTGGGATGGAGTAATAATGAAAAGAGAATGGAATGCAGGAGGGAATTCCACAATAGAAGGATACAACGGCTTACTACCTCTAATACTGATTTCTGGGTGCAACCCTTGAAGTTCTACCTCAGTGAAAACACCCTGCATCATTCCGGGAGTGTGTGTTGAAGAATTATTATAATGCCTTCCTTGTGGAATGAGGATCCCTACACATGTTTTCACCATCCAACCCAACATACTGGGCCAGAAAGAAGTGAATTAAGTGCACTGTGTTAGCTTTAGCTAGTGCTTTATTAAATATAAAGAGGACAGAGTAATCATGATCTGGCTAAGCTTTCATTAGGCCAAGGCAGGTCTAGCATATGTTATGTGTGGACTTAGCTTATACATTTGCTGGGGATGAATGAACAGGGTTCAATACTTCTGCAGATTTAATTTGGCCTTTTTATGTGCCTGAATTTAAAAATATTCTACTTTTTCATCTCCTTCTCACCTGCTGCACCCTCCTTCACTCTCTCTAACCTAACCCTCTTCTGCTCAATCTTTCTTTTTCTCTCTCTTTATATATATATAAATACCATTCTAGTTCTAACCACAGTGAAATGGAAATTGAGTTCTGTCACCTTCATGTTTAGACTACTTACTTTTGTCTGTGATGATTGTTGATTTCTCAGTACTAAACTTCCTTTAATGTTGATTATGTCTTCTGGCCCACAGTGAGAGCTTTTGTGGCCCTTCCTGCTTTGCTTGTTCATGTGCTAAATAAGTCAAATGATCACCCTGTCTCTGGGAATCACATTGTTTTGGAACTTTTATTATGATAATAATACTGTTGATTGCAGCGGGGTAAGCCAGTCACATTTGGGCCCATGCTGTAATTTCTAACACACATTTCCGGTCATGAACAGTACAAATTTTGTGGATCGTCACCCACTGTAACTGGGCAACTTTGTTAGCAGAAGTGAGCAAATGTCTGGCGTGCCACTCTGGTCCACATGTTCATGGTATGCAGTGCCATGCAGAATGTTCTTTCAGAAACTGATTGTGAAAGATCGGCATTTACTAGAAGTAATTCTTTCCTGGAAGCAAAGCAGTTTTCATTTACAAGTCATGAAACTCACTGGCCATCTATTTTTGTGAGTTTCATTTTTGCCACTGCTCAACCATACACAATACTGTAAAATCTGCTACTTCCTTCACACTATGTCCTTTGACATGTCGAAATACAATCACTCCTTTTTGCCAATCATAAACATCTGCTTTGTGAACCATTTTCAACACATCGAATAAGATGTTCACAATGTATCACCTCTTCTCAATCTATGAATCCTTTCACACACACAACATTTATAGCCCGATCATTTTTGTGCAAAATAATCTGCAGGAGCCTGAAGTTACTGCCATCTACATGCAAGTTGACAGATTTTTTCTAGGGAGCTTAATATTAAAATGGCAGTGTAGCATGAGAGTGTTCCATAAGAAAGGACCCCTAATACTCTCTAGCCCTGTCTCCTTCCCTCTCTTTCTCTCTCTCTTCTTTCTCAATTACATGGTCAGTCTTCCATTTTAATTTCTCCTCCATTCTTTTCTCTTTGTGTTCTCTCTCTTACTCATGCTCCCTGTTTGACTGTTTTCACTCTTTCCAGTTTTTTTTTGTCACACTCTTCTCCTACTTGCTCTGTTGCCAATATTTTTTTATTGCTCTGTCTCTCTTCTTTTAGCTTTTCTCTTTCCCAATCTTTCCCCGCTCACTCCCAGTCAGTATTTTTTGTGGGTGTTCTCAACCCTCATTCCTCTCATCTGGCTGTGGGTGATGGATTGTCACTGAAACATGTCTAGACATCAATCACCCATCCCTTTATTTCTAGTTTAACCACTTACCCAGGACAGTGTTGTGGCACACAAACTCTGTTGATTTTAACCTTGACTCACTGCAACATGTAGCCTGATATGCAAAATAAATTTAGCTTATTTATTATTATTATTATGATTATTATTATATTTTGAATTCATTTGCCAAACACATAATTGACATCACAGTCTGAATATTCACTGATGACATTCACCCTTAAATGAAGCATCCATATATATTCCCACACATTAATTTTATAGCAGCTGCCACATTGTTTACAATTGATATTTTACAGTTCATAATAGATATAAAATCATTTGAGGCTTCGGTGGAATATTTACAGGCTCCACCAGTTTACCATAGAAACCTTAGGGAAAGCCAAAACCACCATAAAACTTTTTTATGATGTTGTGTTCAAAATTTGGTTTAAATGTTACAATATTAGATTTTATCATACATTCCCTTATGTCCTCTCTTTAAGGATGGACAGTCCCGGACCGTGCGGCAGTTCCAGTTTACTGATTGGCCGGAGCAGGGTGTGCCCAAATCTGGTGAAGGTTTCATTGATTTCATCGGACAGGTGCATAAAACTAAGGAACAGTTTGGCCAGGATGGACCCATCTCTGTCCACTGCAGGTACAATACACACAAGTCAAAATCTGAAATTGCTTATCATCTTAGTAGATTCTGTACTTAATAAATGTATTTTTTACAGTGTATCATTTATTATAGTACACCTTATAATAATGCAGAGTTGGTAGAGTTTGGTGATAAAAGTTCGAAACCACTGGTCAAGTGTCGTATTTGTTGAAGTTAACATTTTTTTACAGGGAGCAAATTAAATATTCCAATTTTAAGGCATGATGTACCAAATATGGCCGAACATGCCATACATCTTGTACAAGCCATTTTTAATGTGTCCAAAATGTAATTTCAGCAAATTAACTGTAATTGCACTCTATACTATACAGCTCCCTATGGAGGTTATGTTTATAATGTCTATTTATTTTCAAATAGAAAATCAACAAAACTTGTAAGAGCAGAAAATGGATTAGGCCTCCTGAAACAGTTTGTAGAACAAAGCTCACTTTATCTCTCAGCACGCTGCACATGAAAAGCCTCAATGGCATAGCCAGATACAGGTGCATCTGAATAAGTTTGAATATCATCCATCCATTATCTGTAACCGCTTATCCAATTTAGGGTCGCGGGGGGTCCAGAGCCTACCTGGAATCATCGTGCGCAAGGCAGGAATACACCCTGGAGGGGACGCCAGTCCTTCACAGGGCAACACAGACACACACACATTCACACCTACGGACACTTTCGAGTCGCCAATCCACCTGCAACGTGTGTTTTTGGACTGTGGGAGGAAACCGGAGCACCTGGAGGAAACCCACGCGGACACGGGGAGCCCAGTTTGAATATCACCAAAAGTTTATTTATTTCAGTAATTCAATTCAAAAAGTGAAACTCAAAATAATAATGAAAACTCAAAAGTCATTATCTCAGTAAATTAGAATATTATATAAGACCAATTTAAAAAATGATTTTAATACAGAAATGTTGACCTACTGAAAAGTATGTACAGTATATGCACTCAATACTTGGTCAGGGCTCCTTTTGCATGAATTAGTGCATCAATGTGGCGTGGCATGGAGGCGATCAGCCTGTGGCACTGCTGAGGTGTTATGGAAGCCCAGGTTGCTTTGATAGCAGCCTTCAGCTCGTCTGCATTGTTGGGTCTGGTGTTCCTCAGCTTCCTCATACCCCATAGATTCTCTATGTGGTTTAGGTTGGGTGAGTTTGCTGGCTAGTCAGGCACAGTGATACTGTGGTTATTAAACCAGGTAGTGGTAGTTTTGGCAGCTACTTTGGTGGTAATTCTGACTACTTGTTTCTTATAACTGTGTCTAGCAGTAACATGTGTAATGTAAATAATAATGGTCTTAAAATAAAGCATTGTGGAATTCCAAATCTTACTTATTTACCTTTACAAACTGATAATGTTCCATTAAGTAAGATTTGAACCATGTCACAGGCTGTCCCTGTGATTACAACCATGTTGTCGAAACTTTCTAGAAGAATATTCTGGTCTATTGTATCGAAAGCTGCGCTGAGGTAAAGTAGCACCAAAAGAAACACAAGGTCTTGATCAGAGGCGAGAAGAAAATCATTTGTTATCTTGATTAGAGCTGCCTCAGTGCTATAATGTGGCCTGAATCCAGATTGCAATTATTCATTCTTATGTAGATATGAAATAAGTTGTTGGGCCACATCTTTTTTTCTAAGATCTTAGATATAAATGGTAGGTTAGAAATAGGCTTTTAATTAGACAATACGCTAGCGTCAAGATTTGGTTGAATTTGTTGTCTAATATTTTTTTATTTATTATTAAAAACTTCACTGGTGGGAGTTGTCAGTTCAGTACCTTCCTGATTTTTTGTAATTCTGGAAAACACATTAAAAAAGTACTCTAGGATTATATTTATTATTGTAGATCAGCGAGGCCAGATATGCTGAGCGAGCTTTAGTGAGGGCATTTCTATACTCAGAGTGGAACACTTCCAGCTTGGTTGATTGCCATTTCTGCTCTAATTTCTGTGCTGTTTGTTTTAAGGTACGGGTTTTATCATTGTACCAAGGGGCGAGCTTTTTCTGTCTCATAGATTTTTTTTAAGTGGTGCCACATTTTCTAAAGTAGATTAACAGGTATTTTCTAAGCTGTCAGTTAGTACGTCTAGCTCCATTGGGTCTGATGGCGTGGGAACAGGGGTTGATAGATCTGGGACGTTTTCTATAAATTGTAGGGCAATAGATGGTTTTATTGAACACTTTGTAGAATAGCAAGGGGGCATGCATATATTATGGCTAAGACGTAGTTCATATGAAATTAGGTAATGGTTGGAGATTGCTGGGGTTTGCGGTAAGATATTAATTTTGTCTATTTTAAGTCCATTTGTCAAAACTAAATCTAAAGTGTGACTACAGTAGTATGTAGGCCCTGTTACATTTTAGGTAATACCAACAGAGACTAGGATTCAAGTAAATAATTTTTAGTGGGTCATCTGCCTTCTCAAAATTGATATTGAAACCTCCAACAATATATTTATCATTTCACACAGCTAGGTTTGCAGCGAAATAATTATTTTAGAAATTCTGAGTAGGGTCCTGGTGGTCTGTAAATGTTAAATAATGAAATTGTGTTCTTTTTTGTCTGATATCTAGGGTATTTTGGTAAATTACACATACTCCACCTCCTTTGCCTGATAATCTTGGGTTATGTACATAATTATAGCCTACAGAGGTGGCTTAATTTAGTGCTGAATATTAATTTGGTCTAACCCACTTTTTCCCAAAAACAGAAAACATCCCATTTATGCTCCCTTGTAATTTAATTTACGATGACTGATCTTATTGTTCTGTGAAGGACTGGTGCCCCTTCAAGGGTGTGATCCCGCCTAGTCCCGACATAGTCTCAGTACAGTTGAACCTCAAGGTAGTTTGCAGACGGTGAGTTTAGCCTGTCTGTCTGCGGCCTGGTCCCAGCTCTGGATTGTCAGCAGCTGTTTACACTACTCTGCTGACTAAAAGTCTATGTGCTATGCTGCAAGAAAGTAAGGCAGCAACCTCCCGTGTGGGATGGACACCTTCCCTACCTATAAGACCAGGCCTGCCCTCGAAATGTAACTATCTATAAGGCCCACTTGATTTTCTGAATACCACTTGGACATCAAGTAGTTCAACTGCAAAAGTCTGATGTAGGCTTTAGCGCCTCGCCACATTGGGATGGGACCAGAGCAAATTACAGCATCGGACATTGTCGGGCCTGTTTAATGACCTCTCTAATATTACCCTTAGTTACCTCAGACTGCTGCAGGCAAATATCATTGGCCCTTACATGAATGACTATTCTCAAATATTAGCTAACAATCTTACCCCCATTCACACTAGCAGGCGACAAAGCTACAAGCATCCAATCATTTCCTGTGGAAGAACAATTTGGCAAGTGACATTGTGACAGAGTGACAAGTGGCAAATCGACTTGAGATTTTCTCAACTATATGCAAATGAGTTATGACTCAGTAAAGCAACATTCTATACAAGAAATTCATTGTCAAAGACACAAGGTCCGAAGTTCAGCCAAACTTTGGGATATAAGCGAGTTGTCTCCTGCTAGTGTGAACATAGGGTAAGCTTGCACCAGTAGCTGGTCCACCTCATCCAACAGAGACCTAACTAGCTGGCACTTAGCTCAAACACAGCCACTATCATTATCGCTAGAGATGGAAAAGGGGGTTAACTAAACATGCCACACTCTGAGCAGGCAAAACAACCAGCAATAGCCATGGTATTGCAGGTACTTACCGCTGTTGGCTGATTTAGAAACAGATTTATTACATCAGAAATTATTTCTGCCGGAGAAGGTAGCAGTTGTGGTGCCTCTGTAGTAAATAATCCTGTGGAGATAGTCTGTGGATGGTTAGTAAGAACAGAAGACAGAAAGTGACAGAAAAAACAGGGCAAGCAAAACAGCTTTTTCCAAACAAACTCAGGCAACAGGTAAGGTATAGACAGAAACAGATAACCTCTACAATAGACAGAGGCCAAGAATACTGAGAGGTGATTACAGGAACAACACAGAACAACCTAAAAGACTTACAAACACAGACACAAGACACATACATTTTAAATATTAGAATAGAATAGAATAGAATAGAATAGAATAGCTTTTTATTGTCACTGAGAACAATGTTCAAGAACAGTGTTAAAACAAATGAAATGCAGCTTTAGCATCCTCTCTCGGGCAGAAGTTAAAAGATAAAATCTATTATCTTAAACAACACAAAGACTAGAGTATTAGGAGAATATAATGATGACAAGGGGTGTGGCTATAATGAAAATAGGGAAACAAAGATAAGCATGGAGGAAACATAAACAGAAATCATGTGGAAGGAGAAAAAGGAAACAGGGTACAGGGAAACTGGACTTAGACATGAAGGAGGAGGGACCCCAATGTTATATACATATATCATTATATTGCACATTGGTATAATATGGTAATAAATATTTACATTCTGTTTGAATGTAAATATTCATTTAATATTCAATATTCATTCATTCATTATCTGTAACCGCTTATCCAGTTCAGGGTCGTGGTGGGTCCTACCTGGAATCATTGGGCGCAAGGCAGGAATACACCCTGGAGGGGGCGCCAGTCCTTCACAGGGCAACACACACACAATCACACAGTCACTCACACCTACGGACACTTTTGAGTGACCAATCCACCTACCAACGTGTGTTTTTGGACTGTGGGAGGAAACCGGAGCACCTGGAGGAAACCCAAGCGGACAAGGGGTAGAACACACCAACTCCTCAAAGACAGTCACCCGGAGCGGGAATCAAACCCACAACCTCCAGGTCCTTGGAGCTGTATGCTTGCAACACTACCTGCTGCGCCACCATGCCGCCCTTAAACTGTTAACATTTAATTTGGAGAGCTTATAAATCTGTTTGAAATTATCATCTAATTAGTGTGTAGTATATTATGCAGTGTTGTTCAGTTAGGTACAGTTTTATGGTATGTGTAAACAGATGTGTTTATTTAAAGTGTATTTAAATTGACTCATTTACAGTCATTTGTCTGTTAATTAATGAGCACTCTCCCAGTCAAATATACAAATAAACTCAAAATCACAAACCCATAATGCATGTTACATTTTAGAGAATGATATTATATTGACGTACAAAAAGTTTTACTGAGGAAGAGAGTGAGAAAAACAAAGGGAGAGTGTAAGTGTTTATAAGTGAGAGAGAGTGAATGTGATTGAGATTGTGTGAGTGAGCATCTGAGTAAGTGAGCGAGATGGAGAGCAAGGGAGAAAGAGAGTGGGAAATTGCCTAAGATGAAAAGAATGAGTGTGTGCAAGAGACAGCATCTGAGTGAGTGAGAATCAGTGCATATGATAGGCCATGTCTGAGTGAGAGAATGTTAGAGTGAATGAGTGTAACTGAGAAAGGAGTAGTACCTAGAACTTCAATCCAACTGGTATGGGTTAGAATGGTAATGTTTAACAAAGAATCAGTATGCAATAATGTTTTGACAAAGGAACAGTGAGAGTATACAGAATCTTTTTTTTTATTTAATCACATTGTAATGCACCAAGCACATTCAGCCCTTTTCTCTGTTCACGTTGGTCTACAGCTTCATTTTCAGCTTTGCCAAGTGGAAGTGTCAAAAAATAAATCTATTGTCATATCAATTATCATTGCATGGGTGAAATGTGAGTTGCTCCATAGCAGAATGGCTTAATGCGACAGGCCATGAGTATTGCAGGATCAAGCTTAAAACCCCTCTATTTCAGGCACTGTCAGAAAGAAAACAGCTTAGTTTTTGAGTGAACTACCAGTTTGCTGTTGCTGGACTCCCAGTGAATCCCAGTCTTGATTGCTTAGATAATCTCTTCAGAGTCTTTCAGTAATATTCTTAACATCATACACTGCCATAAACATAATACTCTCTTTGAAAAATACAACACATTTTTTTAGTTGTCATATAAGAACCACGTTTTCACTGAATATTTTTTAATTTCAGCTTATTAATTTATTTGTATTTGCATGTATATAGTGCCTTTCTAGTGTCGTTACCACGACGTGTTAATCTTGTTTCTAGTCTAACTATAATACTTGAAAGACGACCTCTTGGAAGATCAGCAGGCTCTTTATTTTCTTAAAGAATTGGGGAGCAGTTTCAGAAGCCTCCCGAGGACTCACTCACAAAGACACCAGCCACAACCACAGCTTACATAGTCACCTTTTTGGGGTGAGATCATCTCGCCCCTCCTATTTTTTTTAATTAGGTTGCATTCCATAGGACACAAAATGGTACCCTTATTCTCTTGAAGGATGCAGTATATCATAGGAGTCCAATTAAAAAGTATCCTTGTCTTCTAAGGAAGTCGTATATCATACTGTACCAGACAATCTCATGCTACACCATTCTCCTTTTTTTTCTACAGAGTTTAGGCCTGAGTTATAAACTCAAGTATACCTTTGACCATTTTAATATTTTTTGCCATAAAACTCATTTGTTTAAAATAATTCTCATGTCTCTGTATTATTTGTTATTACAGTCACATGTTTTCTATATTATTTGTTTATTACAGTCACATGTCTCTATATTTTTGCCTCCGGGGAAATGTCCCATGCCTGATCTATGAATAAGTGGATTCATATATTTTTCATATGCTCACTTTTTTCCTAATTCTCCATCACTAGACAGCTGATTTTTGTTTTATAATTTGCATTGCAACAAACTATTGTTCTTTTTCAATTAAATTATTATTGTTTTTATATTTATTATAAAAAAAATCTGCTTGAATTTTGGAACTGCTACACATGTTCAACTTTTTTGAGATACTGACACCTTTTCAGCACATGTACTTATAACATTCTTTTATTTTCACCTAGAAACTTAATTGAAACTTTAAATGGTAGAAACATCCCCGTTCTAAAACTTGAAAATTTGGAAAATTTGAAATTGCTTCACTATAAAATTTTTTGAGTTATGAGAATTTGTTCAGCATTAGGGAGGGTATATGGTCCTATAGACTTCAATGTAATTTTTTTTTATGTGGGTGTAGTCACTTTTGCTAAATGTTATTGTGTTCTTGTCTTCAATTTTGATTCTGGATATATTTTCTGAGATTTGAGCACAGTGGACAACTGGTGAATCATATTCTAGATAGGTCTGTGCCAAATTATCAGCAGCTATGAAAATGATCAAAAATTGCAGCTCTAATATGATCAAGTAATTTCTTCTGCCTTGTTATGCCTATAGTTTCTTCACCAAAACTTTTCTTCAACAAAACTTTTCTTTTCATTTGAATTTGAATTTGAATTTGGAGGCTGCTGGAATCCTATTCCCTGACTGTCAGGTTTTCTTAATTCACTGCTAACAAACTCTTCTTGGTGCAATAGACAAATGCCCTGAGGCATCATATGTGAGGATGTTGATTGGATGGTTAAATTAATGTTTTAACGTGTACATTTTCAGCAGCAAGTTTTCTGGGCTTCTAAATGCTACTAAAATATAGCGTTACTATATAATATAGGTTGAATATAATGCTGGCAAATGCTTATGGAGTAAATCTAAAAGCAAAGGGAACCGTGTTACTAAGTGATTTGTCTGTGTTGCTAGTCTCGCATTGCCAGACTCTATAGGGAGAGTCTGTTGCCTTTTGCCACTAAATGTGGCCAGGAACCACCTACTACTGCAGGAAAATAAATTTGACTGACATGCAAAAGGGCCAATCACAAGCATATTTTGGCATGATGTGTAGAAGGAGGTTCACATCGGACCAATATAAGAGCCAGTACAAAATGATACACGAAAGTGCATATACATGGATGTACAGATGTACAGAATGTAACTGGCAGGATCCTGAAAGTGAGACCAGGATTGTCTGGACTGAAAGTATTAGATTGTCCGTCAACTTGTGAGCAGAGCGTCTGTGGCTGTGACTCTTCTCCCCACATTAGTTTACGGGTGTTTCTGGGTTGTTTATTGTTTTTGTAAGGTTTGTTTTAGTTTGTGTATTCTATGTCCTGCTGGCGTTTGTTTTTAAATTACACGTTGTTTCTTGGTTTTCTTTGCTTTAATAAATTATTACTCGCACATCTGTATGCCTCCTCGCCCTTGACCAACCATGACAATCACAGTAGCAATTAAAAATCGTCAAGTTCCCCATCTCTATACTCTGTGTAGTATAATTGTTGAATATTAGTTAAATCTCTTTTCTAAAACTATACACTCAAACACTTAACTGTTAAGTTGTAGGGCAGTCATTTTTAGTTCTGTAAAAATTCATCCATTTCTGATTAAATGTGACTGTGTGTCTGTTCTGCAGTGCTGGCGTGGGTCGGACTGGAGTCTTCATCACTCTCAGTATCGTACTTGAGCGAATGCGCTATGAGGGTGTGGTGGACATCTTCCAGACAGTCAAAATGCTGAGAACTCAGCGGCCCGCCATGGTGCAAACAGAGGTGAGACAATCTCAAAACTGTTTCATTTCAATTAGAAATGAAAGTACCACAGTTTTCTCCCTGACTCCATTTGTATTCAGTCATCCACTATGTGTTTTGCGTTCAAAAAACCTAATCTTTCAACAACTGACTCTTTTCCTATTATTTTCCCAGTAGCGGTGTGTCATATAGTGTCAGAAACTTTATAAGTGTGTTTGCTTAAGATTATTCAGCTTGTAGTTCCAGAGCAACTCACTTTAACATGTTAATCATCTTAAATCTGGTGTAAATGTATAATAATTTTCATTTTGAGAATTTTCTATGTATAATAATGTTGGCAGTTTAATTGATTTCTGTGTTTTTAAATAATGTTATCTAGGGCAAGTGCCTTCTTCAAACTGTGTATTTCATTAAATAATGCAGATGATTTTGCCTTTTCCAAGTAGTAAAATCAGCTTGAAGAGTAAGGTTTTTACTACATACAGGGGTGGTATCACAATAGAAAATGCTGTGTAGTCCAGGACTAGGCTTAATCCCTTCCTGGGAAACCGCCCCATAATTACTTAAATGATGTACGTAAAAAAATCTAGGAATATGTAAATTAATTACATCATGTTCTTGAAATATTGGATGCTCAAATATAAAATATTTTAACTAGAATTAAGTTGATCCCAATTTATAATGTCATTTGTGATTTGTAATGTCCAATGAGATTTGTTCTCTTTTATGTTTTAATTTACTTAATTTTGTAATTTTCATTACATTATTTCATTTATATTTTAAGTTCCCATTTTAAGAATCATTTAAATATTTTCCTTTCTTTTTTCGATCCCTTTATTGTAAATTATGTAATTCTCCCTCAATGTACTTTCAAGTGAAAATAAAGGTTGATTGATTGATGTAAAATAGGATCTTAAAAAGTTGTTCTCCTCCTGTTTTTTACAGGATGAGTACCAGTTTTGCTACCAGGCAGCTCTGGAATACCTAGGAAGCTTTGACCACTATGCAACGTAAAAAGCCATCTTCTTCCTTTTGCCCAGCACACCCTCTACAGCCTCTTGAGCCATAGAAACTTGCTTGAAACAACTGAATTGATAACTACAATACAACAATAACAAAAAAAATAGAATAGAAGAAATTTCTACCAGTTGTCTCTTTTGAAATTAAAATAATTCTATCGCCTTCTCTGGCGTTGGCTTTTAGAACCAACATCCACAAACATATTTGCAATTTGACAAAGGAATGGACAAAAAAGACCTCACCGGAAGCCAATTCCCTATACATCCTCCTGGTGTGATGGAAATGCCTTGGCTCAGGCTGCAAGAAGTGAAAAACTGATCAGTATGCCAGACTGCTAACTTTACCTCAAATGTTGATGTGGAGGATGTTGTTATTATCTACATTTGGACATATATATATCCAAAACAAACCTTTTTCTAAAATCCTGATAACATAATATAATGGAAGGAACACATAGTAGTAATCCACACTGTCTGGATTTTTTTTCTTTTTTGACTGAGCTAAGATCCTTCCATATTTACAGATAGGGGGGTTGCCATTTCCAAAACTTAAGAACTGTTTAAAAGCTGAAACAGTTGCTCTAAAATAACCATCCAGAGCAAAAGGAGATTCAGGGACTGTGGTAGCAATGTAGATAGGATTTTTATCACTGATTAAATTAAACTGCTATACAGCCTTCGACATCATGTCAAAATAATGAAACACTTAAGAAAAACAACCTCTGGAAAGCTCTGACAAACACTGGGTGAAGTGAGTGGTAGTTTTAACAACAGTGGGCACTGTAGTGAAAAAGTTGTTGGCCAAAAAAATTCATTCTCAATTACCATGTGTGTTTCTCCAGCACTCAAGGTGCTAGCAGATGTTTTCGGTGCTTTTGGGGATAAAGCTAGCTAACAACTTTGGAAAAATACACCAATGTAGCTTTGAAAACTTGAGAGCAAGAGGCATATCTGACCATCAGCCAGGGATGTGAGGACCAAAGGACTCTCCACCAAGCTCAGTGTGTCTTCTCCAGATCCTAGCATTCATTAACTTTCCCACACAGTGTTCCATGTTATAGAGGTTGTAAAAAATTAACATGTCTGTTTGGGGATCGATTCCAGGTAGGCTCTGGACCCACGGTGACCCTGAATTGGATAAGCGGTTACAGAAAATGAATGAATGAATGAATGTTTGGGAATCGTATTGTTGGATTTGTTTCAAGTTTTGGTGACGTTTACATCCCTGGTGACCAACATTCATTACCATGATTCTCAATGACTTATCAGTTTTAGGATACAGGGTGGTCTTTTTTCCCCTTTATTCTTTTCTTTCTTTCTTTGGCTATACCAAACATGCTGCTTAAGCTCTGTGATGCTGTTTGTGTATGTGTGGAGATCGTGATGAAAGAGAACAAAAAATATCAGTCCATTAGTGAGTATAATTCCACAGATGACACACTCTCCTGTGATGGAGTGGTTTAATGATCTTTCTCATATATTCCTCAAAGCATCCTCTGACTTGGAAAAGAGATAAATTAATATTTTTAAAGGCCCTGCTTTCTTATTCTCATCAATGTATACTTTCCCATATTTTTGTTTGTGTGTGGCAAATGATCGTGAATCTAGGTACAATGACCTGAACTGCAAGACCACCTGCAAAAAAAAAAAAAGTGTGAAAAATCATCATGCATCACAAAAACTTTTCATTAGTGTCAGTTGGACTTACATATGGTTCGTGGGAGAGAAGGAAGCTTCTCTTTCATTCTTCAAACTTCAAGAGGCTAAACTGGTGGGCATATACAGGAGAAAGCTTGAAAAAAGGATTCTTCTAAATATGAGATGGAAAGAGCCGTGTGTAGTCTTTCTTATTTCCAAAAAGCCTTATTGTTATTGTAACGTTATACAAATAAAATAACATTATGATTATTATTATTGTTATTTTACTTTAGAATACTTTTTGTTTTTGTTTAGTTTTATAACAGATACACATTTTTGTGTGTTTTTTTTTAACTAGGAGGAGAAAAAATTATTTTGTTCATGTTATGTTAAAAGACATTCTATTTTTTCACATAGAAATGTTAAGTGAAATGTGCATGTGTGTATGTTTATATGCATACAAACATAGGCCAATGCATATACAGATACACATTCACATATACAGTTTATTTAAATGCAGAATATAAAGATGTATCCAAATCTTAGAATGAATAGAATTTTTACCTGTCCTTTTTTGCTCATTTTTGTTCTAACCATGAATATCATTTGCTTTAATGAAATATTTTCCTTGAGGGTTTTCAGGAGAGTTCTAGCTATCAGTCATTTTTTACTGCTCAGACAATGAGTAGATGGAGAGCATTTTGATTGTTATGGTTATGTAGTATCTTGTATTAGGAAAAAGTATTACTGTTTTTTTACAAGAAGTAGAATTTCTTTACTAAACTTGACTTGAATAATTAACATGAATATCCATTCCTTTTCCAAACTTATTATTCATATGCCCTGTACCTTTTGAAAGTATACGCCTCTCCTCTTTTGTGAAAAAGTCTATTCTCTTTTTTTTATTTGGTCATTTTTATTTTGAAATTTGAAATAACAGATTGATCATCCACTTGTTATATATCAACAACAATCCTGAATATGACAGATGTAAATAAAACAAATATATATATATATGTATTTGTATAATTTGACCCTGTCTTTGAAATGGTAATGAAATTTAAAAAAAAAAGAAAAAAGCTTCTGCGAATTTTCCAGCTTTATCTGAGGAACTCAGTCTTAGTAGAGCCTTCATTTTTATGTTTTTTTCCCCTTTTGTTTTTATTTGCTTATTTCCTTTTCTAGATGCCAACTGGAATATCTTCTCTTCCCATAAGTCTTTAGCCATTGCTTAGCCTTTTTTCATGATGACCCTTACTTTACCACCAACGACTTCAACAACTCGTTTATACTTGCTTTTGAATAATATAATAAATACATTCT
Source organism: Hoplias malabaricus (assembly GCF_029633855.1). Classification (NCBI taxonomy): domain Eukaryota; kingdom Metazoa; phylum Chordata; class Actinopteri; order Characiformes; family Erythrinidae; genus Hoplias; species Hoplias malabaricus. Next base: position 12,703,020 of record NC_089815.1, on the reverse strand, counting down.
CTTTGGACAATGCAGCTAAAAAGCCGAGTGTGTGGAACACCTCATGTAATCTAATATAGAAGTCCTAAAATAACAGCATTGCCTTGCGTGAATGTTAATTCTGTGGCATGTCCTATCACATACAGGACGAGAGTCAATTTGTGTGACTTCTCTTTCACCACTGCCCCTACACTTCATTTGAATTTTTGTTTTGTTAATAGGGTTTGGCGTCATTACCAAGCTATAGATCAGTACAACTACATGCCATGATGTTTTGGATACTTATTTTGGTTATAGTTTTTCCACTTTATTTTTATTTACTGAGTGATTTGTGTAATGGACATTGATGGTAAAATACAGACAGACTCTGGAACAGCTGCCTTGTGAACTGTTACAAAGTTTAATGTGTTTTTCTGTGACAACTTGGAGAAACAACGAAAATACTCTGAACTATATCACTCCAGATCTACAAAAAAAAATGAAGTTGGTTGATCTTTAGAACAAGATATTCTGAATTGTTTTGGATCTGGATCCACAACTAAACTACATATGGGACTGATTAAGGAAATATACAACCAAACCAGTACAAAAACATGTATTAATAAAAGCAAAACACCAAAATTCTGACGTGAAAATAGTTTTTCTTTGTACAGAGGCCAAGTGATACTGCTTTCAAACTGTTACTTCTAAATTGAAACAATAATTGGTTCAAAACCACTGTGTATGTAGATATGTTGACTTTGTATTAAAGAAATGTTGTCTGAATGCTTGGTTTCATTTGGTATTTTACCTTGCACAACAAAATTAGTGACCAATTAAATAAATTAATTGATCAGTTGTATATATACAAGCAGAAAAACAGAAACATAATTTGTTTATTTGTTGTTGTTGTTTTTTTCAAAAAAGTTGGGACACTAAACAAATTATGAATAAAAACTGAATGCAATTATGTGGAGATGGCAAATGTCAATATTTTATTAGTAATAGAACATAGATGACAGATCAAAAGTTTAATCTGAGTAAATGTAACATTTTAAAGGAAAAATATGTTGATGCAAAATGTCACAGTGTCAACAAATCCCAAAAAAGTTGGGACAAGTAGCAATAAGTGGCTGGAAAAAGGAAATTGAGCATATAACAAACAGCTGGAAGACCAATTAACACTAATTAGGTCAATTGACAACATGATTGGGTATAAAAAGAGCTTCTCAGAGTGTCAGTGTCTCTCTGAAGCCAAGATGGTAAGAGGATCACCAATTCCACCATTGTTGCACAGAAAGATAGTGCAGCAATACCAGAATGGTGTTACTCAGCGTAAAATAGCAAAGACTTTTTAGTTATCATCATCAACCGTGCATAACATCATCAAAAGATTCAGAGAATCTGGAACAATTGCTGTGCGTAAGGGTCAAGGCCGTAAAACTCTACTGGATGCTCGTGATCTCCGGGTCCTTAAACATCACTGCACCTCAAACAGGAATGCCACTGTCAAGGAAATAACAGAATGGGCTCAGGAATACTTCCAGAGAGCATTGTCAGTGAATACAATCCACCGTACCATCCGCCGTTGCCAGCTGAAACTCTACAGTGCAAAGAGGAAGCCATTTCTAAGCAAGCTCCACAAGCTCAGACATTTGCACTGGGCCAGGGGTCTTTTAAAATGGAGTGTGGCAAAATGGAAGACTGTTCAGTGGTCAGATGAGTCATGATTTGAAGTTGTTTATGGAACACTTCAAATCAGAAGCATCATTCAGAAGCTTGCATCACTGATGGTATGGGGTTGCATGAGTGCTTGTGGCATGGGCAGCTTGCATGTCTGGAAAGGCACCATTAATGCAGAGAACTATGTTCAGGTTCTAGAACAACATATGCTCCCATCTAGACGTCATCTCTTTCTGGGAAGAACTGCATTTTTCAACAAGATAATGCCAGACCACATTCTGCAGCAATCAACAACATCATGGCTACGTAGGAGAAGGATCCGGGTACTGAAATGGCCAGCCTGCAGTCCAAATCTTTCACCTATAGAGAACATTTGGCGCATCATTAAGAGGAAGATGCGACAAAGAAGGCCCAAGACGATTGAGCAGTTAGAGGTGTGTATTAGACATGAATGGGAGAGCATTCCTATTTCTAAACTTGAGAAACTGGTCTGCTCTGTCCCCAGATGTCTGTTGAGTCTTGTAAGAAGAAAGGGGGGATGCCACACAGTGGTAAAAAATTACCTTTTTTGGGACTTGTTGACGCCATGAAATTTTGAAACACAGAATAGTAAAGTGGAAACCCCAAAGTTTATGACCCCATTAAGCCTAAAAGATCAATCAGAGCCTTGGAGACAAGAATTAAAGAACCCCAACTTTATTACCATCAGCATCGGGATGGCGACCCTTATCGCAAAAATCAACAGATGACTCAGGACTGCCTTGTGGTGACCTCTCGCAACCCTAATTCAAACCAGACAAACAGCATGGACCAACAGTGCCCCCAAGTGGACATTTGTGAAATCACTTTTCACCCCCTCTCTCTCTGAACATCATAATCGGACGCATATGTATCATTATTTCTAAATATATATTATGCAATGTGTATTAATGTTATCCTCTGTTATTCTCAGGTGACTGTCTACTAACTGAGTGATGTGAATTACTGTTTCAATCACGAGGAAAAATTCCTGTCTCCATTTAGAAAGACGAATTAATTTCTAACATCTAGAATAGTTCGTAATGTACTCGATATATATATATATATATATATATATATATATATATATATATATATATATATATATATATATATATATATATTGATAAAAAATAATCCAGTTCACTCATTATGCTATATTCAAGTATGTATGAAGTATATTCTATATTCTATTCATTATTTGTATTTGCCGAAAAAATTTGTGATCTCTCTCTCTCTCCTCCCTGAAACGTGAAGAAAGTCACGTGAACCTCAGACCCAGGATCCAATCAGAGAACAGAGACCTCCCAAATGGGCGTGACCGCGCCTCCTATGAAAAAGGGGAGCCCCGAAATCTTACGCACTCTCTTAACTCTCTTAACAGCTCTTCCACGCTTCTTGATCTCTTCTCGTACGGCTCTCTTTTGTCTTCTCTCTACGCCGACAAGTCGACTCTTCAAAGACTCTTAAAGAAAAAAGACAACTTCACGCAAACTAGCAAGGGACGCCTTGTGTCAGTTAGCAGTGCAATACAGTCCTGTCATGTCTGTTTTCCCCGTCATGTGCTCTCTTAGCACATGGCTCTGTTTGTAATTGTCCATGTCTCCGCCCTTGTCCCACCTTTGTTCCGCCTCCTTGTCCGTCCTCCTCGTTATCTGTCTCAGGTGCGTCTTGTCTGTGTCATGTATTTAAGTTCCCTTGTCTCAGTTCTTGTTTGTCGGTCATTCGTTTCATTCCTCTAGTCATGTTCCTCTTCCCATTTTGCTGTGTCATGTTACCCAGTCCGGTTTGTATGTCTCAGTAGTTTCTTTTGTCATGTTATTAAGTCTGTCTGTCTTGTTTGCTCTAGTTTCTGATTTAGCACTGTGTTTAGATTATGTTTAGCTTTAGCTATCTGTGTTTATTTAGCTTTCTAGGTCTTTGTGAAGTATCTCTGTCTAGGTCTCTGTTAAGTGTCTCTGTCAAGGTCTTTAGTCTGTCTGTCTTTTCCGTTTGCTTTAGTTCTCCGTTTTAGCTTTAGTCTGTCTTGCTCTTTATATTTTAGTATAGTCTGCTTACCTCCCTTTGTCTGTGTCTGTTAGCTCCCTGTGTGTTGCCATTCTGTTAAAGTCTCTTTGTTTGTTATATTCTTTTTTTAAAATATCTGTGTTTTAGCGTGGGCGTCCGCCTCCGTCGGTCCACCCTCCGCGATTCCTGACAAATAATTAAACTTGCAATGGCATCTTCAATAAAGGCTTTAAATTAGGTAATACTTACAATTTTATTCTAATTTATTTATTTAATATCTATGATTAGTTAATGACTAACGGACATTACGTAACACTTTAGTAACACAAGATTGTTATAAATACTTTTAATTAATGTTTAATAAAGACAGCTACAAATTTAGTAATGCTTAAAACTGTCTTTACTGTCAATTAATTAATATTTTAAACATCATTTAGCCCTGTGAAGGACTGGCGTCCCCTCCAGGGTGTATTCCCGCCTTGCGCCCGATGATTCCAGGTAGGCTCTGGACCCCCCGCGACCCTAAATTGGATAAGCGGTTACAGATAATGGATGGATGGATGGATGGAACATCATTTAACCATTTAGTAATAATTTTTATTTCCGTAAGCACTGTTATTTAATATACCCTTATTGCAATGTTTTCAATATATCATGAATTGATAAAGGAACAGGGCATTTATTTATAAATATTTACATTTCTATAGCTATAAATATCTGACTGATAAACAGTGCTGATAAACAGTGCCTTTTCTCACTAAGAAAGACATTGAATTTATGAATGAATTTGTTATTGGCTGAATTTTGGAAATATCATCTACCAAAATTATGAGGAAAAATATGATATGTTTTGAAGAAACTGAGGTTGAACTATTTTTGGCCATAAAAACATTCAAAACATTCAGGCATCGGCTAAATAGCTTCAGATTAAGAGAAATTTCACCTTTCAGCATGACATCTATCCAAAGCCTACCTCCACATCAGCAGAAAATGACTTCTCCAGAAGAGGATAATCCCAGACTTGAAGAAGCCCATTTGGATGTGTGCAATTTGGTACGCTTTCACAAGGAAACATGAACAAAAATTGCCTTGGCAAAATGTACCATGCTGATAGACTCCTACACAGAAATGACTGAATGCTCTCATAAAATCAAATGTTTATTTAACAAAATATTAGTTTATGGGTTTTTTTTTCTCCCATAAAAAATGTTTCTTTTTCAGTTGAATTGTCCCTAGTATATTTTACATTAAGATTGGAAAATGTCTGAAATGATTCATCTTGTTCTCATTTTTTACATCGCAACATCCTGGCATTTTCATAGAGGATGTATATGTTTTATATCCACTGTTCATAAGGAAACATGCACTGGTAACACTTTATTTTAAGTTCGGCTTCTTAAGGGTTAATTAAGTTTTGGCAAGCAGTTAATTAACCATTAATTAGCACTTAATTTTACGGTCTTGCAAATTCCTTGTTAAATACCAAAAGGAGGAGGAGAGGCAGGAACGTGATTGGCCAATGAGCCATTGTTGCAGTCCCTGGCCAGCGTGGTGGCAATGTCACGTGCTTCCATCAGCACTCATGGGGTTCTCCACCATCATGCCACATTGGGGCCATACAACACTCAACATCTCTTGGCTTTTTTGAGTGATCTTCAAGATATTGTGTTAGGGCGTGAGCAGTAGGAACATGAACAGACAGGGCATCCTGTCTATGTCATTGTATGGAACAATGAGAGTTTTCACTGTGCCGTCCAGATCAGACAGTGGTTCAGTATCAATCAAGATGTCTTAAATGTTTTTCTTCCACCATACTTCCCTTTCCTCAACCCAACAAAGGACTTATTTTCTTCATGGTGTTGGAAAGTTTATGACCGGCCACTCTACACCAGGGAAATTCTCTTGCAGGCCATGGAACTGGTCTGTAATGACATGGGGTGGATGCATGCCAAGCATGGATCTGGCATTCTAGGAGTTATTTTCCATGCTGCCTGGCCTGGGAGAATAGGATCTGTGATGTAGATGAAGTCCTGTGGCCTGACCCAGCACGTCGACATGATGCTGCAGTAGAGTAGATACTGTGTGCACTTCCGTTAAAATGTATTTATTTGTGCATATATATATATATATATATATATATATATATATATATATATATATATATATATATACATATAATTTATTTATATTTTTTTTTTTTTACACAGTATATAATTACTAATTTTTGTTTTGTTGCCCTGTGAAGGACTGGCGCCCCCTCCAGGGTGTATTCCCGCCCAATGATTCCAGGTAGGCTCTGGACCCACCGCGACCCTGAATTGGATAAGCAGTTACAGATAATGGATGAATGAATGAATGAATGAATGAAGAGTTTTGTTTTGAAACTGCATTTTCCTTTGTGAACAATAAAGATTATTCCTACAGCTTCATGATCTGATCATTGTGTTTTCCTTTTTTCTGTGTTGTGTGTAATGACTGCTCATTTCTGTTTTTCATTGTGATTGACTCGAGGCCTCATTTGACAACATTGTTTGGTTTGGAGCACCGCTTTAACTGTTTTGAGGCAATAGTTTGGTTTTGCAGGAAGAGTCCGAGGTTTTGTGAATTTAGTGTGTGAATTTTGTGTTTACAGTTTGGGGAAATTGATGCATGGTTTCAGGAAATGTGTCTTGGCAATTGAGAAAAACTGTAATGTAGGTTGTCTTTATATTAATGAGTGCTTGTAATTGATTGTAGTTTTGTTATTTGAATTCTTTCAGTCTAATGGGCAGTGAAATAATGATAATAAAAGAAACTGTGAACTAAAGTGGTTACTCTAAATATCCTAAATATCTGTTTAGTTGCCAATAATCAACACATTGTATAAATATATTTATAGCATATTTGTAATTTCTCTTACAAATAATGTTAATCTTATATAAGTAACTATTAACAGCTTGTTAATCATTAATTAACTGCTTGCAAACAGCTAATAAACTGTTAAGAAACAGACCGTAATATAAAGTGTCACACAAGTACTTATATAGCCCATATAGTAAACTGTCAAAATGGGATATTATCAGGTCTGGCAAATTGACAGAATAATTTTAGTCATGAAAAAAATAATTTCACTTGATGTTTAAATTGATGACATCTTTATTACATCATACAAACAAACAGCATCCCAACTTCTCTTAGCTTTGCGTTTGCTGATAGCTTTGTACAGACAGGCTTTAGAAGTTTTATGTTAACATACTTGAGTTGCATTATCCTGGTAATTTGCACATTTACCTTTAAGCAGGATGACAAGGCAGAAACCCCCTTTATATTGCAATTAGTTTATTCTACATAACACAAAAGCAACTTTTTACTTTATTGCCCAGATGCTAAAACCCTTTGTTGCTGGGAAATTTAAACTGCTGTGACACTGTTTAAGGTTTGTTTAAGGTTGTTCTGTTAAAACCAAATGTCCCTTCTCTCTTTTTGCTTTAGATTTTATTACTCCTGGTTTTATTACACTAAGCCCAAGCCAAAGCTGTTCAAATGCCAGCAGACATGCTGCTGGAACTCTTCACCTGTTGCTATTTACACTCTAGACATACCCAGGCACCTGCTCATCTCAGAGACAAATATTCTATACTAATTACATATTCATTTTCTCTGTGAATAAATAACCAGTGGGGATTTAAAAAAAAAGAATCTAATTTCTTATTGGGGAAAGACACATTAGTGCTTTACTAAGCAGTCCAGCAAAGCATGATTTGCAAGAAAGTACCAAAAGAATTCAGTAATAAATGGTATAGTAATATATTTGATGATTTACAGCCTGTGGCTGAGCTGAGATGCAAATGACAAATTATTTGACAAAGGCTTACCAGACAGATAATTGGTTAGCGCTAAAATCCTATTCACTGTCCAACCTGTGTCAGCTGTGCCACATCCAAAAACCTTTAAACAAGTTCTTTAGGCAATGGCATATTCATATTGTCACGGCTGGGCAGGGAGGACAAGGAGGCAGATGTACTTGCAAGGACAAACTTTATTGACACAAACAAAAGTAAAAACGCTAAAGTCACATGGAGGTCTAGCATCAAGACTCTTCTCAGTCTTGGCACCCACATGGTGGAACAAACTTCCACTGGTTGTCTGAACAGCAGACTCTTGCGGTCTTCAAATGCAGACCCATCTCTTTGTCACCTACTTAGGTGAGCACTAATCTAAGGGGGCACAGCTGGGAACACTAATGAGAGGGTGGAGCTAAGGCAGAGACAAGGGAGGAGACTGAAACAAAACAAAAACAGAGTCATGTGCTCTCCATAGCACATGGCAGACAAGGAAAACATGGAACATGACAGGATAACTCAGCAAAAGCGTGACACATATAAAAGTAGACATATATTAAATATAGGCTTAGAGTTTGGCACATAAATATCACAATGTCAAAGAACCCTTCTACAATAATGTTAATTACTGCTGTCACATTTATGGTAATATATTAGTAATAATGCCCAAAATGTATTCTGCCATCTATTAAATTTAATTAGCTTTGGTAATATGCCTAATAGTGCTTGCACTGACTGGCTGTCTCTTTTGCAAATGTCAGTTGAAACAATCAACAGTTGTGGTAAAATTCATATATAAATATCACAACAAACATGTATGTCATAGTATTATCAGGTATTCAGTCATTTTTACAACAGACAGCATATAGCTTTATGTCATGTTTGAGGAAAGACTAAGAGGCGGATGCAGGTGCTAAACTTTTTTAATACAGAAATCACAAAGAATGCATGCACAACTAGAATACATGATAAATCATGAAAAAGAGACACAAAGCTTTAAAGTTATAGAAAACAGGAAACACCTGAAAAGAGTGACAATGAGAAGAAATAAGTGGCAGGTGTTTCTGTGACCCACAAGCCTTTCCTTTTCTGCTCTATATTTTTAACAAAACATTTACATGAAAACATTTTTTTACATGAAAACAGTGAAATACCCAGATTATTACAATAAACCCATTTATTGAAACTGTCACCCATTTGGCAGAACCATGAGCAAATTTCACCTTGTTAGTCACAACAGGTTCACCCTTTTGGCAGAACCTTAAGCATTTTTCACCTATTAAGACACAATTTGCAAACGTATTTTCACCCACTAAAACACATTTTGCATTGTGATGCACGTGGGCTGCATAATGGTAAGCACAGGTAGCAAAAAGTGAAACTCAAATAAAGCACCAGTGTCACAACTTAAACACAGCCTCTCTAAATTGATCACACATGTATCCAATGATGTGAAGAAACCAATATAAGCCAGTACAAGGGTCCCGGTCGTAGATGTTTCACTATGGATAGAACCAGAGAGGCAGAGTAAGGGGAATATGTGGAAGAGGTGGAAGAAGAGGAGGGACAAGACATAGAATGATAATTTCAGATGAAATACGGACAACCATCATTGACCACATTCTTGTCCATGGATTGACTATGAGGGAAGCAGGACTTCAAATTCAGCCCAACCTGAGTAGATTCACATTCAGCGAGGAAAACAGGTAATTGCTTTATATGTTTACAGTATGACTCAATACAGATCTGTAAAATGGTTTTTCATTACATGATTTTCCTAAAACGTTTGTAGACTTAGTGCTGCATGTAATATTTTGTAACGCCATGTTCTTTTGTAGAATCGCAAGACTTCCACATCGCTGGGGAGGACCTCTATGTTGAACCCACACCAAGAGACCCTTATTGTTGACATGGTCCCTCAAAGACAAGTGTAATCATACTGCGTGTATATAAATACTGCATATAAATACAGAAGAATGTTTCAGCTGGATTCCTCAGACCGTCCACATGAATATATTTATATGGATGAAGCTGGGTTCAATCTCGCCAAAAGGAGGAGGAGAGGCAGGAACATGATTGACCAATGAGCCATTGTTGCAGTCCCTGGCCAACGTGGTGGCAATGTCATGTTATATGCTTCCATCAGCAATCATGGGGTTCTCCACCATCATCCCACATTGGGGCCATACAACACTCAGCATCTCTTGGCTTTTATGAGTGATCTTGAGATATTGTGTTAGGGCAGGAGCAGCAAGAACATGAACAGACAGGACATTCTGTCCATGTCATTGCAATGTGAGTTTTCATCGTCCTGTCCAGGTCAGACAGTGGTTCAATATCAACCAAGACTTGCTAAATGTTTTTCTTCCACCATACTCCCCTTTCCTCAACCCAGCAGAGGAGTTCTTCTCTTCATGGTGTTGGAAAGTTTGTGACCAGCAACCCTAAACCAGGCAAATCTCTTGCAGGCTATGGAACTGGCCTGTAATGACATAGGGGTGGATGTATGCCAAACATGGACCCAGCATACTAGGAGTTATTTCCCATGCTGCCTGGCCAGGGAGAATGTGGCCTGTGATGTAGATGATGTCCTGTGTCCTGACCCAGCACATTAACATAATGCTGCACTAGAGTAGATAGTGTATGCACTTCTGGTATAATGTATATATATATTTACACAGTACATAATTACTCATTTTTGTTAAACAAGAGTTTTGTTTTGAAACTGCATTTTCCTTTGTGGACAATAAAGATTATTTCTACAGCTTCATGATATGATCATTGTGTTTTCATTTTTTCGGTGTTGTATGTAATGTTGTATGTTCAGTGCTGTTTTTCATTGTGATTGACTCGAGGCCTGATTTGACAACATTGTTTGGTTTTGAGCACTGCTTGGACTGTTTTGAGGCAATAGTTTGGTTTTGCAGGAAGAGTCATGGGTTTTGTGAATTTAGTGTGTGAATTGGGTTTTGTGTTTACAGTTTCGAGAAATGGATGCATGGTTTCAGGAAATGTGTCTTGGCAATTGAGAAAAACTGTAAATCCAGAACACCAGAGAGTGAGGAATTAATTTGTGAATTATATCAGTAACGTAAGCATTTCTATCTGTTACTTTATCAAATATAAACTCCTTCTGGTTGATTAAATATGACGCTTACTTTTAAATACATTAAAAAAAAACGTACAGCTAAAATGTAATCATCTCAGTCCCTGTCATCCATCCATCCATCCATTATCCACCGCTTATCCGGGTCCGGGTCGCGGGGGAAGCAGTCGGAGCAAAGAACCCCAGACCTCCCTCTCCCCAGCCACCGACGCCAGCTCCTCCGGGGGTATACCGAGGCGTTCCCAGGCCAGTCGAGACATATAGTCTCTCCAGCGTGTTCTTGGTCTGCCCCGGGGCCTCCTCCCCGTTGGACATGCCCGGAACACCTCTCCAGGAAGGCGTCCAGGAGGCATCCGAACCAGATGCCCGAACCATCTCAACTGGCTCCTCTCGACGTGGAGGAGCAGCGGCTCCACTCCGAGTCTCTCCCGGATGTCCGAGCTCCTAACCCTGTCTCTAAGGGAGAGTCCAGACATCCTGCGGAGAAAACTCATTTCAGCCGCTTGTACCCGCGATCTCGTTCTTTCGGTCACTACCCAAAGCTCGTGACCATAGGTGAGGGTTGGGACGTAGATTGACCGGTAAATCGAGAGCTTTGCTTTTCTGCTCAGCTCTTTCTTCACCACAATGGACCGGTACAGAGCCCGCATTACTGCTGACGCTGCACCGATCCGCCTGTCAATCTCACGCTCCATCTTTCCCTCACTCGTGAACAAGACCCCGAGGTATTTAAACTCCTCCACTTGAGGCAGGATCTCACTTCCAACCTGGAGAGAGCACTCCACCCTTTTCCGACTGAGTACCATGGACTCGGACTTGGAGGTACTGATCCTCATCCCTACCGCTTCACACTCGGCTGCAAACTGGTCCAGCAAGAGCTGGAGGTCCCGGCTCGATGAAGCCAACAAGACCACATCATCTGCAAAAAGCAGACATGGGATCCTGAGACCACCAAACCGGACACCCTCCGCCACTTGGCTACGCCGAGAAATTCTGTCCATAAAAATTGTGAACAGAACCGGTGACAACGGGCAGCCCTGACGGAGTCCAACTCCGACTGGAAACCAGTCGGACTTACTGCCAGCCATACGAACCAGACTCCTGCTCTGTTTGTACAGGGACTGGATAGCTCGTAACAAAGAACCCAGTACCCCATACTCCCTGAGCACCCCCCACAGAATACCCCGAGGGACACGGTCGAATGCCTTCTCCAGATCCACAAAACACATGTAGACTGGTTGAGCAAACTCCCATGCACCCTCCAGGATCCTAGCGAGGGTAAAGAGCTGGTCCTGTGTTCCACGACCGGGGCGGAATCCGCATTTTTCCTCCTGGATCCGAGGTTCAACTATCGGTCGGACTCTCTTCTCCAGTACCCCCGCATAGACCTTACCGGGGAGGCTGAGGAGTGTGATCCCCCTATAGTTGGAACACACCCTCCGATCCCCCTTTTTAAAAAGGGGAACCACCACCCCAGTCTGCCAGTCCAGAGGCACTGCCCCCGATGTCCACGCGATGTTGCAAAGACGTGTCAACCAGGACAGCCCCACAACATCCAGAGCCTTGAGGAACCCGGGGTGAACCTCATCCACTCCCGGGGCCCCACCGCCAAGGAGTTTCCCTACCACCTTGGCCACTTCAGCCCCAGTGATAGACGAGCCCCCCCCGGGGTCCCCAAGCTCTGCTTCCTCTGCGGAAGACGTGCCGGTGGGATTGAGAAGATCCTCGAAGTATTCCTTCCACCGTCTGGTGACATCCCCAGTCAAGGTCAACAGTTCCCCACCCCCACCATATACAGTGTTGGTTGGGTCCGGGTCGCGGGGGAAGCAGTCGGAGCAAAGAACCCCAGACCTCCCTCTCCCCAGCCACCGACGCCAGCTCCTCCGGGGGTATACCGAGGCGTTCCCAGGCCAGTCGAGACATATAGTCTCTCCAGCGTGTTCTTGGTCTGCCCCGGGGCCTCCTCCCCGTTGGACATGCCCGGAACACCTCTCCAGGAAGGCGTCCAGGAGGCATCCGAACCAGATGCCCGAACCATCTCAACTGGCTCCTCTCGACGTGGAGGAGCAGCGGCTCCACTCCGAGTCTCTCCCGGATGTCCGAGCTCCTAACCCTGTCTCTAAGGGAGAGTCCAGACATCCTGCGGAGAAAACTCATTTCAGCCGCTTGTACCCGCGATCTCGTTCTTTCGGTCACTACCCAAACCTCGTGACCATAGGTGAGGGTTGGGATGTAGATTGACTGGTAAATCGAGAGCTTTGCTTTTCTGCTCAGCTCTTTCTTCACCACAATGGACCGGTACAGAGCCCGCATTACTGCTGACGCTGCACCGATCCGCCTGTCAATCTCACGCTCCATCTTTCCCTCACTCGTGAACAAGACCCCGAGGTATTTAAACTCCTCCACTTGAGGCAGGATCTCACTTCCAACCTGGAGAGAGCACTCCACCCTTTTCCGACTGAGTACCATGGACTCGGACTTGGAGGTACTGATCCTCATCCCTACCGCTTCACACTCGGCTGCAAACTGGTCCAGCAAGAGCTGGAGGTCCCGGCTCGATGAAGCCAACAAGACCACATCATCTGCAAAAAGCAGACATGGGATCCTGAGACCACCAAACCGGACACCCTCCGCCACTTGGCTACGCCGAGAAATTCTGTCCATAAAAATTGTGAACAGAACCGGTGACAACGGGCAGCCCTGACGGAGTCCAACTCCGACTGGAAACCAGTCGGACTTACTGCCAGCCATACGAACCAGACTCCTGCTCTGTTTGTACAGGGACTGGATAGCTCGTAACAAAGAACCCAGTACCCCATACTCCCTGAGCACCCCCCACAGAATACCCCGAGGGACACGGTCGAATGCCTTCTCCAGATCCACAAAACACATGTAGACTGGTTGAGCAAACTCCCATGCACCCTCCAGGATACTAGCGAGGGTAAAGAGCTGGTCCTGTGTTCCACGACCGGGGCATTTTTCCTATTAATCCGCATTTTTCCTCCTGGATCCGAGGTTCAACTATCGGTCGGACTCTCTTCTCCAGTACCCCCGCATAGACCTTACCGGGGAGGCTGAGGAGTGTGATCCCCCTATAGTTGGAACACACCCTCCGATCCCCCTTTTTAAAAAGGGGAACCACCACCCCAGTCTGCCAGTCCAGAGGCACTGCCCCCGATGTCCACGCGATGTTGCAAAGACGTGTCAACCAGGACAGCCCCACAACATCCAGAGCCTTGAGGAACCCGGGGTGAACCTCATCCACCCCCGGGGCCCCACCGCCAAGGAGTTTCCCTACCACCTTGGCCACTTCAGCCCCAGTGATAGACGAGCCCCCCCCGGGGTCCCCAAGCTCTGCTTCCTCTGCGGAAGACGTGCCGGTGGGATTGAGAAGATCCTCGAAGTATTCCTTCCACCGTCTGGTGACGTCCCCAGTCGAGGTCAACAGTTCCCCACCCCCACCATATACAGTGTTGGTGGAAAACTGCTTTCCCCTCCTGAGTCGCCTGACGGTTTGCCAGAAACTTCTCGGAGCCGACCGAAAGTCGTTTTCCATGTTCTCACCGAACTCCTCCCACACCCGAGTTTTTGCCTCAGCGACTGCCGAGGCTGCGAGCCGCTTGGCCCCTCGGTATCTGTCGGCTGCCTCCGGAGTCCCCTGAGCCAACCAGGCTCGATAGGACTCTTTCTTCAGTTTGACAGCCCCCCTCACCCGGGGTGTCCACCACCGAGTGCGGGGATTGCCACCCCGACAGGCACCGACAACCTTGCAGCCACAGCTCCGTTCAGCCGCCTCAACAATGGAGGTCCGGAACATGGCCCACTCGGACTCAATGTTACCAGCCTCCCCCGGGATGCAGTCGAAGCTCTGCCGGATGTGGGAGTTGAAGATCTTTCTGACAGGTTCCTCTGCCAAACGTTCCCAGCAAACCCTCAACACACGTTTGGGCCTGCCAGGTCTGTCCGGCATCCTCCCCCGCCATCTGATCCAACACACCACAAGGTAGTGATCAGTTGACAGCTCAGCGCCTCTCTTCACCCGAGTGTCCAGAACATATGGCCGCAGGTCAGATGATACGACTATAAAATCGATCATCGAAATGCGGCCTAGGGTGTCCTGATGCCAGGTGTACTTGTGGACACCCTTATGTTCGAACATGGTGTTCGTAATGGACAAACTGTGACGAGCACAGAAATCCAATAACTGAACACCACTCGGGTTCAGATCAGCGGGGCCGTTCCTCCCAATCACGCCCCTCCAGGTCTCACTGTCATTACCCACGTGAGCATTGAAGTCCCCCAGCAGAACAATGGAGTCCCCAGAATGAGTGTTCTCCAGCACTCCCTCTAGGGTCCCCAAGAAGGCATGGTACTCTGAACTGCTGTTCGGTGGATAAGCACAAACAACAGTCAGAGCCCTTTCCCCAACCCGAAGGCGCAGGGAAATTACCCTCTCGTCCACTGGGGTAAACCCCAACGTACAGGCGCTAAGCCGGGGGGCTATGAGTAAGCCCACACCTGCCTTACACCTCTCACCCTGGGCAACTCCAGAGTGAAAGAGCATCCAGCCCCTCTCGAGGAGATTGGTTCCAGAGCCCATACTCGCGCACCAGCTCAGGCTCTTTTCCCACCAGAGAGGTTACGTTCCATGTTCCAAAAGCCAGTTTCAGTAACCGAGGATCGGAACGCCAGGGCCCCCGACCCCGACCACCACCCGATCCACAATGCACCAGACCCGGATTACTACCTCTCCCACAGGTGGTGGGCCCATGGGAGAGTGGACCCATGTATCCCCTTCGGGCTAAGCCCGGCCGGACTCCATAGGTGAAAGTCCGGCCACCAGGCGCTCGCCAAGGAGCCCCTCCCCCAGGCCTGGCTCCAGGGTGAGGCCCCGGTAACCCTGCTCCGGGCAAGGGAGGCTGTGTCCTCGTTGTCTTTTTCATCTGTGTCTTTATGGATCACTCTTTGTCTGGCCCATCACCTAGGACCAATTTGCCTTGGGAGACCCTACCAGGGGCTATTGCCCCCGACAACATAGCTCCTAGGCTCACGCAGGCACGCAAACCCCTCCACCACGTTAAGGTGGTGATCCAAGGAGGAGAGTCCCTGTCATAATCATGAGTTTTCTAGTGTAAACAGGTCACTTGAATGTGATTTCAATACAGTGCTTCAGTTTTGTCATGAACATAATCTGTCAGGAACGGAAAAATGTGTTTTTTTTAATATAACTTATTTCTTGTTATTTTAAGGTCAAAGTCGAATGGAAAAATATAGCCAAAAAGGCATTTGTTAGTTGTTTTGTTATAGAGTACCTGTTCAGCAACATAGATACATGGTGAATTATGCATTTGTCAGCTGTGGCAGAACAAAGCGTATCTGGGCCCTGAGATCCATTCTGAAAAACTGTTATGCAGTGTAGGCCACAAGTCCTGTTCCCCCTCCTACAGTACTGGACACAGAGAGCACTGCAGACCACACAATCCTGGCTCTGAGTAGAAGCAGAGGAGCAGGTGGAAGTTTGTTCAAGCAGCATCAAACAGAGTGAAACTCGCCACTGGCTGATCCTTAGCTTCTCCAGTACACAGCCAGAGCCGGGGTGCCATGGTCAGAGGGGCTCTATTTCTTGAGAGACAGAGAAAAAACAGGAGGCATGTTTAACCTATACCAGTGATACCCATTTTATTTATTTATTTATTTATTTTTGCAATGCCCGCTTGTAGATGAGAATATTTTCTAGCCCCACCCATTTTCTAGCCACACATATACAATCTTTTGCTTCCAGATTCCAAATGAAACATTGTAATTCATACCAAACTGCAACTTCTTATACAAGTTAAAATATTTTTTAAACAAGTGTCATATGTGAAATTTGTATACCAGGTGAGCTATTCCTCTTTTCTTTCTCCCTATTTTTACAACCGTCTTTCCCTCCCTCCATCTCTCTCTTCCTTACATTATTTTGACATTGTTATTAAATGTATTTCAATGTTTCTGTAATTGTTCACATCATAAAGAATTTGTCATATTAATTTAAAGTACATGCCCTCAATTTCCTACTGGACTGTCTACTCCAACAGGTCTCTCTCTGTCTCTCTCTCTCTCTCTCACACACACACACGTATACACTTCTGAAACAAGTTAATGACTTTGCTTCCCTCTTGTGGTCAATAACATGGGTATAAATAATGGAAGGGGGCAGCCTTGGCCTAATGGTTAGTCTTGGTACTGGAAGGTTGCCAGTTCGATCCCCAGGACCGGCAGGGACATCCCTGGTTGAAGTGCCCTTGAGCAAGGCACTAAACCCCCAAATTCTTCCTGGTCTGCCCGCCATTCTGTGTGTGTGTGTTCACAGCCCCTAGTACACTAACATGTGTGCCACAGATGGGTAAATTATTAAATAATTATTCTCAAATATAACATTTATGTTGTCTGTGTTTATTAAAACATTTTCAAACCTCATATTTAATATTCATTAGGCATTATTTGACAGTGGGTTAGATTTATGCCAAGTGCTTACAATGTGACATAGATATCAGAAAGACAAATGCAATTCCCTGGGGGTTTTTTAACAGCAGAATTTAATAATATTCAATCTCTATTCCTTTATTCCTCTATTCTTTCTATTCTACACAACCCTGTTAAAATGTCAATTTCAGAAATTCACATTTAATGTGGCAAATAATCTATACATTCTCTCTTTTATTAATTATCTGAAACCGCTTGTCCAGTTCAGGGTCACTGTGGGTCCAGAGCCTACCCAGAATCACCGGGAGCAAGGCAGGAACACACACTGAAGGTGGTGCCAGTCCTTCATAATCTATAAAATTCAACTAAAAGAAAAAGAGAAATATTTAGGGGAACAAAACTTATAATAATGTGTTTGCATAAATGTGCACACAAACTAATACTTTGTTGGAGCACCTTTTGAAGTACTTAGCCACTCTAATATATTATAGGCCTCCTGCCAGTTTTCTCCTTATGGTTTTTTTTTTTTTTTTTTTTTTTATAAATTTTGGAAGCATGTCCTGTTCTTAAGATAAGCCACAGTAAAGTCCTTTTCATCAAAAAAAAAAAAAAACTCTGGTTCTGGAAGTGGTTCAGTTTTGAATGCTTAGAACATGTTTTATTCAACAAACCAGCCCGCCTTTTCACCGGTTTTATGGGAAGATACAGCTTCAGCAGAGGGCATTGTAAAAAAAACTCTTCTGGTCGTGAACAAATTTAGGGTGGTGAAAACCTGCCTAATGGTTCCAAAATAGGTTCACAAATGGTCAGAGTCCTACACCTGTGACAGTTCTTCTCGAGGTTGGATTGTTAATATATAATGGTCTACGAACATAGCAGCAGGAATATATTTAGAGTTGGCGTACACTGTGCAGCTGCTCTCCACGACCGGTAAAAGACTTGCAGCGTTACAGTATCATGAACCAAACTTGAACATACTCTGGTTTTATAATGTCTACTCGTTTAAACTTCCTCAAACACACCAGTACAGTCTAAAAGTTTCTTGCTATTTCATTCCACATTAAAATATGACGTAGTTATTTCCAAGTGCTAAGTTGAGTTCTTCTAAATTTCAGTTCTACCTTAAATGCTGCCACAATATTCACACAATCACGCTAACACCGTCATTTTTGAAGTCTTCGTTAAACACTTTAAACAGTGAAGCACTTGCAGGTGCCGGGACAAAACTACTGCATAATTTAAGGTGACACAAAGCTGCAAGCTGGAGAATAAACAGTTTTATTTGCTTCTTTTTCCTCTATTCCACCTTAAGGACTGCAGCTGTTACAGAATCAGACAAATGCTCACTTGGATACACTGATCACAAAGTTAATTATGTTAATACGGTTTATTTACATATTGTTTTTTGAATAAATATTGTTTGTTTACACCTAATTTTGTTCTGTATATAGCTGGCTGTTTATTTTTAAGCCACAAAAGGAGGGAGAGTATGAGTGGAGGGTCAGGTGCAACTGTCAAAAAATGGTCATATTTTGGCTCAGAGTTCAAGTTGGAGGGACCCTTATCAACATTTGGTTAGGGATCCAGGAAAGTCTGGACCGGCTCTGCAAGCGGTAACCCTACCAGTTCCATGTTAGTGGAAAAGAGCATTTTATCGACTTGCTGATGGTTGTCTTTACTGTGTTCACTGTGGTACATCTAACACTTCAGAAATTTATTTGCACACTTCCCCAGTCTGATACCTTTGAAATAATTGATCCCTTTGATGCTTTGTAAGCTTTTTGTGGACCATGGCTTGTGCTATAAGATGCAACTTAAACCAGTTTTCACATATGAACTGTAAAGAAACTCAGAGAATCCCCAAAGTATCAGGTCAAGATGTGTCCTGGTGTGGTCCTTTCACACATGCAGTACACAGCAGGAGATTTTCTGTCATATACATTGTTGCAGCAGGAAGTTTTATGCACTCTTTTGCGCAGCACATGTAAGGAATACTCAATAACTTTAGCAGCTCTGTTCACACATGCACTCACTCAGACTTTACCTGAAGTCTTTACAAGTGGACTAGTGGGGTAAAAGCTGTGTACAGTCTGCAACAGATGTTAAAGGTGAGTGCATTCACACATTTTTGGGGAAATGGGAAGCAGTGGTTCTCAAACTTTTTAAGCCAAGTACTACCCATTATCAAACCAAAACACCCAAGTACCACCTATGAGTCTTATCACAGAAACATGTGCGCCCCTGTTTCTTCCTCTGTTCCAGCGGCAGATGGGGGGCATAAAGCAAAGTCTGGTCGAATTTTTGCATGCTTTTTTTTTTTTTTTTTTTACTAGAAATTTGCATGTTTTACTAGTTTTGCTCTAGAGTATTTCTTGGGCTAGGCGGCACGGTGGCGCAGCAGGTAGTGTCGTAATCACACAGCCTGGAGGTTGGGGGTTCAATTCCCGCTCTGGGTGACTGTCATTGAGGAGTTGATGTGTTCTCCCTGTGTCCATGTGGGTTTCCTCTGGTTTCCTCCCACAGTCCAAAAACACACGTTGGTAGGTGGATTGGCAACTCAAAATTGTGTGTGTGTGTGTTGCGTTGCCCTGTGAAGGACTGGTGCCCCCTCCAGGGTGGGCCTCCAGGTAGGCTCTGGACCCACCGTGACCCTGAACTGGATAAGCAGTTACAGATAATGAATGAATGAATATTTCTTGGGCTTGGTCTTTTTTCATCTTTCCACTTTGCCCATTTAGTAACAAAGTTCAAATTGCTCGTGCCTGTCTCTAGCCCTTGCTTATATCAGGTAAGCAGCTGAAACTTTTTCTTTATATTGATTTCACAAAATACAGGGGGATCACATTCCCTCCCTAGAAAAAACAGGGGAAATGCTATCCCCAATTCCCTTACAGACCTAATGAACTATGGTGTATGCGTAGCCTATTTTGAAAACGTTAGATTTCCAGTTATTTATAAAATCCTTAATTAATTAGCATATTTTTTTAGGTTGTCTCACGTACCACCACTTGCAGCTTCATGTATCACCGGTGGTATGCATATCACAGTTTGAGAACCACTGCTCTAGAGAATTTCTAGGTTACTGTCCAAGTGTGAAACGGGCTTAGGTAAAGATCAAGTAAATCCTACTAGACCACTTGATATATAATGAAATATAGTGGTCATTGTGCTAAGACACTACTACTGTCCTATAGAGGTGCTAGCAGAAATTGTTTTATTAAATCATATGAATGTTCCCTTATTTCTAACTGAAAACCTAACACTAAAAGTCATTGTTCACTGCTGGATGTAACTTTTGACTAGAGTCTCTAGTAGAGACTGAACAAAATATTTGTTATTTGTCAAATCAATGAACCCATCTCTTTCTCTCTTCTCTCTCTCTCTCTCTCTCTCTCTCTCTCTCTCTCTCTCTCTCTCTCTCTCTCTCACACACACACACATCTGTATTTACAAAATACAATTAGCGTCAGGGAAAACACTGGATTCAAGGGTTTTGTTTTTGATTAATTTTTTTTAAATTGTCAATATATTTTACAAATTTAGTTCTGAGAGTGAATGTGTGAAGGATGCCTCCTCCAGGGTGTGTTCCTGCCTTGCACCGAGTGATTCCAGGTAGGCTCCGGACCCACTGCAACCCTGAACTGGATAAGCACTTACAGACAATGAATGAATGAATAACAATATTACTAACACAAAACAAACAACAATGCCTTTACGCAACTCCTCCAGAAAGTCTGAACAGAGACTGAATTTAGCTCAAAGCACTAACCTGATGCTGTATGCCAGTATGCTGGATGAAAACATGCATTCTGAACATTACTGATATGTGAACAAGCTATTTGTCAGTCCAGTAAAAGTTGCTTCTATTTGTATCCATTAATTAAAAGTGGCTGTCACGCAGTTCCAAGACTTTCCAAGGCTTTGGGGTATTTCTGTGAGGAAACACAGCCACTGGGTTAAAGAATGTCATAAACACCAAATGCAAAATAAGGATGGCTAGGTAAATGCCATATACATGATGAGAAAGCAGTAGTCTGCCTCCTACAGAATGTACAAGCACCGCAAAATGCAACAATACTTACTGAAACTTGAGCATTTTAGTTTGAATTTCCTATGCTGGAACTCAGGCTCTACGTTTTCAGTCCATTTTCAGGCGCTAATATTAACTCACTGGTTGTTTCAGGCATGCCAATTAGTGTCCCAAATAGTTTCCTAATTTAGTCACTTGCAATAAATACAGTAACATATCTTTTCAGCATTGCTTTGTGCTTGCCCCTCATTCTCCTTAACATCTGCTTTAATGGATGTAAACTGTCCTTTCCTAATGATAATTTATCCAAGGCCATGATACAGTGACACTCCTTCCGTGCCCTATTTAATCACCCCAAAACATTTTAAGTTTGAGCAAAGGTCTCTGTGGGGAGGATATAAAAACCAGGTCTATGCGAATATGTTGTGCATTTGCCAAAAATGTCAAGGATTTGGCTTTTGCTGTCTGCAGTCATTATTCATTGTGTGTGTTTTTGCACTGATTTCCCTTCAGATACCACCCTCTCACACACCAACATTGGTCGGTAATGTACACACCCTCAGCACCACAATGACTACCAAAATACAGTATAACGGCTAGTCCATGAAAAGAAACGATGATATAAAATTTGTTAAAAGCAAAACCTTTAAAAATAGCATGTCTGTGTGAATTTGACGTGTACTTTGAACTTTCTTTACCAAAGTTCTCCACTCAGATGGATTTTGGAAAATGGAGATATCTTATTGTATTTTTGTCCAGTAGCACAAAAAAGAAGCTCACTTTTCTCAAAATAGTGTATATAGATTAAATATTTATTTACATTTGGAACATATCTCTAATAAATAGTTAATGATTTTATAGAAATGTTTATTTAATAACATAAAACAATTATATAACTATTTAAGATGGAACTGGACAAATAAGCTAGTAAAGGTGAAGCTAAATGTAGCCTAATAGAGCCTACTGGTGGACAGGAAAGGCAGACATGAGGCTGCAGTTAGCTTCTTAATTAGATTTCCCTTTTCACCTTAAATGATGCTCTACAGGGTTTGGACAATGAAACTGAAACACCTGTCATTTTAGACCACAATAATTTATTAGTATGGTGTAGGGTGTACTTTTTTTGCGGCCAATACAGCGTCAGTTCATCTTGGGAATGACATATACAAGTCCTGCACAGTGGTCAGAGGGATTTTAAGCCATTCTTCTTGCAGGATAGTGGCCAGGTCACTACGTGACGCTGGTGGAGGAAAATGTTTCTTGACTCACTCCTCCAAAACACCCCAAAGTGGCTGAATAATATTTAGATCTGGTGACTGTGCAGGCCATGGGAGATGTTCAACTTCACTTTCAAGTTCATCAAACCAGTCTTTCACCAGTCTTGCTGTGTGTATTGGTGCATTGTCATCCTGATACACGGCACTGCCTTCAGGATACAATGTTTGAACCATTGGATGCACATGGTCTTACTGGTGCAATGTGCAATTAATGAAGATTGGCCACCAGGCTGGTCCAATTTAGCCATGAAACCTCCCACACTAAAATGACAGGTGTTTCAGTTTCATTGTCTAACCCCTGTAAATCAAACATGCACCTTCACTCTGTGTGCTGTTCCTTATTCATTCAGCTTTTACATGTGTTTGTTATTGTTGTTGTTGTTTATTTTTTTCATAAGATTATTTACATTTCTCAGAATGTTCTGCAGCACCATTTAAGTGAGAAATTCAAATGACAAACTAACTACAGCCTCATAGAGTTGTTTGGGAGAGCTTGCCTTTCCTGCCTGTCCGCTCTACTTGCATATCTGTCTAAGAATTTAAAATTGTGTAATTCCAGGCCTGTGTTGGCCACTTTATTTGTGCATGATGCTGAAAGATTTAACGTTGCAGTCAATTCATGAGGTTAATACTGTACTAAACACTCAGCACATGAGTTCCGAACTGCAGAGCAGTTGTGAAAATATTTGTATTTGTACTAGTGCTCTTCACAGCATACTAGCAAATTTGCGGCAAGTTTGCTGCATAGTATGTTTTCTCTGCCTAGGTCTTCTGCTGCCTCTGAAGAGCATGAATACTCTCAGGATATTATCTCTAGTTCTTAATGTAGACATATTATTGACTGCTTTTGAACACAGTGATCAGTTTGGATGATGGCTCCTGGTCCAAACCAAAGCAATGGGATTTATTTGCTTGGGTATGCAGTAATTGTTTCCTTATGTTATTTTATGTGAACTTTCATTTACCTATTCATCAGCTCAAGCAGCTGAATTAGTTTTCAGGTTTTTAGTTGGATGTGGTTTCAGAGAGGCTTTGCTGTCGCTGATTATATTCTCATATTTCATGGACCACTGATTGTAGATTTTTTGCAAGCCTGTACACTTCTCTGGATATGAGCCCAAAGGTACTAGCGATAATGCTGAGCATAATTATCTATCCAATGCTGTGGCTAATTAAGCTGCAAAGAGGGCAGGAAATGTCTCTTAATTTTTGCCTCCTAATACTTGTACATATTGTTTTCTCATGAATTGTACAAAAAACTCGTTAACCTTGCAGTTCTCCAGTATCTGCTTTGCAGCAGGTTATCATGTACTAGGTCTCATGGGTGTTATGTATAAATAAGTTCTGATGGATGCATTGCCTCGCCAAATTTATTTGCTTTCCTCATGCAGCATTTTCAGATATATTTCAGAGATTTCTGATGTATTTGTGTGTAAAACAATGTAAGAAATGCTAAAACCATGATAGGAATTCTTACTACCCAGAGAAAATGTGTCTTTCTTAAGATTTTTGTCTTAATGAAGGGTTTATACATTGCTGAATTCTTTCTAGTAAATTCCTGTAGGACAAGCAGAGTACATTGCAAGTTATTCTAGAAACAAATTTCAACACAGAGAAACTTGAAATGTTTCTCCTTAATGGCCTTTATCTTTTAATGGATTTTAAAGATAATAAGCTTATCAAGACAGAAACAAGAAACTTATTAAACTGGCTGCTTATTTATTTCTTATTCATTAATAATTGAATTATATTTTTTTCAGAGAAAGTCCTACGACTTATAATTAATCATAAGGGGTAAGCATTTGGTTCATACTTTTATATTGAAGAAAAGAAGTCAATGTAGTGAAGAGCAAAACCACATACTATGAACACATACAAAATAGACCCTGAAGATTTTTATTTAGAATTATAAGTATTATACCATCATTAATATATAATATTAAGAACTCCCCTGATAGCAAGGAGAGGGTGGACCACTGTTGGCCCACTGAGGGCAAAGTTGGAGGTACATTACTGTTTTTCACAGGGTTTTCTGGGCAGACCTCTGGTGATTAAACATAATTGTAATGCCACATTTTAGTACTTTGCCATTCACAGTTCAGTTTACATTTTTTTCCTTTCATTAGGTTCTTTTGTTATCCTTTATAAATAAGATTAGTAAATAAAAAGTAAGTAAATCCAGCACAGTGTCAACATTTTTAACATAATCATTTTATATCAGGCTTATACTCATTATTATATCTCTCATAGTTGTTGGTAATATTTGTATTAGTTTTTTTCCCAGAATAAAAGTCTTTATGAATTTGAAATCTGTTTGAGGAGATAAAAAATTAGTTATATCCTGTACATAGGACAGTAATCTGAATGGTCCGATGGTAGAACCTCTGTGGTTTACAGTCAGTGTTCAATTAATTGATTTATTACAACAACAGTTTGTCCAAATGTTGAACTTTTTTGATAATTATTGACGTACAGACTCTGCAGATTCTAACAAAGTCAATTATTTGGCAATAGAGTGAAATTCCACGGACTAGTTCGAAAAAGATTCAATTTTGAACAACTGGTGATTAAGAAAATATGATGCATTTTTTGACAACACTTGCAACTACAAAGTTGTGAGGCCCTTTGCAGAGTATACAGAGAAGTAAACTGCGTGTCAATACGCTTAATTTTCTCTGAGATATATTATATTTTCTTGATATAGCGCCCCCTAGTGGTTATAGTTATGAAACCTTTTATGCACTTAGGAAGTGCCACCAAGGACATACCATTCAAATCCCATGATGATTGGACCTTGTTAAGGTTGTCAAACATCTGCTGACATCTGATTGGCCGATGACGATCACAATTTTGCCCGAATCGAATTGTCCTTAATTTTCCACTTATAGCCTTGCCCACAGAAACAGCATGCCAAACGGCGGTCTGATCTGCCTTGTGGAAGCTGAGATATAAACTTGTAGCATTTACAGCGCCCCCTATATGAATATGGCTCCTCCTTTGACATGCTACCTCAGAATCATATCTGGAAGTAGAATATGAAATTTGAACACATTTGAGTAAAGTATGAAATTGTTATAAATTTATAAGTAAAACATACGATAAGCCAAAAAGGTTCATTTGCATATGGTGGCCATCTTGAATCGAAATTTCAACGTTTTTTTGATAATTATTAATCATCAGACTCCTGCAAACATTTTGGCACCAAGCTCAAGAGAATTGGACAAAAATCCCTGGACTAGTTTGCAAAAGTAGGTTTTGCAAATTATGCAAATTATCCCGAAAATAACGTGGGAAAATTGAAATTTTGACTAACCAGTTTTTGATTTGTCAGGACCCAAGGAATCAGGGGGAAAAAATTTTTTGTCTCTACACCTCACGGTGTAGGAGATATGAACCTAAACGCGTTTCACTTCACTATAGCGCCACCATTAGGCCAATCAGTGTATTTTTTGTTGTCCTCTGAGACTAACACAAACTACATCTATCCTCCAAGTGGGGAGGCTGTACGACCTACGGTCTCTTCCACACTTTTACAGGAGAAAAGGGAAAAAGAATAATAATAAGAAAAACCGTAACAAATACAATAGGGTTCTACGCACTGTAGTGCTTGAACCCTAATAATGACCCTAATCATTTAAAATCAGAACTGTAATACAGTTTCAAAACTGTGGAGAGAGCTGTCTGCCTCCTCCCCCTCCAGGTTGCTAGTTTGAGGAAAACTGAACGAACAAGAGATGAGTTTAAGAACTCAGGCCTTAACACCTAACCTATTAACACCTAATGTGCCATAATCAACACATACACAGAAAAGTGTTCATCATTTCACTAAAACGTACCTACGAAAAAAGTAAACATGCGGTACCAATTTCCCAATTTGTAGCACTGATTTTTTTTGCACTGAAATTATCCATCTGAATTTTGTTGCTTATGAATTGAAGTCTTCAGATCTCCACCTCTGAATATTTTTCTTCGCAATTATGCATCTGAATATAATTGCTCTTTAATTGAACTCGTGAATTTTCAAAAACACGTTTTCACTGTTATTATTCAAGGTTAATAAATTAAGATAAAAACAATTCAAGCTGAAAAACAATATATTTCGAAGTTGCTCAAATTTGATAGACCAAATTCAGATGCCAAAATATAGCCGCAAGCGACAATTCTCGGGGTCCAAGCTTGTATTCGCTGGTAGAAGAACAATGCGCTAGCATATTAGCTGTCCTGAGATAGTAGGGGCTTTTGGGGACGTTTATGTAGTGCTTGTAAGGACTTCTATGCATATGAGCTGTCCTGAGATAGTAAGGGCTTTTGGGGCAGTGTGTGTAGTGTTTGTAAGGTGTTCCATGCTGTCCTGGCATTTCTTTGGAGGTGTAGCATGAGATTGAGGAGTAGCGGATGACAGAGGCAGCATAGAGCACAGAAGTCACTCTTGAGTTGCACCCTGGTTTTTCACCCTAATGTTCAGGACCCAAAAACAGCAGATATGATGTGGAGTTGCTTGTACTGGAGTCAGACATCAGTGGACAGAAGACACTGTCTGCTGGATGTGTTTGGTTGTGGACTATTCTCTGTCCAACAGTGTTGCTGAGGGATTTAAAATGCCAACACCTGAGTCATACCTGCTGTATGGAGGTATGGGTGTCCAGACCATTGAAGACCAGGGTGAAAGCAAGCAATCTTTGCAGAGCAAGAGCATAGCATATAGCATTTCCTGATACAGGAGCCACACTTTAAGATAGATTTTGTAGTGGTTTTAAATGTGATCCTTGGAGCTCTGGATTTTAAGAAGAAGGGGTAGTAGATGAGTGGGTGAATTTCTGGTCTGAAGACAGGTGAACGTGGAGCTTGGGTTACAGAGAAAGCACAGAGCACAGAACTGAATCTGGAAATTCACCCTGGATTCTGACCCAATGTTCAGGACCTCCACAAAGCATATATAATTTGGGTAGTGGATAATTCGCAGCACTGCAGTGACACTGACATTGTGGTGATATGGCAGTAGGTGTAGCGCTCTTATGAGTGGATAAGACACAGCAGTGCTGCTAGAGATTTTAACACCTGTGTCAACACACTGTCCACACTGATATACCTATATTTTATTAATCAAACTTATAGACATAAATTCAGAGACAGTTGCTCATGCATTCTCAGCACTGTAGTGATATTGACATTGTGGTGCTATGTCAGTGTGTATTGTGCTCTTATGAGCGGATCAGACAGAACAGTGCTGCTGGATAATTTTAAAGCCTGTGTCCACTCACTGTCCACACGGTTACACACACATTCTCTGTTAGTCCACATTGTAGATAAAAAAGGCAGAGCTGACCATTGAAGAACATGTGAAAATGAGCAATGAAAGTATGCAGAGCAAGAGGTGCACCCCTCTCTGTAATGTTAGATCTACAGAGTGCTCCTTTGGTCAGTGGAGCTGAAAACTATAGATAGTTAGATATGCTTTTAATTGTCTGTGTCCTCTGGCCCTCTCTGACTGGCAGGGGGGAGGGGAGGGGGAGAGGTGACAGTCTGTGTGTGAGAAGGAGAGGGAGGGGCTGAGGGGGGATTCAGCAAAAAATAGAAGACTCCAGGCAGATGAGTGGGAGGAGACATATATTTGATCAAGAACTAGTCCTTGGATCAAAACCCAATATAGACGTATGTGGTATCATGAGAATCGTAAGAACCTGAACTTTAGTAATTATCAAAAAAATGTGGAACTTTCATTACTGTGTGATTGCAGCCTCTGCTTAAATAGAGATGTGCAGCTTGCCGTTGAAACATCACATAAAAAACAGCTGTAACTCAAAAATGCTTTAGGCATATGTTATGAAAATGCACAAGGTCCTTTCCCATGATGTTCAGAATATATCTATCTCATTGTGCTGGTACTGCATCTCTAGGTGGCGGTGTAATCAATTAATAACCTGTGCAACCAGTTGCTGTCTAATTGTAGCGCCCCCTTTCTGTGCAATGTGGTCACATTTGGCACACTACTTCAGAGTAATGACGTACATATGTGTACCAAGTTGTGTTTGATTTGGGTGAAGTTTGTTGTAGTTATAGCTCAAAGAGTGCATCGAACCCCGCCCATGCATATTTGTTAAATAACTGCCACAACAGCGTGTCAAAAGTTCTAGATTTTTTTTGATAATTATTTACCTACAGTCTATACAGACTTCAAAAATACCAGTTGTTTATTGATAAGACAAATTTCCAGGGAGGAGTGCGAAAAGCCCCATTTTCACATAACTGACTATTGTGGATAAAGTATGCATGTTTTGACAATAGTTGTAATTGCAAAGTTGTAAGGCAATTTGCAGAGTATGAAATAAAGCAAACTGCTTGTCAATATGTTTATATTTCGCTGAGATATTCCATATTTGCATGTTGAAAATTTGAATTGCGCCCCCTAGTGGCTATGGTTATGAAACTTTTTATGTGCTCAGGAAGTGGGGCCATGGACATACCGTGCAAGTGTCATGATGATAGGACCTTGTTAAGGTCATGAAACAGCTGCTGAAATTTGATTGGCCGATGGTGGACATGTTTTTTCGAATATGACATCATCGTCATATAATCTGAGTCAGCTCATCACACACTACATGCATACCAAGCGGCATGTCAATGGGACAATCCTGTGAAGCGTAACAAATTTTTTGTTGTTATAGCGCCCAATAGGCTTGCAGTTGCACAACCAAGTACTCATGTCTTCTGGCCCTTATAGGGATCAAGCATGTGAAGTATCGTAACATTTGGAGAAAGCGTTTGCGAGTTATAGCTGTATTTGTCTGATTTTTGGAACGCGAGCTCTACCCCTGTATTTGGGCGGAGTCTGGAAGCCAAGCAGTGATGAAATTCCAACTTTTTTTGGATAATTATTAAAGTTCAGGTTCTTAGGATTCTGCTGATACCACAGATGTCCATATTGGGTACATTTCCAGAGACTAGTTCGCGCTCAAAAATTTGTGCGATTTTGCATATTATGCAAATTAGCTCAAAATCTAAGTAGGCGGAGCTTATGGGTTCTTGAGGCTTTTTTGTAGGGTCTGATCTGAGGAATCTGGGAAAAAAAGAATTTCGTTTCTACGCCACACAGGGTAGAAGATATAGGGAGCGACGCGTCGCTATAGCACCACCATCAGGCTGATCAGGCTGATTTTTTGCGCCTGAGTAGCGGGAGGGTTTACTACCAGTTGACCAAACGACAAGTCTGTAGGACCTACGGTTTGGGCTGCCCATCGCGTTTCATCGGAGAAGAAGAAGAAGAAAAAAAAAAAAAAAAAAAGCGGAAAAAACGGAACAAAAACAATAGGGCTCCAGCACTTGCAGTGCTTGGACCCCTAAAAAAAAAAAGCGGAAAAAACGGAACATCAACAATAGGGCTCCAGCACTTGCAGTGCTTGGACCCCTAAAAACAAAAAAAGCGGAAAAAACAGAACAAAAACAACAGGGCTCCAGCACTTGCAGTGCTTGGACCCCTAATAATAATAATAATAAGAAAAAACCCGACAATCGCTATAGGGTCCCCACACTACGTGCTAGGACCCTAAAAAAAGAAGAAAAATCGGAACAAAAACAATAGGGCTCCAGCACTTGCAGTGCTTGGACCCCTAAAAAATCGGAACAAAAACAATAGGGCTCCAGCACTTACAGTGCTTGGACCCCTAAAAAGAAGAAAAAATCGGAACAAAAACAATAGGGCTCCAGCACTTGCAGTGCTTGGACCCCTAAATACGAGTTAAAAAATTCAGAGTACACATCCGGGATACAAAGGATAAGCAATCGCCGCTAGATGGCAAAATACGAATACGACTTCCATACCGTGGAAAAACTACACATTTACGGAGCTCATTCTGTGGATATTATCTCTTTATTTTCAAAGTGTCTCAAAAATCCGAAAGGCTAACTGAAGACACAATATAATAGACTATTGACATCCTATAGACATAGCATTGGACATGATAGTATGTGTGGGGAAATTGTGCATTTGACTAAATTCATTGGGCATTGTCTCTTTATTTTCAAAGTGTCTCAAAAATCTGAAAGGCTCATTGAAGGCACAATATAACAGACTATTAATATCCTGAAAATGAATACATTTTACTGTGGCAGCACTGTTTTAGTTTGGACTGTTTCCTTAATCTATGATCGCACACCCTGGACATTTTATGACTATGTACAGTAAATATTCTAGATTGCTACTTTAAGGTGGCTGTAATTTCAAGCTCCTGCTGATGGCATTGCATGAGGCTTTGAAAGGGCTATAAAATTACCTGTGATGTGTATGACAGGATTCATAGGTTGAGGTGTTACAATGCAGTGAATATTTCATTCAATATGTGAAAAATGGCTCACAAAGCTGATGTTAATGATGGGCAAAAAAAAAGAATGATTGCTTTTAGGCATGCCAAAAAACATGAAGCGTGAAGGATGTAGCTGAATTTGCAGTATTGTATATCAAAGCATACAGTCATATGCAGTGGCGGATGCTGGTCTTTCAAGGGAGGGAAGCTCAATTTCAGCCTACATCATAAAATGTGTCAGTTTATTTACACGTAAATTCTACCCTCCGTTCCTTTTCAAGAAAATGATCTGTGACCCTGTCGTACCAACAAGGCGTCTTTTCCAGGGACTTGACTAGTGTCCTCATAATGGCCAGCAGAGCCAGGCTGCTTAAACAGCCTTGGCCCATGTGAGGTGTGTCCGCCTGTGAGAGAGAAAATGCTGCTAAGAGGTTTAAGACAGTCTCCGGTTCAACTCAGAACAGAATGAAAATGTAATGCTCCCACGGATCTTTATACCAAAGGATTCCTGATTTGCTCATTTTGCTGCCAATCAAAAAGGGATTCAGCCTCAGACAGATCATCCAATCATCATGCAGAAGCTGAGCGTCCGGGCCAGCCGAGGCCAGCCCACTGCCCCATAGACCCTCAGAGACGCTGAGCGTCCGATGGGCGGGACAAAGCCCAGCATTTATCCAATGACTTGTCTCGTTTTGCTGCACTTCGCTGCTTCACTATTGAACTCTGCCTCCACACTGTTTAAAGCACCATGAAGCTGATTGAGAGGAAAGCCGCGTCTTTACCAGTGATAAGAAGCTCATTCTGAACAAAAGTTCAGCGCTTTGTAGTGCATATTTATTCAATGACATGTACACACAACAGTATATATTTGATCACTTATTTTTTGCCATTTTAGGGGAAGCTGAGCTTCCCTTGCAGTCTTAGAGCAATCGCCTGTGGTCATATGGTATGATTAGCAGTGGCAAAAATCCCAGTCTACAGTAAAATATTGTTCAGAAATGTGTCTGAAAAACAAAACGGACGGACAGGGATCGCTGGCATGTTTCACATCTTTTGTATGAAAAAGACTTCACTTCAAGGCAAGAATTGCTTCTAGAAGTCAACGCAAGTCCTTAATAACCAGTCATTTTTTCTTGTGAGCTTATATCTGTCTGTCTATCTAGCTGTCTACAACTGTCTCTTTGTATTGTCGCTACATGTATATAAAACATAAATAATTTTTTATGAATTCAGCTGTCTCTCTGTCTATATATCTAGCCATCTGTCTCTCTGCCTAACTATCTTTTGTCCTATTTACATCCTATTTCCTATTTTCAGTAGGAAAACAATAGAAATCAAATCAAATCAAATCAAATTTATTTATATAGCGCTTTTCACAACTGATGTTGTCACAAAGCAGCTTCACAGAATTCCAGTAAGACAAGATTTGACATGAAATGTAAAGACAAATGTAAAACCCTCAAGTGAGCAAGCCAGGGGCGACAGTGGCAAGGAAAAACTCCCCCAGCTGAGGAAGAAACCTTGGGAGGAACCAAGGCTCACAAGGGGTGACCCATCCTCCTCTGGTCAATCTACTGGTGATGATAGTTAGTAGTCCATGAGAACTTCAGTGTAGGGACAGCTTCAAGGCACTTGGTGGTTGCTGGAGCGTGGGCAGCTGGTCTGAAGCGTGGAGGAGGATCTCGACAGTCATCCATCAGTGTCCAGACAGACAGGTGGCAGTCGTTTACTCGGAAAGATGTAAAGGGATGGAATTAGTTTTGAACTGTTTTGTGTTTGTAAAGTAGAAAATATGAAAATTTCCAGAGTGTGGCTAATGACTCCGGCAGATCTGACTATGACAGCATTAACTAAAAGGAGAGAACCAGGAGGACACACAGACACGGGAGCATCCTGAAACACTGGCATCCCTCCGCTCCACCGTCAACAAACCTGAGTGATCGCGAGAAGCGGCGGGACGACAGCACCAGCGTCTCAGTATACTATAATTCCCTGTGTCCATGGACCCCCCGGATCTGCCGCCTTTATCTATGGGGGAGCATTAGCTACCAAATGATAAACTAAACAAATGAGTTTTTAGCCTACATTTGAAGATTGCGACTGTGTCTGAGTCCCGAACATTTTCTGGAAGATCATTCCAGAGTTGGGGGGCTTTATAAGAAAAGGCTCTTCCCCCAGCTGAGGCCTTCTGAATTCTGGGAACATTTAAAAATCCAGTATTCTGTAATCTGAGTGAACGTGTGGGCTCATAATAGGAAATTGTATCTTGAAGATATTCAGGAGCAAGCCCATGTAGAGCTTTATATGTTAATAAAAAAATTTTGTAGTCAATGCGGAATTTAACAGGCAGCCAATGAAGTGATGATAAAACTGGGCTGATATGTTCAAATTTTCTAGTTTTAGTGAGGACCCTAGCTGCAGCATTTTGAACTAGTTGAAGTTTTCTTAAATTGCTGCTGGTGCATCCTGACAGTAGTGCGTTACAGTAGTCAAGCCTTGAAGTAATAAAGGCATGTACTAATGTTTCTGCGTCCTGAAGGGATAAGGCATTTCTAATCTTAGCAATATTGCGAAGATGTAAAAAAGCTGTCCTAGTGATACTACCTATGTGTTGATCAAATGATAAATCCGGGTCAATTATGACACCAAGATTTTTTGCTGCTGAACCAGGTTTAACTGGAAAGTTAGCTAGATTTAAAATTAAGTCTGATAATTTATTTCTTGTCACTTTTGGACCCAAAAGCAGGACCTCTGTTTTGTTGCTGTTTAGGAGGAGGAAGTTACGCAACATCCAGCCTTTCACGTCTTTTACACAGTCCTCTATTTTCTTTAATCTGTGTTTGTCATCGGGCTTGGCTGAAATATACAATTGTGTGTCGTCTGCGTAACAGTGAAAGTTAATGTCATGGTTTCTTATAACTGTGCCTAGCGGTAACATGTATAATGTAAATAATAATGGTCCTAAAATAGAGCCTTGTGGAATTCCAAATCTTACTTTAGAATAATTTGAATTTAGATTGTTTACTTTTACGAATTGATAACGTTCCGTTAAGTAAGATTTAAACCATAATAGGGCTGTCCCTGTGATTCCAACCATGTTTTCTAACCTTTCTATGAGAATATTGTGGTCTATTGTATCGAAGGCTGCGCTTAGGTCAAGAAGCACCAACAGGGATATGTGGCCTTGATCAGAGGCAAGAAGAAGATCATTTGTTATCTTGACTAGAGCTGTCTCTGTACTATGATGTTGCCTGAATCCAGATTGGAATTTTTCATATATATGATTCTTATGTAGATATGAACTAAGTTGTTGGGCCACAGCTTTTTCTAAGATCTTAGACAGAAATGGCAAATTAGAAATAGGCCTGTAATTAGACTTAGCAACATTTTATCCACCACTAGGGACATAATAGTAACCACCTAGCAACACCATACCAAAACCTTAGGATACTTTAGTATTTGCCAAACAACATCTACCCAAAATACCCTATCAACATCCTACCACCTGGTAATAACTGATCAACACCTTAGCAAGCACTTGGAATTCCATATCAACTTGTCTGCAGACACTTAGCAACCACATACCAACATTTTTGCAACCACCTAGGATAATATAGCAGCTGCCAACTACGGCTTAGCAACCATCTGGAAAACTTATTTACATTTTAGGAATAATTTCGGATACCATAGCTACTGCCAAGCAACAATTTTGCAACTATGAAACCATAGCAACTACCTTTCACTGAATTATTTATATCAGTGGTTCTCAAACGTTTTAGACCATCATTAGAAATTTGTCAGGAGACTGGACTTTGGCATTGACAGGAGTTTTTTTTACACATACACAGAATCATGTATGAGTACAGCTGGGTGATCGCAGACTATCACAAGGTGATTTCTCAAGTTTGAAGCCTGGAGGATTCTTCACAAGCATGCTGAAAAGCACAGGCACAGCTTGGTCATCAGTTTGTCACCAGTTCCATCTATAGCCAGTTTTTTTGTACACAGCCAAGTCCCGTCTGTTGCTGCTGCCAGTCTTTTCTCAGTCAAGTCTGTTCCCAATCCAGTCTAACACCAAATTTTTTAGGAGGGTTTTATATACATTGAGAATATACATTTATATACACTGAGAATTGAGGGAAGGACTAGGAGGAAGAAGAGCACTTAAAGGAGGGGTAAGGGTGATGAAGAAAGAGGGAGATAAAGACGGAAGGGGAAGGTAGAAGAGAGGGGAATGTGTGATAACCAAAGAAAGAGGGACAACAGGGACTGAAGGAGAAGATAGAGGAAGAAGAGGAGTTTAAGGGTAAAAGATATAATTTCTCATAGTTTCCCATTATCAAATCAAAACCCCCAAGTAACACCTAAACAGAAAATGTGCACCCCTGATTCTTCTTCTGTTCTGTTTTTTTTTTTTTTTTTTTGACATTGGCCTGCTTTACAAAAAATATTCTAATTTTAATTTTACTAAAAATTATAGAGTGAACACAAATAACTAGGCCTAAACTGAATGTTTTAAACACAATTGTGTAAACATAAAACACAAAAGTGTAAATTGTTCATATCTGTCCCTATCCTATTCTTACATCCAGTAGGAAACTGAAACTAGGCTTCCTTTACACTGTACTCCTACCACAGTTTGAGATATGCTGATTTCGGTCATTCATTCATTCATTCATTGGCTGTAACTGCTTATCCATTTCATGACTGCAGTGGGTCCGGATCCTACCCGGAATCATTGGAAACAAGGCAAGAACACACACTGGAGGGGGTAATTATTTATATATCCCTAAATTATTAATTTACATCTTAATTTGTTATTATCTTATTTTATAAATTGTGTTATTTGTGTTCTTTGTTTAATTTAGACATTTACACTGGATTTAATTATTATAATTTATTATTTACTCTGTATAAGGTAATGGTTTATTCTTATTTATAACATTTTCTATTCGTTTTGCAAATAATATTTTATGTATTTACTCGATACCGTTTTAAATGAGGTTCACCCTCAACGTACTCCCGATTTAAATAAAGGTTGACTGATTTAAAGATAGAATCACTTGCTGTGTTCTGACTTGGAGGGGTAAGCCAAACCCTATTTGTTTTTAACACACTTATGGGAATAACTTCTAGCCAATCCCAGGAAGTGTGGGCGCGGCGTTTCCGAAAAAGGCAGGGAAAAACCACGTCGAGTTCCGATTCAGGGTAGCTTTGGAAGATTTTGTCCGGAGGCATGTAAGACTGAGATACACAGCTTCTTTGAGCTGCTCCTAATTTCACTTATGCTTCGTACTTATCGATGAAAACGACTTCACATGGTAAGGACTGAGTGTTACTGTTACTATTTTCAAAGAGTGGATAGGCTTATGTCTTATTTTCCGACACAAAAGTAGTCTTATTTTGTTTAAATAAATAAATAAATAAAAATCAACTATGGTATAGAAAAAACATTAAGCAGGTAACATAGAGCTAAACAGTTACTATTCACATTACTATTGGGTGGCGTTTTTTAAAAAGTGATGATTTTTGTAGTCAAACAGAAAGTAGAGATATGGAGACAGACACGTCAAGTCACATCACAACAGCGTTTACAAAGCATAAAAATTGTGCTTAAAATGTGCACTGCACACAGGAAACACCACATATTTGTCACAATTATCCATGGGGGTTTTAATATTTAATTTAAATACATTTAATGTTGTTTTACTCATTGTTCAACAAATGTTTTTTGGGAGCTGAAGCACCAGCAAAACATTTACTCTGTTGAGCTGTTTTAATGTTTTATGACTATTAATGCATTGCAGGTGGATAAAATGCCATTTTTGTAAAATGTAAAACAGACTGTCTTCACCCCTAATATAGCAACAGAAGGATATTTGTGTAGTGCGAATGTAGCTGACTTCAAGGGGGCTTTCCCACAGAGCTGCAATTTATGAAACCACTTTGAATTCAGAGTGAACTGATGACCATTTAGAGTGAGGTCACTGAGTGATGTGTGGAGGGGCACATTCCTGAGAGCAACTTTGCTTGATCCGCTAGCAGCTGGACTTGTGGGAATTGTACATAATGTGTTATTTTAATCTCCAAATACCATTGGTTGGTTTGATTGAGTTTTAAGTATTTTTGTTTATATCCATTTCCAGTTGTGCTGAGAAAGAGGTTGTGTGTTATTAGTGATCGCATGTGATATCTATTCATAGCCTTCACTTCTGGAAAGCTTCTATGTTCTTAGAAGTTATTCTGAACATTTGTTTTTGAGACAATCAATGCCAAAATTGAATACTTTCCAGTGACGAGATTAATAATAACCTTGCAACAATGTTAACCAGATACATGCTGATGAAAATAAACACTTTTCTGTATATAAACACTGGAAATATTTGTTTACTCAAGAAACTCAAATAGCATTTGGACAATGCTCAAAGTGCCAGTAAAAAAAAAAAATATATATATATATATATATATATATATATATATATATATATAATCATAATATTTCCATATTTATAGATTTTCCAAATAAATTATTATCTTACTATCTAGGTACATTACCATTCCTCCTTAAAAAAAAGGTGGCGCTTCTGAATGTAAACACCTAGACAGCGAGCATATATCGGTCCACTGGCATAAAAAGGCTGGCACACCACTGACTGTAGACCACTGCTGGTCCACCATCGGACCACCCAGATTACTGTCCTGTACAGGATATAAATCATTTATAATCTCCTCAAACAGATTTTACATTCACAGAGACAGGGTTATTCTGGAAAACAAACTAATAAAAATATTACCAACAACTATGAGAGAGATAATAATGAGTATAAAACCTGATATAAAAAGATTATGCTGAAAATGTTGACATTGTGCTAGATTAAAATTATTTACTAATCTTATTTATAAAGAATAACAAAAGAACCTAATGAAGGGGGAAAAATTGAAATTGGACTGTGAATGGAAAAGTGCTAAAATGTGGCATTTTGTCTAAAATTCTGTTTAATCACCAGCGGTCCGCTCAGAAAACGCTGTGCAAAACACTAGTGTACCTCCAACTTTGCCCTAAGGAGACGGTCCGCCGTCTCCTTGCTATCAGGGCAACCAGACTTTAAGCTGACAAATGAAGGTGTGCTAAATCCATATAACTAATGCAGTGAGCTTAGCTTACATGTCAGCTGATTTACTAACTTACAAGCTTACTTGGCTAGCTTACATGTTGAAGTTGCCCTACATCAATGCAAGCTTTTATACTTGTACATTGGTGTGTCTGCATTGCTTTACAGGTACACTGACAAAGCGCTAAGTTTGAATCTCAGATTTCCTCTTCCACCCTATGTAGTGCACAAGGTCATAAAATGCTTTCTGCCATCAAAAATGCATGGTATGTCAGATAAACTATTTATATGGGGCTTTCACTTTCACATCTAGTAGTAGTAGATTTATGAACTGTGAAATGCACTATGTAGAGAGTAAAGCTCTATTTATATGCGGTACCAGGAAAAGAACTAATACGGCACTGGCACCATTGAAAGTAGTCTTTTTTTTTTTCTTCAGAGACTACTGTATTCTGTTTTCTATACTGTATACTGTATTCTTCCAAGTTAATCTTGTTAATCTGTTTAAGTTAATCTTGTACTATGAATTTTAGGACTGTCCCGAATACCATTTTTAGGGCTTTGGAGCTTCGGGCGGGATATTCTGTAAATATTTCAATATTCGGGAATTGGGTGGTGTGTATTTTTGTCATTAACAAAATCTGCTTCCTACCCCTGCTTTAATGACAAGGCGGCGGACATACAAGCCTACAGTTCCTTCAATGGTGATGGGAAACGTGAACTCTATTGCTAACAAGTCTGATGAACTGGCTGCCTTAGTAAGAAACCAGAAGCTATACAGAAAATGTAGCCTGCTATGCTTTATGGAGACATGGCTAACTAGCCAAATCCCCACTGCTAATGTTGAGCTGCCCGGCTTCAGTGTAGCTCGCTTGGACAGTAAACTTTCTGGCAAAAAGAAGGGAGGTGGAATGGTGATGTACATTAACAACAGATGGTGCAATCCCGGACATGTTACAGTGAAGGAGACTGTATGCTGTAAGGATGTGGAGTTATTGGCGGTCATTCTCTGACCATACTACATGCCGAGAGAATTCTCGCAAGCCATTGTGGTGTGTGTTTATGTTCCGCCGCGTGCTCTTCCGGACAGAGCATGTGACGTCATCCACTCAACAAACGCAAGGCTGCAAACTCAACACACTGATGCCTTTTCTGCGATCTCAGGCGACTTCAATCACATAACATTGGACTCATGTATGCAAACTTAAGGGATGCATACAGTGCCACGCCCCTCCCCCCGCTGGGGAAGTCAGACCACAACCTCATTCATCTACAGCCAGTGTTCAAGCCCAAAGTACAGAGGCTACCAGCCACCACACGCACCTTCAGGAAATGGACACCTGAAGCAGGTGAGGCTCTGAGAGACTGCTTCAGATCCACAGACTGGAGCGTGTTACAGAGTGGTGAGGACCTAGAGGAGGTCACACATTGCACTGCTGACTACCTGAACTTTTGTATGGACATAGTTGTTCCCACGAGAACTGTACACTGCTTTCCCAACAACAAGCCTTGGATAACCAGCAATGTCAAGGCCCTTCTCAATAGGAAGAAAATGGCATTTAGAGAGGGAGACATGGCAGCTGAAAGAGGCTAAGGAGGACTACAGAAGGAAGGTGGAACAGAGAACAACATGAGGGAGGTTTGGGATGGTATGAAGACCATCACTGACCTCAAAAAGAGCAACAGTTCTGTGGAGGGGGATCTGGACATGGCGAATCAGTTGAACCAGTTCTACTGCGAGTTTGACCGCCCTGATCCTGATCCAGATCCGATGACAGTGGTATGCCAGCCACCCCTTGCTGACTCAAACACTGCTCTTGTGTGCTTGCCTGACCAACCAACACCTCCTCCATCACACTCTGGGCGAGCCCCATCACAGGCTACAACACCCCTCCCCCACATGGTGTCAACGGCTGCAGTCTACAGCCATCAGTCTCCAGCCACCCAACTACCCCCCCGAGACAATCACCTCCCCCGCCCCTCCCCCTCTTCCCCCCATCGTAACGGCTGACCAGGTCAGAGGACAGCTGAGGAGACTGCGACCTGGTAAGGCTGCCGGGCCAGACAGACTGTGTCCAAGGCTGCTCAAGGCCTGTGCTGCTGAACTGGGAGAGCCACTGAAGCACATCTTCAACCTGAGTCTCTGTCTCGGACGAGTTCCAACACTGTGGAAGACACCATGTCTCACCCCTGTCCCTAAGAAGCCACACCCAAGTGAACTTAATGACTACAGGCCTGTGGCTCTAACATCACATGTGATGAAGACAATGGAGAGACTGGTCTTATGCATACTGAGACCCCGGGTATGCCATGCACTGGACACACTACAGTTTGCATACCAGGAGAAAGTGGGCGTGGAGGATGCCATCACTTATCTCCTACACAGGACACATTCACACCTGGACAAGGGGAACAGTGCTGTGAGAATCATGTTCTTTGATTTCTCAAGCGTTTTCCAGCACCATCCAACCTCTCAGACTGGGAGACAAGCTCCAACAGATGGGTATGGACACTCACCTGGTAACCTGGATTACAGATTATCTGTTAGAGCAGCCACAGTATGTGAGACTGAAGAACTGTCTCTCCAACACTGTGATCTGCAGCAAAGAAGCTCCACAGGGAACTGTGCTCTCACCAGTCCTGTTCACCCTGTACACATCTGACTTCTGCTACAACACTGAGTTGTGTCACATGCAGAAGTTTTCTGATGATACTGCGATTGTGGGGTGTATCAGGAATGAGCAGGAGGAGGAGTAGAGGAGCCTGGTGGAGGTCTTTGTGCAATGGTGCAAACTGAACCACCTCCAACTGAACACTTCAAAGACCAAGGAGATGGTGGTGGACTTCCGCAGGTCAAAGCCCGTCCTGCTACCAGTCACCATTGATGGGGTCGACGTGGAGGTGGTGGAAACCTGTAAGTATCTGGGCTTACACCTAGACAATAAACTGGACTGATCAGCCAACACTGAAACACTCTACAAGAAAGGGCAGAGTAGGCTGTACTTCCTGAGGAGGTTGGGGTCCTTAAATGTCTGCAGTAAGTTTTACCAAACTGTTGTTGCCAGTGTCCTCTTTTATGCTGTGGTATGCTAGGGAGGAAGCATAAAGAAGAGGGATGCTGGGCGACTAGACAGGCTGGTTAAGAAAGCTGGCTCTATAGTGGGGGCTGAACTGGAGTGCATCACTTCCATATCAGACAAGAGGACCCTGAACAAACTGATCAGCATCTTGGACAATGAGAGCCATCCACTCCACAGTACCATAACTAAGCAGAAGAGCTTGATCAGCTGGAGACTTCGCTCACTGCCAAGCTCAACTGACAGACTGAGGAAGTCATTTGTCCCCAGGGCTATTGAGCTGTTCAACGCTTCACTCAAGGGGAGAGGAGAGATGTACTTCTCTGCATAGTCTGTCTGCCCATCCACCTCCTCCATATTTGTACATGTGTACCTAATTGGACAATAGACAAGTCAACCACTGGACAAGTCAACCAACTCATCTACCTCATGTGTACTTTAACCTGACAGCTACTATAGTAGTTTTATACTTAATACAGGATCATTGCACTGAACTGCCTTGCCTTGCACAATTTATTTTAATACATCATCATCATCATCATCATTTTCTTCTCCGCTTCTCCATTTCAGGGTCGCGGTGGCAACAGGGCGAGCAAAGAAGCCCAGACGTCTCTGTCCCTTGCAACATCCACCAATTCCTCCTGGGGGATCCCAAGGCGTTCCCAGGACAGCCGGGAGATATAATCCCTCCAGCGTGTCCTGGGTCTACCCCGGGGCCTCCTTCCAGTTGGACGTGCCTGGTATACCTCCAGTGGGAGGCATCCTGATCAAATGCCCAAACCACCTCAACTGACTTCTCTCAATGCGAAGGAGCAGCGACTCTACTCCGAGCTCCTCCCTAGTCACTGAGCTCCTCACCCGATCACGGAGAGTACGCCCAGCGACCCGTCGGAGAAAGCTCATTTCGGCCGATTTTATCCGCGATCTTGTTCTTTCGGTCATTACCCAGAGCTCATGACCATAGGTGAGAGTGGGAACGTAGACTGACCGGTAAATTGAGAGCTTTGCTTTATGGCTCAGCTCTCTCTTCACCACAACGGTGCGGTACAGTGACCGCATTACTGCAGACGCTGCACCTATCCTACGGTCAATCTCACCATCCCTCTTCCCATCACTCGTGAACAAGAACCCGAGATATTTGAACTCCTTCACTTGGGGCAGATTCTCACCCCTTACCTGAAGGGAGCATGCCATCTGTTTCCGGGAGATAACCATGGCCTCAGACTTGGAGGTGCTGATCCGCATACCGACCGCTTCACACTCGGCTGCAAACTGCTCAAGTGAACGCTGGAGGCCTCCGTGCGAAGAAGCCAGAAGAACAACATCGTCCGCAAAAAGCAGAGATGCCACCTCCCGAGATCCTCGACGGAAGCCCTCCTGCCCCAGGCTACGCTGCGCCACCCTGTCCATGAATATCAGGAACAGGAGTGGAGATAAGGCACAGCCCTGACGGAGTCCAATGCCCACACTGAACAAGCCTGACTTACTACCAAGGATGCGAACACAACTCAAACTCTGAGAGTACAAGGACCGTACGGCTCGCCGGAGCAACCCTGGCACCCCATACTCCTGGAGCACCTCCCACAGAATCTCTCGGGGAACACGTTCATATGCCTTCTCCAAATACACAAAGCATGTGTAGAGTGGAGTAGCAAATTCCCACGCCCCCTCAATCATCTGTGCAAAAGTAAAGAGTTGGTCCATAGTTCCACGGCCAGGACGAAATCCGCATTGTTCCTCCAAAATCCTAGGTTTGACTATCGGACAGATTCTCCTTTCCAGCACCTTGGCATAGACTTTCCCCGGGAGGCTGAGAAGTGTAATGCCACGATAATTGGCACACTTTCTCCGGTCCCCTTTTTTGAAAATAGGAACCACCACCCCGGTTTGCCAATCCAAAGGCACCGTTCCCGAGGTCCATGAGATATTGTATAGGCATGTCATCCAAGACAGCCCCATAGTATCGAGTGCCTTCAGTAACTCTGGGCGAATCTCATCCACTCCTGGAGCTTTGCCACTGCGAAGCTTTTTCACCACCTCAGTGACTTCAGCCAAGGAAATGGAATCTGACCCCCCAGACACGCCCAACAATACGCTCAGTCGAGTTCAGAGTTTCACCATCCTTGCTGAGCACAGCTTGGACAGTGTCCCCCCTTCCCCTCCTGAGCTGTCGGAGTGTTTTCCAGAACCTCTTTGAGGCCGCCCGGAAGTCATTCTCCATGGCCTCTCCAAACTCCTCCCATGCTCTGGATTTTGCTTCAGCAACTGCCACAGCTGCAGCCTTTTTCGTCTGCCGGTACCCATCCGCAGAATCGGAAGTTCCCCGAGCTAGCCAATCTCGAAAAGCCTCCTTCTTCTGCTTGACAGCTTCCCTCACCCCTGGTGTCCACCAACGGGTTCTTGGGTTGCCGCCATAACAGGCACCGACAAGCTTTTGACCACAGCTACATGCAGCCGCTTCCATGATGGAGGTCCGGAACAGTGTCCATTCAGACTCCATTCCCCCTACCTCCTCCGGAACATGTGAGAAGTTCTCTCGGAGGTGAGAGTTGAAATCCATCCGGACAGAGTCATCTGCCAGCTTTTCCCAGCACACCCTCACAATACGTTTGGGTTTACCAGGTCTGTCCGGCAGCTTTCCCCGCCATCGGATCCAACTCACCACCAGATGGTGATCAGTTGACAGCTCAGCCCCTCTCTTTACCCGAGTGTCCAAAACATACGGCCTCAGGTCAGAAGACACAACCACAAAGTCGATCATTGACCTTTGGCCCAGAGTGCTCTGGTACCAAGTACACTTATGAGCAATCTTGTGTTCGAACATGGTGTTCGTTATGGACAAACCATGGCTAGCACAGAAGTCCAACAACATCACACCACTCGGGTTTAGATCAGGCAGTCCGTTCCTCCCAATCACTCCTCTCCAGGTTTTCCAGTCATTGCCAACGTGAGC
The DNA here is from genome assembly GCF_029633855.1 of Hoplias malabaricus. Lineage (NCBI taxonomy): Eukaryota > Metazoa > Chordata > Actinopteri > Characiformes > Erythrinidae > Hoplias > Hoplias malabaricus. The sequence continues at coordinate 12,659,213 of NC_089815.1, read as the reverse complement.
ATTGAAGTCCCCCAGCAAAACAACAGAGTCAGTGCATGGAATCCCCTCTAGAACTCCAGTCACTGCCTCCAAGAAGGCCGAATACTCTGAGCTGCTGTTCGGTGCATACGCACACACAACAGTCAAAGTTTTCCTCTCTGCAAGCTGGAGCCGCATTGAAGCGACCCTCTCGTTTACTGGGACAAACTCCAGCTGTACAGGCGCCAGCCGGGGACTTGTGAGTATCTCCACACCTGCCCGGCGCCTCTCACCCTGTGCAACTCCTGAGTAAGAGAGAGACCAACCCCTATCTAGGAGTTTGGTTCCAGAGCCTACACTGTGTGTAGAGGTGAGCCCAACTATATCTAGCTGGTATCTCTCAACCTCACGCACCAGCTCTGGCTCTTTCCCCCCCAGTGAGGTTATGTTCCACGTACCAAGAACCAGTTTCCACTGACAAGTTCCACGACGCCAGGGGCCCCCTTGCCCCCGCTCTGTGCCCGATGGGCATTGCACCGCACCCCTACTCTGGATCTTGCAGGTGGTGAGCCTACATGATCCTCCCACGTTGCCATTTCGGGCTGAGCCCGGCCGGGTTACGTGGTCTGCCCAGCCACCAGGCGCTCGCCGTCGGACACTACCCCCAGGCCTGGCTCCAGGGGTAGGTCCCGGTAACCCTTTCCCGGGCAGGGTACACTGAATTTTAATGTGTGTACTCATAGGAATGCTTTTGGATCATGTTTGTCTGGATCTTCACTCCAGACCTGTTCGCCATGGGAGACCCTACTGGGAGCTAACAGCTCCCAACGACATAGCCCTGGAGGTCATGAGACCACACAAGCCCTTCCGCCACGACAAGGCCCTGATCCAGGAAGGGTTATTTTAATACATTTATTTCTTATTCTGATACTGCACTGATATTGCACATTCCATACCCTTTGCACTATCCACACTTTTTCAACTTTTAAAACTATATACTGCACTCAAGAGATCATCCTCAGCTGCTCACTGTATCACAGATTCTTGCCAGGCTATTTGATCATTCTTAAGCACACTATGTTAACTTTTTGGTATTTTATTTTTTGATATTTTGATATATGACTCAGCCTACATAGTATATTGAAGTACTATGTCGATTTTGATATTTGTTTTAGGGTTTTTTTTGTGTGTGTGTGTGTGTGTTTTTAAATATATATATATATATATATATATATATATATATATATATATATATATATATATATATATATATATTAGTCCATTGCTGTTAGTGATTGTTCTATGTGATGTCTGTAAGCTACTGAGACCTTGAATTTCCCCTGGGGATCAATAAAGTATCTATCTATCTATCTGTCTGTCTGTCTATCTGTCTATCTATCTTAGCTCTCAAAAAATACAGTTTAAATGAGTACTTTAAGAGTTCCTCACAGCCTCATTCCACTGGTGTTTACCAAGTGTGTGTGTAAATGGTTCTGGCTACCTTGCATGCAGCAGAACTCAAGTCGGTTTCCCATCTTTCAATCTTGGGCTTCAATATACACCATCCGAAGGACTGTTTAGTTCCCATCTTGTATTTGGGATTAAAAACTCAGTGCTATTCCACGCCATATGCACAGATACATGTACATTGGTTTTCAAGGACTTCCTTTCTCCGATTTGCTGTGGATATTTGGTTCTTCTCAAGACCTGTCCCTATTTCCTTGGGCTGATGACAGCTTGTTTTTGGTACTCTTGACCTGCTACAGTTAAGGGATACTCAGTGTTGAGTTCAACCCTTGTGTATGTCATTGCCCAAGGTGACAGCAGTGTCTAAGATTCTCTGCAATGTTGGAGATACCCTGTGGTTCTTGACACAGGCAACTCTCTGGTGTGGTGTGTGTTTGAAGTATGTGCTGATGATAGATGTGTTTCCAATGGCAGCATGTTCCATGGTTCATTAGCATCATGCCTTCATGACAAGCATACATACCTCCTCAAACTGCTGGCAAAGTTTCTGGCTCTGAAACAGTTAGTTCCTCCTTTTGTGGCCATCATATCCTGGTCCTGACCAACAGCACAACAGTATCTTTATGGGGATAAAAGCATGCTTGACAATGACTGGTTATATAGGTTATTTTCCAGGTGGGCACTCATAGATCATGATTGTAATTGGTCTGTCAGTCATCTGCCAGACATGGTGCACTTGGTGCTTCCATTGTCAGGCATTGAGAGTGCATGTCCCTTAGTAAAATATAAGCGATACAGGGTCATGTGAGTAATCTTACATTTTGGTTCATTTGGGATATATTTTTAGTTTTTCTATCAAGCAATATCATACAGTAGGGATAAATATATAAGGAAACTGACCATCATTGCTGATGTCTAACATTTCATCATCACTTTCTGTACATTGATATTTTTGTGTTGAGTTGAAATGTAAAGTAATAAATATGTATTAAATGTTTAAATTATTAGAATTATTTTACCAACTCTATAGGCATAACAAACGTTTTTCTATAGTCGCTGTAAAATTATTAAAATACTTGTCATTATTATTAGCACCATAAAATTCTGGAATGTGAAAATTGTTAATTTAAATTCTAAACACTTTTGCTTTGGTGATGTATGTGAATATTGGTAGAAGTCCAATATAATTCTGCAGTTATTCAAAATTAAGAAGCTTATATTATGTAGGAAAATTTCACTGAAAATTGTTGATCATAATATTCCAATCAATTTGGCAGATGGAGAGTGAGGCCTATGGAATGAAGTAATCACCCTTCAAGAGAAAATATTTTGGGAGACAGGTTGCTACCATGATGCCTTCATCATTTTATGAAAACAGAAGCACTTTGTCAGAAAATCAGTCCGTTGCCTTCTGCTTCTCAAACAGCAGACCCCCTTTCAAACATAGCACCAACCTAACCATCACCTCAGCTTATTTTTCAGCAGTATTCACTATTCTGGGCCTCGGCTCCAACCTGTTTGCCTTTTTGGTGCTGTTGAAGGCTTTCTATCACAACAAAAGTCAATCCCGTTCCTCGTTCCTGCTCTTTCTCTGTGGACTGGTGGTGACCGACTTCATGGGCTTGCTTGTCACTGGCTCCATTGTGATCTCCTTCCATGTCACACACTTCAACTGGATGTTGCTGGATCCAAATTGCCACTTCTGCAACTTCATGGGCATGTCCATGGTTTTCTACGGACTGAGCCCATTGCTTCTAGGGGCAACAATGGCTGTGGAGCGCTTTGTGGGCATTAACCTTCCCTTTATTCGCTCTGCTAATGTTTCCAAGAGCAGAGCCTGCTATATGGTGGCAGGGGTTTGGGTCATAGCCGGATTTATTGGCTTGCTACCACTGCTGGGCTTAGGACGTTACCACATCCAGCTCCCTGGCTCCTGGTGCTTCCTCAACATCAGCCACATGCCTCTGGACAAGGCCTTCAGCCTCATCTTCTCTCTGGTGGGTTTGACATCTTTGGCAGTGTCCTTTTTCCTAAACACAGTCAGTGTAATTACTCTACTGAAGGTCTGTTGTGGACAAAACTCTGCCCAGCGAAAGAGACAATATGAAGTGGAGATGATGGTGCAACTCATCCTGATCATGGTCATTGCCACAATCTGCTGGTGCCCTCTATTTGTGAGTACATATACTGTGCACTATACATAGTACATGGCCTAAAGAAAAACATTTCTTTATAGCTTATATACACTTTAACTTCTGTGATTTGCAGTTACACATTAACGTTCGTGTCGTGGAATAAGTAATAGACTCACCCATATGTAACAAAAATTCTGGTGACGCACAATATATCGGTGGCCAATATATTATTTGCAGATAGATTTTTTTAGTTATTGTTATTGGTCCGATATTGGAATTTTAGCCGATATTACACCAATAACTTGGTGCCTTTTTGCTAGCGCATATGCACTGATGCCTGTATATACACAACTCTGTCTGCTATGTGGACGTTTTTCACAGTTTCTGCAGAGAACATTTTCTGGGAATAAATTTCTCCATTGTGAAAACTAATTTAAAATATCAGCGACGATCAGTACACGCGCACACACAGGTAGCAGTCTAAACACACACAGAGAATAGCTTAAACAACAGAAAGATACACTCAACCGCCACATGAAACAAATGAAAATAGATATAGAGTCATTCAACACCTGAATTTATTACTTAAACACGATGATAAACGATTACACACATTTGCTCAAAATAATCAAATTATAGATCAAATGATCGGTTATTAATATCCATCGGCTACTCCAAAGTGCTAATTATCGGTTATCATATGGGCCCAACATTTTCAAAATCGGTGCATCCCTAAAAAATTCTAGTAATAATATAGCCAGAGGCCAAAATCAATTGTTTATATTAGAGTATTACTTATTCGAGTACATTGCAACACAAATGACATCAAGGGTAAAGTGCCTTAGTACATAACGCATATAATGCAAATAACTTTAAGAAAAAAATAGAGGTAGTTCAAATAAATACACAAACAAATCTCCTGAAATTCTGGAAGCCTTCAGAATCCTATACATCTAATGATTTAACATCAGATGTAAAATCTCTGAACTTGAACAGTTCTTTTTAATTAACCCTCCCACCAGACTGGGGTCAAGCTATCTGCACTTTGGAAATTGACGGTCAAGCCATCCGCGCTTCAAATTTGAATGCACGTATTCAGTATAAATGCACGAGAAAATTATACAGTGAGGTCCCTCTGTTTAATGACAGCAAAATGTAATCTGTATTTCTACATGTCCACCAGGATTACCATTCAAAGCCAAACAAGTGTTTATAGAAAAGTAAAAAATATGTAAATATATGAAATAATCAATGCATGTTTTGCCTCTTTAAAGTGATTTATAACGAAATATATTCATAATGACTTGTTAATTTTAGTCCATTTTAGCATTGCGTGCATTTATTGATGTAGTAACAGAGACATCGCTGCTCAAACGTGGATTTCAGATTCTCTATCTGTCCCAAAGCGGATGTGGTGTTCTCAGCAATGAAAAACTGTAATGACGCGCCTATACGTGCATTCGGATTTGAAGCGCGGATGGTTTGACCGTCAATTTCCAAAGTGCGGATAGCTTGACCCCAGTCCCACCGGCGGGATAAATCTGAACTTGCGCCAAAACACTTACGCAACTCAGCAAGTTTTTATCCTAAATACATAATAAACATTCCCCCAGAAACCTTAAATGGTCTACTTTTCAAAAATATGGATGTTGAAAAGAAATGTAGTTTTACCTGTTTGTTATAGAAATGTAAGTAAAAAGAGGCACGTCTATCTCTGAGATTCAGACCACAACCCTTGATGGCCCACCCATTCATTTTCATGTGATAATAGCATGATAATCCTGCCGCTCTTATTGGAGGATTACGATGTGTGAAAACGCTCACTTTAGTCATATAAACAAATGCACATGGCTGTGTTTTCACACTGAGTGCGGAGCTGTGAGACGGCACATTCACGCGTTTCAGCTGCCTGAGGAGGAACGACTTAATTTTATGGTGAGTAAGTGATATTTATTTGACTATTTTTTCTGCAGCACATATGGCGCTGTTAGCTTCGACGCTAGTTCAGCGGTATATTCTAATGAAGGAATTTGTGAAGCTGACGGCCAGTGTTTTATAAATGTTCAAAGGCACAGAGCTCACCTGATAGAGGGGAAATGTGGCTTGTAGTAAAGTTTGGATGCTCTCTTCGTCTGAAGCTCATGTTTATTCCAAGTTTATTCCAAGGCTCTGTTGTTCCAAGTAGTCTGTTTCTTTGCTAAATATATATATGCCATCGTTTGCAAATGTCTCACGGATGTCGTATGGGCTAATGGGCCATTATCTTTGACAGTGGGGAGGGGGTTTCTCAACTGTGTTTTACTCATGAATAGTCAATGTGTGAGCCAAAGTTATAGGTTTTTGGAAAGTCCATGTTTAGAGTTCATTTAAACCAAAAACAGACAAATGACATACATATTTCTCTCACATTATTGTTGCTGGGTTTGTGCTGGATATCAGCATGTGTAGATTTTTGGGAACAGACTTTTTTAGGTAGGTGAAATTTGTCAGCTCACCTCAGATGTGTCTGAAAGGCCTCAGATTCCAGGGGATTAAATGATCCTTAATCAAATTAAATGAACTAACTTATAACTAACATATAACTAACATATACTTATCAGAGGTAGCCACACAAACTCTGAGTAGAAAAAACTGTATTAGGTTTAAACAGTTCTGGAGTTAATGTGTGTGGGAGCAGATGTTTTCATAGAAGCAACTGTCAGAAAACACCCATTCAGGTTATCAGCTTCAACTCATTCTTATGTACATAATCATCGTACACCCAAAAAATAATTATATAGCTACAATCATCAAAAGTCCACACGTTCAACACAATATAGCACAACATTAAAAAAGTTATTGCAAAGTTACTTGTTCAGTCCCACCAGCTTCTCAGCTTATCCAAAGAAAAGGATCCTGGCAGGTCATGTGACTGGTTCTTGGTTGGCTAGAGTTTTCTTTTGAGACCCAGACCAACAGCCAAACATTCATAGAAACTTTTTATCTCCTGTGTAGGCCTATATGTAGTAGAAGGCCTATACACAGAGACTATTAGGATATTTAATTTAGCAGTCTTGAATTATTTTCAATAATTTTTACTTCTGAAGGGTTTAAAAATAAAGGCCTAACAACAACGAGATGGGCACAAGAAAAGAGTGTAGTTGTGTTTAGGAAAACACTCTCTTGCATGTCTACCTGACTTTATCTTTATGTATAATCTAGGGCAGACAGTTCACCTGGGGAAGATTTAATCAGAAAAATCAGAATTGTCAGAAGAATTTCTTCCCAAAGTCTACCTGAATTTCACTGGCATTGCTCTTCTCTCCATGTGGAATTAGTGGTCCTAAAATGGTACAATTATGGAAGCTTTACCCTGACCAATCACAAAGCTAACATAGATCCCTATCCAAGAGATTCTGTGGGAGGTGCTGCGGGAGCATGGTGAGCCATATGGTCCTTATACTCTCTGAGTTTTAGTTGTGTTCACATCCTCGGCAGTAAGTCAAGCTTGTTCAATGTGGGCAATGTGGGCTTTGGGCTCAGGGCTGTGCCTTGTCTCCACTTTTCTTATATTCATGGACAGGGTGGTGAGGTGTAGCCTGGGACAGGATGGTTAGTATACATTCCACACAAACACTTTTAAAGATATGTGTTCATTTTTGTTAATAATTTTATTAAAAACTGGGAAATTGTATTTTTTTTCATTACAGTTATTTCTTGTTTTATTGTAATGTTGATATATTTTAAATAGTAATTTAGGGTAAATTTACCCATTAAGCCCACCAAAGTCTGTTTTCAGATTTAGTAGATATTGACCTGATTTTTAATGATCTGTTGGGAAAATACCAGATTTATCTGTCATTAGAAAACATAGGCATTAGTTTGTGTACATTTATAATATAAGATAAAGATATTTTGTGTGGCGCAGCAGGTAGTGTCTCTATCACACAGCTCCAGGGTCCTAGCGTTGTGGGTTTGAGCCCTGCTCCGGGTCTGTGAGGAGTTTGGTCTGCGAGGAGTTTAGTGTCTCTGCGTGGGTTTCCTCCAGTTGCTCCGATTTCCTCCCACAGTCCAAAAAGACAAGTTGGTAGGTTGATTTGAGACTCAAAAGTCTCCATAGGTGTGAGTGTGTCACCCTGTGAAGGACTGGCGCCCCCTCCAGGGTGTGTTCCGCCTTGCACCCAATGAGGCTTGCAAGGCTCCAGACCCACTGCCACCTCAAACTGGATAAGTGCTTACAGACAATGAATGAATTAATTAATGAATGAAAGATATTATATGAAACATATCAAGTCTGATATATAATATATATTATATATGAATATATAAACATATGAAATTATATATTGTCTTTACGTCAATTCACCCATTAGTAATCCTCACGTTGGTGTAAAGAAAACATCAGTTCAAAATAAAGTACAACAATAAATAAATAATTAAAAAATGTTCCCTGTGGATCTCCGCTATGGCCATGTAACTTGGGCTTTCAGCTTTAACGACACGTCAGTCAAGACCAATCGGGCAATGCTCAACCAAGGACGCGAGGAAGCAACTAAGCTTCAGCGCCTAATAGATGTGCACTGCAAGAGACAACACAGAGAGTTTTATATGACAACAGCAATCAGCATAAACAACAATCAAAACAATAAATACATTTTCAAAGCTTAGATGCCTTTCACTGTTTGCCCTTTCTCTACTGAGACCATTTAAACACAGGAGGGGACTGAGGGAGTTGCCCTCACTCTACAGCAAATCGGGGAAAGCTCTCTCCTTCCAATATATCTGGCTTTAAAGGGGAAGAGTACTGAGTTAGAAACAAGACTAAATATCAGAATAAATCTAGGTGAGTCTTTGAAGATTCCAAATGAAGATTTCAAAGAATATTCCAAATTAAATTTAGAAAAGTGCCCAAATGTTTTGTTGTTTTGATCATATTTTGATCACTAAAGATTCATTTCAAGAACATTCACAATAAACATAAAATTAATTTTCAGTAACATTACTTCATAAAATTGCCTTTAGTTTATTCACTGCCTCAAGATTTGGGTATATAGTTCCAGACGGAAAAGGGAAAAAATGCCTGTATTGTTAAGCATGTCTTAAACCAGCATGAAGAAGAATCGTGATAAAATTGAGGTCATGATCCAGCAAAAAAAAAATGTTATAATGTGTTATATTTGTTATTTTGCCATATCGCCTACCCCTACATCACAGTGAGAGAAGAAGAATGCAGTTAAAGTAAGCGGATATAGTGAAGAAGAGTTAACTCAAAAAAACCCATTCTGTAAGCATCTGAGTGTCCAGTTGCTGTTGGCAAATTATTCAAAGAGTTGAAACACTTTGAGTTGACTCAGTTTAATGTACGTAAAGCTATTGTCTAGAAAGTTTGTAAGAAATAAAACCTCTCAAATACCCTAATCTCTGAACATACATGACTAAAGTTAGACTAAATATTTCTGAAACTTAATTGACTAAAACTAGACTAAACTTTGTTTAGTTTCTTTTGACAATAACAAACAAAAAGTAAAATTAATGAAATTACTAAAACCTGACTACAGCTTATACAGTAGACTACAGAGTATCAGTTGCCAAAATTATCACAGCATTATATTTCATTTGGAGTCCAAGTGTATTACAGAAAATAAGAGATGAAAATATAAACAAATTGTGAATTTGGGCTACTCTGTCTTGTCTTAGGCCATTCAATTTAGGAGCAGGCAATGCTCAGGAAATGCAAGTCAAGTGGCATTCCTGTGTTGGGTACTGATAAAGAATGTTTGAAAGAATCACAGGAAGTCCCTCTCTCCAAGTCTACAGACTCACAATTCTCACACTGCATGCACAGTCCATACTTTATTAAAGATATTGTTGTAAACAGGAGGGGTAATTCCAGTCATAATGTTTTAAGCAGTTCTAATATTCTAAATAGTTCACTGTGAAAGTGAAACTTAATAAAGATTTATAAAGATAATTTATAAAGAGGTTTTCCTTGCATCGACTAATCTTGTCTTTCTTGGACGGATATACATTATGAAGATTGTTTTGTCCAATGTCTGTCTTCGAATGGCCACCGTAAATCAAATATGTGACCCCTGGATTTATATCCTTTCAGGAGTCTAGACTGAGGCGAGTAGTTACTCAAGCCTAACTCAGATAAACAGCATTAACCTCTCACCTAACAGTCCTAAACAAACTGTGATTAACTGCATTAATTTATTTGCACATCTCCATAATATTCTTGATTCAGAATGGCTCCATGCTAGGCCATAGTGTACTGTAGTAGCTTTATGGTGTCTTGGTTGAGTTTCTAAGTGAAATTATATTTACCCATCACTTTTTTATAACCACTCAAACCCTGCAAACATGGCTTGCATTCATCACAAATGTAAAACAATTAGGGGTGCACAAATATAGGAATTCTGTGCAGATGTCAGTGTTTTTCATGCATAGCCAGTCCATGTTGATACTGATGCTGGAATATTACTTGTAAAAAAATTGGGATTAGACACACATGGTTTAGCATTAGAGAAGTTTTCTTCACTCTATATATGCACTTTTTTTTGCGTGTCAAAAACTTGGGTCCAGTGCTGAAAAGTTTTAATTACAATAATGACTTCCTGACGCCAATAGAATTCCATATTCTATTCTAACAAGTATAATTGTATATTATTTGATGGGTCTTCAAGATGTGGTTGATAGAGATTTAACTTGGCACAGGAGCTAGTTGGATTCAAATGCTAAAACCTAAATGCAAACACAAAGTGCAATGCTGTCTTAGGAGCTTTCACCAGTAATTCCAATTAATTGTGTAAGGCAATATCACATTGTGTGATGCAGACATTTTTTATCATATAGTGGATAATGTTGCTGTCTTTTTGATTTTATCTCTCTCTCCCCCTTGTTTCTTATACTCTGTCTTAATTTTTCTCTTTTCACTGTCTTGATTCTTTTTTGTCTTCTTCATCTTTTTCTTCAATACCACGTTCAATTTATTTCACTTTGTAATACACAATTCTCTATCAATTTCTCTGTAACTTTTTTCTGTCCTTTATATATTCCCCCCAATTTTTCTATATGCAGGTGTTTATCGCACAGACTGTGTTTTTGGTGGAAAAGCTCCATGTACCACACTTGTTGCTCTGGATTCGTTTTGCCACATGGAACCAGATCCTGGACCCCTGGGTCTACATCCTTTTCCGGCGTTCCATACTGAAGCGTATATACCCTCGCATGGACTGGTCCCGTGGCTCCATCTCCAGTCTCTCCATCTCAGTCGGCCCGCTTACAAGAATAGGCTCTCTTGAGGGTACAGGCAGGGGGGCAGAACCAGAATTCAATGGACAAAACTGCAAATAGCTCAAGCAAGAAAATTCTGCTCTGCCAGTGTGGAACACTCCTCCAAATCTATAATTATTTCTACGGCTATTATTACTCAGGATCTTTATTTTGACATGTATATACTATAATGTCACTTTTAACCATTTAAAGAACCACGTGATAACAAAATCAGCATCTGCATGCTGAAAACTGCATGTGCTACAAGCTAATAAATTTTCAGGTATTTGTGACTGCCTCTGCCAGACTGTAAAAAGCATATTCTGACAGTGGCATTATTTTGCAGTATTATGGTACCATTTCATGTCTTTCATTTAATACTATAGTTACTTAATAATTTTGTAGTTAATTTTATTATTTTCCCATTTATTATGAGATGCTTTTGTTCATTTCTTTAAATCAGCACTGTGTTAATAAAATAGTTAACTTGATGAAATGTATGCATTAAATAAGAAGGGCAGCATCAGGAAGGGCATATGGCATAAAAACTTTGCCAGATCGACGGTGTGGATCGTGGTTGATTTACTGTGCCAACCCTGGACAGGAGCAGCTGAAAGAGGAAGAAAGGAATATATATGCATGTTCCATTCACATACATGCTTAATTATATCATTTTTTAATAGATTTGCTATATCACTACTGTAACCTGTGAATGTTGAATTTGTCTACATTTAAACAGTTAGGAGATTGTGGGTGCTGAGGACTTCTGACATCGTTGCTGCACTGAATAATTCACAAGCACACAAGCCAAACATTTGAAGGCGCTTCATATCAATGTCTTTGTTTACATGTGTTTTTTATTGTGTGACTGTGTTTTACAGAAAATATGGAGGGCAGGACTAATAAATGCAGAAATGAAAAAAGGAGCACAAAACTTTTGTTCATAATATATAACACTGGTCTCAGAGTTTTTCATGTTCATTTTATTTAAATAATAAATACTAGATGATCTACCACCAAAGAACAAAGAAAACCAAGAACTTAAGAAATTAGAAATGATTAAAAACTAAGCAAAGAAACAAGAGAACTGAGGGAAAATGGCAGCAGAGGAATAAGAAAACGCCTCCCTTCGTTTTGCTGCTTTATGGTAGTGGTAGGGTGAGCTGTGGCTCAATATCGTTTAAAGCAACAGGTGTTGAAAAAGCCTGTTCTGAATACAGCTGTTTAGATGATGTGAAAAGGCTGCTTATGATGCTTGGTCCTTGTGTTATCTTGACCAAAGCATGCTACTGACATTTTGTCATCTGCAAATCTTATAAATCTGTATCTAAGGGATACAGAAAATGCTCATATTACCTGGTCCATAAATCTGTCAAATTAATGTCAGAGAAAATATATGTCACATGTTAGAACTTAAATGTTCATGAAAACTGGCAAATAAATACTAGTATAGTAGTTAAATATTTAGGAATGTTTATGTCAGCTGTCATGAAAGTACAAAAGTAAAGTTAAATCATTCATTTGAATGCTTATTATATATAGTATTGGGATTTACATATTTATTTTGGAACATTCTTCCACCCTTCTCTTAAATTATACAGCAAAGATAAAACTAGTTTACTGTGTGGCCAAGGCAGTTTCTCCAGTTTATTCATTACATGTGTTTAATAAAGCTTCACAAATTCTGCAGGTGGTCCCAGGTCACACGTTGTTTCCCATGTATTCCATGACTTAACACTCTCCACATACCCTTTGGAAAAATAGCAAAGTACAAAAACTTAAATCCAAGCCCCTCTCTGCGAAACAAGCTGTCAGTTCGCCCTGCATTGCATGACATTGTTTAGCCTTACAGGTAAACACAGTCAGAATAAATGGTCTTTCGCTGTCCTATATTTATTCCCTGTATAAATACAGCCTGAACCCATTGTATTGCCCTTGAGGAACTCTTGTTTGATCAGCTTTCAGAAACCTTTGTATACTTTCAGATATAAAACTTAGACAGCTCAATGGTATGCTGGAAATTTCCACTTTTTTCCCACGTTTTGCTTCAAAACAAAAATGTAAACATTTTTCTAAGAAATCTTTAAATCTACAATATAAAAGAAATATTGTGTTTTAAAAAATGCCTACACTTGGTGGAAGCAAGATTCTCCACAATGGAATTGTCTTAATTTCTTCTTCATTTTTATGACTTTAAATTGGTTCATCACTGTTATGGGCCCCTAACCCTAACCCTAACTCCAGGCCCCTGGAGCTGTGTGACTGCGACACTACCTGCTGCGTCACCGTGCCGCCCCGGTTCCTACCAGATTTTACTTTAGAAAACAAAAATTTAAATCATTAATCAGTAACAATGGTTAACTATACATACAAAAATAAATATAAATTAGATATTTTATAAAAAACAATAAGCACGATTATAATACAACATGGACTTTGATATATAGATTAATTATTTTAAAAAAGAATTTTAAACGTTAAGCTCACATGACGTGTTTTCGACACTCCCGTGGGAGCTGAAGCTAAAACTCGCTTCACCCTGGAACATTTATGACGATATTCTTGGTTGTTATACACATTTATTGTGGTGTACATTTTTTGTTTTTATAGGTCTTAATTTGTGGTGATTCGTTGTGATAAACCTGGAATTTCGTTTGTACATAAATGTTACCTCAGCTCCTTGTTCAAGCAGAACACAGCAATTATAATAAAACTTTATTACAAGAAATCCGCTGTAGAGTAGACTGTCCCATTTCGGTTTAGCCTTCAAGTGATACTCAACAGCCTTCAAAGGACAGACCTCCGTAGACCGCGTCCTTCGAAGGATGTAGCCCCTGAATTGAGACACAGCTACACTACATCGTGTCGCATACTAGACTTTGCCTACTTACTAGTATGGGAGTATTTAATTTCAGACGCTTTATCCCCCCTCGCGTTCTAGTAAAGTTTCCGGGTACAGTCCGAGCCAGCTCATTTAAGAATGGCGCGGGAAATGTTCTGAGTTTCTCCTGCACGTGCTGTACATGTTTTCCGCTGTGCGCTGCATATGTGAATGACAGTTCCGGGACATCTCTGGACCCGATACTCCGGAGAGCCACTAGACAGTTCATGTGTGAGAGGCTAGTGAGAGTGAGCATTTGCAGCTCCCCCATTAGTAAGATAATCTGCAGAATGAAATTTCATTCTCATTCCTAAGGCAATTGGTTGGGTGATTTGTTTATATTGATTTTTCTTTTCATAGACAAGGGACCACCAACATGTCTCGTGTGAATGAAAATCGCTTAGCTTCTAGGCATCAATGCAGGTCCTTGAAAGAACATGCCACAGAGAACTCGATGCAATGGACATATGGAAGCAAAGTGTTACAAAAGAAGGTTATGCTCACTTGTGCTAAAATTGGACTGTTCATGACTAGGATTGTACACTTCAGGAAGTCTTCAATGACTTCCTGTACATTTCAGGAAGTCTTCAATGAGGACTGCGTGCAAGGTGTGGTTCAAGCTGGAGTAGGCGCTGTGGCGTTCTAGGTTTGTTTTAATTACAATGAAATGGGCCCTATAATTGAGGTTAATTCACACAATAATGCATACAGTGAGCTTATGAACAACCAGGTTTTGTTAGTCATCTTACAGTGGAACATAACTATGATTTTTCCGTATTGTATATTATAATAATTCTTGACATTCACAGGGCTGCAAATGTGACTGATTGGCATGAAGAGCATTCATATGTCTGGACTGGCTCACAAAATGGGACTAACTGAAACAGGGATTAAAATGGCATAGAAGGTATCCACAAAATCTGGTTTAACTGTTTAATGCTTTGAGGCACTGAATACACTGATGTGGCTTACATTCAGTAATTTGTCCAGTTCACACATATTTAATTTCAGGTGTAATTATTCTGAGGTTAAACATACCCAATATCATGTAATAAGTCACTAAAAGGTGACTAATTATTTGTGTGGTGAGCTTATATAAATATAGTTATATTATCGCCATCCAATTAAAAGCACATGTCTCCAAATAGTTAACTTTTCAGGAATCGGAAATGACAGTATTTCTCTGAGGGGAGCAAAAACAATAATCCAGCGATTTATACCATTACAGCTCAGAAAGGTAAAAATATCTTTATTGGGAGCATGCCTAAAAGTTTCATATATAAAAGGGACTTGCATGTGTTGTAGACATCAAATATTGACAAACGTGGATTTCTTTCATGCCGGTATCAGACTACACAATATTTTTGTCTTTCGTGACATTCACTGTGTTCACGTTCATGGGCTAAAGACCAAGACACAGCATGAATTTATAGCGCTGATCTGACAGAGTGAATGTCATGAAAATCAAAATATCATGTAGTCTAATTGCGTTAGTGTGTGTTACGCTGATATGAGTAGATTAGACACAGCAGTGTTCCTGAAGATTTTAAACAAAACACTATCAATACTGGACTGAGAATACTGTAGCAACCAAAACTGTCCAGCCAACAGCATCCATTTGGCAGAGTCTGGAATGAATGATTAGAAGAAAACTAGGCCATTGCAGCGGCAAATGTGGTTTATATTTTTACATCTACAAGTTGGAACTACAAGAGAGGTCTAATGTTGAGAATAGTCACCAATAATATCTGTATATATATATATATATATATATATATATATATATATATATATATATATATATATATATATATATATATATATATATCAGTGGAGTTGTTAACACATAGTGACCACTGCAGTGTTATGTTCATTAGTGACAGTCAGATATTTGATAATAGAAATAAGTTACATGCAACACATCACTTCTGCACATAAAGGAACATTGAAACATGCTAAAAGGACACATTTATTCACAGGAAATAAACACAGAGGTTAGAAAAGTACTAAATCTAACAGTCAATTACAGAAATTAAGATATTGTGAAATGTTGTTTAAAAAAATTAAGGTTGACAACAGAGTTTGCTTTTAAATTCTTCCATTTTTTACATCACCTAGAGCTCCCCAAACATCAAAAAGAAAGACGTCGGGGAAGGCAAAATCCCCCAGCACCAAATCAAGTGCCTCTGCAAAATCATCAGGGTTTTTCTTGTTTTTTCCTGCCTCCACGATAGTGGTTGCTACAGACAACACAAAGAAAAGAGTTTGTGAGTGTAGAAATGTAAAATCCTTTGGGACAAAACAATGAATCTGAACATACATTTAAAGTACTACAATTTGTAGTTGTTTTAGTTTTGCATTAGCAACCATATAAAACTTTAGAAGTCAAAACCACTATACACCAGTTATATAGAATTTCAAATATTATTAATTCATTCATTGTCTGTAACCCTTTTCCAGTTCAGGGTCGTGGTGGGAATCACTATGTGCAAGGCAGAGGGGGCGCCAGTCCTTCACAGTGTGACACACACTCACACATTCTCTCACACCTACGGACACTTTTGAGTCACCAATCCACTTACCAATGTGTGTTTTTGGACCGTGGGAATAAAACAGTGCAAAACACACCAAACTCCTCACAGACAGTCACTTGGAACAGGGCTCAAACCCACAACCCCAGGAACCTGGAGCTGTTTGACAGGGACACTACCTGCTGCGCCACCATGCCACCCTTAAAATATCTAAAATTTAAAATATATGTCGTTGCTGTCCACATAAAAACATGTATCTCCATTTTTGTTAATTTTTAGTTTACTACACCATTTGAACACTTCATATGCCAGTAGACCTACAAAATGTTTTTCTGAATTGTTCTAGGACACTGGAGGGCACCTAGAGGAAACACCAAGCAGAAACAGTGTCCTGAGGCATGTTTTGAACACACAGCCCCTGTTAATACATTCCGTGCTATAATGTCTTGATAACTTTCTCCAGCTTATAGTAAGGGGATTTGGTTTTGTTGTTATTGTTATAAATTAGACAACCATTATTAGAAGAAAAAATAAATCATTATTTAATGTAAATGCTTGAGAAATGTGAGAAAGTCTGGACTGGGTGATTCAGAATAAGCAGCTTTTATGAAGAGCATCTATCAAAAAAAGCTCACCAAGTTCAGGATCTCGTATGCCCATGTAGCTCTCTAGAAGATCATCAACCTTCTTTATGGCCTTCTCCTCAAATTCACTGGGCTGATAATAAGGGAAGATCAGGCAAAGACTGACTTTAAAGTTAAAAATTACAAAATCTTAAATGAAGCCCCCTGTTGGATATAAGAAAAAGGGCTAGAAATGGCGAATCATTCATTCATTATCTGTAACCGCTTATCCATTGAAAATGATCCATAATATGTTATATATCCTCTATATAACACTATGTAACACGATTTTTATTCCTGGGTTATAACTGTTATATTTCAACTACTCATGTAAAAACTTAATAATAATAATAATAATAAAAACAAATTTTGTATTTATTGACATAAAACAAGTAATTGGCTTGTGCTTGTGTTTTATCATAGAGAAAATCAACAATTCCTTACAAATATTCAATTATTATGAAACTCGATCAATGCTGCATATAATAGCTCAAACATTAGTATATTTTCTGGATTTGCAACTGTACTGCATATCACTTTCCCAGAAAAGACCAGTTCTTTCTGCAATAGTGTGCACTTCTATCCTGGCTGTCCCAGAGGCAAAGAAAACATGAATTTGTTTAAAGTCAAGTCAAATCGAATCAAATCAAATTTAATTGTATGACCATGGAGGCCCACCAAAAATGACAGCATTTTTAAATACCCCAATCCCTTCCCATCAGCAAAGAACAGTATGCATTGCAAATTTACAAAGATAACCAAAAAACGCTCAGAAGTGTGTGGTTTTCCGAGATTTATGACTATACTTAAAATATCACTTTCAAGATCCCATCAGGTTCTTGATATACTGTGATATAACAGTGTTCAAAGTTCATTATGTCCTGGTGAAAGTGCTTGCCTTCCTCCTCTAAATAAGGTCCCATATTCTCTTTGAATTTATTAAGAGGGGCATCAAGGATATGGAGTCTAAATGACATCCTTCATCCCATTGCAGCATACATTCATGTGAAGCAGCTAGGACACCCCATGAAAAATGTCTTTTTGAACATATTTAAACATACGGACATTTGAGCTTCATTTGAACAGTATTTGAGAGATGGAGCCTCTATAACTAAACAAATAAAACTGAAGAAATTACTTATAAATATAAATTGTAAAATGTAGTGAATAAAAATTTACATTTCTTGTGAGAAAAAGTTTCATCCTTGTGATTGCCTAGGAAGCTGTGAACACAAACAGGCTTGCCAAAGTATGATTTGCAGGCCTCACACATCTTAGCAGATGCTTTCACAGAGTACTTTTTTGCTCGACTTTATAAACTGGACACAGACGTGGCAAAAATGTGTTTGCCGAATATATGCAACCTCTTGATACCATCTAAATTAACTGTAGCTGTGTACACAAGTTCACTCACTCTGCAGAACATAAAATGAAATGGTTAGTTTAAGATAACTGTATTTATACTGCCATGTACACTTCTGGGTAGTTCCAGAAAGTTCTAGACCAGTGGCTCTCAAACTCAATATGTAATATTTTTATGTGTAAATTACATAATGTTTCACAGTTTTCATAATTATGCCCCAATGAAATTAGTTTGTGTTGAGAAGAGGGTGTGGTAGAGAGACAGAATTTCTCCACTTTTTTTCCAGGGAGGGAACGTGATCCCCAAGTTTTTTTGAGAAATCCGTGTAAAGAAAGCTCAGTTTCAGTCGCTTACTGGATGTAAGCAAAGGCAAGAGATAGATGTGACCAATTTGGATTTTATTATTAATAACGAGAAAAACAAACCAGGGAAATACTGAAGCCCAGAAGGACTAAATTCAGAGGCAAAAAATAGAGAAAAACTAAGTGAGAATTCTAAACACGTGAAGACAAAATAGAAGAAAAAACTTGGCTGAAGAAAACATGGCTGTTCTTTGGATCATTACAGCCCTAAAACAAGGTTTAACACAGCACCGCCTCTCCTTCACCTACTGCTACAATTGACCTCTTCTCGTTTTTTATTTCTTTCATAATGCTTATTGCCCATAAACTTTATATGTTCTCATAAATGTATAATTGCGTTTAAAGCATTCAATTTAAGCCTATAGTTATTTGCATTCTCTTTATTATTTATTTATTTATTGTTATTATTTATATTATTTATTATCTATAATTTTGTGTTAAGCATGCAAATTTCAAGTAAATAAAAAGCAACAAAAACATGCAAAATTTCCAGCAAGATTTTGCCTTATGCCCCCTAGGAAGAACCAGGGGCCACATGTTCTGTGGTAGAAATCATAGGTGGTACTTGGAGGTTTTGGATAGATAGGTGGTACTTGATTTAAAAAGTTTGAGAACCACTGTTCTAGACAGTTCTGGACAGTTCTAGAAACTTGATTGTTCTCACAGTTCCAAAAGCTTCTTGAAATCTATACTCAGCACTGAATATTTCGAGAATATTCTTAAAAATAGATCCATTTTAAAATATCATTGTGTTGACCTCAAAAGCAATATTTATGGGGAATTTTTACTATTAATTTTAGGCACAAAGAATTAGGAAAACACACGTAACACCTGGGAACAAAAAATATATGTAAAATTATAACATAGTGTAATATGCCCATTTTTGTGTCTCGTAATCTGTGCCACACAGTTCCCTGACTCTGTTTTTTCTTTATTTACATTAAAGCCTTTAACTTTTGTGTTTAACTGCAAACATCTGATCCAGTCTGTTGCTTTACAAACTTGAATTTTCTATAAAATTCACATTATATGACATGTTATTTTACTCAAGAAAGTGTCATGAAGCCTATAGACACCAAAAATTCAAAAGTAACATTTTACGATGCTTGGAAAGATAAATATCTCATAATCTCAAGCAAAGCGGTACTTTATAATCTATAAGAAAATTTTCACTAAAATTGAAGCTGTTATTGTCATTGTAAATTAATCAAAGTTGGAATTCTGTTTTCTTTAGTGTATATTTTAAAGTAATGTGATTAGAAGCTCTGATAGTCTGTTGAGTTGACAGAGCTTCCTGCTTGCACTGTACACATTCGCAATAACAAATGTGATTTTTCACAAGCGTGAAAAATCTGTAAAGGTGAAATCAATGTTTTAAATGGATTTTGCATGGTATTTTTAACTAGGAAACATAAGTAATGAAAAACCTGATTTTAATCAAGTAAAATTAATGATTTGACAATACAAATTTAATAAAATGTTTGAATTAAAACAATGTTCTTTAATATAAATCTTGGGAAACAAATCTTGGTCTAGTTCTATTTTGTGTAGGCCATGACAATGTGCAGCAGGTCAGTAACACTTTAAGGCCTTGAACTCACCATTTCCTGAACAGTCGCTGTCCCTTTCGAGCGCAGACGTAGTGTCTCCTTCCCGCTGACCATTTTGCCCTCGCTGGATTTCGGCGCCCGTGTCCTCTGGCCAATCATATCTTAACAGATAAACATAAACAGACACAGATCCAAGTACTAACACAGTTACTCTGTGATGTAAGTGAGAACACTTGAGGTTACACGAGGTTATATTTTGCCTCAGTAAGCCAGAAAGTGCAGGAATGCAGATACTGTGTTCAAATGTTTGGGGACAAAATTCATAGACACCCTTTCCCCTAATGCTAATGCTTAAGTTACCTCCAAATTAAATAAAAAACTAAAACCAAAGACACAGAATCATCACTCAAATGTGGAAGAAGAATGAAGAAAAGGCTGAGAATATAGGTGGGAATAAAAGCTAAATTCTGAAAAATGCCAAATGTAGGCAATGCTCAAACAGCATCTTTGAACATTGTTACATTTCTTTTCTGTTAAAACTTTATTTTTTTGACTTTTTTTTGTGTCAACTAGAGAAAATAAAGATGAAAAAGAAAACAGGCTCAAAATAACAAACTTGACTCGACTCAAGATTACCACCTGAAACCTCAAAAGCACCATCTTTTATTTATTTATTTATTTATTTATTTATTTATTTATTTATGTGCACAATAGATTTGAATACTGGAGAACAAAAAAATGAAAACATACAATAACCAAAACAGTGCAGGGAAAGCCCAAAAGGCTTCTACGAGGCACTTTCCCACTTTAGTCTAACTTAAATTATATGCATTAAGAAGAGAAAATGTACAGGACAAAAAGAATAGAGATACAGAATAGAGAAGCCATACCAAAGAGATGGTTGGTGTAGCATGGGTTCAAAAACAGATGGCTGTAATAACAAATTGACTTTAGTTACTCTTTTGAAGTAGTTCAGATTGATGCAAGTTTTTAAGTTGGGTGGCAAACAGTTGGGTGAAATATTGATGGATTTTAGAGTTATATTGAAATACGTTTTGGAAACAGTCAAGAACGTGGTTTTGCTTGAAAATAAATGTCATATTTAAGTTAAAAATTAGCAGGTGAGAACAAGCATAATATGCGGAGGAAGTGATAATTCTGACAAACTGCTTTTGTAGAATATGATGGCCTGGGAGATTACTTTTGAAAGTGCTAGCCCAGATAATTTTACAGTATGAAAAATATGGATAAATCGTTGTATAGTAAAGATTGAGAAGTACATACTGGGGTAATATGCACTAAAAAAACACGCAGAATTTTATGCATGTTTATTTTATGCATTTACACTGTTAATTATAAAAACATGGCAAATTACTTTGGTATATATTTTGGTATATATCAAATATATTACTTGTCTTAAAGCAACACTTGGTAAGGTTTGGCATTTTTGCTCCTGGGCTTTCCTTACACTCTCAGAAAAAAAAGATGCTGTACATTATGGTTCCTACACGTACAAACAGTGTAAACATATTCTTAAAGGTACAGCAGCGGTGTTAAAGTCCAGTTTTGTTCCTTAAAAGTACATTACATTATCTTCTCCTGAAGGAGAGGTGAATATATGTAAGATTTTATTCTAGAATTACGTAAAGGAAAAAAATATAGTATAAATCTTGGAAAAGAAATTGGGCAAATTAAATTAATTATTTAAGTGTTTTTATTCTGACAATACAGGGTTCATTGTTTTGAACATTTTTGAGGTTTCATTTAACATTTTTTCTGCTTTTAAATGCTAAAAAAAAGAAGCATGGCACAGCACACTATGTGAAAACTTTGCTCATTCTGGTTGCCCGATTACCTGCGATCATCATCCTAATAAAAGGCACTTGGTAAAATGCATGTCGGCTGGTATAAAGAGGGAGCCAGGGAAAGCTGAGGGATGGGAGGAAAAGATGCAGTTTATTTTGAGTTTGGATGCTTGTGAATGAAACCAAATCTGTCTCCTGTCTCCAGCATCCCCCTTCCCATGTTTATAATTATTTTTTACTTGCTGAATTTAGCATAATGGGACAAAATTAAACTTTGTCTGTTTAACATTATTTCACGTATATTTTTTACAATTTGTTCATTTCAGATTTTGTGTATGATGCCCTGCAATGGACTGGCACTCTGTCCAGTATATGTTCCTGCCTTGCATTTTGCTTTAATGTGGTTTGGCTTAAACCAGTATTGCTGAATATATTGCCATATGCACCAGCTGTAGAGAATGAGTGACATTGTAAGGCGACCTATTCTCTCCATATAGCTTTGATATGCTTTCTTCTTGTGCTGTACCTTCTTGTAGGATGTTCTGTGTGCATTAGGGAATATAATTACTTGCATTTTGCTCATGAAAGGTAATGCATCATTCTCAACCATCCAATTAGCTAATGCTATAATGATAATCAAAGGCCCTTAAATTATTAACAACAGTTATTTGCTGTCAGAGGGAGAAAGAAGAAACAGGGCAATGGGCACACTAATTTTCACTGCAAGCATATTAACACTAATTCAGCATGTGCTTAGTCTCCCAACCATGGCTGAACAATTTCACAGCAGTAGAACATATGAGCAGTTCCATCTCAGCATTATTAACATATTCTTTTTTAACTACAATTAATAGTTATTTAAATGGGAATTACATTTTTTAACAGCTCTGCAAATTTAATCAATGATATCTAATTCAAATTGGTTTGATTATAAATTCTATCTTTTCATTTTTTCAAGATATCCATAGTGGTGGTAACAGTTGAAACCTATATATGGAAGATATAATTTATAATAAAACAAAAGACACAGAGTCATCACTCAAATGTGGAAGAAGAATGAAGAAAAGGCAGAGAATATAGGTGGGAATAAAAGCTAAATTCTGAAAAATGCCAAATGTAGGTAATACCCAAACAGCATCGTTGAACATTATTACATTTCTTTTCTGTTAAGACTTTCTTCTTTGAATTTTTTGTGTGTGTCTACTAGAGAAAGTAAAGATGAAAAAGAAAACAGGCTCAAAATCTCGACTTGACTCAAGATTACCAGGTGGTAACAGGTTCCAAATATTGCAGATATTGCAATGTCACAGAGACAGAAATACACTCTTTTTATGTATCTGGAACTCACAAAGAACCTTCACATCTCCCAGGATTTTATGTAAAATGTTGATAATAGTAAAACAGTGTTATGTCTAAAAAAAAAACCCTGAAATTAATTAAATTAAATATATGCAAACAAGCTGTACAGTGTTTCACTGATCAAAGTTAATAGTCAAAGCAACAATGTTTCATTCTTATTTTGCCTCAGGGCCCATCCATACAGATCTGTTTATTTTTAAAAACAGACTTTTGTCTGCATTTTGGCCTCCCGTTCACACAAAAACTGCATTTTATGTCACAGAAAATGCCAGTCCAGGTTTTCAGAAATGCTCTCCAAGGTGAGATTTTTGAAAAAGCAGATATCACTGTTTCCACGTGAATGGAACAAAAAAACTTATATTTTCTGTCTGAAATGCAAATACCTCCTTACTCCTATATATAATCCTATCAATACTCCTTACTCCTATCCATAAATAATGCACTATTGAGATCTAGATTCAATAATTTCATGACTTGCGTAGTGCACTACAGAGGGAGTATGGAGTGATTTGGGATTAAGGCCTCTGTGATTCTCTCATGCATCGTGGTGTTTTGATGACTCTCTTTAAGAGGTAGTATGGCCCCCTACTGGACTGGCATGATAAGGAAGCCATTTTCATACTTATCTGGATAGTGATCTTTTTAAAACTGATGAGAGGAATATCTCAGTTTCTAAACATAAAAGTATCATGTGTAGATGGGGCCTCAGTCTAGACTTCAAAAATGTTTGGATACAAAACAAAATAACACTTTCATTTTACACTGTTTTGAAACAATCCATAGTATACGCAGGTATATATTCATTAATTCATTCATTCAGTCATTATCTGTAACCACTTTTTTCAATTCAGGGTCATTGTGGATTTCCTACCCGGAATCACTGGGTGGCATGCTACTTTGAAACATATAGAAATGCTAGAAATGCTACAGAGTTTTATGGGCCCAAATCAAGGCAACATCTTTTCCCTTTAAGCTCCAATTTATTTAATCAGGATAATGGTAGGCTTCAATCTGCCATAATAATTATTACATACATACATTTTAGAAAATCGTATATAAACCTGTTACTTTTATCATTGTAAGGAAACAAGCAGGGGAGGTAGCATGAGCATCAGCTCTGGTAGTGGGCTTAGAACAATGCTCAGTAGCCTCAGCAGTAGGGCACTGAATACATCTATTCCCAGGAAGCCCAGTTGTTTCAGGAAAACCATTCTAGGTCTCATTCCACGTGCTACAACAGCCTGTCTTTGTAAACACAGTGTATGTGCTTGACTGGCCTGACCGGCAATCCAGATCTGTCTCCTGTGGTGTATCATGTAGAGAACAATCAGACCACTACTAACTGCTGAGCAGCTGAAATTTGTGTCAAGCAAGAATGGGTAAAAATTCCTCAGAGGACAGGGCCAGTCTGCTGGGCAGGGGTCAGATTGCTGGGAGGGGGGATTCTTTAAAATCTTTCAGATGGCAAGCCTCTCCCTTCTACGTTTTTAGGGCAATGGCATTGAAAAAAATGATTCCAAGAATAAAGTCAAAAGATACATTTAATGATCACAAAAATTATTGCTCCAGAGGAAGTGGAACTCTGGTGTGCCCACGAGGCTCCATCGCATTACGGCACTGACGAAATTAGTTGGTCTTGTAGTGTGGATGCGTTTAACAAATAATTCTGTTCACTTTACCGACTGCTTCTTTCACAACTCACTCTATGGCACACAGGCTGTGAGCCGGTCTATCTACATATTATAACAAATAATAACCCAAAACAGTGTTTCTCTAAATATTCAGACTTTATACTCAGAATTATACTGACATATTTTCTCAGAATTATTCCGACATTATTCTCAGAATTCTGACTTTATACTCTAAATCTTATTTATTTATTTATTTATTTTCAATGCCGTGGCCCTTTAACTTCATCATACTCTTCTAACACCAAACCATAGGGATTTTACTTTTCAGAAAGACAGAAAAAGCAGACATCTCTATGCCCCAAACACATTTAATATTAAAAGTTCACTAGATTCACCTCAAACCTTCAATTTAAAATAAAAAATGTTTGGATTAAAACAATGATAATATTGGGAAAATATATACAATAATATTAATGTATGAAAGTCCCTGTGGTTTGTTTCTCTTTTCTATTGCCTTGTTTACCTCTGCATGACACACTATATATTAATTAATTCATTCATTCATTCATTTAACTGCTTATCCAGTTCAGGGTCACAGTGGGTCCAGAGCCCACACAGAATCACTGGGCGCATGGCAGAAACACACCCCGGAGGGGGCACCAGTCCCTCACAGGGCAACACACACACATACTCTTACACAGTCACACCTACGGACACCTTTGAGTCGCCAATCCATCTACCAATAAGTGTTTTTGGACCGTGGGAGGAAACCATAGAACACGGGGGAAACCCACACAGACACGGGGAGAACACACAAAACTCCTCACAGACAATCACCCGGAGGAAACCCACGCAGACATAGGGAGAACACACCACACTCCTCACAGACAGTCACCTGGAGCGGGACTTGAACCCACAACCTCCGGGTGTTCCGGTTTTCTCCCACGGTGGATTGGTGACTGAAAATTGTTCATGGTGTGAGTGAAAGTGTGAGTTTCCCTGTGAAGGATTGGCTCCCCCTCCAGTGTGTGTTCTTGCCTTCTGCCCAGTGATTCTGGGTAGGCTCCAGACCCACCGTGACACTGAACTGGATAAAGGTTACAGACAATGAATGAATTAATTGAATTGAATATTATGTAAATAATCTACAAAAAATATTAACATTTACCATTTATTCATTCATTGATTGTAACCCCTTATTCAGTTCAGGGTCACGGTGGCTCCGGAGCCTACCCAGAATCACCAGGCACAAGGTGAGAACACACCCTGGAGGGGGAGCCAGTTCTTTGCAGGGAAATAGAGAATATCTAAGTGGAAATATTCACGAATCTCCAAAACTAAAGTACAAAGAAGTGTTAAAAAATAGAGATAGGAAGTGTTTCTGTGCATCATCTATCCATTTATGAGAAGATAACTCTGGGTCTGAAAGGCTGTGTAAACATAGAGAGGCCCTAACTGAGAAAAGATATAAAAACAAGATAAATTACCAGAGCAAAACTGAAACAAAGCTGCTGGTGTTCTCTGAAATATGGACAGATGTTAATGATTGGCAAAAAAAGAATAAATAAATTTGGGCATGCCAAAGACTATAGTGTGGAAGTAGCTGCATTTGCAGATATGTTGAAGTATATGGTCATATGGTCACATCAAGCAGTGACAAAAATCCCATTCTACAACATATTCCCATCAGATTAGTAGCTGATAAACAAAACTGGAACTGAAACTTCTAGAAGTCAGCACAGTCCTTCACAACTAATTTCTGAAAGGACATTCTACAGGGAACTATTAACATACCATTAACATGCATAGCTGAGTGGCACACAAACTTGTTGCCTGCCTAATATGGGTTAAGAGACACAAAATCCTGATTTTTCATGAATGGAAATGTATTATTTGGTCAGATGAATCTTGTTTCTGCCTGTATGTAAATGTTGCTAAGTGTTGTGTTCATTGTAGACCTGAGGAAACCTTCAATTAGCACAGTGTGCGATGTGTGGTTCAAGCTGGTGGCGGCTCTGTCTTGTTCTTGGTAGGGGGTTTCCATTTATGCGGAAATGGGTCCTTTGGTTGAGGTAACAGTAATTTTAAACCACAGTGCTTACACTGAGCTGCTGGACAACCAGGTTTTGCCTTTTACTCATCTTGCTGTGGAACTTAACTGGTCAGAGTGCGGAACTGTGCTTCTCTTGCCTCAACCCTTATGGCCTAGGTGCACATAAACAAAAGCCCTAGCTTCTCTCCACAAGATTAAGTGGCTACTTGCGTGTGTGTGTGTGTGTTTCACTGCCACATAAAGATGCAATTTTTCCTATAATTAATAAATTCAAGGGAAGTTATAAAATATTACTTCTTCTAATCCATACCATATGTATGTACTCATGCACAATAATCTGTGGAATCGAAGGTTAATGTGTAGTGGCAGCTGAAACAACTCAGAGAAACGATCTGTTATTGCTTTGAGGCAGTGAGTGAGCAATGAATCATAAAAAATAATGCTCTGGCTTCCTCCCACAGTCCAAAAACACACTTTGGTAGGTGGATTGGCGACTCAAAAAAAATGTGAATGTGTGAATGTGTGTTGCCCTGTGAAGGACTGGCGCCCCCTCCAGGGTGTATTCCCGCCTTCTGCCCAGTGATTCCAGGTAGGAATCTCTGGACCCACCGCAACCCTGAACTGGATAAGTACTTACAGATAATGAATAAATGAAAAATCAACGGCACATTTTACCCCAATGTATTCTCTCAGGCACAACTTACCTCGCAACGGGGATACAAGACCATTTTTTTTCAGAAAGCTATATTTCTAAAATTTTATATCTAAAGTGATTGTTCCCAGGGATGCACCACGTGAAATATATGTACATATATTAGAAGCATTATTGTCATGGCCTCGCTTTAAAGTCACTTTAAGTAAAAACTGGCACAACTCACGCCAATCTCCCCTACAGGTATATGTACCCCACATATGTTTTAGCAAGAAAAATCATCCTTAATCTAGTTTATATATGTAACATTTCTCATTTTTATATTTTATTACTGTTTTAGCGAGTGCGTCCGCCTCCTCAGTACTGACATCGGCAATGCCCCCCTACTTTAGGCTTTTTTTATCCCCAGATTATTCTGTAAATGATTTAATTAATATTATATAGTAAGTAGTGTAGAGAATGGCTAGTTTTGTACTGTAGATGTTATGGACCCAGCTCTTGTCATTACCACCACTAAATGTAGATGTTTCCAAGCAAAACACTATGGATGACTCTGTTTACATAAACTGAATTATGCAGGCATTTTTAATTCGTGGAGTTCCTATTTATATTGCAACAGGACTATTAAAATAAGTTAAAACAATGATCAAATGCATGTTTTAAACTGTAAATTAATTCAAAAATAAATATTCACAAATAAGATACAAATAGTTAAAAACAGTTTTAAATATAGTTTAAAAAGTAAGAATGACAGTTTCAGGGGTATCCCTGTACAAGTCTTTTACAAAATTATATTGAATCTAAGCCACATTTCACAGAGGAAACATTAATAGCACATAAAACTATGTTACAAGCTTTTAATATTAGTCACCATAAAACTAGTGATTAATGCGAAGTGTTTCTTTATAAAAACTCTTGAGCAGGACTCACCAAAGGCCTTTTTGGGTCCCACCAACCGGAGTGTGAATGGCTCTCCTCTTGGTTGCTCCTTAAGCATCTTGGCAACTTCATAGTGGCGACATCCC
This sequence comes from Hoplias malabaricus, assembly GCF_029633855.1. Classification (NCBI taxonomy): domain Eukaryota; kingdom Metazoa; phylum Chordata; class Actinopteri; order Characiformes; family Erythrinidae; genus Hoplias; species Hoplias malabaricus. Next base: position 12,630,564 of record NC_089815.1, on the reverse strand, counting down.
ACTATGCTCTGGTCATTAATAGCCTCAATATGATCACCCACACAGACAGTTCTCAGCCGGTCAATTGTGCTGCCCTCCTTTATTCTCTATTAAGAAGATAAAAAGTATATATATGATTAAGGGCTTATTCTCCTCTTTTAATTTAATAATTCTGTTAGTTCTGTTGCTGTTTGAGCATGTTTATACCTTTAACTGCACTGGTTTGTGTCATATGAGCCATTTTTATAAACTTCACCTCAATAACTTCACTAACAATATTACTTTTCCCATTCCCACACCCTGCAAATCATATTGTTTTGCAATGAATGTAATAGGGGAGAATACTTTAGATCTTTCTGCAGGGAAATAAATTCAACAATTGAGAAAAGTAAACAAAACAATAATAATTACACATCATTAATTCTGTGGTGTGTGGTGGGTTGAATGCTAAAAAAATAAAATTAATTTCAAATTAATACTTGTTGGACTTACCTTAATGAAAGCAAATCCTGCACCATTATCTGTGATTGTCAAGCCAAGGGCATCCTCCGTTTTAGTAATCTCCACTTCTTTAGTCTCACCTCTCACATGAGCAAAGATGAAATCCTCCAAACCAATCTGACCACCCAGCAATTTCTGCATGTCTACCTTGTGGGAGTTCAGTGTGCAGAAGAGGATCTGAGAAAACAGCACAATTCGATAAACCCTAGACTCATTGGACACTGTCAGGATGACCAAAGGTCTAAGAGAGGCTGAAATATTCATTCATTCATTATCTGTAACTGCTTATCCAGTTCAGGGTCGCGGTGGGTCCAGAGCCTACCTGGAATCATTGGGCGCAAGGTGAGAATACACCCTGGAGGGGGCGCCAGTCCTTCTCAGGGCAACACACACACACACACTTGAGTTGCCAATCCACCTACTAACGTGTGTTTTTGGACTGTGGGAGGAGGAAACCAGAGCACCCGGAGGAAACCCACACGGACACGGGTAGAACACACCAAACTCCTCACAGACGGTCACCCGGAGTGGGAATCGAACCCACAACCTCCAGACCCCTGGAGCTGTGTGACTGCAACACTACCTGCTGCGCCACCAGGCTGCCCCAGGCTGAAATATGATCTTGGCTATTTCATGCCAACTCAAAATGGGGCCTGTCAGATCACTGTTTTCAATAAAAAAAAATTTTTATAATTGAGTATAATAATACTCAAATAATCCTGGTACTATTTTCTAATAAACTATAAATTGAGAACATATCGCTTAGAAAGAATCTCTGGTCAGACAATGTGTCTACTCATAAGTGCCAGCCCCCTCAATGTCTAATAAAAATAAAGTAATAAAGAACAGTTTTACACTGTAAAAAAATTCACATGGCATGGTAGGAGGTCAAACGTGATTTCTGCTCTGGTAAAAATGGTGGTGCAACAGGCTAAGAAGGAACATAGCTTGCCCTCCTGGGTTTTTTTCTTATATTTCATGTTAAAACATTTGTCTTTACTGGAACTCTGTGAAGCTGCTTTGTGGCAACATCACTTGTAAAAAGCGCTAAACTTATATATATGATTTGATTTGATTTGACCTTCAAGGCCTTCCTGAACTTCAGTAATCCTTGTACCAGCATGTCAAGACAGACAGAACAAGACAATTATAGGCTATGCAAAAGCTTGCCTGGACAAAAAAGGAAGCTTTTGTTGATTTGTGTGATCAGATGAGATCCTTGGATACAAGGATGTGGCTTTTGTTTGGCAAAAGAAAGGACGAACGTTCATTCCCAAGATCACCGTCCTCACAGTCAAACATGGTGGTGTGGGAATGCAATCAAATCAAATCAAATTTTATTTATATAGCGCTTTTCACAACAAAAAGTCGTCACAAAGCAGCTTTACAGAGATCCGGGTCCTCCTATGAGCAAGCCAGGGGCAACAGTGGCAAGGAAAAACTCCCTCAGCACACGAGGAAGTACCTTGGAAGGAACCAAGACTCATACGGGGAACCGTTCCTCCTCGGGTCGACACCAGAGACACAGCAGGGAACAGAACAGAAGTAAAAGTGAAATGATGACAGATGAAGGGGTTATAGTAATGTGAATGTAGTATATTAGTGATGTATGAGTCTGAGGAAGGAGAAGGTGATCAGTGATTCTGTGTGAGTTAAAAGTAGGTACAGAGTTAATTTGAGATAAAACAGCATGGCCAAGCATGACAGTGTAGATGAGACAAGGCCAGGATCTTGTACAGGATACACAGGGGCTGGATCAGGTTAACACCTGGAGAGCAGCAGGACGTCTCAAAGCATGAGAGAGACAGGAGAAAGAAAACCAGACAAAGGGAACAAATAAAAATACAGAGGTTAGTAGGGTCATGGTAAAGAACGGGCAAAATTGTCCTGCGAAAAAAGCTTCCACGTGTCAGGCGAGAGAACCCAGTGACAGACAGCGTGTTGGCGGTTACCAGAAAGCTAACTAAAAAAGCTGTAGCTATGGTAGTAAGTGCGTGGAAGATTTCAGTCAAAGGACAAACCAAACAAACTTGTCAAATTTAACAGCATCTTGAGAGAGGGGACCATATTAAGATTCTGGTGGGAAACATCAAGCTGACTAGAGAAAATCTTTGGCCTTAGGCTGCATTGGATATTTCAGCAAGACAGTGATCTGAAACATACAGCCAATGTTGTCAAGACAACATTGTACAACATTTTGGCTGGGCTGACTAAAACACACCTGAATCTTACTAAGAATCTATGGAGGAAACTAAAGACCTTAGTGATAACAAGGAAGCCATCTTATGGCAAAAGACCTAAGAAATGTAGCAAAAGAGGAGCAAATCAAAATGGGTCCCATGCAAATGCCTATTGGCATTAATAAGAACTGTTTTATTTCTATGATTGCTTATAAACATTTATTTTTCATAGATTGTTTTTATTTTATTTTTCAGTTAACTTGTAAATAAAACTTGTGTCAAATTATATTTTGGGCTTATATATATGGACAAAAGTATTTGGATATCTGCACATTACATCTACAGGTAATTTTTTGACATCCCATTATAAATCCATAGAGCCTAATATGGTGTTCCATTCTCTGGTATAGCTTTTATGAAGTTTTTGGAGTGTGTCTGTGGGAAATTTTGCCCATTCATCCAGAAGTGCTTTTGTGATGTAAGACACGGATATTGGATGAGAAAGCTTGGCTTGCAGTTTCCATTTACAAACCGGATTCCAAAAAAGTTGGGACACTAAACAAATTGTGAATAAAAACTGAATGCAATGATGTGGATGTGCCAACATCTAATATTTTATTCAGATTAGAACACAAATCACAGATGAAAAGTTTAAACTGAGAGAATGTATCATCTTAAGGGAAAAATATGTTGTTTCAAAATTTCATCCCAAAAAAGTTGGGACAAGGCCATTTTTTCCAACTGTGTGGCATCCCCCCTTCTTCTTACAACACTCAGACATCTGGGGACAGAGGAGACCAGTTTCTCAAGTTTAGAAATAGGAATGCTCTCCCATTCATGTCTAATACAGGCTTCTAATTGTTCAATCGTCTTGGGCCTTCTTTGTCGCACCTTCCTCTTTATGATGCGCCAAATGTTCTCTATAGGTGAAAGATCTGGACTGCAGGCTGGCCATTTCAGTACCCGGATCCTTCTCCTACGTAGCCATGATGTTGTGATTGCTGCAGAATGTGGTCTGGCATTATCTTGTTGAAAAATGCAGGGTCTTCCCTGAAAGAGATGACATCTAGATGGGAGCATATGTTGTTCTAGAACCTGAACATAGTTCTCTGCATTAATGGTGCCTTTCCAGACATGCAAGCTGCCCATGCCACAAGCACTCATGCAACCCCATACCATCAGTGATGCAGGCTTCTGAATGATGCTGGCGTCCCAGTGTTCCATAAACAACTTCAAATCGTGACTCATCTGACCACAGAACAGTCTTCCATTTTGCCACACTCCATTTTAAAAGACCCCTGGCCCAGTGCAAACGTCTGAGCTTGTGGAGCTTGCTTAGAAATGGCTTCCTCTTTGCACTGTAGAGTTTCAGCTGGCAACGGCAGATGGCACGGTGGATTGTGTTCACTGACAATGCTTTCTGGAAGTATTCCTGAGCAATTCTGTTATTTCCTTGACAGTGGCATTCCTGTTTGAGGTGCAGTGACGTTTAAGGGCCCTGAGATCACAAGCATCCAGTAGAGTTTTACGGCCTTGACCCTTACGCACAGCAATTGTTCCAGATTTTCTGAATCCTTTGATGATGTTATGCATGGATGATGATGATAACTTAAAACTCTTCGTTATTTTACACTGGGTAACACCATTCTGGTATTGCTGCACTCTCTTTCTGCGCAACAATGGTGGAATTGGTGATTCTCTTACCATCTTGGCTTCAGAGAGACACTGACTCTCTGAGAAGCTCTTTTTATACCCAATCATGTTGTCAATTGACCTAATTAGTGTTAATTGGTCTTCCAGCTCTTTGTTATATGCTCAATTTCCTTTTTCCAGCCACTTATTGCTACTTGTCACAACTTTTTTGGGATTTTTTGATACAGTGAAATTTTGAATCAACATATGTTTCCTTTAAATTGTTACATTTACTCAGATTAAACTTTTGATCTGACATCTATGTTCTATTACTAATAAAATATCGACATTTGCCATCTCCACATAATTGCATTCAGTTTTTATTCACAATGTGTTTAGTGTCCCAACTCTTTTGGAATCTGGTTTGAAAGTTCTTCCTGAAGTTGTCTGATAAGATTGAGGCCAGGGCTCTGTGCATGTCAGTCAAGATCTTCCTCACCAAAGCATCCAACTATGCTTTTATTGCTTTTGTTTATGCACTGGGGTACAGTCATACTAGAATAGAAAAGGGCCTTCCCCAAACTGTTGGAACCACAAAGTTGGAAACACAGTTTTCCGAAATGCAGACACATGCAGACTTCCATCAGGTCAAACCATCTAGAAAAGGCACAACTTGTATAGCACTGTAGCAGAATGTATATATGTACAGCACATCTCAAAACTAAGGAAGTACCCATATTTATAGCTATCTGCGGCCATACCTTCAAAGGGGCCACCTGAAAAGCCAAGTGTGTAATGAGACAGCTATCCAGATACAGATAGTTGCCACTTAGATGGTAATAAACCCAAAAGCAAATAGATAGAACTAAGCAGTGGGGCTTGAACCCGTTCGGATTTGGTGAGAGATAACAGCTTATATCAATGATCTATCAGGAGGTGAAGGTGCTTGTGACTATAAAAGGTATTTAACACTGAATGTGAAAGTAAACTCTCAAAAGAAATAAGTAATAAAGGGAGACACAGTATTTCGGAATCAGTTTTTTAAGATGAGACAAAAATATCTGAAACTGAAAAATCGTAAGCAGTGCAGAGTTCAAATCCCTGCGACAAAGTCACCGTTGTCCCACGTAAGCACACATAGAAAATTAGGAACGAACTAAATAAGAAGAAAAGTTTAGAAAGTGGCAGGAAACTGTGAACAAAGGAAAGCCAAATGTGCAAAATAACAGATATATGATTAGAAGGGGAGAGGATAAATACTTCACATTTTTTTAAAAGTGAAGAGATAAAACAAATCAGTGGAATATAGAGTCCCAAATGGACAGAGAGAAGAGGTATCATGAGAAGTCATATCACATATCGTGTGCTGTGGACAAGTGCATAACCATTCTCTGGAGTGATTTTGCTATAATTCGATATATTTGGAAAGAGCCATAACTAATCATCCAGCATGAGTACCTTAGTTCATGGATTTTTATGAGATAGTATGCACTTCTCAGCAGTGTTCCAGTATATATATATATATATATATATATAAATGTTTAATTGTCAAATATTAAACCATGAAACACAGTCTTTAAAAGAGCCATCTTTCCATTCTGTAGAGAACAAAAAAAAAATTATATGTACCTTTCTAAGTAGCCATGCAGCAATATAGGACTAAAATTAATATGTTTTTTCACAATCGAACACCGAAAGGCTCCTCCAAATGGCCTTCTAAAGTGATAAAAATCTTACTTACTTAATTACTTAGAGATGTTTACAAATTTTGGGCAGTGGATTTTAGTGGTGTAGCCCAACATGCCTAAACACTCTTGCTGTTTTAAGAGTACTTTAAATATTATCAAAAATCGATTTGAAAATGTCAGTCATATCTAATCACCTAATACTAATAATGTATTTCCTTTTTGGTGCATTTGATTTCAAAAGTGAATGAACCTTTCAGATGGCACTTCCTTTCATATAGTACTTTTTAGTAGCTTTTGTGAAAAGTTAAATATTTATGGGAATATAAAAGACATACCTCAGAAGGTGAAATGTTGAAGACTTCTGCAATCTTGGCATAGAGTTCTTTGACATTGGTGAAGCCATGTATGCGTCCGGTGGGGCTTCCATGAGCAAGCTGAGTGTGGAACACCAGTCTGGGCCTGGGGCACTCTGGTTGTTCTGGAGGAGGAGGTGAATGTGGCAGTGGTGGAGCTGAAGGTGTTACACAGTTATCCTCTTCCCCTACAGAGCTTTTGGGATCCTGTGTTTGTGGGCTCATGGCCTCTCCGTTCTTCATCGGTTCTTGCTTGTGTGTGTTCCTTGCTGACCCTTTTTGCATTCTGTCTGAGGGAGCAGATGCTGTTCTGTTCTGGATCGAATGTGCTGAATTAGTGATGAGTGTAACCAGGTAACAGCCAACAGGTGAGCAGGTGAGTGAGGCTGCCTCTGTCGAGGAGAAATCCAACACTGCCTTAGCTGGGGATCACATTATTGTCACCGGAGACCAATAAAAAAACAATAGACTCACTGAGCAAGCAAGTCTGGGACCTCCCATGTTCACAAAAAGAATTTCACAAAATTGAAACCAATATATATATATATATATATATATATATATATATATATATATATATATATATATATATATATATATATATATATATATATATATATATATATCCCATGTAGTTCTATGCTAGAGTGCTTTCAGAATTCAAAAATAATTTCTTAATATGTATACAACTTAAAAGGTTATTTGGAACCACAATACCATCTGCCTCATAGAAAATATTTCAGGGTAAAAAATGTATATCATTATTAATGATGCAGTTAAGTCACAAAACCAAAAGGGAGTAAGGTCATTTACAAACTAAAATGCATACATAACTCTTAAAATATAATTTGAAGTAATATACATATAAATAGTTTAAAAATAAATTTTAAAAGATATAATTAATTTTAAAAGTAATAAATATTTAATAATTAAGACATTTGAGGCCAGCTCTGTTATTTCAAATGTATTCAAACAGTGGCAGTGTGGTTTGTATGGTCTTGGTCACCATGTAGGCCAGTGTGGATTTATGTTTATCAGTGGAATGTTGTGTGTATGCTTGGAGTGTACATGGGACTGGTGGCACTGAACATGCATTAATGGTGCCAGTGCAGAGGTTTTTGTGGGCTTAATTCAACAAAACACCAACCCTGATAACTCCTCAAAAGAGCAAAATATTGTGTTTGTTGGTAATAAGGATGTAGGCATATGGGCCCTATGTGAAACTAATGGACTGGCAAAGAATGTTTACGTCTACATCTTATCATGTGTATAATCACACTTTATTATAGCTAGTCAAAATGACATCTTCAGATGGTTGGAAAATAGGCAGTGCATATATGTGTCCACTGGGTGGTAGTATACTGCAAATTTGGGTATCCTGAAATGGCATTGACACTTTTGGAAAAAAAATGGTCAGAATAGACTACAAATCTGAAAGAACTCAGCACTATGAAATACATAGAGAAGAGGAGCTTCACTTCTTGCCTCGGTTACTAGTGCTTATTTCAATTATTTTGATGCATTTATATGTTATGTGGTGGCATGGTGGCATGGTGGCACAGGAGGGAAATGTCACAATCACACAAGTGTATGGACCTCAAAGTCGTGGGTTCAAGTCGTGCTCTGGTTGACTGTCTATGAGGAGTTTGGTGTGTTCTCCCAGTGTCCATGTGGATTTAAAACGCACAACAGTGGTTCCAAAGTTCAGTTTTGTTCTTTAAATGTACATTATATTCACTTCTCCAGAAAATGATGTTAATATGTGTAACTGTTGTTGTAGAAAACAATTTTATTACTTTGTGTTTGTTGACAAATATCCTTAAATGATGATTAGTTAAATTAGCATACTCATGGTGTGAAATCCTGTACCCTATATGCATTTATATGAATGACTAACCAGTATTTACATTATGAATTACTTACACATGTAGTTAAACATTTTTGCTTGATTCTGCACTACTAATTCATATGATAATTACTCCTAAAGACATATTATAAGCTAACTTCACTATATGGCATGATAACTTAATATTTACACATTTTTATGTTGCGCAAGCTGCTTCAGCAGCGCGCAATATATTGTTATCCGAAAGTCATATTCTTATTATTCTTCTTCTTATTATTATTCCACGTTTCCTTGTCCGCCTAACTAGTCCCGCAGCTTTCGAGCTATCGACTCCGTTCCACCTGGAAATCGTGCGTCCTATAGCGACGATGTGGGCTTGTATACAGCTTTCCGATACCCGCACTCGTTCGTCCGCTACACTCGTTTATCGCTCCGTTTTTCCCCAGTCATTTCTATGGAATTAATTTTCAAACTGCTCTAACTCGGTCAATTTTCAAGCTACGGACACGAGATTTCAGACGGTCGGACCCGGGCGCACCGGGACCCGTCACTTCCGTTTTCGGACCTCTCGCACTCATCCTTCTCTTTCTATCCCTCCTTGAATATCCCTCCATTCACTTGTATGGAAGACATTTACAGTGGGTGACGTCATACACACTCTGGGTTCACTGGCCAAAAACGTTTTTTCACTTTTCAGCCAAACAATTCGCCATAACGTCCTCATACTTTCACCTAGAAACTTCATTTAAATTTTAAATGGTAGAGGTCCTTTCTAAGACCTCTAAATTTGAACATTATTGAAAATACGGTTTTCGAGTTATGAATTTTTGTTCGGCACTAGGGAGGGTTTTGGCTCCCATAGAGTTCAATGTATTTTTGGAGCGGCTCAGAGTGCGGTTTCTAAATTTTTCTCCTGTCTTTAACTCGTCATAACACGGTCAATTCTCGCTCAAACTGCTAATTTTTTATACCAGCTTCTTCCTTAGACTCTCCTTGTCGCAACGGTATATGCTGTTTAGCCAAAAGGGATATCTTTTCTGAGCTATAAGCATTTGTTCGGAGGGTGGGTACGCTCCCATAGGAATACATTGAAATGAATATGCCTGTCCTTTTTCGATATTCAACTTTTAGCCGAACATTTTGCCATAACTTCCTTATACTTTCACCTACAGACTTCATTTTACTTTCAAATGGTAGAGAAACTTCCCCTTTCTAAAATATGTAGATTTGAAATCATTTGAAGATACGGTTCTGGAGTTATGAAGATTTGTTTGGCAGTAGGACGTTTCGGCTCCCATAGAGTTCAATGTATTTTCAGAAAGCCAAATTTTCTCAAATTTGCCCTTTTTTAACTCATCTTTACACCATCAATTCTCGCTCAAACTGAAAAATTTTTTTACACCATCTCGAGCGGCAGACTCTCCTTGTCGCTACGGTATGCTTCGTTCAATTTTGGTTGGGAAAAGTTTTCGAGCTACGGGTCATTTTTTGAAGGGTCCCCCCGGTCGAAATTCATTGAATCCTGAGTCTGTCAGTTGTGTTCTGTGAGCGTGCGTGTGAGAGAGACAGAGAGGGGGGAGGGGGAGGGGCAGAGGCAGACACTGAAGGGGAGAGGTGTGAGGGCCACAGAAATACACAGGCAGTCTGTAACACTTTAAAGGTCATTTTTAAGGGGGACGTCTTAATTATCCAGGGTTTCTTAAGGTGGAATTTTTAAAGAATGCCTCATTCACAATATACTGGCTGTCTTTTCAACATTTTAAGACGCGGATCGGGGGACGGGGGTTTCGGCGGCGCAACATCTCGCGTTTCCTCCTGGAAATGCAGACCTCTAGTTAATTCTTAACGTCTAATCTTGAACAGATGTGCACTCCAGGATTGTAACACACTGACATCATAGTGTTGGGCACTGAGGCGCTGATCTGTAGCTTCTGTTTGTGGCCTTGAAGTGTATTTCTGACTCCCTAAATTTTAGTCTCTAGGGAAAAAGTGCTGAGAAGAGAGGCCCATTGTCAGCCTGGCCAGAAAGAATGTCTTCAGGGTCACAACAGGCACCTGAATATTGCACGTGAAGAGCTGAGTACTAACACGTGAAATGATGCATATTAATATACGCTAATCAGCCAGAAACGCCTCACCACAGGCTATACGTCATCTGGGGTATAACTTGGAGTCAGATCATGGGAGGTCAGAATTTTCACTTGGGAGGGGTATCACACTGTTCTCAATGTGTAAGTTCTCCTGGATCCAGTATTTTGGTAAATAAATACTTTGATTTGCTTTGAACTTCACTCGACTGGTGTCTGCGACTCTCTCGTAACGGACATGCCTTCCCCGAAGAGGGAGAGTGTATTTTGGACCTTTTTGTTATTTTCTCATGAGTTGGTAAATTTTAAATACTTTGAGAACGGTCCAAAGAAACATTTTTATCTTCACTGTGTAAAATAAAAGAACAAATCAACACACAGCGACAGCAAAATGTACCACCACAATGACAGCTTTTCTAACAGTTAAAGAATTCCCCTACCCCAGTTTAGTTTAAACCTGTTAAATAAAGCTTGGAGACTGCTAGCATTTCTTGAGTTTGAGCACAAGGTGGGATCACACCATGGAGGGGGAACCAGTCCTTCACAGGGCAATACATTCACTCACGCACACCTATGGACACATTTGAGTTGCCAATCCACATACCAACATGTGTTTTTAGACCATGGGAGGCACCCAGAGGTAACCCACCCGGACACCAAACTCCTCACAGACAGTCAACAAGTGCGGGACTTGAACCCACAACCTCAAGGTCCCTGGAGCTGTGTGAGTACAATACTACATGCTGTGCCACCGTGCCACCCCAATCAGGACATTATCGACGTTAAAATCTCTCAGCAAACAGCCTTACATCGCTGTTATAGTCCTGCTCTTGGTCTCTGGCTGCATTTCTGATTTTACAGGGTGTGCCATTTATATGAATACACCTTAATAAAATGGGAAAGGTTGATGATATTAACTTCCTGTTTGTGGCACATTAGTATATGGGAGGGGGGAAAATTTACAAGATGGGTGGTGACCATGGTGGCCATTTTGAAGTCAGCCATTTTGGATCCAACTTTTGTTTTTTCAATGGGAAGAGGGTCATGTGACACATCAAACTTATTGGGAATTTCACAAGTAACTTTATTCTTTAATTAGTTATTTACAAGTTTCTGACCACTTATAAATTTTGTTCAAAGTGCTTCCCATTGTGTTGGATTGTCAATGCAACCCTCTTCTTCCACTCTTTACACTCTGATAACAACACCGCAGGAGAAATGCTAGCACATGCTTAGAGTATGCGTAGTATCAGGTATTGTACGGTCTCTGTTCGTGGTGGTTCTTGAAGCACTGACTTCAGCTACAGTCCAGTCTTTGTAAGTCTCCCCCACCTTTTTGAATGGGTTTTGTTTCACAATCCTCTCCAGGGTGCGGTTATCCCTATTGCTTGTACACTTTTTTGTACCACATCTTTTCCTACCCGTCACCTCTCTAACAATGTGCTTGGACACAGAACTCTATGAACGGCCAGCCTCTTTAGCAATGATCTTTTGTGTCTTGCCCAACTTGTATAAGGTGTCAATGGTCGTCTTGTGGACAACTGTCAAGTCAGCAGTGTTCCCCATGATTGAGTAGCCTACAGAACTAGACTGAGAGACAATTTAAAGGCCTTGCAGGTGTTTTGATTTAATTAGCTGATTAGAGTGTGGCACCTGTGTCTTCAGTATTGAACCTTTTCACAATATTCCAATTTTCTAAGATACTGAATTTGGGGTTTTCATTAGTTGTCAGTTATAATCATCAAATTAAAAGAAATAAACACTAGAAATATATCAGTCTGTGTGTAATGAATGAGTATTATATACAAGTTTCACTTTTTGAATGGAATTACTGAACTAAATCAACTTTTTCATGATATTCAAATTTTATGACCAGCACCTGTATAGCCTGGATTTTGTGGGTGATAAATATAAAAATATAACAAAAGTTCTGGCCTTTGTTAAAGGAGTGTCACAGTAAATAACCGGTGGAGACAGAGGTAAACACAGGGAAAGTATGGGGTACACGGGGAGTATGGGGTACTGGGCTCTTTGCTGCGAGCTATCCAGTCCCTGTACAAACAGAGCAGGAGTCTGGTTCGTATGGCTGGCAGTAAGTCCAAGTGGCGGAGGGTGTCCGGTTAGGTGGTCTCAGGATTCCATGTCTGCTTTTTGCAGATGATGTGGTCTTGTTGGCTTCATCGAGCCGGGACCTCCAGCTCTTGCTGGGCCAGTTTGCAGCCGAGTGTGAAGCGGTAGGGATGAGGATCAGCACCTCCAAGTCCGAGTCCATGGTACTCAGTCGGAAAAGGGTGGAGTGCTCTCTCCAGGTTGGAAGTGAGATCCTGCCTCAAGTGGAGGAGTTTAAATACCTCGGGGTCTTGTTCACGAGTGAGGGAAAGAGCGTGAGATTGACAGGCGGATCGGTGCAGCATCAGCAGTAATGCGGGTTCTGTACCGGTCCGTTGTGGTGAAGAGAGACCTGAGCAGAAAAGCAAAGCTCTCGATTTACCGTTCAATCTACGTCCCAACCCTCACCTATGGTCACGAGCTTTGGGTAGTGATCGAAAGAACGAGATCGCGGGTACAAGCGGTTGAAATGAGTTTTCTCCGCAGGGTGTCTGGACTCTCCCTTAGAGACAGGGTTAGGAGCTCGGATATCCGGGAAAGACTCGGAGTGCAGCCGCTGCTCCTCCACGTCGAGAGGAGCCAGTTGAGGTGGTTCGGGCATCTGGTCTGGATGCCTCCTGGGCGCCTTCCTGGTGAGGTGTTCCGGGCATGTCCAACGGGGAGGAGGCCCCGGGGCAGACCAAGAACACGCTGGAGAGACTACATGTCTCGACTGGCCTGGGAATGCCTCGGTATACCCCCAGAGGACCTGGAGGCGGTGGCTGGGGAGAGGGAGGTCTGGGTTTCTTTGCTCCAACTGCTTCCCCCGCGACCCGGACCTGGATAAGCGGTGGATCATGGATGGATGGATGGATAAACAAACTAAAAATAACTAAACAAAATAATGTGAAACTTTACACAGCGTTAGGCACAGACCTGAAGACTAAGTTAGACAAGAAAAAAAACTCAGATAACTAAATAAAAGTAGACCAAGGACCTAGACAAAACAAGACACTCTGAAGACCAAAACAGAAACTTAAAGATCTAGACACTAAATAAGGAGGCAAACAAAAACTCAGAATTACAAGACAAAACCTAAACAGCGAGAACTAAACCAAGACCTAGAAAACTAAATTAAACCAAGATCTAGAAAGTTAAACTAAACGGAAAGAGCTAAACAGAGTGAGCCCAGCAAAGAAAAACAGGAACGAGACTTGGGACATTGCTTATAACGTAAATACAAAACACCTGGGAGTGATAGAGACACGTGACAGGGGAGTGGCTAACTACAAAGGACCCCAGAAGCACATGGAGAGAAAAATAGGAAATAAGGAGACAGAACTAAACAGGAATCAAATGGAAGGGCAGACATCTGAGAAGGAGGTGCTAGCTCCAAAAGATGGTTATCATGTATCATCTGCATGAAATTTAAAAAAAATAAATATTAGTTTACTGTCAAAAGTGCAGTGTAGTGTCTTCAAATGACAAATTGCATACTCTCTGTAAATGGACAAATGTATGAAAGGTTTTCAGAATGGGAGAGGCACTACCCAGTTTCATTTTCAATTAACATAATGAATGCAATATCTGCCATTGAAGGAGCACACTGGTTATGCAGTCAACACTAAGTCATCAAGGTTCTAAACTGTCTGGATCTGTGGGTAGCTTCTGACTCGGATGCTTGTTGCAGGAAGAGGCAGATGCTTGTCTAGGCTTTTCTCTTTCACTGTTATGTGATTGGTGCATATGGTAAAAAGTCTTGACCTGCCACTGTCCATATATCTATGTATATTTTAATTATACTTAAATCTGTGGGTATATTAGCATTGCCAATTCAGGTATCACATATCGAATTATTACCATTCCAAATCCAACATTTGGATTTGGATACACAAAAGTTACAGTTGGCTGCCATGTTGGGTACAAGGTTGTACTCAGTGAGAACGGAAAGAGGGAAACTATTTTCAAGTTAACCTATTTCAAGATACCCCAGTAAACATTTAGCCGTTGATTCAACGTTGAAATAACATAATGACTGCCGTCTATTCAACATTCTCTTAAGGTTGAAAATGAAAGTTGAAAAGACATTCAAACACAGACATTGAAAAGACGACTATTAGATGTATTTTGGACGTCCATTGACGTTATTAATTGGTCCCGAAATAAATTACTTGTATAAAGCGCATTTTGGACGTACACTGACGTTATCAATTGGTCACCACTTAACTAACTTATTAAGATGGATTTTGGACGTCCATTGACGTTTAAAATATGTCCTTGATGGACAGACTACTTTTAGACCTGTTTTGAACGTCCAGGGACGTTCCTTGTTTACTGGGACCACAGTGCCTCTAGAAGTGATGGCTTCATTGAAAAAGTTTTCTTCCTGCCAGCCATGCTGTGACGTAGGGAGTGACATAGGAAGCCATGATATTTCTGTTGCTTTTTCTGACCACCACTTTGTGGAACCCACAATGGGGTTAATGCCACAACTAGCTGCACAGATACAAATACTTATATCTTGTTTTGCCACATGCTACTCTAATAGCATGTCATATATCTCATGCAGCTTTTGGAGCACTTGTCCCACTATTCTAGGAAAACCATATAACATTGTTAAGAGAGCTTTCTCTGTTATCCTCTGAAGAACCATGTGTCCATGTAATTTAAGCATTCCTAAAGCAAATAGACTTCTCACATTGACAGACTTGGTGTGGTATGTGTGTTCATCCCACTGTTGTCCAGAAAAACTTAATTCAACTCAATTCAACAAATTCTCCAGCTTTTAGATCCAGTTTTTTCATAGTAGATCGAATTCACTCGACTTAGTGAAACTATCTGTCTTTGTGACAAGTATTTTGCAAGGTCTAGTTTGGCGGCATTGTTGTAGTTTGCCAGATTGCTGTTAATGTACACTGTGGCTGTGCCAGCATGGACGCAAGTAACATAATGATTGATGTGAGCTAGAATAATCAAGACTGAATTTAAAACATTTACAGACCTGCTCCAAATCAAATCAAATCAAATCAAATTTATTTATATAGCGCTTTTCACAACTGATGTTGTCACAAAGCAGCTTCACAGAATTCCAGTAAGAAAAAGATTTGACATGAAATGTAAAAACAAATGTAAAAACAAAAACTCCCCCAGCTGAGGAAGAAACCTTGGGAGGAACCAAGGCGCACAAGGGGTGACCCATCCTCCTCTGGTCAATCTACTGGTGATGATAGTTAGTAGTCCATGAGAACTTCAGTGTAGGGACAGCTTCAAGGCACTTGGTGGTTGCTGGAGCATGGGCAGCTGGTCTGAAGCGTGGAGGAGGGTCTCGGCAGTCATCCATCAGTGTCCAGACAGACAGGTGGGCAGTTGTTTACTCGGAAAGATGTAAAGGGATGGAATTAGTTTTGAACTGTTTTGTGTTTGTAAAGTAGAAAATATGAAAATTTCCAGAGTGTGGCTAATGACTCCAGCAGATCTGACTATGACAGCTTTAACTAAAGGTCTTCTCCAGGTTTTCTGTTATGGAGAGGGGTGACATCATCTAGATAGACAGCAGGTGGTAAAGCTGAGATTGTGACTTACTCTCTGTCTTGTCTCTCTGTGCCTAAAAAGAATTAAAAATATTATAGGCTAAGTGATGCTCCCCTCAGGTGGGGTATCCTGTATGTGTAGGCTCCATGACATACTCCTATGTACACATTTGCCAAAATCGTTTTTGAAGTTGGAATTCAGCAATTTCTAGATCTGCAAATACTATTACCATTACATCTGCCCCAGCTAGTGCAGCTTCTAATGTAGTGTCAGAATAAGAATTCTCTTTGGTAGCTTCAACATGAACACTGTCAAGAAATTGTCATTTCTTTCTTTAAATATACATTCTGCTTACTGAAAAACGTTTGTTCTTGTTTTGGTTGCTACTGTAGCTTTCAGTGCTGTATAAGTCTCTGTAAGAAGAATCCAGCTTCCTTGTTTACTGAAATATTGTCCAGTAAAATATGATGGCATTAATAAATTAGTTAGCTAAACAAGTCAATCAAATAGTAATAATAATAATGTGTATATGTATATATAGAAGGTACCACTGGATGCAGAAATATTTTAAGTAATATGTACTGTGAAGTGGTATGTAAAGTCATTATCAGTCTTGGCAGTGTGCAGTATCAGTGGTGGACAGTGTTCAGTTCTCAGGCATTGGGGTAAAAGCTGTTCTTAAATCTGTTTACCCATCATGTGATAGACCTGATTGAACAAGTGATATCTAAGGTGAGATTGGTCTTTCAGTATGTTGATTTCACTGCTGAGGCTGAATGAGTCCTCCAAGGAGGGCAGTGAGCAGACCAATGATCTTCTTGGTGGTACTGATGACACTCTGGGCTGTACTGATGACCATCTCAAGGGGTCATCTTTCTGGTCATCAGAAACTGATGGTGTATCATGTGCATATGCAAAACATCATTCAACTATTGATGTTGCAGCATCAGTAAGACACCAGTAGCCTCTCTTGCAGATTGTATTTCCTGAGGATTCTTAGGAAGCATAGTTACTGTTGTGCCTTTTTGATTAATTCCATGTTACTTGTTGTCCAGGTCAGAAAAGATATTCAGCAATGTGTGCACTCAGCCTCTGTTGATATATAGTGGGTCTAGACTTTCCTTCTTGAGCCTATAATGACATCATTTGGTTTTGAGCAGTTCCGGACAAGATTGTTGTCATGTTTTCAAGGTGGGTCTGAGCTGTGAGAAGAGCAGTGTTGATGGTGTATCCCGTGGACCTAATTGCCCTGTCCAAGAATGTCTCTAAGCTGTGTGGAAGGGTGGCTTTGGTGTGTTGCAGAACCAGCTTCTCAAAGCACTTTATTATGACTGTTTTGAGTGTGATGATTGTAATCTTTCCGGTAATTGATTACAGTTTTGTTTTTTGTTTTATTTATTTATTTATTGGCAGGGATGTGTGATTGTGAAAGGCAGGTAAGGTAGCATAATGGATTTAGACAGGGACAGATTAAAGAATTGTGTGACTGAAATCTGGTTCACACATTCCTTCAGTACACTTCCTGTGACAACATCAATTCCAGCAGCTTTCGTTTAGTTAACAGCACAAGTCTGAGCACATGTCTCATCTCCTGGGGACCTCTGCTAGTGAGGTCTCTCTGTTTGCGATTGTGTTGTTGTTGGTCTTGTGGTTTGTGATGTGCTGTATACTTGCTACACCCACCTTGGATTGCTGTTGGTCCACAATCTTCACCTTATTTGCTGCTTTAGCCCTGATAGCCCCAGGTTGTTTCTTGCAACACTGTATAAGGCTTTGTCACCAGACTTGAATGCAATGTTGCAATATTTGATGAGGGCTTTCACCAACTGTGTCATCCAGGGAATTTGAATTGGGTATATCCAGAGATGTTTTGGACTGTTACGTTGTCAACACAGTATGTTTGTAACTTTATGCAGCAGAGTACAGCTGATGTGTACTCTTGTAGATCCTGATCCTCAAAGGTGTCCCCATTTGCTCTTTTGAAGCAGTCCTGCAGCTGTGAGAAAGCTCATTCAGGCCATGTCAGTATTTGTGGTGGGTTGAGTCTTCCTTTGGAGCGGGTTGTGTGCTGTGGTCAAGAATAAGCTGTGCTAGCATTACCGTCCTGTGGAATGTAAACAGCTGTAACTAAGGCAAAGGTAAACTGACACGGAATGTAAAAGAGAAATGACTGTGTAAATACATTTGAAACAGAACATTATAATTAGCTAGGCTGTTGTTGTTCTTGTCCAATATTGTAAAAATGTATCATTTAGTTCAAGTAAAATAACAACAAAATGACATTACACAATAAGTTATATTTTGCCCTCTTTAGGTGATTTGTACATGTTTGAGCCTAAGATACAAATTCAGCCTACTACAGAACTTCTAACAACATTTCCTGTGCTGCAATTCCCCTGCTGTATATTAATTCTTTTATTCATTGTCTGTAACCACTTAACTGGTTCAGTTCTTCACAGGGTGACACACATTCACACATTTACTCACTCACACTAGAGACACTTATTGAGTAACCAGTGTACCTGGTTTCACACAGACAGTCACTCGGAGTGACACTTAAATCCACAAACCCAAGGCCCTGGATCTGGGTGAGAGCAACACTACCTGCTGCGCCACCATGCTTCCCCCACTTGTATATTTTTGTGAATTTTAGGGCTCCCCAAGACACTGGCAAGACTGGAACATAGCCAGTTTTATGGCTATTGTTCTTTTATTTAACAATATTTCTTTACAGAATTATTCATCTACTTTCAGCAAATAAATATTATAATGGGAATGCCCACAATCAGAGTCTATGTTCTATTTATTTATTTTTTTATTTATTATTTACTTACATATTTATACTAGTTGGAATATTAAAGTATTTACAGGCTCAGTGAATTTGAAGTTCAAGGTATTTTTATGCAGTGCTGTCAATGCGGCAGATGAAAAGGAAAACCTTGGACTGGGCATTTTATCATGTTTAACAACCATGAACACACCTGCAAAGGACATCCTGCTGCAATAAAATTTGTCCTTAGTGTAATGGGATTTCAGAGTCAACCATAAAAATTCAAATGTAAAAGTTCCCAACTGTTGAATCCCCTATATGGCAAAACACCTTCAAAATTTAACAAAGGTTAGACTTGAGTCGCTACTCAAAACTCTTTGTCTGGTAATGGAAAAATAATGATTAAATATTTTTATTATTATGAATACGTATATTTATAAAAAATATTTATAATCAATAATAAATATTTATAAAGATATGTATAAGTATTCTTTGACTAAAATGGACAATTTCACATCAAATTAAATAATAATTAATTGCTTTATGTCCATCTAATTGATTTAACTATGCAGATTGTTTTTTGTTTGTTTGTTTGCTTTTGGTTGGTTGGTTTATGAAAATTAGCATTGTTCTTTTCTAAAAGTTTTTTTCAAATAGTATCAGATACTATTGAATCTAATTTAATAGTAGAAAATTCAAATTTGAATAGGCCACCAACTACACTTGAGATATTGTACAGATCTGTTATTAATATAATAATAATAATAATAATAACAACAACAACAACAACAACAACATTCTCTTCTATGTGTATGAAATTATCTAGAGAATGTAAGGTGTATATTGGCATGGTTTAATGGATTTGGCTTATATTGTAATTATGGTAAAAGTTTAAAAGGAAATTAATCTACCTGTGTGTGTGTGTGTGTGTGTGTGTGTGTGTGTGTGTGTGTGTGTGTGTGTGATTTAAATATTAAATAAACTTCACAATTGAGTTTTGCTTTTTTGTGCAAAATTCGATATTACACAATTTGTAATTATTTTAGTATGACACTGAAAATGTGCCTCAGTTTTTTTGCACGAAATGTGTGGGAAACTCAACTGATATGTAATTTGACCATGGTACCCAAGCTTTTGCATGCGACTCGATTTTTCATACACCCACATGTGTCTCTCCCATAAAAGGTAATGGGTTGTCCATAACTTGTATGTTGCGCGCAGTGATTGGAGTACTTTACTGGCCTGACTTTTTTTTAACTGTGGGCCATTTCTGATTGGTCGAAAAGACTTGGTCCGATTTTGTCTCATATTAATCAGCATACGTGGTGGAAGGAGGAGAGGGATTCAGATAAACGGGAGAGTAAAATAGTGGCGATTTGGGAGGTTCTTGGGCAGATAACGGCTAGTGGAAGAATGCTTGAAAACAAGAAAGAGAGATTGAAGACGTTTCTAAGAAAAATTGACGAAAAAGCTATATTCAGAATCAAGCATCTAATGAAAGAGAGGTAAGCTAAACAGCTAGCTAACAGTAATCGCTAAATAAGCCGGTGACTCTTTCATTACAGCTTCCGATATGCCGAATTGGGTTAAGACTTTCATAATTCTTTTACAGAAAAGAATTGAAGTCAAACTGAAGTTCGCCTTTTCTGTTCCACCCTAAAATTAATATGGAACGTAAAATTCGAAAAGGAAAAACAAAATCGTTAGATACTATATTACAGCAATAGCCGGATGTGTGATTTAGCAGAATTGATCAGGAAATTGCTTGTCAACGTACTTAAGAGTTTTTTTTATAATATTAACTGCGGACACGTTTCGAAACTACTTATCTAACAAAATTATACTTAGCGATAACTGGAATTCCGAAATGTCTCATGGATCTTCCGCTTTAAGACCGATTTGTTCTTGTTACTGCTATCACTTTACAAAAGACTACTATTTTATGGATGTTTTTCAATTAACTTCATAATGATTATAACATAGTAGTTAACCAAAATGTATAAAACGTCAATAGTGATCTGTTGTGTCTGTTGAATATTCGAACCCTGGTTAAAATGTAAAGCCTTTTAAAGGTAGTCTGATTCAGAAATAGTACCATGCTAACAGATTTTAGCTTCGTTTATTGTTGCTTTATTTCGTTTTTGTGAATCGTAATTGTCCATTGTTTTTTTCTGCTCAACCCTCATCATGGATGTAATCTTGTCCTCTGGGATTTAAAGAGACTAGGCCTTGGCTCATTTTCTCTCTTACATCATGCTGGAGCTGTTGGATAAATAGATAGAAGGACATATCTGAATTACCAAACAATGACTTTGATTGAAAATGGACAAAATTGTCTAGACCTTGGAGTGGCAGAAACTAATCAGCCATAACAATATGGCCACCTCCTTGTTTCTACACTTACTGTCCATTCTTTTAACTCAACTGTCAACAACAAAGGAGAAGTTTGTAGTCCATTTAATGTTCTGCATCACGACTTACCACCGTTTACCCTGTTCTTTAATGGGCAAGACCCCCAGAGGACCACCACAGGACTGGTATGATTTGGCTGGTGTATCATTCTCAGTGCTGCAGTGACATGGTATTGGTATGTGTTGCATTAGTATGAGTGGATCAGACACAAGAGTGCTGCTTGAGTTTTTAAACTGTGTCCACTCATTGCCCACAGTATTATACATATCTAATTACTGTAGATGTAAATTCAGAGCCAGGGGCCAAAAAGGTATGCAGAGTTGCTGAGAAAATTGAGTAAATGGCCGATTTTGCACTATTGTGTAGGAAATTTGACCATTAGAAGCAATTTAGTTTGAGTAATCTGACATCAAGTAAGTGAAATGTGTAGCATATTAATTTGGGATCATGTAGTCCTCTGCTAATAATTTTATGTGAGTGTGAAAGGGTGTGACTTTGTTTTTAAATGCAAATTGACTTATCTTGCTATCTACTTGACTCTTTCACCAGGTTGTTTGGTTATGTCTGTCTTAAATCTTCAGATCCCCATTCAGCTGCTATAATTTAATTAATTCTTGCTCTAGATGCCATTATATAATTAATCATTTGTAAGAGGGTCAAATTGACAGTTATTACTCCATGTAAATAGATTAGCTCTTAGGGCATGTCTTTCTTAAATATTGTTTGATATGGTTTCTGGACAGCTGTGTTTTTCCCACTCTCCATGGGTCGAACTGCAGCTGGTGTGCCTGACTGGGCAAATACTGTTTCCTAATGGAGTCATTCTACAATCCCAGGGGCTGGTTGCACAAAACACCTTAAGTTTTCCCCTTAAGTATGACTCTTAAGGCTTAATTTCTCCTTATCTGAGGGATTTAAAGGAACAATCTGTAGAATATTTACTGTACTTAGTCATAAAATGTCCAGGGTGTGTGATCATAGATTAAGGAAACAGTCAAGGCCTCTCATAGCATTGCTAAAGCAGTATTTTCTCCTTGAGAAGTGCCCAGTTCGGAGCGGAGCTCCTATAATTCCGGCCTCCGAGGTCCTGCCTGTCATCCCGCCCTTAGTACAATCATTTTACAGTCCACCATGAGGCCAGGTCTACAAACAGTGTCTCGCAGCCATGAAATGGCCAAGTGAACATAGTTAACGTAAAATTTTACTGGACCCAAAAAGCCCCGCTGCCCTTCTACAACTGCAATTTATTTCTGAAAAAATATTTCTGAAAAATAGATGTACCGATGCCTATGAATATATTAAAAAGATCAGAGGCTGTGTGTTTTATATAAAGAAAGGGAGGCATTTGAAAGGTGTCATGTGTTTTACATGAAGAATGTGAATAACAACATGATTAAAAGGTGTAAACACCATTGTTTGTGTGTTTTAAACAATTTAAGGAATAATAATTGTGTTTGAAAAGCCTTGCATATTCACCTATTTAAGGTGGAATGGATAAATCAAACTTGATAGTACACAGCAAATATAAGCATTTCACTAGTAGGTAGATTAGTACATGATGTACACCTGGTCGTGTGTTTTAAATGGATAAAATGAGAAATAAGAAGTGTTAGCTATAGTGTTATAAGAAGTTGGCCCAAGTTCTTGAACTCGTCTCTTGCTTGTTCGTTCCTCAAACTGGCAACCTGCTCGAGCTGTATGTCTGAGGAGGAGGCAGACAGCTCTCACTACTGTTTTGAAACTGTATTATAGGTCCCATTTTTAAAGCTTGGTGTCAGTATTACAGATTGCTCCTTTAATTAAGGGTGTTGCACAGTATCCCTTCAAAGATTTTCTTAAGTAAGGAAGTGTGTTAAGGGATGTACTGCACTACCAGATTTTTTACGGGAGTAAAATTCTATTGTTTCCATGGAAATTGTTGTTTACATGCACTCACTGTGATACCTGTTATCGCCTCTCTTGTACCAGCTCACAAACTTCAGCAGATGGGCATTTGAAACTCTTGAAATTACTGGCTGGAAGGACCCTGTAACATAAAATCAGAGAGGAATCATTAACTGCATTGCAGCAGGAAGAGCACAGCTGCGAAAAGTAGCGTGATCCAACTCAAGACAATAAATCAATCATGCATTGACTGCCGATTCAATCTATAATCTAAAATCAGCTGCTCAGTATCCAGTGGGTTTCCCCTGGTCGTAGAACACTGTCCTCAGGATACGTTCATTTTTCACCATAAACTGCAATGTTGTGGTTAAGACAGTGGTTGGTTGCTAAGGTGTTTTGTGCAATGCTTTAAGGGATTCCTTAAGGGATAAGGCAAAGATAAGGAAAAAAACCTTAAATACATAAGTGAATATATTAAGGAAAGACTTAGGGTGTTTTCTGCATCCGAATTTATTTTAAGCAAACCTTAACTTTGACATTAAGGAAAATCTTAACTTAAGGTGTTTTGTGCAACTGGCCCTGGTATTTAAGAAACCACAGGCTCTATAATTCATCTACGTTAAAACTACAGTGATTTTAACGCAGTGTGGTTTAAATTATTAAAATCCAGTATTATAAAATGTCATCACAGATACACTCTTCTATCTCATCATTTAGTCTCATGGTTATATTGTCAGCTACAAACAAGAAAAGTTTTGTTGTATTTAATACACAGTGTCAGAATTTTGCACATATATTTAAATAGGCTTTTGAAACATACTGATCTCACCTAGCTTTTGCTGCAAACCATATTTAGCCTCTGAGTGTGTGTTTCCATTGATAGTCCCAGAAAATATTGAATAAGCAGCAAAATGATACATAAATGCAAGTTACTGAAACAGTTACTTTGTGTAGTTCTTCGGACTTCACTTAGGAAAGCTTTATAAGAAGGAAAAAGTTAAAATTAAATAAAAGAAATGAGAACAGGGACTTCATGCAGGCTGATAAAAGAAGTGATTATAATGGCACCTAATGTAATGTAATGTAAAGTGCAGTCTTCCGCATTTAACCCATCTGTGGCAGTGAACACACACAAACATACTAGGCTGTGACTAAACTAGGCTGTGAACACACCCTGAGCAAGGGTCAGCCATCCCTGGTGCCCGGGGAGCATTTGGGGGTTCAGTGCCTTGCTCAAGGGCACTTCAGCCATAGATGCTCCTGCTGGTACTGGGGATCGAAATGGCAACCTGGTACCAAGACCAATCCGTTAGTTTTTTCTTTTTACTGACATTTTAAAAACACACAAGTATACACATTCCATGGTGTCCAAAGTATATTTGCTATGAACAAACACATAACAGGAAAGAGTAGGCTTCTCTTATAGTACATTGACAGCATATTTACACTTACATACATACCTGTTCTACTCATACCTACTCTAGTTTTTCAGTGCCATCCAAATGCAAGGGTTTAAAAATAGAAGAGGCATGTAAAATTTTTATTGCATAACATTATATGACCTCTCGGAAAAACAACCCCAATCCAAATAGGGCTTTGTAGTACATCTGTTTTTTCCAACCTATAAATTAGAGTTGGGTTTAGTATACACATGAGTCACTTCAAGCCTACTTTATTGTTACTGACACTTTCATTTTCTCTGATTTCATTGTACTAGTTTATGCTGGGAACTGAAAACCACATTACCTACAAATATTACCTACAAAGAGAATTACTATAAAAAAAAAAAAATATATATATATATATATATATATATATATATATATATGTATGTGTATATATATATATATATATATATATATATATATATATAACAGGTGTTTAAATACATAATGTTGCTGAATAGCTTGTGGCTAAGGTGCTGCATTGGGAAACTAATATTCTAAAATTAGGATTAGGGTTAGTTCTAATCAATGCACTATTTAAGGCATGTTTTTAGCCAGATTTTATCTTTGCCTTGTTGAATATTGAGATGCCAAATTAAATCAATATAACACGGTATCTTATAATGTCAGATGGGTCAATTCAGGCTAATCAGATGATGGAGTTTTGTGACTTGTTACATACTTCATACTTTTGTGTAGGCTTGCAGCAGGATCATGTGAGACTCAGGTGTGAATTCCAGGCAGCACGTTGTTAGTCAGTAGGAAGAAAGTCCTCTGTGCAGACAGTCAGCTGAAGGAAGTCAGCGTGATGCATTGTGCCATATGACTCACACAAATATCCCCTACATTTAGGGGATAGAGCCAGGCAACAAGTGGTACATTGTTGTTTGGCTTCTGAGATCGGTGTTTGTTCTGAACTGTGAACTGGCCACTTTCCTGCTTTTATCAACTGTAAGGTTAGGAGTCCCTTTTTTCAAGCAAGCCCACCAGGCAAATTCAGCATATTCTTATATATTCTCATATGTTTCCATTCATATTGATTTGAAGTAGTATTACATGATTATAGGGTTGGGCAATTTGACATTCAGAAGCTCTAATCAAGGTAATTTTATCTATATTGAACAAAGAAAAACTGTGGTTTGTGTGTATGTGTTTTGACTATAATTACTGTATTTTGACTTTGGAGCCTACCTGAAAAATGTGAAAAAGACAGTCCCAACTATTAAGTGTAGCAGTGCAAAAACCAGCATCTGTGGGTGCATCATAAGGGTGCATAAGTTCCTACAGCATGGGTGATTTGAATATATGTGAATATATCATTGAGAGTCCTATATTGATATTTTGGAGAAATGCTACCATCATGACAAGGTCTTTTACCAGGAACTTATGGATGTAAAATAAGTGTAGTTAACTGAATAACTTGGTCTGCCTTTTAGCATGTCAGCTGGACTTTAAGGATCACACTAATATGCAAGTGTAAGGTCAATGGAGTAATGTCAGCCTACATAACAACCTCATTTAGTACACAGGACTAGATCATTTACTTCAGGGCATCCAATCCAGCCAACTTACTTTTTTTGAATACCAATGAATAAGCCTTTCCCCTGTTGTAAGTCACTTTTTTTCAAGAACATTAGTATTGTCCAGTATGCTTCAACAGAATTTGGTGCAACGTTGTAGTGCCCTTTTATGAGGGTTTTTTTTTTTTGTCTTTTGATTGTTCAGGTCTTCTTTATATATATTCACTTTGCTGTAATGTCATTATATATATATATATATATATATATATATATATATATATATATGTAATACAGTGGTATTACATTTATTTTCACCACTCATTGATACTTGCACAGTGGTCTTGTTTCCAAGGAAACACCCACTACACAGTGTAAAAAACCTTCTTGTTCACACTTTGCTCCTTGGATCACTGCATGTTGTTCAGACTCTGCAGCTTTATTTGTCATAGAAGCTGTTGTAAAAAGAGACCTTTAGACTCAGCAGCGTCCTCCTGGGCTGTGAATTAAGGGGACAATTCTTGAGTCAAGACTGCAGTGGAGGCGAAAACACTCATAAGCTCTGTACATCATGGAAAACAACAATTTTCCAAGCATTTTGGTGACAACAGATATTGTGGCAGATGAGGAAGTTGAGAGGTAGGGGCATTTTTGTTTGTTTTCTATAAGTGGTATGGGATTTTCCACAGAAACAAGTGGAGGAGCAGCTGTTATGTGTTAGAATTAGTAAGCCTCTAATGTCATGACTTGATTTTGTCATAAGAAGTAGGTTTAAACACTTCGGAGAAAATATTTAAATTTGACGGTGTTTAATTTCTTCAAAGGCCCTTTTTTATGTCTAGAAGATGTAAACCCACATTTCTGGGTTTAACACTGAATGTCATGCCAGACATTATGTAATTATATAAAATATCCATTCCAGTTCAAATCTGAAATTTGGTACAATGCTTCAAAAAGGGAAGCAAACTGTACTGTGCAATTTCTCAAGAATATTTCAATCCAAATGTTATATATTTGACAATGGTTTTTCTAAAATACCTATATAATTTTCAGGTCTCTCTAAAGCTGTTGCCAGCATTGTCCACATCCAGTAAAATGCCTCTTGTTTTTCCAGGATATTGGGGATGAAAGTTCAAGGCCTTTGACTAAGCATTAGATTAAAAAAAGAGATGTTCAACTGACTTCCTGGTATGTGGTGCTTGTTGAGCATGTGATATCCATTAACTTACTCATTATCTTCAGTTTAGCTTGTTGCATAAAGTGGCTCGAATACTAACTGGATATTTGTGCCAGACTTACACATCTGTTGAGCTTTTATAACACAAGATCATTTTTTAAGCAGCAAATTAAAAAAATCATTTAAACAGGGGAATGGTGTTTTCTTCAAATTGTTATTTACTTGCTCACTTTTGCAGGTAATGAGTTCATTATCAATCAGCACAAGCTCTGCTAAAGCAATGTGAGAAAATCAGCCGCAGTCCTTGACTTCTGCCCCACTGAGACTTACCTTACCTTTAGTCAAGTTTGATTGGAATTCTTTTCCTGGTTTTCTCCTCATAAGGACTGTAAATTAAAACTGTTTTTGTAGTTTTTCAGAGACAAATGCACTCATTTTTAAAAGGCCTGAAAGTTTATGCCACTGTGGGCCTTTCAAGCTCAGAAATAACTCATGTTTGTTTACTGATGAATATTTTTCAGTCCTTAAATTAGTATCTGTTTATTGCAACCATGCAATGGTTGTTTTAATGCTTGCATGCCTACGTTAAAAAAAAATTACCAGCAATCACTAGTTCTAATTCTAGCTATAAAATATTGGTTATGAAATAATAATGGAACTTATCAACATTTTTTGTTTTAAAATTGGCTGACATTTTTTAATCACCAAGAAGAAGCAGGCGGCTTAATGCAAGGGTTTTTTTTTTTAGACAATTAATTGAAACCTTTTCAGATTTCTGGTTAGTACTTAGTTACTGATGTGGTTAAGCAACAGAACTGACAGAAATAACCCACAGGAGCAGGCTT
Organism: Hoplias malabaricus; assembly: GCF_029633855.1. Classification (NCBI taxonomy): domain Eukaryota; kingdom Metazoa; phylum Chordata; class Actinopteri; order Characiformes; family Erythrinidae; genus Hoplias; species Hoplias malabaricus. Next base: position 12,602,629 of record NC_089815.1, on the reverse strand, counting down.
TTGGAAAAATACATGCTCTCTTTAAAGCTCCCACCATGGGAATTCTAAGACATGCTGAATAGCAAAAAAAGCAATTTCTACTAGAACATTATGATAATTTCATAAACATCCATTGTGTCTGCATTGCTGCACTAAGCACATTGTTCTGATAGCACACAAGTATCTGATAGCATTTTTTAAGATGTAATTAGTCAACACCTTCCAGTACTTCCTTAAAAGTAAACCATCATGGATTAATCTCATTCTTACGAAAGCACTTATGGAAATTGAGTAATCTGATTCTTGCTCCTTCATAAATGGAATGTAATTTAAAATGAGGGATCATATTGCAGCCAAAAAATAAACATTTATAATATGAGTATTAATCCTGAGGAATTAAAGATATTTAAATCTATTTATCTGTCATAAGATTATATTTTTGTCAACTTTCTGGGTGTGTTAGGAACAGTGGTTCTCAAACCTTTTAGAGCAAATACCACCTATTATCAAACCAAAACCTCCAAGTACCACCTATGAATATTATGAATGTCTTGCTTGAATATTTGTAATTTGCAGGCATTACAAAAAAAAATTCTAAATTAATTACTAAAAATAATGAGAATACAAATTACTAGGCCTAAACTGAAATTATACATTTATGAGGTCAAATACATTTTTGGGGATATAAGCATTTTGAAAGGAATAAAAAGGAGAAGAGAGGTCAATTTAACATGTGATTTACTAGGCTATATGTGAAAATGGAGCAGGTGCAGGAGCAGGTGCTCCCAGCAGCTCCCAGCACTTTTATTAGTAGAAGAAGGAGGCGTGGCACTTTTAAACTCTGTTTACTCTAATGATGACCACATTGATGTACTTCAGTTAAATGTGCTCTCTATTTTTATGCCTCTAGATTTAGTCATTCTGGGCTTAGGAGTGTTTCGCTTGGTTGATCTCAGTTTGTTTTCTCTTTTAGTAATAGTCCAAATTGCTCGTGTCTGTCTCTAGCCTTTGCTTACATTGGGCTTTATTTACATGGATCCCTCCCTGGAAAAAAGAAATAGGGGAGCGCTGCTCAGCCCTTCCCTTACAGACTACTGAACTATTGTTTATTCATAGCCTATGTTGTATTTTTTAACACAAATGGATTTTATTAAAGCTTAATTATGAAAACTGTGAAACATTATGTAGTTTACACGTGAACATGTTTAATTTTGAGATTTTCAGTTATTAATCAAGTCTTTAGGGCTCCAGGGGTCACACAGCTCCAGAGACCTGGAGGTTGTGGGTTCAAGTCCTGCTCCGGGTGACTGTCTGTGAGGAGATTGGTGTGTTGTCCTCGTGTCCGTGTGGGTTTCCTCCGGATGCTCCTGTTTCCTCCCACAGTCCAAAAACGCACGCTGGTAGGGGGATTGGTGACTCAAAGGTGTCCATAGGTGTGAGTGTGTGAGTGAATCTGTGTCGCCCTGTGAAGGACTGGCGCCCCCTCCAGGGTGAGTTCCTGCCTTGCTCCCAGTGATTCCAGGTAGGCTCTGGACCCACCGCGACCGCGTGTACCACCATTTGTTAATTCATGTACGCTTGTCACGTGGTACGCTTACCACAGTTTGAGAACCACTGACCTAACAGATCCTATGTCATTCATTCATGAACTCTTTCAGCCAGCCTGAGATATAGTTCTATGTAGTTCTATAGTTCTTTTTCTTTTGCCCTTTCAACTGTGATGTCTTATACCTTGGTTAAGTTCCTTTTTTTTTTACTGAAGTCAGAGCCTAGCTAGGGTCTCATATGAGCCATTATATGTTGGACTAAAGCAAAATAATCATCAAACTAATTGGGATTTCAGTTAGTTCACACTTTATCATCATCGTGGAGGAGGGATGATGTGTTTCAAGCTGCTGGCAGGCTCATGCGCCCACACCATGGACCATTTATAATACAGTCTGGCCCACACAGTAAAATGTGTGGCATGCTGTGGCCAACAGTTCACAGAAGAAAGAAACATTTAAAGACTTAATTAAAAATGAACTCAAATGAATATGCTAATAATACTACTCTAATATGACAATAAATGTTGAGATATTGGTTGTTTTTTATTTATTATTTTTTTCAAACAGTATGTTTGTGTTTGCCAAACCTGCAAATACTCCCAGAAAAACTATCACTGTGGTGGTACCCTCATAGGTACATCTTCTGTCCCTTTAGTTAGGGAACATTATTGTACCATATTTATCTCAGTGATAGAGTTCAAGTTGTGTGGCTTCCAGATAGATATGCTACACAGCAAGCTCACGTTCACTTCGACTCCCTGCTCTCTGATTCTCTGTTCTGTACTAATATTCTATTTCAGACAGCTGTGGTAGAGAGAAAGTCTGTCATTAGGTGGACTCCACCCTTAAGTGTAAACATATTTCCTGCTTCCGTCATTCTTTTCAAAGATATTATATGCAATTTTGTTTCTGTGGATAATACTATGTATTAACAGTCAAAACAAAATGTCTGGCTAATGAGAAACAAAATCAGATTAAATAGACTGGTGGGACTGATTTTAACAAGCACTGACCTGTAATCATGCACAGTGTATTGTGTACATATGTTAAGACGTGTTCCATTAATTCATTCCATGAGGCGGCACACCTTTACTGGCCAGGTCCCACCTCTTTTAAGAATGTGTGCTGTGAAGATTTCACATTCATTGGGCACACACTCTACCAGACTGACATTAGGGTTAGTGCTGCTAGATTTTGGTTTTGTCTATTTTTATTGTTTGATTTATTTAGGCTTAGACAGGTTTTGCATTTCTAGGGCAATAAACAGCCACTGCTTGTCAGATTAGTTGGTGATGCCCTGAAACCAGCTACCAGTTTTTTTTTGTTTGTTTGTTTGTTTCTCAGAAGGATTACATGCTATGAATAGGTCTTTGAGTTTGAGATTATCCAGGCGTTTGGAGAATCATTTGAACAGGTAAGGATTAACACCTCCAAAAGATTTAGACTACATGATATGCCTGGGAGAGTTTATTTTGAATCAAATTTTTTAATGTTTTAGGATGTACACTTAAAAGGAATATCAATGATTGTGGGGGAAACTGTTCTCTGGTTTGTTTACGTTCAGAAGCTTTGCGTCTTATAACAGTATGTTTGAGGGGGGAAAACTGAAGTTTAACAACAGAATTACCACAGAAACTTGAGTTGTTTTAATTTTTAAAAACTGTGGTGGTAACCTCATATTCAGTACCATTTATTAGACAACCTAATTGTACCTTATTCTATAATAATTGTAGATTTTAAAATTGTGTTGATTTATTTATTTATTTATTTATATTTATGAATGCTTTGATGGAGACTCAAGACTCAAATTTGGTCTCTGTTTGAAGGTTACAACCTAAGGTTAGCTCTGGCATGCTTTGTTTGTGTGTGAGTCGCTCATGGGCTCTTCAGGATTTGTGACGCAGCAACTTTTTTTTTTTTTCAACCAGTCGCAATGGACCTGTTTCTTCTCCTGCCAATGCCATTCCTCGTGTTGGTGTTGTTGTTTTAGCTTCCTTGGCTTATTAACCTGTAGGCTTATTATGGTGACCTCATGTGGTCTGGGAGATCTGTGAAACATTCGGTACCTCCGGTACCACAGGAAACAAGAATTGTATCGTTTTCAGAATTTTGGTATTGACTTAGTACTGAAGTATTGGTTCTTGTAACATCTCTGCAGCCCACTGCTCAGTGTGTGTGTGTGTGTGTGTTCACTGCCTGTAGTGCAGTGCAGTGGCATACATTTCTTTTTCCTTTGTATGTTGTGTTGAAAATAAAAGCACATTTACATTTAATGCTGCAGGTCGGCCATTAAGCTATTTATAAGTGTAGGTTTATCAGGGTAGGTGCTCTTGTTTCCCACAGGCTCTGGTGTATGGCACTCGCTTGCCTTCTTACCCCACTTCTTGCAGCACCTGCAGATGTCAAAACCTTTCTTCCTCCACCCCTTCTACTGTGAAACATGGGTCTGCCTGTTCTGGTGGTTTCATGCCAGGATAAACTCATTTTTTCACTTTATGAATATTAAGTGTCCTAAATTCAGCACTGAAAGATTCTCTAAATTATAAGTCATTTTGACTTTATAAGCCTTGCTGACATTCCTAATTCCTTCCACAGTTACCAGCCAGAAACCGGGGTGCTCCCTACCAAACAAACGAAGGAAAAGACGAAGAAGAGGCTGGAGCCCAGGAAGGCCCTTAGCCTAGAGGAAGCTCAGCTTGAACTCCAGCACCAGAGCAAGAGCCTCAGCAGGCCTTCTCTGCCTAGGTATAATGCCAGCCACTTGAAATATTTTCATTCGTTTTCTTTCTGTTTTAATTTCCACTTCAGGGTTTTCATGGTGTTTATTAATTTAGCTGCTTTAGGAGCTATATGGATGCTGTGAATATAATTAAATATTGTATGTAAAGGCTCTGTTTTAGGCTTTGAAATCATTAAGTTCTTGTTTCTGCTCAGGTCTTTCACAATTGGAGGAGACAGGCCTTTGGAGAGGAATGACAGCATTAACTCGAACAGTGTAAGTTTGCATAATGTTACAATAAGACTCAAAATTTATATTTATCTATTCTAATAAATTCAGCAAATACAAAAATATCATATTTAATTATGGCATCTAAAGCATACCTGAACTTATTTTCACACAGAAAATCAACAGAATATATAATTTGACCAAATTTATATATAGCTGTAACTATAGAATGGCGTTTACAATGGTTTCTACTTTTTCTTGTTTTCAATTTCCACTTTCATTTCACCTTTCACATCTCATTTGTATATTGTTCCTCAACAGAGCTTTATCAAGCACAACAAAACATTCCACAAATTATTTCCAGACATCCCAGAGAGTGAAGATTTGCTGCATGGTAAGCGAACACATAGATTAGATGGCAGAGCACAGCACAGCCCTATAGCACAGGAATATATTTGTTTTTACCTGCACTAAAGTCAATTATTGGACGCACCCACTCAGAGAGGGTTTCCTTTGTTTTGGGCCATTCTCTAAATATTGTGAATGTTTTTAGTGAACTGCTGTGGCCTTGTCAAGAGTTTGTAGATAATTTGTAGAACTGCTCACTTTCTTAATGTGTTTGAGATCATAACTTGGGTGTGTGTATATATATATATATATATATATATATATATGGATGTATGTATATATATATATATGTATGGATGTATGTATACGTGTTTTTCCAGCATACATCTGTGCCCTGCAAAGAGAAGTGCCTTACCATGGGCGGCTCTACATCACTGAGAATAATGTATGCTTTCACTCTTCTGTGCTTCTCAGAGCCACTAAGGTAAATAATATGGGACAACTAACCTTTTGAATCAAAGCACAATGTAAAGTAGCAGCTTGCAATTATAATAAAAAAAAAGATGGGTCATCATAAAGCAGTTTTTAGTGATCAGGTATTTAATATGTTAAACATTGTTATATTTTTGTGTTTAAAATAGGTGGTGATACCAGTATCAAATATCTTTGTTTTGAAGAAGCAGAACACTGCTCTGCTGGTGCCAAACGCCCTGTCCATACGCACTAATGTAGGAGACAAGGTAAGCTTTTTAACAGAATATTAACTGCCATAAAATAAATACAATTAACAGATACCTTTTATTGTTTATTGTGCACAGCTATTAAATTACTAAGGGAATACTAAAGGGGATCGCTTGGCTGATAAATTAACTTTCTTGCATGGTATTGATACTTTGTAGCTTTCAGCTGACAAAAGATATAGCTCATTTAACTTATTTAAATTAGTTACTCACTACTCTTTTTTTATTAACAGAACTTTAACACAACTCACCACAATCAATATATAATTGATAGGTTTACTGCCGGCATTAACAAGCCTGGCATTACATGGCCTAAATACAAGATTTATGTCATGTCTTTCATTGGCCAATAGCTGCAAATATCAAGCAAACTGCATGACATAGCCATATAATGACTTGTTATCAAAAATGGGCTTCTGTAGGCCATGTGATAACAAAACAATTTCCACAAATGCTCACAATAGTTTATTTAGAAAAGATTCTTATGTATAGTATTATTGTGTAGAATATGAAATTAAATGTTATGAAGTGCCTTCCTCCTGAGCTGTGATTTTGTTTGTGTTGTAGTATTTGTTTGTGTCTTTGCGGAACCGTGAGGGCTGCTACAAGCTGCTGCGTTCAATCTGCCCCCATCTGGAGGACTGCAGCGCCAACAGCAGCCCACTGTTCTCTTCTGCAGAAAACAGCTTTGATCACAGCAAACTGGTGGTAGGTGCCACTCTTGCCATGTTGTTGTACAGTTGTGTACAATAGCTTGAATATCACATGTTAAACGGCACAGTTAGTTAATTTTCTACTTGTAAATGTGTTAATACAATCCTGAACATGATGTTTTTCTGACGTTTTTGGAAATAATACTATATAATAATAATGGCTGCAGTAATGATTTTGATCTGGCTGTCTTTTGTGCTGAAATATATTCTTTGTAGAACGTGTTAATTTATTTCCACATATAATTTGACCTGGGGTGCAAAAATTGTGATCTGATTGTGGCAGTACCACACAGTTTTCTTGGTCAGAAATATAATGGGGTAAAATATAACAAACCTTGCTCTTTTCCTTCTTATTTATTCCAACGTTATATACAAACACATTTCCAGAAATGTTGGGACAATTTGAACTGTTTGACAATTATTTCACAAATTTTGGCAAAATGTTTTGAATTGTGACCAACCTTTGTTTGAAAAGACAAGGCATTTAGAAATGTTCCTTTAATTCCTGTTATATTTACCTCCAAAATATTATAATGCTACTTTTTTGCCAATATAAGCTTTTTTGGAATGTGTTATTGGCATCAAATTCTACATTTGTTTATAACTACAAACACAATCAAGCTGGTCACTGAAAATATTCAAAATAATTTCTTGGTAATGTTGTCAGTTAAATGAAGGTTCAAGTAAATAAACAAATCACAGATTCTTAAAAAACATTTTTATGTAATATCCCAGCTTTTCTGGAAATGGGGTTACAAATATTTCCTCTTGCCTGTTCGGAGACTTCTTGTAAATAATTCTGAATGGCAGAAACATATTCAATCAGATCAAACTGACATTTGAGATGTGTTTATGCACAGAATAAATTCCTTATTGCACTGAATATGTTCAGATTGGACAGTCATCAACTTGTTTGTATTATACATGCAATCATAGGCCAAGTTTCTGTGTGTGTTTGCAGAACTCTAGCCAGTCCAGTTTAACTGATGCCTATGAGGAGCTGGATGGGGCAGATTCAGGCCTTGTTCTACAATTCCCTCCTACTAGATTTAACAGAGGTAAGAGAAAGGCATACACATCAACCTGCCCAATAACTATGAAGGATGTAGCATAGTGAATCGAGACTATTACTGCTTGATTTTATGCATGGGTAGGAGTGGGCAATATAAGATGTAGATTACCAGTCAAATGTTTGGACATGCCCACTCAGGGAGGGTTTCCTTGTTTTGGGCCATTTATCACATATTGTGAATGTGCAGTAGCAGTCAAAAGTTTATACATCTTCAAATTCATGGTCAGCAGATCATGTTTTTCTTTGTTTTTTATTATTTTCTACATTGTAAATGAATGTGGAAGACATATGGAATTATACAGTAAACAAAATAGTGTTAAACTAACCAGAATATGTTATATGTTTTACGTTCTTCAAAGCTGCCTTCTTTTGCTTTGATGACATCTTTGCATACTCTTGGCCTTCTCAATCAGCTTCATGAGATTGTTACCTGAAATGATTTTCAGTGAACAGCCAAAGAGATAATTTGTAGAACTGCTCGCCTTCTTAATGAGTTTGAGACCATAACTTGAGTTGTGCAGAGGTAGGGGCTGGTGCAGAGTTGTATACAGTGAATAGCCCTATTCCACCAGTGACTAATGAGATGATGTGTCCAAACTTTTGACTGGTACAGTATAAAATATAACATAGCTGACAAATTTTAGAATTTAGACAATCAGACAAAAAAAAAATCAATTCACACAAAACTAACAAATACGGTATTAAACATAGTGTACTGTTAATGAACTGGATTATTTATGTTGTTGGTAATATCAAACACAAGTTTTATTTAACTGTAAGTATAGTTACAAAAGCAAATATATTTTACAAATACAACACTGAAAATTGCCAATGTAATTGCCCAAAAAAGAGGCTTATTAGCACTTTTGCTTTTAAATAACACTTTCACATTGAAATGGTTATACCCTTTCCTTTGTAATGATGCAGTATCTGTAACATTGTGCATTATAGAGATATCAGCTTTCATCTAATGTTGCTTGAATGTTGTGAAATTTGCCGTCTCCCAGAACACATCAACAAATCCAGCAAGCTAACATCATATACCATACTCGTCTTGCTTTCCATTTCTGATTTTGCTTAATTTATGTTGCTTACAACATTGTAGGAATATCCAATCACAAACCCAGCAATGAGAATCAATTTTGAATCATGCTTAAAACGTCGTTATAAGTCATTATAAAACTCGGAAATTAAATATTTAAATACAATTGTCATGATACACAAACATATTTTGTTAATTTTTTAGCATTTCAAACCTTTCTGCAGTTTCAGCCTCTAATATACATTTTCTGCTGATAGCTGTCTAATATTTATAGTTGTTAAAGAATCAATGGCATCATTACATTTAATGGCACTACACATTTTTTTATTATTGTGTATTTTAGGTCCAGTGTCTAATGGAAGTTCTTCCACGTTGAGGGTATCTCACAGAGAACAAGAAGAAAGTTCCACTGATGAGTACACAGGTATAATACACACATCTTTCCAAAAAATAGGCATAAGTTATAACTGCAATAGTTGCTCATATGTACATTTGTATATGTGAAGTTACATCTTGGGTGTGGAGTATGACTGACAGAGCCAGATCAGTCCTCATCCAGAGGGAAGCCACCAACCTCAATACACTCCTGCTTATCTATTTAATGCTGTGAGTAATACATACACAAAATATATACATATAAAACACACCTTAATTTAACCATTTTTAACATTTCAGATGCTATAGCACCATTAAATTAAAAGCTTTGTAATAGTATGTGATAAAACATTTTTTGTACTCAGAGTGGTACTGCTGCTGTTGTCCTCGGGCTATATTGGTCTGCGTATTGTGGCTCTGGAGGAACAGTTGGCCTCTCTAGGAGCTCTACCTGAATTTACTCTACATAACGGGTAAGATGCCATGTTTCATACACTCTCACACTCATAATTCATTCATTGATTTTATGTAACTGCTTTGTCCTGTTCAGAGTCAGGAACACACCCCAGGCAGCATTATGGTCTTACACAGGACTTACACAGTCATTCATATACACCTATGGACACTTCAGCACAGCCAGTTCACATACAGTCATATGTTTTTGGACTGTGAGAATCAGATCACCAGGAGGAAATCCATGCTCACCAAATGCTTCACAGACAGTGACCTGAGGCCAGGATTGAAACCACAATCACAGGACCCTAGAGCTGGACAGCAAGACTATCCTTTGGTTACCATGCCTGTGATAAATGAGGGCTGTCATTAAAATAATAATATAATAGTCATTAAAACTGCAATATTCGATAATACCACCCCAAATTACTGAATTCATCCTGATTCTAGTGATAGACTCCTAATTGTCACATGGAATTGGCCTGAACTATTCCTTTTGAGGCTGCTCCATGACTCTGTGCTGGAGGAGGCAGTTAGGCTTCCATAGCTGGATTATAGGTAGATAGATGAGACTCAAATTTTGGATTTCCCTGTTTCACAGCGACCTTTCTGGTATAGATTTTGCATATTGCCTCGTCTTAGTTGCCTGCCTCTCCCTTTTCCTTTGGTTGAAAGCTGAAATGCTCCCAAACAGGCGAAACTGCATTTGGTTTTGTGACTAGGATTGCTGCCATTGTGTCCATTTTATAAAACTAAGACTGACACTCAGCTGTTCAGATGCCAACAGTTGGGAAAAAATACACTCCTAACTTTTTCACGATAATTTAAACAAATTTATTTAACATTCATTGCACACACACACACACAAAAGTGTAAAAAGAAAGACCATGCAATGAAAAAATGTTTACGTTGCGGTGGTGATTGTTCTTGCCATTGTCTGGTTAATAGCACAGTATTACCCTATTGCAGTTATTTCGACAGCCCTATGTTAAATAACTTAATCTATTTAGTATTTAACAGACATCTAGTTATGCACAGTTGTACCCCTATGACTGATTAGCAAGCAGGAGGATACAGCTGTGCCCCTCTGCATTTTGTGTGCCCCAGTATAAAAAGTAGGCTAGAAATGCCCCTGACCTTAACCATTTGCAATGAAATTATTTGCCATTAGTGTTTCATCCTAAACTGCTATTTGAATGAGATGTATCATATTGCCTATATCAGACTTAAAACTACAGTAACAAAAATGACTTATTTTTTATATTAAAATGGGTTTTTTTGGTTTAAAACCACACAAAATGCATATATACGTACAACTCAAATGCTATTGCCAAAAAGAACGAGAAATCCTACACGTTTCTCCTATTCTTTGAAAATATTTCATTTTGAAAACTATTTAATCAGAAAGTTCCAATCCTTTCTCTCCCACACAGGTACAAAGACACGTAACTATGCCAATGAAAGGAGAGCTGTGTTGTCTGATGACCATGAGGAGAAAAGGTGATTTCACTGAGGAACTCAAAAAGCATCAGTTCTGAAATCCCCATTCCAGCAATTACTGAAATCCCAGTAGACCCCAAAGTGCTCTGAAAGCAAAGCCTGTTTGATGTTCATGTCCAAGGAGAAAATAGGAGTAAACCAAAGGGCTCCAGTGCAAATGTGACCTCAGTCAGTCACCTGAGACTTTTGCTACTCTGCTTTTCCCAAGCTGAACCAAAGTCAGAGACATGTCTCTGAACAGGGAAAAATGCAATTGTGCATCAGACAAAGCCTTGCAGTTTGATAAAAAAAAATAATCTATATGCCATGTGTTATTTTCCTGGAGTTTTGATGGAGGTCATTAATTGACTAGATTTATTTATTTAGTGGATGTATTGATCCTATACACTCCTGCTCCCTCCAATGCTCATTTAAATGTTTTTTTTCCCTTGATTTTCATATTTATTCTGAATTTTCTGGCTGCTAAACTAAACAGCAGCCAAATACTTCTCAATCACAATCTCCTCTCGTGAAGATGATTTTCTCTCTTTTCAGATTAAAGGGTGGCAGCATTACTCCTTGCTTTGGCATTATTTAAAAAAAAAACTTTTTAATGATCATCACTTGGTGGCCAACCCTTTAATCTTTTTATATTACTGGATGTATGCATCTATGCACAACAAAATCTTACAATCAGGTTTTTAAGAAGATTTTATAGTATTTTTTTTTTTTAGTCTTTTATACTTTGGTTTACTTTAGTCAGTGTTGTTGTTGCTGATGCCTGTTCCTAATCAGATGAACTGTCAAATGGCTGTCAAAATACTGATGATGTCTTATATTTAACTAGAGGCATTGAAGTAGCTCTCTCTACAGATTTTTTTCAGATTTACCACAAAAAAGAAAAGTGTGCTTGCTTGACATTGCTAACCAGAAGAACAGGTTTATTTGTAATAGCACTGAAAGGCAGTAAAAACAAAATAGTAAAAAATCAAAGAAATTTAAATAAGCCACATTTCAAAATATCATGGTCCAAAAATTTGCATGAGAGTGTGCATCTGTAAACGTGTATGGTCCTAAAGGACAATGTGTGAAAGACGTGTCTTGTAAAATTTCAAGTGAATCAGTGCACTTTAATGTGTAAAACAGGTGTTATAAAAACTGGAGGGCCAAAGTCTAGTGTAGTTTCCAAATTTCTCTGCTCCTACACTCCTCATCATTTCATTACTAAAACTATAAAGAAAACAACTTTGGCCCACCAGATGCAGTACTAAAATTCTGGTGTAGGGTCAGTATAATTGCATTGTGCTGTTCAGTGAGAAAGAGAGGGCAAGCCTAGTCTTTGTTTGTTCAAGCTCAGTCCACAAATACATTATTTTAAAGCAACTGCTTTTGCTAGGTGTTGCAAACCCTCAGTCCTCTTTAATGATTAATTATACTCAAGTTGTCAAATTTGTTCAAGTTTTTAATAAGCAAAAATCATGTTTTTTTTTTTAATCAAGATGACAGAAGAGAATATTTGTGATCAGAAAAAAATACATCAATTTTCATTCTGGAGAAATAAACGGTGCTATCTAGCCTTTACTCAGGGTGATGAGTTCATGAACACTCAGATTCTGATTCTGTGTCTGACTCTATGGGTTGGTTTATCTCAGTCCCAGTCCTGGGAAGCCCATGCATTGTATTCCTCTTTGTTCTCCGCTCATTAATTGAAGTTATGTAATAACATATTTTTGGGAGTAGGACCATGCCCAAACTCCTCCTCTCAGCTCTATATATACCTCACAAATTCACGTCAGACAAACTCGCTTTACTTAGTTCAGGAGACGGATCTTGACTTGACTGCTTTACTACGTCAGCTCGCTCCTGATCCCCATATTCGGAGCCGTGTTCGGCCATTATCAAACCCACCGAGCCTCCTGTATTAAACTTGCTCCCACCTCCACCCTGCCTCCACCCTTTTCTCATATTCATTTATTCAACGGGGGTCCAGCTTCATGCTCATTCGTAAGCCGCCCTTTACTCCTCCCCAAAGACTTCTGAGTTCACCTCCCCGTCTCAGCCTTTACGGGCGTGGTCCGTACTAGCAAAATGGCTTAAATAAGACAGAATGTGGTGATGCACAGAAATGTATAGAACATTGTGGAGGTGCACAGACTTGCTCTTTTTTATTTGAAGTATTTTCAGCAACTGGGATCTTCACCTGCATCAACTTGACAAACTATTTCAGTTTCAGTTGAGTTTTTAAAAACTGCAATGCCACCCAGATAGCTATGACTTTTTAGTCCAAACGTGGCCCACATCTGCAGTTCTCTTACCCTTATTAATTCATGTAATATTTTTTTTCTATGAGCTGTTCTGTCAGATTTATTCAAATAAAAGACCTAGCCTGTCAGACTACAGCAATTTACTGTTGCACTTGGACAGTGTCAGAAAACATTTAACTTAACAGGGCCCCTTCCTTGTTGCCAAGTAACCACAATGCAAGAATACAAAGTATCATTTCTCTAATTTGCACTATTCAATTGTTGTAATGTTGTGTAATGATTTTTGTCTTAAAACCCTCCACTCTACTCTATTTATTGCATTCTCTGTAATACAAAGTAGTCTCTGTGAGACTAGCTTTGACCCTGAATAAATCAAATGATGGGGAGAAGGTATGCCTGGTGTCGTCTGAGTTTTTATCAGTGACCAATTTTTAATGGGTAAATATAGTTTTGTTAGTTCAGCAGGTGTGAATGTATTTGCTATTATGCAACCAGGTAGTAGTAAGGACATTAACTATGCAGATGTCCAAACTTACAGTCCAGCCCTTTTTTTTTAGATGAATACGGTTTCAGAATATGATTTTGTTGAGCATACTGTAGGATTTTTAATATATATAATGACTGCAGGTTTATTTCATAATTGAATTACTGTTCACTTCAGTGAGTTGCCCTTTTATACCATTTTCTAAAATATTATTCCAAAATCATTTTTATAAATGTGTGCAGCCCATTGACACTCCTCCTAATTTAAGTGGACGCCATCTGGAGGTATTTATAAGAAAGGCTGTTTAAATGCAATGGCAAAGGAGCAATCAAAGAGCATAAACAACACTCACAGTACATATTTACACCGTAAAAAATAACCAAAGTAGTCCAAAAAATACTTTATTCAATCCAGTGTTGCTTTTTGCAGAATATAAATGCTCTGAAGAATTTTCCAGACATTTAAATCAACTTGAAGCAGTTGAAAATTACGAAGTATGCCATCTGTATGGTCCAGGAATTTAGGCTGGTATTGCAGAAACTTCATGTGTGGTTCAGGAAAAAAATTAACTATCTGAAGCATTTGGAGGTGCTGACTCAGCAGCATTTCTTTGATAGGCACATAGCTGAAAGACACCTGAAACAAATTGTTAAAAGTGAAAATATAGTGCTGTGATATTTAGATAATGCAGAATTCCTTGAACATAGAATAACATCAGTCATAAAGGAAGAATTAACACCAATCACTCAAATTGCTCGATCTCATATTATAACAGGAAGTAGGAAGACTAAATATAGTGTAAGTTTATTTTATTTGTTGTCTGGCGCAGCAGGTAGTGTCGCTGTCACAGCACCAGGGACCTGGAGGTAGTGGGTTCAAGTCCTGCTCTGGGTGACTGGGTTTCCTCCGGGTGCTCCAGTTTCCTCCCACAGTCCAAAAACACACGTTGGTATGTGGATTGGCAACACAAAAGTGTCCGAGTGTGTGTGTGTGTGTCGCCCTGTGAAGGACTGGCGCCCCTCCAGGATGTGTTCCTGCCTTGTGCCCAATGATTACGGGTAGGCTCCGGACACACCACTGCCCTGAACTGCATAAGCGGTTACAGATAATGAACAAATGAATATTGTCTAAACAGTGTCATATTATGGATAGCATATTAGACAAAATATGTTCAGTAGCTGGAAATATCTAAAAACGATTATTGTTCAGTATTGTTCAAAAGTTATTTTTACTTTTTTATCTCAGTATAATTCAGTGTTTAGGGTACAAACAGCACAATTCAGAGCAAAAATTTGACCAGTAACCAGCTATAATGAGGTCAAGTTCCCACAGAATATGATTTCACAGTTAGAAATTTGCTGCATGATTTCTAAAACATTGTTTTATTTTCTTTTTGAGATGACATTTTAACCTTTATAATAAAATCATAGCATGGAGGTGGAATATGCATATTATGAAGTAAAATCTTTTGTTAAGATTGACCATTTTACCATTACCAATACTATGAATACTGCATAGAAATAAAGTGTTTCCAACACTTTGTTCATCACTGAATTACTTTTTATATAAAAAATAAACATGAGAAAAAGAGATTTATTTACCAGCTGCCAAAGCCAAAATTATTCCTATCCAGCCAAGGATGTAGGACCATGAGAACCGCCAGTCGATGTAGCGTTTTCCAAAGAAGTTAACGGTCACTCCAGTGTAGACTGCCAAAGCCAACAGTGCAAGAAAGCCTAAATAACAAAAAACAACATTTACACACAAGGTACGATAACTAATATGGAAACTATTAAACTTCATTAAAGTTAACTAATTTCAGTGAATATTATCATTTTTTTCAGAATCTTTTTGAGAGAGACTGATTCACTGAAATGAGTTCCAGCATGTCTTCATTTCTTCACCTGTGAAGACAAATCTTATTTACAGCCTCTAAACTGATAAATTAAAGAAATCACCAAATACTATCTTAGGTGAACACTGGGGGTATTAAAGTATGGAAGCTTATTGCTTTCCAAATGAAAATTAAACAGTAATATGTAAAATGCCGTATATTGTATAATGTTATAATAATATGTATATTGCTCTATTTTTGAATTTCACATTCAAGTTTGACCACAATTCAGAAATTAAAATTCACTACTCACAATTCCATCTTTTCAATTTGGCATATTAATATATTTCATTTACACTCACATTCAAAGCCTTTTTAGTGCTTTTATTAAAATGGATATGTATTTCCTGATTGTTAATATGTATGTAAAGGAACTTTGAGTATCTTGAAAAGCGTTATATATATACAAATTATATTATTCCCAAACTGGATTTTAATATTAATTATGCAGTATGTTGGCAAAAAATGTTAATTCTATACGTTTACACTCAATATTAAAGGAGGCAAAATTAAAACATCTTAAATAATTTATTGAGAATAGAACACAAATCACAGATCAAAAGTTTAAACAGAGAATGTATCATTTTAAGGGAAAAAATATGTTGTTTCAAAATTTCATGGCGTCAACAAATCCCAAAAAGTTGGGACAAGGCCATTTTTTACCACTGTGTGGCATCCCCCCTTCTTCTTACAACACTCAGACATCTGGGGACAGAGGAGACCAGTTTCTCAAGTTTAGAAATAGGAATGCTCTTCCATTCATGTCTAATACAGGCCTCTAACTGTTCAATTGCCTTTCAAGGCCCTTCTTCCTCTTTATGATGTACCAAATGTTCTCTATATGTGAAAGATCTGGACTGCAAGCTGGCCATTTCAGTACCCAGATCCTTCTCCTACGTAGCCATGATGTTGTGATTGCTGCAGAATGTGGTCTGGCATTGTCTTGTTGAAAAATGCAAGGTCTTCCCTGAAAGAGATGATGTCTAGATGGGAGCATGTGTTGTTCTAGAACCTGAACATAGTTCTGTGCATTAATGGTGCCTTTCTAGACATGCAAGCTGCCCATGCCACAAGCATTCATACAACCCCATACCATCAGTGATGCAGGCTTCTGAACGGAGCGTTGATAACAACTTGGGTTATCCTTGTCCTCTCTGGTCCGGATGACATGGCGTCCCAGTGTTCCCTAAAGAACTTCCCTAAAGACTTATCTGACCACAGAACAGTCTTCCATTTTGCCACACTCCATTGTCAGTGGATTGTGTTCACTGACAATGCTTTCTGGAAGTATTCCTGAGCCCATTCTGTTATTTCCTTGACAATGGCATTCCTGTTTGAGGTGCAGTGACGTTTAAGGGCCCGGAGATCACGAACATCCAGTAGAGTTTTATGGCCTTGACCCATACGCACAGCAATTGCTCCAGATTCTCTAAATCTTTTGATGATGTTATGCACAGTTGATGATGATAACTTAAAAGTCTTTGCTATTTTACGCTGGATAACACCATTCTGGTATTGCTACACTATCTTTCGGCGCAACAATGGTGGAATTGGTGATCCTCTTACCATCTTGGCTTCAGAGGGACACTGACACTCTAAGAAGCTCTTTTTATACCCAATCATGTTGTCAATTGACCTAATTAGTGTTAATTGGTCTTCCAGCTGTTTGTTATATGCTCAATTTCCTTTTTCCAGCCACTTATTGCTACTTGTCCCAACTTTTTTTGGGATTTGTTGACACTGTGAAATTTTGAATCAACTTATTTTTCCTTTAAAATTTTACATTTACTCAGGTTAAACTTTTGATCTGTCATCTATGTTCTATTACGAATAAAATATTGACATTTGCCATCTCCACATCATTGCATTCAGTTTTTATTCACAATTTGTTTAGTGTCCCAACTTTTTTGGAATTCAGTTTGTAGTCCCACAAGTATCATCCTGCACTGAGGTCAAAAAGTATTCAAACCCATGAGATACATTTACATTTGGATCACTTACACCTGCAAGATGTTCAGTTACTGCAACAACACCACCAATCACTGTGTTGAAGAGAGTTTTTACATACAAATATAAATTCAGTGATAATTGTATCACGCACTAAAAGTGGAGGAACAATCCAATTTGAAACAAGGTGATTCAGTAAAGTTAGAGATCGTTGTACATTATGTTTTGAAGTTCAAGTATTTGTCATTGCACAATGTACTGCCATCAGCTTCAGTGAACTAGTTCCTGTTGTTACTGGCAAATTCACATACAACTTGAACTGACAGAACAAGTTAAATAACAACAGCAAATTACAAGATAAATCTGGTTATGATTCTCGAGCTTAAGTTTAAATTTCAAGGAATAAAATCCAATTCAGTGACGCAATAGCATCAAATAGATTTAATTCTCAAGTTATCAGAGATAGGTTTCAAGTTAGAGCATAATCAGTGAAATTACAGGCTATAAAGTGATCTAACCAATAGAATTATACAATTAAAAAAAGTCATTAATTAAATTCTTAATGTTCAGTTCTCTTCTTAGCCTTGGTGACTTTGAAATTTGCTGAATTATCTTCAGCCTCATTTCAGTATGTACTTTAATTCTCCTATGATAAGATGATTGACAGGTTCCAGATGTGGAAATGGAAATGTATATTGACACATTTCTAAATGCATCCTGCCAAAAAATAAACACAGTGAGCAAATGGAATTGCAAAGAAGGTGCTGCTTCCTCTATTACAGATCAGTTTTGCCACACTTTTGTTGTATGATTGAGATTGAAAATGGAATTGAATCATGCCCACCAGACAGCAGCAGAGCAAAGCCACCAGTTCTGACTCTCCGGTTCTTTGTCCCGTTTGCAAAGGCACTGAGACCCAGCACCACTCCAGCGAAGCAGCTCAACACTGAGAGCAGCATGAAGGCCCTTGTTGCATCCCAGAAAGCTGGGACAAAAAATATATATTAAAAGGCTGTAAATGTAAAGCATAAATAATACCAGGGACTCCAAAGAATCCCTGAAATTATCTGCATGCCCCAAAAATCTGCAATGCATCAGCACATTCTTTTAGATTTTTATGTTTGGCCACTTGATGTTTATATTTTCTCAATAAACACAACTGTCTTAGATCATTTTTGCTCTGGCAGACAGTTAATATATTATTTATTTTGGGCTTTTTTATGTATTTGAATATGCGAATCCTTTTCTTTTAAGTTTTATCAAATACTCCATGTAGAGCTGCTTTGTTTTACCTGAATTGTTAGGGATATAGAAACTGGATGATAATACTGTAAATTAAAGTGAAATCATGAAATATTTCCATAGAATAAAACAACAAATCATGAAGTCCATAAGGTGTTGAGAAAAACACTGAGGTGTTCAATAGAGTGTTGTTAAATCCAGCTCTCAACAAATATTCTCAAATACTATAATTTTATTTTTCTCATTGTCACAAACTATATTTTCTGCAATTTCTTTCAGATTCAATAAAATACCTCATCAAATATTTTTTGTTTGTTTTATGTGCTGTATAGCATAGCATAGATATTAAAGAGGAATTCTAGTTGTCAAGGTGTGAACAAAGATCATAATTTTTCACAGTGGTGGTGATGGGAACCAGACAATTTTCAATTCTACTGCGCAGTAAGTTAGTACATAAAATGTTCCCTATGTTGTGGGATAAACCGTTTTTACAGAACATTTTGCACATTTATATTTTTTTCTAAATTCAGGCACATGCAAGGTGTTTTCAGAATATTACTTATAAAAATATAATGTAGAATACTGCTGGTATTATATTGTATCAAACCCATTTACAGGATTGTTGGGATTTGGTGAAAATTTTGCTAGTACGGACCACGCCCGTAGAGGCTGAAACGGGGAGGCGAACTCAGAAGTCTTTTGGGGAAGAGTTCAGGGCGGCTTATGAATGCGTATGAAGCCAGACCCCCCCCCCCCCCGTTGGATAAATGAATATGACAAAAGGGTGGAGACGGGGTGGAGGCGGGAGCGAGTTTAAAACAGGTGGCTCGGTGGGCGAACACGGCTCCGAATATGGGGATCAGCAGGAATGACCCAGCGCGGAGGAGCGAGCTGACGTGAAGCAGTAGAGTCGGGCGTGGTCCTACTCCCAAAATTATGTTATTACATAACTTCACTTTGTAGAATATAGAATCTTTCAATTAAAATTTCTGTAAGTACCAATAATTCAATATTTTCTCTTTTTTGGGGGCTGTCTGACTTGAACTTTTTTCTAAAGATAAACAGAATTTGAACTTTATTCTAATAAATCACTTTAAAATCTTTTGACGGGCCAAATAAGAGTGAATGGTATATTTAAAAGCTCAGACTTCATAAGCATCTTACAATTAATGGGTATGGGTATATATATATATATATATATATATATATATATTTTTTTTTTTTTTTTTTTTCAACAGTTTTGTTATTTACAAAAGTTGGTCAGCTGATATTTCAGAAAGCTTATTTTAATACTTTTGTCAATTAAATAAAGGTTAAAGAATTGACCTTTAATAATAAATTAACAAATAATTTGTAGATTCTTCTAGATTCTTGTTTTATTGCATCTTACAAAAAGTCCCAAGTTTTCCAGGACTGGGATTTATACATTTAATTGCTGTATTTGTCTTGTAAATATTGTGACTATATTGATAGATAATTCCAATTTAATACGTTTTTTACAATGTACCAATTCACAGCTCTGATATCTTTGTTTACACTGCAATGATACAATTAAATAGACATTTTGGAAAATAGTGGAATTTACTACTAAAGCATATAAATAAGATTCTGATATAAATTTCCCATCACTACTACTGTTTCCATATATTTACAGTACTCACCCACAGTTATTGTGTGGGCATGGCACTTGTTATTGATGCAAAATCTCCAGAGACCCTGATTTGCTGAGTTCCCAGAGTACCGATATTGCATCCAATAGTCGGTTGCAGTGGAAACAATGAGGAGCACCAGGGCAGCCACACCACACAGTGTGCCCCCACCGGCCAGAGTGTACAGCATCAAGGACTGGCCTGGGAGTCCTCCTACAGGCCAAAAAAAAACACACAGGATCCTCCTATAGGCCAGAAAATACAGAGTTCACTAGAGATGTGCAGCATAAACAGGTTTTAATTTATCCATGTGTTTCAATGAAATAATGACTGGTGTGGTTATAACCATCTCTCCTTTCAAGGATAATGTTCTGTAAAATGAGTATCAATTAACAGAATATTGGGTTCATAACGTACATATTACTAGTATTTACATATTATATAAAACCTTATGTGTAGGATTTCCTTTGATGAATTTTGTGCATTTGCACTTCTCCTCTTCTGTATATAAATATATAGCTTTAGAGAGTAATCTGAGTCTCACCAGAAACATTGCAATATACAGATGTCCATGGCAAACACTTTCAGACAGGAAATCACATAAACATTTTAGAACAGATGCTTTTTGTGGTGAGCTTTTATAATAATTCACATGTTTATGCCTTCAGTAAGTCCTGGAATGTGTTGTCTAAAGCCCCTTTCACACATGCACAATAAACCAGAACTTTTGCAGACTGGAGGAGGTGTATGTGTGAACACAATTCATTTATTTGATTTCTGAGTAAAACATCAAGTAAGCATCAGCTGTTTGTTTTAACAGTTTTTTTTTAAACTCTAGAGCTTAATTTTCTAAAACTGGGGCTTAATAAATAAATACATACATACATACATACATACATACATACATACATACATACTCTATTTATTCACTTTAATTTGCTTGCTCTCAAATGTTCCAGGATTCAAAATCAGGCACTGAGACATTTTGGCCAAACTTATCCTGTACAATCAGCATATCAGCATTTAACCCACATTATGCAAAGCCTCCAATAGTAGGCTAATCAGTGGCTTTTTTTTTAATGGAAAAGTTCCAAAGTTCCAGTGAATGTAAACTGCAAACACAGCACATTCCAGATCAGCACATTTTTATGATGTGGCCAAATGCTGGATGCTCTCTTTCTCTCTGTCTAGCTCTCTCACATACACACACACACACACACGCTCGTGCACACACAGACACACACACACACACACACACACACACACACACACACACACACACACAGATCCATCCTTCATTCTAGAAACATTGGTGTTTGGCAGGCCCATTGCACTGCATATCACAATTCAACATTCATCTGTAAAATAAGGGGACTATTCATGTACAAGCTAAAGGAAAAATCATGGGGACAGAACGACACTGCAAATGGATGCAAGTGCAGAGGGAACAGTTGGGCCTTTGTATGACACTAACGACAGACACTTAAAAGAAAAAAGTACAGCAAGTACAGTATCAGCTATGGAGATGTATACTTCATTGCTTCTGGCTTGTAACATTCGCACATATATACAGAAATGGGCTACATACCCCTTATACCAATATAATTGTACAATATTCAAATATAATTGCAAAATTAAAAATGGCATTGCCATTTCTAGTCTTTACTTATATTAAGCAAGCATTCAAATATACAATATATATATGGTGAGTCATGTACCTTCGTTCTGTTGAGGTTTCTCTCTCCTGGTTCTTTCCTCAGCTGTGCATGAATCTCGTCCTCTCTGTTTTAAGCTTCTACGCTTTAGCTCCCATTGTTTCTGTTACAATAGAGAGAATAATCCAGTGCAACATGTGAGATGTGAGGTAACTCCCCACCCCACTCCCCCACTATCTCTATCTCTCTCTCTCTCTCTCTCTCTCTCTCTCTCTCTCTCTCTCTCTGTCTCACAATTAGACTAGTCTTCTACATCTTGAAATACAGAAATGTCAGCCCCCAGCCCTGGATTTATCTCTATCAGTCCAGTCCTCATCAATCCTGATGGGATAAAGTTGCTTATAATCAAAGGGGTGTAGTATAATTATAAACTCAAAAAGTATTGTTACCTGAGCAAAGTTTGTATGATGTTGTTACACACTTCTGTGATCATTTTGGTCTAAAAGAATCTTGAAACTCAATAGTGCAACAAACCACAAAGCAGCACAAATAACTAGCAAATTTTAACTTACATTTTAAACTTAAAAAAATATATTTTTTAAAAACATGTAATGTGTAATGTGCAGATCATTTAAATCCAATATTTAAATAAAAATGGTGCAAAGCCTATACATAGTTAATTTTTTTTTATTTTGATACCAGCAACACATTAAACTTAGAAACCTTTGTTTAGCACTGTGTTGCATCACCTTTTATTTTAAAAAACTTTGTATGCAATATTGGGAACTAAGGAGACCAATTGCTTCAGTTCTGAAACATAAATATATTCACATTCTTGCTTGATATGGAAATTTGCTCAAAACTTTGTTCCAAATGTTATCAGTGGGTCTGAACTAGTTTATCATCTGTCTTTTGTCTTGTACAATGCTGTTGCAATCCATGCAGAATGCGGATTGGCAGTGTCTTAGTAAAATAAGCAAGACATTTCATGAAAAAGACAATGTCTGGATGGCAGCATGTTGCTTCAAAGACCTGTATATATTGTTCAGCATTAAAAATGCTTTAATATATTTGCAAATTACCCATGCCATATGCACTAATGCACCTGCATAACATCTCAGATGCTGAATAGTTCCTATCCTCTTGAGCCCAAAGTACGCAGCATCCATTATTTCCAAAATAAGTGCAAATTTTGATTGGCCGAACCACAGGACACTTTCCCACTTTACTTCAGTCCATCATAAATGACAGCAGCATTTCTGGATCTTGTTTATATATTGCTTATTCTTTGCATGGCAACGTTTATATTGCATTTGTTGATGCAGCGACAAACTGTGTTCACTATTTCAATATTTGAAAAGGTGTTTGTACTGTTTTAAATTAAAGATAGTGATTAAATTATTTTATTCATGTTCATTTTATATTTACATTTTGCACAGCATTCTGTCCTTTGGGTTATGATCAATATTAACAAGCCAGTTACTAAATAAGTGCACTTTGTAGTTCTACAATACCAGATTGCAGTTTGACTCTTTGTGACACATTATCACCCCCTTTACCGTATCATTAAAGATCAGCCTCCACAGGACATCCACTTAACAGGTGTTGTTTGGAATGTTGATCATTCTCAGCACTGCAGTGATACATTGTATTAGAATATTGTTCCGTCTAAAATGAATCATGACTAGAGATTTTATATTCAAACTTTCTTACACTAATGAACAGTCCTACGTTGTTGACTTTAAACATTCACAGCGCTCAACTGTTTATTAGAAACACCTATGTTATTTTTTACAAAATTGGTGATTTTGGAGGCCTGGGTCTAATGGTTAGAGAAGCAAACATAGGACAAGAAACACTCTTATTTAATCCCCATGACCAACAGGAAAATTGGGGGAGGGAGGTGTATAGGAACAGCGATCCATGGCTGAGGGTACCCTTTGAGCAATACACCTAATCCCTAAAGCCCAAAACTGGCTGCCTGCTGTTTCTGGTGTTTTCACTGCCACAGATGGGTTAAAGGCAGCAGACAAATAGGAGAGCTATTTAAATTATTTGTTCTTTGTAAAGAGGGCAAATTTATATGAATTAGTATTATCACAAAAGCAAATTTTTTATAATACTTGGAGTAAAAAATATATATATATTTTGAAAATTGTGTGTGTGAAAGTACTAGTGCTGTCGAAGTCAAAACATACACTAACTTGTTTTATAAAATTTGGCCACAACTTCCCTAAATCACTTTTTTTAAGAGTGTAATGATGTATTAGTGGTTGTTTTCAGTTTTAAACAACATCACAACTGTTGACTTCTGAAAGCAGATTACTTTACATTCATGCTGAAATTTGTATCAAATATCATAAATCTCAAAATACAGACATTATAATATGTAAAAGAGAATATTTAATTAAGATTTTTAAAATTAACAGATTCTACTAATGTAAAGGTTATTACACTGCTGATCTTATGTTGCTTCTTTTATTTTACATTTAAATATCTATTATTAAAAGTTTCAGTCTTAAGAAGGCACAATGCGATTAATCACAGTTCATTTCAGAAAATTGAGATTAACTAGTTAATCATTTTGACTGACAGCACTAAAACTTACACTATCTATTTATTCAATGGAACCAATATTTAAAAATCTGTTCCCAAAGACAGCTCTAGAAATATTTAATTCCCATCTTATTATTATTATTATTATTATTATATGGAATAATTGAAACCAAACAGGACATTCAGAGAAAGTCTGAACTTCATTCATAAGGAAAACAAAACAATTATTTTCACTTCTGTACAGTATGCATTTCTGTTGCATAATTATAAGCAAATGAACAACACAAAACATACAAGTAGATTTTCATTAATACAAGTCTCAACATTAATGGCTGCACATTTAAACAGATGAATGATCAACAATTATTTACCAGTTTCATAATATATTTCCAGTATAGGTTCTGGAAATTCATGCACTGCCCTAAAGGCACCATTTTTAAACTCATTTGGCCTGTTCAAGCCATGCGCAAGCAATGATATTTCACAAATAACAAATATAATCATTACAAATTTTATCCATCACATCATCCAACTTGCTGAAGATTCCATACATGAAACGTCTTGAAGTAGAGTTTGGAATCATGACTAAAACAGAACATGCTATTGAAGTCTGTGTAGGATGCTTTAACATGGGACAGTTCAGTGAAAGCTGCCCAGCTTTTACAAATTAGTAGATTTTTTCTTCATTTCCTCTTAGGACGTCCCTTATCCTTTTTTACATGCTTGTTGAACTTCCCTCCATTGCCTCCCTTGCCCCTGTTCTTCTGCTCCTTCCGCTGCAGGCCTCTTGTGTCCTTCTTCATCCGTCCATCCACCACACGGAAGGCACCTTTCACCCCTGGTGGTCGGCGGATTTTATGCCCTGCACCCTTCTTGGCCACCACATACGTAACCTCCCTCTTCTCTTTACCCACACCAGCCTTCTTGTAGATGCTGAGGAGAATTGTTTGTTTTAAATACAAATGTAAATGTACAAAAACAAACTTGTCATCTTATCATTACTTTTGAAATTAAAAACATCTTTAATAAGCAACATAAAGGATAATCATACGCTTGAGTGGATATGCTTAATGATCTTTAACTTCTTTAATTTAAAATTCTTGAATTTCTAAAGTTCTTTAAATGAACAAATGTAGGTGTATAATAGATGCACAAATATTAAATTTGATATTATCTAATTTAGATGAGTCCCTTTAGGGTAATTTGGCAGCCTCTAACATTTCCTCCTTATGGCTTCTTTGGCTTGATGCTAACTTTCCCACATAGACAATGCACTTCAATAAGTTACTGAAAGCCAAAAAGCCCATAATCTGTTCCACTTTAAACTTGTTTAATAAACATAATCAGATTGAAAGAGATGTGATGTCAGAGTCTATGAGATAATGTAACTAAATAAGAAAGTATAAATTAGTAGAAAATGCAGCTGAAGATGTGGTGACATTTCAAAGCATGTATAAAATCTGACCTTTTTAGCTGCGCCATCTTTTCTCTTTCAGAAATGTCCACTGTATTGACCACTGCTTCAGCCTTCTTTTTAGCCTGCTCCATCTTCTTCAACATCTAGGACACATGTCAAACACATTTTTTGTTAAATATTGTTTTACATGCAAATCTGAATTTCAGAAAATGATTTTAAGTAAAGGTTAAATTTTAAATAAATAAATACTACTACTACTGCTACTACTACTACTAATATCTCTAAAAAGCCAGAACTGTAGATGTATATAACAGCTTATATAAACTACTTCAACTGGCCCATTCATTATAAAATGTTTCAACAATCCAAACATCAGCTGGAGCATTCAAATTATTTTTTTGTTCCAAGTGAGGATGTGCTGTTCTTTTTTTTTTCTATTCTCTCACCCTCCTCTTCTTGCGAGCTTTGGCCTCTGCCAGTCTCTTGATTGGACGAGCATTGATCTCTCTCCATTTCTCTTTGTATTCATCCACCATCTCACGGGTCACAGGGATAGGTTTCTTTCTGTGCTTTTTCTCATCATCTACAAACCAAGCAGGTACCTCACTCATGTCCTCTGAGTTGGCAAATCTAAATCAGAGGACAAAAAATTGATAATTTAGTCCCAACGGTATGAGAAACTGAGTTCAAAAAAGTTAACACACGAAACATAGATCACACCTATGAAAGGAATCATCTATGAGGTCCCTGCGCCTTTTTTTTGATGTAGCAATGTGAGCTCCAAGAGCCAGGCCCTCAGCATCTAGGATTCTAGCCCGTTTACCTAAAAAAACAAACAAACAAACAAAAAAAAACCCAACAGCATTATATGAAAGAAAGAAACAACAACATACCATTGATATGTTAAATCTCATAATCATAATCATTACAATGATTTTCAGTAACCATTATGAAAGAAATATTCAAGCTCATTTTATTATCATTTTATTGATAATGCCCTGGAGTGTGGACCCACATACAGGGTCATTAGACTGTAATAGTGTGTGTCACTGTACATACTTGTGCTCTCTACAGGAACTACTTGAAAGTTGTCAACACTGGTAAATTCACCAGGCTGTGAGGCTTTCTTCATCCTTGCAATGTCCCTGTTTTAAAAAATAAATGTCAATTTCACAAATAAAATTGAGCATTAATTAAATCCACAAAATCCTGTTTTCTTTCTTGTTAATATTCAAAAGGTATTACACTGCAAAATTTCAATAAAAAGCACATAAATTATTCTAACATTTTGTAACTATTATTAAGTTTATGGGTTTTTTTTACGTCCCAAAGGCACACACAGGTTCTCTCTCTCACTCTCTGTCTATACAGGTTAGTTGAGCTGTGAAACACTCCATTGGAGCTGGGCTGTGCCTGCTCTTCCCTACATCAATTAACATTTTGTTGCTTCCCCTCTCTTGCTCAAGGTGTGGACAAGTTTAATTTGGGTGCGCCTATACACACAAAATCGTTTTCTGTTAGACACATCAGGAAATGGGCGTGTGCCATCCTCTGTATTTTTATGTTAGGATTCGTTTTCTTTTCCCAGGTCAGCCATTTTGTTCTTTTTATTTCTTTGGCACTGTCTTCAGTTACAACTAAATGCATTAATGTTAAATAGAAATATCTACATCTCAGCGTTAAATACGAGCAAACAAAACAATTGTTTATCAATAATCATGAGTTTATAATCAATAAATCATTAGGTTGTTTATTACCTCTCATCATCACTGCTGTCCTCAGAGTCATCATCACTGTCCTCTTCCTCACTTGCTTTGTCTTCTGCTTCTTTTAAATTAACAGCTTCCTCAACAGCCTTAGATTCCTCTTCAATCTTATCCTTTTTTCCTTTACCTAAAAGAGAGAGAACAATGATAAACCCCATTCTTCCAGTGTATACATTTTCATCAAACACACAAAGCAAATATGTACCTGCAGCCTGTTTGCTGTGAAGTAGCTCAGTCTGTCTGAGTTCCTTCATTGCGTCTCTATCTGCATCCAAGTCTAGTTCAGCGAAAATGCCCTGAGATAAAACAAAGCATCTTCATCTATCACAGTACAGGCCATTGCCACATTTATGACTTCGGTGCATATTCTTATCTTAACCACAAAAATTTAACCATTCTGAAAACACATTAAAAATCTTATATTAATATTAGTGATTTAAAGCAGTTTAGCAATTTTCAAAAATGGCATAAATGTCACATAGGTGACCCTGTCTTTTACTCAAAGCTGGGAAATGCAGACCTATAGAATACTGAGTGCTGAAGGACTATATTTACTTTGCTAAACCATATGCTGGTCTCTCGCTCTGTCTTTTCCTTTTTACTTTCCAGATCCACCATCAGCTCGTTCCCCTCTCCCTCAACATCTTCCTCTTCCACAGTGAAGGAATCCCTGGACAAAACAGGAGCATATGTTGGGGTGGCAACAGGTATTCAGCCAACATAATCACTTTATTTAAATACCAGTTACAGTCAGCATGGCTGATGTGACTAGAAATTACATAATAAAGAATTTTGCACTGAATGTACTGTATGTAGTAGGGCTGAACAATGTAAGGAAAATACCTAACTGGATATTTCTGACCATAACTGGGCTTTAAATTTTACACAATCTTCAACCAAATTGTCCCACAAAAATAAGTAACAATAATAACAACACATATATATAAGTATCTAAATATCCCCATTAAAAACTTGAAACACGTGTTCTACATAATACAGGCTATAATTAGCAGTTTTTGCGATTTAAAATCTACATTTATTCAAATTAATGATTAATTGTTCAGCTCTAACATATAGTTTCAGGAAACTAGCAAAGTCTTCAAAAGGACTAATAAAATGAAGAGAAAAAGAAAAACTAGGACTGGTGCTGTGTATGTTACACACTTTTTCACTAATCGTTTCTCATTCTCCTCAATCGCCAAAAGGTCCTCCTCTTCCAGATCTGAGGCCAGGGAGACACGATCACTCTCACAGTCAGATACATGAACATCGTCTTCTTCTTCCAAGTCAACCAGTGTATCTGCTCCAGTCATGTCCCCCAGAGTGAGCTCACTCAGCTGTAATAGCAACAGCAAGAGAATGGGGAATTAAAAGACACACATTTCACTACTGTTTTCCCTTATGTTATTAAACTTCCCTGAACACTTCCAAAGACATCTGTGAGAATGAAAATTAACACTCTGAAATCTTCTCTCAAAAACTCTCAGAAACAGAGCTTGGGAAGAATATGGGGCTTTCTTTTAGAGAGAGTAGGAGAGTGAGGTGCAGTCTATGAAACTCAAATTATGGGTTTGATTTTATATTTCAAAGTTTTACTTTATTTTTATTCCATATTCTTTCCTTCTTTAGCATCCATATATTCTCAAATGTAATATATTTGCAAAACTTAGTTCTCATTCCAATTCTTTCAAATTCAAGAACTGAAAAATTTTCAGATATGCAGTTTTCAACTTTTCTTATTTTTCCCAAATTTACTATCTTCTTATCTTTCCCAAATTTCTTTTTGCAAGTCTCATACTTCCATTGTTTCACAGAATTTTTTTTTTTCCAAGCTTCATTTAAGAAACACAGATCTTGGAAATGTATTGTTATTCATAACTTGATCCCAATTATAAATCAATTGTTGTTAAAAATGATAAGATGTTTGTGTTAAATATGACATTTTAAAAGAGTCAAGAGTCATATCACAGGGTGGTGATAAACAGAATATTTCATTACCTTGTTTTTATTGATAGTGCTAAGTGAGAACATACTGGAGTCTCCAGCATCAGCAATAGAAACTCCAGGAAGGTCCATCTTGAGTTCCACTCGTTCTCTCTGCTTCCGTCTCTCTCTGAGTAGCTTCTTTTTTTTACTGCAAGAACAAGCATTTACTTTATAAAAAAAAATTTTACTTTACTTTCTTTTTAAGTATTCTCTGCACAAAACATACCGTTTTAGCTCTGCAAACTCCTCTGCTTTTAACTCAGCCAACTTTTTCTCCATCTCTTCATCTTCATCCTCCTCTTCTGTTTCATTCTCTTCTTTCTTATCCTCTTTCTTCTTTCTGCTGTTGTTTTCTGTGTCACTTTCATCTTCACTGAAGCTAAGGCCGAATGAAAAAGAGAAAACATATTTAATGAAAGCTTGGCAGAATAATGTCTGCTCTTGCTGATAAGAAATCTGTTACCTGATTTCCTGGTTCAGCTGCTTGGCCTCCTCTTTCAGCTTTTTGGCCAAAGACCTCCTCAATTTGGATCTCCATGACAGGAGGAGGCTGTTTTCCAAACAGAGAAAGATTTTATTAATATCAACAATTTATGTTTTAACGTGAATATAACACACAAAAACTACATCAAAACTCACCGGAGCTCCTTTCGTCCAAGAACTCTGATGTCTTTGCAGCACTCTTTAATCTCAGTGGTTGTATGAGCCTCTAGCTCTGAATTGTCAAAAGTGATCTAGAATAACATGATAAAATTTGAATGTGTTTCTAATTGAGATAACACTTGAAACACTAAAAACACATAATTGGAGATAGGTAATTTAAAGTGGTAATAAAAGATATAGGTGACACTATGAAAAAAATCATGACCATCACTAGAGTTTACATGAAGCTCAGGCAAAGTATTTTTAAAAATATAAAATACACCGTGTTTGGCTCTGTGTCTAAAAAACTGAAATATACATTTCTGAAAAAGTTTAGGTTGTTTTTATACATCTTATTTTTAACAAAAATGACAACCTTGAAATGTGCACATTTATTTATGAATAAGGACATGATCAGCTGAATATAGCAAACTATTGGGATGGTCTGTTCCACCTTAAAAGGTGTTTCATGTATATTCATTCATATTTAGGTGGCACAGAAAATTCTACTCTTTATTAACTACAGTATAAGAAGATCTGGAATCTTAGATACATAAAATAAATCTATTTGCTTTCTGTTTCAGAATCGTGGTTACTTCTGTACAGCACATCATGTAACTCCACTATATATATATTTATCTCTGTTATACATGATGTCTGCCCAGTTAGCTGTTGGCTAACATTAGATTTTTTGTTTTGTTTCCTTTAAAAATTGTATGTATGGCTGTATGAATGAAATGTACACATACAAAACCAACTCTGTTCACCGTACTGTGCCAAATGTCCCATTTTTTAGTTACTAAATAAATAAATAAATAAATAAATAAATAAATAAATAAAAAGTCGCTATTCAGAAAATGCCTGTAAAGGCCAATGTAAAAGAATTACTTGCACAGTGATAGGTAGAGAGATAGACATGGCATTTTTTACAGTGATGAATGTATTACTTTATACTACTTATATAATACTAAAAGCAATAGCTGCAGTAATAGTAATAGTTAATATAAGTATTAATTATAAGCAGACCATAGGAGTAGCAAAATAGTAATGGTAGTAGGAATAGTAAGAGTAGTAGAAGAGTATTTGTTCTAATAATAGTGGAGAATTAGTAAATGCATACTTCACTGGCTTTGCTCAGAAAGTCCACAGGGTTCTCTGCCTTTAAAAACTCAGTGACTGAGAAAGGGTGATGCAAAGTCAGGTCACCATCATTATAGCCT
This sequence comes from Hoplias malabaricus, assembly GCF_029633855.1. Lineage (NCBI taxonomy): Eukaryota > Metazoa > Chordata > Actinopteri > Characiformes > Erythrinidae > Hoplias > Hoplias malabaricus. The sequence continues at coordinate 12,571,212 of NC_089815.1, read as the reverse complement.
TCCGCCTAAAAACACAAAAACAAAATCAAATTAAGCATTATAAATGAATCAAAATGTGTTCATCTAAGCACTGCCTTGGTGAGAGCACCTACTTTGGGTTTCTTTACAGCCACCAACTCCTTCACAGTTTTCACTTGCACTTCCACCTCTTTAAAGGCATGCTTGGGATCGAAGAATTTGTTATCAATTCTGTCTGGAGCTAGAAAACCTAACAAGAAAGTTAATTGTTATAATAAATGCACAGACCAGGCAGACATACAATACAGAAGCATTTTGGTCAACTTGTTTATTCTTTTTATATTTTATAAACTTAAAATAACTAACAAGCAAAATGCAAAAATAAAACAAATATATGTAACATATCGTAGCTCTCCAATCAAAAACATCTCCCAAAAAAAATAATAACTTTACAGGAAAAGAAAAAAGCCTTCTTAGATTTCAATGGAAGTCACTGAAAAAAAGATTTTCCAAGTAGTTTTGAGCATTTATATTAGTCCATTCATCATGAAATTTTCACAGAGTGTAAAGGACAGGTGCAGTGTTCCTATCATGTAATAAAATAAAAATTGACAAAAAAAAATGGAGATATATGTTTTTGATTGGACAGCGATAATACTTAAGTTTGTTCTCTGTACAGCATCAGTTAACTGATTTCCACTTACAAATGAACAAACTCTGATTTGTGAAGACATGTCCAAAAATATACAGGCTATAACTTTACCTTGGCAGATGACGAAGATTTCTGCAGATTCGTTACGGGATGCCTGAGGCTTGGTAGCCTGCACTTTCTTAAAGAATTGATGGAAAATCCACATCAGGGGCTGGTAGTCTTTTGAGCGGAAGACTTTGGTAACAAACGTTCCTCCTTTAGCAAGAAACTCACAGGCAAGCTTGAGTGCCATGAGAGTAAGATGAGCTGGTGAGGACAACAAAAATAAATAAAATTATTAATACATTTTTATCTGATTATTATCTCTCAGCTGATTTTCTTTCCCCTGATATTCTGCTTTAATTTATACATTTCATTAAATTTGTATACAACATTACAGCCGATGCATTAAAATTACATTAAAATATTTTACACACACACACCCCAATCACTGGATTAAAAACACCTACCTATATATTTTATCAGTTCCACTTATGTTCTACAATTACAAACAGTAATCAGTTCACCTGTTTCTCTGCATACATTCCTATCCCTATTTCTCCCTGCTTTTTAATAATCAGGAACCCCAGAGGACCCCAACAGAGCATGTGTTATTCGTTGGTGGATCATTCCTTGACATGGTACGAGGTGTACAAGTGGATCAGAGCCAGCACTGCTGCTCAAGTTGTTAAAAAAAAATGCGTCCACTCACTGTCCATCAACCTCATATGTCCACCAGATATAAAATCAAAATACAACGTGGGTGTTCCAGTGATCATTCAGCATATAATATTAAACAAGCACACAAAGACACAAACAATGAAACCAGTTAAACAATGGAAACAATTATTGTTCATGTTGCACCTATAACGTATCTGTATTGGCACCGATAAAGGCACTTAAACACAGAGAGCACCGATACCATAGGTGTGTTTGAATTGGCCCACTTACTATTGCCTACATGTAGTACACAGGGCACTTTTCAGGAAACACCCCATGAAGCATGCATGCCGCTAGATGCAGCTTTAATTTAAGTCAGAGCAGATGTAAACAGAATTGATATTTCACACTACACACAGGTTTTTTGTTGTTCATTCAAGCTTATTACATCTTATTAGCATTACAGAACACTGCTTTAACAAAATAAAATCTGTAACTATAGCAATATAAATATCTGGATTAATAGGCACCCATCTAGTAATTAAGATAGATAGAGTTGGTATCGGCAGATACTTGAACATGAAATATTGGTATCGGAAGGGAAAAAGTAGTATCCGTGCATCCCTAGTTATTGTGAAACTATATTTTTTATAACAGTTGTAAAAACCTTGAGAGAATGCATCATGCTGCCAGTTGGCTCCCACATTGGGTGCTCCATCATTAAGCATCACATCAACTTTCCAAGTCTGCAGCTCTTTCTTGAGTGCCTGTATGATAGAAAAACATAAATCATTAATGACAGCCAATGAATAAGCTACAGAGAGTGGATTTGCAAAGAAATATCAGTCCTACCTGTCTGCATTTTTCAGTTGTGATGTCCTCCTGCAGCGTGACCACACTGGGGATAGGTTTGATGGGGACAAGGTCAACACCTAATTATGAAATTAACAAAAGGTTTAACACAAGACCATTAATGCCATAACATCAAAATAAAGACTGAACTAAACTTTTTCTTGAAAATATATTATGCACTCACCAATGATGAGACTGGACACAGGCATAAATTTGGATGCCACTTGCAACCTGAATGGAAGTCAAAAATCATGCAGATGATACACAAGCTAACTATCTAAGCATCACTATACAGAACACAGACAGTAAACACAGGCATGTGCAGTGGAGCTCTACAAAAGAGGAATGATTAAAAGACAAAACTATTAAAAAAAACTACAAGACATTACATTGTACTAGAAGCACATGTCCCCAAATTACCAGTGTTATCTGTAAGAGAGGCAACATTAGGCCACAGAACACGTCATTTTCATTCTACTTTAAATGACGCAGCACTGTGAAGCACCATCATTCTACAGACAGTATAGATACCATGGACACAGCAATTTCTACTATTTTCACCTATAGTAACTGTAAATATTGTTTTGAAGATGTTCTGAAGAAACTGCACTATCTAGTTACATCTGTCCACCTCCGCAAATAACTTACCATCCACCTGGTGCAGCACAAAGATCCACAAGAGCCCGGGCCTTCTGAAGAAACTGGAATTTTCTATTTAGCTGAATGAGCTTAAAAGACGAACGGGACCTATAGCCTGGAAGACAGATAGAATTACAGTTAAATTCAGACCCTAATATTAATTTGCAAAAACATCTCAATTTTTATGAACATTAAATCAAATTATTATACATTCCAGGTAATATCATTAAAAAATGTACTTAGGAAATTTTGATGATGTAAAAATAATTAAACAATACACCAACATTTTTTTCAAAATTATATTTTAGGGAAAAATTTATTTTAAAATTAATGTTTTGGCAAAAGCAGATAACTCCACGTTTTATGTTTTCAACAAAGCCATATTGTACATTGAAGTACCTTTTTAATGCAACATTTAATGTTCTTAAACATAAGCATTAGTAAAAGTTCAGAAAATTACAATAAAAATAGTAAAGTTCTTGGCAATGTGCATAAGATCATAAACAGGAAAATTCCAGACAGACCAAAAAACCCCTGAGCATGAACATGCCAATTAACTGAATAACACAGGCCATGAAGAAAATGACAAAGATATGCAAACAACCAAATGGACCAAATCATTTGCACAAATTATGTATTGTTATCTCTATCTACATTAGTTCTTAAGCATGTGTGAACCCTTTGGAACGTAAAAATGTATCACATTCCCACACAAGTTCTAAAATAGGTAAGGAGAACAAACAAATGAGACCAAAAATTAGACTTAATCATTTATTTAAAGAGGAAAATTATCCAAAATTACAAATCTGAATTGCAGAAATATTTGAACCTTTGCTTTCAGTTTTTGTGTGAAAGTTTTTTGCAGCAATAATTGCAACTGTTGAGTAGTCCTGCGCATTAGCTTGGAGTAGTTTTAGCTGCTTCTTCCTTACAAAATAGCTTCAGCCCTGTTATGTTGCTGGGTTTCCTCCCATGAATTGCTTGTTTCAGATCCTTTCTATTGGATTATGGTCAGGAATATAACTAGGCCATTCCAAAACATCAACTTTGTTCTTTAACTATGCTTTGGTAAAATAACTTGTGTGCTTACAGTCATTGCATTGCTGCATAATCCATATTTTCTTGGGATTTAGGCTATGGTCAGATTTCTTGATAGTTTCCTTTAGAATTTGCTCATATAATTCAGAATGTATTGTTCAATCAATAATGGCAAACCTTTCTGGTCCAGGTGCAGTAATGCAGGCCCAAAGCATGATACAACCACCACTGTGTTTCACAGATGGTTTATGCTGGAATGCAGTGTTTTCCTTTCTCCAAGTATAACTCTTCTCATTTAAACCGAAGTGATTTTTTTTTTGGTGTCATCCACCACAAACTTTGTTCCAACAGCCTTCTTGCTTGCCCTTGTTATTCTCTGGCAACATTAATACAGATAATTTTGCTCAATAAATAAACAACAAAGTCAAACAATTTTGTCTCATTTCTTTGATTTAATTCTCTTTATCTACTTTTAGGACTTGAAAATATGATGAACGAGTACCACATCATAGGAATCCAGTCATAGGACTCACAACAGAACATATATTTCTACATCCAGAAATAAGAACAAGAGCACATTCTAAACTAAACTACTAAAGAGTAAAACATACACTAACCTTCACAGGAATTATGTTAAAATGTGAGGATGCTAATTTAGTTTAAACAGCTAAAATAACTAGCTAGATTTAAGGGCTTAAAAATCTATTGTTCTTGTTCTCAACTCAACATGAAGCGTTAAAACGATGTGATGTGTGCGAATATGAAGCTAACTTAAGTCTGCGAATAAGCAGCCCAACGAATCGGGAGCTGCGAATAAAAGATCAACTTCACCGTCGTCTTGTTAGGAACCTATAATGCATGTGTTACTGCGACTCTGCAGAAAGCCCCTTCTGCAAAAGTTTCATGGCCGACGCTACACAATAATGACAACATTTGCTTTGGTGACAGGATAATAACAAGCAACCAATGGCAGTTTCTGTAGTTTAAATATATACGGACTAAGGAGTGTGTGGTACGATTATCACACGACAATTTGAAACTGACTCTTGAAAACTAAATTAATCAAGGAAAGGTCCGTTTACTGTAAATCAAATGCTTTTTCCCTTTACTGTATAGCATTTTGAAATCTTAGGTAAAAACCGAGAAAAATAGTGACAATGCAAAATGGACGTAAACGTTTGGGGTATATTAACCATATCTACCTACCAAAATCGCACTTAAATGGACTTAACTCATAAGGTTAGCAGCTAGTGGTAATCAGAAGTTTCATACAATAACGACACACAATTATTTATTTTCTAAATGACTTACCCGTTTCTTTTGCCAGGTGATAAAATTTGTCTTTACGAGACTTTCCAACTTTTGCTTTTTTGCCCATATTTGCTATATTAAATGTATATATCGTTTATAAAAACTATAAACGCGTCGAACTTTTGGGCGAAGTACCACCACACGTGGGTAATACGGCGCCTAGTTTTCGCGTCACGCTCAATATGGGTCTGTTCCAACTGGCGAACTTGCATTCTTTATGACGTTTGTACACTACCTAGTGCACTCGAGAGAGAACACTAATATATTCATTGTTCGTGGCTCCAAAGTACCAAAGAGACCTATTTATATGTGTATTTATTTAATCATTTGTACACCCATGTCGAATGTATGGAGAGGGAAAAAAAGTCCTCTTTTCATTCGTCCTTCGAAGGACACGCGAATATATGACACAATATCGGACACTCTTTCCGGTGACGTCACGACGCAGCCTCCTTAGACCGTTTCATTTGTGTAACCTAGGTTACTAAGAAGCAACCTTCACAGTAAATATTGATTAAATAAAAGAAAGCAAAAATACATACGAATATTTGCAATTCCAAACATTACAAATGTTCTTTTCAAGTCTAAAAATAGATCGACCCAGAAAGATGTAGAAAACACGCAATAAAAATGTGTTCAATAGATTCTGTTGTCCTTATAGGATAGAATAAGCTGCCTTTTATGATATAGTTTTGTAAGAAAAAAATATTTGTACCATCATGGATAGAGTCACACCCCTTAAATTCAGAATTTGAATTGATCGTTCCAAATTTGTCACAAAAATCAAAAATCAGATTAGGAAATAAAATGATTATCATCATCAAGTAACTGGTTAAACCACACAATGTTATTATTAAACCACACTTGTGAGAACAATGACTTACTTTTGTAAGTGTGTACGTGTTGTTCCAAAGTAAAGACTGATGAGGTGAAAATTTTTGTTAAATTAATAACCAATATAACAAAGCGTGTGGAACTTTGACAGTTTTATAGGTAGTTTATTAACATTGTAAGGGCACATAAGCAAAATAATTTTACTCACCAATTGTTCTGAAAACAAAATTGGGCATAAAATTCCACATGCTTGAGGGTTTTTGAGAAGTTGTAATCCAATTAATTTTAATAGTTTGATTGAGAGTGATGGGTGGTGTGGCAGATAGTGTTGCAGTCACACAGTTCCAGGAACCTGGAGGTTGTGCGTTTGAGTCCCGCTCCAGGTGACTCCCTGTGAAGAGTTTGGTGTGTTCTCCCCATGTTTGCGTGGGTTTCCTCTGAGTGCTCCAGTCACCCCCCACAGTCCAAAAACACATATTGGTAGGTGGACTGGCAATACAAAAAGTGTCCATATGTGAGAGTTTGTGAGTGAATATGTGAGTGTGTGCCACCCTGTAAGGGATTGGCGCCCTCTTCAGGGTGTTTTCCCCTACTTGCGCCCAGTGATTCCGGGTAGGCCCCTGACCCATCGTGACCCTGAATTGAATATGTGCTTACAGACAATGAATGATTGAGTGTGATGAAATCCAAAACATTTTATTCTATTCTGTTTTTTTAAAACATCTTTTCTTACTTAAGGAGATTTGTTTCCCCAAATAAAGTTGAACATGTTTTTTCCAATTGTGTTATTGTTGATTTAGGTACTTCGAAAGAGGAAAACATGTATGCTGACCTAGAGAGAGGACACATCCTACTTTAGCCGCAGCCTAGGCTTTGGCTAACGACAGCGTGTGTGAGGTAAACAACGTGGCGTCATCAGCCGTCGTCGTTCGCAGAAGCGTCCAGAAGAAGATGGCGGCGTACATGAGACTTTGTTCTCCGTGTGGTCGGGCACACAGATTTGGCGATGCAATAAGAACTGCATTACGGTGTGAGGCGCTTACACGAAGCGGCAGCAGCCCGAAAAAAATATCCGTGATTTGTCCGCGGACACAGTCTCCAGCGGCGGGCATTGGGATCTGGAGACGCGTCTCTGCAGCCGGTGTCAACACCTGGAGACGCGCTTGTGCTGTGCTGCCCCACGAGAGAGACGCCTCGGCTCATGGTTGCAGGCGATTTGTGACGGGGAACAGCTGCCGCGATTCTGGGTCCGGGGTTGGGGCTCTGTCCGGAGATGATGAACCCGAGAGCGGTGACGCTGGCAGCGACGACGCGGGAGGAGAAGGATCTGGGGGCGGAAACGGAGCACCACAGATGACCGCTTTAACACCAATGATTGTGCCCGAGGTTTTCCCTAATGTACCGCTGATCGCAGTGAATAGAAACCCCGTTTTTCCTCGATTCATCAAAATCATTGAGGTGAACAATCACACAGAGATTTTTTACTCCGGTAAAGTTGGTTTCATATTCGCATATTCAGATTTCTTTCTTCAATAGCTCTCAAACGGTGCATGCCTTAATGACTTAAAACTTGCAAAGAATAAATATTTCATTACAAATTTCAATAGCTTTTGAACCTTTCATGATATTGTTTCTAAACCAGTTTTATTTGATCAAGTGCCACCCACATGACATACTACAACTCTTATTTTGGCAAATTTAACCATTGCTGGCCCGTGGTGATACATTTTTCATTAAAAATTTCAATAGCTTTTGAAGGTTTTATGATATTGTTTCTAAACCAGTTGTATTTGATAAAGTGCAACCCACATGACATACTACACCTTTTATTTTGGTCAATTTAACCATTGCTGGCCCATGATGATGCATTTTTGAGAATACTTTTCAATAGCTTTTGAATGTTTAATGAAATTGCTCAAAAAGAACATGTAGCTGTTTGAATGAAGTAATGGTGGGGTAGGCAATAATTTGAGCAGCTTTTTAAACAGGTTTTAAAATATTTTTATCGACCAACTGTCAATATTTTGCAGAATGTAAGTATATACACACAAAACAACAGCAATAGTTATAATCCAAAAAATTACTTTCAATGTAAAATGTCTGCTCCAGCTTTCTTTAAATGTATCCTGTGGAAACACCAACGTTTTGCATACACCTACTGTATGTACACCTCTGGCAAAAGTTATGTCTCTCATGAGTCAGACAACTTAATTTTTACATTGAAAGTAATTTTTTTTTTGATTATAACTATTGCTGTTGTTTTTACATGTTGTTTCAATGTAAAAATTAAGTAATGAAATATTTATCACCACGGGCCAGTAAGGGTTAAATTGACCAAAATAACAGGTGTAGTATGTCATGTGGGTTGCACTTTATCAAATACAACATGTTTTGAAACAATATCATAAAACCTTCAAAAGCTATTGAAATTAATAATGAAAAATGTATCACCACGGGCCAGCAATGGTTAAATTTGCCAAAATAACAGGTGTAGTATGTCATGTGGGTGGCACTTGATCAAATACAACTTGTTTTGAAACAATATCATAAAACCTTCAAAAGCTATTAAAATTAATAATGAAAAATGTATCACCACGGGCCAGCAATGGTTAAATTTGCCAAAATAACAGGTGTAGTATGTCATGTGGGTTGCACTTGATCAAATACAACTTGTTTTGAAACAATATCATAAAACCTTCAAAAGCTATTAAAATTAATAATGAAAAATGTATCACCACGGGCCAGCAATGGTTAAATTTGCCAAAATAACAGGTGTAGTATGTCATGTGGGTGGCACTTGATCAAATACAACTTGTTTTGAAACAATATCATAAAAGATTCAAAAGCTATTGAAATTTGTAATGAAAAATGTATCACCACGGGCCAGCAAGGGTTAAATTTGCCAAAATAACAGGTGTAGTATGTCATGTGGGTTGCACTTTATCAAATACAACTTGTTTTGAAACAATATAAAACCTTCAAAAGCTATTAAAATTAACAATGAAAAATGTATCACCACTGGCCAGCAATGGTTAAATTTGCCAAAATAACAGGTGTAGTATGTCATGTGGGTGGCACTTGATCAAATACAACTTGTTTAGAAACCATATCATCAAAGGTTCAAAAGCTATTGAAATTTGTAATGAAAAATGTATCACCACGGGCCAGCAATGGTTAAATTTGCCAAAATAACAGGTGTAGTATGTCATGTGGGTGGCACTTTATCAAATACAACTTGTTTAGAAACAATATCATAAAACCTTCAAAAGCTATTGAAATTAATAATGAAAAATGTATCACCACGGGCCAGCAATGGTTAAATTTACCAAAATAACAGGTGTAGTATGTCATGTGGGTTGCACTTTATCAAATACACCTTGTTTTGAAACAATATCATAAAAGATTCAAAAGCTATTGAAATTTGTAATGAAAAATGTATCACCATGGGCCAGCAATGGTTAAATTAGCCAAAATAAGAGTTGTAGTATGTCATGTGGGTGGCACTTGATCAAATACAGCTTGTTTAGAAACCATATCATGAAAGGTTTAAAAGCTATTGACATTTATAATGAAATATTTATCACCACGGGCCAGTAAGGGTTAAATTTACCAAAATAACAGGTGTAGTATGTCATGTGGGTGGCACTTGTTCAAATACAACTTGTTTAGAAACAATATCATCAAAGGTTCAAAAGCTATTGAAATTTATAATGAAAAATGTATCACCACGGGCCAACAATGGTTAACTTTACTAAAATAAGAGGTGTAGTATGTGGTGTGGGGTTGCACTTGTTCAAATACAACTTGTTTTGAAACAATATCATCAAAGGTTCAAAAGCTATTGAAATTTGTAATGAAAAATGTATCACCACGGGCCAGTAATGGTTAAATTTATCAAGGTAAGAGATGTAGTATACATCATGTGTGAGGTTCGTCACCTTCGTTTTTACTGTGTAGTGTAGTTTGTAAACGGTCCCTTAGCTCTGCTAAGGTCCCTTAGCTCTTGCACTTGTTCAAATACAACTTGTTTTGAAACAATATCATCAAAGGTTCAAAAGCTATTGAAATTTGTAATGAAAAATGTATCACCACGGGCCAGTAATGGTTAAATTTATCAAGGTAAGAGATGTAGTATACATCATGTGTGAGGTTCGTCACCTTCGTTTTTACTGTGTAGTGTAGTTTGTAAACGGTCCCTTAGCTCTCGCGGAGATTGCGGCAGCCCATAGAAAACAATATATTTCGTGTTTTTTAAATGGCAAACAATTCTGACATTAAGGGAGTTGTAGTTGCTTGTCTTGGATCCCAAAAACAATACTTTGCAAGTCTTAAGTCATTTGCATGCACCGTTTGAGAGCTATTGAAGAAAGAAATCTGAATATGCGAATATGAAACCAACTTTACCGGAGTAGATTTTTTTTAAAACAAAGGAACATGGTGAAGTGACATATATTTCAAACTCAAAGATGTAAAATTTATTAACACGTACAGTTATGTAAACTAAAGTATATTAATAATATGAATAATATGGCCTTTACAATCTATGTATCTTACCAATCAACAACAAGCAGCACACCTAAAGTCTTAAAAATACTTTCAATACATTGGAAATTATTGAGAATTTTTTTTAAAAATCAGTGGTTTCCAGCACATTGTGACACGTAGTAGTCGTCTAACTGCAGACAGGGTTCATTTAGTCCCCTTACAATAGATGATGTGTTTCCTCACTGTTTCATCATCCAAAACTCTTGCAACCCTGTCTAAATGGACTCCTCCTGATTTTTATTGATGCACATATTTAAGAGGGCATTTCTAAATGCTTAGCTCTTACTTTCTTTCCTTTTTTTACTATTAAAATTTTATTTATTATTATTTTTTCCATCCAGCAATATGAATTTCTACAGATTTTCCTAAACACATATTAAGTGATATATATATATATATATATATATATATATTGAAGAATTGTTTATTATGATTCACTTATAACATTTATTTTTATAAAGTGAAAGCAGTAATAATTGATTTTAACCAGACCATTTGCCTATATGCTTTCATCCCCTATAATTAAACAGACTATTTTTTGCCTCTACTGTTAAAACAGGTATGTGTAAACAGTTTGTGTTCTGATTGACTGGCCTCTGTGGTGCTTCATTTTGAAAGCATCCTGGCCTTCAGCCATAGTAAGCATGCCTATCATTGCCTTACCTTGATCTATTGTAATTTGTGTAAGTTTCGCACAAAAACATTTTTTTCTTAGTAAAAGCATGAAATTCATAAGATACAATCATTTATGTACTCTCTCTCCAGGTGAAGAATAAACAGTTGATGGATCTCCTGAGGAGAAAAGTACAACTTGCTCAGCCCTATGCTGGAGTATTTCTGAAGAAGGATGATAAGTAAGTATTTGAGTGAGAAAGAAGTTCATAGTGCATACGTTTCATGTGGATGTGAACAGATCACACATTTTTCTGTTTTGTTGTCAGCAATGAGTTGGATGTAGTGGAAAATTTGGATGCTGTGTACAACACTGGGACTTTTGTTCAGATACATGAGATGCAAGATCTTGGAGATAAACTTCGAATGATAGTAATGGGACACAGAAGGTAAGAAGCTGGGTTCACCACAGTCCTAATGCATAGATTTTCATTCATTCATTGTCTGTAAACACTTATCCAGTTCAGGGTCGAGGTGGGTCCAAAGCCTATACCCGGATTCACTGGGCGCAAGGAGGGATCACACCCTGGAGGGGGCTAATGCATAGACTTGTTTAATTATAAATATTAGTGATGCATTGGCATAAAAAACCTTGGCTAAACTCAACATATAGAAATACACACAAAACGTTTTAATAGACGTAAAGTTTTCTATATCATTTGAACACAGCAGCTGTACAATTTCATAATAAATAAAAGAATAAAAAAAAAAATAAAAAAAGAAATTCTCAAAAATTACTTATAATTTAAATCTTTTAAATTGACCTCCCTGAAGGTTAAGAAGGCCTTTTCCATCTTTATAAAAGTACTATTCAATTTATTCATGTTTTTCTTTGTACAGCAATATGTAAACTATTTTACATTTTCACTATTTAAAATTAAGAACAATATTAGCCATATTATGTTTTAATAACTAATGTTCTAATATATATATAAACCTATGAGAAGTCTTTGATAAATGTACATGCTGATAGGGTGTGTACCAGTCTATTTAATATATTTGTTAACTCTGAATTAGTAAAAAAAAAAAAAAAAACTAATAGTAAAAATCTTTATCTCAGGTTTCAAATGTTTTGCAAATTTAAAGAAGTATGGTGAATAGAGTAAAAGTGAACAGTGAATTAATCAGTGTTTGCTTCAAATATTCTTCAGTGCAAAATCCTTAGGATAACATACATTTGCATTGTACTGTGACTCTCCTTAAAGTAAATGACACTAATGTAGTGGAGGGATTCCAGCCTTTATTAGTTCTCAGTGCAGCAGGTCTGATAGCACTCTGTAAACCCTACATGAAGAAGAGCATCTTTTGGAGCATTTAATGAGACTGCATTTTAAACGCACTACACAGCAAACAGTTGTGTGTGAATTTAGTTCCAGATATGCAATTTTCCCACTATCAGTTTATTAAAATTTGTATTATAATTTAAATTTTTTTTTTCATCATCAGTTAACCAATTCATTCAAATAGCATGTCTTTTACCATGTTGTAGCATATTTCCACATAATACCCCTATTAACTATCATTAAAGATAATTTTATCAGGACCATCAGTCCATTCATCATGAGTTTTAATAGAAAAGGCAAAAGACTGCTGGTGTCTTTAAAAATATGTGTGATAAAATAAAAATATAAAGGAGTCCATGTGGAGATATAGGGTTTGTTCCAATGATGACAGAGTTGTTCATTAAAAAATAAATATATAACCTTGGTTGATGCAACTATATAAGCTAAATTTGAATTTCTATACATTGTGGTTTAGAATCCGGATTACAAATAAATTGAACATTGATACTGATGAGCAAGTGGAATCCGAGTCAGAGTCCAAGACTCCTAGACGGAAATCGAAGAGAACTCGTAAGGACGTTGGCTCTCCTGCTGAGGCGATGCTAGAGAGAGTCCAGGATGCTGAGTTTGTGGTGGAGGCTGTTCCTCTTTCCAGCCCCAATGAAGTGCTCATGGTGGAGGTAGAAAATGTCAAACACGAGGACTTTCAGGTCACAGAAGAGGTCAAGGTACTTTCACTATAAATGTGTGTGTTGTATTAATTGTTAATATAGCTTTCTTTGAACCAACCCACTTATTATTCATCTCCTTGTACTCTGTTGACCAGAGTAGAATAGGCTTCCCTTTTGACTTTAGATTCATCTCAATCTTTTCTCACAAAGCAGCTGAACTTAATAGCTCTGTTTCACTGTTTGCAGATGAGCAACACAAGTCCTTGAACATAGAATGTTTGATGATTTACCCATTGCTGCAAGCACCTTTGCTTAGCTATCATGTTATTGGAAGCTAATATCTTGTGGTGAGCTGACCCTGCTTGCTAGCTAATGTGTAATGTTGAGTTACTCCCACTAGCCAACATGTCAAGGTGACATAGCTCCATTAGCTAATGCATCACAGCAAGCTATCCTCATTAGAAAATGCATCCTGTATTGGCTTATATGCCAGGCTACTTCAGAGCACGCCACTAAACCTCCCCAAACTGGGAGAGATTATACATGTGGTATCTCAGCAGTTGCTCACTGGAAAAGGCAGACATATGTTTGTAATCTTACATTATACAACATTGTGAAATAATAAAAAAAACATAATATAAGAAGATGAAATAAAAATAATAGAAAAAGGTACAGGTATTTCCCCTAACTAAAGGAACTGAATATCTACCCTTGAAGGTACCACCACGATGATAGTTTTTCCTAGCATTTGTTCATCAAGAACTGGAAAAATTTCTCAGTGTAAATTTATATTTTAAGATATTTCATAAAATCTGAAGCAGTGGCGGCAGCAAATTTGCTGTGTTGCTCCCATAGTGGACCAAAAGTGCATGCTTCAGATTGTCTGACTGGCAGATGACTGATGGGGGATCTGTCAGTTAGCAAATATGGTGCTATTGGTGCTTCCGATGACTCACTTCTGATTCATAGAACAGGGTCATAGAATATGGCATTGGTTAGCTCACTTGGTAAGCCCAAAGTAAGGGTAAGCCCTTGGTAAGTTTAAAGCTGTTATGTGACCACATCAGTTGTGAAAGAGCTCTATTGAAATAAATTTGAACTGAATTGTGTTCTTCTAGGCTTTGACTGCAGAGATTGTTAAGACCATCCGTGATATCATTGCACTGAACCCCCTCTACAGGTAGTGTATTATTATGCTAATCATTAATAACACTGCATGGACAGGAATGCTGTGTGATTGTTTTAATAAGGTTGGTATCTCCAAAGCACTAAATGATAGAAGACAAAATGTGTATAAACTGCTTGTTAAAGGGTGTCTATCACTGAAAACAGAGTTTTGTGTATTACCTGATACTAAGGTTTTTGTACATTTTCTAAATATGCTTAAAAATTCCAGAAATGATGTTTATCCACATTCCATATAGGGAAACTGAAAACTTGCAAATTCATGTGGAGTATTTTTTAGCCTAGTGTATTTTTGAATGAGACAGGACCAATCAGAACAGAGTGCAAAGAAAACATTTCACCTTCTTTCACTGATGAAAGAGGTTGTATTTACCTGGTGTAATCCCAACAATTGTTGTTACTAAACCCAGTTCCTCACTGACCCCTAGGTCAACATCTGTCATGGTATTGAGCGTGGGTGAATTACATGTGTGTGAAGTACCATTTAATGTGGACAAACAGGCAACATTTTTCTAGTCCATGGTTATTTCAACAAGACAATGCCACGTCTCATTCTGCATATGTTACAGCTGTGGCTTCATAGACACTTTGGACTGTCCTGCCTGGTCAGTGAAGAAGTTTTAAACAAGAAATATTCCACTTGCAAAACTGCAACAGTTTGTATGCTCAGTTAAAAAAAAATAAAATGTGTTTTCTTTTTTTTTGTGTGTGTGTGTTAAGTGTTTTGCAGGTATCAAATTCAAAATTTTTAATATTGAAAAATAATATTAAGTTAGTTATTAAAAACCTTGGAAATGTGGGGCGTCAGATTGTATGTCAGTTTAATAAAGGTTTTAAGCAAATGAAGAAATCACAGATCCCTGTGTTATTACATTTTACAAAATGTCCTAATGCTTTGGAAATTGGGTTGTAGGAGTGTAAAGATATAACAATTTGTGTGTTCTACAGGGAATCTGTTCTACAAATGATGCAGGCTGGACAGAGAATAGTGGACAACCCCATCTATTTGAGTGACATGGGGGCTGCTCTTACTGGCGCAGAGTCACATGAGTTACAGGACGTTTTGGAAGAAACCAATGTAAGTTGAACAAATATTGGCTAAAAAGATCTCTTACCGGGTAATCATTATTCATCTGCTTGTCCGATATAATAACAACACAAAAGGGCCAATTCCTGGCTAAGCAATATACACAGCCTCTGATATCCACAACTAAAATATTTTTTGGTATATAGAATTGAAGAAAGTCTTCAAAATCAAGAAAAAATAAGTCTGCATTCTTAAACTTAGACCTCAAAGATTTATTTTAGTACAAAAAACTAAGCAAGTTCACAGAAATGATAATGCTGTCCAATGTAATTGTCCAATTTGATATCCATTCTAAAAATGTGTTAAACAGCACTGTCTAGGCTCTAAGAAATTTAAACATGACCCGCCAGAAAGATACCAAACACTTCCCCTGTCCCCATTTGCAAATCAGAGAAAAAAAGTTTTAAACAATATATAACCCATTTATTTTGATATAAATAAACTGTAAATTCTGGCTATTTTAGTAATAAAATACTGTAATTGGACCCTGTAATTGAATCCTGCCTTTTGGTAAACAAGACACAAGCAACCTCATTTCTGGAAAAGTTGCGATTTTGCTGAATTGCAATAAAAACAAGAATGAGATTAGTTTTTTACTTCTCTTGACATGTTATTTTATATTCCCATTATAAAGAAACATAGAATTCAGTTGCCTTCAACAGATTCAAAGTGAGGTCATAGGCAGTGTTTATAGAGCAATGGTCCCCAAACTGTTTCTGAAGGGCCACTCCTTTGTAGATAAGATTATTCCAAGTCCACCACACCAGAGTATTATTTTTAGGGTTTTAGTGTTACTAGTACTAGTAATATAAATAACTGCTTACTAAAATCACACATATAACAATATATGATATTTATAAATTATTTTATATTAATATAAATATTTATAATTTAATAATTATAAATATTATTTGTATTTGGCTAAGGTGTGTCCTGAGTGTTTTTGAATTTGAAATTTTTCTTGCAAGAATAAAATGCAGATTCTTGCTATGTTACATTTTCAGATACCTAAACGGTTATATAAGGCCCTCTCACTACTGAAGAAGGAATATGAGCTGAGTAAACTGCAGCAGCGCCTTGGCAGAGAGGTAAATTGTTTAATTATGAAACTTATTATGGTTCGGTATTGGATGAAACACCATGTTCTGAATGATTAAATGTAAGTGATTAAATTTCCACAATTGTGGAAATAAGCCAAAATAATAGCTAGCTCTATTTAAAAACAACTATAGGACTTGTAGTGAGCTCCAGTATTTCAGCCAGGCCTAGTGGGTTATACTAAATAGGTCATAGGATCCAGCATTTGCCACTAGTCAGTTTGTGATATATCTGCCCTGTTGGATTTCCCCCAGTCAACTGACAAGTGCATTAAGACAGCCACAAATTGTCTAAGAGAGTGTCCTAAGTGTCCACTGTGTCAAGAGTCACCTGGAGTTTGTCTCTCTGGAGTATCTTCATGCTGGCTTCATGTTTTCTAAAATTATGTATCTGTTTTGCAATCTGATGGACAAATCTGAGTTTAGCAAATGCCAGGAAAATAATACTGTCTGGTGAAGGAGAGGTAGTGCTTGGAAATTTTTTACAATTTGGATAGGCCCTATTGTTCTTGTAAAGGTTAACATTAATTCTACAATGTAACAGCAAACTGCATAATTGTCTAAGACATTGTGGTCATTTCTTTGCTTCCAGAGAGTAGCAAATGAGTGTGAAAATTTTAGCCTTAAATAGAAAACTAGGAGAACAAAACAGTTAGGGTCCAAATGCTCAGTCTACTTCTGTTGTTGGCTAGATTAATTAATGCGTCTCTGCTCTCTAGGTGGAGGAGAAGATCAAGCAAACTCACAGGAAGTACCTTCTGCAAGAGCAGCTCAAGATCATCAAGAAAGAGCTGGGACTGGAGAAGGAGGACAAAGATGCCATTGAAGAGAAATTCCGTGAGAGACTGAAGGACCGAAATGTGCCTGAACACATCATGGAAGTCATTAATGAGGAGCTAAACAAACTGAGTCTTCTGGACAATCATTCATCTGAATTCAAGTAAGCTGGAAGACATTTATTTTTTTCTAGAAAATGGTGCAATATATTTTGAATGAGCTTACATAATATAATATGTAATGTCTTCACTTCATATATCTTTGCAAAAACACCTACAGAGAGAGAGAGAGATTAACTCTTCTGACATGCCAGAAGTATAATTTGTGCTGCATTTGGTTGCAACGATACTGAATCTGCCACTGTCAAGCATTTTATATGATGATTATAGAAATGCCCAAAGGCAAAAGGGTATATTACACTGTCAAGCATGTGGCCAAAAGCCTGTCCTCAAGAGGTGGACAGCTAGAGAGCTTGAAATGCTACAACAGTGATAAATCAGAGATAGAACAGTGAAAATCCAGGGCTCTTGGGTTCACAGGAAATAGGAGGCAGCAGTCATGCATCAAAACAGCAAAGAGGACATACACAGATAAACTGAAGGCTATGCCCTTGCTAAAAAAACTAACTTCAATAGCTCAGCAATTACAATGTGAGTACACCAACCACCACCTTCTCCTTAACTACCTCCAGTAGACCAAAGGCTTTTGAGATGAAACAGTTCTTTTGCAGATTTGAATATGCAAAGGAGGTTCCCCAGTCATACTCATTCTCTCCTGTCCTTAAACACCTGCCCCCGCCCCCAGTTTGGATCCCTCAGCTATTCCCCATACTCACCATCAATATGCCTTGATGTTAACAGGCTTTTCAGAAAACAAAAAAGTAAGGAAGGCTAGATCTAATTTCACCATCAACACTTATTTTTCTAAAGATATTTTCAACAAATCAGTAGAACCCCGTGCTTTTCCAATGTTCTTTAAAACTTAAATTAGAACTTTAAACTTAAACTACTTTATCCTCAGCCTCAAAGAGACACTACAGGACTGGTCAAGTAATCTTTAAAAGCTTGGACATTAAGCAAACCCATTCCACACACTTTCAACCACCTACCTCTGGAAGAAAGTTCAGTGTGATCAATTCCACCCCAACTAAATGCTAAGTTAGCATTTTTCCACAGAACTGTGAGACTCATGGACCACTGAGGACAACCTACACTCCTTAAAAGAGCCCACAACTCCACCAGAAAGCATGTTTGCACTATTGTTCACCTTTTTTAAAATTATGCACAATAGATAAGAATATTGGAATACAGAAAACAAAAACAACCATAAACAAATAATAAAAAAATAATGAAGGGAAAGTACAAAAAAGCCCATAGGGCTTATACTAGGTACTTTCCCAGTTTAGTCTAATTAAAATGTCATGCATATTGTGTTTAAAGATTTATTTGATAGTTTACTACATACTGCAACCTACAACTTTGTCTTGAAAGCATTTTTTTCATGTTTTTACCCATTGCATTTATTATGTAGATCAAGAAATTTAACTGAATACTAACTTTCATTTTCTATTGCACCCTAGTGTTACAAGAAATTATTTAGATTGGCTGACCTCAATGCCTTGGGGAATCAACAGTGTGGAGAACCTGGAGCTAGCTAGAGCCAAAGAAGTGCTAGAGGAGGATCATTATGGAATGGAAGACGTGAAGAAGCGCATTCTTGTAAGCTGATCCTTCATTAATAAATATATCTGTTGTTTTATTAAAAACATGTAATACATTAAAATCCATTAATTTTCTTTGTTTTCATACAGGAGTTTATAGCAGTCAGCCAGCTGAGGGGTAGCACGCAAGGAAAGATCCTGTGCTTCTATGGACCACCTGGAGTAGGGAAAACCAGCATTGCCCGCTCCATTGCCAGAGCACTTAACCGAGAATACTTCCGCTTCAGTGTTGGAGGCATGACCGATGTGGCTGAAATTAAGGGCCACAGGTTGGTTTTGTGGAATCCAATATTTATGCAATTATTGCACTGTTGTTTACTAAGCATATAATTTCTTCATGTTTTTACATTGTAGGAGAACATATGTTGGAGCTATGCCTGGAAAAATTATTCAGTGTTTAAAGAAGACGAAGACTGAGAACCCACTTGTTCTCATTGATGAGGTGTGTTCTACACAGCAGCTAGTAGCTGGCAGCCAGCTACCTCTAGGCAATTATACAAGGCCAGGTTTATATAGGAGAAACATGGGGGGGGATATATATATATATATATATATATATATATATATATATATATATATATATATATAATTATTCAGTGGATGTTATTGTACAATAAAATTAATGACAATTTAGCAGTTCTTTTTTAAACAGCAGGACTATTCTAATAAACAGTTTTTTCAATGAATGCTCTCCTCATTTGTTATCACTCTTCAATCTTTCAGCTGATGGCGTTGCACAGGGTTGGAGTTCATATAGGAAATAATGTATACTGTAGAATAAGAAATGGTTGCTGGTAATTGAAAATGATATATGTGATAACAGCTTTTTTTTGGTTCAGTGTACCTAGTGAAACATTCCTGTATGACAAGAATACCCCCAATAGAAATGCCCCCGGAAGAAGAGTGGCAAATTGCTTAGCATTTTCAAAATGAAGAAGAAACCCAGTTATTGATATATTGATATATAGGGAAATTGCTTCTCTTCATTTTACTCATCTGTGGCAGTGGACATACAAACACGCACTAGTGAACAATTCTTCACACACACACTAGGGGCAGTGAAAACACACACAACAGGAGTAGGTTGCCAACCACCTCGGCGTCTGGGTAAGGTTAGGTGCCTTGCTCAAGGGCACTTCAGCCGTGAATTAATTTTTTTTCTTGGTGGTCATGGGAATTGAACAGACAATCCTCTGCTTCAAGCTTGCTTGTCTAAAGGAACTCCAGTTAAACCATGCTGTACATGCTCCCCCCCCCACCCCCCAATGTATTTCAGTGATGCCTTGAAGTTGGTTGATGAGTTAGACAGTAAATGTGAATAATATTTCTGTCATGATTCCCTTTACAAATCTAACAGGTGGACAAGATAGGCAGAGGTTACCAAGGCGATCCATCTTCTGCACTCCTAGAGCTTTTGGATCCTGAGCAGAATGCACATTTCTTGGACCATTACTTAGATGTGCCTGTGGACCTGTCCAAGGTGCAGTTGGTGGTGTGCATTAGTTTAGTTTATATTTTGTTATGAAAGGACCTTTGGCTTAATGATGCTTTGGTTTTGTGTCTTCCATCTAGGTTCTGTTTATTTGTACTGCCAATGTTACAGACACCATTCCAGAACCTTTAAGAGACCGAATGGAAATGATCAATGTATCTGGCTATGTAGCTCAGGAGAAACTGGCCATTGCAGAGGTATGAAACTGCATGACACAGTGATTTTTCACTTATTTGATACAGAATTAAAATAATATTACACTGTCATATATTTAGTTTTTTATTTTGCTGCATCATATTTGGTCAGTAATATCCTTGTTTTGATCTGCAGAGATACCTGGTGCCACAGTTAAGAACACATTGTGGATTAGATGAGCAAAAGACAAGCATCTCTTCTGAAGCTTTAAATGTTCTCATCCGGCAGTACTGCAGGGAGAGTGGGGTCAGGAACCTCCAGAAACAGGTGGAGAAGGTCAGGACCAAATCCACAATACAATTTTTGACTTTTGAGCATACCGCAACCCTGAAATGGATTAAACGGAAAAGACGATGATAATGATGATGACTTTTGAGCATAAATCAAATTTTTAGAAATGTTGTGTAATACTGTTTTTGTTTGTTTGTTTGTTTGTTTTCATGAGTATATTAAATTGATTATACTTTCTGTCTGCAAATATATATATTCTTGGCAAATATAGACATTTGACTAACTACTGTCAAATGCCTGCAGGTATTTCGAAAAGCAGCATTCCGCATTGTTAATGGCCAGGAGACTTCTGTCAACATAACTGCTGAAAATCTTCAGGACTATGTTGGGAAGCCCCTCTTTACAGTGGACCGGATGTATGATGTTACACCGCCTGGAGTGGTCATGGGTCTGGCATGGACAGCTATGGGTAAAAGACAACATTCAATACAAAAATTAAGGCACCTAACAGTGCTCTTTTTTTCTTCCGTTTGAAGTTCAGTTTGTCTGTAAATGACAACATAGATTATAGGAATTCCGGGTAAATACCAATAATTGTTTTATCTTCAAGTGTATCATCATTGAAATAAGCAGTCAAAGCTAATCATTTTCATCTTGGAAATTAAGTATTCCAAAAAGAATTTTAAATGGGCAGATTCAAACAAGGGTTTTAATCATCAAAAACCTTAAGAACCAGTCATGTCAAAGTCCAGTTTGGGGCTTTCAAGCTGCATATGAACAGGTTTATGAGGACATAGAGGCGCAGGTAGTGCAGACATTTCTTGAATTATTATGGCTCAGTTTACAACTTTTCTAATCAGATAATATGCATAAATAGGGTTTCAACATAAATCGTATACTGAATTAGACATTTTGATTTTAATTGAGCATATGTGAAACAGCCAGCTAGCTGAGCAGTAACCCTCAGTCTGCAACATGATATAAAACTCTTCATTTGTTGATGCAATTACCTTACAATTGGTTTATTGGAATGTAACCCCATCATAGCTTGAGGAGCCTACGCAATTTCACATTCATAGATCAGTGCATACTAAATAAAATCAAAGGTGTAGAGCAGAGGTCTTCAAATTCAGACCATTGATCCAGGTTCTAGGCTGGGATTTTACAATGGCCAGCTGATATGACACTATACCTAGTGAGTCAGGTGCATTAGCAGTTGCAGCTAGTGTCATATGAGCTTGCAATTTTAACATCCCAACCTGGATCCAAGTTCCGGATTTGGAGATGTAAGGGTACATATTATAGCCCTTCTCCACAAATTAACACAATTCACAAGTGTCAAAATACCACAAGGTTTAAACAACACAGCACAATTTCCCCTGAGTTTAAATGTCCCTTTTCAGAATGACTGGATTCAGTACCTGTTCATTTAAATGCAAATGAGGCACAGTTAACATTCAGCGCTAGCCAAGGATTGAGGAGTGTCTAGTACAGTTAAGATGAAAATATAATGCACAAAATGGCAGTGTAAAGGTTGATTTTAAATGTTCCACACATACATGCAAATTGGATATATAATTCAAATTCAGTAATTCCATTTACATTTGCAATTTGAATATTTTATGAGTATCTCTTTAAATAAAATAAAATTTGAAGACTAGCATTTATATTTGAATTAACATGCTTCTTGTGACCATGCAACAGTTGTGTCCAATTAATAATTAAAAAGTTATGCACATAATATGCATTTGCATTTAGTGAGAAATTATAATTCTCAAACTCACCATCATATAAGAAAGATAGCAAAATTCAAATGTTAAAGGGAAAACAAGGCCCCTTTAATTTGATATAACAATATCAGTCCAACTGCTCTCAGTCCTTGTTGAAAATGCTTGGGAAAATACAAACCAAACAGATTCCATTTCCATAGACTTTCCCACCCGCCAATCATGCCATCGGTGTGGGGCCAAAGGCATGCTTAAAGTTTTAAATAAAAACATGGCAGAGGAGTTGAATGAGAGCTATAGAACCACTTGTGATGCTTATGTATTTAGGTGAATAACGTTTTGATTATTTAGAAAAAATATTGCATGGACACATAAAACATTCAAATTGTGAAATACCTTTTAATTTCAAAGCATCCTAATCTGTATGGAAATGAAACATTAATTATTTGCAAGTATGAGTGTAACATTAAAGTTCAAGCTTTAAAGAATTACAATACCATTTTGTATATTACATTTTAATTTTGTTACTAATATGCTTCCATACAAGCAAATACTTTTTAACTATTTTCACTTTATTGTCTTTCTTTTTTGTTCCTGTTTTAACCATACTTAAACAGTAAATGTAAACAAATTTCTTAACACTCATGGTTGTTTTACGGTGTTTAGCCTTTGCATTCACATAAAGGTGGGTGCAGCACTGTAATTGGAGATAATTAGATGAGCGGGCGGTATAATTCTAAAGTCTGCACTTAGTCTAAAATGCAATTTGTGGGTAGGTAGGCTACAAAAAAAAATTAATGTGCAGAAAAAAAAATGTCTTAGTATGACCTCTAAGGAATTAAGAAACTTTTTTTGGAAATTATAATCTAAATTTCTAATTGTGATATAGTTTTTTTAGGTGTTTATTTGTTGACAAGAGTGGGACACTAATATGTATTTTACCAGTTATACAGTAATAAGCCTTGGCAAATAGCAGCTGCTTTTTCAATTTATTAGCATTTCTGAATAAAATCTAGTTAGACTTAATTTGACAATGTATCACACAACATCCTAACTTCTCAGGTGGTTCCACACTGTTCATTGAGACATCCCTGAGGAGGCCAAATATCTCAAAAGAAAAAGATGCACCCACTGAAGGCTCACTTGAGGTCACAGGGCAGCTAGGAGATGTGATGAAGGAAAGTGCAAAAATTGCCTACACCTTTGCTCGCTCTTTCCTCATGAAGGAGAAGCCAGAAAATTACTTCCTTTTGGGCTGTCACCTGCACCTGCATGTGCCAGAGGTAAGGACATAAATAAAATATGTTTTTTGGATAAAATTTTGTTTTCCTATTTTTATTACACCTGGCCTTTGTACCACAGAGTTTTAGGGCCATGGCACTGGAAAAAAAGATTCAGTGAATAATCTCTGTATAATTCTGAGAAAAAAGGTCAGTTTATTCAGAGAATAAAGTCAGAATATTTAGAGAAATACTGTTTTGGGTTATTATTCATATAATATGTAGACAGACAGATTCGCAGTCTGTGCACCATAGAGTGAGTTGTGAAAGAAGCAGTCGGTGAACAGAATTATTTATTAAATACATCCACACGACATGACAACTAACCCTGTTAGTGCAGCCCCTGACTGCAGTGCATACGGCATTAGCTGATTGTATGAGTCCATGAGCCAGATTCAGGGTTTAAAAACTAATCACAATCTGTGACACACAAATCCTCATGTGGCAGAGGACTGAGTATTTATTCCTGAAATCTATACCCTAGTATGACTTCAGCAACACACTGCATTCATCAGTTACACTGTGGTTGTGTCTGCCCGATTGTATGTACAGCGAAATATTCCGACACTATTCTTAGAATTATTTGTAGATTATTCTCAGATTTCTGACTTTATTCTCTGAATATTATTTATTTATTGCTTTCAAGGCCGTGGCCCTAAAATGGCATTGTACATTTGTACATATTCACTAATATGGATTTTTCAATCCGGTGTATCGGGCACTGGCCACTATAGATATAATTTCTATATTACTGCCTTATAACATGGTCTAAAAAGCTTATTGATGATGATTAATTATATATTACTAGCTATAGGTAATATGCTATGTAGCATATAGCAGTTGAAATTGATGTGGTGGTGTTGGTATGTGTTGCACTAGTGTAAGTGGATCAAACACAGCTTTACTGTTGAAACCCCTCAGTGTCACTGCTGCACGGAGAATAGTCACCCAATAGAAAATATCCAGCCAACATCGTCCTGTGTCCAGTGATGCAGGACTAGAGAATGACCAAAACAAATTTGACAGCAACGGATAAGCTACTCGCTCTGCCTCTAAAAGGTGGACCAACAAGGTAGGAGAGTGGAGAGTGGGTGGACACAGTATTTAAAAACTCCAGCAGCATTGCTGTGTCTGATCAACTCGTACGAGTGCAACACACATTGATACACCATCACCATGTCAGTGTCACTGCAGGATTGGGAATGATCCATCTGCTCTATGGTGGTACTGTAAACAAAGTATGGTCCTGTATGGACAGTAAATGTAGAATGGAGAAAATAGGCAGCAAGGAGACAAAGCAAGCAATTAATTCTTCAAATGTGGTAGCACTGTTTAAAAGCTGTAATGATTTTAAGCAGCAGGAATTTATTTTTAAATGTTTGGTACTGTTTAAGCAATAGAATCAGGAGAAAAAAATTGGTCATCCCAGTAACAATAATAAATAATGTAATCATGATAACTGACATCAATGTGTGCCCTTTACATCATATTCTCATTGTGTAGTTTTCTTGTCTAAATGTTATGAATGTGTTTAGGGTGCTACCCCTAAAGATGGACCAAGTGCAGGATGTACCATAGTAACAGCACTGCTGTCATTGGCCACAAGCACCCCTGTGAGACAGAATGTGGCCATGACTGGAGAAGTGTCCTTGACTGGGAAGATTCTGCCTGTTGGAGGCAT
The DNA here is from genome assembly GCF_029633855.1 of Hoplias malabaricus. Taxonomy (NCBI): domain Eukaryota; kingdom Metazoa; phylum Chordata; class Actinopteri; order Characiformes; family Erythrinidae; genus Hoplias; species Hoplias malabaricus. The sequence goes on along the minus strand of NC_089815.1, from coordinate 12,545,586 downwards.
CAAGGAAAAGACCATTGCAGTGAGTTTCACAGGGAAAGTATGCTATGAAGAACACTCAATCTATAGAATTACAAAATTTCCAAAAAACGGGACATATCAGATGTTTCAAAAGCACTTAATCAGCTCTGCATTGGGTTTAAACATATGTACACAACTCTGAATAAGGGAGAGACATTTTCTCCATTTATTACATTTCCACTCAGATTTGCCAATATAGTGCAGAGTATTCCTAATTCAGATGTATCTGAAGACACCAAATGTATTTGATTTCTCAGCTGCAAGCAATTAACTTACAAGATTTCAGAGAAACATATCTTCATATTTTAAAACAAGAGAAAGCAAGTGTCCTCTAAAGAATAGAATGACATAACATGGACTAACACACTATTAATTAGATATTACAACCCCCAGAAAAAATGACAGAATGACCACACTTGGAGGATATTTGTCCAAGTTGTTTACTTTGTAGCAAATATGCAAATTAGATATGACACGAAATAATTTAATATCTTAATATTCTGGTATGTAAATGAGATTGCATAAAAGAAACTGTCATTTTTATAGTTTTTTTTTTTTATTCTTAAAATTAAAATTCATTGTGATGCTTAATTGACTTACAAAATGGAGTTTCTGTTGTTACTAATCTGGGCTCAGCAATGCAGAAATTGCACTATGCAAATTTGGAGGAGGGTAGGGCTCCAGGCAGTTTGGGCATGTTGAGTGGACATGAACTTACTGAGGAAAATATTTCTCTTTTCTCTGTAGCATAAAGCATCATCATACTGAAAAATTACTTCATCCCCAATCATATGCTCTATTAATGAAATGAGAAAAGTACACCAAACTTGCAATGTACACCTGTGGTAAATGCCACTTGACATGTATAATGAGTGGGGAAGGGTTTTTCATGTGTCCTTAGAAATGTTCCAGACAATAGAATCAGTATCATCTCTGAAGCCGGTGCAAATTCATGATTCATCACTAAATATCACTTTCATCCAATTAACATTTCGTTGGGCATTTCTAACCCATCGCATCCAACCAGTTGCTTAGTTTTGTCAGAAACTGTCCAATTGTTCTTTCAAAAAACTAAATGCAACATCTTCAGTAAGAACTACCTTTTAATTACAGACTAAATCTACATTCTTACATTTGTGGAGGCATTTTATAAATTCAAATTACCTGATGATTTAAATTGTTTTGTACAGAATTGAGTGATCCAGTAAATTTTCCCTATACTTGAGATGGAGAAAATATACCATTAATTCAAATAATTCATTTTATTTACAAAGCCAAAATATTTAGCTTTTAATATTTTACTTCATCTGTGATTTCATGGCTATTTAAGTGGGCAGGGGGGTGTTCTGAAACATATATAGACTGTATTTTACAATTATCTTTTCAGGTTATCACAAAGTGAAGGTGCCTAGTGCCCCTAACGGTTGACAAGATACTTTTGTACTGAATTCACTGTTATAAAGACTTCTTTATTTCTTATTCAATGTTATTTTTTTTTCACAGGCAAAAAGAGCTGGTGTAGACTGTATCATACTTCCTGCAGAAAACAAGAAAGACTTCTCAGACCTGGCTGATTACATTAGAGAAGGCCTTGAGGTGCACTTCGTTGAACATTATGAGGAAATTTACAAGATCGTATTCCCAAGAAAATGAACACCCTAATTATTTTTAAAACATTGGTAATGCTAGATTGTGCCTGACATCTGAAGAAAGCTTCAATACCAGACAAGGTTCTTTCTACCAACGCTTACTGACCTTCGTTAAGCTTGCTTTGTGGAGTCTCACCATTGGCACCGTCTCTGAATGCAGAAAGAAAACCTGCATATTTGATCTCTGTAGATCAAGTATTTATCTGAAGATGGTGGAATTCTGAAATTGCTGCTGTGCAGTCTTCTATTCTGCAGTTGGGAAGAAAAATTCTCAACTAGGAAATGATTCTTTTCCTTTAAATCATTCAAAATATTGTCCAGCTTAAGTAGTGAATGCTGTGTCTTATTCGTGTCATACCTTGTATTCTTTTGAACCATGATATAAAAGTTGAGTTCTATGGCAAAAAAACAGAATAAAAATCACTACTGGTTTTGATTTGACAGTACACCAGATGTACCGCATGAGCAAATTTTTTTTATCTTAAACCTAGTGCTGTCAGTCTAATTGGCAAAAATGCTTTTATAATTAAACATGTGTAAGTAACAAAGAACAAGTACCTGTGATGTTGTGGTCCATATACCTTAGCCATCAGTTGTCACCCTCCTAAGCACCAGCATTTTAGTAAATACAGGAGGTCCTTGGCTTACGTCAGTCATGAGTTATGATGTTTCATGGTTATGACACATCTCCCGTTTACTGTATAAAGCCTTATTTCAACTTAAGTGGTTTTGCGTCAAACGCTGCAACGCGAACTTTGTGTTTGGTGTGCACGGCCGAAGAATACACAGTTACGCGGCTCGGAACCGAGGATAGGTGTTAGGATAAGTGCTTACAGTATGTTATGTACAGTATCTACGGATGTTCCGACTTAAACAGAAAATCAGTTTACGATGCAACTTAGGAACGGATCAACGTTGTAAGTCTGTATTCCCGATATGCTCCCTCCAGTGGCCAAGCGGAAACCATATCACAAACTCGCATTGAGCTAAAATTAATAAATAAATAAATAAAATGCCCAACTTGCATCAGAAAGATTATCTGGGTCAGCAACCAAAGGTTTGTTCCTTAGGAGTAATCGGTTAAAGCTCTTAATTGCTTTATTTAACACTGCATTTTGCAAAGTCCTAAAACCACAGCTTAATTTGTGAGGAGAGCATTTCTAAATGCATTTTCAAAAAGAAGGTAAGCAAAAACTCAAAGAGACTGAAATACAAATTTATTTGTCCAATGTTACATATCACTCCTTCTTGGCAGCAGCTTTTCTCATTGCAGCCAAAATGTTGCTAAGTTCTTCCCTCTTTCTCTTGGCACGGATGTGAGTTCCCACCTGAAAGCAGATGAACCCATAGATTCAAAATAATATAACAATACAACGTTTAAATCCTGTAACTGAATAAATTCACCCAACTTCATGCATACACCAAAACACATCTTGGTAAACATAACAGGACTGACAAGTAAAAAACACTAAGCAAGTTCTATAAACCTTCAACCAAAATTGATGCAGAGAATTTAACACGGATGTGATATCTGCCAGTTGATTATCCGTACGCATGGACAATTCTAGCGAAACACTCATGATAATTAAGCACCTGTGGACGACAATACAGTCTATGATGTATTCCCCATACACAAGTGACACTGGATTGAAGAATGGTAAATGTCTGTGCAACTTTGTAAACTAAATGTTCCAGCCATCTGGCACCCATTATCATGCCTCAATCACAACTGATAATTCACATCACCTCGACATTACCATTACATCAGGTCCACTTTTTGCAACCTTTAGGATGTACCAATACAATCTTTTAAACAAGCTTATACAAATGGTCCAAAATCACATACTTGCATTATCTTGTCCTAATGTTTTCCTTTCCTTTTATCTCCAGTGAAAATGTTATTAAAAATATTCAGATTTTTAAGTGTATTTCAACTTATGCAAACCATACACCAGAAGACCTTAAGACTCTGCAAAATGTTAAATGACTTAAGTCTCAAAACCACTCACTTACAAAATGTTTGTCATTTTGAAACATTATTGCAGGTTTACAGTTTGCAAGAGCCAAAAGTAAAGAAAAAAATGCATACTGACCACCGTACACCAAATGATTAACGTGACAGGAACGTGCCAGAACAGTATTTTATTCTGACACTGGAAATCTCTCTTTAACAGTGAAATCAAAGTAATTCAGTTTAAAGCCACCATTGTATCCTGTCTTTTTTCCTGCACTGTAATTCTAATCTCATTTACCATATTAATTTCATGACAGTAAATTTAAGAGACATATTTCAAAAAGAGCAGGATAGCTTATTACTATCATACAAAACTGGCTTTAAGTCCTTGCAGAACTAGCAGCTACAGAAGTCAGAGCTATAATCACTTATATATATATATAAGGACTTACACATTATCTGTTTACTGCAAAGTGTCTCAAGAAATTTCAGTCAATAAGATACACATGGCTCATGTAGTATTATCACTTAAAACAATCTTAATTTTATCCACTGACAAGACTTACCCTTTTCTTGATGAACTTTAGTGCACGCTTGTCTTTGGACACCTTCAGCAACTCCATAGCACGTCGTTCATAGGGGGCAAAGCCACACACCTCACGGATCATGTCACGCACAAATTTGCTGTGCTTGGTCAAACGCTGGGGGATAGAAACACCAACTCATATCTCAGGTTTTGAAAATGGAGCTGTGTAATTTTCTCAACTAAACAACATGTATATGCATAATATGGCTTGATTAGATGTTTTGAAAATAATGCTTAAAAATTACAGAGGTCCTAAAACTCTGTACCTTCAATGCATATATTTACTTTTTGTATGTACCTACCCCTCTCCGACGGCTGTGGCGGAGCTTGGTCACATTCTTGGTTACTGGGTGGCCTTTGTTAAGACCAACAGCCATAGGATACCTGATAGCCATTTCTACTGGAAACATACAATAAAGTTAGACTGTGGTAATTCCTTAGAAATTTGTACCTGCCGGAAACAACTTTAATATCAAATCAAATTAGAAACTTGCAGCAAGTATGGAACTGCACACGTTAAAATATTTTAGACAGTCTTCACAAATTTATTTGGAAAACTATGATTCTTTTTTCTATGACAATTTTTATACAACATAAATATTAATATTCTGCTCAAACTGAATAAATGTCTCAGTCATATAGAGTTGTACAGTAAGCATACACTATACATATAAAATAGTCTAAAATTATATTTGTCACTGTCAATTATCAACATGGTACCTTTATTAATCCTTGGGGCAAATCCACACGTATGCGGTGTTTTTTTTTGTTTTTTTTTTAACTTGAGCTTTTGTCGGCTTAAAAACAAACCACCCACACCAACGGACATACGCGGTTTGTTTTGCTTTATTTTCTCGCTCTTCATTTTTCCTGTATCATTTGTCCCTCTCACATCCACTGTCCTTATCCAAATAACAAATTTCTTTACACACTGTGCTAATGGTAACAGAAACTACCGAAAGGGCTAAGAGAGACCTCGGAGTTTTCGAAGAGCTCCTTTGTTTCGTTGAGAATGCTTTGTAAAACCTGTTACTTCTGTTGTTTGATAAATATCCGGACCGTGGCTTTGGCTTGTTAACGAGCATTAACACGGGGCACTAGTCGCCTGAAGTTTAGAGGCGAGTTTGACACCGAAGAGTCGCTGGGTCAATTCCCATAACGGGCAGGAAAAATTAATCCTCAGCTCAAGCTCTCTTGAGCAACAGTCCGCTGCTGTTTGACTTACGGTATGCTACTAGTGTATCTGAGTATATTTTTTCCGCAAGACCAAGTAAACTACGCTCGTTAACACGTTCAAAGTTTCATTACACTTTTTATTCTTTATTTAATTATTACCCTAATAAACGTAAGTGTAGTCGTTCACCTTTTACCAGAGACCTAGATGAAATGTAAAAGCTTTGTTTACCTGCAATGTTACAAATTAAAATAACACTGCTTTAACACTTCATGAGTTATCTGTAATGATGAAGTGTTCTACTGCTAGTTTTTTACTCCGTTGTGCCGTTTCAATTCATCAGTGTAGGTGTCTACTAATACGCCCTACAGAAGAAAGCTAATTCACACTCATAATAAATGTGATGCACATTTTAGAAATAATGTCTTTAAAACGCGTTCTAAAAATTTCTAGTATTCAGTACATTAACGTTACACTGCAAGTGCGTCCTCGTCCGGCTAGCTAATAACCCAAAGAACGAATTTTTAGTGCAGCACAAAGCGCTTTCTTAAATAATCCAAATTAATAAACAAGATTATTCGCTTTTATTCCGTCCCTAAAAGCCAATTTTAACGCTACACTGCGTACCTATTCACATTATAACCTCTAGCCTTTCAGTACACGGTCCTGTACCAAATCAAACAAGATTTAAATCAACATTTCACGTCAAAATAACGACAATTATGGTCTAGTGCCTCTCTGAATGACTTCTAAATTTGTTTGAACGCTGATTTGTGACATTACCATAATGGATGTCACAGATAACAGCAAGATTGTAAACATTTTAATTTTCGTAAGCTTCATACCTGCTTTCTCTAATGGCGTCCAAACAGGAAAGGACCGAGGTAGAGCGGATGCAGGGGGAATAAAATGTTAAAAACTATTTCAAAATTCATGCAGCGCCACCAAGCGGATCATTACTACAACAACACTTTGACACATTTTACCACAAAGCCTTAAATGCGTAGTTCACGACTGTAATCAAAAGAATTTTTAATTCAGAAGTAGTTTTCCGTACCATTCGCTAGCTCTTCAGTCTTTTTGTGTGCTCGAAACCGGCCTAATTTGTTTACGAAGCCCCTTATGTGCAAGTAAATGAAAGACAAACTCTCGCTCTCTCTCTCTCGTTTCAGATTACATAATGTGATAAGGTGAAAATGTCTCCAATCTCTGGAGATTGCAAAAAAAGTGCTACAAAACTAAATAACTCCACTTAACAACGAGGTTCTGTGGTAATTCAAGCAGTGAATAAAAGCTTACTACAAGTTCAGCTTCAGCCATACAGACAACAGTCGTTATTTTCCCCTCAAACATACAGTTAAAAGACGCGTTAGATATTTAATCATAGTGCTTGAGAAACACTACAATAGAATCTATTTGTCTTTCTAGTCATCTACCTATCTATTCATTCTCCAAATTCTACAATTAATACAGGCTGCTTATAGTACAAACAATGATTTACTGCATTTTGAAGGCCTCAGCACTGAGAGGTGTGCTGTGTATTTTTGGGGTAGAGAAGATATGTTGTTTGGAAAACAAATGTCCATTTAACATGTGTTTATTGACAAAACACTCCCATGGGAATGCATTGCAATGTGTCTGTAAACTTTTGACCAAAATATCAAACTCTTATGATTTGGTCTGTTTTAATGCTACAGTTGCCACAATTCACATGTCACAAATCACCTGGGTACACTAGGACACTTCATGTTAACTTTCAGACCGATCACGCTCACCCAATCTCATTTTATCACTCATTCAATATTCCTCATTCATTTTTTTTTTTTTTTTTTTTGCATTTGTGCACCTTTTTAGAACCCTGTACTGTCCCCGAACCTCTGTCTGTGCTTGGCTCCTTGGACACTGGAATGTTTAAAACATGCATTTTTAAGTCCTCAATCATCCAAGCATCATCCTAGGAATTTTAAGGTTGGGAATTTTAAACTATCTTATACTTGATGCACTGTAATTGCGAATGTGTGTGCACGGCAAAACGATACAATCGCAGTGTCTGAATCTTGATCGTTTCATTCTCCCCTGTCGCGTACCTTCGATGTCCTATAACTTGCTTCATGCAAAACTAAAGCATTTAAAGGAATTCTTGCAAATCAGGAACAAATCCTCAGCTATTTATCTCTCTCTGAGAGACTACAGAGAGAGTGGAATTGCCCAAGACTCATAGAAGGAGCTTTTATCAAGTAAAAAACCTTTACCTTCTGGGCAGCCTCCCCTACCTTTAGCAGAATTGCTCAGGACTGCAGAATTGTGCTGTGAATAAACATTACTGTGCAAATGTCTTAGGCCCCTAAAAGTATCCTTTTTTAAAATTCATGTATCTTCTAAATAAGAGTGGTGCTTGTATACATTCATTTTTGGACTGTGGGAGGAAACCGGAGCACCCAGTGGAAACCCACACTGACACAGGAAGAACAGACCAAACTTTTCACAGACAGGTGAAAACCCTACAACCCTAGGTTGAGCTGTGTGATTGTGACACTACCTGCTGTGCCCCTGGAGATGAAATTGAGTATATGAAATCAACACAATTTTGAAATCTACAATTATAATAGAATAAGATACAATTATGTTCGTTAATTAAAGGTACAGAATATGTAACCTTGAGGGTACCACCACAGTGACAGTTTTTCTAACAGTGTATGAAACTCACACAAGAGGAGGAAACCAGGTGGTTAGTACATTTTGACATTTAGCAGTGCTTTTACAATCAGCAAGAATCAACTGGAGCTGCCCTAGCCACTCTAAATACTGACACCACTAACAAGACGTGAATATGAATTTATGAACCATTTTCTTACAGTTCTGGCTCCACTGAAGTGTTGCCTCAAATTATTATTTAAGGAAAATCAGATGGCAAAGACCACACACGCAACAGTAATGTGTTTGGGATTTAACGTGCTACACTGCCTTTATAATAAATATATAACTGAATTGAATCAGGGCGGCACGGTGGCCTGGAGGTTGTGGGTTCGATTCCTGCTCCGGGTGACTGTCTGTGAGGAGTTGGTGTGTTCTCCCCGTGTCCGCGTGGGTTTCCTCCGGGTGCTCCGGTTTCCTCCCACAGTCCAAAAACACACGTTGCAGGTGGATTGGCAACTCGAAAGTGTCCGTAGGTGTGAGTGAATGTGTGTGTGTCTGTGTTGCCCTGTGAAGGACTGGCGTCCCCTCCAGGGTGTATTCCCGCCTTGCGCCCAATGATTCCAGGCTCTGGACCCCCCGTGACCCTAAATTGGATAAGCGGTTACAGATAATGGATGGATGGATGGATGGATGAATTGAATCAATTTGTGAGTTGACTTGCAACACTACTTGACCTGAGGTTCAAGGTCTTTGGATTTGGAAATTCCACTATTGCCAGAGAAGCTCAGAAGTACCTTACCTCTGAATGTACTTCACTGATTTAGTACACCTTTGAGCATCAACAAAATGGCAGCATGGAGCCAGGTGGCAAATGTAAATTTTCCAATAGAAATGGTTGAACTATGCTAGTGATTCGAAAAGCTTCGTAATGGCCATCTCTACTGTCACAATATCTAAATGTAAAGGTTAATTTAAATGATAAATAATAGTATGATTAGGGAGTGATATGTAACTAAGCTCCTCCATGAAAAGAGAAAAAGGAGATCCTGACAGCCAATGCTGTCTGTCACTTCACTGGAATACGTGAGTAAAAGGAAAACTAACTCTTGGAATTAGACGCCGAAAATGGAAAGTCAGTTTAGAGGCCATGAAAAATTTATGGAAATAAACCAGAGTTACACACCACAATGCACAATGCACAATAACTCTGAGAGACATTCGTCCATTCACAAATCGTGCTCACCTTGCTAAAGTGCTCCACACACGCACAATCTCAATCCGCCCCCTTACAACCCACTCCGCCTATGTAGTGAGGGCTGTCCCACACTGATTTGTGTGGAGGCTGAGGAGGCTAGAAGACTCTTCAACAGCGAAGGAGCACCAGAGCCTACTAATTATTGTGTTGCGATAAATTCTGTCACTGTTATTCCTGTTTGGAGATGCTAGAACGCAGCACAAAATTTATAGTCAGGCGGGAAAAGGCATATATCTGTTGCCATGGCGACGACAGCTTCCTTCTTTCGCTGGAAAGCAAGAGGGCGCCCCAGGTTTACCCAGGATTTGTACCTTTCCCGACAGCACATTCATAGCAGCGTCTACAGAAATAACAGTGGCAGAATGTATCACAGCACAATGATTACGCAAAAATGTGTGTTAGAATTCATTTTTGTATGTGCATTATTGTGATAATGCGTGATATTCCCCTGAAAACCCCATTGTCCTCTCAAAAGGAAATATTAATTTCAAAACATGTGTTTCTCGCAAAGATTCTGGAATAAACTTTCACAATATGGTATGCAATTGTAAAAATGTATGCAATTTTTGTTGAGCTATTGCAATTTAGGGAAATTAAGATTAGGACCACAATTCCCAGAATTCAAAGGTCGCGAATTTTGGCGCGTTTTTACGTTGGTGGCGGCCATTTTGTTTTCTCTACTCAAATATTTTGCGCCGTTGGACTTTCATTCAAAAAACTTTCAGCGGGTCTTTCAGTTTTGCGAATAAAAGTCATATTCGCGTTCAAGTTCGCTTGATTTTATGCGTTTAATCGGCATTTAAGATAGCAAGAAGAAAAGGAGTTAGGTAGGTAAATAGGAATATTGGTGTTGGATTTTAGTTTTTAGCTCCACCGTTTGTTGAGGATCCTGATTATGGCTACCGCGACACCAAGCCGTTCTGCAGTAGGTACGCCGCTGTCTCCGACACGCATTTCCCGCTTGCAGGAAAAAGAGGAGTTGCGGCACCTTAACGACAGGTTGGCCGTGTACATCGACCGAGTTCGGGCCCTGGAACTGGAGAACGATCGGCTCATGGTTAAAGTCTCCGAAAAGGAAGAGGTCACGACAAGAGAGGTGAAGTTATTTATTTGAATGTTAGGTTATAGTTTATCAGTTTAATTGCACATTTTTATGGCGAAATGGAATGATCGGAAAAAAATCGGGGCGCCAAAATGCAACTAACTGCTACGCTGTTTACGTATAATTCGAAAATAAGTTTAAAGCTGACAGTTCCGTTAATGTTAAAAGCGACTCGTTAGCAGCACAGCTTGTAAATGAAGCATTTCAGTATTAAAATTGGGCGGGGGGAGGGTGTAATATTGGCAATGTAATTGTAAGTTTGAATATAAATTTACCACTTTTACATACGGTATGCACTCAAAATTCACATTTAGTAAATACATTTCCATTTGCAATTTGGTAGAGATCTGTTGATATATTATTTACACAGAGATCTGTATGTTTTTGTGCCTTTGTTTAAATTAACAATTATTTTTGTCTTGAATTAGCATGTTTCATGTGCTCATGTAATAACGGTGTCAAATGCTTCTTAAAATGTTATTCATCTATTATGAATTAGTACTCAGTGACAATGCATTTGGAATGTAATTTTCAAACATAAAACCACACTAGAAAGGCGACAAAATTTTAAATGTTAAAGGGGATATGTGCTTCTCTGTTTGCAGTAACATTGTTGCTGTGTGAAACTGCCCTACTCACTATATAGTGCACTATTTTAGGCTTAGTGGTAGCGGACCATTTTTATTGGACTCAATCAATCGCACAATACACAGCATTGAGGTAGTGTGAATCCCTGGTGACCCATAATATGCTGCATTGCTTTGTAAAACCCTGCATGAGGTTGTATCCGAAATAGTTCACTGCTCACCTGAATTTAGTTGCCTATAGTAGTGCACTGTATAGTGTTAAATACAGGGGATAATGATTATGGAGCTATTTCAGATATTGTGTATGTCAAAATGCTTGTGAAAATGCAAACCAGGCAGACTGTATTTTCAATTCCATGGACTTCCCTACCTGTCAAACATCCCGTTAGAGTAGGGCCAGTGGCACACTCCGTAGTCAAGGCTTTAACTTGAAACATGGAACTGAAGTGTTCAATTTCTCTTTCATTGCCAGAGGAGGTGAAGAAGAAAAATAGAACTACTTGTAATGCTTAATGTCTTTATGCATGAGTCCATGAGAAAGTGTTTAATCAAGAGTGTGGCCATGTTTTCTGGTTTATTTGTTTGCTTGATATAAAGTAGGCCCTGCTTCTGTCTCAAATTTTTCGATCCACGTTAAACAGTTACATTCTGGTGCTTCAATACACCCAAATACTAGTGTCGCATTGTTTAAGGTGTAATTGGTTGGGGGGATTCGTTATTGGAGATTGGTATATAGCAGCAGTAAACCAGTGACTATGCACTGGTCAGTCCGTTATATTCATCAGTGTTATAAGTTCACCTTTGGTCATCGAAAGTTGTTGCCAGGCACAAGTGGCACTAGTGCAGCACACATCTGTGGAATCCAGTGTTAGCTGAAGGAGGTTTCTGTCAAAGTACCACCGAGGCCTGATGGTCTAGTTCAGACACAGATGCAAATGGCTTTCACTGATGTAACTAGCTGGTGCCAGATGTTGATGAGGGTTGAGCTCGACAGTATTCCTAAATCATGCCGGCCCACCTAATCAATTACCCTACTTACTACTTTGCTTGACATCATGGAAATTTCAAAAGAAATCATATAAGACATCAGAAGATCAAGTTTGGACACACATGGGTTTTCCAAATGGACAATGACCCCAAAACAACTTCAAGATTTCCCACTCTGACCTCAATTCCATAGAACATTTATTGACAGAATTAAAAAGGGATGTGAGCAAGGGGCTACAAACCTCACTTAGTTACACACGGACTCTGTCATTAGGAATTGGCAACAGTTCCAGCAGCTTTGTGGTTGTGGAAGGCCACTTGAAAAGTTTGACAGAGTTTTAAAAATTCAAAGACAATGCTACCTTCTGAGACACTGGGAATGTGATGAAAGAAATAATAATTGAAAGCATTGTCTCTAGTATTATGACATTAAATTTTTAAAATTCAGTAGAGATCCTAAATGACCTAAGAGAGAATGTTTTCTAAGATTTAATGTTTGTGAAAAACAGTTTTTATGAGTGTGTTATGGGAAAAGTGCATGCAAACTTCTAATTTCCACTGTACATTTAGCAATAATAACACATACAATATTTTGGCGTTAATTAAGCTTTAAGTCTGTGTTCTTGTGCCACTAACAGATAAGTGCCAGAAAAAAAACCTGAAGTAGCTGAGCTGGTGTTACTGTTGTATGTTTGTATGTATAATTATATATGTATAAAGATATACATGTTTATAATGTATATCTTCGCTTAAAATTGTTAATCTAAACAGGTGCGTACCTAAGCCCCTTTAATATATGCATGGAAACCCAGAAATTCTCCAGAGTTTACTTGTATGTAATGTGTGTGAGTGCAAACATCAGTAATATTTTCACTGGACATTATCCAGACTTTATTCTGCTAGTGCCCTATTACTCACACATCATGTGTAAAAAGAGCCGCTAATGTTAATGATAATCGAAGTGTATCCCTGCACAGAGCATTTCAAATATGTGAGAACGTATGACACAATCTTCCATGGTATGCAATGTGTGAATGGACTGTAGTTTGGAGGGCAAGAGGTGAAAAACAGAAAGAGGAGATTGAGGCGAGGAACCTGTATTGTGCAGAAAATTACAACATATTTTGGAGGTGGTGGTTAAATTAAATTTAAACTGTAAGATTAGCTGCTATGAATTTCCTTTCCAGGCATCCTGAACGTCATGTTGTTCTTTTGTTGTCCTGTGGATTAACTGAGAGAATAGAGTGGAAAAAAAGATAAAACTAAATTGCCTCCTGACAAGTGGAATTCCACAGAACTGAGCAAATTAAAATGCTTGGTCCTAATAGACAGCACAATAAACTCAGGTTCCACCTTAAATAGTGCAGCAGGTATGTATTGGAGCCTGCTGTACCATTTAGTTAGAGAATTAAAATTTGACGTCAGCTTTGTGGTTGTGAGGAGTATTGCTTTTTGCACAATTCTGTTGGTGCTATGCTGTGCGCTGGTGATAGATTTAAACAACATATACAAGACACAATTAAATTCAAACAAGACATTTCTGAATATAAAGCTGCTTAATCTTGTTCTTGTTCTTACAAGCTCTTTTATCTCATTCTTGCAATGTTGCAATCTTATGAACAACAAACCAGCTCCCCCGGTTTATCAGTTAAAATAATTTTGACCATAAACGAAGCAAATTACAAGCTTTATTAGAGCGTCTCATAGAGCTCATTGTGTGGACAATCACTTCCTGCTCGCCATCTGCAGTTCAGGCAATGATGTCACTTCATCCGCAGACAACTGATTCCAGAACATCTCTGGACCTTATTTCCTGAATATGTTCATACGTGAGTTCATATGTGAAAACTGCTTTACATTTACATAATCTTCTTTTGCATATCAGCACACTATGTCTCTGTCCACAATCATTTGTTCTGGCCTAATAGTTGTAACCATGCATGATAGTATTTGTAAGGGAATAAACATAGTATCTGCATGCAATATTTACTACCACTTGCTTAAGGCAAAACATGGCCACAGGACTAAACTATATGACCGACTTTTGACTGGTTCTCTTCTCTTCTCAAGGTAACTGGAATTAAGTCTTTGTATGAGGCAGAGCTGGCTGACGCCAGGCGTGTCCTTGACGAGACTGCAAGAGAAAGAGCAAAACTGCAGATTGATCTAGGCAAGGCCAACGCTGAACTTGAGGAGGTCACTAGGAAGTAAGTTAAACTATTGGTTCAGAGTTGAAGGACCAATTTCATCCGTATTAAGTCTTGAGTAAAATGTATTTACATGTAGGGGTGTGCGATATGAAGATATTTGATCATGAATAATAAGAATGTCCATGATACACCATCACAGGGATATTGTCGAATAGTCAGTCGGAATAGGCAGACTCTCGGGACACCGTTAATGTAAGTCACTACTCTAAAATGTACGACTACTGAATTAAAACCAAAAGAATTTATTACATACACAAGATCACTTCCTCGCAAAAAAAAAAAAAAAAAACACTGGCACCATGAAGCCTGAAGAGACCACAAACACGCACAAAAGCTTTGTAGTTTGGGCTCTTAGCTTTAACAACACGTCCATCAAATCTGTAGAACAGTCAGGGGCGATGCTCAACCAAGGAGTCGGGGAAGCAACCAAGCTTTGATGCCTAATAGATATGCACCGTGAGAGAAGACACAGAGTTTTATGTGGCAACAGCAATCAAAATAAACAACAATCAAAACAATAAATAAGTTTTCAAAGCTTAGATCCCTTTCACTGCCTGCCCTTTCTCTCCTGAGACCATTTAAACACAGGAGGGGAGTGAGAGAGGCAGCCTCACTCTACAGCCAATCAGGGAAAGTTCCCTCCTTCAAACACATCTGACCATAAAGGGGAAGAGTACTGGGTTAGCAACAAGACTAAATATCAGAATAAATTGAGGTGAGTCAGAGCTTTTTTCCTGTTTGGTGAGGGTAAAAAGCCATTTGGAGAGGTTCATGAGATTAGTTTGTCAAGGAAGTTAAAATGTCAACTGTTGCCATTAAGCTTAGATAAAGAATTTTTTTTTTCAGTGAAATTATTTTTAAATAAGATCTGAGTATGTATTTTCGGGTGTAAAATGGAAAAAAATACCTGGAGTGTTGAGGTTAAAAACCAGCATAAAAAAGAATCGAGATTGTGATCCTTTAAAAAATAATAATAATAATCGTGATAATGTATGCTTGCCATATAACCCACCCCTATTTACATGACAATCCATAAGTCACACTGTATTTCAAGGCTATGTTTGGTCCCTTTCAAACAATGGCATGTACTGATACAATACCCAGATATTGCAGTGCACAACTGAGACTATTCAAACTTGAATTTTTAAAGAGCAAGACAAAAATAGAATTCATGGCTATGAATAATTTACTTTGACGGATCAGTTGTTAAATGTTTACATTACAGAAAACTCCCTTCAACCTCATTTGATAGATTTTGCTTAGTAGTCTACTGACTTAGTTTACCATATAGGCTTAAGACCACCATATGGAGGTTAAAAGCTTATCTAATTTTAAGGTCTACTTCCATCTGTTGAGAGAATACAAGTAATCGGTGTGGATCTTTCTGTGAACCCACTGTCTAACATTTTAAAATAGTCAATCTGTTCTTTTCACTTGCCTGCCTTTTCTTGGTACTGTTCTTTTAATTTGTTTTACTCTTGTTGCTAGTTAACAAAAGTTAACAGGAAGTCTGAGGCTGTATGCTCATGAGCATTTGGTGATATTTTGACCACAAAGGAAATATCACAGACAGGCATATAGATTTTTTTTTCTGCCTACCAGCCTGTCCTAGTTCTATATTCAGAGATAATTTTATTTATTTCCCTTAATGTTCTTACAAAAATCTCAATTAAATTTTGAGGAACAATAGTCCTCAATTGTTTTAAATGAATAAAGTTTGTGTTCTCAGCATTTTGCTATTTGTAAGATTTATCTTTTGCCATGTTGTCAAAGTTAATTGTTTAAAATGTGAAAAAAAATAGTAATATTATTGAAATCATTATCAGTATATTTTAATATAAGTAATACAATTTAATATTAGTAATACATACTGGTTGTCATCATACTCATCTGGTCGACTTCTTTTTAAAAGTTTAAACATGATTACCACTGCTGGCAAAAACTACTACACATTCTGTCATGTTTCCAGTTTTAAGAAGAAGGATGGAGATCTGGCTTTGGCACAGGCTCGTATCAAGGAGCTGGAGTCTCAGTATAATCAGAGTGAGGCAGCCCTCAACACAGCTCTTGGAGAAAATGCAGCGCTCTCTGCAGAACTGGATGACCTGAAGACTCAGTTGGCTAAGGTAAATCTTAATCCTTCAATTAAGTGTCAGATTCATTTGGTGTGCTTAGAATGCAAGTTTCAGACTCTGAACTCCATCAGGGGGTGCTGTAATATATTTAAAAACTGAAAGATTCTAGCCTTTTTTTTTAAGTGAAGAAATACAGAAATCAGCTAGCACAGTTATGGTATGTCTGAGCCATAGTTAGCCTGCTCAGTGTTGTGCAGCTTCAGCTTATGCCTTTGACCCAGAGTTTATACTGCTGCAGGGCTCTCAAAACGTTTTCTCCCAAAATCTTTGTTTTTGTCTCAAGCTGGGCCAAATAGACACTGATTGATTTAATTGCCCAGGCTGGTTGATATAAGGGCACCCTCGTTTTTGTAGCGAGTTGTTATACTGTGAACTTTCTCTGCTTGATTAACATTTAATTAGAGTTATGTTTGCCATTCTTTCAAAATTAGGTGCTGGTAATAGAGACTAGAACAATTTAATAGAAATTTAAAACCATTAATTCATAAAGACCCAGTGACCAGTTGGAGTTTACTTTGTTTAGAATTTGTGTATTGTTGCTGTCTAATGAAAAACATGTATCTCCATTTTAGTTTATGTTTCAGTTGAACAATATTCATATTCATTTTGCAATATTTCATGATTAATAGAACAATATAAGTGCTCCACAATTTCTTGGAAATAAACCTTTTTACACTGTGTTCTATTGAAAGCTTTTTCTTAGTTAGTTTGTAGATACATGTTTTTCATTGAACAGTAAAAGTATTAAACATCTTCATTTTAATTGTGACATACCCCTTTTTTCACAAGTTAATACCATTCCTTGCTGCCATTATGAAATGTCGGTGACATGGTTTGGTTAAAATACATCCAGGATCAAAAAAATCAAAGCATAGAGGTTATCGTTATCATATTTGCTTCATTATGTTATTACTTCTCTTTAAAGTAAATTTCCCTTGATACATATTAAGCTTGTTGAATCCCATGTTTTCTTACTTAGGCAGTTCACAAGATTTGGCTGGCTTGTCTTCTTTAAGTTTGTGGATTTGTAGTAAATTCAGATATGCAACTTAATGTGGAAATGCTCAAATGTTCAAACATGGATTGCATTTTATGTTAAACAAAGAGTAGGACTGAAGCATAAACATAAGCTAGCTGAAAGAAACAGATTAGTAGCCCAGTTGACAATTAGAAAACACCCATGTTCAATTCCCTGCACTTTTCAATGTGATACTATTCTAACCAGATGGAAACCAAATCTTGTTTGGGAATGGCTTCAATAATTAGTGTGTGTTAGATGGTCCTGTACTAAATTACTGGTATATTTTAGGCTGAGGATGCTCATGCTGTGGCCAAAATGCAACTAGAATCTGAAACTCTGACGCGCGTGGATCTAGAGAACCGCTGCCAGAGTCTGACAGAGGAACTACAGTTCAGGAAGAGCATGTTTGAGGAGGTTGGTGTTTATTTTCTCTCATTATTTATATGGCATGTACATAGCTTTTCCACCATCATAAACTGGTTTGCAAACCACAAAAATTAGTTCACTGCTAGAACCAAAGAATAGCAGGTTCTTCAATGTGAACCGTGGCTGAATAATAGGAAATAAGATAGGAACACGTTCCATTTGTGTATGTTTCTGGGGCTGTGCTTGGTGCAACACCATGCCAAAGCCTCAGTTCACAAGCTCAGCAAGACTGCTCGGAACTCAGGAATATTTGACACACATCTCATAAAGAGAGGAAGTAATTGATTGTAATTCTTAATCAACAAAATGTCCTTTGGTGGTAGATCATCTAGTATTTATTTTGAAACAAAATTAACAAGAAAAACATTGATGCCAGTGTTATATATTATAAACAAAAGTTTTTTCAATTCTGCATTTATTAGTCCTGCCCTCCATATTTTCTTTATAACTAGCGGGGTGCGATATGATGATATTAAATTGTGAACGATAAGAATTTGTCCACTGTACACCATCACAGGGAGATTGGATCGTTCTAATGCACATGCCGTCCGGTGTAGTTCTTATAAGTTGTTTATGTACTGTGTACTTATTACACATCAGTCAAATGGGCAGACTCTCGGGACATAAAGTGTAAGTCACTACTCTAAAGTGTGTGTGTGTGTGGGGGGGTACATTCACAGAATTTATCTGACATTGAACACTGAGCAATTTTGAGAGTTGCTCTGGATAATAGAGAGAATGTATAGAATCCAAAGTCTCCTAAGACACTGCCAGTGCTGATAACTACAAAGAACAAAAACATAGCAAGTGCCATACACAGCATCTAGTGCTCAAACCTAGAAAGAAAATCTAGTCAGTGCTCATACCTTGAAAGAAGGGGGTTAAGTGCAAAAACAGTCTAATACGGAGAGCACTTAGATTATGTGATGGGTCTTCAGTCTGTGTTTGAAGACCATGAGAGAGTCTGCTGTTGGAAGCCAGTGTAATGTTCAATCATCTCAGTGCCAGGACTGAGAACAGCCTTGGCGCTTGTCCTCCCTGTCCTTAGGGATGGCAGGTCAAGTCAAGCTGTACTTGAAGCTTGAAGAGCTTGAGGTACAGTCTGACTCTTGACCGTTGCCATAAGGCAGGGAGTGGCTGGTCTGTTCTTGCCTTTGTAGGCAGCATGAGAGTTTTACGCATGATGCGGGCAGCTACAGGAAGCCAGTAAAGAGAGGGCAGCAGTTGGGTGACAACTGTGAAATCTGGAAGATTGAAGACGAGCCTTGCAGCTGCACTCTGGATCAGCTGAAGGGACCTGATGGCCCACAGAGGAAGACCAGCCAGTAGTGAGTTGCAGTAGTGCAGCCTTGAAAGGACCAGAGACTGGATTAGAACTTGGGCAACCTCCCGAGGAAAAGTGTTGGATCTGCCAGATGTTGTATAGTAGGAACCTGCATGACTGAGCCAGGGTTGCAATATGTGTTGTGAATGATGTCTGGCGGATTTTGTTTACCTTCACCTCAAAGAAGGTGACAAAATCCTCTGGGGTGAGGGAAGAGGGTGGTGGGAGAAACTCTGGAAAACTTGTGTCTAATCTACTTATATAATATGAATGAATGAGTGTGTACCTGTCTCTGTCTCATCAGGACTGTAAATGTGCTAATTTATGCTTATAAAGATAGTTACTAAAATGTTAACACATTACTGTGGTTGTTAAAGGAGGTGCGTGAGACAAGGAGACGCCATGACAAACGCATGGTGGAAGTAGACTCTGGGGCTAAGCAGGAGTATGAGTTTAAACTGGCTCAGGCTCTGCAAGATCTCCGCAAGCAGCACGAGGACCAGGTCAGCCTCTACAAGGAGGAGTTGGAGCAAACTTTCCAGGCCAAGGTAATATGGTAATGTTCTGTTATACATCATACCCTACTGAAATAGTTTAACGGTAAATACAAAATGTACTAAATGTGTTTATGATTACTCAGTGAGAAGTCAAAGGATGATTTTCGATAAGGTGCTGAGTGTGAGAAAGTTTCACAAAACTAATCAGTGATCTATATCTTGAACTGTATCTTATCCTTTTTCCTGCTTAGCTCAATAATGCCAAGGTGTCATCTGACTTCAATGACAAGGCAGTGAGTACAGCCCGGGAGGAGCTGCAAGAGGCTCGTGTAAGGATTGAGAGTCTGACCTATCAGCTGTCTGCGCTCCAAAAGCAGGTAGGAAATCAATCAAACTGTAGATTTGAACTCCTTATTGTTGTAAACGGTGTGTTTGCATGCAGTTGATAATCAAATAACTGTACAGAATCACATTTTGTGAGTACTGTGATCAATGAGTTTACATGCACTTGGCGTAATCAGATAATTTCTGCTTTGCAACAGCCAATAATATCACACATATCTTTGGCAACTTCCGGCTGCAACTTTTTTGTAAACATGGACCCACTATGTGCAAATATTGTGTGTTTTTTTTTTTTTTTTTTTTTTTTTTATTATTAAATATATGATTGCTGATATTTGGCAGGGCTGCACACTTCACAGCTTTCTCTGTACTGCTGCAAAGAGCGACAAGTTCTTTTTTTTTTTAAATGCAAGTTTATATTCTTGGACGCTGCCTGTGTCCCTCTGTTACAGTAAGAGACGCAAGCTGCTGGACCCGTGTTGATGGTAAGGCCTGGGGAGAGGGAGCGAGTGGTTCTAAGTAAATTTTCAGATACAGAATGATGAGAGAACTTGAATACTCAGGAAAAGGCTTTACACTCTTCTGATATGTTTGCGCACATGAGCAGTCCAAGAAATCAGAAAGAATCCAGGGTATGAGTATACATACACTAAGAAGTCCGAATACAGAGGTAAAATCCAGCTGTCTTAAAAGGATTTCTGATTTAAGACCACTTGAATATCACATAACAGCAGAAATTAGATTAAGATCAGGTTATTAAGTGCATGTAAAGCAAAATCCTGTAGTGGTGTAATAATTGAATTTCTGAAAGCATCATTTAAATCTCTCTGAATACTCATGCATTAACTGTAAAAAAAACTGAATACCTAATACTTTGGCCAGAAATCAGTTTTTATGCGGTGAATGCTACACTGTGGAACTGATGCTAGGAATTGCAATGTGCTAGGAAACCAAAGTATTTTAAACATATGATATTTAAAACAAGTGAAGAGATTCTCTTTTCAGATTTCAGCTCCACATTGCATAAAATGTTTGCCAGCACATCACACAAAAAGACAACACAGAGAAGATGAAAAATTAAGGTTCACAGTTCACAGCTGAGCTGTGGACTTAAAAACTTTTTCTCATTTTTGCTTTGGTATTTGTAATTTTAACAATTTTATCTTAATTGTCACCCCAATTATTAATGTTCTCAGTTCCACCCCAAAGATGGGATAACACATAATGCTACCAACCAGGAAGGGTGTATTCAAACCCATGCTTCCTCTGAGACTTGTAAAGCCACCTGCTATTTTTTTATTTTATTTTATTTATTTATTTTTTTTTTTTTTTCAAAATAGAGAATGCCAACTGCAAAAATGTCAGCTAATTAGTGGTACATTAGCAAAATAATGACTTTGATACTATACTTTTAAACACCATGTTTTGTATATATATTGTACAGGTTTTAATGATATTCTAATTTTATGATCAGCACCTGTATACCAGGTGGGCCATTTATATGCATACAGCTTAATAAAATGAGAATGGTTGGTGATATTAACTTCCTGTTTGTGGCACATTAGTATATGGGAGGGGGGGCAACTTTTCAAGATGGGTTGCTGCCGTTTTGAAGTCAGCCATTTTGGATCCAACTTTTTTTTTGTTTGTTTGTTTTTTGTTTTTCTTTGTTTACAGCCATTGACATGTCGCAGAGGTTAACAGGTGAGGAGCGGATAGAAATTGTGTTGATGTCTGGTGAACGCAGTAACTGGGTCATTGCAGCAGATTTCAATGCAAGACACCCTACGAGACCACCCATCTCCCATGCTACAGTTAGCAAACTGCTTGCCAAGTTTCATGAAACTGGTTCAGTGTTGGATTTGCCAAAATGTGGACGCATGAAAACTGTCACTAATGAAGAAACATCTGTGGCTGTCCTAGCTTCATTAAGCAAGAGCCCACAACGTAGCACTCCCCGCATGTCACTGGAGAGTAGCATCAGTCGAACATCCCTTCGGCGGATATTAGCTACTCACAAATGGCACCCTTACAAATTCCAGCTGCTGCAGCATCTCAACGAGGATGACCCAGATCGACGCACTGAATTTGCAGAATGGGCAAAACAAAAATTGGAACAGGACCCTCAGTTTACACAGAAGATTTTGTTCAGTGATGAGGCAAACTTTTATGCGAATGGTGAAGTTAACAAACAAAACCACTGCTATTCGTCTGACACTAACCCACATTGGATAGATCCCTCCAAGACTGTTGGAACAAAAAAAATTGATGGTATGGTGTGGTATATGGGGTACAAAGATAGTGGGGCCATTCTTCATCAATTGAAACCTCAAGGCCACTGGATATGCGAAATTGCTACATGATAATGTGTTTCCCTCTTTATGCACTGAAGCTGGCATGTTCCCTGAGTTTTTCCAGCAAGATGGTGCACCACCACATTATGGGTCTCAGGTCCAAGCATTCCTAGATGAACAGTTTCTTGGAAAGTGGATTGGTCGTCATGGGCCAGTTGAATGGCCTCCCGGAACGGTCTCCCGATCTGACCCCCTTAGACTTTTATCTTTATCTGAAGGCAATTGTATATGCTGTGAAGATACAAGATGTGCAGCACTTGAAACTAAGGATGCTGGAAGCCTGTGCTAGCATTTCTCCTGCGCTGTTGCTATCAGTGTGTGAAGAGTGGGAGAAGAGGGTTGCATTGACAATTCAACACAATGGGCAGCACTTTGAACACATTTTATAAGTGGTCAGAAACTTGTAAATAGCTCATATAGAATAAAGTTACGTTAAAACAAAGCACACTGTTGTTTTTCTTGTGAAATTCCCAATAAGTTTGATGTGTCACATGGCACTCTTTCCAATGAAAAAACAAAAGTTGGATCCAAAATGGCTGACTTCAAAATGGTCGCCATGGTGACCACCCATCTTAAAAAGTTGCCCCCCTCCCATATACTAATGTGCCACAAACAGTAAGTTAATATCACCAACCGTTCTCATTTTATTAAGGTGTATCCATATAAATGGCCCACCCTGTATATTAAGTCTGTCCCAAAACCTAGTGAGCTGCCTAGGTAAGCACTGACTGCATAGACAGCTGTTTAAGTAGGTAGCGTTCTAACGGTCATCTGTCCTCATGAGGCAGATTATTGTACGCTGTTGTTGAAGAGCGGTTGTGTCATGGCTTGTTCTTGCCCATGGCACCCAACCAGTGTGTGTGTGTGTGTGTTGTTTTATTTTTTTAATTTTTTATAAAAACACCCTCTGTAAGAAGAAACAGGAGTTGTTCTGGCTTTACATCATGGTATTTCCTTCGCGGCTGAGTAAGGGTTTGATTCATTAATGGATGCATTAAAGTTAAGACCAAATTAAAATATCTTAGTAGGCAGCATAATGAGGTATCTAAAATTTGGGACAGCCTATGTGTTGGGAGTGTGCATACTGTGACGTAAAATGCATAACGTGTCAACAGTATTCTGTGTCACTGAAGGTTTTGTATGTTTGTAGTCCACTGTTGCTAATCATTCAGTTAGTGTATTGATTACAGTTGGTATTATTACATAATCAGGTAATTGTTGCTTGATTATACCTGTTTTTCTCCCCATTCCCTTGCAGGCATCAGCGACAGAGGAGCGTGTGCGGGAGCTGGAAGAAATACTGAACAGTGATCGTGATAAGCATCGTAGGCTGATAGATGGCAAGGAACGTGAAATGGCTGAAATGAGGGACCGTATGCAGCTGCAGCTCAACGAGTACCAGGAACTCTTGGATGTCAAGCTGGCCCTGGATATGGAGATCAATGCCTACCGGAAGCTGTTGGAGGGAGAGGAGGACAGGTTAGTCTATAGACGAGCACCTTTTTTACCCACGCTACATAGATTTTAGTAACTGCTTAAAGCTCAGTTTTGTTTTCATGTATTTGTCCTGTATCAAGAAGAACATAAGAGTACCTTATTACTTCAGTTTCATCTTCATCTTCTTATCCACTTAATCAATTTTGTGGTCGAGATAGTAACAAATAAATGGTGAGCAGAGAAATCCATATGTGTCTACCCCGTGCTCCTGGGTGATTCCCAGTTCTTTCCAGGCTAGCCCAGAGATATATACTCTCCAGTGGGTCCTGGGTATCCTCCTAGATGGCCGTGCATGGTATACCTCCACAGGGGTATCCTTATAGGATGCTTGAACTAAATCAGCTGGCTCCTCACAGTACGAAGGAGCAGTAACTTTGAGCTCCTCTCACACTGCAGAACTCTTAGGCTAATCACAGAGAAATGGAAATTGAAATTGTTTAAAAAAAAAAAAAAAGATGGATAATTGCAAGTAAAGTGGTGCCATGTTTTTAAACATTCCCAGCAGTAAGTTTGTAATTTCTTTCTTTATTATTCACTGTTGCCAAGCAGAAATCATATTATGCGAGACTCATATAAACTCATGAGTTTTCCCATTATATGATTACCTGAAGTGCATTTAAATGCATGGATCACATCATGCTTAGTGTTATATTTTATTTATTATAATTTTTTTATGTTATTTGATTATCAAGAGCATGTGAACACAGTCATTTAGTGATGTTGAAGTTTTAACACTTGGGCACACGCAGAATGGGGTGTGAGCAGGAATCTGCAAATTTTGTTCTGCGGTTCTAATATGGATATTGATGATTTTAAGAAGGAAGGAAGTTTAGTTAAGAAGTTAGCATCAAGAAATCAATAGTGTTGACTTGATCAGCAAGACTTAATAAAAGAGCTAGATGGAGTCATTGCATCAAGAAATGTGTGAACTTTATCATGTGAGGTTTGTGTCCACCGTTAATTGCATTTTCAATAAAGGATGATAGATAGAATGCCTCCTGTGTGCCAAGGTTGCTGGCAGGCCCCTGCTTCGGTTGTGTGTTGGCTGCCCCTAGTATGTGTGAAAATTTGCACACTAGTGTGTGTTTGTGTTCACTGTCACGGATGGGGGAATTTTACTAAAGGGACCAATAAAGGTGACTCTTCTACTTTTCTCCCAAGGCTAAAGCTCTCACCGAGCCCCTCTTCTCGAGTAACCATCTCCCGAAGCACAGCAAGCAGCAGCTCTTCCCGCACCACCCGTGCCAAGAGGAAGCGGGTAGAAGAGCAGTATCCTCTGAGTGCACCCAGTGTCCAGGTCAGCCAGCAAGCTGAGGCTTCAGGTGCCGTCACTATAGAGGAGATTGACCTGGAGGGTAAATCTGTGACTCTCAAGAACAACTCTGATAAGGTGGGTGATATGGTTGAGTAATGGGGCAAAGCAGTAGATTCCAGCAGTGAAATTTCAGTGGGCAGCGTTTGACATCCTGTAATAGCCATTAATAGTAATTTTATTTCATAAGTTTTCATATTGATGAAAATTTTTACAAAGTCAGCGTGTGACTTAGGACCCAGACCATTTTAGCTTTGGTGAATTTGCATATTCTCTGTTCAACATGCACGAAGCATTGTTAATATGCACGTCAGTCAGTTTAGGACTATGATTTGTATAGACTAATGTTGGCTCTAGGTCCTATTACAAAGTGTGTTAGCAGCCTAATATTAAAAATTAGATTTAGCCAGATAATCAGATGTGGGCCATTTTACATGCTCTTTGGCTGAGTTTTCATTTTCTCTTTAGGGACTGCACCTTTTTTATTTTCTGTTAGAAAATGATATTAAATTGTTATTCAACAAGCTCAAGATGTATGCATACAACTATATAGACTCTAATTAATTAATTAACTATTTTTATGCAGTTGGTGAAAATGTAGATAAGCTTAGAACACTTTAGTTGCTGTTGCCCAGGCACCAAAGTGTTCCAAGTTTATTATTATTATTATTTTCTCTCTCTCTTCTTCATCTTTAAAGGATCAGTCACTGGGAAGTTGGAGGCTAAAAAGACAAGTTGGAGATGAAGACGAAATTACATACAAGTTCAGCCCTAAGTTTGTCCTCAAAGCAGGCCAAACTGTTAAGGTTGGTAATTCTTTCTACTTAGTCAAGTTCTTCATTCCTTGTCTGTAACTGTTTATCCAATTCAGGGTCGTGGTTGGTCCAGAGCAACCCACCTAAAAACAGGAATCGGACAAAAAGGATCACCTGCAGGAAACCCATGCAGATACTGGGAGAACATGCCACACACAACCCCAGGAGCCTGGAGCTGTGTGACAGTGACACATTGTGCCATTTAGTCATGTTCTTCTACATTTAATTGCATGTTTTTAGTTTTGAACTAAACAGGAATTTGATTTTATTATGCCACTTTGCACAGGTATGGGCTGCTGATGCAGGTGTAGCTCACAGCCCTCCCTCAGATTTGCTGTGGAAGAGCCAGAGCAGCTGGGGTACTGGAGATGAAACCCTTACCTTGCTAGTCAACAGCAATGGGGAGGTATGCTTTGACATTTACTTATTTGTCACTGTTCAAAAATATGCATGAGTATTTATATGATTTGTTCTCTTAAAGTTGTCATTTTGGAAAAAGTTTTGTTTTTATAGCTTTTATAGTTATGGAAAATCGAACATTTTTGAGGCTTTTCAGAGCTTTTTTTTTTTTTGGTCAAGTTCATTATTTCTAGTGTTGTTTTTTCTATATTTCAGTTATTTAATCCTACCCAGAGCAATTTATTCAGACATGTGGGTTAAATGTAGCATGAACGTGTTGTTGGCCTATTTTTGATGGGGAACATATCTCACCATTTAAATAATTGACTCACCAGGAGGTAGCAAAACGTATCGTCACGAAAAGTTTGGTAGAAGTAGAGAATGGAGCCAATGAGGAAGGAGACTTCAGAGATGAAGATTTGTTTCATCAGCAGGCAAGTTGAATGTGTTATATATCCACATAAAACCTAGTAAAGCTTCTATATCAGGGGTAATTAATTAAAATTAATAAAGGTCCAGCTAGAGTATGTTCCAGACTATAGCTTGAGAACATTTAATGTATAACTTGCATTATGATCAGTGCTACATCCTGTACATTAAAACAGCCTTATAATTATAGAATCATTTTATACAGTAAACAACTGAATGTCAAATCAAATTACACTTTCAATTACACTTAAATTTCAACCTGATATATTAATAATTATAAACAACAAATACTCTAAATGAAATGTCCTTTTCTCACTTAAAGAAAAATGTACAAATAAAGCAATAATTTTGGGGAAGGAAAAATTAAAAAAAAAAAAAAAAACAGAATCTCATTGGCTTTTTTTGTTGAAGGGTGTTAACAGCAAGCTGATTAGCTTTTTATGCTGCAGAACAGGACTGTAAAGTAAACTGTAAACTGGATCCACGTTCAGAGTTATCAGAATTTAAACCCGTAATCGATCCCTTATTAATGTTTCTGGTTTTACCTCACACAACACTGTCATCCTGAAAGTGTCCCAAAAGAGCTTTTTAGCCCTTGCACTACTTTTACTGGCCCCAGAACGTGTCTGGGGCCCTGCATTGTGTCACTCATTTGAGTTACAGCGCGCATCATAATACACAGAACTGATTGGCTGAGTAAGCACACGTGTGAAATGCAGAAACACGTGACTAGTCTGTGAGTTTCCTGGAGAGCTAAACCTGAACACTAATGACTAGAGGAGTCACACCACTTCAAACAAACACTCTGTTCAAAATTAAACAGCTGTTAAGTTTTTGAGTACTGGGGCTTTGTAAACACTAGACTAGTTTTGAGCTTGCAAAAAATTTAAAAAAGGGTTTTTTGATTACAGTTGTGAAATTGCAGGTGGTCGTATTTGATATTCATTTTTTTATTGGCATGTCTAAAATTTTTTTTTTTTTTGTATAGCACTATATTAATATTACAAAACTTCTACCATTAATGTTTGCCATTGGAGGAGTACTATAATGTTGATATACTAGTGGTGGACTAAACTGCCAGGAAAATGGGCAAAGAATAGTACAGCTCCACTTGTTGCCAAACCTTCTCTGAACTGCCTCGAACTGTCTGGCAAGATTAAGCTTAATACCAGCAGATTCTGTTTGCCGTCTGATTGATTGGTGCATCTTTACATTATAAAAAAGGGGTGTACATATATAATGAGCTTAATGGTGCATTGAGGCCAGTGGAATTTATTAGGGATCAAAGGAAATGGTGCTGGGATTGTTATTGTAGTTGTTAGGATCACATTCTTCTTTCTGGGTGTGCTATACATACACAATACAAATTCTTATATTAATAAGGGAAAATGCATGTCTGGCTGGCTTTAAAAAAAATAAATAAATAAAATTTTGTTTTGAAAGCACACAAAGTGATGCTCTCAAACTTTTTCTGTGATTCCCCATCTCGGATGAAGGGGAATTTCTGCGCCCCACCTGTCCCATATGTCTCTAAATCAGTAGCTTAATATTATAACACCAGATACAACATTAACATCAATGTTCAAACATTCAAAAATACAGAAAATCGGTCAAAATACTGAAAGTTTAATACTTAAACTGTGCTGTAGTTTCTCACTTTTCAATCTGTGCAAGAATGATCCAATGCAGGTGCAAAGGCGTAGGAGTGAGTTTGATATTGGTAAGGGACACATTTGCTGAGTCAAAGCTCACCCCATACCCAAAATATTAGCTATAAGCTGATTCCTATGTAGATAAGGCAGTAAAATACTGCATTTATAATTGTGGAACAGCATTTGATTAACGTTAGAGACGCTGTGTCCCAAACAACGCACTATGGAACTTTGCATACTTCACTACAGAAAGCACTGCTAAGGGTGGTAGCTATGTGTATTTTCATACTATTCAGAGCAGCAGTGTGCAGTTTGGGACATGGCCAGAGACTATTTAAATTGCTGCATGTTTACAGCACTTGTCCTCAACCTGAACACAGTTAATATTAACTTTAACTAACTCTCAGAACCTCCTGTTTCCCTAAAGATTATATACAAGCAGCTTTCATAACTGTAACTATCCGCGTTATCTGTTGTGCTCTCATTATTGACCTCAAGTCCAGAAAAAAAAACTAACTTTATAAACCAGACTCTGACGGTGAATAGGAGGCCAGTGAATCTGATGATTGGAGCAGCTTTATATTTGAACAGGCACCTTAAGGAACACCCTTCTAAGACTCACTGCCAAAACACATTAATCTCTGTGGCGCATTTTCAAACTAAATGTTTGTGAACAACAGTGCATATTGGTTCTTTTATGTTTAAGGGATATTAATGAATCCATTGTGAGTGGGTGCTTTTTACTGAGTAAGCTTTATAGGTAAAACCGAAAGGCATTTAAAAAGATAGGCTCATTAAAGAAATGCGCATTTCTCCAGATTCTTTGCACCCTACCTGCAATACCTACATGCCCAAATACATTCAGACACATTACACATCACATATCACTGGTGTTTCCATTAGGGTCCCAATTCCTGAAGAGCAGGTTTGACGTGTGCAAACAAACCGCTAGAATCTCATATATGGACCACTCACACAGACGCATAACATACACCATAGACATGGACACTCACACAAAATGTCGCTCACACAACATGCATCATTTTTCCAGTGATTACTCCACCCAATTTATACACGGTCTGTTTGACTCAAAAAGATCTGCTAAAAATAAATATCCGAAAAGCTCATCCAATTTGAGAAAACTTGCACTTTGACTCAACAAATTATAAATTGTGGCTATAATTACTATTTTTTATTATTATTTTTTTTAATTCCACTTGAATGTTTCGTAGCCCAGTTGTCTGGCAGGTTTCAGTTTGTCATTTCTTATTTTTCAGGGGGATCCAAAAACCCGATCCAGAGAATGTGCCGTGATGTGAGGGAGCTTCTCAAATGGCATAGTAAAACTTTTCCTTCTTGGAGCCACTACTTTTGTATTATTAATCATCTCTTGTCTTTCCCTAAAAATATCACTGACCCAGATTTATTTTATTGCTATTTTAATGTACCTTGCTAATCAGGTTGATAAACATTTTTTGTTTGTTTTTGTTGTTTTTTTTTTTTTTTTGTATTTTTTGAGTCAAAAGACTCAATGCTGATAAAAAAGGATATGCGTACCTTATGGTAGGCTGACATTGGTAGGCCTAAAACATTTATGGTGCCCTGCCACTGGGGATTTTTTATATCCAGGATGAGTTTAGGTGTAGGTGGATTTGACTGCTATTGTTTAGCTTGTGTGTTTTTATTCGTCTTGCCTGTAGGATAAACAGGGTGGGGGAAAAGTGTTCTAGGAGATTGATCACTTACTGGCTTATCAAAGAAATGTTTGTCTTCTGTTTAATAATAAACCACTGCATCAGTACAATATAAGTAATATCACTCATACTGATTAATGAATGTTTTAATTTGGGTGTGCTTTGTGGGTTTTTTTTTTTGTTTGTTTTTTGTTTTGTAACCACACAACTACATCTCATTGTGCATCTTGCTGCCATTCTATTGAGCCTTGATCTTGAATCATACAAGATAAAGTGTAGTCAGACATTTCTAGTAAGATTTCATTTTGGCCTTATGTTTGCTTAAATTTAACGGACGACTGTCTTCAGAATTCAAAGGAATCACATACACAAACATAATCATATGGATCGTACAGAATCTTATTAACCATTAATTTGAACATTGAAAGAACACACATCTGTTGTGACACCACCAAAAATTGTGACCTTTTTATTATTGTTAAATAGAAACTTTGAACTGAACTGAATTGAACAGTAAATATTTTGATGGCAATTCAGAAATGCAGTATATAGGTGTTTTTAAATATTTAGGTGTGTGAATTTTTTTTATTTTTTTATTTTTTGCCTGACAAGTTAAGCCACTGGTGAATAATCTTCATGGGTAACACTTTCCACTCTGTTCATTGTTAATTTCTGACATGTAAAAGCCCACCATTCTGTTGTAATTTGTTGTAAATGTAAAAAAAAAAAAAACAATTCTGAGAAGTATGAACACAGTGAATATTTAATTGAAGTTTTAATCACTGGACAGGAACAAAACTGTTGTCACATTCTTGTACCCTTTTGTGCTGTGCTCAGTACCCTGTCTGCAGTACTGTGGATATATTTAAATTACAAAAACAGTTTTATTTTACATTACATTTTGGAAATTTTTCCCCCCTCCTTGAAATTAACTTGGAGGTGAACTTCTAATTAATTAATTAGTTAAATTTCTATAGTGTGAAACAGGAGTCCCAGGGCTGCATAGGCATTTCAGTGTGATGAAATATTTAATGCACATGTAAATTATTTGCAGCAGTTAAAGATGTGTGGTTTATCTTTTCTGTAATTCTACTATTGGTTTGGGGCTATATTAGACTGTCAGATTACTTTGCATATGGATGTTTTTTTTTGGGTGGGGGTATAATGAGGTTGTTTACATTTTCATCATTTTGATGGTTCACTAAAGTTGTTAGTGTTAATAATTCCCTGATCATGTCCTTAACATTGATAATCTAATGCATTGATTAATGAATTATGTATATTGCACAGATTTGAATATTAGGCAATACATCTGATCATTTATTGCAGGCTATTGGGCTATCGCAGGCTATTTGTTTATTTCTTGAACAAACCCTCATTTTGTAAATGTAGTAATCATTTTTGATTCTTTCTATTAGACACAACTGTGATAGTTCTGTTTGTTGTCTCTGTACAAAATTTCAGGATAACAGTAACGATACTACTGTTGATAAATTGCTGTTGAGATGGCAGATGGATCTGTATTTGCAGAAGGCTGGGAAATTTGAGCCCTTGTATGATGTGAAAAGGGAAAAAATCTAAACTGAGTAGAAATAGTATTTTTAGGATCATGTGAGGACTTGATGAAGGCTTCAACATAGGGCATGCCAATATTGTCATTTTTAATATATATTTTTTGTGATTTAAAATTTTGTATGCATTATACAATAAATGTTTTACATATTAAGAGGATGACTTTTTTTTTCTTTTGCTGAACAGTGTGACACCTTGTTGAAGACAAAGCAATAACTTTACTTAATTTTGGGTACTTTATTTATTATATGTAAATATATATTATATACACACACAACAACATTGTGAATCAATTTCACCTTCTGTTGTGCAAATGGAACAGCCAATAGGAAGAAATGAGAGGCAATTAGCAAGACAACCCCTATAAAGGTTCTGCAGGTGGTGACCACAGACCATTTTTCTGTTCTCGTCCATTCTGGCTGATGTTCACTTCTGTATTTTGTCAGAGCTCTCACTCATGGAGGTAGCATGAAGCAGTGTCTACAACCCACAGAAGTTGCTTAGGGGGTTCAGCTCGTCCAGGATGACACATCAATGCTCCATGTGCTAGCCAGAGGTACCCTGACTGCCATTAGGAACTGGAATGAAATCCTCAGACCCATTGTGAGATCATATGTTGGTGCAATGGGTTCCTTATGATGCATGACAATGCTAGGCCTCATGTGGCTGAAGTGTCTCAGCAGTTCCTGCGTGATGAAGGCACTGATGCTATGGACTGGCCTGCCCACTCCCCATACCTGAATCCAATCTAGCACATCTGGGATATCATGTATTGTTCCATTCACCAACGCCATGTTGCACCACAGACTATCCAGGACATCCCTCAGGAAAACGTTCGCTGCCTTATCAGGAGCATGTCCAGGCGTTGTAGGGAGGTCATACAGACATGTGGAGGCCACCCACACACACACATGCTACTGAGCCCTTATTTTAACTTGTCTTGAGGAATTTCCACTGAAGTTAGATCAACCTGTAATTTGATTTTCCACTTTCATTATGAGTATGATTCCAAATCCAGACCTCCATGGGATAACACTTTTGACTTACATTGATCTTTTTTTTTTTTATTTTATTTTGTTCTCAATGTGTTCCACTATGTAATGAATAAAGATTTTCAACTGGAATCATTAAGAATCATTAAGGTATGTCTTGTCAGACTTAATTGGGTGGGAAAGAGTCAAATCTTTTGTTATGCATTAATTGAGTCATTCATTCATTCGTTCATTGTAATTGCTTTTCCAGTTCAGTGTCGAGGTGGGCCCAGAACCTACCCAGAATCAAGGCAGGAACACTGGACACATTCAGTCACACCTTTTATTAAGTCATCAATTCACTTAACAACATGTGTTTTTGGACCATCGGAGGAAACTGGAGCACCCACAGGATACCCACGCAGACACAGGGAGAACATGCCAAACTCCTCACACACAGGCACCCGGAGCACGACACAAACTCACAACATCTGGGTCCCTGTGAATGCGACACTACCTGCTGCTCCACCCTGCTGACCTTGTGTTATACAGTTCTGTGCAAAATAATAGTGGGTATTACTGATAAATAGCACAATCCTCATAATAGCATTTATTTCCACATACATAAAGGCACTGGGAACACTGCACATTCAAATCCAAATGTACACATGAATAAAATAAAAATCAACTGAAAATGAAACTCCAGGTGGGAAGATCCTGCCTCAAGTGGAGGAGTTTAAATACCTCGGGGTCTTGTTCACGAGTGAGGGAAAGATGGAGCGTGAGATTGACAGGCGTATCGGTGCAGCGTCAGCAGTAATGTGGGCTCTGTACCGGTCCGTTGTGGTGAAGAGAGAGCTGAGCAGAAAAGCAAAGCTCTCGATTTACCGTTCAATCTACGTCCCAACCCTCACCTATGGTCACGAGCTTTGGGTAGTGACCGAAAGAACGAGATCGCGGGTACAAGCGGCTGAAATGAGTTTTCTCCGCAGGGTGTTTGGACTCTCCCTTAGAGACAGGGTTAGGAGCTCGGACATCCGGGAGAGACTCGGAGTGGAGCCGCTACTCCTCCACGTCTAGAGGAGCCAGTTGAGGTGGTTCGGGCATCTGGTTCGGATGCCTCCTGGACGCCTTCCTGGTGAGGTGTTCCGGGCATGTCCAACGGGGAGGAGGCCCCGGGGCAGACCAAGAACACGCTGGAGAGACTACATGTCTCGACTGGCCTGGGAACGCCTCGGTATACACCCGGAGGAGCTGGAGGCGGTGGCTGGGGAGAGGGAGGTCTGGGTTTCTTTGCTCCGACTGCTTCCCCCGTGACCCGGACCCGGATAAGCGGTGGATAATGGATGGATAAAAAAAAAAAAAAAAAAAAGAATAGGCTGTTCAACAATAGCTGTTTTGTTAATCACTGAACTAACATTTGATTGCTTTACCTTTATTCCTGATAACTGCTTTACGTCTGTTTGGCTGTTGGTAGTCAATTAAAATCTGACACCTTCAAACAGATATTCCAGCCCGGCCTGATTGGAATACATTACACAGTTCTGCATTCTTCATATATAAAAAAGTAATGGCTATTACAGTCTGCATTCTCAATCAGTGTATCTTCTTAAGGTTTCCACAGTACGTACTAAAATAGAAAAACAAGCTTTTGGTTAGGCTGCACCATCAGATTTAAATTTGGTAAAGAACGTATTTAAATTACATGATTTAGTGTCATTAAAAAAGCATTATATATATATAAAACATTCTTCAGACATTGGAATTGAGCAAGATGTTTTGTAAATGTTTTAAAAAGCTTATTAGAGATTTTGTGGTTTGTGTTGTTTTTGGAAACATTGTATGTGTTGCTGCCTGTCTTATTTTTTTTTTCTTTATGTTGTGTCTGTTGCTACATTACTTGTAAGCGTCTCTGTGTTCTTGAAAAGCGCTGTATATATGTAATGTATTATTTTATTATCATTATTATTATTATTATTATTGAAGTCTGGGGGAACCAGAATGTTGCCTGCTTGCTGGTGTGTTTGTCCTGCAGAAACACCTATTCCAAAGACATTTCCTCTTCAGCAAAAGGCAACATGACCTTCCAGTTTTTTATATATATTTAAACTAGTACATGGTGGCTGGTATGCAATAAATTTGCCTGACACGAAAGTATGAGAATCGCCCACAAATTATTATGCTTTACAGTCTTCAAAGTGTACATTCATTCATTCATTCATTATCTGTAACCGCTTATCCAATTCAGGGTCGCGGTGGGTCCAGAGCCTACCTGGAATCATTGGGCGCAAGGCAGGAATACACCCTGGAGGGGGCGCCAGTCCTTCACAGGGCAACACACGCAGTCACACATTTACACCTATGGACACTTTGGAGTCGCCAATCCACCTACCAACGTGTGTTTTTGGACTGTGAGTGGAAACCGGAGCACCCGGAGGAAACCCACGCGGACACGGGGAGAACACAACAAAATCCTCACACTCGGATTGGGAATCAAACCCACAATCTTCAGGTCCCTGGAGCTGTGTGACTGCGACGTTACCTGCTGCGCCACCGTGCCGCCCCAGGTTTGAATTTAGTGTTTATGAATTTTTGGACCAATAAGAACAACCTTGCTCTCATTTGTCCAATGAATGTTGCTCCACTTCTCTTTAGGACAGTCAATGTGTTCTTTATCAAACTAACGTTTTTAACTTTTTCTTCTTTTTTCAGCAATGGTACTTTATGAGGGTTTCTTGCAAATAGTTTGGCTTCACATAGGTGTGTTCTGATTGTTGCAGTACTCCCAGGTAACTGAAGATCTTATTAGATTTCCCTGGATTCGATCATTTGATGCTTCTTTGCCATTCTTGTTATACTATTGTCTACGTGGATGGTAGTATTTCTTTTCCTACCATGTTTTTTTTTTTTTTTTGCCATTTTAAAGCATTTGAGATCAGCCAATTATTTTCTGCACTTCATGTTTTCCCCTCTCCGATCAAATTCTTGATCAAAATACTTTCTCCTGTACAATGTCTGAAAAGACCCATTTTACTCACTGAGCAAGGGCTAAAACCAGCAGGTGCAACATTTACTGCCCATAATTGACACCTATTTTTTCACAGAATAAATTACCTCACTAACATGACTGTTGATTCTGTTTGTTGACCATTACCCAGCTACACATATTTATGAATTCTTTTCTCCATGTTGTATTATCTTCTCTGCCAAAATCAGCAATTTAACCCATTAGCGACGTTAGACTGCTGTACACTGCAACAAAATTTAAACTTCAGCTAAGCAAATTGCAGAATATAGTTCAGCATGAAGAATGACAGAGTATGTTAAGAGGTTTTTTTAGATGTGTTATGCATGGTTTTTCTTAGGTTTGATGAGCTGCTGCAAAAATCATATCTCTTGTCATGCACAAAGTGCAGTTACATTAGTTGCATTTTGTTAGTCACAAATTTTAAAAATAGCCTGTGTGAAGCAATAGACTACTTCTAATAAACTTCTTAAGACAGAATGAAATGTCACGAATACTGTAATGTTTCCAGATTATTGGTTCTTATTATTCTATTCTCTTTTCCCAATTGGTAAAACTGAACAGTTGGGCAGCTTTACTGAGGCAGTGTGCTTGACAAAATGCAGGACATTTATTTATTTTTATTTATTATTTATTTATTTTTAGGTTATTATTATTTATATAAGTTGTGTGCCAGTGGTAGCCATTTTCATCACAACTTACTGTATGCTCTGGTCAGTTTAGTAACAGCTATCAAACCATATTTATGCATATTTATTTAATTTAGTGTATTTATTACTCAATATATTTATTTCTGCATTATTTACTGCTTGTGTTTATTCCTATATATATTTTTTAAAAATCTGTATATATACTTTTAACTTTTGTATTATTTATTTATTAATTTATTATTTTTTCCTTTATTTCTGCATTTCCTCAATATATGCTAATTAAGGGGGCGTGTTTTTCAGGTTTAGCAATCAAGTCCAGAACAGAGCAGTTGATTCTAACAGAAGTGTCAGAAGCGCAGAAATTTCGAAGTGAATGTTGGTGTCGGATCTGCTCAGAGAGGCAGCTGCTCACCTCAATGAAATGGAAAAATGTA
The DNA here is from genome assembly GCF_029633855.1 of Hoplias malabaricus. NCBI lineage: Eukaryota > Metazoa > Chordata > Actinopteri > Characiformes > Erythrinidae > Hoplias > Hoplias malabaricus. The sequence goes on along the minus strand of NC_089815.1, from coordinate 12,508,878 downwards.
TCTGTTGTTAAGTGTGATGCCATGCCATTTTCATGGGTCCAATCGCACTTTCGGTTCTGTGTCATACTTTCATAGACATGTGTTTACTGTTTGAATAAAGCTGAATACCATAATCAATATTGTGATCTCCATCCCTGGAGCAGATGAGCTGTATAGAGAGACATGTTTTCCTCAGCTCCATTTCTGGGAGCAGAATAACCACAGGGAATGAGCTGTCTCTCCTGCACACGGTCAGTCCTAGTGTTCCTTCAAGCTGTGCTATGGGTATACAAGGCCGCCATTACTAATATATATATATATATATATATATATATATATATATATATAGTTACCGTCCTCTCTCTATGCTTGTTTTTAATGACCAGGGGTAAGAGAGGACATACCATGAGATGTATGAAAATCAGGTACTATTGATGACAGTTAAGACAATCCACACAACTGCTGCTCTTAATTAGATTGAATTTGACACATGTAACAATATAAAAAAAAAAAACAAACATGGAAAAAAGAAAGAGCGCAAGATGACTTGACAAGTGAAGCTTCATTTAGAGTCCACAAAAAGGTACAAAGGTGAGTTAATTCACATAGCCAACACACTCAGGTGGACTACGGACAGTGCCAAAGGAAAGAAAAGAAAACAACACAACTTGCCTACCTATCCTACTAACTTCCCTAAGAAGAAGAAAAAATACGTGTGTGGCACTCGCCCCTTACCTAGTGTATACAACAATTAACTATCAGTACTGTTGGGTGTTTTACTAGCCTGTCCACACTGAGGTAGTAAACAACTGAAGGTTAGCACATAGTCACATTTACTTATATAACAACTTTAACTCCACAAGCAATAACAAGCAAGTTGGCCACAAACACAAGCAAGTTGGCCTCCCCTCCCCAGCTCTCTCTCCTTTCTTCCGGCATGGGCCACCTTTAAACCAGAAGCCCCGCCTTCACTCCATAAACAGCTCCTTCCATTGGTCAGATACAGGGACTGCTGTTGATCACCTGTAATAGGACAGGATTAAGAGCAAGGAAAAAGGGGTGTAGAGAGGAAAAAAAAACAGACAGCCTTTCTGGCATGTAACACGCCCCTCCAAAAGAGAGCAAACATTCTTTTGTGATTTATAACCCACATCCTTAAATTTTACAGAACTGCAACTTCTATCCTTAATGGGAACAGGACAGTGCATCAGCAACCACATTATCAATACCCTTTTTGTGTCTAATGTCCAGGTTGTAGTCCTGAATGAGGAGAGCCCAACACATCAGTCACTGACTTTGGTTATACATTCTGGATAAGAACACTAAGGGATTATGATCAGTAAACACTATTACAGGCATTTCTGTAGATCCAACATAAACTTCAAAATATTGAAGTGCTAACAGTAAAGCTAAAGCCTCCTTTTCAGTTGTAGAATAGTTTAACTGGTGTTTTTTAAACTTGTGCGAATAATAACATAGGATGATCTATACCTTTATCATCCTTTAGCATTTGAAAGGGACTGACCACCGAATTTTAAATCATCCATGTCCTCCTCTGATCTTTGTGTGTCAGGTAAAACTGTAACCACTCCCACAGGAACTAAACTTAACACAGGGTCCACATCCCTGGAATGATAAAGTTTTAAAATGTTAATGACACACATGGGACCTTTTCCTACACTCCGCAGTTCTGATGACATAATCTGTGTCACTTAGCTTTTTCTCAACAACATAAGGTCCAGAAAAACAAGCTGCTAAAGATGAACCAGGCACAGGCAATAATGCTAAAACCTGATCTCCAGGAGTCAATCTACGAGACACTGCCTTCTTATCAAAAATGTCCTTCATTTGTGTGTGTGCTGACTTTAGAGTTTCTCTAGCAATTTCCCATGCCTTGTGTAATCGCTCACGAAATGCACTGACAGTCTAAAATATGTTGAGGTTTCTGTGCAGCATTAGTGCACAGAAAGAACTCTTTTAAAAGCTTTAAAAGGTCCCCGTACTGAATGACCAAACACCAGTTCTAATGGGCTGAAAGAGAGCGATTCCTGAACAGCTTCTTGGGCCACGAACAAAACAAGAGGTACTCCCTCATCCCAATCTTTCCCTGTTTCAAGGCAAAATTTACGAAGCATTGATTTTAAAGACTGATGGAAACATTCCACAGCTCCTTGGGATTCTGGGTGATATGGGCTAGAAACTATATGTTTAATGTTCAGACTCTCCAAAACCTGGGCAAAGAGTTTGAACAAAAAATTTGTACCTTGGTCAATTTGCATCACTTTTGGCAAACCAAATGTAGAGAAAAACTTCACTAACGCTCGAGTTATAATTGGGGTTGTTATCCTGCGTAAAGGTATTGCCTCAGGAGATCGTGTGGCTGCACACAATAGTTAGCAAGAACTGGTTCCCTGACTTGGATTTTGGAAGTGGTCCAATACAGTCCACCAGCACTTGCTCAAAGGGCTCTCCTGTCACTGGGATAGGACATAATGGAGCTGAAGGAACAATCTGGTTATGCTTACCAGCTCTCTGACAGACATGACAAGTACAACAATAATTAGCAATATCTTTCTTCATAGCAGGCCAAAAGAAGTGATTTCAAATGCGACGATAGGTTTTAGTAACTCCTAAATGACCTGACCAAGGACTGTCATGAGCAAGACATAAGACATGCTGCCGATGTGCTGCAGGTACTACAATTGGATAGGCAGTATCCAGCTCTGGATTAACAAATGGACTCCACTTACGCATCAAAACCCCAGCTTCAAGGAAATATGTTACTTGTTTATCAGCTACAGAACCATTACCATTTAATATAGAAAAATACTTAAGTAAACTAGTCTGCTTTTTGTGCTGCTATAAGCTGATCACGTCCCACTATACTGTCAAATTGCAGGGCCCCAACTCCATCAAGCTTACTCTGCTTCTTCTGCTTACCCACATTAACAGTAGTAGAACCCAACTTCCTGTCTGAGTCAACACATAAGGAATCAGATATATCTATCACGTCTTTCAGTTTGTGGAACTGGGCCCGTGTAAGTACACACATAGGATAAACTTCTGACTGTTCCTCTTTACTCTCATCTGGTACAGTAATAGCAAGAGGGGTATCTAAAACCTCTAAAATAGGCAACACCTTGCCACCTGCAATATCATTACCCAGAATGAAATGAATCCCACTGACCGGTAGTTGGTCACAAATAGCAACTTTACATCTCGTTCAGTTGAATAGTGAATTGCTCTCAGGTGAATTTAAAGGTGCTTTAATGTATCCCATTTCAAGCCCCTGACAGATGGCATGTGAGCCACAATATGACTGATCCGAAAATGGTAATACATCCACTAAAATTAAAGACTGCGCTGCCCCAGTATCCCTTAACATTGTAACAGATATAAATTCATCAGCATCTTAAAAGCGGACAAAACCATCCAACACAAAAGGCTGGTACGACGGGTCTAGATTGGTCTCTCTTGGGGACATATCAGAATGCAATGATCCTAGCAGAGCTACTCCTTTAGAAGGTGGCTTATTAGAGCTTACACCTTGATTAATCTGCCTTTCCAGCTTTTTCTTAAGCACCAAACAATTCACTGCAATGTGCCCAGGCCAATGACAATAGTAACACTCCTTGTTCTCTTGAGACTGAGGTGAGCAGTTATGCTGTAATTAAGACCTGCCTTCAGACACAGGCTCTACATTTGACCTAAAAACCTGCTTATGGGTGAGAACAAACTCATCTGCCCAAGCTGCTGCTTGTGAGGCAGTACTAACCGCTCGCTCATTTAAATATACAGCGACATGCTTAGGAAGGCAGTTTAACTCCTCAAGCAACATAGGTTCTCTGATAGATTTAAAATCATTAGCTTTACTACCACTTATAAAACACTTGATAGACTTTTCCCTCTGAAATTCTACATAAGTCTGAGTAGGTGACTTACGGTGACCTCTAAAATGTTGCCTATATGCCTCTGGGACACGTTCATACCCTCGCAATATAGTAGCCTTTACAACCTTGTACTGTGAGCTATCAATAAGTGATAAGGCAGAACAAACCTCTTGTGCCTTCCCCACCAACTTGCACTGTACTAAAACAGCCCATATCTCCTCTGGCCAATGCAATGTAGCAGCAAGTTTCTCAAAAACACTAAAATAAGTATCTACCTCATTTTCCCTAAAAGGAGGGACCATATGTATTTACTGATATCAATTATATTACTGGTAGCATTGTGCACATCTGATTCTGTGGACATATTAACCGGTGCCTGGATACTAGTTTGTGCCAACTCAGGTGCATCAGTGGGAGAAGTGGGGGCCAGGGAAACCAGCGGTGGAGGAGGAAAGGCAAACTCCTTTGCCTTAAGCTCCAACTCACGCATATGTATTTCCTTTTCACACTCCAACTCCATCCTACGAACAGCCAGGTTAAACTCAAACTGTCGTGCCTCAGCCCTGTCTCTTGCCTCCATTTTGGAGTCAAGTTAAATGGACTTTCCTCCATAGACTGGGAATAGCCAGTGGACACGGGAGAAAGTGGGTCATAGCGGGGCAATGTAGCAGGAGCCTTCACCTCAGGCCGCCCAGCAGTGGGAGAAGCCACCACTTCACATGTGGTATCCACCACCGGTTGAGCAGTTAACACACCCAACTCCACCAGCCTTTCCATCAGAAGTCTGCGGACCTCTACCTTTAGCATAGATCTTGGTATCGAGACTTTAAAATGACTAGCTAAAGTAAGTAAATCTTCTTTCCTACAGCTCATAAATACATCCGAACTGGGCCTAGCAAGAAAATCCTCCAAATTTCTCCATACATCTCAACATCAGCAAGAGATTCAAAAATTGTATCTCGGACGAGCCCCCAAATGTTACCATCCTCTCTCTATGCTTGTTTTTAATGACCAGGGGTAAGAGAGGACATACCATGAGATGTGTGTAAATCAGGTACTATTGATGACAGTTAAGACAATCCACACAACTGCTGCTCTTAATTAGATTGAATTTGACACATGTAACAATACAAAAAAAACAAACAAACATGGAAAAAAGAAAGAGCGCAAGATGACTTGACAAGTGAAGCTACATTTAGAGTCCACAAAAAGGTACAAAGGTGAGTTAATTCACATAGCCAACACACTCAGGTGGACTATGGACAGTGCCAAAGAAAAGAAAACACCACAACTTGCCTGCCTATCCTACTATCTTCCCTAAGAAGAAGAAAAAATACATAAGTGGCACTCACTCCTTACCTAGTGTATACAACAATTAACTATCAGTACTGTTGGGTGTTTTACTAGCCTGTCCACACTGAGGTAGTAAACAACTGAAGGTTAGCACATAGTCACATTTGCTTACATAACTTTAACTCCACAAGCAATAACAAGCAGCTTAGCCACAAACAAGCAAGTTAGCCACAAACAAAAGCAACATGGCCTCCTCTCCCCAGCTCTCTCTCCTTTCTTCCAGCATAGGCCACCTTTAAACCAGAACCCTCGCCTTCACTCCAGAAATAGCTCCTTTCATTGGTCAGATACAGGGACTGCTGTTGATCACCTGTAATAGGACAGGATTAAGAGAGCAAGGAAAAAGGGGTGTAGAGAGGAAAAAAACAGACAGCCTTTCTGGTATGTAACATACATACATACATACATACATACATACATACATACATACATACATACATACATACATATATATATATATATATATATATATATATATATATATATATATATATATATATATATATATATATAAAATGAATTAATGATAATGAAAACAAATTATTATATATTATATACACATCTTAAAAAAGATAATACAGTCATAAATAATATAACAGAAATTGCTAATGAATTTAATGTCTATTTTGTAAATGTTGGATTTAATTTAGCCAAGGGAAAAATAAATATTCATTCATTCTCTGTAACCGCTTATCCAATTCAGGGTCACGGTGGGTCCAGAGCCCACCTGGAATCACTTGGCGCAAGGCAGGAACACACCCTGGAGGGGGCGCCAGTCCTTCACAGGGCAACACACACCGATTCACCTATCAACGTGTGTTTTTGGACTGTGGGAGGAAACCAGAGCACCCAGAGGAAACCCACGCGGACATGGGGAGAACACACCAACTCCTCACAGACAGTCACCTGGAGCGGGAATCGAACCCACAACCTCCAGGTCCCTGGAGCTGTGTGACTGCGACACTACCTGCTGCACCACCATGTCGCCCAAAAATAAATACTTAATATAAAATACTTAATAAGATCTTATAATCTAATAAGATACTTAAAAAGATCCACTGATTGGAATTAAACTGATATGACATTGGTAAAAAATATTATAGAATGCATAGTTAAACCATTTACACATATCTGCAATCTGTCCTTTAAAACGGGTATATTTCCAAATAAAATAAAACAGCAAAAGTCATTATATCCTTTAAAAGTGGAGACAGACAACAGTTCTCCAATTACAGACCTGTTTCTTTGCCATCACAATTCACAAAAATCTTAAAAAATGTATTATTCAAAGGCTAGATAAGTTCATAGAAAAACATACATTATTGAGTGATAAACCCTATGGATTAAGATGGCTGTGTTGCAACTGGTAGAAGAGATATCTACTGTGGGGGTGTTTATAGAATTAAAAAAAAAACTTTTTATACAATTGATCATGACCTATTATTGAAAAAATGGTATTAATGAAAATATATGGTATTAGAGGAGTAGCATATTCATGGCTCCAGAGTTATCTTTGTGACAGATCAATATGTACAAAAAAATAACATAAAATCAAAACTTCTGAAGGTCACTTGTGGGATCCCACAAGGCTCAGTGATAGGACATAAATTATTTCTGATATATATAAATGATATCTGTAAAGTGTCTAATTTATTAAAGATTGTTTTATTTGCTGATGACACAAATTTATATTGCTGTGGAAAAAGTTTGGAACAGCTTCTGAAGGCAGTGGAAAGGGAATTGGAATTATTAAAGAAATGGTTTGATAATAAGTTATCACTGAATTTAAATAAAACAAAGTTTATAATATTCGGAACTAGACAAATCAAGAATGAAGTCAAACTTATGATCAATAATGTGAAAATAGAAAGAGTGTATCAAAACAAATTTCTGGGTGTGATAATTGATCATTAATCAGGTTGGGAACGACATAAATTATGTAAAAGTAAAAATCTCTAAAACAATTGCAGTATTATATCAAATGAAAAATGTTCTGAAAGAGAAATCACTTTATAAACTGTACTGTTCTTTCATAGTTCCATACATGACCTTGTAGCAGAGTAACAGTATTCGAGCTGGTTATGCTTAATGGTGATTATAACTTATAATAATAATAATTATTATTATTATTATTATTATTATTATTATGATTATTAATTTTTTATTTATTTATTTATTAGCTTATATTTATTTTACGATTTTCCTCTGTCTCAGCGGTGTCTTTTATTCTGGCCAAAAATAAGTTTCACCTGCTTTGATCAGTCGTAAATTTAAACTTGGATTGGGCTACAAACGCGAACACAAATAAAACAAAGAAAAGATTACTGACAATTACACGACGTTACTCTGTAGTTTCTGTATTGCACTGCTAACTGACACAAGGCGTCCCTTGGAAGTTGCGTGAAGTTCTTCTCTTTAAGAGTCTTTGGAGAGTCGGCTTGTCGGCGTAGAGAGAAGACAAACGAGCGGAAAGAGCGTACGAGAGCCGTACGAGAAGAGGTCAAGAAGAGTGGAACAAAAAATCAAGAAGCAGAGAAAGTGCGAGAGCAGAGCGACACCCTTTTCAGATGTGGCGCGGTCACGCCCATTTGGGAGGTCTCTTTTCTCTGATTGGATCCTGGGTCTGATGTTCACGTGACTTACTTCACGTTTCAGGGAGGAGAGAGAAATCACATATTTTTGGCTAATACAAATAATGAATAGAATATACTTCATACATACTTGAATATAGCATAATGAGTGTACTGGATTATTTTTATCAAATATATATATATATATATATATATATATATATTTGTATATATCGAGTACATTACCAACTATTCTAGATGTTAGAAATTAATTCATCTTCCTAAATGGAGACAGCAATTTTTCCTCATGATTGAAACAGTAATACACATCACTTCGTTAGTTAGCAGGCATTCACCTGAGAATAACAGAGGGCAACATTAATACACATTGCATAAAACATGTTTATAATTTATGATACGTATGCGTCCGATTACAAAGGGGGAGAAACGTGATTTCGCAAATGTCCACTTGGGGGCACTGTTGGTCCATGCTGTTTGTCTGGTTTGAACTAGGGTTGCGAGAGGTCACCACAAGCTCAGTTCTGGGGCCATCTGTTGATTTTGTATAAGATAATGAGTCACGATCTCGACGCTGATGGCAATAAAACTGGGGTTCTTTAATCCTGGTCTCCAATGCTCTGATTGATCTTTTAGGCTTAATGGAGTCATAAACTGGGTTCTCCTTTTCTTTACATTCCTGAAGAAGAAGGGGGTCACTGAGAAGTGTTCTGCTTAGTCTTTGTTGTGGACATAGGTATGTGCGTGAGTTTGTGTGTGTGTGTGTGGGGGTGTGCAGAGTCTTTCAACACACACACACTCTGTGGAATGTGGGTTCTGTCCCAAAACTTAATTTTTCATTTCTTGATCTGGTCCATACTCCACTACAACCTACTGGTCATGGGCAGTCTTTTGGTGGTCTTACTATTTATATATATATATATATATATTTTTTTTATGAGCTACTTTTTGAGAAAATGGGTCACAAATAAACAAATTAAAAGAGGGTCTAATTTTTTTCCATGAATGAAATATGAATATGATATTTACCCAAAAGGTTTACAACATTTATTCAATCAAACGGGTGGCTCTGGATTTAGTTTACAGAAAAATAATTTCATAACATTCAAAAGAAGAAACATTATTAATTTGTAAAGACAACCGTGTACCTCTCTCCAAAATTGACTTGTCTAACCACATTTAAAAAAAAATATGTTCAGTAGTCCTGACAGTAGAGTGACAGAAAACACAAGGCCCAGTCTCTAGTTTACATATCTTTTGAAAAAGCTCACTGACAGTAATTATAATCATACACAAGATAAGATGTAAAATATCCTATGCAAATCCATTAGAGCTTCACATAGGGCCCACCCCACTCTCTTCCTACCGGCAGCCACATAATTTCAATAGTTCCAATCCTACAACCACACCCTAAGGTTGCTGTGGCCGGTTATGATCCGATCAGCAACCAGCTGCCCTTAACATCTACGGTTACTCATTGAGCCCATCACATGAGTACACAAACCACCCACTGCATCACTAGCTCTTCAGAGGGATCATCAGGTAGGCACATCTCCTCCTCTGTGTTACGCTGAATTAAGCCTACAACACATCTAGAAGGCTCAACAGTGAAATCTGGCGTCCCAGACCCACTCCCCTCCAAGCCAGGTTTACAGTACTACCTTACCCTTAACCATCAACATCCGTAAATCCACACTGGCCTCCCTGGTGACTAAGGCTGTACCTAGCCCCACTGGCACTGTTAATGCATGCTCAGTGCCACCAGTCCATTGATCTTTACGTGCTACATCACCAACCACCACAACAGCACATCTACAGTGCATTTCTCCAGCTAGTCTGTTCTCCTTATCCACAAACACTAACTAGACCTTTCAGCTGTTTCTGATAACTCCTTCACAGCTGCCCTTAGTTTCCAGCCCCTGATGCTGAACTGCACAAGCAGGGATGTGGCAGACTTGTCTACAAATCCCCTGACACCTATCTCCATGGATCTAACATGTGCCTGCTACCCACGTTCCCTCACCTCAACCACCAAGAGTGCATATTTCAGCTTCTTCCTTTCGAATGCTTCATCTCCTGCATCCTCAAATGGAACTGTTAACTCTATGAAAATAACTATCCATTTACTTTAAGAGTACAGCACCATATCTGGCCTCAGTGTAGTTAATGCAATGCACCCATGGGACCTGCAGTTTTCTTTACCTACGTCCACCAGCAATTTAATGTCTTGTGCTTCGCTCCATCTACCAATATTTATAGCAAACCTAATCATTTTTTGCTACAACCACTCGTTAATGCATTTACCGCTACGCGTTTGCTGTCCAGCAAACATGCTAAAACCCTTAGCAGAGAGGCAGTATTAACATGGAAAGGCATCGCAATCTTACGTTCGCGTGACGCTGGCACATGCCAGTGACATCGGCACCTTACGTACGGTTGACAGTGGCATCTATTTTTTTTTTTTTTTTTGACAGTGGCATATGCCTCTGTTTTGCGCAAATGCCGATGACATTGACATCCGTTTTATGACACTGACATATACTCCACTTCATTGTTGAACATCTGCCAGTAAGTTTAGCTAGCATTTGGATGTTTAAACTAGCTATATATTTAACTACTCAGTAAACAAGGAACGTCCCTGGACGTTCAAAATAGGTTTAAAAGTAGTCTGTCCGTCAAACACATATTTTAAACGTCAATGGACGTCCAAAATCCATCTTAATAAGTTAGTTAAGTGGTGACCAATCGATAACGTCAGTGGACGTCCAAAACGCGTTTTATACAAGTAATTTATTTCGGGACCAATTAATAACGTCAACGGACGTCCAAAATACGTCTAATACTCGTTTTTTCAATGTCTGTGTTTGGTCGTCTTTTCAACTTTCACTTTCAACCTTAAGAGAACGTTGATGGCAGTCATTACGTTATTTCAACGTCGAATCAACGGCTAATTGTTTACTGGGTAGCACACGTATGCTACTAGCATGTAAACGGACCAAACAAGTGACATGCTACAAACATAGTCATGTCACTGTGTTCATGGACAAGTGAACTACAAGTTCTTCCCAGTAAGGGGTATACGACGCTCCTCAAACTCACCACTTTCAAGATGTCGACATACCACAATGCTGCCAAGCAACATTACTACTGGACTACTAGATTAATTAAAATGTCTTTATGGCACGTGAAGCTCTAATAGCCTTGTACAACACTGCATGTCAGATTCTTGAAAGCTGACGTTTCAACCAAGACAATGTATGACTTTCTGATGAAGGCTCATAATATGTGCTGACATCCAATTCTACTGACATATAATCCAGATTTCCCCTAAATTTCTCCTTTAAAATAAAGCCCATGTGTTTACTTAATGACTTCTTTTTAAGTCTTTAACTTGTGCACAAAAACATGGCACTGTGAAAAGATCTGACAGAAAAAAGAATTCAACATTATGTAATTACTACAGACCAGTTAGTTTAGCTGTACGAGTCTACAAAAACAACAGATCATAAACAGCACATCATTTTTTAAGTTTTTAATCTCAATAATAAGACAATCACGCTGATCACAAAGGAACATTTTGGCCATTAGTATTTCCTCAGCATTTATCAAAATAAATATACCATTATTAACATAGAAATTCAGATTAGAAACAGACTGCTTACTATTGCTAGCATCTTTAAAAAAAAACAGAATACTTGAGATGTTTTTTAGAGATGTGGTCCTGGGTGCACTCATCACTCTTTCTACAGAAAGGACAAGTACTGTGAGCCTGGATGTCATGAAACAGACCATCAAGTGTTTCAAATGTGTGTCCTAAAAAGCAAAATAAATACAGGATAGAATTAAGGTATCAATGTTAACATGTCAGAGACTTGCAGCACCAGAACACAGGCACACTAAACCTTATAGTATAGCCCTCTGCCACTTTTAATAGCATTCCTATACAGCATTCTATTGTATATTAGCAGTATAAAATGTATTTCCCATATATTACTGATAACCAGTGAACATGATACTACACGGCATTTAACATTACCTGTATAAAATAATATAAATAATAATGGTAGCTACACCACTATTTGTACTCATTTAATACGTAATAGTACAACACACCTACCGTGCAATGTCCCCATATTGTTTTCTCATTCTTCTTGAGAAAGACCTTTGGCCCCTAGATGATGCCAGTGTTCAATTTTCTGATTAGGCCTAGCAGGGTTGCTACCTCAATTTAAAATTAGAAAATTTAAAAAAGTAATGTTTCATTTAATACACTGTCATATTAGATTTTCACTCTATACACACACACACACACATACATATACATACACACACACACACACATTTATATATATTTATATATTACTGCCTCTCATGTTATCGCACGGCAGCATTGTGGTATGTCGTCGTCTTAAAAGTGGTGGTTTTGAGGAGCATCGTATACCCCTAACTGTGAAGAACTTTTAGTTCAATTGTCCATGAACACAGAGACAGTGGACTGTGTGCGAATAAGGGATGCTATGTTTGTAGCATGTCACATGTTTGGTCCGTTTACATGCTAGTAGCATACGTGCGCTAGTTAAATATATAGCTAGTTTAAACATCCAAATGCTAGCTAAACTTAGTCTACTGGCAGATGTTCAACAATGAAGTGGAGTATATGTCAGTGTCATAAAACGGATGTCAATGTCATCGGCATTTGCGCAAAACAAAGGCATATGCCACTGTCAAAAAAAAAAAAAAAAATAGATGCCATTGGCACATGCCACTGTCACCCAAAAAAAAAATCGATGCCATTGGCACATGCCACTGTCACCAAAAAAAAAAAAAAATAGATGCCATTGGCACATGCCACTGTCACAAAAAAAATAGATGCCATTGGCACATGCCACTGTCACCAAAAAAAAAAAAAAAAAAATCGATGCCATTGGCACATGCCCCTGTCACCAAAAAAAAAATCGATGCCATTGGCACATGCCCCTGTCACCAAAAAAAAAAAAAAAAAATAGATGCCATTGGCACATGCCCGTCACCAAAAAAAAAAAAAAAATAGATGCCATTGGCACATGCCCGTCACCAAAAAAAAAAATAGATGCCATTGGCACATGCCCCTGTCACCAAAAAAAAAAATAGATGCCATTGGCACCTGCCCCTGTCACCAAAAAAAAAAAAAAAAATAGATGCCATTGGCACATGCCACTGTCACCAAAAAAAAAAAAAAATAGATGCCATTGGCACATGCCCGTCACCAAAAAAAAAAATAGATGCCATTGGCACATGCCCCTGTCACCAAAAAAAAAAAAAAAATAGATGCCATTGGCACATGCCACTGTCACCAAAAAAAAAAAATAGATGCCATTGGCACATGCCACTGTCACCCAAAAAAAAAATAGATGCCATTGGCACATGCCACTGTCACCAAAAAAAAAAATAGATGCCATTGACACATGCCACTGTCACCAAAAAAAAAAAAAATAGATGCCACTGTCACGCGAACGTAAGATGCCGATGCCTTTCCATGTTAATACCGCTACTGCCTTAGCACCTGATTATGTCTCCATGTATACCTCCCCTGCGACAAGCTAACCTTACAAGCTGGTAGAATATGCAGTGTGCCAACCCCAGGATAGATGTCAAATATCACTTTGAAATATGTCGCTTTAACCTTATGAGCAACTGGCAAAAACAGATAAAAAGAGAAGCTTTATCTCTCAGTGAAAGCACAACAAAACATCACCAAAAAACATAAAAGTTACCAAAAAGTAGACGTTTAAATTCTTTTAATTTTCTGGTTGCAACATTTTGTGTCAAAAATATTTACATTAGCAACATTCAAAATAAGCACAGACAAAATGTGCTTTAAAAAGGAATTCTGAACATATCCTTGAGTGAGACTTAGAAAAGCTGAAGGTATTGCATTACAAATTTTATCAAAGCTTTTACAAGTCATTTTAACGTTGTATCTTACCACTAACAGTACCAGTCAGCTTTAAAAAGATGTATTACTTAATGTGATGCACCTGTTATTCCAAAGTATAAAATTATGGGGAGTGAGATTATGGGTAAATAACATTTTCCAGAAAAGGAGTACCTGCTTAAGGAATTTTGCTCATTTTAAGGGGATTGTGCCAAAACGACGCTGAAGTTGGTTGCTTATTCGCCAGTTTGGGATGCGGAGTCTCTGTTCCACCTTAAATGGTGCAGTAGTTGCATTCTGTCGCCGCTAGATGGCAAAGTACGGACACACTTTCCATAACATGGAAAAGCTACACGTTTAGCTTAATTCCGTGGATATTATCTCTTTATTTTCAAAGAGTCTCAAAAATTTGAAAGGCTCACTGAAGACACACTATTACAGATTACTAATACCCTGAAGATGAAGAAATTTTTCTATGGATTTTTTTTAATTGCCCTGTGAACATAGCATTAGATATGATAAAATGTGTGGAGAAATTGCGCATTTGACTTAATTCATTGGACATTATCTCTAAATTTTCAAAGAGTCTCAAAAATCTAAAAGGCTCACTGAAGAGACAATATTAAAGACTATTAATATCCTGAAGATGAAGAAATTTTATTGTGGAATTTATTTGTAATGGCCCTGTGATTATAGCATTTCATATGATAGAATATGGAGAAATTGAGCATTTGACTAAATTCATTGGATATTATCTCTTTATTTTCAAAGTGTCTCAAAAATCTGAAAGGCCAACTGAGGACACAATATAACAGACTATTAATATCCTGAAGATGAAGAAATTTTACTGTGGAATTTTTATATAATGGCCCTATAAACATTACATTGGACATGATAGAATGTGTGGAGAAATTGCGCATTTGGCTTAATTCATTGGACATTATCTCTACATTTTCAAAGAGTTTCTCAAAAATTTGAAAGGTTCATTGAAGGCACAATATAACAGACTATTAATATCCTGAAGATGAAGAAATTTTACTGTGGATTTTTTTGTAATTGCCCTGTGAATATAGCATTGGGCATGAAAGAATGTATGGAGAATTTGCTTATTTGGCCTAATTCATTGGACATTATCTCATTATTGTCACAGTGTCACAAAAATCTGAATCGCTCACTGAAGATACAATGTAACAGACTAATAATATCCTGAAGATGATGAAATTTTACTGTGGAAATTTTATATAATTGCACTATAAACATAGCATTGGACAAGATAGGATGTGGGGAGATAGTGTGCATTTCGCTTAATTCATTGAACATTATCTCCAAATTGTCAAAGTGTCTCAAACATCCGAAAGGCGCAGATGCAATATAACAGACTATGTTATCTTTTTTACTTTTTACTTTTAAAGTGTCTCAAAAATCTGAAAGGCTTATTGAAGACACAGTATAAAAGACTGTCAGAATCCTAAAGATGAAGAAATGTCACTGTGGATTTTTTTTTTTGTCATGGCCCTGTGAACATGGCATGTGATATGACAGAATGTGTGGAAACATGAACTTTGGTTATACATTCATGTGAAAAGTTAGGACCTTTTTCTTTTTGAACATATTTAATCATATGGACACATGAGCTTCATTTGAACAGTACTGAGAGATGGAGCTTATGTAACTGAACAAATAAACCTGAAGAAATTACTTATAAATATAAGATGTAAAACAGGGGCGGCACGGCGACAATGAGTGTAGACACAATGTAGATGTTTCTAATCTATTGATAGTTCAAACACGATGGGGTGATTGCAATGGCCTGTTCAGAGCAAGAGGACGAACAACTGAGAGAAATCAAGACCCAAAACAGGAACCCATTCTCTTCTGGTCCTTAACCAGGCTTTCAGTAATGTACAGTACTCTTGCTGTGAGGAGCAGACAGAGTAAGATATTCTCCTTTAGTGAAAGTAGACCTCAGCAGTCACAATATTCTTCTTTATTTTCTTTTTCTCTCAATTGTAAACTATCCCTGGGTATGTGAAATGCGCTATATAAGTGTAACGTATTGTTATTAATATTATTATTATTATTATTATTATTATTATTACTACTACACTCACTATACACCAGTCACTGTCCAGTTACTGTTAATTAAAAGAGAAGCTATATATATATATATATATATATATATATATATATATATATATATATATAAGAAAAACAGCATAAAGGAAACTTACTTAAATCTCTACAAACAAATACAACAAGACTATATTTTTGTCCAAAATACTAAACTGTTAAATAATAGGAGAAATAAATCTTTAAAATGTATATTTTTACATTTGGAATAGTAAACTCCATCCAGAATGATTGAGCTCTGTAGTCAACTGAGTTGGGTGATCTTCTCAGTCAGTGATTGGACGATTGGAGTTCAAATAAATTGGCTTTCATGGCCGGCAGGTGGAGCTCATTATCTTATTTTAAAACCCCACTTTTAACGCAGTTTTGAACCTTGGTATTTAAACGGCGTAAAAGACGGCGGTATATATACTTTCACGGCGTAATTAATGGCGCTACGCCGGAAGAAATGCCGTATTTTTTGGCGTTTTATAAAGTAAACGCGTTTTTTGATGGCGTTCCATAGTGTTCACACTTTTAGAGCCCAATGACGTTCTATTGACAGATGCTTCTCTCCCTCAACCAGAGCTCCTTGTTGCGCTCCTTATTGGTTATCAATTGTATTTAACCAATCAACAGCCAGTTACATTATGTACATTATATATATATATATATATATATATATATATATATAAATGAAGGAATGAAGGAAAAAAAAAATATATATATAAATATATATATATAAAATGTAAATTTTTCCTTTATTCCTTCATTCGTAACTGCTTATCCAGTTCAGGATTGCAGTACAATGGTACAATGTAATTTTAAACAAATATATTTATTTTCGCATTAAAATTATATTATATCTATGTAAACCAAACACATGTATTTATGAATTGAACTGTATTTGTACAAATAGCAGACTGTGATTGGGATATATCTATTTGTGGATAGTGAAAAATATTTGTGACTTGTGTTTAATTTGCTGAATAACATTGCATTTAGCATTTTGAGACTAATCTCCATACTGCTCCTCCCTCCCTCAAAATATAATATTGGGTAGGATAACAAGCGGTTTCAGCTGTGGACTTAAAAATCAAGCTGAAATTTTTATCAAATATCAAATAGCGTTAGAAACTTAAACAATCATACAGCCCTTTTGCTTTTTTTTTTCCTACACTGTCTTCCAGTGTACTTTTAATTCTTACCCTCACATAGAGCATTACATGGTCAGAACTTATTCACAATTACTCATCACTGCATTTGCTCATAGCAGAAAAGCAAGGCATAACAGAAAATCGACACTGCTCCACATACTCACTTACATAAATTATTGCACCAACTCCTTACCTCTTGATTTAAGACTTGCAAAGTCTGTAGATACTTATACAATACAGTCAAAGGATTTAGGAAAATTTGTATGTGTTCTGTTCTTGTGATTATATTTTATGTATCTGTGATTGTATATTTTATGTGGAGATTATGTGGAAATTAATGTCACCCATGTACTGTGCATGGAATATGGGGACAAATGTGATTTATTTCACATGCACACCAGGTTTGTGTCATGTTTACAATTAAACATGATGATTGATGGGTAAACTTCACCATCAACTGTTACTGCTCCCTACGAAGTTTTAAGTTCCCAGACACTTTCACTTGTTCTAGTTTGGAATCTCATTTAAGATGGACAAATACCCTTTGTAGTCCACTGTACTGGGAAGTACTGAGGTGACTGAATGCACCCCATATAATTTGACAAGTGGTTTGCAAACATGCATTTAATTATTTCATATGAACAAAGCAGTTGTCTTTTTCTTGTTGAATGGACCAATAGTTATTTTCCTAAATTACTAATCTTAAAGTATATTTTGTTTTAGATAGTGGAACAATTTCACTTTAAATCATTATAGACAACAAAAGCTTTTTCTTGTGGACAAAAAAACGTCTACACCAGCACTTCATGCTCTCTTGAGACATTTATCACATCCAACACTTGATTTTCAAATCAAATTTCAGTTCAATGTGGACTACATATAACATCTCAATCAGTTTGTAGAATGAGCTTTCAGCTTTCTTTAATGCTTAAACAAAAGACATCTAAAGTCAATTTACATTTAAAGGGTCCTTGATATCTCTTTCTGCATCAATTGCCTTTTTTGGTATTCAAAACTTCTTTATCTCCTTATCCACCCGACATACTGACATTTTTTCCCGGATTACCACTCTACAGCAGGAAACACACTGATAAACTTTTACTTCATCTTCTTTATCTTTGACTTCCTACTTTTCCCCCCGGCATGCAATCCTTCATCCTGAGGAGAGAAAGAGACAGGATCCAAGAGGATGAGAGAGAGCTGAATTAAGTGGCTACATGCAGAGGAAAATACAAAGAGAGAATGACCAAAAAAAATGTCCTATAGACATTACGTTTAAATATAAGCACAAATAAAAAATATATTCTCATAGTATTTAAAGAAAGTATTTTAAAATATTTTAAAAGCACACTAATATTTAGTTGCAGACATTTTTTTCCTCTTTTGTCCACTCGCCAAGGAAATGTGTTCCAATTTTCCAATGAATTCAAATTGATTTTATCTATTCTTTTATGATTGTAAATGTGTGTTTTGGGTAATTTTCTTGCTGAAGGACCCATGAGGTTTAAATCAGATATAGTCTGACCAAATCTGGCATTATGTTACAGGTTTCATGCTAAAATGCCTTGGAAGTTTTGGATTCATTATTCCTTTAACATGCTCAAGGCCTCATGTAGCTGAGCACAGCTGCCCTACATTATATTTGATTGTCTGTATGGGGGTCAGTGTAACTATTTTTCAGCTGCCAACCTTTTTATAAGAAAGAGGATATTTTTATAAGATATGGTATGTAAACACTATTCAAATTTCAAAACGTACCATTCACTTTTATGTCAGGAAATCCAATTGCTTTACATATACTCACCTTTTAAGCCTACAGTTTCACTGTTTTTAAGTGTTGCATTCTGTACTGTTTATTGAATGAGGGAATGACAACAGATACTTATCAGTTTAAAAAAACATATCAATACACATAGGCCCTTTATTTCAAATGGATAAAGAGGATATTACACCTTTAAATGGTTTCTGAGTAAGTAGATACAGTAATCTCACCATGGATTCTAGATAGCCCTCTTGGATAAGGATATTCCTGGCACAGTTGTTGATGTGTTTGAAACGGTCAGGGCCAAGAAGTATTCCTCCATACCAGCGTGAGACCACTACAAGCACATTCCGTACATCCAGAATCTACAGGCGAAATTAAACAAGGATATATCTTCAAGTACTGAAACTACCCTCGGCCTTGGCACACTTGGAAGCAGTGAGGTTGATGTCAAGCATCAATGTTCCACTGCTGCCTGTAGTTTGTGTGCTGTGCAGTTATGTGGTACACCATTGTTTGTCTGAACCTGATGAGACTTGACTGCCAATTCTGGGTTTGAGTGTCAGTTCTCAAATACTTGTAGGAAACAACAAGAAATAAACTAGCATACATTGTATAATGAGTTGATGAGTATATCTCTGTTATGTATCTCTACATTCTTCATTTGGAATAAAAATACAAAAACAACAGACTTGCTTTGATTCATGAATTCAGAAGCTGTTAAGTGAACAGAATTAAAAACTCATTTTTTCCTACCCTTATTTATTTCATTTTACAATTTTTGTATTTTACATGTTTAAAGACTCCAGGTACCACTACAAAAATAATTGTATTTCAGTGTAAATATTAACAAGAAACCTGGCAAAGTCCGACATTGCTGGTGAAAGTTTTTGTATCTCTAACACACACCTGCAGAAGATGGAGCAGCCTCCCACCAGCAGCGGTCTCTCCATCATCTTCACAGTCCTGTAGAAACATTCTTTTGTCTTCACAGTATATCCTGGAAAAATGTTGAGAAAATTGATAGTTCATCAGTGTAGTTTTGTTTCAAAAGTGGGAAAAAGTGAATTAGTATTTTACAGCAGTAATCCAACATAATTTCAGCAGAACTACATTGCCAATTGCCAGCTCATCCTGCATGTGCCCTTCTTTGTGAGAGTGGGCCTGTTGCTAAATGATGCTCCCTGGAGCCCAACTTGTCAAAGCTGTTTTGATAGCTGCCTGCCTGCTATTGCTACACTATTTGAGTGGGACTGTTAACTGAGGGTGCCTGTTAGCATTGCCAAATGTTAGTGGCTTATAAAACTGTTGCTTAGGTCAATGAAAGGAGCCCGTTTCCAGCTATTGACTGCTAATAACAGATACTTCAACTGAGGGAGTCTGTTTCGGTTGTGTGTATCTGTGCTCTTCTTTGATTTGGCTCTTTTCTTATCATTGCTGACTCTACGGTTCTGTAGTCAGTGTGGCTGTGTTTTTGTTTTTGTTGTAACACAGATGTGGGTAATAGAACTGTGCTATTAAAATTAAACATTATTATTATAACTATACAAACACAAACACATTTTGATTTTATTGCTTGAAAATTGTATAGAGTATCACCGGAAACATTACTTTTATTGCAATTTTGTGCAAATCTACCATTTTAGCGCAACCTTCAATTATATAGCAATTTAGACCACTGTTTCTGTTCATTTGCTGTGTGATAAAAAAATACGTAAAAACAAAATGTCCTAAGATTTGCCCTACCTAATATATTGTATTTAATATTTAGCCCATATTTTTATGTTTTTGTTTCCCACAAGCAAACAGTAAATGAGCATTAAACTCTGCAGAACTATGTTCTCTTTAGAAAATGCATACATATTTTCACTTAGAGCAAGATTTTGCCAACTTCTGCAATGGACTATAAAAAATAATGTACCTGTATGCGTAGATGTTGTGAGTGGCACCTGCAATTTTCTTGTTTCCATACAGTTGGTCTATAACCATCTTGATCTAAAAAAAGACAAAGAACATATTTGATAAAAAACAAAGGTCACTGATATTCTGCAAATACATGAAAAAAATTCCAGAAAAAAAGATTTTAAAGCAATTAAAGTAAGGATAAATAAACATGTCATAATATCACTTTTGCCAGTCACATACATGTAAAATGTTATAATTTTCCTGAAAACAAATTTCAAAATTTATATTTTTATTTAATTTATTTGATTAGTTTTTCCTTATCTAACTTTAGGACTTGTGTGAAAATATTTTAGGATTAAAATCTTTTAAAAAGTTTTAGGATTTCACACATCCACACAGAGCAAACAAAATCATTCATTATTCATGCTTATCCATTGAAAATTTAGTGTTTTACCAAAATATAACTTTCAGCTGTTTGCTATAAAACAATCAAGACCAAGAACAATAAAAGCAGCTTTAGACAACTAATATAACAAAATGCGACTGTAAAACCTATTGCACATTTGCAATTTAGTTGTTGTCTCAAACACACCTGGATGCAACAAAATCTAAGTTAAAGGTGCTGTATATTAGAATATTATCAAAAACTTATTTATTTCAGTAATTCAATTCAAAAGGTGAAACTATATATTATATCAATTCATTAGAAACAGAGTGATCTATTTAAAGTGTTAATTTATTTTAAAGTTGATGATTATGGCTTGCAGCCAATGAAAACGAAAAAAAAAATCATCTCTCAGAAAATTAGAATAATCAGCATAAAACACCTGCAAAAGTTTCCTAAGCCTTTAAAATGGTCCCTTCGTCTGGTTAAGTAGGCTACACAATCATGGAGAAGACTGCTGACTTGACAGATGTCCAGAAGGCAGTCACTGACACCCTCCTGCTGTATCCAAGTATATTAATGGAAAGTTGACTGGAAGGAAAAAGTGTGGTAGGAGATGCACAAGCAACAGGGAAAACCGCATCCTTGAAAGGATTGTCAAGAAAATGCCATTCAGAAATTAGGGAGAGATTCACAATGAGTGGCCTGCTGCTGGAGTCAGTGCTTCAAGAGCCACCACACACAGACGTGTCCAGGGCATGGGCTACAACTGCCACATTCCTTGTGTCAAGCCACTCATGACCCAGAGACAAAGCCAGAAACATCTTACCTGGGCACTCGAAAAAATAGGGAACACTAAAATAACACATCGTAGATCTAAATGAATTAAATATTCCAGCTGAAAATCTTTATTCATTACATAGAGGAATGCATTAAGAACAAAATAACATAAAAATGATCAATGTAAATCAAAATCATTATCCAATGGAGGTCTGGATTTGGAATCATACTCAAAATAAAAGTGGAAAATCAAATTACAGGCTGATCCAACTTCAGTGGAAATTCCTCAAGACAAGTTAAAATGAGGCTCAGTAGTGTGTGAGGCCTCCACGTGTCTATGACCTCCCTACAATGCCTGAGCATGCTCCTGATGAGGCGGTGGATGTTCTCCTGAGGGATCTCCTCCCAGACATGGATTAAAGCATCAGTCAACTCCTGGACAGTCTGTGGTGCAACATGGCATTTGTGGATGATGTCCCAGATGTGCTTGACTGGATTCAGGTCTGGGGACAGGCCAGTCCACAGCATAGTCCATAGTCTTCATCATGCAGGAACTGCTGACACACTTCAGCCATATGAGGCCTAGCATTGTCATGCATCAGAAGGAACCCAGGACCCACTGCACCAGCATATGGTCTCACAATGGGTCTGAGGATCTCACCCTGGTACCTTATGGCAGTCAGGGTACCTCTAGCTAGCACATGGAGGCTGTGTGGCCCTCCAAAGAAATGCTGCCCCACACCATTACAGTTGCAGGCAGCAGAATGTTCTCCATGGCATCTCCAGACTCTGTCATGTCTTTTACATATGTTCAATGTGAACCTGCTCTCATCTGTGAAGAGCACAGTGCGCCAATGGCGAATCTGACAATCTTGGTGTTGTCTAGCAAATGCCAATAGACCTGCATGGTGTTGGGCTGTAAGCACAAGCCCCACTTGTGGACGTCGGGCCCTCATACCACCCTCATGGAGTCTGTTTCTGACAGTTTGCACAGAAACATGGACATTAGAGGCCTGCTGGAGGTCATTTTTCAGGGCTCTGGCACTGTTCCTCCTGTTCCTCCTTGCAGAAAGGAGGAGGTAGCAGTCCTGCTGCAAGGTTGTTGCTCTCCTACAGCCCCCTCCACGTCTCCTGGTGTACTGACCTCTCTCCTGGTATCTCCTCCATGCTTTGGACACTGTGCTGACAGACACAGCAAACCTTCCTGCCACAGCTCACATTGATGTGCCGTCCTTGATGAGCTGCACTACCTGAGCAACATCTGTGGGTTGTAGACACCACCTCATGCGGCCTCTAGGGGTAAGAGCACTGACAAATGCAAAAGTGATTTAAACATACCTGTTTAGATGTCAGTACTGGAGCTAAATGAGCCTGGAAGGAACTCCGCCTGTCAGTAATTGTTTCACCATGTTTAATTGGTGGCAACTCCTCATCTGAAAACATGTTGAACAAAGACATTTTGTCATATGGTTCACAAAATAACCAGATAGGTAAGCAAAGAACATGCTTAGAAACTTCAAAAATGGTTATTTTGTCAGTATGTAACTATTATAACAGTAGATGACACTGAACATTAAAACAAGGAACAGAAACAAATGACTTAACGCAATATTACTCACCTGCTGAGGAGCTGGAAAACAGGTGAGCATGCTCTGTGTTGAGTTTCAGAGCACTGAAGTCTGAGATATCAAAGTCATCCCAGTATGCAACCTCTTCCTCTGTTGTCAATGCTGTGTTAGTGTCTGGACCTTCTGATAATAATAATAAAAAAAAATAATAAAATAAAATAAAATAAAAAAACAGGACCAAAGATATCAAGGCAAGGCAAGGCAAATTAATTCATAGAGCACCTTTCATACAAAAGCAATTCAAAGTGCTTTACAGATGTATAAGTTAAATTAAAAGCAAGAATAAAAATCATAAATGTCCAATAAAACAATTAAAATATTGCAGTAAAGGAAATAAATAAAAACAGTAAAATGATTAAAAATGATTAAAACAATTTAAAATGATACAATAAGAGAAAAGAACTAAAGTGTCGTTACTAAATAAAAGTGCAGAGTATTTTAGACAGAGCTGTAAGTCTGCTCAAACAGGAATGTTTTAAGCCTTGATTTAAAAGTGTCTAAAGTCGGGGCTCTTCTAACATTCTCAGTCAGCTGCTTCCATTTATGAGTGGCATAGTAGCTAAACGCTGCCTTTCCATGTTTAGTTTTGACTTGAGACAGGACTAACGGACTAGTCCCTAAAGATCCGAGATCTCTGCTCGGCTCATATCTCTGTAGCAGATCTGATAAATATGCTGGTCCTACTCCATTAAGACATTTATAGACCAGTAATAACACCTTGAAGTATATTCTGTAACAGTCTGGTATCCAGTGTAAGGATTTGAGGATGGGGGGGGTGTGATCTCTTCTTTTGCTCTGAGTGAGAATTCTGGCAGCTGCATATTGAATCAGCTGAAGCTGTTTAATGGTCTTTTTTGGAAGTCCATCTAAGAGACCATCACAGTAATCAATGCTAGAAATAAAAGCATGGATAAGTTTCTCCAGGTCTGGTTTAGTCAGAAAATCTCTAATCTTACTGATGTTCTTAAGATGGTAAAATGCTGATCTAGTAACAGCTTTAATATGAAACTAAAATTGAGATCTGAGTCCATTAATACACCAAGGTTGCGAGTCCAGATACGCAGCCAATCTTTGTCTCTCATTGCTGTTCCCAAATAGTATAATCTCAGTTTTATCTTTATTCAGCTGCAGAAGGTTGTCAAGAATCGAGCATAAAGACAAATAATGTGGTCTATAATAATATCAAAGTGCACAATAAAATAGGTATTTTATACACACAGTATTTCTTCAGCAATTTAAAGGCATTCTTCTTGTTAGCATATTTTTCCAGCAAGTAATTGGCCTACTGTACAATCAATGTTTACTACCAAGTGAGGGTGGCAAGAGGCATAAATGGTCACAGACCTATTCTTTTTGAGCCTACTGGACTGATTTGAACATTTGTCAACAAAACTATTAAACAAACAAGGCTCATGACTCCAAGGCTTTAATGTATCTCTGTTTTTTTATAGTTTAAACCTAGTGGAAAATTGTTGAAATATCTGATGAAAATACAACTGAAATTAAATATTTAAGTAAAGCACTAATTTGAAGCACAATCATATTTAAAAAATTGGGTTGCCCTGCCTAATGTGATTGTACCCAAATATCCACTGTTAAAATACAACTGAAAAAAGATATTTTACCGGTGTTTGCCTGAGTCCTTTCTATGAGGAATTCTCTGATTTTCTCCACCCATAGATAAAGAATGCTCTCTCCAGCATTTTGCCTGTCATAACAAAACAGATTCAACTCAGAACCCAAAAAGCATTTCATGCATACGCATGTATAAAGATTATTACTTTATTATTTTACAAATAATTAGTTTCACATGGAAAACTATATTTTTTGGGAATAAAACATTTCATGCATAGGTTAAGGTTAGATATGTTCTTTCAATCTGTGCATAAACCCCAAAATGTTGACGCATATTTAAAAACACAATAAAACCATTGGTCTGGGGTTTTTTTTCTTGTTTACTGAAATAAACCTTTACTGAACTTACAAAAATACAAATATTTTCAGTGTTTTGACTGATCAACTTTCGTATGTTGTAAATAGAAACAAACACCAAAACAGTGTTCAGTGTGAAGCTATGCTTACAGATACAGCTCCTCTAGGCAATTTGAAAGTCTGATTCTGTCGGGTCCTCTTAACCAACCTGCACTGGAAATGAAGCAAAATTTTTAATCTCACACACAATGTTACAAGCACCTGTATCGAAAATAAAAAATAACTACTGCCTATCATAGCTTTTTTTGGGGACTCAGTCCTGCAGAACTACACTAAATATCTTTTGGAGGAGGGTAGGAAATCATGCCTGCCACCCCACTGATTTCAATGCAGTGCTGTAAAAATTATTTACACTAGGGAGAGCCACAGGAATAAAAATTCCCAGATCATACCTATTGTTATGACGGAAGGCGAAAAGTCACATTTAAGTTATGATTGAGCTGAGAATAACCATACAAATTTCCAGTGTAGCATAAAAATAAATTCATTCATTCATTCATTATCTGTAACTGCTTATCAAGTTCAGGGTCGCGGTGGGTCCAGCCTACCTGGAATCATTGGGCGCAAGGCGGGAACACACCCTGGAGGGGGTGCCAGTCCTTCACAGGGCAACACACACACTTACATATTCACACACACAAACACACGGACACTTTTGAGTCGCCAATCCACCTACCAACGTGTGTTTTTGGACTGTGTTAGAAAACCGGAGCACCAGACCTCCGGGTCCCTGGAGTTGTGTGACTGCACCACAGTACCGCCCCATAAAAATAAATACATACATAAATAACAAAAAGTAGAACTGCCAGGCAGTATAGCACTATACATTTATAAAATGTACAAAATTCAGTATTAACCTTATAAAAGAAACTTATAATGAAATTTAAGTACTATTTATTAAGACCAGGTCTAGCTTAAAAATTTAATTTAAAAAAAATGAAATAAATAAATAAATAAGTAGCTGAGGAGGACAAGAACCATATAACATATAATATTATATCATATTATGATAAAATTAGAAAATTTTCCAGTGTACATTTGTGATTGTTCTTACAAAACTTTTTATATCTAAAGCTGTTCAGTATTTGGGGTGAAAAACATATATGAATACACTTCACTTACTTTATTTGGTATTTTGGAGGGGCTTTGTTTGGGTAGTTTTCTGGGAGACTGATCTTAAAAAAGGGATGGATAAATAAATAGATGAATATATATGTAGTATATATATATATATATATATATATATATATATATATATATATATATATATATATATATATATGTGTGTGTATGTATGTATCTTATGTATGCATGCATGCATGTATGTGAATGTATGCACAATACACATACTTGCAAGCAGACAGACCACTTTGGTCCATGAATGTCTTCTGATATTCTGATGCAGAATATTCTTGATGCCTCATCAATTACACACCATTCATCACCATATATAGAAGAAAGAGCTTCGATCTCTTCAAACTGATGAGGGGATAAGAGCAAAATACGAACAGCTACGGACTCCAGCAGTTTTAAAAAAAAATTTAACACTTCTTCAGCCTGTGACAAGTAATTTTTTGACAAAGAGAAACTTTAAACTGTTGCTTACTTGGGACTGCAGATCACTCGAGTTTTCCAAACTAGTGTCCATTTATTTATACCACATAAATTCACACGGATATACTCCTGGGACAACTGAACATATTCAGAAACTTTACCCAGTTACATTTTAAACTACAGTCGCATAGCTGACTTGGATTTGCACAATCCAGTACAAACGGATCATTTCCGGGTTCAAACACGCGCGCCCTCATGTGGGTAAAAACATGGCTTTCAAATATTTTCCCTAGTTTTATCATTTAATTATATATATATGTATATATATATATATATATATATATATATATATATATATATATATATATATATATATATATATATATATATATATATAACATAATAAGTTATGGGTGTGTATCATCTATATATCTATATATATCTATATATAAGATTTATATAATAAATATTTCCCCTAACATCCTCTTGTTAAACATTTTGAATAAACGAACCCCAGTCTTACTCGGACATTGCTACATTTCAATTAACAGGGGAGGTAAATATTTAAAATGAAATAAATAGTTATTCCATCCATTATTTTACAGTTGCAACATATTTATGGAGCAATTATTTATTATTTAAAAATTTGCCGTGACATATCATTTGAGACTTTCAAATAAAGAATTTAGGATTTACTTTAATTTACTTATTTATTAATTGCTTTCAACTTTGAGATATATCCATGTCCTATACTTTTTCACAAAACATGTCATATGAATCCTACTACATATAATAATCCACAGTATACGTAAGGTACTTGTAAGATCACAGTATAAATACTGTTCAACAATACGTATTTATTTTAGTGTTACGTATAAATTCTTATTTATATATGTTTATATATAATGTTTAAGAAATAAGCCCAACCCCAAAAATATCCAATCAGATGAAACTATGCAAAACATTGCCGTCTCAGCCAATGGAATTGGAAGGCTCCTGAATTATTAATAAAATTCCTATGTTTTTCTACTTCACGTATTGCGTTGGTGAACATAGTAAAGATTGGATATAATGGCGACTGCTATTTACCTTGAACACTATCTTGACAGTGAGTATATTCACGTTAAAAATGTTAAATATTCTAGACAACACTGACGCTGTTTTTGTTGGTCCATCGAGATGCAGGTTATTCCGCAAGCGAGTTAACATCTGCTTCGCCAGCTACTAATTCGAGGTTTCCATTCCACCTTAAATGGTACTAGGACTACTTTCTGGTGCCTGCCTTCATAATGTAACTAATGCACGGTTTAAGGTGGAATGGTAAGTTTTCATTGGAAGCTAACTAAATCGGCTAATGTAGAATAGACAACTCAAAGTATTTGGTTTTTCTAAATATTAATATTTTAAAAACGATAAACATATGGTCTAAAAATCATAATATTCGGTTACTATAAAATAGTTCTTGAAAAAATAGACTTGTCAGCGTTTAGCACTTGTGCTAACAGTAAACGTAAACAAGGCCTAGTGTTGCTGTAATTAACGCTGAAGCTTCGCAGCATTGCTCGAATTTTGGGGACAATACTTTTGCTGTTTTTTTTCCTGAAACGGAGAGTTTCAAATAATATACCAAATTACTTTTACAAATTAAATCTTTTTAATTTAATTAATTAAAAAGATTAATACACTGTTTTGTCTGCACTTGTGTTCTGTGTTGCACCATGTTACTGGAGGACTTTTTCAATGTGTACTGGTATGAAATTAAAGCCTCTTAAACTGTAATATAGTTTGTATCAGAATACCTGTGCATACATGCAGGCGTTTCAGTAATATGAGCAAGCAGCTTTTTTAATTACATAAGTATTTATATACATTTAACTCTCTCTGAAAAACAGACAATCCCTGCTACCCATGTGTCTCCAAAATCTCATTTATATACCAGTAGTGATTTCACTGGAAATCACTTCAAAAATAACAGTACTGCTTGTTTCTGGGCATTTTGGGACAAAACAGGTGTCTCAGCTGTGGCATCGCATCAGTTCTTGTGTATTTTTCTTTTCAGACAAAACATGTCTTTGGACACGACAGGGTTTGTGGTGGGTCTTTGTGTTGAAAAATTGTGTTGGCTAGATTGTGTAAAGTGGAAAGCAAAAATAGTGACTACTAATATACAAGAAAACAAGATGTTTAGTGTGCAAGGTACAGCTGCATGATGACACACCAAAATTAATCTGTAATGGCATATTGTTTCATTCACTTTTTCTGATGTTTTGTATTTTGTACTTTTTTACATTTTGTACTTTTTAATTAATTTGGATAAGCATTTCAAATTTGTTGTTTCAAATGGAGTTTGTTTCAGTCTGCGCAAGGCAGGAATACACCCTGGAGGGGGCACCAGTACTTCACAGGGCAACACACACACACACACACCCACCCACCCACAGTCACACCTACAGACACTTTTGAGTCACCAATCCATCTACCAACGTGTGTTTTTGGTCTGTGGGAGGAAATCCACGTGGACACGGGGAGAACGGTTTCCTCCCACAGTCCAAAAACACATGTTGGTAGGTGGATTGGTGACCCTCAAAATTGTTCATAGGGGTGTGTGTGTTTGGACCATGGGAGGAAACCAGAGCACCCGGAGGAAACCCACACAGACACGGGGAGAACACACAAAACTCCTCACAGGCAGTCACTCTGAGCGGGACTATGGAGATGTGTGACTGCGACACTGCCTGCTGCACCACCGTTCCACCCCAAAACAAATGTATTTTACTTAATATAAATTAATATATTATTTATTTATTTATTTTTCATAACTTCTTAATTTTAGATATATTTCAATTTGTGAACATGATTGTGAATAATTAGATTTGAATTTATCAATGTTGTGTGTGGTATGTTCTTTTAGAATAACTAGATTGATAGGGTTAGGGTTGTGTCTTATATCCCTATGTGTAAATGTTAGTTTGGTTTCACCTCTCTGAGACTCATACCCATACAGCCAAGAGATGTATGTATGAAGCTGGCAATAATAGCCTAACACTTTTAAGTGTAATCTGTTGTGCCCATGCTGGTTGGTGACGTGCATACAATACCGTAGAAGTCAAACAACTAGT
The DNA here is from genome assembly GCF_029633855.1 of Hoplias malabaricus. Lineage (NCBI taxonomy): Eukaryota > Metazoa > Chordata > Actinopteri > Characiformes > Erythrinidae > Hoplias > Hoplias malabaricus. The sequence goes on along the minus strand of NC_089815.1, from coordinate 12,478,763 downwards.
CAAAGCCAGTTTATAATTTTATTGCTATTATATGAAAAATGGACAAAGACCTCAGTGCGCGCACCTGAGAGAGTTCCATGGTCCAAAAACACATGTTGGTAGGTGGATTGGTGACTCAAAATTGTCCATGGGGTGGGGTGGCTGGGGGGTGTTTGTGTGTGTGTGTGTGTACGCGTGTTGCCCTGTGAAGGACAGCTGTCCCCTCCAGGGAGTACTCCTGCCAGACCCACCGTGACCCTGAACTGGATAAGCGGTTACAGATAATAAAAATGATATTCTTTATATCATTCTATTCTCTATAAGTTGCCTTTTACTATTCTGGTAGCAGAAAAACAATGTAGCTAAAATAGAATATTGCAAACTGAAACACAAAGTTGTACAAGTTGATCTGAATGAATGAGATGTACCAAATTCAGAATCATAAAATAAAACTGATAAAATCTGATAAAATAGAGAGAACAGCGCCTCTGTTACACCAGGCTCAGCACTGCTGAAACTGCACTGTATAAATTTTGGAGGAGAAACTCCAATTTTATTTATTTTATTCAGAAAATATTCTTTTGTTTAAAATTTTATGTAAAATTTAAGGTCAAAGTGCTGGTACAGTTTTTATTGGAGAATAGCTGTTTGTTTAATATGCAAGTGCCATACTAGGTCAGTGTGTATGTTTAATGAATCCTTTAAAAATATACAGTAAATACTCTTGAAATGATAGGAAATGTTGAGTGATGCATAAATGTGTAGGTTATAAGATACTATTTAGACTTAGATTAATTATCTTAATTAAATTTTAGAAACTATACATTGTTTAATTTTATTTTTATACCTCAGCTTTATAGGCTTCACCTCAAGATGTTCTTAAGTTTATCATAGTTATGGGAAACACTATACTGGGATACATTTTTCAAAAGGTGTTTCTTAAGTTTAAATAAAATATGTCATTTCCTTTAGGCATTGAAAATTTGCCATGTGAACTTCAGAGAAACTTTACACTGATGCGGGAGCTGGACAACAGGACAGAAGGTTAGTCCATTGTCATGTGGTTGTTTATTGTAAGCTGAATGCTTTGTCTTTTTTATATTTTTCAACAAATATTTTTCCTTCAAAATGTCAGAGAAAAAAGGAGAAATTGATAAGCTTGCAGAAGAATACATAACAAATGTACGGAACCTTGCATCTGAGCAGAGAGTGGAACACCTCCAGAAGATCCAGAGTGCTTACAGCAAATGTAAAGAATACAGTGATGACAAAGTTCAGCTTGCCATGCAGACATATGAAATGGTTTGTGACTGCATGTTGTATATTTTGTTGTTTTTTTGCTTTTTCATTTGAATGGTTTTATTGAAGAAATTAATATTATCAATGTTTTTGTTAATGCATCAATATAGTAATATTATTAGTGTTATTTTATTTATTTATTTATTTTTGGACTATTTTGGTATTTTGCTCTGCTGTGAAATATTGTTAATTTGTGTCCTGTGAGCTACTGTAAGCTACACCAAATTCCTTGTATGTGTTAGCATACGTGACCTATAAAGCTGCATTCTGATTCTGATTCTGATTTTGCTTTTTAGGTTGATAAGCACATCCGAAGGTTGGACGCAGATCTGGCTCGCTTTGAGAATGAGTTAAAGGAGAAACTGGATGTCAGTGGTTATGAGAGTCCTGATAGTAGAGCACTAAAAAGTAAGGCAGAAATTGGTTACAGAGACTTGCTTTCTAGGAGACATTTGTTGCACCAATTGCACAATTGCAATCAGCTATCCTAGATTGGAGAATTTATATATATATGTATATATATATATAATTTCATTTTATAATTTATATAATATATATATATATATATATATATATATATATATATATATATATATATATATATATATATATATATATACTGGAATTTTATTATTATTATTAATACACATTTCAAGGAGCTTATGTGAACTAGGTATAGTCTCATACTGCTGTGACCATATGGTGAATTCAATAACTTTGAGCGGTTTCAGACAATGAATGAATGAATGAATGAATGAGCTAGGCATACATACACATATACTTTGTGAGGCTGGAGTTGGCTTCTTATTCTTAATGTAATTTTTTGTTATACCTTAAATGGTGTGTCAGTTATAGGATACTGTATCCTAACTGGTGAAGCATTTCAGATAATAAAAAAGACTAATATATGACAGTCCTGCTGCATGAAGAAATGCTTCTCTAAAATTGAACAGAAACTTTTTTGGGGGTTTTTTATTGTTTGTGAGCAGTAAAAGAAGGACTTGCTGTGAGTATCAGCTGTGGTAAAGCACCAGCCTCTCAGTTATCATGAGATTATATATAAGGTAAACTAAACAGATATGTCTGTATTTACTTGGTGTGTGATCACAAGAAGCACAATCCTTTGGTGAACATTTGGGAGAAATACAGAATTGATGAAACCTGGAGATGTATTTCAAACTTGCCACTGACTCTCACACTAACTTTTCTATTTCACCCTGATCCTCATTTTACGTAATTTGGTTGGATTTTAGTGGAGTTTTTGTGTTCATTTTCTATTCCCTGATTAGATTTATAAAAAAATTGTAATAGCCAGTTGCTCATGTTTAATTTTAACACGTGGTGAAATCTGCATCATTTATTGACCTGGGTACAGGTGTATCTAAGTGAATTAGAACATCATAAAAAAGTATATTTATTTCATTAATTCAATTCAAAAAGTGAAACTCATATATTATATAGATTTATTAAAAACAGAGTGATCTATTTCAAGTGTTTATTTCTTTTAATGTTGATAATTTTATGTTGATAATGTTGCTTTTAATGTTGATAATAATTATGGCTTATAGCCAATGCAAACCCCAAAGTAAGTCATTATCTCAGAAAATTAGAATATTATATAAGTCCAATTTAAAAAAATATTTTAATACAGAATTGTTGGCCTACTAAAAATTATGTTAAAGTATATGCACTCAATACTTGGTCTGGGCTTCCTTTTGTATGAATTGTTGCATCAATGTGGCATGGCATGGAGGTGATCAGCCTGTAGCACTGCTAAGGTGTTATGGAAGCCCAGGTTGCTTTGATAGCAGCCTTCAGCTCATCTGCATTGTTGGGTCTGGTATTCCTCATCTTCCTCATACCCCATAGATTCTCTATGTGGTTTAGGTTGGGTGAGTTTGCTGGCCAAACAGGCACAGTGATACTGTGGTTATTAGACCAGGTAGTGGTACTTTTGGCAGTGTGGACAGATGCCATGTCCTGCTGGAAAATGAAATCTGCATCTTCATAAAGCTTGTCAGCAGAGGGAAGCATGAAGTGCTCTAAAATTTCATGGAAGATGGCTGTGCTGACTTTGGACTTGATATAACACAGTGGACCAACACCAGCAGATGATATGGCTCCCCAAACCATCACTGATTATGGAAACTTCACACTAGACTCAAGCAGCTTGGATTGTGTTTCTCTCCACTCTTCCTCCAGACTCTGGGGCCATGATTTCCAAATGAAATGCAAAATTGACTTTCATCTGAAAACAAGACTTTGGACACTGAGCAACAGTTCAGTCTTTTTTCTCCTTGCCCAGGTAAGATGCTCCTGCCATTATCTCTGGGTCATAAGTGGATTGACAGAAGGAATGTGATAGGTGTAGCCCATGTCTTCAATACGTCTGTGTGGTGGCTCTTGAAACACTGACTCTACCAGCAGTCCATTCCTTGTGAATCTCCCTCAAATTTTTGAATGGCCTTTTCTTGTCATTCCTTTCAAGGCTGTGGGTTTTCCCTGTTGCTTGTGCACCTCTTTCTACCACAATTTTTCCTTTCACTCAACTTTCCATTAATATACTTGGATACAGCAGGAGGGTGTCAATGACTGCTTTCTGGACATCTGTCAAGACAGCAGTCTTCCCCATGATTGTGTAGCCTACTGAACCAGACTAAGGGACCAATTAAAGGCTTAGGAATCCTTTGCAGGTGTTTTGTGTTGATTATTCAAATTTTCTGAGAGATAATAACTTTTGGGTTTTTATTGGCTGTGAGCCATAATAATCAACATTAAAAGAAATAAATGCTTGAAATAGATCACTCTGATAGTAATGAATCTATATAATGAGTTATACTTTTTGAATTGAATTTTTGATGATATTCTAATTTACTGAGATGCACCTGAAAATCAGCATATTTCATTAATTCAATTCATTCAAAATACTTTTCTTAGTCCAGTAGCATTGGGATAGCATGTGCAAACATAGTGTTTTCTTATCATATTAAATAAACAAAGTAAACATGTTAATAAGGTCTATATTTAATTATGTATTTATTTTCTCAGAGGGAGGTGGAAGAGGGCTTAAGGAAAAGCGAGGCCCAAAAGGCAGAGGAAGAAAAAGCTCAGATGATGACTCACCGCGAAAGAAAAAAATAAAAAACAGGTTAACATTTAATATTTTAATGTTAATGTTAATTTAATATAATTTCTTTTCTGTAGTATATCAGGCTGCTCTGCATTTGCTTGTTGAAACTCAACCTAATGTTCCCCTTTTTTTTTTTCATAAAATATGACAGTGTATTCAAGTTGATGCTTTTGAGCTAACATTTTACAATGCATATATTACAAAGAGTAAGTGAGTAAGTCCCCTAAAGACAAGGCAATAAATGCCTTTGGAGAAACCACCCCAAAGTGTCAGTGATACAAGTTTAAATTTTGTTATAATGGCTCAATTATTTATTTACTATTAATATCGGAAGGTGAGAGAAAAATCAATAATTTTAAATATTGTTTGTAACTATTTCCCCACCAATATGTAAAACTAATCAGATAAAAGGTTACTGTGTACTAAAATATGCAGAATACATGTATTAACTTAACCGGGGTGTCCAAAATATTGCATAAGACTAATAATAATAATGTTATTATTATTATCATCATCATTATCATTATTATTATGTATATACTAAATACATATTTTTTTTAACTTCACAGTTTTGGTCAATTTCAGTTCTTTGCCCAAAAGGCACTTAAGAGACAAAGTGTGGCCTGTTAGTGATACAGGTTTAAATGTTGATACAATAGGTTAATTTGATTCAGCTTGATCAAATGCATTACACAGTTTGGAAGAAATTATTTAGGTTTTAGGTTACTAACCTAAATTAGTAGACAAATTTATCCTGTCAAAAATGTAATGTTTATCTTGTGTCTCTTGTGCTCCCCCCCCCCCAGCTCTGAATTATCTGAATCCATCTTACCAGTACACCCCTCTGATGTCTTAGACATGCCAGTGGATCCCAATGAGCCTACGTACTGTTTGTGCCACCAAGTGTCATACGGAGAAATGATTGGCTGTGACAACCCAGATGTAAGCTTTGGGCATTACTTTTGTTTAATAAATGTTTTGTTAATTTTTGTATTTATATAGGAATGTGAAAATTTATTGTGGAAAAAATAAGTAATTTTAAAAATGAAAGTGTGTGAACCCTTTAGTATTTTCTACATTTCTACATGTTATTAGATTTCCACACAGGTCTTAAAAGTATATAAAGAGAACACAGTTAAACACATGAGATATTATACTTATTTATGTATTTATTGAAGAAAATGATCCAGTGTTACATTGCACCTACAAGAATCATTGTAGATATCCCATTCTAAATCAATTGCCATTAATTGATTAGTGATAAATTAGTGGTGATTAATTAGTGGCACCCTATAATCATTGTACAACCGTACAATGAAATCTGACCTCTGCCTTTAACCCATTCGTTACACCCCGGCAAAAAATGTCTTGCAGCATGGTACTAAATTTAATTGTCATTTTTGGGAGCAGGCACTTAACGAGTGCTGTGTCCTTTGGAGCAGGATAACATAAACATATAGAAGAGACCCACAAATGAATAAAAACCCTATAATTAAAAAGATAATAATTACTCAGTTGGCCTCTCGTGTGTGTGTGTGTGTGTACATGTGCGTGTGTGTGAGAGCATGTACTGGTATGAGTGTGCACACATGTTTGTATACGCACAAGTGTGTGTGTGTGTGTGAGAGTGATACAGTGTATGCCCATGCTCATATGTCTTGCATCACCATGTCACATTTGCAAGGTAATTAAAAGTCCGTTCATCATGTATTTTCACTCCCAAATCCCTTTAGGGGACATGTACTATATTATTTTAACAGAAGATTAATGTCTAAGCTGTGGGTGGAGGGGGACAGGTGTTGCTGATTTTTGGCAGGTGTGGGATGAACTCTAGTGGGACAAGGATTTGCCTTCACAACTCAGAAAATTGTAAACCTCATAGAATTATCCACCAAACAGATCACACAGTGCACTCAAGCAGGTAATGTTCTCCTTGCATTTCCCAAATCTGGATTCATCTATCTAACTCTCAAACACCATTCCATCCAATGCTTGTCATTGTGCTTGTTGTTGTATTGACTTGTTGCAACAGTGGATCGATTCATGCTTGAATTCAATGACCCACTATTTTACACATTTTTATGGCATGACTAGGTGCTTGGTTTGTATACATCTGTGGCAATGGGACTGAATGAAAAACTTTAACTCAAATTTGAAGGTGTGTCCCAATATGTTTGTCAATATAGTGTATCTGTGAACATTTGCTTTTGATTTCTGATGTGACTCAGATGTAAAGCAATACTTACATGAAATAAATAACAGTTGATCCTTCCTGTGTTGGACTGACCAATTAAATAGAAAAGAAAATAAAGTTATGAACTAGTGTAGTTTAGGGGTGGGCAATATAAAATCGTTAGTGTTAATACCGGTATTTTTTATTTATTTATTTTTTAAATTCATTCATTGTCTGTAACCGCTTGTCCAGTTCAGGGTAGCTGTACATCATTTAGTGCTGCAGCCAATGGAGTCACAGTTCTGCCGGAGTTTGTTGGTTTTGTGGCGACATACAGTCTTAGACATAGTCTGATAATTACGATTAGATAAAGCAGCATGTTTTTTTTTAGTGTTAAAAATAAACACTAATATTCTGACATTATATTTTGTTACGGTTTTCATAATATTGTATTGTACCGTATATTGCCTTTTTTTAGGCATATTGAGATATGAGTTTTTTGGTCATATCGCCCAGTCCTAGTGTAGTTAGCACATTGTGTATGCTGCAGTTTATTATATATTATTTAGTTCATCTGACCCATAGGTTTATGCAGTGTGCATTGTGTACCAAACATGTGCCTCTTGCAAGAGCAATGGTCAGATATAAGAAGTGGACCAAGGCTCCTGAATATGCATCTAACAACAAACACCTGAGACCTAAGGAAAAACTTACACTGGTGGTGCAGATAAATTGCCTCAATTACAACAGAAATAATGGGGATAATTTACTTTAGAAAAGCATCACATCATATGGTAATACAGGTGTATTTCAGGTTTGAGATAACCGCTTCATCAAAGGAAAATATTGTGCATGTGTTTTGTGGAACAATTGCCCCATCACAAGATAATGAATCACATTATAATGTCATACAGTAAACATTGAATTGAAGCTTAACTTTAAAAAATTATAATGAAAACCAAATCATAATCAGTGTCACAGCTTCACCTCTTGAGCATTTTAAAATATTAACATTATTATAATTTTTAACCTTTTTTGTAGAGCGTACTTAGGGTCTTGATTTTGTAGCATGATCAATGTTCTCTTGAAATCGGTTCATGAATGGATGTGCAGATGTTTTCCTATAGAATTTACTGTGACCCCACCCCTGTGATTACACCCATTTCTCTTAGCCGTTTTCAAACATGCACGGTAACCCAGAAATGATCCAAATTTACCTGAAGTACTTGTGAACACAACCACACCATTTGCCCTGGACTTTACACTGATTGTATCATGCTTGCCCCAGTAGAGACTTTGGGTAAAATCAGAGTGAGCTTCAGAGTATATCCTGCATGCACCGCACAGATGCATCCCCACACCTAAAGTAATCGAAGCATGACCTGCTGTAAAAATGCAGCCGACACAAAATCTAAGCATCAAATTTTAGAAATGTCCTGTATTCTTGATGGTTCTTTAAGCATAATATGGCACCCACTCACACCTGAATGTAATAAAACTGCTTAAAAATGCTCTTAAGTAAACTGCTAATACTAGATCAGTGCCACATTAGTATTTATAGGTTTGGTCACAGGACATAACAAAAATATTCAGACCTCCTGTTTAGCTTGCTGGAAAGAATCTAGCTGTGTCAGATTAGTCCTGATGATATTTTTTTCCTTCAGTGTTGCTTTTCCTGAAAATGTAAGAACTTAGAACTTCTAATAAACTAGATCTTATTGAGGCCAGAGGTGCAGCTATTTTGTGAAACTGCGATCACGTTTCCTGCAGCCAATTAGATTGATTGAACAGTACCCATTTTATATGCATAACAACCAAAGGCAATTGTAAAAAGCTGAAACATAGCCAATTATATATGGTGGGTCATATACATATGTAACATTTGGATCATTCTCCTGAATAAATAGACACTCACAATAATTGAATTTGTGACACTCATTGAACACAATAATTAATTAGAGGTTGGATATATAAAGGATACTAATTTAATCCTTCTGTTAAAATATTTCACTAAAATGTGTCTTAATTTCTTTTTTGCGAAGTGTCCAATTGAGTGGTTTCACTTTGCTTGTGTGGATCTTACAACAAAGCCCAAAGGGAAATGGTAGGTCAATAAGATAACAACACATTTTGTGTAACATAACTAAATATTATGCCTATAATAAATAACCACTCAGTTGTCTAAGACTATTATGTTTTTCATTTTGTAGGTTTTGTCCACGGTGCACCCAGGAGCGGAAGAAAAAATAAGATTTCTAAATATAAAACTTTTATACACATATATATGTATTTTGTCTATGTGGCGAAATGTACACACACACAAACACACAGACCCCAAGCTCAAAATTATATGTAGCTATTCCAAAATATGATTTATTGTGAATTTTTATTTAACCAGAAAATTTCTTGTGGAAATAACATAAGTGACAAAAGACAGTAAGACATTGTGCTAGAGAAATGGGAAAAAAAAAAAAAACTATTTCTATTTTTTGTGAACATTTCTATTATAAAGACAGTATTCAAAATTAATTATACCCTTTCTCATTAATCCATGGCAAAGACTTTATTCGATATTGCAGCACCCAAACAGTAACAAAAATGCCTAACAAGCTATTTGTGTGTCTCCACTTGTATCGTTTCTCTTTTGACAAAATCTTAAGGACTTTAGGTTGGACAGCTTCCATGACATCATTTTGGTTTTTAATTCTGCCCACAGATTATTCAGGTCTGCATTTGCCCACAATTCTGGGCCACTCCAAAATGTTGATTTTGTTTTTCTGTTTGAGATCATTGGTTTGTTGGAAGGTCCAGTGCTGCCCAAGGCCATGTTTTCTGCAGACTGCTTGATGTTCTCCTGCAGAACCTTAAGTGGTTGAAAAAGAGATCCCAAATCATTACATTCCCACTAACATGCTTGACATTGGGAATTGTGTTCTTTTGGATTGAATGCTTCTAGTTTCTGTCACCAAATCCAAATCATGTCGCTATGTCCAAACAAGTCCATATTTTTCTCATCCAACCAAAAAAATTGATGACTGACAAGAAGTAATTCATATGCTGTTCTTAATTTCTGGCAATAGTTTAAATGCATCATTTATTTCTTTAGCACAGTGTCTTGCTGATTTCTGTTAGTTTTGTCATTTCCAGGCAGAAGAAACCTATTGGTCAAATAAAAATTCACTATAAATCAAAGATTTGACATTGGCATATATAATTTTGGGATTTAATGTATACATTAGTGGTGCCAAACAACTTCAATAATTAATCGTGATTAATTACATTGTATTTTGTCATTAATCTTGATTAATTGCATTTGTCTTTTTTGCTCATATTAGACCCTAAATTTTTATGTTTCTGAATTAAAATAAGTGCATTTAGCATTTACAGACATGAGGGTAGACCAAATATGCGTCATCAGAATGGATTGACTATGTTCAGTAATTCTGTAACAGTACTTTATACTTCTTGTGCATAAATCTGCACCTGGAAAAGTCATGAAACAGTTCCCTTGTAGAACAACATTTTAAAAAAATATTTGTGTGGACCTGCTTGACCAGTTTCCAAATTCAATTTCATCTTGACAACGCATCTTGAATAAGTGACTAGCGATTTGCTGCTGTGCTAGTTCTGGAGAGACTGATGACTGTATGTTAGAAATGGCCAATAGTGTGTTTGAGATAGCGCTATATATATATATATATATATATATATATATATATATATATATATATATATACAATTTTTTTTTTACTTTTTGCGGGAGCACAGTCTAATGCGCTGTTCAGTTGAGACACTGTGATAAAATGTTTTACAACATGCACAGTGCAAAAAGCAGCTTCCTTGCTGCTAAAATCATGTTTCTTGCACTGTCCTTGCTAAATGTGGTAACTTTCTTTTGAATGTTCCACTGCTTTTCTGCATCCATGTAATGATCAGTTCATGCTTCATCATAGTGCCTCTTCAATGCTAAAAAATCTGATACACCCAAACCATGAATCGTTGATTGTAGAGCGTTCGACTGTTTATTTTGTTTCCATAATGCTCTTGCAGAGCCATGCCACACGGAGCTATTTAGTGAAATTAAGTGGACATTTAATGTCAGCCTAAAACCATAATTATGTATGTAAGTGTATATGATAATATCACAATGAGATATATTTTTTTAGATATTGGGAAGGTGTCCATGGTAATTTAGAAGTTGCATCTTGTGCAGACAAGGTATGGGAAGAAAGAGCTAATTTGGTTCACATGTTAATCATGAAAATTAATTAATGGCATTAATATGAGGGGTCAAAACTTAATCATATTAAAACATTGATCTACGTTATCATAACCACCTCCTCCTTTCAACATTCACTGTCAGTTCTCTCAGACCCACTAACTATTCAGGATCACTTTCTGTAGTTCTACAGTTACAGACAGTAGAAACTTTCAGCGCTGCAGTGACACTGGTGTTGCTAGTACGAGTGGATCAGACACAGCAGTGTAGCTGTGTAACCAGCAGTACTGTGGACAGCATACGGTGACAACTGATGAAAGCCATTTTGCAGTCCTTGCCTGGAACCTAGATCCAAGGTTTGAATTCAAAGACTTCTCGACTCTAGAAAGACTAACACAAACTGCGCAGCAACAGATAAGCTATTGGCTCTGACTTCACATCCAAAAGGTGCATCACCAAGGTATGTGTCTAATAGAGTGGACAGTAAGTGCACACTTTTATTTATTTAAAAAAAAATTCTAGCAACTCTACTGTCTGATCCTTAGATGTAGTAGTGTGTATTGCTTTGTTTCTAAGTGAATAAGACAGAGACAGCAACTCACCTGTTGCTGCACACCTTTTGTCTGTCCTCTTGTATTCCTTCATCAGTGGTCATTAGATACTGCCCACAGGATGCTTTTTGCTGTATATTTTTGGATTGTTGACTATTCTCTGGTAAGAAATGACACTGAGGGTTTAGAAAGTCCAGGAACACTGCTGTGTCTGATGCACCCATACAAGCACTTCTGTGTCACTGAAGCACTGAGAGTATTCCCACACCCACATCATACCAAATTATGCTGAAAGACAGCGCTACAGTCTGTAATTATAGAACTAAAAAAGGAGATAAATGTAACTATAGAATTAAAAAAGGCAGTTGAGCTGAGAGAATGGACAGTGAGTGTAGAAATGAGGCAGTATTATTATGTTTGATTGGTGTGTGTGTATATATGTTGTGTCCATGTTAATTCCAAAGCTGCATCTTGTGCTGATAAGATATGGGAAATAAGAGTAATTTGGATGTCATCACTGTCCATTTGAAAAACACAATTCTCCGAAAATTGTAACTTTACATGAGAAGGGGGGAAAAGCCTTTTTAAACTTCAATGTAAGTCTATGTAAAAAGATTTTATTCCAAGTAATTTTGGAACATTTCTCTTGGTCCGTTCCTCATGAAATTTTCACAAAGTGTGAAACCTGCTGTGTTTAAAAAAATTGCAAACTAAAAATCGATACAATTTTAGATGCATTTTTTTTTATTGGACAATGACTATATGAATATTCCCTGTAACTTATACACTCCCGGAGCCCTATCTGTCATTTTTATCTTGTATCGTTTATTTTACTTTTATTCATTATGACTGTTGCACAAAACATTTACAGCAAGTTTGAGGTCTTAGATTATTTTTGTGGATTTGCATACAAAGATGCTAAGTGCAGCTATCCTGCTGGATGCAGGATTTTTTTTAGGGTATAAAGGAGTTTTCTTTTACTTGCACTATAAAATGACTAGAGCTCAATTTGGAGGAACAATAACTCATTACATTTATAAGATATGTAATGTTTTGCTAACTTACACATCTTTTAGGTCTGTCCCTGAATGTATATTAATTGTAATGATAATACTTTGGCAGTATCTGCCACATTTCTTTAGGAGCTTTGATGCACTTTCAGTAGAAATAATTCTATTTAGCACCATGACCAAGGCCTGTATTCTTAGAATTATCCCAGAGTTGGAGTAGTGGCTCCAGATAAGCTGTTATTTTCTTATAAAAATATCAATTTAGAAAATAAGTCATACTGTCCGTTTATATGTGGTGCTTTGCCACCAGTGAAGATGTATTTAGTAATGCAGAAGACCACAAATGAAACACCAAAGATAAGGAATTGTGGGATCTACATTTAATGAGTGTTTAATACTAGCAGGGATACAAATAATTTTAGTGCATTACTTAATGCATTATATCTGATGATCTGGTTCTTTATCATGAACTTCATTATTTGATGTGAACCTGGTGAGAGGTTATTCCCCAAGCGTATGATTATAGGACAGCTGATCTGGGATTTGTGGCACTATTCTGAGAAACTTTATGAATTCTGTGAATGATTTTGAATTAGCGGTGTTTGTATGACCCTGAACTTTTCATGTGATCGAGAATAGGAGCTTCATTTATAATACAGGATTGAATTTAATTCTACATGCCCCAATTCCAAAATGCAAATAAAAACAAAATGCCATGATGTTCAAATCATTCTATCTATCTATCTATCTATCTTAGAGTTTACAAGACTACAAAGACATTTCAAATGTCTCAAATTTATATATATTTGCATATGTATTAATGACTGTCATGTTGTGTAATGCTACAAAATTTTTTATTGGCAACAGGTCAGTGGCATGATTATGTTGAAAAAGAACATCGCAGGGAGGCTCAGCATTTCAGAAGTAAAAATGGGGAGGGGTTCACTTTTCTGTGTGAGACTGCACAAGCTAGTGAATAAGTTCCAGAATCACATTTCTCAACATAAAATAGCAAAGGACTTTCTTCATACACTATATAATGACATATTTGCACCCAAATAATACAGAGAATCTGGAGAAATCTTTATATGCACAGGACAAGGCCCAAAACCAACATTGGTGAGCTGTTATCTTCAGGCCCTCAGGTGTCACATGAATTATTTGGAATGTGTTGCAGGCATCAAATTCAAAAAAATATTTTTTTCAGACACATAAAATTCCTGCTCATTTTCAATATTTGGAATGTTGTCTTCATACTATTTTAGTCACAGAGTTTAATTTGCACATCATTGCATTCTGTTTATATTTACATTTTGTACAGTATCCCATTACCTATTCATGAATTTGAGTTGTAAATATATTTAAAGTCAAAATGTATTTATATTAACTAAAGTAAATTCTCAACATTTGCATTTCTGTACTTTACTATAAATAATTCATTCCTAGTTTATGAACTTATGTCCCAATATATTTTTACAAGTAATATTTTTTTTTTCTTTTAAATAAATCATTGCCTAAACATAAGTTTTAAGATATGATCATTTTGAGATTGCACACAATAATGTTTTATAAATGAGGCCCTGGAAACTTATGCCATTTTTGACCAGTTGCTAAAAAGAAAACAATAAATAAATGATTAAGTTGTAGTAGAAAACATACCAGTGTTATCTATCATAGTGAGATTAGTTAATATTTTACCTGATTTTTTTTTATTATTACCTCATACTTGCTGATTTTATTGTGATGAACAGGGAATTGAATTTGCTGTAATACAACTCCATTACTTTTTATCTTGCATGGCCCCTATTTATATCAAACCAAAAATATTACTGACAGTGAGAAGTTACCATTAAAAATAAAATTTTCAGTAACATTGCAAGTATGACAATCAAAAATAATTGTTTCTTTTGACTTACTACATATATTGAAGCTCTGTATGAAAAAACAAACACATGCTGTGAAATTAATAAATTGAATTAATTTTCTTGTAGGCTAGTTTTTCATTAGAGGTTACCATAAGAGGCAATAAATAAAATGAATATGTAGCAATATTTCTACAAGATTTGCAATGACCTCCATTGATTGAGAGATTTCTGAATTAGTCAAAATAGCTTTAGCCAGACGTGTCAGACAGTTCTGGCAAGACACAGAACTACATATATTAATATTCTGCAATTAGCAGGCTGAATTTGGAGTGTTACATTGGACTAACATCTTTTGAGTATTCTCCTGACTTGAGAGGGCACTCCATCCAACATTAAAATTATTTAATTTTAAAATTATTTTATTAAAATTTATTATTTTTTTCACAGATTTTGCAAAGATTGGAGATCTTGCAATGTCACTTTGCATGACCCCAGACTAAAAACGTATATTTTAAAACACTGTAGATATTATTGAAACATCAAAACGAGAAAATTATGTAAGACAGTTATTTTAACTACATTACACCAAATGACTTGAGCGCTTCACAAATCTCTGGATTTTATTTGCCAGTCAGGATTGTTGTGTAAAAACCAAATTGCTTGCAAAGATATTTGGAATAAATCTGGCATGAGTGGCACAAAAAATACAAACAAAACAACCAAAAAATACACTGTGTTTATTATTATGAGCTTCTCGCAAAATTCGCCCCAAATGACTCACTGCCAAATACACCAGGTGCTGGTGCATGGTTCATTTTCCACTACCATAGCTCCCCCTGAAATGTAGCTGGTGACATTGCAAAACACCATCACTAAAAGAAACAGCAGGAATTGGAAACCACATCAACAACATGGGTAACATGTTAGTGTTGTCTATGCATCATGTACTTATGCATGTTTTTTTTGTTTTTTGTTTTTTTTGTCGAGGGGGGAAACACAGCTCTGCATGTCATTTCAGACAGATCAGTATAGATTTTTCATTCCTTTTTTTTTACCAGTTTAAGTTGGCCACAACTTCAAGGAACATTTGTAGAACTTCAAAAACCCACAGCTACCTTTTACATGTTACTATTGTGAGTTGGCTACAAGCAAACATAGCTACTGAAGCTTGGAGATTTTACAAATGGCTTTACAAAGTTTACATGTGACATTTTGTTTCGTCCCCATTCTGCTTGTTTGAAACCATGAGCAAGCAGTTACTAAAAAAGGTACCCAGTTCCAAGTACCTGGTATCAAATTTGCAGAATGAAAGCAACATACCAGAGTAATGTAGGTAGGTGCCATAGAGTAGAAAAACACCATACCCCCAAAACACACAAAAGGAGCAAAGTGGGGAGGGAGGACAACTCTTTAGTGTGTGAAGCTTCCCATAACTGACTCATTTAAATTGAGTTGAGATTTCTGCTTGGCTCATTTGTCTGTAGTGTATAAACATGCTGCTCCTACACTATGAAGACATTTATAGACCAGTAACAGTGACACTGAGGTGGGTAAAACTCCAGCAGCACTGCTGTGTCTAATAAACTTGTACCTATGCAACACACAACTGTGTAATGAAAACATTTTCACCCTAATAGTTCCTGACCCGTATTAGTCCTGACCATTGAAAAACAGCACGAATGGGGCTGCTACAGCATGCATAGCAACAGAGGGAATAATACAGTCTTTGTCTAAATACAAAGTGCACATATATGGTAAGTGGAACTTTAAAAATTGGAGAATGATTGTAGAAACATAGTATTTTTAATGTTATGGCTAATCTGTGTATATAATGGCATGATTGGCCATTATTTGGAAACCGAAGGGCCTGCTAAAACCCATCATCTGACTGGTCTTCATCCCAGCTACAAGGTTCTTGTACACTTTTTTCAGGAAATTTCACCTCAAGGTCATATACAAAATCTGGATCATCCTTGTGACGGCGGTTACACTCAAACAGCACATCCATCTGGGCCTTCCTGCGGCTCAGTTCTTCATCGCTGAGCTTGTTCAAATCTTCTTTATGCGGGTCGCTACTCCTTTGTATAGCGAGACTCTCTTCTATGCTTAGCCCCCGCAAATGATCTCGGAGTACTATGTGAAGTCTTTCCAGCTGAGCCAAAGGCACAGATTCTAGGTACTGAGCATGGCGGAAATTGTGCTTCAGTCGTTCTGCAGACCTGTTGCAGTCTGGGAAAGAGTTGAATAAATTTCAGACAATAGTCAGGAAAGATTCATTTGTTTGTTTGTTCATTTTCCTTTATCCTGTTCAGAGTTGGCTCAGAATCACTGGGAACAAGGCATTTCATCACAGGGCATCACACACACCCCCACACCAACTGACACGTCTTAACAGCCAATACACCTAGCATGTGGTTTTGGACTGTGGAAGGAAACAGGAGCACTTGACCCAAGACAGGTTTGAAACTGCAACCCCAGTACCCTGGAGCTGTGTGATACTGACACTATCTGTTGTACCACTGTGGTCCCTCAGGAAAGATTATTTTATGAAATTTCTTGTACAGCTAATACATTTTAATATGACATTTTGTATAGTGCACAATTTCTATTTGCATAACATTTTTACATATGCTAAATTAAGCAAACAAACGGCAACTGTGCATTAAAATAGGCATAAGTGTTCTCTGTAGGTGGACATTTAGTGACAGTCAAAAAAGTCAACTGACTCCAGAATCCAAACATTTGCATACAATGGCTATTTAATTTAAGATGGATTTCACAGCTGCCATCTTTCACAAACATAAGTTAGAGAATTACAGAATCTTTTACACAATTCCAAACATTATTCTGAGTGCTCTGATGACAACTTTCTACTTTATTTACTACCAATATGACATGTGAATCTTTCCAGAAGATATCAAACACCTCAACTCCAAAGGTGCATTCTAATCACCCAAGTAGTTTCCTGTGAATCTCTATGGGCAGTGGCCCAACAAGACCAGGATTGAAAACCGCTGCTTTAAGTCCCTTTGTTTTAAATTTTGTGTTCTTTGGTTCCTTTATTTATTATCATTTTTGAGCTATAAATAGTTCTATGTATTTACAAAGAAACAAAAAGGTGAGTTGCAAGATGGTTTTGTCAGGATCATAGGATGCAGTGGTTAAAGCAGCAGCACCAGTCACAAAAGCAAGGAAGGAAGTGGAACCCACGAGTGGCAGTGCAAGTTTTTGCTTGGAGCAACTTATGATGTCCTTTCAGCTCCACAAATTCTTGGACAGTGGGTAGGTGAAAACACTAGTTGTAGATTATGTACAGGGTTTGGCCCGCTGAAGCATATTCAATCAGCTTGTAAGGTTAGCGGAGGTATACCTAGAGACATAACCAGGTGCTAAGAGTTTTAACATATCTGTTGGACAGCAAACGCTTAGAGGTAAACATATCGTGAGCATGAACATATTCGAGAGTGTGCACAGGCCATAAATATTGGTAGATGGGGTACGAAGCATTCGGAACACTGACAAGAGGAGGTGCCTACCTGATGATGCCTGTGAAGAGCTAGTGATGCAGTGGGTGGTTTGGGTACTTGTGATGTGCTCAGTGAGTAACCGTAGATGCTAAGGCTAGCTGGTTGCTGATCGGATCATAAACGGATTGGAACAATTGAAATTGCATGGCTGCCATTAGTAAGAGTGTGGGGTGGGTCCTATGTGAAGCGCTAATGGATTGGCATAGGATATGTGACATCTTATCTTGTGTATGGTTATAAGTACTTTTAGTATTTTGTATTAATTGCACAGTTTTTGTCTGCAAATGTGTTGTGTTGCACTATGGTCCTGCAGGAATATTATTTTGTTTCAAAATAGCTGAAATAACAATAATTCTTCTTGAATTTGAATCTGCAAGTGTCTGCTGCGCTTTTATAGATAATACTGATTATGGTATAATGTTAAATCTGAATAGGTTTTATTTGCATCTTTCCTGCATGAATCGACAAGTATTCAACTGGTCTTAGAAAGACAAAATTTCTAATTGGCTTGGTGCTACAACACCTTTATAAGGTAAATGCTGAGGATGATTTGCATAGCTGTGGCAATTAAATTACGATCTAGTAGTTTGCTGGCCTAATCCTCAGGTTATGGCAAGTATAATGGTTCAGTGTTTTCAGTATAAGGAAAATATCAAACCTGAGTACTGAGAGAAGTTCCTCACTGGGATAACTCTTTTTCTGGCCTTTCCTCTGTCTTCAGTTTTGTATATGAGGATAATGGAAGGTGGATCAAACTTAATCCCACACTGCACTGCCTTTACAGACATCCTGAATATTTTTTCATTTTCTGTTAAGATACCTGTGAAGAAAGATATTACTGTTCCAGAATTATTTCACAGTTAATAAAATTTATTTTAATACACAAAGCATGACAGAGATTTCTGGCTGTTTCTTTTTTCCATTTCTGTATAATTTCAGCAAGATTGTGTCATTCAGAGCAGTGAATGATGTTTAGATATTGATGTTAAATACATAATTTTATAGAAACCAAGACATGTTGTTTCAAATGGTGGTAAAATGAACTAAAACTAGATTTAAAAAATGTTTAATGCATCTACAAGCTTGCATAAATATATAACATGAAATTGACACGCCTGAGAATATGTTGTTTTATGACAATAATGCGATTTGAGTTTTGAACCAAAGACCATTTTAAAAGTCAGATGGGAAGACAAAAACGTCCCCAATGACAATTTACAGTTTCCTATGACAACAGCTGAAATGACACACTGTGTTTTAAACATTTCACATGAAACCACTAAGAATATGACATCAAAATATTTATCTGACGAAAGACAAGCATACTTTGGAACGTCAGTGTTTATCGTTAACATTAAATAACATTCAATTCTTTCTGACACACAAAGCTGTACATTCTGTTTATTTACGTACCTGAATTTGGTTTGATTTACAAATAGGTTTTTCTTTGCGAGTTCTCAAAATTGATCCGTTTCAGAGAGACGAATTGACGTGAGCCATATTCACTATCATTTTTGCTGTGGTGTTTGATAAAAGTGCACAGCTTTCAGTTTA
This sequence comes from Hoplias malabaricus, assembly GCF_029633855.1. Lineage (NCBI taxonomy): Eukaryota > Metazoa > Chordata > Actinopteri > Characiformes > Erythrinidae > Hoplias > Hoplias malabaricus. The sequence continues at coordinate 12,459,456 of NC_089815.1, read as the reverse complement.
CTCAAACAAGCCGTGTGCAACAGATGTACCCTTGCGAATACCCATAATACACTGCGTTGTTTGGTTAAAACACTTTAAAAAAAGTGATATTGGCTGTGTAAGAAACGACCTAAGTGCTGTCTACTAAGGCAGTACTCTGAGGGAGGAAGGCGCCGAGTCGTGTCTGATGTTTTGAAAGCTTTTATATAAATCTTTTTTTTTTCTCCGATATCGTCAAATATTCCGGCGAGAGAGCGTTAGCGTATCTGTATCCTGGCAACGTTTTGACATATTGCTGCCTTTAAATTCTGTATATGACTCGAATACAAATGTGTCTTTATTTCGAAACATTGCGTTATAAACACAAATTCGTGAGAGAGCAAGGCACTGAGACTGCTGCTTTCTGTTGCAGTCACAGCCCGTGTCCGAACTCGTTTATTACTCTCCTGAATTCAGTTCCCTAATAATAGCGCATTATATAATGAGCAATGTAGGGAATAGGGAACCATTTCGAACACAACTCATGACGCGAGTTGTGATGTTAGGCACCACATGACATTATCGCCCCCTAGCGTTTCGCTGCGGAATCTTGCGCACATACTTACATACTTAAACACTATCATGTGTTTAGCATGCTAGTTTTATATTTTGCACTCGTTTTGTTCAGCTTATGCCCTTGTGATGCTTCACAGGAAGGTAACGACAGTCTGTAACTTCTAAGCAGGAAAAAGAAAGTATATAACCTGAAATATCTTGCGGTGACTGAGTCAGTGTTGCTAATTGCTTGTTAGCTACTATATGATTTCACTGTTTTCTGTTTATTTTAGCTGTGGACATTTGTGGGCTTTCATATACCTGGTTTAACTCAGTAGACATATCAGCGACGGTTAGCAAAAAGGGATTTCACAGGTAAGTGTCATGACGAAGAGTGCTTTTAGAGAAGTCAAGTTTCCAAACTCAAATATTGAAATATATTTATATAAGAAATTACCTACAAAACTTTAGGCAGACAAAACAAATAATGTATATATGTATATATATATATATTCAGTATAAAGTATATAAGGTTACCCTTTTATATGTCTTTTAGAGAACTTTTGTATAAAGTTCGGCATGTTCCCACACCTCATTTTCTAAAAGCACTGCTCATTCAGCGAATGCCCAAGGGAGTTTACATGGACCAATATGAGCTTGCATCTATGAGAGAAGATACAGGATTACAGGTGAATTAATAGCATAATTTTTCACACAGGTGTCTCTAATTATATGTCTTTCATAGACATATAGGAAATGTCTGAAGTTTTTTCGCAGATCAGCCAGGTTTGGGGTAATGGGAATTTTTGGTTAACAGTTTATTTATTAAATTACATTTAGAATTGTATTTTGAAATAATCAAACGTATGTGTGATTCTGTTAATATAATAATTGTATCCATATACAGAATTGCAAATATTAAAATGCAGTAAATGTCTCAAAACCTGAAATGATGAAAATTGTTCATTAAAAGTAAACCAGCATACATAATGACAATATATGTATGTGACAGGTATTTCTGGATTCATCTGTTCATCTTGAAGACCCATCCTATATGTCCACTTGTTTTACTGCCTTGATCTACCTCAGCCCGGCAAATGGGCATCCAGGTCTTCTAGAAGCAGTTGTTCCTTTCCATGGCCGTTATCACAGGCCATCAGATTCAGGTGGATGGGAAATTGTGACCATCAAGCAACCTAAGCTGCTGCTTTTTCCAGAAAGCTGTGAGTTTTTAAGACAAGAATGTGAGATTCTTGTTTTTTTTTCTACATTTCTGAATAGGGCAGCACGATGGTGCAGCAGATAGTTTTGCAGTCGCACAGCTCCAGGGACCTGGAGGTTGTGTGTTAGAGTCCCGCTCCGGGTGACTGTCTGTGAGGAGTGTGGTGTATTCCCCCTCTGTCTGCGTGGGTTTTCTCCCACACACACGTTGGTAGGTGGATTGGTGATTCGAAAGTGTCCGTAGGTGTGTGTGTTGCCCTGTGAAGGACTAGCGCCCCCTACAGTGTGTATTCCTGCCTTGTGCCCAATGATTCCAGGTAGGCTCTGGACCCACCGCGACCCTGAACTGAATAAGCGGTTATAGTTAATGAATGAATGAATGAATAACTTTACATTTAAGGTGTTCTCATGTCCATGTGGGTTTCCTCCAACGGTCCAAAAACATACGTTGGTATGTGGATTTGTGACTCGTGTCCCTAGGTGTGAGGGCATGTGTGAGTGTGTCGGCCTGTGAAGGACTGGCACCCCTCCAGGGTAGGGGTGGGCGATATAGGAAAAAAGAATTATTATTATTATTATTATTTTAAGGATCACAATCTTGATTTTATCTCTTTTTCATGCTGGTTTTTACGCTGTTAAAACTGAAGGTATTTTTTTTTTCCATTTTCTGCCTGAAATTACATACCCAACTCTTGAGGCAGTGAATAAACTAGAGGCAATTTATGAAGTAATATTACTGAAAAACGTTCAGAACTTTTAAAGATATTGAAATGAATCTTAAGTGGTCAAAATATGATCAAAATAACAAAGGAAAATTATAAATTTTACTGCAGAAAACGTTTTTTTATTCATTCATTCACTGTCTGTAACAGCTTGTCCAGTTCAGGGTCCGGAGCCTACCAGGAAGGCAGGAACACACTGTGGAGGGGGTGTCAGTCCTTCAAAGGGTGACAGACGTACACATTACTGACAATGAATGAATATACAGTGTGGGCCATTTATATGGATACATCTTAATAAAATGGGAATGGTTGGTGATATTAACTTCCTGTTTGTGGCACATTAGTATATGGGAGGGGGGAAACTTTTCAAGATGGGTGGTGACCATGGTGGCCATTTTGAATTCAGCCATTTTGGATCCAACTTTTGTTTTTTCAATGGGAAGAGGGACATGTGACATCAAACTTGTTGGGAATTTCACAAGAAAACAATGGTGTACTTTGGTTTTAACGTAACTTTATTCTTTCATGAGTTATTTAAAAGTTTTGTATTTACAAGTTAAAAGTACTGCCCATTGTGTTGGCTTGTCAATGCAACCCTCTTCTCCCACTCTTCACACACTGATAACAACACCGCAGGAGAAATGCTAGCACAGGCTTCCAGTATCTGTAGTTTCAGGTGCTGCACATCTCGTATCTTCACAGCATAGACAGTTGCCTTCAGATGACCCACGACGACCAATCCACTTTCCAGGAAACTGTTCCATCTAGGTGTTGTCCTCCAGTGTGTGAAGAGTGGGAGAAGCCCATTGTGTTGACAATCTAACACAATAGGCAGCACTTAACACATTTTACAAGTGGTCAGAAACTTGTAAATAACTGATGAAAGAATAAAGTTACATTAAAATCAAGCACACGGTTGTTTTTCTTGTGAAATTCCCAATGAGTTTGATGTGTCACATGACCCTCTTCCCATTGGAAAAAACATTTAGATCCAAAATGGCCACCATCGTCACCACCCAGCTTGAAAAGTTTCTCCCCTCCCATATATTAATGCGCCACATCTGCTGTTCAATAAAAATCTCTGCATGTGCACTCATTGAAATATGTCTTTCTTGAAGCAGGTGAAAAATTAACCCCAAGTGAACCTCACCATATTGTCAAGGCCCCATGCACAGTACATAACCAGAGTTTGTGTTCTTGGCTGGAGATCAAAGGGTTGCAGGTAAGTGAAAACTAATTTATATTTAATAGGAAACTAGTATAATTCTAAATAACATTTCAGATCAGTATAAGGCAGGGGTATTTCAAACTTTTAGTTATGGAAGTCCCTGTTGGCAGTTTTTGAGAATGTGGCCTGAATTGGCATGCTGAAAAGCTCTGCACACTATTTTGCTGCTCTCTCTAGTCAATGTAAGTACCTCCCCAAAGCTAGCACCTCATGATAAGAAACGAATAAAAAGTTTCCTTTCACATAGCGCTGGGATTATATATAAGATGTACTAAAGTATTAAAGCTTTTGTGTGTAATATAATTGTAGTTAAATATGTAAACATTCTCCAGCTGTTTTGTTATTTTATGGTTTATTATTAAAAAAACCCTAAAAATTAAGTATTAATACACTAAGTGCACAATCACTAACATCAAAATCACCATCCTTAAATCATCTAAACCAAAACTCAAACATATTTTTGGATATAGTATTATCCCAAGAATAGAACAAATCCATACACATGCTTTTGTAGTGCATTTTCCTTAATGGAACTCATAATGAATGCAGTGATGAATAAATTCCTCTTGCCATTTTAAAACTACTTAATACTTAGGTATTTTAATAAATAAATTGACAATTGTCACTTTTAATACTACCGAAGTTACCAGAAAAGGACAAAAGATTGGAACTGTTTGAATTTTTAATTAAAATAATGTACACCAAATCAATAACTTAGCATTTTTGTGTGTGGTGATTTTTAAATATTCAAACATGATTGAAATGCCAGTTTATAGATTGTCTGTTTTCAGGTAATACAGAATGTATTTTTTTTTTTTAAGTTGTGTAACTTCCTAACATGTTTTTTTAAATTTCCCATTAGAATTAAATGCTGTTTTATTTTTTAGGATCCATACTTGGTAACTCTACAGATTCCAGTGGGCAATTTCTCTCTTACTCTCCTGGTTTGTGCAGGAACGATGCTGACATCCCTGCTTTGTTGTGCTCTTCTCTTTAGAATTATATGGACTCATGGAATCACCAGAAATTCTGGCAGGCAACCAAAAAATGTGAGATTCTCATAGCTTGATTTCCAGAGAGCAACTGAGTATTTAGGGAGAACTGAGGTTTACAGGGTTCTTCATATTTCACTGAAAATTTGCCCATCTTACTCTAAATTTAATCAGCCAAGACATATTTTGTGTCTGAAATTTGTTCCTTTAGCTTTAAAAATCAAATGTAGCCAACAAGCAATAAAAGTTTGTTTCTCAAAATATCCCATGCTAAACAACTGAGGGTGGTATGAGGGCATGTGCTTACAGCCCAACATCATGCAGGGTGACTGGCATTTGCCAGAGAACACAGACTGGCAGATTCGCCACTGTCACCCTTCTTTTTGTTTTCTTCACGGATGAGTCACACTGAGCACATGTAACAGAGTCTGGGGACACTGTAGAGAACGTTCTGCTGCCTGAAACATCCAGCATGACTGGTTTGGCAGTGGGTCAGTATTGGTGTGGGGAGGCATTTCTTTGGAGAGCCACACAGCCCTCCATGTGCTAGCCAGAGGTACCCTGACTGCCATTAGGTACTGGGATGAGATCCTCAGACCCATTGTGAGGCCTCATGTGGCTGAAGCTTGTCAGCAGTTCCTGCACGATGAAGGCATTGATGCTATGGACTGGCCTGTCTGTTCCCCAGACCTGAATCAAATCGAGCACATCTGGGACATAATGTCTCGTTCCATCCCCCAACACCACGTTGCACCACAGATTGTCCAGGACTTGACTGATGCTTTAATCCAGGTCTGGAAGGAGATCCCTCAGGAGAACATCTGCCACCTCATCAGGAGCATGCCCATGTGTTCTAGGGAGGTCATAGACACGCGTAGGCCACACACACTACTGAGCCTCATTTTAACTTGTCTTGAGGAATTTCCACTGAAGTTGGATCAGACTGTAATTTGATTTTCTACTTTTATTTTGAGTTTGATTCCAAATCCAGATATCCGTGGGATAATGATTTTGATTTACATTGATCCTTTTTATGCTATGTAATTAATAAAGATTGTCAAATGGAATATTTCATTCATTGAGATCTAGGATGTTATTTTAGAGTTCCCTTTATTTATTTATTTTTGAGCAGTGTATATAGTTGTAAGGAAACGTATAGATTGTAAACTTCTTTAAAGTAACCACTAAAAGAGTACAAATGAAACCCTTATCAGTAGCTCTGAACTTTTCAAATACATTGAGATACTGTGCAGTCACTGCAGCGCTGGGAATGACTGACAACCCAAATCATAGCTACTCTGTGGTGGCCTTGTGGGATTCCAGACCATGGAAGAACAGGGTGAAAGGGGACAAAGTATGCAGAACAACAGGTGGATTTCAGTTTGTAATTTAAGTAGGGTCAAAAGAGTTGATAGAATGTACAGTGTTATGGTTGATCTGTCTCTCTAGATCATGTACCTCTCATTGCTTTGACAAGCAAGTCAGCAATTAACATGGTACAGTTAAGACATCTCTGGGTTGTTAGGAATGCTTAGGAGTGAAACAATTGGGCTAGTGTGTAGTATTTGGGAGAAAAACATTGTGGTGTATTAAATCAAATGACTCCAAATATTTCTGTTCGATGTCACCATTTTAAACAGTCAAAAATGATTTACAAATACTTACTGTTAACAATTATGAGATGTCCTTGGCACATAAAAATAAAGTGTTGGAAACACCTGTACTCAATCCGTTCTCAAAATGAAGTCCAACTTTCACACTCAAAAAGGTGAAAATGTTCTGTTTAGTCTCAGCTTTTCTAAGTTAACTAAGTCTCAGTTTTTCTTGTGATGATAGGGCATTTTCCTGCGATCTTTAATGGCATTGCGCTTCCGTTTCTTGCTCAAGAAGTTCTCGAGAGTCCCACTCTTTTTCAGTGCGTTGTACTTCTCTGCCAATTCTAGTTTCTTCTTATCCGCTAGAAAAAACAAATATAGTAATATTATAACTCAAGCTCAGTAATAGAATTTAAAATAAATAAAAGGTGGGTGCGTATGTATATACAATTAGTCCTTTCTGAATTATGTTTTTCAAAATTGTTGTGCCACACTGGAACAAGAAACTAATCTTAAAAAAATGGATATATATATATATATATATATATATATATATATATATAAAATCTCCACAAGTAAACACTAAAAGCAGCTTTGAAATTATCATTGCATTTATAGAAAATAAATATTTATTTAAAACCTATAGTTGCAAATGAGAAAGTAGCACCATAATCCTAATAACTGTACTGTTGTGTAAATCAAACGCTTCTGCAAATAATTTTACACTACTTTGGAGGAAGTTTTAGCCCACTGTTAGATGATTTGTTTTAATCTGGATACACTTCAGGATTTTAAGCATGAACTGGCAATTTAACCTCTTGCCACAGCATATCAATGAGATTTAATCAGGATTCTGAATGGATTAAAAGAAATAAAAATTAAGCTTTTGCAGTGGGAGTTGTGGACAGATTTTCATTAAATAAATTAAATAATCATTCAAACATTTAACAGCATTTTGTATTTACTTATGTTGGTATAATATTACAATTAATTTGATGATCTGAAACATTAAAAAGTGTGACATATATGCAAAAATGGAAAAGAACTGGCTGGGGTGCAAATAGCTTTTCAGAGCACTGTACTTAAACAAAAAAGTTGGTTGTCAAAATAAAGAGAGACTTACACTTCTTCAGGTAGAAAGGTCTGTGTCCCTGGCCTACAAGCTCTTTCTGTTTCTTCTTAAACTCAAGTTCTTTCTCCCTCTGTTGTTCTAGTCTTCGCCGGGCACGTTCTTGGTTCTCCTGTAAAAGACACACATCGATTTAACAAAACACTTTCAGTAACATGCAATTAGCTGCAAAAAGACATTTTAACACGTCACACATACTTACCATTCTCTTAAGCAAAAACTTTAATTGTTCTTTTTTGCCTTCTGATTTTACATTCTTCAACTTTTTCTTCACTATCTGAAATAGATTAATAGGTATTAAAGAACTTGTGCAACATGGAAGCAAGACAAATAAACAGTGAAGATTTTAAGTATACCCATGCTTCTTGTTTCCTGATATCATCAATGAATTTGTAAGTCTGCTTAAATGTTTCTGGCCTGAATTCACCAGATAAGTCATCAAAACGAGGATCCCTAAAAGTCTGAAAAACACACACGTCAAAGCATCTTAAAATAATCTCACATAATTAACAATCATACTCATTACTGCAAACACATTTAAAGACTTACAGTTTTCTTCACAGATACTACTTTTCTGAGAAAAGGAACATGCTTTTTAGCAGAAATCTCTTCAGGTCTGTGAAAACATAAAACATTTTTTTACAATGTCTTTTGGATTGTGGTTGGGTGACATTGCTATGTGCCAATAAGAACCAACAAGGTGTTTTCCATATCTTACTTTAGTTTCAGAGAAACTTTAGTTTCTCTCTTTATATATATATATATATATATATATATATATATATATATATATATATATATATATATATAAAAGAGAGTGTTGTTTTTTAACAACATTGTGTGGTTTAGTGAAAAGCTTTTACCTGTGCTTATTCACTCGTTTCACAGTTCCTGTAGTCTGCTTGCGCTTCGATGTCCCATGCACAATCTTATTAAATGCTTTGGTGCCCACGTTGTTTTGTAGACTCATAATCTCTTCGAAAGACATTGATGATAGTCCTATAATAATAATAATAATAATAATCATCATCTTTACAGTCCATTTCATAGTGAAGATTAAAAAAAAAATTTAAAAAGGATTTTAGCTGTGCTTTGAAGATGGAAATATAGGTGGAAGAGCAACCTATAATTTTCCCAAATTGAAGGGAAAGTGTCCCAGAGGGAAACTAATAATTATACCACAGTTAGTTCAGACTCTGCATCATGACTGGCATACTGTCAGATTCTGTTCAAGTATTACTCTGCCACATACATAACCTGACAACAACGCCATCACTTATAGGACAGCAGGGGGTTCTTGAATTTCTAAAGCATAAACCATGACAACATCTTTGGACGTGTTGAACTCAAGCTCAAGAATGAGCCCCAAGACTAAACAGTTACTGCACTGCTGACCCGCTATCAACTTTCTTATCTGAAAACAGAAAAGGAATTTTGCAAGAAAATAAAAACAGGAAAATGCTCTGAAGCTGTTTTCTGAAGCTGTCTGTCAGCGCGACTTGTGGCAAGTTCACTATGATCTGAACCCACTGTAAACACTGGATAAACCACGTCACTCTCCTAATAATGTTATTTGTTCATCTATGGCTCTGGTGCCATCTTAGAAGTGCCTTAGTTCCCATCAAAAGTTCTTAGGGTGCTTCACTCGACAGCATCACAAATCCTTAACAGAACCAGTTCAAGAACCAGAGTTCACCTGGTCGAGAAGAGCTATGATACAATGAAACTATTTTATGTTGTGGAATGTTGTTAAATAACGTTCTGTCCAATTTATCTTAAAATTAATTGTTTAATTAATTAAATGTTATAGAACTCCTTCTCACGTTATTGTTTAAATATATATTTTGTGCATTTGTCTACATGAACAATACTAGAAACACTGTAAAATATGTTTATTACTAATATTTTACAGCAAATATTCTACATCTTTAAGGTTTTGACAAAATATCTACATTACCTTTTTGTAGGTCACTGCTTGTGTCAAACTTTGCACATATGCTGTTTTCCTCTTGTGGTTTTGAATCACTGTCATTATCACAGGCATCATCACCATCAGACCCAGACACATCACTACTGCTCTCTGGGTACAGTTCAGCATTTACATTATCTTCCTCCTCAGTTTTCTCATCTTCCTCAACATTTTCACATCCCAATTCACGTTTGTGTTTTTTTGGTGCTTGCACAGAGTTCTTTTTACTGAACAACACAAAGTTTCTCTCCATCTCCAATGCATCTTCTTCACCATTGATACTGTTATCATCCACTTTGGATAGTCTTTTTGTTAATGCATGTGATTTTTTTGACTTCTTATTTGTTTGGTTTTGCACTGCATCATCACAAAGCATTTTTTGTTTTTTCTTGGAAGCCATCATGCATGGGAGCTGAAAAAGATACAAATATTGTTTGTTTTAGCAAGACATAACTCAATGCAATTCAGACTACAACATATCCATGAACCATTGCTTGGATGCATCATGCCAAATGGCACGTTCAGATTACAAGTTATGTTCACAAAACATCCTCTACGAAGAACATAAATGCATGATTATACAATGTGATATTAAACTTTGTACCCTAAGCTCTAAAAGGCCATGGGTTTGCATATTACTTCACAGCGATTTATTTTGATAACAAATTAAATCATTCAATTGATACAATGTGTTTTTTAAATGAAGCTAATGGATTGATTCTTTCGTTATCATTATGAATTATTAATAATAATTTTGCATTAACTGCTGCACATCTGTGCAAATTGCAATATCTATTGAGATTAGGGAACTACAGATAGCAAATTCACCCTCTTTGGATAAGCTGCAATGTCATGTGACATGACATGATACTGCAGGGTCCCATTTTTTTAACGTTACTGCCACAAATCAGAATCATTATTTTATTTCACCATGTAGCACATACAAGGAATTTGTCTTGGTGAGTGCACATGTATAACATGTAACATACAAACAAGCCAGACAGACAGAGACTACTAAAAAATAAACTAAGTGAGTCCAGAATATAGTATAAAGTGGACAAAAAGTGTCATGTGCAAGGGGCTAAAGTGGATGAATGATATTAATGTATATGCAGATTACAATATATTGTATATAAGCCAGTCTCTGCACACATACTATAAATGTGCTATAAAAACTATTATGCACAGGATATCACAGGATTATAAAACAGCAATAAAGTTTTTAAATACTTTATAGTTATGTAATAGGAATATTATACAGAGCAGATATAACAAGTAAGGTGTAGGTTCTCAGATGCAGGTTCAAGTTTAAAATGTGAGCTGTCCACTGCTGAGTACTACACCTCTGGGGAAGAAACGGTTGGTGTGTCTGGTTGTCCTGGTTTTGATGGCCCCAAGTCTTCTGCCTGAGGGAAATGACTGGCAGAGGTGATGGCCAGGATTAAAGGGGTTAGCTGTAATTTGCCACTGCACTTCATCCCTCTGACTTCGTAGATGTCCTGAAGGGTTGGCAGATTACAACCAATGATCCTCTCTGCTGTCCTGATTTATTCACTGGAGTTTGGCTCGTTCCTGTGAGGTGAAGGAACCAAACAAGATGGTAATGTATGATGTGAGGATGGACTAGATTATTACGGAGTAAAACTTTCATCTGAGTCTGTGACAGATTGAATTTCAGATGTCTGAGGAAGAACATTCTTTGGTGTGCTTTCCTGGCTATGGAGATGATGTTCTTCTCCCACTTCAGGTCCCTGGATATGGTTGTGCCTGGGAATTGAGTGACTCCACAGTGGAAACCACAAATCCGTTGATGTTGAAGTGGGTGTGTGGGGGGTTGTGTCAGAAGTCCACTACCATCTCCACAGTTTTCTGGGCATTTAGCAGCAGGTGACTGGTGACCAGCTGCTCAAATTCCTTCACGTAGGCCGACTTGTCACTGTTGTTTATGAGACCCACTATAGTGGTGTCATCAGCAATCTTCAGGATCCTCTTTGAAACACAGTCATTTGTTTAGAGACTGAAGAGAGGACACAACCATAGGTCCACCAGTACTGAGGGTCCAGGGATGACATGTTTTTTTTCCTAGCCACACCTGCTGTCTCCTGTTTGTCAGGAAGTCTATGATCCATTGGCACATGGGATCAGGCACATACAGCTGGAGACAGTTCAATCTGCATTAGTTCTGGCTGTATGGTGTTAAAAGCCAAGCTGAACTCCACAAACAGAATTCTAGCATGCATATAAGGACTGTTATGATGCTGTAGAGTGAAATGCTCTCTACAGACCTACAGAGGTGACTACTGGTCTGTAGTCATGTAATCTATTTATGTTGGAATTTTTGGGCACTGGAATAATGGTAGATGTTTTAAAGTATGTGGGAACCAAGCAGAGTTCCAGTGATTTGTTAAAGATGTTGTTAAAAACTGGTGCAAGTTGATCACAGCAGTGTTTTAGTATGGATGTCGAAACTGAATCAGGTCCCAGAGCTTTTCTCATGTTCTGTATGCAATACAGGGTGCAATTAGGAATATTAAGTGATGGCTAGAAATCACCAACAAAAAGTTCCCATAATTTGTCAGAAAAATTCATATGAATAGATCTTGTTATAGTCTTGCTTGTTGGGTTTTATGTTTTGTTCCCTTAATATTATATTAATTTTTGCTCGATAACGATGATAAGCTTTGGGTAATAGAGCTCAATAAACAAGACTATAAAGGGTTTAAATCAAGTGCTTGTGTTTATTTAGGAGAATTTTTTATTATTATATATATATATATATGTACACACACACACACACACATATATATATATATATATATATAAATATGTTATAGTCTCCTGTTCACTCTGTGTTTTTGGGTGTATTTTGCCAGGTATGGTGACACCCTGTCAGAACACAAGCACCGAAACTTTCTCTCACATGTCCTATTTTAACTGTCCTCGCAAAAGGTGGGTTTTTCTTCACTTAAAGTGTATTTTCCTTCTGGGAAATGTTTTCCCATTTACGAGAGCACTGTTCGTTGCCTGACATGGTTTTTCCTCAAACTAAATTATTTTCTCTGCTCGCAAATTTTGAATTGGATACAATGCCATAGATCAGGCTGCTTCTCTTAAATAAACATGGCCAACAAATAAACACTCCCAAGGGCAGAACTGTTCAACTCATCTTGCACCCAGTGATTTTAGGTAGCCTCCGGATCCACTGCGACCCTGAACTAGATAAGCGTTTACACGGAATGAATGAAAGTGCAAAACTGAAAACGTTCTAGCTTTCCCACTGTTACAATCACTGTTCTAAACCTACTAATTGGTTATATGCAATATGTTTACAGTTCAGCACTTGGGAGTGTTTATTAATTTATTTGTTATCTTCTTAATCTATCATTTTACTTATTTTTTTCCTTGTGAATCTGAGTAATGTGCATACTATGTATACACACAGATATATATATATATATATATATATATATATATATATATATATATATATATATATATATATCGATCGAGATTGATCAATTTAGAAAAACTTATTGTGTTAACATTTTTGGCCATATCGCCCAGCTCTATACAAAACCATTTTATGGCTTCTGTAGTTTGCTGTACCAATGTACTTATTTTCACACAGACAATTAACAAAACAAGCAATCTGGCCAGTTATTCTAACATTTCCAAGCCACAAAGTCTAGACAAACAAGGCATTTTCAATTTTATTTTAATTGATGCAATTATTCGTATTTATATGACACAGTAAAACATACACCACTATTACAATAGATTAATAAAATTAACAAAAATACAATAATCTGAAATAACAAAAAAGAAATGAGAGAAATTTATAATCAAACAGTGGGTTGATCCAATTATTTTCCAAAGCTCCATACCTGTGCGAAGTACTGCTGTTCTTATAATTTAGAGAATACTATTATTGTGCTCCATTTCTATTTTAAAAACCGACATTCGAGGAACTGAATTCGAAAATTTGATTTTCGAACCAAAAAACAAAACCGACCAACAAACATAACTTGATGTTGTTGGTTATGTTAGCACATATCTGAAATCATTGACGTCATTTTGCATTAATACATAATTGGATCACTGAAAGATATTTATGCATGTGCAAAGTGTTTATTACAAAACAATTATTTCAGTTACCGACAATTTCACTTTGCTTCCAGTTACGAAACTTTAAACTTACCCTTAGTCGGCACAACACTCTTTAGGTTCTTCTCAAACAGAGACCGGTGCTTAGCAGAGGCCTGAACGGTTCGCACAACGAAAACGTCCAGGTCCACAGGATAACAATAATAGCTATAATTTCTCACAGATGTCGAAACAATGGAAGTAACGTGTACTTACGTTAACTGGATTAAGCGGTTACAGAACAAGACTGGATGAATTCACATCTAGTAAACACGTCTCATTAAAACGTGCACGTGCAACCACTGTATCCCACAGCGGCAAAGAATACGGAAGCCCGAAAAGACCAGATCGCGTAGAAAATTCTTCAAATATGTATTTGACTCTACAGAACTACACACATAAATAAATATGGAACACCATTTTAACAGGCATGTGTACAGATGTAACTTCTACATATGAACGAGGCCAAATACCTCTTGTATAAAAAGTGCTTTCTACAAAATACATTTCTGAAAAAGTTGGATACGGTGCAAAATGTAAAAAAATGCAATGATGTGCAAATCGGTATACCGTAATGAAATACATATTATACGAACGCGACATAATACGACAATAAATTTGTAAATGTTGAAACAGTTAAAATTAAACATTTGCCCATTTTGTATTTAATGTCAGCAGCACGCTCCTCACTACAGTGAAATACTCCAATACTCTGGGTGGCGGTAATGCAGGTAGTAGTACTTTGCGTGTTGTCAAAGAAAACGCTAAAGAAAAAGAGGCTCTCGTGTGTGTGTGTGTGAGAGAGAGAGAGAGAGAGAGAGAGAGAGAGAGAGAGAGAGAGAGAGAGAGAGCCGCGAGTAAATATTAAACTTCATGAAATCAGGTAAAACAAAAAAGTGCGGTTTCAGAATTACTTGATGAAAATACATGGGTAAACATATACACCATTGTAAATGACATTAAGGAATAATGCCGTTATTAGACAACTAATGTACGAAGAGGCTTCTCTCCACGTTCAGTCATAGACTTTTGGTGTTGTCTTTTATTAGCCAGCCATAGCTAACAAATTTGCCAGGATCTATTCAAATATTACCGGATTGAACTCGTAAAATATCGTTACGAAAGTATTTCAAGACGAGTACTATAATATTGTTTTGAAAAGTCGGGTGTTAAAGTCATGGCTAAGCCAGTACAGCTGAGTAAGCATTTATCGTTAATAAATTGTAAAAGGTGTGTCAGTCTAGTTAGCCTGCTGCCTTTATAACTATTTTCTTACTTGCGTGATTGTCCTACATATTCATTTTATTTTCTTATATTTTGTGAGTTCGTGGTATTTGGGCAAAATTTTGGATCTGTAACCAATGTTTGCAAACATCTTCAAAACTGCAATTTTTGGAATATTTTGTAGAACACTTAAATAAAGGACATTCTATATAGGATCTTTAGAATTTTTTGTTTCTTATGAAGAACAAATTTTTTTGTTTTAAATGTTTAAATGGATGCATACAATATAACACAGGCTTATACTATAACATTTGGCCTTTCTTTACAACTGTCTTTTACTTTGTTTATACAGCAATACCACCCGTTTTTCTAAAGTTGTTGGTCATGGTTCAGATACATATCTTGTTTTATATTCATGCCTAAATGAGATATAAAAAAGTATATAGTAGCAGAATTTTAGATATATCACCTTTGATCTAGCAAGTGTATCTCTAACAAAGTCCCAGATGATATTGTTTTGCATTACACTGTTGCAAGGAATGCATTTAATACTGCATTGTTTTCAGATCGTGAAGCCATGTCTCAAGAGAGGAAGGCAGGTCTTCTAAGAAGGACATCATCATCTAAGAAAACTCTTAAAGAGAAAGTGGTACTAATGTATGATGAGATATTTACGGTGAGAGCTCAGTTTGTGTTTGAGCATCCAATGCTATAAGTAATAAAGGCATTAACTGATATTTCAGCATCTTGACTGATATGCATATTTTAACTTGTATATATTTCAAAAGTGAAGAAAAGCTTTTTAATATTATTACTCATGTTCATCAAATGAAAGATCAGAATCAATTTTCAGAACTGTTTTACATGGGTGTGCCCCCCCCTCATTTTAATTTAATTAATTAATTAATTAAAAATAAATAAGGACTACTCATGAAGCAATTTTTGGATATCTATATTCAATTTTTTTATATACAGGTGCATCTCGATAAATTAGAATATCATCAAAAAGTTAATTTATTTCAGTAATTCATTTCAAAAAGTGATACTAATATTAGATGCATTACAAACAGAGTAATCTATTTCAAGCATTTATTTTTTTAATGTTGATGATTATGGCTTGCAGTCAATGACGACCCAAAAGTTATCATCTCAAGCCTTTTAAAATGGTCCCTTAGTCTGGTTCAGTAGGCTACACAATCATAGGGAAGACTGCTGACTTGACAGATGTCCAGAAGGCAGTCATTGACACCCTCCTGCTGTATCCAAGCATATTAATGGAAAGTTGAATAGAAGGAAGAAGTGTGATAGAAAAAGGTGCACAAGCAACAGGAATAACCACAGCCTTGAAAGGATTGTCAAGAAAAGGCCATTCAGAAATTTGGAGGAGATTCACAAGGAGTGGACTGCTGCTGGAGTCAGTGTATCAAGAGCCACCACACACAGACTTATTGAAGACATGGGCTACAACTGTTGCATTCTTTGTGTCAAGCCACTCATGACCCAGAGACATGCCAGGAGCGTCTTACCTGGGTCAAGTGGAAAATAGACTGGACTGTTGCTCAGTGGTCAATAGTCTTGTTTTCAGACAAAAGTAAATTTTGCATTTCATTTGGAAATCAAGGTCCCCGAGTCTGAGGGAAGAATGGAGAGGAACACAATCCAAGCTTCTTGAGTCTAGTGTGAAGTTTCCACAATCAGTGATGGTTTGGGGAGCTATGTCATCTGCTGGTGATGGTACACTGTGTTATATCAAGTCCAAAGTAAGCATAGCCATCTACCAGGAAATCTTAGGGCACTTCATGCTTCTCTCTGCTGACAAGCTTTATGGAGATGCAGATATCATTTTCCAGCAGGACTTGGCACCTGTCTACACTGCCAAAAGTACCACTACATGGTTTAATAACCAGTTTTACTGTGCTTGATTGGCCAGCAAACTCGCCCGATCTAAACCCCATAGAGAATCTATGGGGTGCTGTCAAGAGGAAGATGAGAGACACCAGACCCAACAATGCAGATGAGCTGAAGGCTTCCATAACACTTCAGCAGTGCCACAGGCTGTAGTAGTAATTCATGCAAAAGGAGCCCCGACCAAGTATTGAGTGCATGTACTGTACATACTTTTAAGTAGTCCGAAATTTCAGTATTAAAATATTATTTTTATTGGTTTACATAATATTCAAATTTTCTGAGATAATGACTTTTGGGTTTTCATTGGCTGTAAGCCATAGTCATCAACATTAAAATAAATAAACGCTTGAAATAGATTATTCTGTTTGTAATAAATCTATATAATATGAGAGTTTCACTTTTTGAATTTAATTACAGAAATAAATAAACTTTTTGATGATATTTGCGATTTATTGTGTTGCACATGTAGTTCTTAACTTGTATAACATTTCAAGATAGATTTTAATTTTAAAATTTAAACTTTTAATTTCAGAAAGATGATCCTGCCAAATCTAACCCTCGTTTCTGGGATGAGCTCTTTTTGATGAAGGTAGGTTGCATCTAAACAAAATCCAATTTGTGGATTTGTAGTTATAGTCATGTAAAAGGTAAAGGGTTTTTTGTTAATCATTTCAAAAAGCAAACTTGGATATCAGTTATTGTTATGTTTAATTCTTATTGTATTTCTTTATGGAGCATTGTGCATTGTCTTAACATTTCTGATTTATTTTGCATTTTCACTAGGTAAATTTGGAATATCTGGAAGGAAAGCTGGAGTCTCTGGATGGAGATGAAGTGATGGTCAAAGAAAACATCAACAGTCTGTTCCACCATTGTGTGCTGGCTCTGGAAGATGAACACCAAATCAAAGTTGTCAATGCTTTGCAGGTAGAGCTATGCTTTAATATGATAAAATTCTATTGAAATTGCACTTATGACTTTTCCAGTGTAGACACATCTTTGAGGGAGGGCTTTGAATTCATGTTTAACTTGGTCATCTAACAACAGGCGGTACACCCCTCCCTCTATGTTTAATGCTAGTCTTCAAGATTGAGTGTACAAAACAGTACCTTTTGAATGTTGCAATCTACCTAGGGATGGGACATAGCCAAAATGTATATCACAATATGAACAATAAATAAAAAAAGCCACAGGAAACTGCCAAGAATAAAAACGAAACATGACATCACCATCAAGCATAAACCTTTTGGCTTTGTCAATATTAATTTATTTAAACTAAAATTAAAATTGTGTGTGATGAACTGATGACAGTGCCCTGTAATGAATGTAAGTCAGTGAGAGATCTATCAGTAAATTTTAGTGTAATTCACAGTACAGTTATCTTGGTTTCAATCCAAAATACTTTTTATATACTTTTTTTTGGCTGGAGCAGGGGCAGTGTTTCTATAGTTTGAAATCAAGCTTGATACATTAATACATTTTTAAACTGGAAGAAAACATGGACCATAACAAACCAGACAAAACTTGGGAAAGAGTACATTGTCCTGCTTAGTCTTTCCTACATTTGGAATTTTGCTCTTTGCCAGTCCATCATCCTCCACAAAAACGTTCTGAGATCAGCTGCATATTTATACAACCGATATGGCACACCATTGTGCCCTGGAGCAAAACCTGCCTTTGCATGGCACAACACATCTTGAACCTCACTCCATTTTGGTGGGATAATGTCCATTTGCCACTCTTTTTCACTCACTGGTGGAATGTCTCATGGTAGCTCCAGCTCTTTTGCCTGATCCTCATCAGCATACACATCACTAAAATGTTACTCTAATTCCCTCTTTCAAACTTTTAAACTCCCAGACTTGGGACAAAAAGCGAGCAGGTATTTAAAAAGTACCTGGTGCCAGTTACCAAATTTGCCTAATGCAGCAGGCAAAGTAGGTTTGAGTAAAGTAGTGTAGGTACCATGCACTGGAAAATTGCTATAAGAGAAAGAATGCAGTCTCTTTGCTCTTGCCTGAGAAATCTCATAGTGGGTGCTGTCTCAGCAGTATAACTGCATAGCTAACAGATTTTGACTTGTTGAAAAAGTTATGTGCAAAATATTTCCATTTTAAGGCATGAAATTAATAGTATACAAAAATCAGAATCTAATTATTTATATATTTTGTGTGTGTGTTTGTGTTTGAAGTCATGTTATTTTTTTTGATAATATAAAACCTCATGTCCAGAATAGTTGGGATATTTTGCCTTAAAACCAATCTGTGATTTGTTCTCTTGAAGCTTTATTTAGCTGACAAAAGCACACTACTACACTACTAACTGGGCTTTACCTCGTTCCTGTATTAGGTTGCATGTCTAGTTATAGCAGTTACTCCACAGCTTGTGATTTTTTTTCAGAGCTTTTTCAGACACCTTAATGTTGCCCAGAGTTTTTCTGGCTCATCCAGAATTTCATCCATATTTGTGATGGTTCTTAATTCTGTTGCTCCCATGAGTTTTAAATGCTTCAGTCCTGAAATTTAGCCCCAGTTAAATGCAGTCACTCAGGGAATTGGACAAGGTATAAATAGAGCAAATCGTAGATGGAAAAACACATACCATTTAACTTTTGCATGTTCAAAACTTGGGCGGCACGGTGGCTCAGCAGGTAGCTTCAGTGACCTGGAGGTTGTGGGTTCAAGTCCAGCTCCGGAGTTTGGTGTGTTCTCCCCGTGTCTGCATGGGTTTCCTCCGGGTGCTCTGGTTTTCTCCCACACTCAATTTATTTCTCTTCTTTGTAATACACAATTCTCTATCAATTTCTCTGTAACTTTTTTCTGTCCTTTCCCCTCCCCCCCAAATTTTTCTATATGCAAAATATAGATATTGTGTAAAATAAACAATGTAAGTCCTAGAGATGAAATGGGGTGTTTGAAATCACCAAAATTGTAAAATCTACAATTATAATACAATAAGGATCAATTATGTTCCCTAAATAAAGTTACACAGTATGTACACTTGAGGGTACCACCACAGTGACAGTTTTTCTGACAGTGTACTACTCTGATTGATGACATGCCCCTACAGCTGGGTATTGTCTTATTTGAAACACAGAAGATTTTCAGGTATTTTTGGCAACTACATTTCTTCCTCTGCTGACCTGACTTGTGGTATCCCACAGGGCCAATCTTCTTTCTGTTTTACATGTTACCAATAGACCAAATTTATAAGTATCACTATTGTAAGTATTATTATAAGTATTCTATTGTTTTGTTGATAATATACAGCTGTACCTTCCAATAAGACATAATGACAATGGCAATATCTATTTCAGGACTTTAAGCAATAAATAACACTCACTTTCTAGAATAGACTACAGTAATTACTTATACATTTGTATTAGTCAGTTAGTGTTGCAATGTTTGCAACATTTGCAGTTAGTCCAGAACGATACAGCCAGATTACTGACCTGCACAAAGAAAACAGAGTCATTGCTGTTCATTCTCAGAAAAAAAAGCTACCGTAGAGGTAGCTTATTTTTCCGAAAGGTATAAACAGTGTAAAACAGCTCCAGGGGCCTGGAGGTTGTGGGTTCGATTCCCGCTCCGGGTGACTGTCTGTGAGGATTGTGTGTTCTCCCCGTTTCCGCGTGGGTTTCCTCCGGGTGCTCCGGTTTCCTCCCAAAGTCCAAAAACACACGTTGTTAGGTGGGTTGGCATCTCAAAAAAGGTGTCCGTAGGTGTGTGTGAGTGAATGTGTGTGTGTCTGTGTTGCCCTGTGAAGGACTGGCGCCCCCTCCAAGGTGTATTCCCGCCTTGCGCCCAATGATTCCAGGTATCCTCTGGACCCACCGCGACCCTGAACTGGATAAGCGGTTACAGATAATGAATGGATGAATGAATGAATAAACAATGTAAATGTAAGGTACAACAGTGGCTTTAGAGTTCAGTTTTGTTCCCTAATTGTACATTACTTTCACTTCTCCAAAAGGAGAGGGAAATATTTGTAAGATTTCATGGTAACATTTTATTTTAAATTCTGGCTCAACTGTTAGTAACTATTAACAAGTGGTTAATTATGATAATTAAATAATGATTAAAAAGCAGTTAATAGTCACTTATTTAAGAATAACACATTATTTGTAAGAGAGCTTACAAACATGTTATAAATGTATTTGGGCAATGTTTAGAATACTGGGAACTAAACATATTCAGAATAACCACTTTACTACAGTTACATTTTTTTGTAAGCTGCAAAGCATATTTACTATTATTATAGATATCAGTAAGCATAGTGTGTGATTACAGCACTTTTATTATCATTGTGTAAAAATGACTTACCTTTAGGAAGTTCTCATTAATTTTAATAAAATCAAATCAAATTTATTTGTATAGCGCTTTTTAAAACTGATGTTATCAAAAAAGCAGCTTCACAGAATTCCGGTAAGACAAAGCATGTTATAACAATGTTATAGTTCATAGCAAAAAAATTCAGTAATGCGGTTGAATGCTAACCTGGTCATTGTAAGTTTCTTGCTGGTTCAGAGGGATTTCTGATCAACAGGACAACCACATATAATCCTACCATGCATACTTATTGTATATTAATTTATTTAACAGCAATAACTACCGTATTAGGTCAGTCTGACTTTACGTGTTTTTAACCTGTTTATATTTTAGGCTCAGCATGCCATATAAAGACATTTGAGGTTTGCTAGCAACTAAATATTACGATGTATAAATATTTAGGATATTACTTAATTACCTATTTAAACTATTTTAAAAATACATTAAATGAATGCATTGTATTTTACACATTTGTAAGTGCTTACGACTGATGTAATTATTAAATTATAATGGTTAATTCCTTATTAATAGTTAATTAACTGCTTGCTAAAAGGTAATTACCCATTAAGAAGATGAGTTTAAAATACTGTTACCCATTTCATTATAGAACTATGTTAAATAAAACAACTTAATATAAGTCCTGGAGATGGATTGGGGCGTATGAAATCAACACAATTTTTAAATCTACAATACAAATATGGTACAATTAGGTACTGAATATGTACTCTTAAGGGTACCACCAGAGTGACAGTTTTTCTGACAGTGTGTTGGCTAACAGTGTGTTAGCAGTTTATGCCCCAAGACTGTGGAACAGCCTACCGTCCAGTATTTAAAAATCCCCTTTTATATTGCTTTTTTTAAGCAGGTCAAAAAACCTACTAATACAAGCATGCACAAAAATAGTGAGAGACTTTGTTAATATTCTGTCTTTTAGGTGCCGGTGTTTTATCTCTTCTTACCTGTGGGTTCTACTTCTTGTTGCTCATCTTACCAACTTGTGTTTCATTCTTTTTTTTAATTCATATTTTCTCATTATTATGTGAATTATCTATTATTTACCTGTGTTTTTTAACCTTGTGTTTTATATAGTTGTTTGCTGATTCTATTTACAGTACTTAGGTCAATGCAAGTTGTATAAATAGTACTTTATGAATAAATATTACTTGCTTAGGCATAGGTCTAAAACTAATGCATGCCGTAGAACTACTTGTCTAAATCTGCTAATTTGATCTTCTGGCTCACTGTCTTGAAGAAGGCCACTCTTTAAATGCATGTCTAGAGATAGCACATCACCCAGAGGTGATGACTGCATGATGTTTGAAGATGTTTTTCTAAACTACAATTAAGAGAATTCACAACAAATTAAGTAATAATAAAAACACACAGAATAATCAATGTAGGCTTTCAGGAAATAAAAGGAATATGCTAAATTTGCTATAGTCAGTCCACTATCTGTTTCATTAATAACAGATTTAACCACCAAAACTACATTAGGTGCTTTATATACTGACAAGTGCTACTGAATATTAAAAAAAAAAGAAGTAGAAAACCTTTTAATGTTGTCATCTCTTTTCCCTTTTTTCCCCTAAAGACGCTCTGTGCTTTGTTTAGAGGAGTGTATCAAAAAAACAAATCAGCTACAGGTTTTGATATTATCAACATGCTGGTCGGATTTGACAAAGCTGAGCTTAGAATGAAGGTAAGTGTATTATGAGTGTGATAGGGGTGCATGGTGATTAACTTTTTTCAGGTCTTCTCAGTTCTTACACGATGTGCAAATGTTTGAAAGAGAACTAAATACTTTGTGTTTTGTATTTCCATAGTAACTAAAGAGTAACGATTATAAATGCATAAGTACATACATATACATGGCGAAATCTTCTCTGTCCTAGTCTTTTTACAAATACTTTAAGGAATATTGTACGTCAGGATAGCAATCTCTTAATTCTGTAGTACAAACTGTATTATATCTACAAAAGAGAAAAAATACAAAACTATAAAAGATATTATTTGACACAAAACATATCATGCAATCAACCCCTACACACAATTTCTATCAAAAATAATTATAAAAAAAGCCTGTAAGCATGCTAGCTAAAACAAGAAGATTACTGCATAGACAGGTAAATAGTCTGAGTAGCTCTTTCAAATCTAATGACTGAACAGATGGTTTCACTGTTTTTGTATATTTGTATTGTGTAGCTTTCAGATTTTCAAGTACACCTTCTGCACACACACGATATACATGGTTCATTGTTATTAAAAAAAAAAAAATATATATATATATATATATATATATATATTTGTTTTAAAGGATAATATAATATGCCTTTGTGTATGTTCCTTGTAGAACCTAATGGAGAGCCTGGACAGTCTGCTCTGTGGAGATGGCTCAGAGAGTCTAAAAAGCCTGTGCCTGAAATTGTTGCTCTGTCTAGTGACTGTGAGTACGCCCCAACACTTCTATTTATCCTGCTTTATTTTTTATGTATATTTAAAAATATATAATTTGGGGATTCTTTGTTAAATGGCACATAGACGTTTAAAAACGTTTGTTATTGTTTAATCGTGAACTTGACTATTCATTTTTGAGTAAATTTTTAAGTAGATACTTGTGTGTGCCATTAGTACAGAAACATATATTTACATGGAGGATCTCAGATATTTTAAACCATGCAGATGAGGCAGTCTGGCATATGCAGATGACTTTGTGGCAGCTGAACAATAAGCCTCAAATATTTTAACAGATTATGCCAGCATGAATCTCGTTAAGGATGAAGGAGGGTGGGAATACAGGTACTCTATCATACGTAAAAATGTCCTGATGGGCAGCTGCGCAGGAACACCTCATCAATTTTGTATGAGCAGCAAATTGAATAGGACGTACAGTTGTTCAGCTCAGTATGGAATTACGTGTATAATTTGTTAACGTTTCAGGGTGACTGCAGCACCTGCCTGCATCAACCCATGGTGCAGGTGCCAGTGTGTGCCTCCATTATAAACAATGGTTTTGAATTTTTGGACGCAACACATCCATATCAATATCTTTGTTTACATGCGGTTTTTATTATGTGATTGTGTTGTAAAGACAATATGGAAGTCAGGACTAATAAATGCAGAAATGGAAAAACACAACACAAATTTTTGTTCATAATATATAACACCTTTCTTGTTCACATTTTTCTTGTTCATTTTGTTTAAAAATAAATACTAGATGATCTACCACCAAACAATAAAGACAAACAAGAACATTTTGTTGATTTTAAGAATTACAATTACTTATTTATTCAATGTAACATGTTAAAGCACATGAAGTTTAAGGAGCCTGTGCACAGCTATGTGGAGTTTTATTAACACATTAACGGCACAAAATGTCTCCAAACCTCTGTACGGGACTGAGCCAGTTTATTTTCCAGCTCATCTACAGAAAATGGGGCTTTTTTGTAAACAAATCTGACTGGTTTCCAGCACGCAAACAAACTTGACATCTAGAAAACTTTCATAAAATGTGCTTTTGATTACAGTTGTGAATTATGCCTTTAATGTAACTAAAAGAAATGACAAAAAACATTTCCCAAAATATGTGTAGCGAAAATTTGTGAAAAAAAGTTAACATTTTTATAGAATATTTAAGTTACAAATATATAATAAGCAGGGTGGCATGTTGGCGCAGCGTGTGTTGCCCTGTGAAGGACTGGTGCCCCCTTCAGGGTGTATTCCTGCCTTGCGCCCAATGATTCCAGGAAGGCTCTTGACCCATAATTTCAGGCTCTGGACCCTGAACTGAATAAGCGGTTACAGATAATGAATGAATGAATGAATGAATGAATATACAATAAGCATGTGAATTAAAAAGCAAATTCTCACTCTTTGAAAGCAAAGGTGCTTTATGGCTCACCACTTTGTGCAAAACATCTTTAGAGAAACAGTCAAGCAGTTGAAAAAGAACATTTCTCAATAAAAATAATTGCAAATAATTTAGGTCTTTCACAGTGTTCCATGTATAATAATTTTAAAAGATTCACGAAATCTGGGGAAATCGCTACTGATGTAGTGCAAGGGAGACACCGCTTTTGAATAAGCTGGACTTTTGAACCCTCAGAAGGCACTGAAGTAGAAACGGTCATGCTATTGTGATAAATATAGCCACATGGGCAGATCTACCAATTCATCAAGAAATGCAAACTGAAGCTCTATTATACTCATACACCAACTTTGTACATAAACATTGCTAAAACAGTGGAAATGTATGCTCTGTTTAGAAGAAACCAGGTTTCAGCTTGTTTTCTGGAAAACACATTTTGAGCCCTCTTTTCCAAGAACAAAACTTGGAATTTTCCAGACTATTATCAATGATAGGCACAAAGGCCAACATCTGTCACTATTTGGGGGTGCCTTGGTGCCCAAAGCATGGGTGACTTGCTTATATGAGAAGGTAGTATTGATGTAGGGGTGTATACTGGGATTTGGGAGAAGACATACGCTACCATCAATATTATCAATCCGTAGTACTTAGGGGATAAGTCTATATCAAGTAAAAATTGGCAAATATGCAACAGTTAGTATCCTTAATTCCCAAACAATTTAAAACTTCAGTTAAAAACTGATGTAACACGGAAATGAACATGCCTCTATGTACATTTTTGGTGTGTGTTCTGCCAGCATGAAATTTTAAATGTATTTATATTCACAAAATATATTTAATTTGTTCAGGCATCTTTTTTTCTTTTGTCAGTAAAATAATATTTTAAGAGAACAAGAGCATTTTATATAAAATACCAACTTTCTTAGAGATTTAGATTGAGTAAAGTTGAGTAAATGAAAAGTGTTTCCTTTTGGCTTAGCCTTATTTAGGACTAAGATTCTACTCATTTATATCATTGTTCTGGCAGGCATAAGGCATCAAAATTAAGTTCAGTAATGTTTATGTTTACGATGATGGCTTTAGATGTGATAATGCTTGCTGTTAGATACAGAGATTGTTGCCTGTACTTGGAGTTTTTGTTGTATTATGTTTTTTAGGTCACAGACAACATCAGTCAGAATACGATACTTGAATATGTCATGATCAACAGCATATTTGAGGCCATTTTACAGGTAGGTGTGTTTGTGTTTGCACATCATTGAGGATATTTAGCACAGATCATTCAGCCAATACCTTTTTTGTTTGCAGTGCCTATAAAATATATTCATTGGGTGTTTTATACCTTTATTATTTTATAAATGGATTTATGGTTAATTTACACACACACATACACACACACACACCACACACATATATCTCGTACAGTACAGTAGGCACCAGAGATTGAGATTTAAAAAGCTATTTGTCTGAGTAAGTGTTCATTGGTAAAAAACCAACAAACCACAAATAATACCCAACATTAGAATAAAACTAAATAACATGATTCTGGTATGTGTGATATTCTGTATGTGAATGGGTTTAACTTTTTGCAAATCTCTCCTCGTGGCACTCCATATTATTTGAGGTTATCATCCAATACCTAGTTTTACTGGTTAATACGCAATTATTTCAAATTATGTGTGTTGTTGATTTAAAGGGGACATATTATACCTCTGTTTAAACAAATTATGTTAGGTCTATGAGCTATACAAAACATGTTCATGAAGTTCTTTGCAAAAAATCACTTTTACATAAAGAGATATCACCAGCTCTATTCTTGCCAGTTTCACTTCCTTTCAGAATGAGCCGTTTAAGGGCTCTGTCACGTTTATGTAAAATAAGCTGTTGCTGGTCATGCCCCACCCATCCCATATTTACACTGAGCGTTTACCACACTGAGTCGGACCCAGAGCAAGAAGAGGAGGAGCCACCTGCACACAGAGCCGGTACCGACTTCCCTGGGTGGCCATTTTTGCCAAGTCTCTTTCTTATGGTGGAGTCATGAACACTGACCTTAACTGAGGCAAGTGAGGCCTGCAGTTCTTTGTATGTCTTTGTGATGTATCAAGAGCCACGGTATCCAGGGTAATGTCAGCATACCACCAAGAAGGACGAAACACATCCAACAGGATTAAATGTGGACGCAAGAGGAAGCTGTCTGAAAGGGATGTTCGGGTGCTAACCCGGACTGTATCCAAAAAACATAAAACCACGGCTGCCTAAATCATAGCAGAATTAAATGTGCACCTCAACTCTCCTGTTTCCACCAGAATTGTCCATCGGGAGCTCCACAGGGTCAATATACACGGCCAGCTGCTATAGCCAAAACTTTGGTCACTCATGCCAATGCCAAACGTCAGTTTCAATGGTGCAAGGAGCACAAATCTTGGGCTGTGGACAATGTGAAACATGTATTGTTCTCTGATGAGTCCACCTTTACTGTTTTCCCCACATCCAGGAGAGTTACGGTGTGGAGAAGCCCCAAAGAAGCGTACTACCCAGACTGTTGCATGCCCAGAGTGAAGCATGGGGGTGGATCAGTGATGGTTTGGGCTGCCATCATCATGGCATTCCCTTGGCCCAATACTTGTGCTAGATGGGCGC
This sequence comes from Hoplias malabaricus, assembly GCF_029633855.1. Classification (NCBI taxonomy): domain Eukaryota; kingdom Metazoa; phylum Chordata; class Actinopteri; order Characiformes; family Erythrinidae; genus Hoplias; species Hoplias malabaricus. The sequence goes on along the minus strand of NC_089815.1, from coordinate 12,431,976 downwards.
ATCACTGCCAAGGGCTAGCGAAACATTCTGGAGGACCATGTGACTCCAATGGTTCAAACATTGCATCCTGAAGGCGGTGCCGTGTATCAGGATGACAATGTACCAATACACACAGCAAGACTGGTGAAAGACTGTTTTGATGAACATGAATGTGAAGTTGAACATCTCCCATGGCCTGCACAGTCACCAGATCTAAATATTATTCAGCCACTTTTGGGTGTTTTGGAGGAGCGAGTCAGGAAACGTTTTCCTCCACCAGCATCACTTAGTGACCTGGCGACTATCCTGCAAGAAGAATGGCTGGCTTAAAATCCCTCTGACCAATGTACTTTTTGCTCCACTGGGTGGAGCAAAAAGTACATTAAGGCTCCTCTCAATTTTGCCAGAAAACATCTTGATGGTATCCAAGACTTTTGGGAAAATACTCTGTGGACTGACAAGACAAAAATTGAACGTTTTGGAAGGCATATGTTCCATTACGTTAGGCGTAAAAGTAACACTGCATTTTAGAGAATGTATATCATGCCTACAGTAAAATATGGTGGTGGTAGTGTGATGGTCTGGGGCTGTTTTACTGCTTCAAAACCTGGAAGGCTTGCTGTTATAAACGGAACCATGAATTCTGCTGTCTACCAAAAAATCCTGAACGAGAACGTCCGGCCATCTGTTCGTAACTTCAAGCTGAAACGAACTTGGGTTCTGCAGCAGGACAATGATCAAACCCACACCAGCAAGTGCAACTCTGAATGGCTGAAGAAAAAAGCGAAGACTTTAGAGTGGCCTAGTCAAAGTCCTGACCTGAATCCTTTTGAGATGCAGTGGCATGACTTTAAAAAGGTGGTTTATGCTTGAAAACCCTCCAGTGGTGCTGAATTACAACAATTCTGCAAAGATGAGTGGGCCAAAATTCTTTCCACAGCACTGTGAAAGACTCGTTGCAAGTTACCACAAATGCTTGATTGAAGTTGTTGCTGCTAAGGGTGGCCCAAGCAGTTATTAGGTTTAGGGGCAAACACTTTTTCACACAGGGCAATGTAGGTTTGGAATTTTTTTCTCCCTTAATAATTTAAAAATTTCAGTGTTGTCTTTGACTAATATTTAAATTTGTTTGATGATCTGAAACATTTAAACGTTACAAACATGCAAAAAAAAAGAAACCATGAAGGGGCTGACACTTTTTCACACCACTGTATATAAGGAAAGACACTAAATGGTGATTGAAAGGTTTACTTTTGCTGACAAAATTAAATGCACAGTATAAAAAGTGGTGTAATAATTTTGAAGGCATTGTACAATAAAGCTCTTGTATGTTTACTTTTATAGAAAGTTGAGATATAGAAGGTTGTGGCTCAGATTGTTTAAGTATGACTGGTTTAATTTACAAATAAATGCAGTTGATAAAACTGCAATTTAATTGTAACCTAAATGTAAATGGGAGTTAGTATTTGGGTAACAGTACAACAACACATATTAACACTAAGACCATGACACATTAGCTCCAGTTATATATAAATATTGTACTTGTATACCATATTGGTTCATGGAAGTTGGGTTGAATTCTTCATGTGAGTTCATGTGGAATAAATGATTGCTTGATATTTGCACAAATTCTCTTCTGTCTTTTAGATTCTGTCTGATGTGTCCAGTAGAGCACAGCATGGGTATGACGCTGTGGTCCTTTTGGCTCTCTTGGTGAACTACCGGAAGTATGAGGTAATTGTGAATTTCTAGAAATCAAATTTTTCATTTGAATTGAATCTTGAATGAATAGTCTTTTCTTTAATAGAGGTGAGATTATTCAAGTTGGATTTAATATTTGTTTATATTTTGAAATTCTAGTCTGTAAACCCCTACATTGTGAAGTTGTCTATAGTGGATGACGAAGCAACTTTAGATGTAAGTGTTTGTGTGAATTTTCTTGGGAATAATTGTGAATCTGTTTATTGCAGAACTTAAACACTGTCCCATTTTATTTTTAGGGTATGGGTATGGTTGTTCATCAAGCTCTTACAGAGTATAACAGGTATATGCCCTTCAAACAATATTTTTATTATTATTATTATTCCACAAAAAATTCTGCCTTAAAACGGATCGCACAGCCCAAACCGTAAGGCCTATAGATTTGATACTTGGTCAACAGATAGTAAATGCTCCTGCTACTCAGGCACAAAATATCAGCCTGATTGGCCTCAAGGGGGCGCTACAGCGAAAGAAAACGCTTTTATTAAAGGATTTTAAAGGAGACAAATTTTTTTTTTACATGATCCTTGGGTCCCGATGAATCAAAAAGGTTGATACAACCACTAATTGTTATTATTATTATTTTGTCATTACATTTCTACTTTACTTCTTCAGGCAGTACAAAGACAAAGAGGAGGAGAATCACGGAGGGTTTTTTTCCACCCTAACCAACATGGTAATAGTTAAATTATTAAACTTTAAAAATAAATTTGGAGACAGAAATCTATGAATGTGGTGCATTATAAAATTTCTCTTATTTGTAGGTGGGCAGCATGTTCATTGCTGATGCAGATGAGAAGTTATCAGTGCAGTAAGTTCCCAAATTCTATTTTTTACCTTTTTTTAGTTTATACAGTAATTTTCTTTAAGAAAAAAAATGAGTCTAGTACTGTACTGTCTATGTATTTGTTTTTAGGACTAATGAGGCAATCCTCCTTGCTCTTTATGAAGCAGTTCATCTCAACAGAAACTTCATTACTGTTCTGGCTCAAGTAAGTGTTACACATTATGATAAAATATTCAATCAAATGTTTTATGAGCATTTTGTCAGTGTTTAATTTTTAAACGCCCAAACATCTTAAAACAAAACTAAATAAAATTACAGAGTCATCCAGAGATTGACATGGCAGCCACACCTGTATCTACTACCCCAACTACACCTACTACACCACTGGGTACTACCCCACCTTCTTTGGACAGTAAGTAGTTATTCAGTTATTGAAATGTTAGTTTAATGGTTCTCAATAAGTCAAAGAAACAAATACACAATTTGTAACAAAAAATTCCTACAAAGAAAGCATAACTAAAATGAACACAATTTATAAGCATAAATATTAATTTGAAATGTCTGAAAACGTTTTGCTCTCATTTTTGTGTTGTCAAAGAGTCTAGAAGGGTGATGAGAATACTGAGTTCAAGAAAGAATGATGAGACCAGTTCAGTACAATAACCGAAACGTTAGCTAATATTTATCTGCTTCCAGCACTAATAAATGGAAAAAAATATACTGGACAGATTGCTATTTTACAAAACAAAATGTAAATTATTATCCTAATAATAATTTTTTTTATTGCAAACATGTGATATTTACTGAGAGTATCTTGATATTCAGTGAAAATTCAGTGCAAGTGTTAACTGTCTAAATGACGTTGAATTTTTTTTGATAAGGGGTTGAATTTTGTGGGCTTACTCTGACATTACCTGGACTTTGTATTAAGGGACCTTTGGATACTCTATTGTATCGCAGCTGCTGAAGAAAGTCCTAGAGGAAACATTGATTTAAAACATCTTTTGTAAAATGATTTGGCTGTGTTCATGGGCTTGAACCAACGGTGTAACTGTAAATGTTTAGCAACAATGTAAGTGATGCAAAATTTTGTTTTGGTTTATTCCCACTGAATAAGGGTGATCTTAGTTCTAACTGAATTTCAGGGCAGTTTAAATGGTATCTGTTTTAAAAATTTTCAGTTAACTGAAGTCTCTGTCTTTAAAGTATGTAGTGTTGTGTTCAGTAATAATGCTTTTTCATTTCTCTTAGTGATGCACAATCCTGAGCTGCCATTAGACCCCAACCTACAAACAAGTAATTTGCTGATCACATTCCTCAAGTACTCCTCTATTGTTATGCAAGACACCAAAGGTAATTCAGTATACTGAATCTTGTTTTCTTGACACTGTTTTTTTCTATTGTTGAAAATTTGCCAGGGGTCCTGTTTTAAAGTCTTTTTAAACCCATGTTTTTCAGATGAACACAGACTTAACAGTGCTCGATTGTGCCTCATCATTCTTACATGTATAGCAGAGGTAGTAAAGGTTATTTGTTAGTCATTAGTGATTTTTTTGGTACTCACAGATTTATTTTGCACTATAAAATTTTATAAAGCCTGTGACATTTGTGTTTTTCTGAGCAGGACCAGTATGCTGATGCTTTTCTTCATGATGACAACATGAATTTTAGAGTAAACCTGCACAGAATGGTAAGTTAAAGACATGTCACATAGTCCAATATATATATATATATATGTATCACATAAGACACTAAGAAAATATTTGTTAACTATGTAGAATGCATTCCACAAATGCTGGCACCTGCAAAACCTGCAAAACAAACTGTAGAAAACATTCTTAATTGCTAAACGTAGTGATTTTCCTTAAAGGTGATGTTTTTATAAAATTCAGAAGATGTTTCCTCACCAATTGCTAGTTCTCCAGTCTGTTTGCATGTTTGAAACTGATCTAATGTGTTTTCGAAGCCTCAGTGTCTGTAAGTGAATAGAAACAAGAGCAAAGAGAAACTAAGCAAGCCTAGTTTTCTGGACCGCTTCATATCAATCTCTTTGTTTACATGTGGTTTTCAATATGTGATTGTGTTGTACAGAAAATATGGAGGGCAGGACTAATGAATGCAGAAATGAAAAAAGGAGCACAAGTATTGTTCATAATCACTGGCATCAGTGTTTTTCTTGTTCATTTTATTTTAAAATAAATACTAGATGACCTACCACCAAAGAACTAAGAACATTTCGTTGATTTTAAGAATTACAATAATTTATTTATTCAGTGTAACAGGTTAAAGCATGTTAATTTTAATGTGGCTGTTCGCAGCTTCATGGAGTTTTATAAACACACTAATGCCACAAATTGTCTCGTCACCACTCCCCTTTACAATATTTCATGCAAAGACGCACTCACATGAAATAAGACAAATTTAGCAGTCCTCCTCTCTCTGTGAGATATAATATGTGTGTAAAAGTTGCAGAGTTCCAAGACATCCTGCTGAGATTGTGAATTAACCAATGCCGAACTGAGGCTCTGGCCAATGCGCATTCGAAAACAAGCCAAACGCAGCCCCAGAAACACACACACATGGAGCGTGTTCCTGTCTTATTTAATGTTGAAGAAACTACTGTTCTTTGGTTCCAGCTGGGAACTAATTTTCCTGGTTCACGAACCAGTTTATGTCGGTGGAAAGCCTCCAAAATGTTCCAAATTTAATTCACGAACTGGAATGTGAAATATGGCTGAAATAACAGTTCATACTCACACATGCGCGTTTTAGCATTAGGAGTCAGTCTGTCAGTAAGGGAAAATGCCTCTTTTAGGCCGGAAATGTAGGCGGTCTGGCAAAAACAAACAGGCTCAGTCCGGTATGCTCGTTATTTTTTCTCTCTTTCTCTCTCTGCTCATGGCAAAGGCATCTAGTGTTGTTTTACATAACGGAGTGAACTCTGAACATTAAAAAACTTGAACCGAAATGAGGATTGTCCTATTCCTGCTCTATAGCTGGTTAATATTGACTTATTTTTACTGTTTCAGATCAGGTAAGTTAGAAATGTCTCCAAACTGGTTAGAGGGCTATTCGAGCCATGAATAAAAACTTACAGACAAGTTAAACTTCAGCCACATACAAACAACAGTGGTTATTCTCCCTCAAACATACCTTTCCACCTTAAAAGATGCAGAGCTGCGTTTGCCCACAATTGTAGACGTTCCCTTTAAAGATGTTTACAGATGTCTAGTATAGCTACCATAATGTACATGCCCATACGATACAAGATTTCCAAGCTTCCAAAAATAAACATCTACTTTTATGTCCTCAAAGTCCTCAAAATTTTGGTGAATGACATGCATGCCATAAAGTGCAATGGAGGATGATTTTACCAGTGCCCTGAGACGTTTAATGACATAGAGGTTGTGGCAGTGATCAAAAATCAAGGTAGGGTTATAGGTACATGATCCAATAAGTTGCAAGATCCCTTGCTCCCTTGCTGTGAAGATCCCTTGCTCCCTTGCTGCTACGCGCTGATGACCATGGGGCAGGGCATTTTTACTGCAACCATGGCCTTAAGTTTAGAGTGGTGAGCTTGAGACCAGAGTGTTGCTGGTTCAATTCCCAGGACCTTATGTTTTTTTTTTTCACTGTGGTGTGCAGGGAGGGTAATGCCTTGTCCATAATGACCAGCAGCTTAGTATGTTTTTCTGCCACAAACTCCTGAGTGCCCAGTTTGCCTCCTACAACAGAGACAGTTTCTTCATTGCTGATGTTGTTGCCCCAGCACACAACAGCACAGAATATAGTGCTACCAACAACTGACTGGAAGGAGTTTAGCACACAATCCGAAAAACCTTAGTTTTTAAGAAAACACAGAAGATTCTGTCCTTTCTTTAACACTGCACATGTGTTTGTTGTTCATGTGCATGTTAGTACCAATCACCTCCACTTCCATAAAAATAAATAAATAAATAAAAATCTCCCTAAAGTTTTGTAATTGCTGTTTTACACATTGACTAGGTGTCCTCCAGTTTCATTATCCTACCAAGCTGGGAGAGTGAAGGCTAGCATAATTTATAATTATTATTTATTTATTTATTTAATCTTTTTTCCCCCTAATCAATAGGAGAAAACTTCTACTATATGTGTTGCCCGGCCAGAAATGGCTGAGGCATTACCAGTGAAAGAACTCAACATAGGGCCAACAGGCTTCTCTGTATTTTTCTGTTAAACATTTCCTACTTTTTGACTGATGTTGAAAAAATTTGAAATAGACACAATAAATTCATAGAATTTTGCTCAAAACTAGATAATTTATTTCTTCATGAAAGCTTTTATTTATTTTTTTTAACGTATTATGTAAACATGCTCAAATTAGAAGTTTATGGGCTAGTTTGTGAGCAAACTATATGCAACTCTGATTTGTTATTTTTCCTCTGTGTATCTGTACCAGCCAATGAGACACAGAAAGAAAGCTGCAGACAAGAACATACCTTCTCGGCCTTTGGTGTGTGCTGTCATGGGTGAGGTTCTTTAAATATTGAAAAAAGTGTACAAAGTTATAATTACATAACATTTAGTAGTACTATATGTTATATGTTTTAATTTTATGTATTTAAAGCTGCTTAAAATATATGTAAAAATTTGTTTCCAGCATGTATAACGGTAAGATTTTAATAATCTATTTCTTTCTTTTTTCCTCTTCATAGATTTGATGGTTGAGTTCATAGTCACTCACATGATGAAGGAATTTCCTATGGATCTCTACATGTGAGACTTCATCTTGATGAGATTTCTATATTGTCTATGCAAATGCAATGAAGTAGAACAGCAGTCCTTGTAGTGCTTCGCTTATAACAAAAATAGGCATAGATGAGGGCAATTTTTCTGGGAATTACTGCTCTGAGCACACATCTGACCTCTTACTCCTGCAAAGGGAGGACATGTTTGTTGGAGACTGGTGGACTTCATATCTGTAAGCACAAAGTCGAGTGAAGGGTTTTTGCACTGTGAAGTCCAGCTCATCACAGCCTGAAAATGTTGGCGATTAAAAACATGTTTTTGAGAGGGCAAATTTCAGTGCCTTGTGCTAAAGATAATAAATATTTGGAATAAGGCTCTACACTGTTTGGAAGCTGGCTAGCTAAAAGGCACTGGTTTAGCACACTACAAAAGATGGTTTTTCCAGCAAACTCCAGTTCAAAACACAACGACATCTGTAATGTTAAGCTTTGTTTACTCATTATGTACTGGTTGTGTACACAGCTCTGCGCATCAGTTAAGACAAATCAGTGTAGGGTTTTTTTTTTTGGTTGGTTTTTTGTTCCTTGTTGCACCAATGAGATTCTTACATCATCCTCCCATCCAAGGAATGTTTATCTCTCTACAAATGACTACGAAATGAATTTAAAACCTGCAGCTGTGAGTTGGATAAAAACAAATGTGATCATTAATGTTATTCGAAGATTCTACAAATGGCAAGATATTTCTGTCCAGTCAGTGCTTTACAATGTTTATACATCACCGTTTAGTCCCTACTTTGCTTGCTTGGAACCACGAGTGAGCAGGTACTTTAAAAGCACCCAGTACCAGGTACCACAGTTGCCTAATGGAAAAGCAAAAAAGACAAATAAAGTAGAGAAGTGTAGGTAGGTACTATACAGTGGGAAAGTATCATTTGATATTCCTTGTGATAGGTTGAGCTTTTCATGAGAGTGGTGCTTTTGCTGGAGTTGAGCTGAGTGTAGTGATTTTTATTGGTCAAAGTGTGGTAGTAGTGGAGTCTTAAAGTAGTTCTTAATATTTGAATAGACCTGGTCTAATGTATTGTTTGTTAATTATTCATTTTTAGTACATTTCTGTACATTGTTTTATGTTGACAATAACTCAAATGTTTTCTGTATGATTTTAGGAGATGTGTACAGATAATCCACAAGCTGATTTGCTATCAGAAGAAGTGCAGAATTAGACTTCACTATACTTGGAGAGAACTGTGGTCAGGTATGATTAAATTACTTGTCAGCCTGTGCAGAGATAAGTTAACAGTATATCATTCAGCCATCTTAGCCATGCACATGAAGAATTGAAACTGAAACTGATAAAGATCTGATAACCACATTTGTTGAAATATTATTTGAATTTTAAAAAAAGGGTTAGGAATATGTGCAGAGCTTTATTGATTGCTCCCAACTGTGTCTGCCTTCTAGCACTCATTAACTTGGTGAAGTTCCTGCTGTCAAACGAGACGACTTTGCTGGCAAAACACAACATCTTCTATCTGGCTTTACAGGTAGAGTATTTTTTAGAGCATTTATAATTTTTTGTAAGTGTACTATTGTACTCATGTATACTTGAAAAAAATGGGCCATTATTTGTTGAGCTTAATTAAGTCTTCCAACACTTGGGAATGTGAAAGATTTTCAGGCTCAAAGATTGTGTCACGCTCTCCATGAAACGGATCTGGTGTTTTAAAGCCAAGTATACCTGAAACTATATGACTTCCCTGGAATGGATTTAATACTATTGTTGATTTCAACTCCCACTTGTTAAAGCTGAAAATATGCAGCAAAATATTTATCTTTGTTAGATTAATTTAGTTTTATTTCAAACTTTGGTTTTCAGTGTGATTACAAGTGTGTTAAATGATAGCTATGGATGAGTAAACACTACTAGTCAAAATTTTAGAATAACAGAATGAATGTTCATGAAATTCTTCTTAAAGTTTCATATCTGAAGTTACTATGAAATAATGAATTATAATCATACACTGGATAAGATGTTATATATTCTATGCCAATCCATTAAATTAAATAGAAAATTTAAGAGGCGATGTAATAAATATAATACATAACCACTATATTAATCATTTAAATATAAGTGTGAAATGGTATGTTTGACATTAACATGTCCATGTATGATGGACATTAACATTTAAGAAACTTTTGAAGATCTAATAGATAGGTAGGACAGCAAATTAAATGCTAGTTAAATTTAAAAATTAAAAGGAATAAATTTGAGCACCAGTTTCTAAAAAATTATTTTGCATTGTGCCGAGACACACAGAAAATGAACTGTTTGCAGAAATGTTTTAAATCTTTCTTGATCACAGGAAAACCACCCAGAATGAAAATGATTAGTATAGCTAGAAACAAATTTATTTTTCTTATTTTTCTTTTTATTTCCTAATTGTTTAAAAACACATTTGTGAAAAAAATGGAACGAGAACTTTGTCTGTGTCATGTTAAGCTTTGAAATGTGCAGTTGTAACACTTGGACAACCTAAATTTTCGTCTTTGTTCATCATCAGGTTGTAAACCTCTTTAACATGTTCATCACATATGGAGACACATTCCTACCTACTCCTAGCAGTTATGATGAGCTGTATTATGAGATTGTTCGTATGCACCAGGTCTTCGACAACCTTTATTGCATGGGTGAGTTGCCTGAACATATTTCTAAATGTTTTTCCACAGGAGTGGCCATGTCTTTTTTTTAATTTGTTGTTCATATTAGGGATTAATTGTGTACTTATTAAAAACATTTAGTTAAGTAATATACAAGGTGAGTCAAAAGTCACAGGTCACCCATTTCTTTCTTTGATATGCTACATGGCTATTTTCACATTGGAAAATCTTGATCCAGTATGGCAGCTTTCAAGATGGCGGGTGGACATAGCCTAAAAGATGGGCCCCCTCACCCATTACTTGCTGGGGTATTCAGATAAAAGTGTGTCCTGTGATTTTTGATTCACCCTGTACACTGATCAGCCATAACATTATGACCACCACCTTGTTTCTACAATCACTGTCCGTTTTCTCAGCTCATTTGACCAAAGGAGCACTTCCTACAATTACAGACTGTAATACAACCATTGCCCTGCTTACTGTTTTGACCCTCTTTCGTCCTGTTCTTCAATGGTCAGGACCCCCTTAAAGTATGTTACAAGTGGATAAGACACAGCAGTGCACTAACAAAATACCACCACATCAGTGTCACTGCAACCCTATGAATAATCCAACAGCCAAATAAAACTTGCTCTGTGGTGGTCCTGTGGAAGCCCTTAAATTTTGAAGTACAAGATGAAAGGGGGCATTATTTTGTATATATATATTTGTGTGTGTTTAGTTATATATATGCTGTTATTTTCCAGCTCTCAGAGTTTCCACCAATGTAGGCCAATGGAAGGAGCCTGCTAGTAAAGTCACTCACGCGCTGGTTAATGTCAGGTAGGCTTTCATTCTCGTTGCCTGTTCTGATTGTTTATAATATACTATAGCTTTCTACTTTATGTATATCTAACATTAATATATTTTTATTATTGTGTATTAAAAATTGTGCATTACCAGTTTTTTTTTTTTTTTAAATTGATGTGTTTTGTATTTGCAGAGCCATTGTTAACCATTTCAACCCCAAGATTGAGTCCTATGCTGCTGTTAATCACATTTCCCAACTTTCAGAAGATCAGGTAAATGATTTTTGAAGAACTGAAAATAATTTGATAATTGTTTTTTTTTTTCCATACTTAAGCATTATTTTGAAATAATTGTTATTTACCTCAAGTATATTTGAAATTTAATTATTGTACGTTTATTCAACTACATATTGTACTGAAAGGAATATACAATCATGCTCAACTTTTTTTAAATTCTTACAAGATGCATTTAAAAGTATTGCTGGTAATTTGGTAATATACTACACGGCTCTTTATCATCAGAATGAATGAAATGATTTGGATCCCGGCATTTTATTTTCATGTTTGTTTTAGGCATTTTCCATTTGTTAACCCACTTAGAAAGGCCTTTGTGTCTTCCAGTGATTTTATACCATGCACTGAACTAATCATAAGCCAGTTAGTAATGCTTCAACAAAACCTGTAGTCAGTGTGCTTAACTTTTTGATGCTCTCTGATAAATATTAATAACAATCTATCTTACATTTTGTCCGAAGGTTCTGGAAGTGGTGCGCTCCAACTACGACACATTAACCTTGAAGCTACAAGATGGGTTGGACCAGTTTGAGCGCTATTCAGAGCAGCCCAAAGAGACAGGCTTCTTCAAAGAGCTGGTAAGGGCAGCAGACAAAGCAGTAAGAATTTATTAATGTTGTTAATGCTTTAATCCTGTGGAATGTAAAGGTGCCTTCTATTATACTAAATTCAGAGTTATATTAGTGGTAGGAAATAAAGATACTAATAGGACGAGATAAAGGTCTGAGGCATACTTTAAAGTATAACAAATCAAAATAATTTAAAGCAACATTTCTTTCATTATTTTGTTGTGGTTATGAGTTTCCTCATCATAATGATGTATTTCTTTGCTAACTGAATATTATACAATAAACACAAAACACAGAAATAAATAATAGATGTGTTTATATTTCCTTATGTTCCCTTATTCAGAGTGCCTCTGGGTCTTTAAAATGTTTTAAATACTGATTGGAAGGCTCTTAAATATTGTTTTAGTCATGTCACTGTAAGAATTTAATGTAATAATTTCTCTAGTCTGCAGCCTTGTGTCTATGACTGTAGTACAGTATCTCATCTTATAACACTGCCTCACTCTTGTATATTATTGCCTAACTTCACACCAGACTTAGTAACCACACATGAAATGCCGTGCTAAGTCCTATACAAAGTCCAAGAATTACTTTTGATGCTATATTTGATGCTTGATGCATGGGAGCTGCAGGGTAGAGATCATGCAATCTGGACCCCTAATTGTAACAATTAATGACTCTGATTTAACTCAGCACATTTTACTCTGATACTATACATTATTTACTTTGTTCACTACAAATCATATTAATGAGAATTTTATCTGCAGTTTCAAGCACATAACTAGGTTGACAAATCAGATCTGTCAGTGTTAATATATCCTCTTTATTTTCCTCATTTCATTATATTTTTCTCTCTTTGCAGGTGCGTTCAATCAGTCTAAATGTGAGGAAGAATGTATCTCTGAATACTCTGAGTCAAGATGTGCTATTGAAGGAGTTTTCTTCTATATCCTGAGAATAATCAAACCACGAGAAGATAATCTAATACGTTTGTGCTGACTTTTGTAATATTATCCTAATTTCATTGTTTGTTCCTGATGTTCACAATCGATGTATGTATGTTTGTCTCCAAATTTGCTCCCCAATCTAGGTAATGTGTGTAGATATTTTGGTCCTATTAATTCTATCTTGTCTTTTGTTCTTGTTAGCATTTATTGCCTGAACTAATCTCTTTTATTCACTTTATATTCTACAAACTCTTTTCCAGAAAATTTGGGACAGTAGGAAAACTAAGTTATAAAAAAAGAAAGCAGTGATTAGTTCATTAGTAATTTTTGTTGAAAATGTATTAAATAGAAAACAGTACAAATACTGATATTTCAACTTACTTTTATTGTATTTTATTTATATATAAACGAATGCCTACAGCACACATTTCCAGGGCATTTTCTTTTTTAACATAATTCATAGTTAATTAGAAACAGAAGACCCCTTATGATCCAGTTTTAAAAATTTTTTTTTTTTGCAATTTAGTTGTTTACTGCACATCCTCATGGAAGGTTTCTCATATTTATAATGGGAGTCTATCAGGCCAGCCCAGCATCCACATTGCCTGATTTCACAGCCAGTCTGTGTAAATATTGTGCATCAATGTCTGTTAAAAAGACACTGTCTGAAAGACAGAATACATTGCTACTGATTTTTTTGCAAAAGAAAAAACATCCTGAAGGTTTCATTCCAGCAGAGTGGTTTCTCTAACATGCTCAAACCGGCCTTAGATATATCAGGATAGTTGAAACAAAATTTGGTAAGTATCTTTACTCATTGGACCTGAATTGTGCCACCACTGCTTGGCCCATTGATGTTTCACACTTTACAATAGACTTTGAATAATTTTTCATCAGTTTCATTTATCATAAATGTGAAACAATTACAGACAGTAGTCAGTTTATTTCCCTGCATACATTATTAGCCCCTCTTCATCTTAACATTCAATGGTCAGGAACCCCACACTACCCCCACTAGTTGGGTTTTATTTGAGTGTCAAGTCAAGTCAACTTTATTTGTTATACGTATTATACCAGCAAGAAATCAGTGTCACTGCAGCACTGAGAATAACCCACCACCCAAATAAAATCGATTCCATTGTAGTCTTCTGATGGTTCTTACAATTGTAAAGGACAAAGTTTGCAGAGCAACAGATTGACTAGTCTGTATTTGTATTATTTATACAATGTACACTTATATGGATAGTGGAGTTAATAAATGGGCAATGTGTGTATAATAGAGTGGCTTTTTTTTTTAATATTGAAAATATTTCAGCTTGAGCCCAAACAAACATCAGCAGTGTTTCTAGGTCTTTTAATATTAAAAGTAAGCATATCAATCACTATGGACATAGCAACAGTGTTTGGTTTGTCATAGTGTTCTGAGCCAATTTGCTGATATTCTGAACAGAATTATGCAGGTCTTTTAAGGCAGTACAGATTACAGACGTGTATTTGAGATTTTCAGTCTTTCCCTTTTACACAGATTTCTTGAATATTCCATGAATGTGCTGATGTTAATATGCACTATAGAGGGTAAAATACTTAAAATCCAATCAGTATTGGCAAGCCTCGATCCATCCTTGCACACAAGGATTTGGGTTTTCCTGGATCTATACATTATGATATTCAACATACTACAATAATGTTAGTACAGGGACTAAGACAAGGACATTTTTTGAAGGAAAAAATCTAAATAACCAAATCTTTTACACAGGTGATAAAACTTAATATTTATGGTGGTGTTTTCCCTTTCCTCTCCCTTTCTCTGTCATACACTCTCTCTCTCTCTCTCATACTCATACATACATATACACACACACACACACACACTGCAAAAGCTTTTAGGCAGTAGATATTGACATTTAAAAAGCTGGGTCTTTCAGAAGCAAATATAGGTTCAAAGTCTGAGTGGGCAACATTCAACAGTTCAAGAATAAACCTGGGGATTTCATCATCTATATTACATAATGTCTATAGATTTAGAGAATTGGAGAAATATCTGTGCCATTGACAAAGCTCAATAATAATCTGTCTGGCTGTGATCTTTGGGTCCTTATGTGGCATTAAATTGACTTTAATAGAAATCAATGCACAGACTCAGAAACTCTTCCAAAAATGTTTGTGAATACAGTTTCTTGATGCATCAAAAGTGCAAATGCAAAGAAGAACCATATATAAACAGAATTCACAAATATTTTCGTATTCTCTGGGCCAGATCTCATTTAAGATGGAGTGAGGTGAAGTGGAAGAGTCACCTTGTGATAAAACAAATCCAAATTTTATATTCTTTGTGGAAATAATGGATGCCACATCCTTCAGCCTAAAGAAATAGCCATCCAGCTTGTTATAAGCACACAGTTGAAAGGCCAGTGTTCATGATTGTGGGTGCATTAGTGCACATGGCATGGGTGACTTGCACATCTGTGAAGGCACTGTTAATGCTGAATAATACTGTATCTACATACATTAGGAGCAACATGCTAGAAAGAGTCTAGACACTAAAATAATCCAGACCCGTCATTCACTGAAAACAGCTGGTGTATTTTAAAATAAAATAACATTATAATGGAGAGCCCTAGCTATTGAGCTGCTGAAATCCTATAACGAGCAAGGAAACATTTAACTTTCAAAATTACAGCAACTGTTCTGCTCAGTTCCCAGACTTGATCAGGGTGTTTTTAAAAACTGAGGTATGCATCACAGTGGTAAACATCTGTCCCTACTTTTTTGGAATGTGATTTTTAAAAACAATAACATTTATAAAATACAATATTACATTATATATAAGACTGCAGACCTGACTATACTGAATTTAGTGCAACTAATGAGAATTTTCAAAATGACCTTTTGTCATTCTTTTTCTATTTATTTATATTTATTTTTGTCTATGTCTTCTTTATATATTAGAATGTTTCAGTAATTTGTTATTGTTAATTATAATACTAATAATAGCTGAGTCTTTTACTTTGAAAAGTAAACTTCCCGGGTAAGAGCTGTGTGCTGGTGTATCTGGCCTCACACAGTTGTGAACGTGTGAGTCGGAAAAGTTCAGGCCTGAAATCAGTCGTTTTTCGGTTGAAAATAAATGAACAAAACAGCGGGAGTGCGTCGCTCGAGAATAAAATAAAGACGGAGGAAGCAGTATAAGAAATGGCGGTATGTAGCTAACTTACAGTTCATTCATCAGTGACACGTTAACGTAGAGCGACTAGATTTGGTTAGCGAAGCACACTGGTCGTTCATTCATTATTAATATCGGTCAGTAATTTGTTGTCATTGTGTTGTTCGCCATGTATACTTGAAATATAAAGTACATTCGTTTACGGTCTTGCTGCCAGTATTTTACTAAATATTAAAGTATTTTACAGTGTATTTTGATGTCGGATCTGTTAACGTAAAAGTAACGTTTAATTCAAATATTAGACCAAATAACGTAGCTAATAATTTCGAGATATCATAAAATATTTAAGGACTATATTATAATTTTAACGAACATGATAATAACATGGTAGACCCAATAAGTTCTGCGGTTCTCTATTATAACACGTCAGCCAAACCATGCTTTAGGCTACATTATTAAAGAGCACTCTTGTTAAGACGTTTGCCTAAAAAAAAAACTGCTGCACGTAAGATTTGCGTGGCAGGATACTACCTAATGACTCACAGACTAGCTAACAGTTACAGACACATGAAAAAGCTATTAAATAAAAGTACATTTCACTTTTATAAAACTGACCTTTCTAATACCCAGTCCATAAAGCCAACATACATCAGTTCAGTGTTTAACAAGATGGTGAATTAAAAAAAAATGAATTATGAATTGATTCAACTGTAAAACATTTATCTAAGTAAACTGCATCCAAACTCCATAAATGGTGATTTTTAATGATGTGATTGTTTTGTATTTACATTATAAATGATAATTTCTTAAAATGTTGTTCATAAAACCAAAATATCTGTTCAGTGTTTATCATACTACGCACTATACATTTTAGTAATTCTACCGTACAGTTTTTAAATAAGTGGTGCCTTAATCCCTATTGTCATTAACAAAAATTACTTTAATATACTTTGTCCAGCAGATGGCCATATAGAGTTGTATTAAAAGCAGAGAAAAATCAGACCCAGCGTTGCCCATTCTGAAAAAAGACATTTTAATCTTGTTTAAAAAAACAACAACTGTGATTTGATTATTCAGATAATTCAGTTTTGTAGTAAATGTTTTGAAAAAGTCAGCCCCAGATATGAAATGTTTATCCGTATATACAGGTGCATCTCAATAAATTAGAATATCCAAAAAAGTGAATTTATTCCAGTAATTCAATTCAAAAATTTGAAAAACGTATTATGTAGATGCATTACAATCAGAGTGATCTATTTCAAGTGTTTATTTCTTTTAATGCTGATGATTATGGCTTACAGCCAATGAAAACCCAAATGGCAGACAATTAGAATATTATAGGAGACCAATTTAAAAAATGATTTTTACTACTGAAATGTATGCCTACTGAAAAGTACGTACAGTACATGCACTCAATACTTGAGTACTGAGTGCAGCGTGGCATGGAGGCAATCAGCCTGTGGTACTGCTGCAGTGTTATGGAAGCCCAGGTTGCTTTGATAGTGACCATCAGCTCATCTGCATTCTTGGGTCTGGTGTCTCTCTTCTTCCTCATAGGTCAGGTGAGTTTGCTGGCCAATCAAGCACAGTGATACTGTGGATATTAAATCAGGTAGTGGTACATTTGGCAGTGTGGACAGGTACCAAGTTGTACATCTCCGTAAAGCTTGTCAGTTAAAATTTCCTAGTAGATGGTAGACTTTGGACTTGATATAACAATATGGACCAACACCAGCAGATGACATGGCTCTCCAAACCATCACTGACTGTGGAAACTTCATGCTAGACTCAAGCAGCTTGGATTGTGTTCCTCTCCACTCCTCCTCCAGACTCTGGGCCCTTTATTTTCCAAACGAAATGCAAAATTGACTTTCATCTGAAAACAAGATTTTGGACACTGAGCAAGAGTTCAGTCCTTTTTCACCTTGGCCCAGGTAAGATGCTACTGCGGTTGTCTCTGGGTCATGAATTGCTTGACACAAGGAATGGTTGTAGCCCATGTCTTGGATACGTCTGTGTGTGGTGGCTCTTGAAGCACAGACTCCAGCATTCCTTCTTGTCATTCCTTTCAAGGCTGTGGGTTTTCCCTGTTGCTTGTGCACCTTTTTTTTTTTCTTTTTTTTTTTCTCAGGTGTTTTGTGTTAATTATTCTAAATTTCTGAGATAATGACTTTATGGCTTACAGCCAATGAAAACCAAAATCATCAACATTTTAAAAGAAATAAACGCTTGAAATAGATCTCTTTGTTGTAAAGCATCTATATAAGGAGTTTCACTTTTTGAATTGAATTACTGAAATAAATAAACTTTTTGGTGATAGCCTATTTTAATTTATTGAGATGCATATATATATATATATATATATATATATATATATATATATATATATATATATATATATATATATATATACACATACATACACACACACACACACATATATATATATATATGTATATGTATGTATGTGTGTGTGTATATATATATTTATTTATTTTTTTACATTATTATTATTATTATTCTGGTAAATGGAGAAAAAAGGAATTGGTCTAACCTAAAAACTATTGCTAATAAAACGCTAAGCTTAGAATCATAGTACTTGTAATTGAAATCAGAAGTACTAAATTATAATTTGTGCTAGCAAAATTGAGCAGTCTCCTGAGAATGGTGAGTGTTTGAAAATAATAATAAACGGGATGTGAGAAAATATAAATGAGAATATAATAGCATGCTTAGCTGTCTGGTGGTGCTTTGTCACAGCAGTTTCAAAACAGATGGTAGTTGCATTCACATATATTGGCAGAACAATATACTTAACCTGCTAGCATGGTAGAATTGTGTGAGACTTGGAGTCCTAGTTAACGGATGATATTAATGACTAAATGAGGGGTAATAAGGAAGCAAATCTGTCTCATCAGACTTTGAAATATTACCACCTTTGTATTTGTAGCACTGAATTTTTTGCACTGAAATGGTCCATTTCAGCATCCATGGCCATGGCCGTTTAAGCAGCCTAGCTCTGCTGGCCATTGAGAGGACACTAGTCAAGTCCCTGGAAAAGACGCCTTGTTGGTACGACAGGGTCACAGATCATTTTCTTGAAAAGGAATGGAGGGTAGAATTTAAGTATAAATAAACCGACACATTTTATGATGTAGGCCAAAATTTAGCTTCCCCTCCTTGAAAGACCAGCATCCGCCACTGCCGGATGTGTACTCTGAATTTTTTGTAACTCGTATTTTGGCATCTGAATTTCATCTACCGAATTTGAGCATCTTCATTTGAATTTTTTTGAGCTTGATTTTTTTATTTATTTATTTATTTATTTTTTATTAACCTTGAATAATAACAGTGAAAACGTTTTCTTGAAAATGCACGAGTTCTTTTCAAGAGCAATTATATTTTCCTATGGATAATTTCAGTGCAAAAAAATTCAGTGCTACAAATTCAAAAGTGGTAATGTTTCAAAGTCTGATGAGACAGATTTGCTTCCAATGTGTTAAAATGCAGACTATTTTTGAATATCAAGAAGGATCCCCATATATGTATATATCTTTCTAATATATATATATATCTATTTTTGTTTGATTTTGATAGGAGAGCGTTTTGGAAGGGCTGCTATGTTTTACCTTTACACAGATACATGACAGGCAAAATGACTTTTAATGATCCCATTCAGTTCTTTGAAATAAAATTCACCAAACTGCACCAAAGTTCTCTGGAGTCACAATAAACAATTTTGTGAAAATTTAGTTTTGACCTACACACTGTCCCGCTCCGGGTGAATGTCTGTGAAGAGTTTAGTGTGTTCTCTCTGTGTTTGTGTGGGTTTCCTCCCTTGGTCCAAAAACACATGTTGGATTGGTGACTATAAAGTTTTTTTTTTTTTTTTGGTGGAGGCCAAGTGCATCCCAAAATGGCATCGTTTTGCTTGTCAGCTTGCTCTTTTTAAAGGATTGCTCTTTTTTAATGCATTTTAACTCTATGAAATATTGTGAAAATTTTGACCTTGATTAAAGGATAGAGATACATTTATTTATACTGAATGTGTGGTGTATTAGCAACATTAAATACTTTTGTTTATAACAATTGTCACTTCTCAGCCTAAAGGTAAGGTTGGAACAAAAGGCAAGAAGCAAATCCATGAGGAAAATGAAGCCACTCTGAAGTTCTACACCAGAGTCATACTAGGGGCCAATGTAAGACGTCAAGTGCTTCTATTATTTTATATATATATATATATTATTAAATTTATATATATATATATATATATATATATATATATATATATATACACACACACACAGGTGGACAATAAATGGACAATGAAACTGAAACACCTGTCATTTTACTGTGGGAGGTTTCATGGCTAAATTGGACCAGTCTGGTGGCCAGTCTTAATTAATTGCACATTGCACCATTAAGAGTAGGGTGTGAAGGTTCAGTTAGCAGGTTAAGAGCACAGTTTTGCTCAAAATATTGCAATGCACACAACATTATGGGTGACATACCAGAGTTCAAAATAGGACAAATTGTTGGTGCGCATCTTGCTGGCGCATCTGTGACCAAGACAGCAAGTCTTTGTGATGTATCAAGAGCCACGGTATCCAGGGTAATGTCAGCATACCACCAATAAGGACGAAACACATCCAACAGGATTAAATGTAGACGCAAGAGGAAGCTGTCTGAAAGGGATGTTCGGGTGCTAACCCGGACTGTATCCAAAAAACATAAAACCACGGCTGCCTAAATCATAGCAAAATTAAATGTGCACCTCAACTCTCCTGTTTCCACCAGAACTGTCCATCGGGAGCTCCACAGGGTCAATATACACGGCCAGCTGCTATAGCCAAACCTTTGGTCATTCATGCCAATGCCAAACATCGGTTTCAATAGTGCAAGGAGCACAAATCTTGGGCTGTGGACAATGTGAAACGTATTGTTCTCTGATGAGTCCACCTTTACTGTTTTCCCCACATCCAGGAGAGTTACGGTGTGGAGAAGCCCCAAAGAAGCATACCACCCAGACTGTTGCATGCCCAGAGTGAAGCATGGGGGTGGATAAGTGATGGTTTGGGCTGCCATATCATGGCATTCCCTTGGCCCAATACTTGTGCTAGATGGGCGTGTCACTGCCAAGGACTAGCGAAACATTCTGGAGGACCATGTTCATCCAATGGTTCAAACCTGAAGCCGGTGCCATATATCAGGATGACAATGCACCAATACACACAGCAAGACTGGTGAAAGATGGGTTTGATGAAAATGAAAGTGAAGTTAAACATTTCCCATGGCCTGCATTCACCAGATCTAAATATTATTGAGCCACTTTTGGGTGTTTTGGAGGAGCGAGTCAGGAAACGTTTTCCTCCACCAGCATCACATAGTGACCTGGCCACTATCCTGCAAGATGAATGGCTTAAAATCCCTCTGACCACTGTGCAGGACTTGTATTATGTCATTCCCAAGACGAATTGATGCTGTGTTGGCCGCAAAAGGAGGCCCTAAACCATACTAATAAATTATTGTGGTCTAAAACCAGGTGTTTCAGTTTCATTGTCCAACCCCTGTGTGTGTGTGTGTATTTATTTATATATATATATATATATATATATATCGGATGAGCCCCCATTTGTTTGTTGTTTTTGTCGGCTTAAGGCCATCCTGAAGTTCACTGGTGTTTGGTTTCATTGTAAATATCCCATCTACAATATATACATTCTATTCATTATCCATTCTGTGTTTTCGTTTGTGTCTTTTTGTTTCACCATTTACATCTCTGTTACAGTTATTCCCTTCACATATATTAATCCCAACACACACCTCATTCTGTTACAGCTCAACCCTAGACTGGGTCATAACAATATATATATATAACAGAGATGTAAATGGTGAAACAAAAAGACACAAACGGAAACACAGAATGGATAATGAATATATAAGTGATATATTCTCTTATTTTGCTAATTTCAGACTATATACGCAGCAGTCAATCTACTTTTCTACGACACTTCATTTTGGACATGGGTAAGTATCAGTGGTAGAGTGGTATCATATGCTTGTCTTTTCTTTAAAAATATGCTGATACTTATAATACAGTAGCAGCTGACACATATTTTAGGGGTGTTATCAGTACACTGAGGTTGCAGTACTGTATGATTTTGTCAATCCAGTTAACATTTGTTAACCTTTTCATTTGTGAAACCTTTTTGGTTTTGTTTTGTTTTTCCAAGTGCTCAAAAAATAGGAAATTTTCACAAGCTTTCCCTTGTGGTATATATTGTGACCAAAAAAATTACACCCTATATCTTCTGTGCCTCAGCTCCACTGTAATCCAGTACCTCCCATATTTCAGCCCCAAAATAACACACTACATGCCCCATATATATGTCTTAAGTCTTGCTGTTTGGTGCCAGTTATTTCTTGAAACATATTTCTAAAGGTTGACTTTATGGGCACTCAATGAGAGGCTGATATATAAAGATAAATGTTGTGTTACGTACTGGGTTTCTGTTTACCTGGGGTTAACCCCAGGGCCCTGGAGCTGTGTGACGGTGACACTACATGTTTCGTCACTGTGTTGCCCCAAATTTAATATAGATTATTTATTTATTTATTTATTTTGTTTGATTACACAGAGCATATATGAAATTTGTCTTGGTTTATATTCCTAGTTTTTGGGTGGGGGGGTACAGCCATGGTTTCTCCTGCCTATCAAACTAAGATCATAGTTTTTATAAGCAATCATTTCAGTCTGTCAGCTTCTTGGTGTGTTGATCTCCATATTATAACCCCTTTGACTGATGCTATTTTACTCACTATTTTTATTACTTATTGTGTTCATTCCAGTTTCTCCTGCTCTTTGCACTTGTGGTCTACATTGGCAGCTACAGGTCCATGGCAGCCATGGCAAAACCAGCATTTGCTACTGATGGTAGTTTATTGGATGGAGGAATAGATCTCAACATGGAGCAAGGCATGGCAGAGTAGGTGTCATTGTGCTGTGAAATGTGTAGGTGTTTATATACTAATGCCTATGTTTAGGATTTAGCTATTTGTTATGGTGTAAGTGATTAATTTATATTTACATGCAGGCACTTAAAAGATGCCATTTTGCTAACAGCAATAGTTCAAGTCCTCAGCACCCTCTCCTCCTACTTCTGGTACCTCTGGCTTTTGGTAAGAGCCTTTTAATTGTGAGCATTGTCTCCTTTATATTTATATATATTTTAATGGTGTAATTTCTCTTCTGATTAGGCTCCTGCACGTGCTTTGCAGTTATTGTGGGTAAATTTCCTTGGTCCGTGGTTTTCCTCTGATTCAACTGCACCTCCTGAGGAGGTAAATGAAAAGAAGCAGAGACGACAGGAAAGGCGGCAGTTAAAGCGATTCTAGCTGTTTTGCTTTTATGTTTTTATATTGTGTTAAGATAACCAGAATGCAAAGTATATGTTTTTCTTTGTGAAAAATTGATATGAAAAACACCCTATCAAAAATATTAATATATCATTTCATAATAACTTGTCCCTTCTATGTCATTTTCTTTTTTCTTATTTTTCACTTCCGTCAGTCACCAGTTTTTACTCAGGGGTCAGCCCATTATTGTGGACTATCATTAAGAAACCTTACATATTTTATGCTTACAAGTCTTAAACACACATTTCAATAATTAGCTGCTGCTCCCATGTTATGTGGCCTGCTCTCTCATACGTTGTAACCTTCAGGCTCCAGTTACTGAGGTAGATAAATGAGGCAAAAATGCTCAGCATAACTTCTCTAATCCCTGAGAGGTGCTCTTGGTGGTGTTTTCTATATATGAAAACATGACATGTTTTAGTGAACAAGTATGCAACACACAATGCTGATATTACCAAAACAATCTATATTCTGAGAATATAGTATTATCTTTGTGAATTATATTCTGTTAAATATGTCTGCTAATGACAGAGTGGCCTGGTGTCATTTTGGAAGAGAAGAAATGTGTATGAGCATCTGTGACAATAAAAGCATTAATTGTGGCCTGTTACAACAAGTGTTTATTTCTTTATTTAAATGAAAATTAACTTCTATATTTCACTGTGTAGTGTTTTGAGGATCTAATCATTCTTCCTATTTTGGAAAACTTACGTTCTCAAGCGTCCTGCAGTCTACACAAGATCAGACTTATCAAAAATATTTGGGGACCACAATGAGAAGTTTTTGGGCTATACATAGATTTAATATGGTGCGGACAAACAGAGAATTTTCGAAATTCAATCCAATCCATGAAGATTGGATTTTGATTGATCAAAATCAGTACTTCAATGTATGTTGGAGGAGATGAGACTACTTTTATGGTTTGGAAATAGACCAAAAACATTCACTTAATTAAATGTCACTATGGAAATAAATCTGCAATATAAACATTATCTACAAACCCCATTTAAAAAAAATGTGTAAAATGTAATTAAACAGTCTGATTTGCTAATTCTCTTAAAGGCGATATTTGTACTGGGAAAAAATTCTGGTGTTTGTACACAGCCTTAGTTGTGTAAAAGGTCAGGGTGGTGCCTAGGTCCGATATGTCTCAGGCTTTTTCCCTGCATTGCTGGCAGAGCCACAGCTGAAAACCTCAGAATATTATAAAGCATTTTAAAAATGAGGATGTTGGTCTATTACTGCTCCATAGGGGGTTGGTATTGATTTATTTTTGCTGTTGTGGATTACCTATGTTGGAACCGACTTTAAATTCAAGAGACCGCTAACTGCATAAAAGTAAACGCATACCAAAAGTGCACAACAGCTTGAGTTACAATTGAGTTTGTGGTAATTCAAAATTAATTCAAAACGTACAGATAATTAAACTTAAGCCACATGCATACTAACGTATGTTTGTTACTCAAACATTCCGTTCCACGTTAAAAAATGCAGAGCATCAGAATGAACACAAAAACAGAGTTTGTTTTGCTGATAACTTTTGTCTAATCGTCTGTTATCGGTAAGTGTGCAAGGCTTAGAGTGTTTTGATTTCACAGGCGCCCCAAATGGGTACTTAATGCAGTATCAAACGACACCAGCCTCCACTTGGAAAAGCTTGGTCAAGCCAGCCCCCACTTAGTTTTGGTGGAACTTCGTATTCTGAACATTACGGTAAGAGCGTGCAGAGGAACAAATTTCAAAATAAAAGACAAAAGTCAATGACAGGAAATGTATGTAATAAATAAATAATTTTCTAAACAAATAATAAATGGATAAACAACAAATATTTGCTAATTTGTGGAAATAATGAAGATTTTAGGACATGACTCTCAAGTCACTCTGATGTGCCATTTCAAAATAAAGGCTCTTTGAATTGTCCCATTTCTGTACATTTATTTCCAAATTTAAATAATTATTAAAAAGAAACCTTTAGTTTGCACAGAACAATTTCACTTCATAATCATAGTACCACATCTGATTATGTCACTCGCTGAACATCGTCATTCTGATGTGTCATTTCAAAATAAAGGCCCTTTGAATTGTCCCATTTCTGTAAATTTAATTTCACATTTACACAATTATTAAAAGGAAACCACAGATTAATTTCACTTCATAATCATAGTACAACACCTGATTGTCACTCACTTAATATGAAGTCATTCTGATGTGTCATTTCAAAATAAAGGCCCTTTGAATTGTCCCATTTCTGTAAATTTATTTCCAAATGTATATAATTAAAAGGAAACATTTAGTTTGCACAGAACAATTTCACTTCATATTCATAGTACCACACCTAATTATGTCACTCACTGATTTATTTATTTATTTATTACATAGATTTTCATTTAGAAATTCGTTCCTCTACACGCTCTTACCTTAATGTTCAGAATACGCAGTTCCACCAAAACTAAGTGGGGGCTAGTTTGGCCAAGCTTTTCCAAGTGGAGGCTGGCTTGACTCCAGTTGAGCCAGGAGGTTCCTCGAATATACTAACAAAAGGAGGCTCACTCTCAACCAGACAAACACCTCAATTCGACACATAAGGACAGATGTTTTGATTCAATACGAATGGATTTTTTTTCAAACACTAAATCATACCAAACAGCAAATTTTTACTGAAGAATAAAATGACAAATCAACTTTACAGTAGAATCGATTCACATGACAGCTGTGTAGCTAGAATAGTTTTATGCTGTTTTATTTTTTTTCTTTATTATGAATGATGTTGTTTGGTTTGGGTTTTGTTTTAAAAATGGAATGAGATGGAAAAGTCATTGTTTAATTTGCTGTAGTAATATTCATAAGCCAGGAGAATTTATGATAAATGGAAGAATTTTGTATTCATACCAAACTACAAAATTGAAGTCTTGTACATTGTATAGAAATGACTTTCATGCCACTTGTTTAACACAGCACTTTAATGATTCTGATCAAAATTATTTATACGAGCAAAATTATATGATTATGATAGGAACTAAAAAAATTACATTTCAACGATAATGTTTTAATATTATTAAAAACAAGCTTTTTACATTTTATCAGCCCAGATGTATATACTTGGGCATTGCGGGAAACCAGTCATAATTGTTTATTTCGATTTTGAATTTTGAGTTACAACTTGCATATATGAGTGGACCATTTGAATTAAAATTTAGGATTACTTTAATTTTTTTAACTGTTTTCTTCCATAGGTGAAGGGTCGCGAGGCCAAGTGTGTCTCAATTCTACCTAACACTCCGACCACTTGAACACTTGCACCCCTTTTGCTCGCCCTTCTAAAAGTAAATCAAAATGCACACTTCACTGAAGGGCTTAGGGCAAGAATTGGGACAACATACCAGATACGTTGAGCGGTTGCTAAGTTTGTTGTGTTTGTCGATAGCAACCAGAGAAAAGCAGCTTCAGAAGATGCGTCTGCCATATACGCTAATGTTACGCTTTGCAAAACGAGCCTGACAACTTTAGTGTTGAGGATAAAGAGGCTGTGCTTTTTTGTGCTTAATGCAATTCAATGCACTGCTTAATGCATTTAAACAGTATCGAAATCCTGTTTCGTAGTTTCTAGAACTCGTCGCTCCCTACTTTGGACCATAACACGCAAGTTAAATCAATTTCTATTGTTTTGGAACCGAGGAGCTACAAATTTAGCTGTTTAATATGGTGCACGAGCTCATAATTTATGGTGAAATGTTAATACTAAGTACAACAATTTGTGAAATCTAAATCTGTGCAGTTGTTATAGTCTAGGTCTTATTCAGTTTTGATATCTAAACACGTAAGCTAATTGGCTAAGGTTCAATTAGCTTTGGTCATTATAAACTTATTTTCTAGTTAAATCACCTAATTCAAGGTCAAAACTAGTGTTTTTAGTTATTTTACATGTCTAGAGATAAGTGGAAAATCGTTTACTACTAGCACTGAATTGTGCCATGTTATGTTATTTACAGGAGGTCTTCAGTTAAAGGAAGAACTGCTTACGCTGCTTCTTAAATATATTATCTTTAGGTTACTTCATTTTCACTACACTACGTCTATAGCCCAGGTTGATTTTGTTCCACATCAACAAAGTGATCCATGTTAAAAGTTGAAAAAATCCATGTTAAAAGAAGTGACTGTTCCCTTAACGCGCTTCCCTGTTTAAAACATCTACACTATGGCTCTGTCCGGTGCCACCAAAATGTCGTGGAAACTTCGTAAGTAACGTTAGTCTTTTAGCACTTGTACAGTAATGTTTTAATATAATCTGGAACAGATGATTAAATGCAACTGAAAAGTGAATTATTTTTGTTTTTGCACATTGTTTTGTTTGTAAGCCATGACTTTATCTAGGACCCCTTTAGCAAACAGTATTACAAATATTTCTTCCTGTGTAAATTTTTTTTAAAGGCTTATTTCACCCATACACTTATAATTGATCTAAATACTTGGTTTTAAATACTATTATTGTTTCTAA
Source organism: Hoplias malabaricus (assembly GCF_029633855.1). Lineage (NCBI taxonomy): Eukaryota > Metazoa > Chordata > Actinopteri > Characiformes > Erythrinidae > Hoplias > Hoplias malabaricus. The sequence goes on along the minus strand of NC_089815.1, from coordinate 12,404,389 downwards.
TAATACTTATTCCACCCAAATATTACTACATTATCAAAATACGTATAGGTTTGAGGAATTATTACCATCCAAATACTGCTTTATCCTGGAATTAAACTTCTAGATTGTCCCATCCACAGAGGCTCTGCCCAAAATCATTTCCGTAAATCTGGCCTCACTGTCAAGATTCTGCCAGTTGCATTCTAATTGACTCTTCGTACATCTGTGTATATGCACTTCTGTGTATTGTTTTGTACTGGCTTTGGTACTGGTTTGATGTGAAAGACTCCGCGTGTGGTGCCAAAATAGCAGGCTTGTGATTGGTCCTTTCGCATGTCTGTCAGATTTCTTTTTCTGCAGTAGTAGGTGGTTGTTGGCCATGTTATGTGGTAAAAGGTACCAGACTCTCCCTAGAGAGTCTGTCAATGCGAGACTAGGTGACAGTGTGACTGATCTGACCAATAGTTGTAGGACTATTTGTTGTATGCGATTTGTAGTCTGCACCAACTAGAATTATGGAAGCTGTAATTGCTCAACACATAAAGTTGCATTTGCATGATTTGCATTGATCTTAATTCTAAACAAAACTAAGCCTAACACTAGACAACAACTGCATAATAAAAACTGCAACTATACCCTTCTCAGTGTAACAGAGCACTGGATAACATCACTGTTTTTTAAATGGCTGAATTTGGTCCAGTTCTTAGCACCACTCCACACCAATCATTTTTTATTTTTTGGAAATGACTCCTAATGCTTCATTAGCCAGTGCCTGTAATATGACTGTAATAACATTGAATATATAATAGAGTCTGCCATGTGCAATTTAACTTAAAAGTACTGTAATTCTCTGCATTATAGAGGATATTATGGCCCATTCCAACAATGTTTCTTCACTGGTTTTGGGAAAATCTTCGAGCCGTTTGCTGGCCACAGGAGGAGAGGACTGCAGAGTCAACATCTGGGCTGTTAACAAACCCAACTGTATTATGGTAGTGGCCCTTCAGCAAGGTTTTTTTGTTGTTCACTGTTCAATATTTTATTTGTTTTCAATACACTTATGAACCAACTACAGTGCATAATCAACAGGCCCAAGAAGGCACATACATAAATTCACCCACATGTACAGAATGTAATGTATGTATGTTAAATAAATGCTCCTCACCAAGTTATTTTTTGTGACAATGCTAAAGAGAATCAAATAAATTGCTGACCAGTCACAAGCTTTCTATTTCTGTTTAATGAGTTTTGTTTTCTGTATATTTCTGTAGAGTCTAACAGGCCACACTAGTCCTGTGGTGTGTGTTCAGTTCAGTAGTTCTGAGGAGCAGGTGGTGGCTGGATCTGAATCAGGTTCTCTCCGGGTTTGGGATCTGGAAGCGGCAAAGAGTCAGTGCATTGTTTTAATGACCTAATTTTTTATTTATTTATTTTACATTTCTATTTCAAATTTCAGTGCATTTCATTAACTACGTGTTATTTTACAAAGTACCAAAATAAAAGAAACTGTAACATACCATAGATTTGGGTTCACCTTGTTTAGATATGAACAAGCAAAAGCAGTAGAGATATTGAACATGAGAACGATGAAGAAAAACTATGGTTGTGTTTACAAATATGGTGTTGCTTTGTTTTTAGTACTCCGTACCTTGATGGGGCATAAAGCTAATATCTGCAGTCTAGACTTTCACCCTTTTGGGGAATACCTTGCTTCTGGCTCAGTGGACACTAACATTAAGGTGAAACATTCTCTTTCTTATCTGATCAACTTTTGTTATATCCTTCTTAAAGCTGTCTGTAAATATGTTTGGTGCATTAAATTGCATAAAATTATTTCTTTTAGCTGTGGGATGTTAGGAGGAAAGGCTGTGTGTTCAGATATAAGGTATGTTACTATGCTTTCACCTAGGCAAAGTTACATGAAGACCACTGAGCTTATATATAGCAAAACTAACCCTGTTTAATCATTCTTTTGCATACATTAGTTTGTGTTCAAGGATTGTTCAACTTCAGAACCACTGACCTTTTATGGACTGAAAACTTTTGTAATCAGAATTTGGCTATGATCATTTTACTAATTTGGCCTGTATTAGAGTATTATTCTGGCTTCATTGTCTAATGTGTGACTACTTAGCAGGTGTTTTCTCTTAACACATTTTTTTTCTGCCAGTAAAAACAAGATTACAAATTTTCTGTTTCTGTGTACTTTTCTGTCTACAGGGTCATACTCAAGCAGTACGTTGCCTAGCCTTTAGTCCAGATGGAAAGTGGCTTGCTTCAGCGAGTGATGACAGTACAGTTAAGGTAAGAAAATTGGCTGTATTCTACATGTACAGTGGTTAGAAAAAATTTGCACCCCCCCTTAAATTGCCATGTTTTTGAGATATAAAAATCAGATCAGGGTAAATCATCACAGATTAAATTTCCACCTTTATTGTGAACTGTAATATGCACAATTCGGTTGTAAAACAAACTAAAATAATTTATACAAAACTGCACGCATGGGACAAGGCCCAAGACTAATATTGGCTGGCTGTGGTCTTCAGGGCGCTGGTGGTGGCACTGCATTGAAAACACATATTTTTGTAGTGGAAATTACAGCATGGGTTCAGAAACAATTCTGAGCGGTGAATTCTCAATTCTGAAAGTTTTCCAATACCATTTTCTGTGAAAACTGTTAGTGGCTGCATCCACAAATGCAATTTAAAATACATAAAAGAAGTAACCCTAGTATCCAGAAATGCTGGAGCCTTCTCTGGGCCTGAACTCAGTTAAGTTAAGGCAAAGTGGAAAAGTGTCCCGTTGTCTGACACATCAAAATTTCACAATCTTTTGGAAATCATAGATGCTTTTCTCCTCAGGACTAAGAGGAGTAGAATCATTTGTCTTATTATAAGCACACGGTTTTATAAGCACATCTGTAAAGATACAGTTAATGCTGAATGATATATAAAGGTTTGGTGCTTAATGCTCTATTCAGACACAGTTTTTCTGGGAAGACTGCAAATTTCAGTAAGACAAGGCCGATACACAACAGCATGGCTCCAGAGTAAAGGAATCTGGATGATAAACTTGTTTGGAGATGAAAAAATTCTGGATATACCATTGAACAGAATATGATTATCAAAAAAATCAGCCCATGTCACTCCTGTTCTTCATCAGCTCCACTGGCTAACCGGCTCCCTCCATACTCAGTTTTTAAGTTCTGCTCACATACAAATCTCGGTACGGTCGGGCACCAGTCTATCTTTCTGAACTCTTACACCCCCACTGTCCCACAAGATCATTGAGGCCCTCTGAGGGCCCTCTGCCTTTTGTCAGTACCCAAATTCAGATTAGTTACTGCCCTCCATAATTGATAAGATCACATGAAAATTGGTCCAAGATTCAAAGAGGTTAGAGCAACATTGCAACAGCTGCATGAATTTCTGACAAATATGGTGTTTGCAGCGTTATGTTTTGGAGCTATTTTCCAACAGCACTTTAGTCAAGATGGAGGGAATTATGAACAATTTCAGTCAGTCAGGTCTCTGCTAAAATGCAATAGAATGTTACCTTGCAGGACAAAAATGACCTGAAACAAACATCAACGAAAGAATCGCTTCACCAGTCCAAGGTTAAAGTTTGGCCAAGCCTAGACCTGAATCCAATTAGAAAAAGTGCCCTGAAAAGGGCTGTGCACAGGAGATGGCGTTGCAATTTGACAGATTGGGACCACTCCTTCAAGGAAGAGTGGGCAAAGATTGCCATGTTTTTCCTACCCAAAATTGAAAGGGACTTCAAAAGAGTATTAGTTTAAGGGTGCCCATATTTATGTAACTATGTTAGTATACTTTTTATTTAATCTCCCCTTAAAAAAAATGTCAGTCCTGTTTTTCAATTGAATTGTTCACTATGGGTCACATTAAAAGAGCAAATATTTCTGAAATTTTTTATTTTGTTCTCATATTATACAACAAAGATAAATGGCATTTTAATAGTAATGTCTGCATGTTTTTGTATAAATTTGTTTTACTGAACTGATATTCTTCACTGTGGGATCAGCTGTGGGATTTAACAGCGGGAAAGATGATCACAGAATTTACAGCACACACATCAGCAGTAAATGTGGTCCAGTTCCACCCTAATGAATACCTTCTGGCCTCTGGGAGTGCTGACAGGTATGGAGTATCAATCAGTACTTCAGAGCATTGAGCATATAACAGTAAAAATAAATAGTTTGTGTTGTGTATTCTTAAGTTTCTATTCCACTGCAGATCTAGACTCTGTATTGTAATTTTAGTGTTTTATATTAAAACAGCATTTTGTAATGTTGAATTACATGGACTAGTTTGTGGTTTTTCTTTTATTTATGCCAATAGATTAGAAATTCTAAGTGTCTCAGATTGCAGAATGATTGACAGTTGTGTCAACATGACAGAATTAACAATGCCATATTAGTGAAGGAGTGAGGGTGGAACAATTTATTTACATTTTAAATTGAAACTGCAGTTTGTAGTAGAGCAAGCTTCAGTTATGGTACCTCAGTCAGGAATCCTCCAGTTGCATTCTGACTGGCTATTTGTACATCAGCACATATGCACTTCTGTGTATTGTTCTGTGTTGGCTGTGGTAATGGTCAGTCTTGCAGAGATTGCTTCCTCCTTCATGTCATGCCAGAATAGCACAGTTGTGAGTGATTTTTTTGTGTCAGTTAGATTCCTTTCCTGCTGTAGTAGCCACATTAAGGGACAAAATGAACCAGACTCTCCCTAGACGGTCTGGCAATGCATGACTATGTCAAGCCCTGGATTGGGTTAGTGTCCTGTTACACAAGACCTGTAAAAAGCAAAGTTTGGTGTAAAACTATCAAATTCTGGAAAGTTTTACTAAATTTACCAGTGTTTGGAAATATTATCCTGAACATACTGACTATATCTTTATCTAGTGTACCTATGTAGTGTATATATCTTTATCTAGTGTAAAGAAAATTCAGCATAAAAGAGAAAATTAATTGTCTTAACACTAAAATTGCCAAGCACATGTATTTGGCTGCTATGACATCTATTTAGAAGTGTGGTTGACCTACCTAGAAGCACAGAGCATTGGACATTTGACCGACCCTACCCTTTAAAAAAAAAAAAAAAAAAACGTTCTCAGAATTAGTTTTTATGATTTTTACTTGTCTGTGTGGCAGGACGATTAAACTGTGGGATCTGGAGAAATTCAAGATGATTGGCTCATCAGAAGGAGAAACTGGACATGTAAGGTAGGCTGTGCGAAGTTTTGCAAAAAAAAAAAAAAGTGATTCCCTACTACATTTTCTTAATATGTTCATTTGCACAGGAGGAAATTATCACGATTTTCGTCTAAGAAGCTACACTTACACCTAATAATAACTGTAGTCTGATATAGGGATTTTTTAGGCAACTTGATTTCAATATTGAATGGCAAAATGCATTTAAGATACCAATCAATTTGTGCCTATTTGTTTTTTCTATTATTATTTTTATTCCTCACACTCTTAAACAAACATGGTTTAAGAACCAAAAGTGGTTCTATGACATCACACAATTAACCCTTTGTAACATTTTTAAGAGTGCAATAAATTCTACAAAACTGTGACATCTTAAGTGAACTATAAAACTGAGCTAAACCTCTCAGCAATGTGTAGGGACTTTGGATAGCAACAGGACGAACAAGATGTAGGGCCTACAACTGACTATGAGTGCCTCATTGGGCCAGGGCATATCTTGCTTGGCTGCAATTGTTCATGTTTAGCAAAAGGGCTAATAAGTGTGATGGCTAATATTAATGTTCTCTCCACTTCTGTGTTACTGTGCCACATGTGCCTATGCTCCACCCCAAACATCTATTGTAGAGGGGACATATTTATGAAAAAATCGAATTCTTTGGGTATCTTGCACGTCTACCAACCAACAAACTATCAAAAAGTTATAGTGCTGTTTCTGCAGTGCTGAGCCACTGTGGTAGTACCCTCAAGGGTACATTTCAGTACCTTCAGATAAAAAACAATGTTGTACTATATTCTACAATAATTTTAGATTTTAAAATCTTAATGATTTCGTTTGCCCCATTTCATCTACAGGATTTATATTTTGATATTTTATTTAACACTGTTCTATAATGAAACCTTTCAAATACTCTCCTTCTGGAAAAGACAATGAAACTAGACTTTAAAACCAATGTTGTACCTTTTAAACATTTACAGTGTTTGTTTATTTAGTGTCGATAATGTACATGTACGCTAGCTTTTTTTCTGAGAGTGTATTATAGGCTGCTGAAGCATTACAATGATGTTGAAGTTGTAATTTCAAGGTAAAAAAAAAAGTACACAAATTGTAAAAGTGTATTCTTTGTTGATTTTATTTTAAAATATATTCTATATGTTTTGAAAACCATTAAGGTTTTGTTTATTTACAGAAGCAATAATTTATTGAATGTAACTGCTTACATAAACTGTTTAGATAAGTACGCTATTGTTAAATTTATTTTTGACAGTCAGTGTTCCTTTAATTGTGTGCCAGCTTCATTGTTACTTGCAGGGCTGTTTACGGTGGAACAGCTTAAGCAAGCTTCATCTTTTATTCCACAACAAGTGGAAGGTTTGACAAAGCATATATTAGCATTTCCCTTTACAGTAATATATCAAGCTATGTCATAAACTCACATTAAACTGCATGCAGCGCCTTTCTCTGCACTTTTTATTGCAAGAGATGATCCTTGCACATGCATGTTTTAACAAAGTTCCATCAGTATGCATGAAAGCCTCTAGGGTGGCCCTGTAGTTGGTCCAGCAATAATTTGAAGATAAACATATACAGTATGGTGCAGAAGTCTTAGGCACCTAAGATAATTATAACTTTATAAAATCACAATTTTTAAAGTAACACTTTCTCAGTAAGCGTGGTCCTTGTATATACAATCACATTAAATACAAATAATACTAAAAAATTGAACTATAAGATTTTTTTTAATATAGTAGTAGGTGTGAGTGAGTTTAAAGAATAATGTTTTATTCAGATTCTCCTTGATTATATGAATTTGTTAAATCAACAGCACACATTATTTAAAATCATTATTTATTAACTGCTAAAACAAAGTATTGGATGATAACCTCAATCATATGGACTGCCATGAGAAGAGATTTGGAAAAAGTTAAACCAACACATTCACACACAGAATATCACACTTACTGGAATAATGTTATGTGTTTTTGTTCTAATGTTGGACATTATTTGTTAGTTGTTTGTTTAGCAAATAAACACTTACTGCTCAGATAAATAGCTTTTTTAAATCTCAGTCTTTGATGCCTTAAACTTTTGCACAGTACTGTACACAAATATAGGGCGGCACGGTGGCGCAGCAGGTAGTGTCGCAGTCACACAGCTCCAGGGGCCTGGAGGTTGTGGGTTCGATTCCAGCTCCGGGTGACTGTCTGTGAGGAGTTGGTGTGTTCTCCCCGTGTCCGTGTGGGTTTCCTCCGGGTGCTCCGGTTTCCTCCCACAGTCCAAAAACACACGTTGCAGGTGGATTGGCGACTCGAAAGTGTCCGTAGGTGTGAGTGAATGTGTGTGTGTCTGTGTTGCCCTGTGAAGGACTGGCGTCCCCTCCAGGGTGTAATCCCGCCTTGCACCCGATGATTCCAGGTAGGCTCTGGACCCCCCGCGACCCTAAATTGGATAAGCGGTTACAGATAATGGATGGATGGATGTACACAAATATGATGTTAATAAAATGGATAAAGAAGTCGAGTGCCTGTTTGTTTGTTTGATGAACACCAGTGTTTAAAAGCAGGTGTTCACACTTACTTTAATAAACCGCACTAACAGGGCAATCGCACTGGCATTTGCTTGACAGGTATAAACACATCCTTAAACATGCTCAAGTAAATAAGTTAATATCCAAGTCACTCTAAATATGAAAAGAAAAAAAGGCTCTAGATCTATTCTTATGTTTAAAAGAAAAGTAATTGGGCCTGTATGACTTTCTCCTGTTTTTTTATTTTTTCTTAATTTTGTAGGTGTGTGTTGTTCAGTCCTGATGGTAGCTGTTTGTTCAGTGGGTCAGAGGACACATTACGAGTTTATGGCTGGGAGCCTGACCGCTGCTTTGATGTGGTTCCTGTAGGATGGGGCAAAGTGGCTGACTTTGCAATCTGCAACAATCAAATGGTCAGTCTGACTGTATTTGGCACATTAGTGCATCAGCTACTCTCCTCAGTTATGTAGAAATGTGGTATATATTCATGTGCAAAATGTGTGTGCGTCTATAAATGAGCTGACAATTGTACAAAGTACAAATGTTTGTGTAATATCAGCTGTAGGTAACAGAAAAAGTATTAGGCTTCAGTGTGAAATACCACTTAAACTAATGTCCTTCTATTGTGGTACTGTCGCCAAACTCACCATCTCCCATGCTGGAGAAAGCCTGACTCTGATATTAACAGGAATTCTCATGTGATCGTCAACTTGATACAAATTTCACCGTAATGTCTATATTCCATTTTCACAACTGTTTTTTTTCACTTTGCAGTTTTATAGTTTTCTGGGTCCTAGCCCCAAGTAGGCCTTCCTACCCTCTTCCAAAACTTAAATAGTGCACTTTCTGCAGTGCAGCATAACCCAGGTAGCAATGACAGAGGCTCTGTTCTCTCTATTACATGTCAATGAAGCATCATAATGATGTTGAAGCTGTAATTTTAAGGTAAAAATATTATGTAGTGTTCCTTTTAATGTGGTCTTTCTGGAGACCATAGAATCACCTTATGTTGTTGTTGTTAGCTGGTGCTAATCAGCAAGTTAGCTCATTGGCTACTCAAACTGAGCTAAAACTCCTATGCAAAAGTGCAAACACTTTTTGTACTTTTGCCACACTGCCCGACAAACACTCCAGTTATGCAAACTTTATTCATCATAAATCATTGCGCACTATATTTCCACTCTTTATCGAGGCAGAGTATGTTATGGTAAATATCTGGCAAGCTGACCAGTCCCTCACTGTCTGCAAGCTGTCTGACTCCACAGTATTCAACATGCAACAGAATGCTATATACTAATACAGGTAATTGGCTGTCTGCATGTCACTTGTAACATGATCATTTATGAAGGGGTTAGATAGGCTGTTTAAGAGCCAGGGAGGGAGCAAGTTTGGGATGTGTACAAAAAGTCAAAGCGTATTCATGATGTGCTTTCCTGGTGGCTTGCATTTAATGCATTTAATTAAAATTATAGAGTCATTTGTCAAAAAAATGTTAAATGGTTATTAATGATATGTCTCCTGCAATACATCATTACATCAATCTGCCTATTTCAGAGATTAGAAGCATACTGTAAAATGAGACTGCAGGGTTCAAAACTGACATCAGTTTGGCGAGGATTGAGCTATGATCTTATGAAATCTTGACTACTACAGAGTTAGCCATGCTCGAAATTACAACCAGTCAGATGGACAGGAGCCTGCCATCATGTACAGATGATACTGTTAAACTACATGAAGTGGCACATCTCAGGGCTCAGTCAGAATCACTCAAGAACAAATTGGAAGACTAAGATGCAAGGTCAAGGCACCTTTACTTTACTGAACTCTGCACTGTGGGTCCCCTGCTCTACTTCCAAGATCTAAATACAGACTGGGAGGTTAAAATAGGTCAGTATAGGAAACCAAGACCATTATATTTATGCTTATGTATATTTTCTCACTAAAGGCCCTAATTTTTTTTCTCACTAATTTTAACATTTTCATTATGATACCTACTGTCTTACTGGCTAAATAATTGTAACTTAGCACAACATTCCACAACAATGACGCTTCAATCTAGACTCAGATTAATTAGTTACAACATCAAGGGGATCCAGCATCATGTTAAGTGTCGGAGGTTTTTCACACACCTAAAGAAAATGAATCCGGAAATCATGTATCTCCAGGAGACCTTTTTTAAGTCAGGCATTTATTTACAAATAATATTCATATTCACAGATGGTTGCCTTATAATAGAAACCCTTACTTCAATTTCCAGCCTTAAGTATTTAGTGCTATAGCATTACTAAACTTCAATTCTAGACAATCATCTACTGTTGAGGATAAATATAATTCTTTCTAAATATTTGCAGCCCTGAGTATAAAAGAGCATATTTAACAAATGCTAATATCTAATTCCTCTGGTACACCATAAAGGCCGCTTATGTATGTGTTTTGGTTGTAAATAAGAGTATTATTGCTATGGACAAGAGCAGTATCAGTATTTCACTGCTCTTTTCAAGGCTTCTTCTTCCCCAGCACGTTTTTTTGTTTGTTTTACTATACATGGGTTACTTATGGTAAAGCTACAGTGGAAAAATAAGCAAACAATCAAAGAACATCACCTTCTCGCACTTTTATTGGTCTATCTGTTTTTGTTTTTGTTAGATTGGTGTTTCAGCTAGACAGATGAATGTCAGTTTGTATGTTGTGGATCTCACTCGGGTGAAGAAATCAGGATCTGTGATCCAGGGAGTGATTCAGGACGACAAGCCACTCACAGCACCAACTCCTAAAGGAACGACACTTCGCCGAAATTACGAGAGACCCACCACGACCTGCAGTAGACAGAAGTGAGTTTCGATTATGGTTTTGACTACATGTATATGATATTTCCAAAAGGTGACTCTTGTGAAATTTATAATTTCTGTATATAAGCATGAAATGTTTAAATGTACTTATGGTTAAACTTGGCTAAGCCACACATTTGGCATATGCTACTGGTGCTTTTTGATGATGAGTAAGTGAATACAATTGTGTTTCTTGCGCTACCTATGGCATTTTTCCACTGCATGGTATTGACTTGGCTCAGCACGGCTCGACAAGCCTTTCCCTGGTTTCTTTTCTTTCTTTCTGTTTATTTGTCATTTATTCGTGTGTTTATTTTTGTGTGGTTTTGTTTTTGTTATTTTTAGGGCTCCGTGCCCCAGTTCTTGTAGATCAATAGATTTTTCCTTGTTTCACTTCTGACTCTGGATTCCTTCAGCGGCCACCAATCATCTTTTTTTCCATGTGTTGTTTGAAGCTTTTCAAAACATTATCGCGGAATTTAACAAGCTGCCATTGTGAGTCAGATAAAAACAAACACGGTCTCTACTAACAGCTAGTTTGTGCTGGAGGTCTGCATGTGCCATGTTGTCAAGTCTTTCTGGTCATTAAGCACACTGCAATGTTTATATGTCACATTAAGTACTTACTAGGCTCGCTTCATGCCAGGTGCAAGGCAGAGACTAAAACCTACCTATTTCCAGGGACCAGGCACCTGATTTGCCTAATGGAAATGCAGCAGAGCCAAACCGAGTCAAGTGGTACTATATTAGGGTACTATATAGTACCTCATTATATAGCACAATACTATTAGGTTTAGAGAGCCTGTTTGGTCACAGCCAAAAACATTGAAGCATTCTATTAATAAAAACAAGTATGAAATTATGTAGTACTTTTCAAGAACTGTAACTAATAAATTCTTATAGAAATTGATGAATTGATGGAATGTTCAGGTTTGAAATCTCACTGCTACTTACTGCCATGGCCTAATGGTTGGAGACTGGGCTTGATTGCTAGTTCAATCCCTAAGACCAGTGGGATCCTCCACGGCTGATTCACAGCCCCTAGTGCACTAGTGCATGTGTGTGTGTTCACTGCTACAGATTGGTTAAATTCAGAAGACACAATTTTTTTTACGTTGTACAATGACAAATAATTGTACATTATTATTATTATCATCATTACCTTGCGGAACACCATATTTGACTACAGTATGGTAGGAGAATTTTTTGTCTAATAAACAAATTGGTAAACAGACAAATAGGGTCTAAACCAAGAAAACCTGAGTAATATCCCATGATCTATGGTATCAGGTACTGCATCAGGGTAGAGAAAAAGCCCATATCAAGTGAAGGGAGTAGGTCATTGGTTTTCAGCACTGATTTGGTGCCGTGGATGGCTCTAAATCTAGATTGTAGATCCTAAATATCTTGTCAATGAAAGGGAGATTTGATATTATTGTCTGTAATTTGCAAGCTCAGTCATTTTATAAATTTTTTGATTGGTTCGATGACCATTTATTTTAGAGATTTAGGATTGTATACATTGCTGAGAGATGAGCTGACAGTAGTAAGCAATGGCTTTAGGCGAGATTTGTTTAAATAAGTTTGTTGGTATAGGATCCAGTACACTTGGAAATTACTTAGAGTGAGTTAAACTAAGCATGTTATTTTCATTGTCTGGATTAAAGTTCTCAGTTGATTGGGTTAAAGTGTGACTCAGGACTTGTGGAGAATTATCTAAAAGAGCAGATTTGGTTTGGAACTGACTATGAATATTCAGTTGAATGTTATCAGTGTTATTATTAAAATGTCATAAAATCACTGCTACTTAACCCAGAATGGATAATAGAGTTGGTTCATTTATTGCCTCCCTTTTTATAGAATTGTAGGGGATCTTGATTAACTAAAAGAGAATGGGTAAGCTGGTCCAAGTGTTGTACCTGTAGAGGAGAGATAAAAAAGATTAGTTGAAAACAAAATGAATATACTTATAGGTAAAATGAATTCTGATGTAGAGGACATGTCCATGAGTATTTGTTTTTGTTTAGATTTTATGTATTTATGTGTGGGTGGCTAAGTATTAATGGGATATACCACCTAAAGGTAAGAATGTTTTTGCCCAGGGTTAAATGCTATAAGGAGTGGAGTCAGGAGGGAGAGAGGCGAAAAAAGGTTAAGGACTTGTCTTAATGGCCTATGTGTAATATGTTTAAAACAAAAGAGAATGCTAAATGTAAATTCTTTTTAAAAATGTTTATTTTCTTTTTGTAAAGTTTTACTTTCTACTTTTGTGTTTTGACTATAATTAAAAAAAATTATGCACTTGTGGTGAAAATCATCCTGGACTTTGGAATGGTCCATAATTGGTGAACCCAGTCTCTTGTCCTTCCACTCAGCCTACCTTTCCACATAAAAACCTACCTTTCCACATAACAGAAACTCATCTCATCTCATCTCATCTTCTTTTCCGCTTTTCCATTTCAGGGTCGCGGTCATAACAGAAACTATAGTTGATTTTGTTGTTTTCTATTAGAGATGCTATAGTAATGTGACTTTAATTAACCAATTGTGGACACTGCAGTTCTCTCTGGTTTGTTTATGTTCAGAGGTTCTGTGTCTTTAAAGGAAAAATTGTATGTATAAAGAGAAAAAATATTGTTTGAGGCTAAGGTTTAACTTGTAAGATTTTATTCACTGTTTGAATTACCACAGAAACTAATTTATAACTCGAGCTTTTTCGTTTTGTAGCCCGTTAGCTCTTGTTTACTTTCATGCTGTTAGCAATCTTTCAAATTTGTGGGAGTTCCTATAATCTGAAACAGCCGGAAATAAGTAAATATTACCCACCTATGGAGCAGGAATAAAGCAATATCCTCATCTCTTTTCATGATTTTCAGTCTTTGGAGGTCTCTCTTTGCTGTTTCTCTGCTGTAAGTAGAGAGAAAGCCTAGCTTTTTTTTTAAAACTAGTTTACTGACACTAGGGCATTAATAATTATATAAAATTAATTATATATATATAATTTTATAAAAAGTGTTTTTGATTATAATCATGAATGCCTCCCTTAAGGCATGACTGTAGTCGACCAGGCCGTGTCTCCATTTACCCTCTAGGTTATGGGCAGCCTGTTTTAGAGTACATATATGGTCATTTAACAAGGAGTTAGTATTTTCTCTTTTTTGACCTTTGTTTGACATAAGATTTGAACAGAGCACAGTATATAAATTGTTTGTCTTGGCTCAAGTTCTTTAGGGTGAATGAGGCTGTTTAAATATAGTGGGGAGGCTGATGAATATCATGACTCAGAACCACTTTATACATGATTAGATGGTGATCAGTGCCCAGTTGCATAAAACACCTTAGGTTTTTCCCTTAAGTATAAACCTTAAGTGAAGATTTTCCCAACGAATTACTTAAGTGTGTTGCATAAAACGCCTTGTAAGATTTACTGCAGTGACTGAGGTTTTGTTGCAGTAAAGTTCCACTCTTTTCATGACAATAAGGCCGCAAACACGCGGAAAGCTGGTGTTCTGAAGTTGTGCTGCCTTGTCAAAATGTGCTACTCTGCAGCTCCGCACATGCTCGGACACAAATATTTTAATGATTTCTGATGTTTTACGTGATATGTTTGCTTTTCTCCAGTGCAATCCAAAACACAATCTTTTATTACTCTTATTTGCTTGATGTTTCCAAAGCAGCAAAAAACAAAAAACATAAAATCTTTTCTTATTACCATAATAATCTTATAATTTCTTTAATATGCCGTGCATCTCGAAAAAACCTCCTAGGTACACGATCATCTTCATAAACCTAAAAAAATGGAGCCGTGTTCTCCGTCTTCTGAGTGTTAAGGTGAGGTTTTGCATCCCTTAAATAATTCTAAGGGAATTGACAGTTAAGGAACTTTGTGCAACACTTAACAGTTTTTATGGGATTACTTAAGGGACATTCCGTATTTAAGGAAACATTAAAGTGTTTATGATGATTTCCCTTAAGAAAGCCCTTAGGTACCACTTAAGGTGTTTTATGTAAACGGGCACAGAGATGGAGATATGTAGCAAGGTTGGATACATTTTCTCAATACACAGTATCAAAACTAAACCCAAGGTGTGGTTTAGTTGCATTGGTGAATGGTCCCTAAAATATTGAGGAAATCCCAATACATTCAATATAGATGAAAAATCAGTTTTAAATAGACCATAAGACTTTTCAAAGTGAATATTGAAATCCCCAACAATTAAAGCCTTACCTGTAGCAACAGCTACACCCGAGAGAAAGTCAGGAAATTCTCTAAGAATATCTGTATTAAGACTGAAAGGGTGATAGACTGCAATAAGTAAAAAAAAAAAATAATAAATAAAAATTGCTGCATTTTTTGAAGCAGCTACTTCTTTGAAGCTACTTGGCTTCATAACCAAGAGACGTGGTTATTGGTAATAATTTTATTGACAATTACTGCTTTAGGTGCTAGAGATTGTCCAGGTTTAATATAGCTGTTGCTGGCACACTGAAGACTAATTTGTGTTAATTCTAATTAGGTTTTTTAAAAGCATTTTTTGTCATCTATAATGCCAAACAGGGGACAAGCTCAGTCTCAGTGTAGTGTTTGTTTGTACTGTCAGGAGAGTGTAATCAATAGATTGTTTATTTTAATATAAGCAGGAAAATGGCAGAAAAAATAATTAGGAGGGTTAAAATCACTTACTTGTTCAGTTTCTACTTACATGGCTGGTGTAGCTGAGTGAAACCTTTTAGTCCTGGCACAGAAGTTATTCGATGTTCCCATTTTTTCTCTCTCCCATTTTTATTTATTTATTTTTCCTCTTATTATATTTATATTCATATTATTGGATAATATCTTTACCACTGTACAATTATGTCTGCAGGATGAAGCAGAATTCAGATGGAGACAGGCAGAGCCCAGAGGGGGAGAGGCGGAGTCCAAGCAGCGAGGACGAACATGATGACAAGGAGAGCAGTGCAGAAATCACAAACCCTGAGGATTACAAAGAAATCTTTCAGCCTCGTAATGCAATCTGTGAGAAACACATAAACAAATCTACTCAGATCCACCATGAATCCACCTATATAATACTGGGTATCAGCTCCACTCATCATAGAGGTTTATGAATGAAGCCCCCCTCGTTTCAAGTTAGGGATAGTTTGTGTATATTCAGAAGATGAAGGGAAACTATTTGTCAGGAAATAAAAAAAGACTCCATGAGACTGAGCTGTGGGAACAGCAGTGAGGTAAACCTGTGCCTGTTCTTCTTGAGGTTGGATTTTTAATAAATAATAATCTATGTACATAGCTGCAGGAATATATTTAGAGGTGGCGTGCACTGCGCAGCAGCTTTTCACAACCTTAAAAGCCTCGCAGTTTCATGAACCAAACTTTGAAGCTGAAAAGTTAAATGTGAACATATACTGGTTTTTATACTGTTTAGTACTCATTTAAACTTCCCCAAACACACCTGTAAAGTCTAAAAGTTGCTTACTATTTCATACCACATTAAAAAATGACATAGTTATTTCCAAGTGCAAAGTTGAGTTCTACTAAATTTCAGTTCCACATTAAATGCTGAAGCTATATTCACACAGTCACACTAACACCAGCATATTTGAGGTTTTTGTTAAACACCTCAAACAGTGAAGCAGTTACAGGTGCCTGGACAAAACCTCTGCATCATTTAAAGTAACAAACTCTGCAAGCTGGAGAATAAATAGCTACATTTGCTGCTTTTTCCTCTATTCCACCTTTAGGACTGCAGCTGTCACAGAATCAGACAAATGCTGACTGGATGCTGGAGGGTTGACCACAAAGTTAATTATGTTAAAATGGTTTATTTATATATTGTTTTTAAAATAAATATTGTTTGTTTACACCGCATTTTGTTCTATATATGGCTGGCTGTTTATTCTTGACCCAAAAAAGAAGGGAGAGTACTAGTGGAGAGTCAGGTGCAACTGTCATTTTGGCTCATAGTTCAAAATTTTGTTTTGGGCCCCAGGAAAGTCTGGACTAGCTCATTGTGCAGGTGGCTCCTTTTCATCTTGCTCTGGGTCTGACTCAGGGATGAACATATAGGGGCTGGATAGCTGTTTTCTGTCATTTTCACGTGTGGTAAACCCTCAGCGTAAACATGGGATGGGTGGGGTGTAACCAGCAACAGCTTATTTGCATGAAAGTGACAGAGCCCTTAAATGGCTCATTCTGAAAGGGAGCTGAAAATAGAGCTGGTGAGATCTCTTTATGTGAGTGATTTTGTGCAAAGAACTTCATGAACATGTTTTGTACACAGACCTGTTCTTACTTGTTTTAAAAAGAGGTGTGTGTGTGTATATATATATAATACACACACACACACACATTTTAATCTATATGTTGCTCTGTATAATTGTACTTTTTTCTTCAATGCTCAGGACCACAGTGGTCATTCTACTGCCTCATGTACATTTTCTGCCATTTTTAATCATGTTATGTCTGTGTCTCTGTCCAGTACGAACACCTCCAAAAAAAACTGAACCCTTCCCTGCACCACTTGAAGATGGTGAGTATTTGTTTTTATACTTTAAATATGATGAAGCGAATTCTTAAAAACAGTGTATTTCTGGTGGTAAAAATAATTGATGAAAGCACATTATCTTTGCATTTCTTTTAGAGAGCTTCCCTGTAAAGCCCTGTGGAGCTGTAGAGATCATTACTCCAATACCTGACAAAGTATGTTCTTACCATAGTTTAATGTGTGCATAATAGGCATTTAAATCTTTTTTTATATCATGTTTATTTCATATTTTTCTTTGTAGATGAAAACTCCAAATGATGCATCCACACCTGTACTAAGAGTGGAGCCTACAGTAGTATCCTTGGCTCCAGCACGCCCTGTGTCTGTGGTCACTGCATCTCAAGCTCCTTCCTCAAAGCATATTGTACACACATCAAAAATTAAACAGAATCCAGCTTTTGTCCCATGCACTCGCAACGAACCAGTAGGCCTGAATGTCGGAGATTTCTTACCTGTGAGTGATGTGTTCAGTTCTATAGAGGATTTTGATTAATGTATTGTTCAAATACAGGTTATTGTGTTTTATTAATCATATGCTAATCTGTGTGTGTGTGTGCGCGCATAGCCTGCACGTAGCAGCAAGGCAAGTGTGACAGCAGATGAGGAGGCATTGGCTCAGATCCGAAAAGGGCATGAAACCATGTGTGTGATGCTGAGCAGCCGTCATAAAAACCTTCACACAGTTCGTGCTGTCTGGACAGGAAGTGACATTAAGGTACTGATTTAATAAGTTAGCAAACAAATTATGTGAAAATCCTGAAGACATATATTGATTTTTTTAAAACCAGTTTTAAAGCAGAATTTTTTTGCAGGTCTCCTGTTAGTCTTCAATTGTTCATCAGTACCAGGCCTTTGTTGTCTTATTTTGCTTTTTATACTTTTACATTCAGAAATTTCCTCTGGATTCCTTTGATTATATTCACATTAAAAGATATAACATCCAAAATCCTTGCAATTGTTCTTTGCATATTTGGATTTTTCACTGGAGCATTTTTGGCAAAACCTTGATACGGATTTGGACATAAAGAACTAGGAGGAGTTTTCTGGATGCTACTTTTATAAACAAGCATGGTTACATCACTAGTTTAAGATATACTTACATATTACATATTTAAGATCATTGTGAGGCACTTCACAATGTTTCTAATGTAATTCTTCCTTTTACAAAAAACGAGAGGCACTGACCAACAGACACAGAAAAACTGACCCAATCTTTTATGCTCTTCCCCAAACTACAGACATCATTTGACTCTGCTGTTTCCATGAATGATCTGTCTATTGTGGTGGACATCCTCAACATTGTCAACCTCAAACCGTAAATATACACATCCACAGATATATTGATTTTAAGTCACTTTGTGTTAGCTAATGAAATGCTGAACAGAATAAACAAGTTACTCTAGTATCAGCCCAATACATATATTGTTTTGAATTGTTAATAAAACTGGTACATGCACACTTTTAGATCACTTTGGAACCTGGATACCTGCACCTCCATCTTGCCTCAGATTGAAGATCTGCTGCAGAGTAAATATGAGAGGTGAGAGAGATGCATGCAAAAGCCAAAGCAGTTATTTTTAAGACTGTGCAGGACATTACAGGGTCTCAGAGCTGTATTAGTTTTTGGTTTATAGTCCAGCCATTGGAGTCAAAAGAGCAGAAACCCTCTCCAGATACTCATGGATTGTGCTGTAGTTACAGTGATATTTCCCTTTTTCCTTCTTCCTAGTTATGTGCAAACGGGATATATGTCTTTGAAACTTATTCTGAAGCGCTTTTGGCCTTTGATCTCAGACACACTGACCGCTCCCCCTTCTGTTGGAGTGGACATTACACGGGAAGAGAGGTGACAAACATTCATGAAATCTTTTTTTTTTTTTTTTTATTCAGGTTTGTTTTAATTGTTGTTGTGGTTGTTTTTGTTATTATTATTATTATTATTATTAATATGATAAATTATAAAGGTAGGATACATATTTGTCATTAGTTGTGTTCATGTTGTCTGTGTATGCATATTTACATGTGCAAAATTGTTTTCTAATTTACAGGCATCAGAAATGTAAAGCATGCTATAAGCAGCTAAAAATGCTCAGTAACGTTGTAAAAAACCGGGCAGAGCAAGTCGGTCGCCATGGCAGCACATTTAAAGAACTGCAGCTACTTATGGCTCCATTGGACTAATAAACACACAAATAAGGTCTTAAAAATTGTCTGAATGTGAGTACCTACTTGAGCAAACTGATTACTGACTGACAATCACTGGTCTGACTCTACGATGACCCTAAGCCCTTAGTCTCTAGGCTCTGCAGATAAATCTTCAAACAAATTTTTAAAAAATGATTAGTTGATTACATGCTGTGTTGTATATAGAAATTTCTAAGTACTGTAAACACTGTTTTTTTCTTCAAATAAAATAATCCCTGATGATCTTTTTAATATTTTGTGGAACAGACAAAATGGTTACCTATTTGCTCTAACTTGGCCTCAAGAAGCCTTATGGTGTGTCTTTCGAGCTTGAAACTAAAATGACTGGATAAAGGTCAGGTTCTACATCACATACAGATGAGCCTTGAAGGGGAAAATGTGATGTAATGCCTGGAGAGTTTTATTCATGCTGGGCCAAACAAATGTAACATTTACAGGAGAACAGACTTCCCCTGCAAAGAAAACTTGGGTTTATAATGATAAGTTTATTATTATTTTTTTTAAGATGTACAGCACCTCGTGGAATGGCCTTGAAATTTACACTCATACCCAGTCTACTAATCATTCTCCGTTAGAAATTCCACTGGAAAGGCTGCCATTTCTCACACATTCGCTCACTCCTTCACAAGGTGGTGCTATTGTGCTTTGCATCAGTGACAGTTCCCTTGTTATTAATAAAAACCTAAATGTTACACTAAGAAAAAGTCAGTACTGGTAAATTAAAGTAATTTTTATTGTTAGGAACACTGAGGAGGTTGGGAGTGCTTGTTTGTATGTGTTTTTTTTTTTTGTTTTTTTTTGAGCTCTTTTTGTTACTTTGTTGTATACACCGTTGTTCAGTGTTGCTTGCTATGTCTCAGGTTAAAAATACAGTTGTCAGATTCAATTAAAAATTTCCTTGGAGATAGGGAACTGTTCTTGGATTAATATGGCCAATCTTGAATAATGATTTTAGCAGTAGTAGTAAACATTTCTCTAGATCTTCAGCTTCTTCTCTGTGCACTTGTGTCTAAGCATGCTATCTTAGAAGTTAGTTTTCAGGATATAAAATGACCTTGCTTGAGACCACAACCAGGTTCCAAAACAAGATGCTGAGTGATGCTGGTTATATATTTGGGATCATTTATATGGGCTAGTGTAAATAATATTTGTTTATCCATGTTAAATTAAAAAAACATTTCCAATATATACACTCTCAGGTTTTGTGGGAAAGAATAAATGTTTTCTCAAAATTTGTAATAATCAAATGGAAAAAAAAAGGTAGACCTATATTTCTATTACATAAGACATAATGTGATAACATTAATATTTTGATATCACTTCTCTGTTGGTGTAGCACACTATATAGGTCATGACAAAAGGCGTTTACAATCAAATAGTGTATTATGTATAACATGGATGACACTGGATTTGCATGTAAAGATGTGAAGATAAAGATCCACAGAAAGCAAATCATTCAGAAGCAGGGAATATTGAAAGCTGGAAATATAGTAGTTTCTAACCTGGGAAGGATAATAAACATTGACACAAAGAGTCGGTCGTTGCAGTAAAAAAAACACACCTGATAGATGTCCCCCTTTGAGAGGTTCAACACAGGCAAGAACTGTCTATTTTATTAGAAAGAATTTTGTTAGATAGTAGTCAACTAAAGATCAAGAATGCTTTCTGATCTCAATGGAAGGCACCTTCCTATTAAGGAAGAATTAACATAAATATTGGTTAAGTATTGTTTATGTGGATGTACTGTATGTGTACTAGTAAAAGAAGAAAAATTGCTTAATGATGGGGAGATCTAGTAGTATTTAAGAACTTAGGAAGCAGTGCTATCCTAGGCCACTGGAGGGTGGTGATGACTACAAGTATTACCACTTTTGTGATAGACAAAGTTATTGATGGTTTGTGTTGGTGCTGCTAGTCTATAAAGCATTAAATCAGACTTCACAAAGATGCCCTTTTAGTAATTCATCTAAGAATTCAAGTCACTAAAGCAGTCAAAGAATGAGCTATTATATTCATTCATTGTCTGTAACTGCTCATGCAGGAGCCTAGCTGGAAGCATTAGGCGCAAGGCAGGAACACACCCTGGAGGGGATGGGACAGGGCGACGCACACTCACACCTATGGGCACTTTTTTATTATTTATTTATTTATTTATTTAGTTTTGTTTTGAATTGCCAATACACCTACCAACATGTGTTTCTGGACCGTGGGAGGAAACTGGAGCACCCAGAGGAAACCCACACGGACACAGGGAGAACACACTGAACTCCTCACAGACAGTCACCCAGAGTGGGGTTCAAACCCACAACCCCAACCCCAGGAAACTGGAGCTATGTGACTGCGACACTACTACTAGTTACTTAGAATTCAAACCTGCCATTTTTTCCTCAGTACTCCAGGACCACATGTCGGAGAAAGCATACAAACTGAGGCAAGTGGGGATTTAAAATTATATTTAAAATAATATATAAATATCTCTTAAAAATGTTAAGGATGAGCTCTGAACGAATAAAAGACAGTGGGCCAAAAGAAATAAAGAAAAATCAGCAACTTAATAGTCTTTAAAATCATTCACAGTCACGTAAGCTTTGGGAGGCAATCATTAGGTAGCCTTGAAGATAAACTATCCACAGTGGAAAAAAATAGCATTATGGTTAGTTATCACTATATCCCACAATTTTTTTAGGTGGAAATACAAGCATGTTTTATTAAGGACAAAGTATTTGAACTTGAATTTGAAATATTTGAATATCTTAATATTTTATATTTGAATGATATTTATCTGAATATTGAATTATATTTAATTGAATTTGAATGATGGTTGACCTTGTCTAGATTTGTATTTTTGAGATCTGAATTTCTAACATTTTATTTTTTAATTATTTCTCTTTTTTTATCTGAATTTTTCAAATCTGAATATTTCACCACCTAACAAGTTTAAATTGTCTGCACTGGATAAGTGATTACAGATAATGTATGAATGAATGAACAAGTTTAAATTGATCAAATGGCATATAAATATAATTCAATTAAAAACATTCAGATACATTTCATTAAAACATTCCAATAAACAGAATTCAAATATTCTACAGTTGGATAAATATAATTAAAATACTCAGAATTCAGATTTAAATACTTAAAATATAATAACACACAGCTTCAGGATCTTGGGGTCCTGGTTCGGTTCTCACCCTCTGGGTCACTGTTTGGAAGGTGTTTGATGTGTCCTCCTTTTGCTTCAGTTTCCTCTCACAAAAAAGACATGTTGGAAGATGGACTTGCTGAGTGGAATTGTCAGATTCCACTCACACAGCTGTGAGTGACTGGGTGTGTGTGATGCCCTATAATAAACTGAATTTTGCCAAATGATTCTGTGTAAGTTCTGAACCCAATGCAACACGGATCATGATGAAATGGTTACATAAGATGAGTGAATAATTAATTAATCTTGTTTTATCTCCTACACCAAGCTGTCGTTTTTGTAAAGGTGTTTTGACTTTAAATCCACTTTATATCCTGCTATATGAATAGCACAGTGACACAAGAGGTAATGTTGCTCTTACACAACTCCTAGGGTTGTGGGTTTGAGCCCTATCTTGAATGACTGTCTGTGAAGAGTGTTCTCCTTGTATCAGTTTGGGTTTCCTCTGGATGCTCCAGGTTTCCTCCCATATTCCAAAAACACATTGGTAGATGGTTTGGCTATGCAGCTGAGTGTAAGTGAACATGGGGTACCCTCTGATGGATTGGTATCCAGTCCAGCACGTGTCCCTGCCTTGCACCCAATAATTCCATGCAGGCTCTGGACACACTACAACCCTGAATGAATGAATTTCCAGTTATATGCACATTGTAAATAGTTACATGGACTCAAGTGCATAATAAAGTAAAACAGATTTTGTACTTTGAGTATTTTCAAATTGTAATACTAGTAAAATAATACTTCAGTTACACATTAGTCATACATATGTAGTTTCTAATACCGGTTTTATATTTCATTTAATTCATTAATTTTCGTAGCTTTATGACACGTCGCATTTACTTTGGAGCTTTAGCATTTTATTTTAGACTAATAGATATCCCCCAGAAAACTTATTACACACCTGTGTTTATGTTAGGTGTTATAGGAAGTTAAACCGTTGAACGGGTTTTTTTCTACTTTTGAAATCGTCCGGAGCTGTTTAATATTTTGTATTAAATTTTGTAGTGAATGTCGATGTCGTTAATCTGGGTCTCTCTGACGTCACTCCCCCCTCTGTCTCTGCTTCCTGCCAAGCGCAGAAACACCACATCCACACATACAATTCAAACTAAACAGTGCTATTAACATATTCAAAGTGTTTTCTACGTGTGGAGCCGGTCTGTGGAGCGTGGTAAGTGTAAAAACTTCTGGAACCTTGTTATAGCTGGAGAGAATATGGTAGAAATCTCCTGTCGCTTGTCGGTGGATTGTGCTAGTGTCTCTGTCCCGGTGAAACTCAACAAATTCTTCAGGACTGACTCTAAAATAACATCTCTCTGAACTATTTGCTCATATTCAATTTCTGCCTCTAATGTGACACATATATTACCTTTACGTTCTACTATTTTTGCGCTTTACATTGTTCGACCGTATATTTACGAAGTCAAAATGTCGCCTTTTCTATTTTACTTCCACATTCCCTCCTGCCACAAACAGATGGCGGAGGGAGGGGATGGAGAGAGAAAAGCCGCATGAACGAGTGGAGAATGGAGAGAATAGAGAGAATCCAGCAGGCCCCAGTCCGATCCCTCAGCGGGGGCAGGGCTAGCTTAGCCTAGTGTACAAAGACCAGGCGAGGAGAGAAGGGAAATAAAGAAAGAGACATACCATTATATTTTGAATGAAAGTTCATCTCTGATTCAGACTTGTTTTTTCAAATTTGTCTTTGACTTTTCAGCTACATACTCGCCTCGGTGCGCTAAGTTTACCGATGCAAAGTTAACGTTAGCTGAGTGGCTAATATCTTGTTATTATTCTGCAAGTTGGAGCTTTATGCGATAAATGCGAATAGAGTTATTTATTGTGTATACCTGAGGTTGTTCACAAGCCTTGCCGTTTAACATGATGAATTTTCCTTTTCTGAATATCTTTTCAAATCTGCCGTGAGTTGTGAACTTTTATTTTGATTTGAAAGAAATTTCGACCTGCTGAGACTCGAGCTCCAACTTTAAATTTGTTCCACTTTAAAAAGGTGAAAGAAAAGATTAATATCTGCAGATCAGAAACAGGAGAATATTCCAAAATGTGTATATTTACCTCGCTTAGTTATGTATTATTTTATATTGCTGAGGTTTTTTTTAAACTTTATAAACTGATTTAGCAATTTTTGCAACTGTGCTTTCTGTGCATGCGAGCAATACATTAGGTTTGTGACAGTTCAGCTGTTGATTTTGCTTAAGTACATGGACCTGAGTAAAGTAATGAATTATTGCTTGGATGGGATGATTGAACACACGTCAATTGGGGTTGGACAATTTGGTCACAAACATTTTGATTGTGATTTGATTTCATCAACAATAAATGATGTAAAATCTGAGATACATATTTTGAAAATGTAATAAATCTGGGCTAATCAAAAAATACATATTTAACACCACTATCTTGATACAACACAAACACATCATCCAACACTTTACAGTGAGGATCATAGGCTTGTGTGATATGATGATTTGATTGTCAGTGGTTCCCAAAGTGGGGGCTGCACTGCACTGTTTTGTTTTGTTTTTTTGCTGTATTGCTAGCAGAAGATTGACAAGTTTGTAACAGGTAAACGTGCAGCAGATGATGAGGTTTCTCAAGCCACAAATTTCAAAGGGACAAAAAGAATATATGACAAGGCATATATCAAAGCAAACTCATACCAGTCACTGAAGAGATGTGGGGATTAAATGTGTCATTTTTGCAGAGCAAATGTGCAGGTTTTAGACTTTTTTGTCAGGAAGCTGTATTATAATTAGATTTTTTGAGCAGGGAAGCAACTAGGCGCAAATATGTTTAACAATGACTGTTAAGCACAATCACTTTTTTGTATTTTTTATTTTTTTTAATAAGTAGTTGCAGTTTTGTATGAATGCACTGTGAAAATATTCTCATCTATATAAGAGGTGAGGGCATGGCAGAAAAGGTTTGGGAACCACTGTAGTACAATAAGGGTCATAGGTAGGATTGTGTGCTTATGATTATTTGATTGCCCTTACACAAGCTTACACCATCATGATATCCAGTGATACTGCCCCTGGTTATATTATATATTGTAGCGTGCACAGATAATGGATTATATAATAGTTATGGAATGTGTGGTCTTGGCCCCCAATGTTCTTGTGGGAACTGTAGGTGGCATTGAATTAGAAAATGACAGGACTGTGGCCATCAACTGCTGTTTGGATCAGTTGGTCATGTGTCAACGACCCTGAGTCAGAAACATCCAAAAATAAAGTCAGAATATTTCATGAAATAAAGTAAGAATATTTAGAGAAAAATAACTGACCTTATCTCTGAGAATCTGAAGATGAGATTTAGTCAGTATTTTATTGTAGTGAGTCTTTTGCACACAATCTGCAGAGCAGGATGTTGGGTCAGTGTTGTGACACAGCGGATTCAGCCAAAAATTTCATTCCCTAGCAAATTTTTCAGTGATATCCTATTTATCAGCTGTTGTCACAATTTTATTTTCAAGAAAGAATGTTTAAAAAAAGTATGGCTAATTACAGCTGCTATTGTGCGCGCATGTGACTTCAAACTTTGGATACTTTTAAAGGCTGTCTTGATTAAAAAAATGTTTAGAAATGCTGCTTTTTTTTGTTGTCAGGCCAGCTTTGGATTATTCATTACAAATACAGTCGTGCAATTTAACAATTTTCCAGTCACTGTCTATACATGATTGTGGTCTTAAAAATTATAATGCTGTGGCTGCTAGTGGGGACATTTTGATTTCATTCACACAGGGACTTCATGCAGGGCTTCTGGGCTATTTAGGTGACTACTGAGCGTGACTGGTTTTTGTGTATTACTCCATATTGTTTATAATAAAGCACTATGTGCAAATTATAGAAATTATAGATTAATAAAGCTACTTATTAACTAAGTGTATATTACTCTACAGTAGAGTAGCCTAAATGATTATGTGGCTATTGTAATGTCTGGTGTTGTTCACAGAACATAATGTGGACGTTAAACTGCACATGACCATATTACAGGGAATGTTGTCTGTGTCAGATTTTGAAAAAATGTAACCACACTTGAGACAGTATTTGGCTCATCATTGCCCTGACTCTTTGGAAAAAAAAGCACAACCTTCACCCCTTTAAAAAAATGCTCTTATTTATTAATCTACTACATTAAAGCCATCAAGATATTGTAACAACAAATGAAAGATAAGAGGGTCAGTTCTTGCTCTTCAACTTTTAATTAGCCACACATCAACAGACAACACAGGTTACAGCTCCATGTGAGCAGATGATCAAATGGTCTGGAAAATGATCTGCCCTCTCAGCATGTCAGGGTCTCAACATATTTAGTCCTAAAGAAAAAATGACCAAAGGTACATTCAGTACATTCTCAACAGAGAAAAATATACAAACATGAATAGCCCTAGAGCAGAGGTATTCAAACTGTGGGGTGCACCCTCCTAGTGGGGGATGTAGGAATTGTTGGGGTGCGTATAAGCTAAACATCTCCACATTTGAGTACAGGCTCTGCTTCAGAAACTAAAACGCTACATTTAATTGTGTCTGAATGCAGTCAGAGCTGTTTCATCACAAATTCTTTCTCACTAGCTGTAAACAGACAGATATCATGTTTAAGTGGTTTGTTGGGAGGCTGTTCAATAATCTTAATGTCAGTAATTTTGTAGTTAGCTCTTTGGCTGCTTAAACTAAACTCCCAATGACTCCACTCTGATATTATTTAGTGTGTAGCACTGTATTGCGTGGTGTTATTTTTTTAAAATAAATTCCTAAGGCTAGCCCATAGGCTTTAACCTACTCCCCCCTCCAACCACACACACACACACACACACACACACCTGAATCTGGTTAAAGAAATGTTTATTTGTGAGGTTCAAATGGAAAAACATTCAATAAATCCTAAGCCAAAAATCTAAAGCAGTGTCCTTACTGATAGAGAGGTGGGCTTGAGACAGAAAGATTGCTGGTTTGAACTTCATGACCTGCAGGAAAATTGGGGACAGAGTACGTAAAGGAACAGTACTGTTCCTCCCTCGACATTCATGGCTCCTAACTGTTTCCAGGTCCCTGGGAACAGCTGTCTGTCATACTGGATGTCCGTTCACCGTTTCTATGTATGTGTGTGTGTGTGTGTGTGTGTGTGCGCACACACATTCACAGCCATGGATGGGTTAAATGTGGAAGACACATTTTGTTCTAAGTAATACAGTGATAAATAGTTACACATTTACATTTATTTAGGTGTAAACTAGCAAAATTTGAGGTTAATAATGGACATTTTGCAGTACCTTGAGCTGCAAACATAAATCTTTGTTAAAAATGAAATAATGAAGTGTTATGCTCTATCTCCACTATGATGCTGGAAAAGTTTTGGTGGGTGCTAATGCAAAAATAAAGAAAAATGTACAAGGTTTATATAGTATGCCTTTAGAACATATAAAAGGTTGCCAGTAGTATGTTCAATTGCAGTTTATAGGGAGTCAGCATAAAGAGGGAAATTCATTCATTCTGTTACATAAAAACATTTCTGGTATATTTTAAAGAAAAAAGGCAAACTCAAATGATGATCCACATGCCGATATGTTTCAATTACAGACCCTATATTAGAAACATGTCTCTCTGGAGTCGTCTGAGAAAACCCATTCTGGATTTTGAAAGTGTATAAAATAAAGAAAGATTTTACTCTTAAGATATTGAGTTCAAAGCAAAGTTCAAATGTGAAATAAAAAACTCAGTCAGTTTTTTGTAGTCTGTCTAGGTCTGAGCACATTTGATAAAATGAGTGATTCAAATTTTGTCCTGCACCTTAAAAGTCCTGTCTACATTTCTGGAGAAAGACTCAAAGCAAAGTCATTTTTTTTTCTGATAGCATGAGTTGGGTATCTCACTATGGGTATGCCTCTCTGCTTAGTCCTCAGAAGCTCCTATATCATTACACCAGCCCCTGGGCTGGCAGCTTTGACATGGATGTTCAGGAGGAGCCTCCTCTCCTCCCTATTTAACAATCAATACCACATTATATTTTTATTTGAAAATGTGCACACCTCTTCCTCACTTCAAGGATGGTGGTCTGGTGAGATACCTCACTCATGCTATCAGAGAACCAGGGTTACATTAGTAACCTAAATTTCTTTTTCAAGCATTTGTTTGAAACTCCCGAATTGCCAGACATTCTCGATTCGAATACCACTCTTATCATATATCTTGTCCTTCAGCAGACTACTCTCATGATGGATAATGCTGCCTCTCAGAAAAGCCTACACTGAGCACTGTATGTGCCAAAGTAGGTGCAGTGACATCCAATCTATAAAATTTTGTAAATGTATGTGTTGAAGCCCAACTGGCAGCAGCTCAAATCTCCTGAATAGATCTGACTTACTCAGACTCATTTCTGTCCAAGTAAATGTACAGTGCTCGCACTGTACATAGCATATTCAGCCTCCTTTACTTTTAACATGCAAATGGTGGTGGGCAAAAGCTCATCAAAACTAAAGGTGATGATTTCATACATGCCCCTTGACAGTAAGTCTGCTGCCTGATTTAAAATCCCTGGCACGTGAGTGGCTTTCAGTTACTGGAAGTGCATTCCACTCCACACAATCTATCTGTGCGCCAGTGTGTGTAGTTGATAGGATCACATACCCCCCTGGTGGTTTATATATGCTACCTCTGTAGTGTTGACCGTTCTGACCAGGACGAGATGGTTCTTCAGGAAAGGAAGAAAATGTTTTAAGGCAAGAAACACTGCTAATAGCTCCAGGTAATTTTTGTGAACAGATTCCACTATAAAAGAGAGGGTTACGTCACACATGGAGGAAGATTTCCTCCCTAGATTGTTTATTTTTTGTGTGGTTGTACTCAGTTCGTGTTTTGAATTGTTAATTGTTGTGTGATTTTTGCCTATCTGTTTATTGTATATATATTTGTAAACTAGTACCAGTGGTAGGGAGTGGCTGCCTTTTTTGTTTGGGGAACTGGGGTTTGTCTCTTTTTATCCATAGCAAGGGAATAAGGTTAGCACTGTGTCTTTGTTTTTGTTGTCCTGCACAGGTTAGTTAGTGTACCTAAAACTAGTTAGTGTGGGGTTTGTTTTGGCCTGGGTCACTCCTGAAGTAAATTTTCTGGTTCACTAAATTGTATTAGTTACCTGCAATACAATTCACAAAAACTGCCCTAAGTTGTAGTATCTTTTTGCAAACATCACACTGTCCATTATTTCATTTTTGTGTTGTGGTCTGACCTACGCCAGGTCGTTACATATTTGAGGGCTCGTCTCTTTTCTTTTCCTCGTTCTGGCTGGTGGTTTTCTTTTTTGTGGGCGGGCGGAAGGTAGTGGTTGATATGGCTAGATTTGACTTGGTTGCGTTTGCACTCGAGCCTACCTTAGAAAGTTTTGATTTGGGTCGACCCTGCTTTTGGTGGCTGATTTTTTTTTTTTCTTTTAGTGTTTCTCGTTCTGCGCCACAATATATGAAATAAAGCATGTTTTGAAGATTGAGCTCATTAGTAAAGGGATCTTACCTGAAAGGGACACTTCCCTGGGTGTTGATTCAGGTGCTGTTCTGGGTGCGGAAGCGGCAGAGGTCGTCGACGTCCCAGACACTCGGCCGTGCATAGATCCCAGCAGTTCCCCATCTCCTGGATTAGATCCCCGCCTGGCCGGCCGGCTGAAGGAGTTGGAGCTGGAATTTAAAATTCAAGCGTGTGAAGCAGAATGTCTTCTTCTGGGAGCATTAGAGGTTTATGCTGATCGGGAAATGACAAAGTTAAATTTGGCGGGCATCAGGCCTGCCCCCTTTGAGGTTAACCGTCCTGTCCTCCTCGGAGCACTGCAGTCAGAGCACACTCTGGTGGTCAAACGATGCTGATGCTGCTACGTTAGCAGACGAGTTTGTGTTGACACATAAGACTGTTTTTACTTTGCCATCTAAACGTAATGTGTTTTCTAGTCACATTACCCCAAGAACACCCGTTGACGCCACTATATCCACTGCATCTGTCCCTGCTGATACTTGTGAGTGTTTTTACTGTCATGAACAAGGCCATCTTATTGCTGAATGCCCAGCGCTCCAGCGTAAAGGTTCTCGCTCTGTTTCGCCTGTAAAGAAAGTTAGTGCCATAAGCACGTTCCCTCATAGCCATATACAGGATGAGTCTTATATTTCTGTCTCCTCCACCATAGAGCCTGTATTCAAGCCCTTCTTGTTTAATGGGTTTGTTTCTTTGCCTAAAAACAACCAGAAAAATTTTGAGAGACACTGGTGCAGCTCAGTCATTTATTCTGGAAGTGTTCTGGTGCAAGGGATTGAACTCGGAGTGCTTAGGTTTCCCTTCCATTCAGTTCTTTTGAGTACAGAAAACTTTGAACGTTTTCTAAAGGTTGCCGTTCATTCTAAGCTGCCTGTTGATGGTGTTTCATTTATTTTGGGTAACGACCTTGCTGAGGGAGAATGCGGGCTTCGATCCCGCTACCTCTCGCACAGATCTGCCTTCATGGATGCCACTCAGCCCAGGAGAGATGCATCTGATGTGACCACTTTCCTGGCCAAAATTGTGCCCTTTTGTCAGAAAAGTTGGCTTTCTACACTGGTACAGTAAAAACATGCATCCTGCTGACACCTGTATGAGACGTACTGGGTTCAGTCTGAGGGAGGACACCCACCTCTGAAACTCCAAAAACACACTCTGGTAGGTGGATTGGCGACTCAAAATTGTCCGTAGGTGTGAGTGTGTGAGTGAATGGACCCACTGTTACCCTGAACTGGATAATTATTACAGATAATGAACTAATGAAAAAAAATGTGGCTTGAGAAAGTATTTGCCCATCTAGATTTCATCTAGTTTTACATATGTTGCACTTAATGTCATGCAAATTTACATGTAAAGAGTGCATTAGGAGACATAATTATTTTATAATAATGTACTGTGGGAATGTGTTGTTGTACAAGTGGTTTTACCAATTTAGAAGTGACAAAAGTACAAAAAGTACTATTGCTTCCTATAACTGGAGATCAATCTTTCACATAACTGTGGAGGAGTTCTTTGCAGAATAGTTCTCAGTCATATCGGAGCACTTTCAAGCATGAGATGCACATTTTAAAGTCTTCAATGTTATTCACAATAGTGTCCGTGTGCGTGTCGAGCTAAATAAGCTCCAGAAAGAACACAGGGCATCAGATAAAATTATTATTTAGTGGAGCTGGACTGGGTCATTGGCAGCATGTTAAATATTTCTTGTGCTAGGCAAAAGACCAGAAAAGCAGATGGGTCTTTGTACCTTTTTATTTTAAAATTTCGATATTGAAAACAGGAAATTAAATAATGGAAAATAAAAACAGAAACATGTCTGTGGTCAGAGTGACATTGGTGCATTGCCTACTTTTCACTGGTGTTATCACTGTTAACAAACTCAGCAGGATGGCTCAGAACTTGGCATCATTTACGCATGCACCATGTAACTCTCTGATCGGAACCTGCTATAAACAGTGTGTAAACCCTGACTTTTGGTGGAAATTTTATGATGGCCGAATGTTTTCCTGCAGGATCTTCTGATTTGAGCTGAATTTATTTCTGTTGCCTAGGGCCTGAAACAACCACTCGCCATCATACTTTACCTCTATGCTTTACTATTTTCATCAGACACCACAGAAAATCTCACACATTCGTCTAATTAGACAACAGAACAAAATTCGAGAATACTTGCTCTTTTTAAAGATGGAATGATTGTGATCACAATAATGTTATCTGAGGCAAATGAGGTCAGTGTTTCCTTGAATTTGTTTGCCTGTTTTTGCTAGATTGCCTACACAGCAAATTCACCAGTGTTAAATCAAAACTATTGGTGTTAACATTAATAGTGTTGATTTAACACTAATGAATTTGCTGTATAGTGGGTGCAGTGAGCTTAATTTTTACACAAACTCCCTGTTACATAATTGTGTGATTTAGTGATGTTTTACTTTATTTGAAGGGCCAGATTTTTTTTGCCTTATCTAGACTGTTTTTAATACAATGTTCTGCTTTCCTTAGGAACAGTAGTAGCTGTTTTTAATCATTGAATTAGCGCTGTTTAACAAATAACATATTTAATATATACAAGGAACATGCATTTTTGGGATCCAATTTTGTTTTAAATAATAAGTAGTAGTAATAATAATAATAAACTAATATACTAATAATAAACCAAACGTGAAATTATCAGCAGAACACAATACACCATCATTGCATTGCATTGGAATAATGCAACTTCTTGTTTTAAGTAATTTTTGAAGGTTTATCATAGTTTTTCCATTTTGAATTGAACTCTATGGTTAAATGACATGATTATTGCTATGGCAGGATGTGAGATTCTTTTCTGTGCTGCATTTGCTATTTTCCTTCCTCTGTCACTAACGATAGTAATGGATTGATTTTTGAGAAATGGAAGTTTGTTTCTAGTCTGACTGTGAAGATTACAGAAGATGCACATACAAAATTTTGAGATGTGCAGGGCTAGTATACAATGTTATAAGTCAGAATAAGTGATATTCTGACTTGTTTACCTAATGACGTCATGCATGTATGTGTAATATTGCTTACCAGTGTGGAGGTGGTTTGGTTACAAAATATCAGATGTACAACAAATCACTGTAATTTTAAGACATGAAAGAAGGCTGTAACAGCAAAAGGGGGAAACACACCTAATCTGTTTTCACAACCTCAAGCAGATGCACCCAGTTGAGGATGAGGAAATGTAAAAAATTGCAGTGAGAAGAGTTCAACAGCCAATGAGCTTTAACACAAGCAGACAGACTACACTGATTATTAACATCTATTTTGTTTTTGTTTTGTTATTTACTGTGAAGCTTTAAGGTTTGTTTTGTATAATTATTTATGGGGTTTTTTTGTTGCATTTTTGTTGTATGGATTTATATGCTACATTATTTTATAAGGGCGGCATGGTAACCCAACAAGTAGTGTCTCTGTCACACAGCTCCAGGGTCCTGCGGTTGGGGGTTTGAGTCCCACTCTGGGGGGCTGTCTGTGAGTAGTTTGGTGTCTTCTCTCCATGTGGGTTTCCTCCAGGTGATTTGGTTTCCTCCCACAGTCCAAAACACACATTGGTAGGTGGATTGGCAACTCAAA
This sequence comes from Hoplias malabaricus, assembly GCF_029633855.1. Taxonomy (NCBI): domain Eukaryota; kingdom Metazoa; phylum Chordata; class Actinopteri; order Characiformes; family Erythrinidae; genus Hoplias; species Hoplias malabaricus. The sequence goes on along the minus strand of NC_089815.1, from coordinate 12,370,740 downwards.
TGTGTCTGTAGGTGTGAGTGTGTGAGTAAATGTGTGTATATATAAATATATATAATATATATATAAGTATATAAAAGTGTTTTGTCATATTGCCAAATATACTCTGAAATATCATGATAATTTTTAAGGCCATATCACCCACCTGTAGTTCAGACTCACATTTCTGGGTGCCTCTGAAGGACATGCACTTTTCTACTCCAGCAGTATAGCACTTGATGCAGGACAATTTTGTGGTGTCTTGGTGTCATAGCCATAGAGCTAAAGCTGATGCTAAAGCTAACCCTCACAAATACTATTCTCTACACGTTTACATACCGTGTTTCCCTGATAGTAAGACACCCCCGATAGTAAGACGCAGTGTGGGTTTTAGGGGGGTCGGCTAATGTAAGACGTACCCCGAAAGTAAGACATAGTAAACTGTACGTTGGAAAAATATAAGCCATAGTACCGGTAACTTTTGCTGCATTAAGTGCGGGATGCGGACGGATCTGGAGCGGAATGAGCGGAGGGATGTGGAGGCTGCGGGAGCAGCAGTAATGTTGTCCGTGGTCCAACACATGGTTAAAACAAAAATCGACATTTTTTACCAATATAAGACATACCCCAAAAGTAAGACATAGTGGGACTTTCGGGGGTAAAAAGAATGTAAGACACTGTCTTACTTTCGGGGAAACACGGTATTTAACAGTTTCCACTTACTCTGTGAGGCACCTGCTAAAAAGCCAGTTGAAAGGACACAGTAATTGACACAATTCTATGGTAAGTTTCATAGCAGCTGATGAGATCAGGAAGCAGAGAGAATGGATAAAACAACTGTCTGCCTGGAGATGCCACTTAGGGTGTACTCTATTAAGAGTGTGCCTGTTCCCCAAATTAAGCAAAAATAACAAGATAACATTGAAGATGCAATATTAAATTACTGCTTAATGAAATTTTGACTGATCATGATTTTAATGAGATATGCCTCACTGAAACATGGAGTCAGCCAGACGAATACCTAGTCATAAATGAGGCCATACCAACAGGCTACAATTATTTACAAAGCCCTCCTCTGAATGGCAGAGGTGGAGGCAATATTTCTATTTCTAAGAGTTTTATATTTATATTTTCTATTTCTAAGTATATATATATATATATATATATATATATATATATATATATATATATATATATATATATATATATATATATATATATATATATATATACACACACACAAACCAAGAAATACGTTCTCATCTTATCTTATTTTCAAATTATATAAATTATGCTACCCTGAGTTTTACATCACTACAAATGTCATGAGATTACCTAAAAAGAAAAAACATGGAATTTATGAAGATCTGAATCCAGGATTAGTTGTACTAACATTGCTAGGCCACCCCCCTGAATTTTGTTGAAAATAAAATGTTATTTTCCTGTGCTTTCTCAGGGAATTAGGAATAAATGCTGATACTAATTTGGACAGAAATAAAACACAGAGGGACACCTGTTAATGAAGAAATTATGGCAGGTTCCCGTGGACATTAAACATGTCTGTGTCTCTTTACAAATTAAAAAAAAAAGTGAGATAGACCCATCTTAAATTGAATTGATTAATTCTAATAATGTAACAAGTATTGTTCTCAAATTTTATAAAGCAATTCTGCATACTCACTTAAGCAGTCCTTTTTCTATTTAACTGTGACATTCATGATTGTGGTCCAAAGACACTTTTTATAAAATTCAGGAAAGTTTCCTCAACGTTTGCTGCTAATTCAGTCAGTTTGCATGCTGGAAACATGCGTGTTTACAAAGTCCCAGTGTCTGTAAATGAGTAATAAGTATTTTAGTCTCTCTCTCTGCGCTAATGGCATCTGGAGTATTTTTAGACAAAGTAGAGAACTCTGAACATTGAAAAGCATCAACCTGCTCCATAGTGGGTAATTTTGACTCATTTTGCTGTTTCTCATCACATAAAGCCTAGCTCACACTACAGGATAATCGGGGCGACTTTGAAGCTGAATCAGTCCTCCCGGCAATCGCAAGAGGTCCCCGATTTTAGGGTGATCATTAACAATTACCTTTCCAGGTTATCCTGTAATGTGGGGAGTTTAGTCTGATCTTCTCCCACAGCAGTTGGGGCTGCCCCGATTGTGAATCGTAAATATGAAACGTTCAATATTTATGACTCGGAATCCCACCGTGGGCTGTACTCCTGATTCTCAGTGTGAAATGCCATGTTAATGTCACCTGAAAGATGGTAAACCAATGAGAGTTGAGCTGGGATTATTTCCCTGCCATCCACCATGTTTTTTAACATTATGGTTGTGTCTGAAATGAGCAGTGTGCTGCAACTGAGGCAGTGTTTTGAGGGAGGAAGATATAGAGTCGTGTCAGTATTTATAGCTTATTTAAAATGCTTCCTGATTTTGCTCCAAAGTTGTAATTATTCAGGCAAGGGAGCACTAGGGTACAGGTGCCTGGACAGTGTGCTGAAATGAATACTCGGTTACAAACACCTTCATTTCAAAATACTGCCTTGTGAGCCAACAAGAGCGCAAGGTACCTGCTACTGTCTGTTTCCAAGTGTGAGATGTAGTATTGAAACTCTCGCGAGGTTATGAGTGGAGCTGTCTATCGGTTTGTGTGTGTGTGGTGTTTCATTCAGTGCGGATTGTGTAGTATGAGGACTAATAACAATCAATCACTGAAAATCTGTGAAAAATGTCTTTGTGTAGGTTCTCCCACGTTTCCAAAATTGGTTAGGATTTTTAAAATCCTGTAGTGTGAGCCTAATTGGAATTGTCTCCAAACTCAGGAGATGGAGTTTCTGTGTTCATTAAAAAAGTAAAAATTTTAAAGTAAACTTCAGCCATGTACACGCAACAATTGTTTTTTTTCCCCCGACGTCACCGTTCATACTGAAAAACCAACTCTTCTTTGATTGCAACTGGGAATTAACTTTTCTGGATAGCAAACCAGTTTCTGTTGGTGTAAGGTTCCAAATTTGGTTTGCGAACTAGAACTGTTCTGGAATTCCACGTTGGTGGAAAACTCTGTGTGACTTGTAATTAGAGCTGGGCAATATGGCCAAAAACCTATCACAATAGGTTTTTTTGATCGATCTCGATTTTTATCACAATTTTAATATATGTATATGTGTTTATTTAATGGCAGAATATATGTTTATTTAATGGTGAATGAATTTGTTAATGGAAGTGCGTTTTCATGAAAAGCCAGGGCAGCAGGCATCCCAAGAAGGATGATTAATTTTCTGGGACAGAGTTAGAACAGTGAACAGTCCCAGGAAATCCAGGACGTGTGGCAACACTACTAGTGTGTACTGCATATTTGACATCATAAAACATGCATTGTGTAGATTATGTTAAAAAAATAATTTCCCTGTTATATCCCCATACATTCCATTGATAAAAAAAATATATATATATATATATATGTGTGTATATATATATATATATATATATATATATATATATATATATAATCAATGGAATGTATGGGGATATAGCTGGGAAATTATTTTTTTAACATAATATACACAATGCATGCTTTATTTACCATTTTATATATATATAATAATTAACAATTCCCTGGGGTTTCTTAATGAAACATTTGTGACATGCTTTGATTAAAATACCACAGTGATCTAACAACATAGCATTGTTCACACACTGTCTAAACAACCCTGTTCAGACTTACCTCAGACCACAGACAGATTTGGGCCAAATTTGTCTCACTTTTGGCACTTACGGAACTGACCAGAGCTGTCGGTGCCGGACATTGGCCAAATGTCGTGAGACAGGCTTGACTTTACGGTTACGGTAAGATTTGGGTGGGTCAAACGTGACCTTAATGTTGAATTGGCCCAGATTTGTTCCACAACACACATTGACCTGTGTCTTAAGTTGAGGCAGTCAGACTCACTCTGAGTTGTCATTTGAGTATAATCCGGGCCATAAGAGAACTACAGATATATACTACACTGAGTCCAAACGTTTATTAGAATTTGGGACTGACTTATGTGATTGTTCCTTTAAATGAGAATGAGCTCTAAAAGCCCAGGAGTGAGGTGTGAGGAGCAGAAGCTCTGTATTTTAGAGATGATTGGTTGCTTCGCTTTCTTATGTTAGTATTGTCACCATATTTAGTTGCTTCATTTAACCTTGTCTTTGTGCATATGAATGTGGGTCCAGCACTGTGATTTGTCTGAACACTATGCATACATAAAGCAGCACAAAATCAGAATAAACATACTTAGTGACTTTGGCAGAGAAAAACCACACTGTTCGTGGGTTGTGATTTTAAAGTAACAGTTTACTGTGTATATGCAATGTGGTAACATTTTATAATTGTTAGACAAATAAACCTCTTTTTCCAGTTAAGCAAATATCTTTACATTGTTAGAATGCACAGTTGGTCTAATAGGGGTGTGCTGAATTGTTGAAAGATATTAAAAATAGAGTAATCTTTTCACCGCAAATTATTTCACAGCCTCATTAAGTAATGTAGGATATTATCAAATTTGCAGCTCTTTTACTTTGAAAATTCTAATTAGGATTTTCATGTAAAAACTAAAACACATTGTTAGAATTTAAAAAAATTTGAACAATATTATTAGTGATGCACGATATATCGGCTGGCAATATTTTGATTTATTTTTTTTTGTTTGTTTGTTTGTTTTTTAGGTTTTGTTATTGTTCCGATATAAACACAAAGTCATTCAGTGACTGAATTTATTACTGAGAAACGATGAAAAACTATTACAAACACCCTGTCTCCCTTGCTCACTCGGAGCTGCTTTATGCCGCTCTCTTCCTCGCTTTCCAAAACATATCCAGTGCTGCACTAATTATTGCCCCTCTAGAAACCATACATGCGGAACCAGCAGTAAATCTTTGATTAAAAATATAAATGAACTACAACTAATAAACTTAAAAGGTAAAATTAAAAAATGTACAAATACTGAAGAAAAGGCTTGTCCTATGACAAACTATGATAAAAATTGTTTAGCTTTAAACCAATGTGAATTTACTTTAATTACAAAAAGATCAAATTATCGGTTATGAATATCGGTATCGGCTACTCCTGGGTGTTAATTATAATTTTTTTGTATCGGCTTAAATGATAAAACATCGGTGCATCCTTTAAAATTAGTAATGCGACATGAATAGATGTTTTAGGTGTGTTTATGTCTAGAAAATTCACTTGTCAGAAATACTGTGGGGTCCAGTCTTTTTAACTTTCCCTACCTGGACTTTTTATGATTTAATATTCTGAACATTATTAGGCCTGTATGCATCTGTATTTCATTTAGAGTTGGATGATGTCAAGCGTAAATTGTGTGAATTCAAAAGTAGTCTGTATCTCTCTCACTCTGTCACTCAATGACACACACACACACACATACATACATTCTTCCCTTCTGTTTCCCCCTTTGTAGTCTACCATACATTTTTTTTTCTCCTTGATACTTGTTATTCTCTCTCCCTCACAACCTCACTCTCCACTTTCTATCATTCTCTCCTTCTTATTCTCTCTCTCCCTCCACCCATTTGATTTCTGTCCCCTCCCTCCACATTTCTTGCTTTTCTGTCCTCTCACCCTTTTCTCTCCTTCTTTCCTGTCTATCTGTCTCTCTCTCTCTCTCTCTCTCTCCTCACTCTCTCTCTCTTTCTCTCTCTCTCTCTCTCTCCCCCTCCCTTCTTGTTCTCTTTATCCCCTCCCCTCTCTCTCTTTCTTGCTCTCTCTTCATTTGCTCTCTCTCTTTCCGTTTCTCTCTATTTGCTCTCTCGCTCTACCTCCCTCCCTCTCTCTCTCCTCACTGGTGAAGCCTTCTCTTCTCCTCCCTCATCCGTCCATTTTCTCTTCTTCCTGAATCCCTCTCTCTCTCAGCCATTTTCTCCTGAGGTGCAACCACCATTATTCTAAATCTGCTATTAAAATAATAGTAATGCTTATGCTAACAATACTAATAACAATAACAGCAGCAAAACCTTTTTATTTTATTTATATACTGCCGCATAGTTTGTCTTAAAAGGTAAAAATTGTTAGTAATGGCAATATTTAAACTATCCTTAAAGAATATATGCAGTGCTGTGTTGCATTCAATAATTATTTAATGTTACTTAATTTGTCCATCAGCATGATCTGTTGCAATAAGAGAAATACCAGCAGTTAAGTAAGGAAACAGGTAATTAAGTTCTCAAAATTAGCGTACATATAACGTGTTTAGTTTATAACAGTTGCTCAGTTAGTTGTCCTAGTATGTTGTGTGATGCTGTTGTAAGCCCAAAAGTGAGAAAGAGGTGGGAGATGTGTGGACTGGGTACAGGTCGGACAGATATTGTAGCAAACACTTAAACACTGGATGTATATATATATATATATATATATATATATATATATATATATATATATATATATATAATTTACACCACTCTGTTTTCTTCTCTCTATACTTTTGTTACAGTATTTTAATATATTTTAAACACTTGATTTTGTGTGTAAGTGTGTGTGCGTAAGAGTGAATGCTAAAGGGGTAGAGGGACAGAGAGAGAGAGAGAGAGAGAGAGAGTAAGAGACAGAAACAGTGTGTGCGTGTTCTTGCGCCAGAAAGAGGTAGAGAGAGATGGGGGAGGGGATGGGGATGGGGAGGGGGTGGGGGAGTAGAGAGAGAGAGGAAAATTAGAGCAAGGAGAGAGAGAGAGAGAAATTAGAGCAAGTGCAGAGTGAGTGAGAGAGAGAGAAATTAGAGCAAGTACAGAGGGGAGAGAGAGAGAGTCTGACAGAAAGGGAGGGGAAAGAGAGGGAAAAAAGACCTCACATACAGAGAGAACTGAGAGAGAGAGAGAGAGAGAGAGAGAAAGAACAACAACACACAGAAGAGAGAGAGTGTTTGTGTGTTATAGCCTGTGTAGATACAGACAGCATTAGAGTGAGGAGAGAGAGAGAGTAGATAGGCCTGACTGCTTTACGATGAGATCTCTCAAACACCTGAAACCACAAACCAAGAAAAATGTGGTGAGTTCTTCTTACTGCACCAGAACACCCTGAGAGGGCAGTGTGTGTGTGTGTGTGTGTGTGTGTGTGTGTGTGTGTGTGTGTGTGTGTGTGTGTGTGTGTGTGTGTGTGTGTGTGTGTGTGTCATTATTGTGTAAAGGATGGTTACATTGGAAGGCATTGATTTAACCTATTTATAATGATAGAGGGACAGGCAATGTGTTGGTTTAGTCAAAAAATATTCCCACCAGTATGTGTTTTTTGTCTGTTTTTGTTTGTTTGTTTTTGCTTTGTTCACCCTTTGCTTTACTTTCTAATGCTTCATTTTGTTTTTCATTCTCCCTCCCCTTTTGTCTTTTTCTGTCTCTCTCCCTCTCTCACTCACCCACTCTCCCCCCTTTCTCTCTTTCTCTCTCTGTCTCTCTCTCACTCACCCACTCTCTCCCCCTCTCTCTCCTGTTCTCTCTCACTAACCCTCTCTCTCCTCCTGTCTCTCTCTGTCACTCACTCACTCACATATCCTCTCTCTCTCTCTCTCTCTCTCTCTCTCTCTCTCTCTCTCTCACTCACCCACTCCCCCCCTCTCTCTCTTACCCACTCTCTCCCCCTTTCTCTCCTGTTCTCTTTCACTAACTCTCTCTCACTCTCTCCTCCTGTCTGTCTGTCTCACTCACTCATTCACTCACACACTCTCACTCTCTCTCTCTCTCTCTCTCTCTCTCTCTCTCTCACTCACTCACTCACTCACCCACCCACTCCCCCCTCTCTCTCTCTGTCAGTCAGCCCCTCCCTCTCTGTTTCTTTCACTGCCCCCCCCACACTTGTTCTGTCTCTTCTGCACTTTATCGCGCTCCCTTTCTTGCACTCTTTCAATCTTACATGTTGTAGTTTTTGCTGTTGTGCACTCTGTCAGTTTCCCCTTTGTAAAATGTGTTACTTTTCATTGCCCTTTTTCACAATGTTTGCTAAATGTTTTTCTAAAGTTTGAGATGGCTTCCTTTAGTTCCTTTAAGTCTTTGTGAAAAATCAAAATAAGAAACGTCTTGGAAATCTAAAGAATGTTGTTGAGGAATATATTCAAGAATTGGAAACACAAGAAGGAAGAATCTACATTTGCATCTAAAATGTAAAATTTCATATGTATGACTATAGCTGTGAAATTCATAGGTGAATTTCATACCCAGATACAATCTCAGATATGGCTAATTTGGTGATATTTTTTGAAATAAAAATCAGACATTATTGAGATTATTTTGATTACATTATTGATTATTAACAATCCATGAGATTGGTGACACATTACATTATTGTAAAGATAAAAGGTGTACAGACATTAGGGTTGGGCTTTATAACGGTAATACCGTATATCACGGTATTTAAAAATGTGTACACTATCTCAAAATGAAAATGGTATTTAAAAATTACGATGTGTGTCAGATTTTTTTTTTAATGCATCTGACTCTTAAGTACATGGCTGGAGTTCATTCATGTGCATTTAAGGGCGCCACAGAGAGAAGGCGCTGTGGGAGCTCATCGACTGCTGATGGTAGTCTGAAAACAGGTGGGGAATGAACACAAACTCAGTAGCCCAGTAGTTGTGAGTTTAGCACTGAGTTTAGGTTAAAAGAGAGAGGAAGGAAACTGAAAACCTGCAAATACTCAGTATACCCTTCATTCTGCATGAGGCTGTCTTGTAAATATGTATTGTAAATATGTAAGTATGTTTTAACTGGGCTTTGCTGGAAAATCCATCTGCTGTGGTGTGCTAAACCACAAATGCCTGTTAGCTGGCCAGCTATGCTTCTTAACAGTATAGAGCATGTCTTATTCCACTTTTCTCCTGCTGCAGCACCAGCCTCTCAGAAATAGGTTTTTATCGTCAAAACGTGTCGTGTGCACTGTCTGGCTATGCTAAGCTGAACTGCACAGCGTGAAACTTTATTCGAATTTGTGCTAACAGATATGAGGCTCACGCAGCCCAACATCATTTTTTTCATCCTCATCATTTTTTTCCATACCAGTAGAAGTCAGTTTATGTAAGCATCTAAACATCTAGTAAAATATATATATATATATATATATTTATTTATTTATTTTATTTTTTTTTTTTATTTTTTTTGTAGATAGCACTTGGACTTGGATAAACCAGTTTGCTGTGTTTAATGTCCTTATATCTTCTAAAAAGCTAACTTTTCCGGAACAGGAAAAGACTGTATTTCACTGAAGGTAACAGTAAACATATACCACAGACTTAAACCAGAACATTAAGCTCAGAAATGTGAAAATATCTTTGGGAGCATGTCCAAAAATTTACAGCGTATTCTCCTACAACACTGCCGCTATGAATCCATGTTTTAGCAAAAGCAGAGTCTATCGTTACTAAGCTTGATCCAAATCAGCATATTTAATCCTTATTGTGGTAATTTATAGTCACGCTGCTCTAATATTTCACAGGCACAAACTGATAATCAGTTGTTAACTATAGAACGGACACTCAGACAGTACAAGAAGAATGGGGGAAGGGCGAGATATGAGGTTTTGATGGACAGGTCTAGCAGCCAATTGAGATACTTGTTTTTCAGCTTTTCATTGGTCATTTTGATATTAGCTGCTATGAACAGACAGATCCCACATTTAACACGTTTAAAAAAAAGTGAAAACCACTGACATGGAGATACGTGTTTTTAATCGTACAGTGATTTTTATATATATATCTGCCATTAATTACCCACCTGGTAATTAAGGGCAGATAAGGTGTTAGTTATGACAAGATCCTTCTTTTAATGGACCACTAGATAATATTTGGTGTGTTTTCTCATACAGTGGAAGAGTGTAAATCACTTTCACAACATTATCCTAAAATCAAGCATGAGAAGGAGTGGTTTCCTACCCTCCTCCAAAAGTTACATAGTGCATTTTCTGCAGTGCTGAGCCCAGAGTAGCAAGAACAGAGGCTCTGTTCTCTATATTACAGGTCACAGTTTTATTACAATCTTGGTAGTGCTCCTTTTAAATGTCCAACACAGAAATATAGTATATTTGCTCTTAATTAGACCTGTAGTCATTAATGTTATATCTTACACACCTGCTTTGCCACAGCTCATTTGAGTGTTTTGTATGTCCATATCTTAGGAGGAGAAGACCCAGCGGCTGGTCAGATGTTACTCTGAGGCAATGCACCAGCAAATGGATGCAGGGACACAGACAGACCCTGTGGTGGTATTGTCTCTAGCACAAGCTGCAGTTTTGGGGCTCATCTCCCAGAATGAGGTTTTTGGTGCCACAATTGCCCCCAATGGTTTCTACACTGGAGATCCCAAAGAGTCACCTGCCCCACCCAGCGAGCGGATGGACTACGAGTATGCTGACCAGCTCATTGGCGCTAACGGAGACTACTTGGGTGTGAACCTTGGCGAAGACAGCCACATGCACCAGAGTTGTGCTGAAAGAAGGTGGCAGGGGTCTGAGAATGGCAAGACCCCTGCAGGTCATCCAGACACAGGATCGCATGTTAAAGGTGAGTCAGTGACCCAAGGGCTCCCGTCCTGCAACCACATGATGAACAACATGATGACAAGAGAGAATATGCAGATGGTGGACCCCTCTGGCTACCGGGTGGCCCCTAAATCTCACACTAGCCACTGCTGTGGCACCTGTATCCGGGAGCCCAAGAACACACACCCACCGACTGAACACCACCCTCATCCTCATCCTCCTCCTCTCTCTCATCCTCACACTCATGCCCCTCATGAAGTCCCCTCTCGCAACAGAAACCACCCACAGGAAAAGCGTGGAGTTGAAGAGGTGTCAGAGGAAGGGGACGATGGAAGCATGGGGAAAGGTGGAGGGGAGGAGATCAGCAGCTACTTTCAGGCTAGTGAGGTTGGCTATGAGGGTGGTGACATGGATGGGGTAGGGGAATTTGATGAGAACAGCCAGGGCATGTTCTGGAGCGAACACGTGGAAGGGGAAGCGCCTCGGGGACGCCGCATTGACCGACTGGACATCAACATCCAAATTAACGAGTCATATTGCGTGGACGTAGGCGAGGGCTTAAAGCGATGGAAGTGCCGCATGTGTGAAAAGTCATACACCTCGAAATACAACCTAGTGACGCACATACTGGGTCACAATGGCATAAAACCTCACGCCTGTCCACATTGTGGCAAGCTCTTCAAGCAGCCGAGTCATCTTCAGACACACCTGCTAACCCACCAGGGCACACGGCCGCACAAGTGCACCGTCTGCAAGAAAGGCTTCACTCAGACAAGCCACCTGAAACGGCACATGTTGCAGCACTCGGACGTAAAACCCTACAGTTGTCGCTTTTGCCGCCGTGGTTTCGCCTATCCCAGTGAGCTGCGAGCCCATGAAGTTAAGCACGAACGTGGACGCTGCCATGTTTGCTCGCATTGTGGCATGGAGTTCCCCACCTACGCCCACCTAAAGCGCCACCAGGTCAGCCACCAAGGACCGTCCACTTTCCAGTGCGGCCAGTGCAGCAAGGCTTTTGCTTACCGCAGTCAGCTGCAGAACCACATGTTGAAGCACCAGACACAACGGTCCTTTTCCTGCAGCCAGTGTGGCCTGCAGTTCCTTCAGTTGCACCAGCTCCGCCAACACTCGCTCACGCACAAAGTGCACAAGCCTCAGGCACGGGCTTCCAAGGTACACAATGGCTGATATGTTTAAATGTATTTTTGTGTATCTTTCTGAATCTATGTGTATTTGTAAGCCCACTGCAAATGTTTGAATCTTAAAGTATTTAATATTAGATCCATTTCAGGTATCATAATAACATCAAACTATTCTGCTATTTATTCACTCATGGGAGATGAGCACAAAAATAGGATGTAGCTATATTCTGATGTCCAAACCTGTTTTTGTCCAAGTTAGAAGACTTAAGTTAATTTAATGTTTCTTCTGATATTGAGGCTATTAATGGGAAGTTTTCATCCTACTCTTTGCTGCTTACAATTAGATGTTGAAAAACTGCTATCAGAATTATTTGCATTCAGTCACAAACATTAGCAAGGTCAGTTATATACGCTGGATGTTTAGTTTTGGATTAATAAACTCCAAATCATACCAGGGTATTGGATAGAGCTACCTCACTCCAGACAGTACAATTCCCCTGCTACCTATCCCAGAATTATGGGCTTTATACCCCTATACCTCTCTAGCCCACATTGGGTGTTGAGCATAATGACCTTAGGTTCATGTGCAGCTGTTCTAGGGCACTTTTTTTATGTTGGTCACTAGGTTTCTATTGAGGCTACGCAAGTTGTGTGTGTGTGTGTGGAACTGAACATGTCTCTGCAGTGAGCCCACTTTCAAGTAACTGCATTCACAAATTAGAAGGGCTTTCTGCAAATTATTTAATTTGTGCTCTTTTATATATTTTGACAATGAATAGCATCACTTTTTACTAATGCAAAATTCTTGACTCAATTTATATAAGCATAAATGTGTTGTTTATGGCAGTACGGTGGCACAACAGGTAGTCACGCTTCAGGTGACTGGAGGAGTCTCTGAGGAGTTTGGTGTATTCTGCTCGTGTCCACGTGGGTTTCCTCCCACATTCCAAAAACGCACTTTGGTAGGTGGATTGGTAACTCAAAAGTTTCCATAGGTGTGAATGTGTGAGTGTGTATCACTCTGTGAAGGACTGGTACCCCCTCCAGTTTGTATGGTCACCTTGCACCCAATGATTCCGGGAAGGCTCCCACTGCGACACTGAACTGGATGAGCGGTTAACAATAATGACTGAATGAATTAATGTGCTGTTTAAATTATTATTTTAAAGTGGTCTCCATGTTATTTACATTAAGCGTGAAAAATAAATTCATGTCCAGGAGCATATAGACATAATTTTAAAAGTAGCTTCCACTGCACATTATAAATTAAATGTAACTACACTCCCATTACAAGCATACAAACGGGACATATCAAAGTATTAAATAGTATATTTATCTTCTTGTGTGCTGATCTGTAGTAAAATCACAGTACTTATTGCAACTCAAACCATGCTAACTTTTACGTTGCTTTCTACTTATTAAGCAAAATGATTTGGGGAAAAAACAAACAAACAAAAAAAAAAAAAAAACAGATGTATAGGATACTTTAGCCAAGAGGTTTGGCAAAGACTAATTCTGGCATAAATTGTTTTGAAAAGTTAGGCTAATGTTCTTACTAATAAAAATGGGGGTTCTACCTTGCTGCTCTCAAAGTTGGCTTCAAAAAAGAAAAAACACAACAGTCAAGGAAACACAGAAATAGAAAATAATCCTAGAGTAATGTACCTGGGGAGATTTATAGCCCGTTTATCTCAGTTTTTTTTTTACTTAAATACCTTAAAGAGTAATGTAGTGGTGTAACTGATCACAGCAATTTGTTTTGCCAATGTTTACCCATGATTTTGGAATATAGTTTTACTGCCACTGTTTTAATTTTACATTAATCATTCGGTAAATCTCAATACAGAGTTGCAGTGAAAACATACACATGGAGCAGCTGTGTCACATGAAGAGTGTGTGGATAAAACCATTATGGTTTGTAAACATTGTGCCACTATAGCCAGAAGGTAACATATCAAGAACGGCCACACATTCAAATTAAATTACTCTGGTGTGTCTGAGGAGAGGAGAATTCTATCTGTGTGGAGTCGCATGGAAGCGGGGGGGAGTGTAGACAAGAGAAATCTTCAGTAAGCCAACCTCAGAGTAGTGTATTTCACTATTCCACAGTTCTAATGTGTAAAGGAATTAAAGAGAAAAAACAGAGCACAAGAAAATGGCAGTGACCCAACCCAGCTTGTAAGTTTTGCGAGCTGTTACACCACTAGTGAAAACATAAAATATATATATATATTTTTTAAAATGATTTATTATTATTTTTTTATACAACTTTATTAGTGCACAGTTGTATAGCCAATATCTTGTAGCCCTTCTTGACTTGATTGGCTGTTGTGCTGATATTCAATTAATTCTATGTGCTGTCACTGGCCTCACTGGTTTCCATTGTATTTCAATTTATATTTGGCAAAATCAAATGAGAGAAGTTCATTAAAATTTAATGCACTGCTTGTTACCATAATTAAATAAACCTTCATCAAACACTGCCTGGCCAAACAAATGAACACAATAATGTTAAGTTGAACTGCTTTTATCTTTGATTACACTGTGCTTTCACTATGGTATTGTTTCAATAATTTTAAGCAATGTCTCAACATTTATGTCCTTCTAGAGTAATTAGGCAAAAGACATGAATTATTGGCTGAGATATTCTATAAAGGAGAGGAGAGTCAAAACACTGCGGAAAGTCTTCTTTAACACATCTCAAAGACTTCAATAAGGTTAAGGTGGGCACTCTGTGGTAGCCAATTCCTGTGTGAAAATTATTTCTTCATGAAGATTCCCAGAACCACTCTTTTACAGTTTTAGTCTGATAACTTGTGCCATTGTTATTGAACATGCCCATGCCATCAGGGAAGAAAAATTAATTAATGAGATAATATGGTTATTTTGTACTTACTGTTTTTATTGATTGATATTTATTACTGACTGATTTTGTTGCCACAAAACTCTGCTAATCCTAGACCTAATCAAATGAAGGAAATCCAGACCATAACACTTCCTCCAGAGGCTTATACACTGAGCACTATGAATGATGGTTGCATTGCCCCATGACAATCCTATGACCTTTTTCATTGCTTCAGATAACAAATTTTTATACTCCCCAGCAAACTGAAGCTTTTTTCTCAGGTTAGCCTCTAACCTGTGATTTTATTATGGCAAAAACAACAATTATTTCTCCCTGTGAATTCTTGTATGTATAAATGCTCTTGTGGCACTTTTGCATTGCATGGAGCCTACACGACATGGCACTTTTGCTTTTCCACTGGAAATATCCAGTACCTGGTCCCTGGAACCGTGTAGGTTTTCAGTTCAAGCTGGCTCGGTCTTCCAACTGTGCCGAGTAGGTACTAAATGGTGACATGTAAACCCTGCAGAGCACTGGGGTTAAATCCTGTTTCCTGTTAGAGACAAGGTTTTGCAATGTCACCAGCTCCATTCCGCGGGAGAGCCCTGCCAGTGGAAAAGCGACAAGCTTTAAGTGAGCCGAGTCGAGTTGTGTAGAGCCAGACCCATGCGGTGGAAACGTGACTTTCACTGTGGTGACATTTCTGGTTGACTACTGTCCTTACACATTTTAATATAGACATTTCATGACAGTTCCAAGAATATCAGCATTCTCCATAGTAGTTTTGTTTGCTTGATGCAGTGCATTAATTTGGACTTTTTCATGACCACAAGACACATCTTCCAATGTGATTGTGTTAGAAATGCTATTCACTGACTCACTTAAGGTAAAAATAAGGCTACATTAACACAGCAGGTAAAAGTGGTCCAACTCCAATCTGTTTCATCATATGTGACACAGATTTGTTGTTTGTGTGGCTGTGTGAACAGCACAAATTGCATTGAATGTGACTTTCTAAAATCAGATTTGGGCCATTTTCATATGTGGTATTGCGATCCGATCCATATCCGGTCTGTGGCAATGTGATGCTGTCTGAAAGGCCAGATCGGAATACATGTGACTTTTACATCACTCCGGCCACTGAGAATGATATCCGGACAACGGTCCAAAGCATTTTTCATTTTAATTAGAGGTGTTTAGAATGTGGAAATGGCCAAGTAAAGGCATTTTTTTTCTGTAAAAAA
Organism: Hoplias malabaricus; assembly: GCF_029633855.1. Taxonomy (NCBI): domain Eukaryota; kingdom Metazoa; phylum Chordata; class Actinopteri; order Characiformes; family Erythrinidae; genus Hoplias; species Hoplias malabaricus. Next base: position 12,355,012 of record NC_089815.1, on the reverse strand, counting down.
ATATTGGAAACAAAAAACTAGTGAAACACCTTAATCCAGGTTCCTGTCTGTCATTTAATAGAAAATAGAACTCGTGGAAATTTGTATAAAGGGTTATTTATAAAACATACAGGATTAGAGCTTATTTATTAGTAGTTCTATCGTTTTATATTGTTCGGTATGAAGCTGTATAAATGTGGATCTTGGAGATCCATCCATCCATTATCTGTAACCGCTTATCCAATTTAGGGTCGCGGGGGGTCCAGAGCCTACCTGGAATCATTGGGCGCAAGGCGGGATTACACCCTGGAGGGGGCGCCAGTCCTTCACAGGGCAACACAGACACACACACATTCACTCACACACTCATACCTACGGTGGGTACTCATACCGACTGTGGGAGGAAACCGGAGCACCCGGAGGAAACCCACGCGGACACGGGGAGAACACATCAACTCCTCACAGACAGTCACCCGGAGCGGGAATCGAACCCACAACATCCAGGTCCCTAGAGCTGTGTGACTGCGACACTACCTGCTGCACCACCGTGCCGCCCGGATCTTGGAGATATTAAACTCAATTATGTCAGCACTCCTCTGCTTCTCTTTGGAGACCTCATGTTTGTGAGAGACCCAGGAAATTTGTGCTTGGAGTGAAAGTTTTTAATATAGAGCTCATACGGAATAAAGGAAAGGAAGGTTTTGTGATTCAGCGCTGCACAGTCCGGTCTCGTTCCTTCATTTCAAAAACGAAAGTGCTTTGTATGAAACAGATGGACATTTCCTTCTGGTCAGCTCCTGAAGCATCGTCTTTTATACATACGGGTCAGTTTAGGAGTGTGATCTGTTCAGACTGATGCCAGATATATGTTATATAGACAGTGTGAATGGCAGAGCAAAAAAGAATCTGATTTGGTCACGAATTCTGACTTGGGCCACTTTTACCTGCTGTGTGAACATAACCTAATTGTTGCCAGCTGAAACATATTAATAATCACTGAGGTAATTATCCAGTGACATGATCCGAAGTGTTTTCTTATTTATAACCAAACTGTCACTTTTTTGGCCTGGCAGCTTAATACATAATAAAATTGCTATTAAAAAGACTGTTGCATTGTAATTGTCAGTTGGCCCTAACTGACACAGTTGCTTGTGCTACTTTTTCACACTTAGAGGTTATTCCACAATGCAGAATTTCTCAGTTTATCCAGATGAGTTAAGTCCAACACCAAGCCTGTCCAATAGGAGATTTGTTTTAGCTTAAGTTAGCTGGCTAACTGAGAAATCCAGCTTCTTTGCCTTATTTATAAATGTGGCTTTAAGGAACTTAAGTTCTTCTTTTCACATTTTCCATTTTGCCCTAAATTTGCGACGGTGAGACTGAATTTGGCTGCTTATTTGTCAGCTTGTTATTTGAATTTTTCGTTCTGTCTTGAGTAGAAAAGCATGTAACTGCTTCACTATCTAAGGTGGAAAATAACTGAATAACTGTCACCCTCGTCTCTGTATTAGACGTAATTTTACCTTTAGACTAAAAACTTGCACATAATCTCATCTGTAACTCATCTTGGGGTTCTGTTGTCATTCCTTTTACACATTAAATGGTGTAACAGTTAAATGTTGGCCCTGTATTAGAATTTTCCATTCCATCTTATCTGATAGTTTCAGGAAGATTTTGAAATCCCTCCTCAACCCTTTGTTTATTTTTCTTATTGATTACTAATCTGTATAGTTTATATAGCTCTAGATTTAGCTTTTTCATTTTTTTTTTTGTTTTTAAATTCACAAGCCAATATGTTGTTTGTTGTTTATATGGCTAGTGATGTAGCTAGAAGGATTTGTTCAATTTATGGTACTTAACTACTGCTCTTAATAAAGTACGCTATTTTATTTATTTCTTTTTTTAATATTTAATGCTGTTTATATTTCGTTCCTTGTTGTTTTGCATTTAATATCATTATATTAATAGAAGAGTACAAATGTCAATTTCTCTGCTGATAAATGCTGTATATTGTAGTAAGTTTCACTGGTAATAGAGCTTACTCTGTACATAAGTTTTTAGGTGCAAATAATGAACAGTGATCTCCCTGTGTCTGCGTGTTTCCTCTGGGTGCTCAAGTTTACTCCCACAATCCAAAATCTAATGTCGGTAGGTGGATTGACTATTCTAAAGTGTCCACAAGTGTGAATAAATTTGTGATGCCCTGTAATGGCCCTGCTCCCTGTCCAGTGGGTATTCCTGCCTTATGCCCAATAATATTGTGTAGTTTGTGGATCCACTGCTGAATAGGATGAAGCCTTTATTGAAAAGTAAATGAATAATCTTCATTAAGATGAAGACATGGATCCGGATATATTTTAAAATGAAGGTTTTTGTCTGCGTTTTAGGTCATTAAATATGGATGTTTTCCAAAACGCTTTCCAAAGTTGATATTTTTGAAAACGTCTTTGTCAATGTTCTCAAGTGGATGAGGAATATATATTTTCAGAAACTCTGACATCACACAACATGTCTGTCTTTGGCTGAAATTCAAATTGCTACTTATTCTCTATCCATTCTCTATTTGTTAGCCACATTAGCATTTTTGCCATAGGATCTAATGAAAAAGTATCAGACCATGATTTGTTTCTCTGCTCTTCTTATTGAATCTGAGCGAGTTATTCATATAAAAAATTATTTATTTATTTTTTTATTTTTTATTATTATTTTTGTAATTCCTTTAGCCTGTCGACAGGGTACATAATCACATCCCAATCTCACTGTGCTTTGGAGGAAAATGTTATATCATGACTGTCTACCTCAGCTTTTTATTTGAACTGTGTATTTATGCCGGCTACTATTTGTGTGTCCCAAAACCTAGAGAGCATTTTACGTCACAGTGTGTGTGCTCACGACATGTAGGCCGTCCCAATTATTAGATACCTCGTTATGCTGTCTACTAAGATATCTTAATGTAGCTGAATTTTTAGGCAGTATCGAACCCTTCCTTAACCACAAAGGCAACCCCAGGATGCAATGCAAGGACAACTCCCATCCTTTTCGCGCTTCTCTCAGAGCAAAAATAATTCAAATCACGATAAAAAACGGGAAGATTAGAATCCACCACACTGAAACAGAGGCAAAACACCGGTTGCATGCGGTGGGCGGGAACAAGCCGTGACACAAAACAGGGTAAACAAGTGGAGTGAAACAGGCGAGATATTGTAGGAATTGAGAGATTTTATGCCTTGAGTGTTTCTTTTGTGTATATGCTGGGTTTTCCCACAAGCTATGTGAAGATGTCCAGCCATTGTAACTTTGGCCATTTAGTTTGTTCCTTGACCCACTTACCTGAGTACAGGTCAGGAAGCTTATTACTACAGGATAACCTCCCTTTTACTTGTAAGATGATAAAATAACTGGGGAAAGCATCCAGATTAGCCATATTCCCTTTTTCCTACACTTGACGCAGCTCACTGTGACTTTCTTCCACCAATTAAGCTTCGCCTGCAAACCTCGTCATTTCTGTTTGCAAACAAAAAATGGACTATAATCTGCCTCATGAGGACGTTAGAACGCTGTCTGCTTAAACAGCAGTCTATTCAGTCAGTGCCTACCTAGATAGCTCACCAGATTACTCTGTGACAACAGATGCAAACCTTGGATATACTGAATTACAAAATCCTACAATGCACATGCAGATTTCAGATTCCCACATATGAATTAATATAATTGTTGTGTATATATATATATATATATATATATATATAATAATGCACTCTCAAGATCTAGAATCAGTAGTTTCATGACCTCCTTAATGTACTACATAGGGAGCATGGAGTGATTTAAGATTAAACCTCTGTTTTTCTCATGTTTAATGTTGTTTCGATGTCTCTCTTTAATAGGTGCTACTTCTGGACTGGCATGATAATGCAACTGTTTTCATATTCATCTGGGCAGGGATATTTTCAAAAACAGAGCAAGGAAAATCTCAGTTTTTAAAAATATCTGGATTTGGGTGGACAGGGCCACAATTATTTAAAACAAGTATTTGTCTGAGCAGAAACTTTGAAACCCTCATCAGAAATCTTAGAATTGCCTAAAACTGTAAAGCAACTCTTAAGTTACGGATGAATGAATCCCTTGGCTATGGTTTAAGGTGTCAAATCAAGGCCTGAAATATGATGCCACTGAGATCTGACTTTGTGTTGCTTCCTGTTGACCACCAGGGAATGAAAGGATTCAAGTGTGATGTATGTGCTCGAGAGTTCACATTGTCTGCAAACTTGAAGAGGCACATGCTCATCCATGCCAGCATTCGGCCCTTCCAGTGTCATGTCTGCTTCAAGTCTTTTGTCCAGAAACAGACCCTCAAAACCCACATGATCGTCCACCTGCCTGTGAAACCTTTCAAGTGCAAGGTTAGATGGTTCAGAAAACACAGATAACCTTTTTTCTTAAATGTACTTGATCATCCTGATGATATGTGATTTCTACTCACTTAATATTAGTTGCTTCTGTTTTGAACCCAACAGTACAAAAAAAAAAAAAGTGAAGTGTTGGTTCTTCATATCCTTAGTTCTTCATATCCAACTCAGAAGTCAGGACAGACTATTTAATATTTTCTTTCCATTGTTCATCATATTTATTTTTAAAGTTTGTTCATTTATATCTTGCAGGTCTGTGGGAAATCTTTCAACAGAATGTACAACCTTCTGGGCCATATGCATCTTCACGCTGGCAGCAAACCTTTTAAGTGTGCATACTGCTCAAGTGGGTTCAACCTGAAGGGGAACCTCAGCCGACATATGAAGGTCAAACATGGCATGGATGTCTCCCCAGATGGACAAGGTAAAAACATCTAAGGTGACATGCCTCACTTTGGCCATCATTTTCAGTTTGAACTGGGGTTTATAATTTTTATTTTATTTTAATTTTTTTCACCCTAGTGTGGGACATATATTTGGTTTTAGCAATCAAGTTAATTTATTTTTATCTGCTCATTGTCTCCTCAGATGCTCCTCCAGATTTGGAACCCCATGAAGACTACGAGGAGGAAAACTTTAACTTTGCTGCCCCTGAAAATATGGATAATAATGATGCCCCTAATCTCACCAAGCTCTCTGAGGTGGCCATCCAGGAGCTGGACTACTATAACTTTGGAAAAGATGTGGCCAGCTACAACACAGCCTGAACACTATTTGAAAAGGACTCAAGTTGGAGTATTGTTTATTAACCGAAAACCTGTGCTGGCTCTTATCAACCATTAGATCCAGCCATGGAGTTGTTCCTCCATTAAAATGGAGACTTTCCTTTAAGTACTGTTTGCAAGATGGCCTTCTTGGACTCACTCTCATGGTGTAACTATTCTGACCCTTTTTCATAAGAAATTCATAAAACTTGCTTAAAAAGTCATTTGAACGGTTACCGAGTCTAAGAGTCATATTAAAATTCACTCTTGTACTTCAGTACATAGTAGATTAAGATGACTTCATATGAAACAGACACTAGAAAATCAGTTGCAGGTGGCAAAACATTCCGAATTTCATTTTGGGTGGGAAGCATGTTATGGGTGTATGCCATCTTGTGGCCTTCATTTCTACAGTACATCCCAGTATACTCATAAAAAAAACGCCAAACTAATCACTAAAATTGCCACAACCTTCAGTTGTATTCTTTTACATTGCCTTCACTTACCATTTGCTGATAGAAATGCACCAAAAGACTCTTAGGTGGAAAAAACCTATATAATATATCTATATATAAACTCACACTAGGCCAATTTCCTGCTCAAAAGAGCAGTATACTATGGTGTATGAGTGAAATTCTGTATGGGTCTGTTGTAGTGAGTGTGGATAATTACATACTTGAGAGTGTATATTTGGACTGTTGTACCAAAGCAACTGCTCTCACCCTAAAGCACCACTACTGTTACCAGAACTGAATACAAATTTAACAGAAGTCTTTAGTTTATTGACCACTTATTTTGTGAAGATTTATGGTTCCTTTATAATGATTTGCTATTTATTTTGCACTTTTTTGATGAAAATATCATTTGAGGAAAAACTTTTTCATCACTGATAGCCCTGACAGCCCTCGTAACTCTGCCTCCAAAGAGATGGGCCTGTGTCACATCCTTTGTATGCTTTTCCTTAAGGCAAAATTGACAAGTGTGTAGGTTCTTTAAATAAAACCATTTTTGAAGTGCAGTATTTTCTATGTTCTTTACTTAACCAGGTGATTTTATCCAGCTAGAAGAATGTATTTCTGAGGCATGGCTTTACTTGAGGTAACTTCAGGTAAGTGCTGCAGTACACATTTAAATGTGCTAAAAGATCATACATCTAAGACATGTTAATTGAGAAGGGCAAAAGTAGTCTTAAAGGCAACATCCATGATTGTGAGGAACTGCAGTCATTAAAGATGAAATGGTACATTTGAGGAGAAAAACGAGTGTGGTTTGTACATGTCTGAAGATGAACTTGTCTGTAAGTTTTTATTAATTGTTTGAATTACCACAGAAACTCTTTTGTAACTTTAGTTGTGAAGTTTTGTAGCACTTTCACTCTGTGTTTACTTTCCTGCAATTAGTGCTCTCCTGAATTCTGGGTGGATTCCTGATACAGCAAAATTAAGCTACCTATGGAGCAGGAGTAAAGCAATATGTACAGTGTTGCCTGAAAGTTTGTGAACCTTTTTAATGTATTTAAAAAAAAACTATTGATTTATTGTTAAAAAAAATCCAATATTACATATTAAGTAAAAGTAGCAAAAGAACGTGAACCTCCAGGACTAGATGTTAATTTATATGTTAAATTCAATCAATCATTTTTGTAACAGCTTTATTATAGACAAGGTTCCTGTGGGTCCAGAGCCTATTTGGAGACATTGGGCGTGAACCAGGAACAAAATCAATCACAATTAGAGTAATGTATCAATCAATGGGATGACAGGTTTTAGTTGGTGCCCTGTTAATATTTAAAGCCCAGGGATCTCCTAAAGTCTGATCTTCATAACATGTTTGTGGAAGTGTTCAACAGGACAAACATTTCTGAGAAGCTCAGGAAGAGAATTGCTGACGCACATCAAACTAAAAGTGTTTAAAGTGTTCAGATACCACTGCGCCGTAAAAATGTAGGTCATTCAAGGCTTTTGTCATTGCCAGGAGGGTACAACCAACTTAGGCCACTCCAAGAGTCATGTGTGGTAATACGTCTGTGAGGTCACAAAGGAACCATGGATTACTTTTAAGCAATTAACCACCTCTCTCATTGGCTAATGTTATTGCTCTTGAGTCCACCTTCAGGGGTAGAATGAATAACAATGGTGTGCAAGGCAGGGTTGCTAGGAGAAAGCCACAGCTACTCAAAAACATTGTTGCCTGTCTACAGTTTGCAGATAAAGCTGGCAAGCAAAAGGGTAATGAATTTTTTTTTAATTATTATTATTATTTTAAACAAGACCAAAATAGAACTACTTGTATTAAAGGTATATAATCTTTAATCCCATCTGTAAATCATGGTAGTATCATGGTTTGTGCCTTATTTACTGCGTCTGGACGGCTTGCCATTGTTAATGAAAGGATTAATTCTGAATATCACAAAGAATTCTAAAGGAAAAATATCAGAATATCTGTCCATGAGCTGAATCTCAAGTAAATGTGGTTCACACCTCAAAATGACCCTAATATTTTGGAATGGACATGTTCAAAATCCTCTATGTCATCCAACTGAAATTTTGTAAAAGCACCTGAAGGCAGGAGTTAATCTGAAGAAACCCACACACATTCCAGAGCTAAAGCAATATGGAGAAATGGGCTAAAATGTTTTTATTTCTTTGTGCAGGACTGTTCAACAAGTAACAGAAAACTTTAGTTGCAGCTATTGCCACAACAAGCAGTCACACAAAATTCACAAAGAAATAAGCAAAATGTAATGTTTTTGCTACTCACAGACGTTTATTGGATCATTTTCTTCAATAAAATAATTAACGAGTATAATATTATGGTTTTGGGGTAGCATGGTGGTGCAGCAGGTAGTGTCAGTCTCACAGCTCCAGGGACCTGGAGGTTGTGGGTTTGAGTCCCACTCCGGGTGACTGTCTGTAAAAATATAAACATTTTTCAAGATAAAGGTTCTGAAAAAGAGTGAAATGTTAGGAATTTGGGACTATATTTAGTAAAATATTTAATTTGCATTAAATTCCCATGTGTAATATTTAAGGTGTTAGTATTGAAAGCACTAGAAATTATTTTTTATTATCATTTGAGAACTAGGTCTTCGTTCATGATAGAGGACTCATCCTCTCCTTCCCTGCCATGTTGCCAGACAGAAGCAAAGTGGTGCTCACTAGATTTTTCCCTAAAAAGAAATTCTCACCATGTCCCTTCAGGGGGCTCTGTAATAACTAACACCAACTGGCAGCTCTACTGTAAGTCTTCAGCTGCACAAGTGTATGTTCTTGCGTTTTGGATAAGGAGAACACAGACTAGTTGGGGAAATGCACTGTGGAGGTGCTGTTGTGGTGGTTGGTGATGTAGCACGTAAAGATCACTTGACACTGGTGGCACTGAGCATGCATTAACGGTGCTAGTGGAGCTAGGTACAGCCTTAGTCACCAGGGATGCCAGTGTGGATTTATGGTTGCTGATGCTTAAGGCCAAGTTAGGACTGGAATCCTAGCTTGGAGGGGGGTGGGTCTGGGATGATAGACTTCACTGTTGAACCTTCTAGAGGTGTTGTAGGCTTAATTCAGTGACGAGGGGAGGTGCCTACTTGATGACACCTGTGATGCAGTGGGTGGTGCAGGGTACTCCTGTGATGGGCTCAATGAGTAACCGTAGATGCTAAGGGCAGCTGGTTGCTGATGGGATCATAAATGGCCACAGCAACCTTAGGGTGTAGCTGTAGGATTGGAACTATTGAAATTATGTGGCTGCCGGAAGGAAGAGAGTGGGGTGGGCCATTTGTGAAGCTCTAATGGATTGGCATAGGATATTTTACATCTTATCTTGTGTTTGATTATAATTATGTCCCTGTTTGATAAAACCGTAGTCTTAAAATTTGATTTAACCACAACATTTTTTCCATTGTGCATCAGTCCAACAGTCGATTTTTCGACATTGCTGATTCATGAGGAAATATATGTTGCCCCAAAGCTGTGGTTATTGACAAAGATTTCCCAAGCTCATGTGAGAATAGACATCACAGAGGTTATGCACTGATCAAAGTTCAATTATAGGTTTCTGAGTTGCCTTTTCAGATTTTCCCAAGATTTCCTATTTTGGTTATATGTACTGTAGAGGATTCATTCATAAATTACTAAAGTCTTGTAATCATTCTGAGTTCTTAAAATTGAGGATTATTTTTTAGTGGTGAGCCAAAGCTAAGTTTCTGCCCTTGCATGATTTCATTGCCTAATTGATATTATTATATTTTATGTTCTACAATGTTTTATGTTGTACAATGTCTAAATATGACATTAATTTTAGCATGGGCATACTCTAAATTTTTAAAAAGAATTAAAATGTACTTGATAAAGTAAAAAAAAAAAAAACACATTATCTTAGTGAATCTATAAATCAGCTTATCACTATGCAAACTTTAAATAGGGTTTGCAACCAACAATATAAAGACACTTTTTCTGGACTATCAGAGATTGATTAGCATATGACATACACACACTACACTAACAGTATATATACAGTACAATATATATATATATATATATATATATATATATAATAAATTACACACACAGGTTTATTGACATTTTTTAATTCAATTTTAATTTTATAGATCTAAATAATATTTTATAATTAATTTTATAATTAAGCATCAGGGAAGGTTCAAGAAAAAGACCTACGTGGTATTATTTTTATGTTCAAAAGATCAAATAGAGACGTTTTATAAAGGTTTATTACTGTGAATAAGCTTCAAAGAAAACATGAAAATTTGTGAATATAGTAAGTTAAACAGGACACTAGATGGTAGCGTGGAGCCAGGTGTCAGATTCTTCTGAACACCCGATAGAATTGGCGCAATTGTGTTAATCCTTTGAAAAACTTTTACGTCTTTGTCTGCACCCGTGTCTACTCCACAGGTCAACTGCTTTGGTCTGTAGTGGGTAGAACTCTGAAGCTTCATTTTCTGTATATAAAGCTCAAGACAAGTTTCCCACACTGCCTTCAATTTCAATCTATTTGGGTGCTCATGCAAGTGTTTTCTTCTGTATACTATCAAGAATAGTAAACATTGCCATGCTCTATCCATCCATCCATTATCTGTAACCGCTTATCCAATTTAGGGTCGCGGGGGGTCCAGAGCCTACCTGGAATCATCGGGCGCAAGGCGGGAATACACCCTGGAGGGGACGCCAGTCCTTCACAGGGCAACACAGACACACACACATTCACTCACACCTACGGACACTTTCAAGTCACCAATCCACCTGCAACGTGTGTTTTTGGACTGTGGGAGGAAACCGGAGCACCCAGAGGAAACCCACGCGGACACGGGGAGAACACACCAACTCCTCACAGACAGTCACCCGGAGCGGGAATCGAACCCACAACCTCCAGGCCCCTGGAGCTGTGTGACTGCGACACTACCTGCTGCGCCATCCGTGCCGCCCTGCCATGCTCTACTTCTCTGTTAATAGCATTAAGCTGTCTTTCTGGTTATTAGCACAAAATCTATGAATTGTTCAGCAATAATTTCATTTATTGGTTTACTTAAAAACAAACATTTACATAAAGACATTTTTACAATTTAATTTTAGTAAATCTATTTAACAAGACAAAAAATAGTGTATATATATATATATATATATATATACTATTTTTTTATTCATTCCTTCCCAAATACTGTGCAATGTATTTTCTCTCACAAATACATTGCATTCCCTTAAAATACAACAATATATGTTTGAAGTGGCTGGATTTAACTGGAAGCTGCTATGTCTTTAAGTGTTGACTGAGGCCGAAAAAGTATCATAATCATTTGTGAGGGTATGCAATTGTGTTTGTGAGGGAACATAAAAATCAATAGTATTTTTTTTTCACCAGTCCCTTTAGGGGCTTGGTACTATTTCTACACTGAACCATTTTCAAATCGACAATGCACGCTATGCAATTAAAAATAATCACATAATGAACAACCAGAAATAAGACAAAAGAACAAGAAACACATTTTCCATCAAAAATAAAACAACTGCTTTGTAGTCCTACTGCTCCATAGAATAGGTGTAGTACAGAATCTTTAATACATGAACGCCAGGTGTAAGGTCATAAGGCCAATAAGAATCATTATAGAAGAAAAATGACTGTCTGCTCATTTAATGGTCAGAAAAAACATGTAATCTCCCACTTGCATTCCCTCCTAGAATGGCATGAGTGTTAGGGTGAAAGGCAGTGACAGAGCACACTGTGGTCAGGTGATCTTCATTCTGTAATGACTGGAGGAGGCGTCCACTCTCATGGAACACTTGGATCCGCCGAGGTCTGACTAAGCTGCCAATGACAAAGCAGTCCTCCCTCTTCGGGTCCCACACGGCACTTAGTTTGGACAGCCAGCGGCCTGTCTGCATGAAGTGTCTGCAAAAGATTAAAGAATCACAACTGAAGTCACTTTATTTCACCTAGTTTAAAACACATACGAAAAAAAATTGTTCAGAGAGTACACTCATGCATGACATACAAAACAAACAAAGCAAAAACAGAAGTATACCATATAAAGACTGACAACTCAGAGCTGGAACGGTCAATATCTCAAAAACTGTAGGAGTATTAGTGCCAAAAATCAACTGGAATAGTATAAATAGTAAAGATAAAAATAAAACTGAAGAACAATGAAGTGATGCTCACCTTAACACATTAAAAACAGCAGTTATGATTAACAAATTGAAATCACTTTATATGATATGGTCAAGTCCTCAATTTGACTAATGTTCCCAATGGTATTAAAACAAGTTAGCATAAGAACATTATTAATTGTTTGTAAGCGCTTATCCAGTTCAGGGTCGCGATGGGTCCAGAGCCTACCAGGAATCACTGGGCGCAAGGCAGGAATACACCCTGGAGGGGGCGCCAGACACACACTCACACATTATAAGAACATTGCCTTGATTCTATTTTGTATACCAGTTTATTAATATAATAAATACACAAACTAAATTTATGAAAGACTGTAAAATAACTGCTGTTTGGGTCAACATAACATAACCTTACAGAACATCTGTCCCTGAGTGCCTTTGAGAAGTCCATAGACAAGACAGTATTAACACCTTATATATAAAACTTACATTTTTCACATATCAAACATTAAACAAAGGAACAAACATTCAAAACAAAGTTCTTTGACTTACTCTTCTTACTAGAATTCATAGTAAAGTACTTGTACATACTCTGATTTGTTCAGCAGAGGTGCATTGGTGACAATTCTGGAGGTGTCAAAGACCCTAAATGGACAAAAAATGAGTATACAGTGTTTGTTATTACTTAGTTGTTTAGCTGTGGACAGGAAATCTTCCTATCAAAAAAAATATAAGGAAATATGTTAAAACAAATGTACAGAGTACAGTGAGAGAGAAAGAAGCCCTGCAGAGAAGCCAGTGCAGTGAGGATCAGAAGCTGAACAAGCAAAATGAGTAAGTATCATAATCTAAGCCAGAAAAGAATGCATGAGAGTATGTTCTGTGCAAGTCACAGGGCAGCCTGCAGTGATACGTTTCTCACACTGTGATTTCTATGCTTCTCAAATACATTTATGTACAGTGTGTGTCAAGTAGGATGTTTCCAATTTACTTTCTTTTTCTTTTTGTTTTAATTCCTCTCTTTTTCATGCTTTTTTGACTTCAGTTTGAGATTTCTTCTTGTTTATAACTCCAACTGCAGTGCTGTGACTGATCCAGTTATACCAGCATAACGTACACTAACATGCGACCAACACGCATCTCTACAGCGCTGGAAACCCTCAACTAAACAGAAATACCTGCTCTGTGGTAGTGTAGTTCTGACTACTTAATTACACAGTAAAAGTGAGCTAACGAAGTATGCATAGTAGACAGATGATCTAGACTATCAAAAGATTCCTTGTTTTCACTTGTTTTCCTTGTTATATGAGTAAATGGCTAAAGATTGTGTTATCTGTATTTCAATTTGTTGTCATAAATTAATAATTATATCATCAAATGACTCATTCTGTAAACAGCTAACTGTTGCCTTTGTGTGTGTGTGTGTGTGTGTGTGTGAGTGGGGGGGGGGTACTCTCACCTGATTGGCTAAATGCAGTGCACAAACAATTTGTTTAATGTGAATATGTTCTTTACCACAAGTGGTATGAAGTATATCCTAATTCTAGTATTTTGATTAAAGTTCTAGTTTAAAACACCTGTTTTTGTGTCAGGCCCAAAGTGAGGTTTAAAAGCAAAGAGGAAAAAAAAAGCAAATCTAGTTGGTGCAAAGTTTTTTAAAAACCAATGTACCTGATATTGTTGTCCATGCATGTGGTCAATACTCTGTGTCCTGTACATGGAGAGAAGTAGGCACTGGAAATTGATAGAGAGTGACCGGCTAATTCACACACAGGATGGCTATTACTTTTCTTCAGAAAACGATTGTCGTATATGTGCACTGATCTTAAAAAAAAGACAGAGGGAAAAAATGTTAGTTCAGTTTTTTAAAGCTGAAAGGTGATCCATTATGCATTAAAATACATGCTCAAGGAACCTGTTCTCAGCAACCACAAAGTAATGTTTGTGCACAGGGTGGAGATGAACAGTGCGGAGAGCCTTCGGATCCAGAGTGTGTATTGACTCATATGATGTCCTATAAACATAAACATAAAAGAGACACAAGAATTTAAAGAAATAAGATTAGGAACTGAAATATTTTTGGGGCCAAAAATTAGCCAAAACTGACCAAAAATACAAAACATGGTAAAGATGCAAATATTGATTATAAACACTTTAGTGCTTAGCAAATATATATATATATATATATATATATATATATATATATATATATATATATATATGACAGTTTTTATTCATGTTTTCCATTTCTGCTTTAGTGGTAAAAATTCTTGTGACTAGGAGCCATTGCCCCAAATTAGAAAAAGGTATGGAAAATTCAAATAAAGGAAATAGCAATGGGTAAGTTATCTTTGGCCTGTATTACATTGAAAATAATACAACAGCACATTTGTTTTATGTTTTACCTCATGTATTTGATCATGATCATTTTATATTAAGCATTATATCCATTATAACATTCTTCATTCATACTGTCCTTTAATTACACACTGCTCTTTGTTTTGCTCTGGTGCTGGCCAGACAAGGAAGTGCTCACTTTTTAAGTCTTGGTTCCTGTCAAGGTTTCTTCCTCATGCTCTGTGGTGGTTTATCTCTGGCGCTGTAACATCTGTACACATTCTTGATTGTGGACAGGAAGGGATTACAGGCAGGCCGGTCCAACACCAGCACATTGTTCTTCCACAGTGATGTGTTTTTAGTGGATGCATGGTCTTGTAAAATATGGATAGGCATCTGTGGCAATATGTTATCTTTTTAGGACTTAACTGACAATCTGGATGATCATTTTTACTTAGAGCTAGGACCTAAAAATCAGTAAAGCTGCTTTGTGACAACAAAGATCACTCTAAATAAAACTGAATTGAACTTGATTGCAGTTTTTAAGGTGCTTATATCCACAAAAAATTCAAAAGTGTTTATATTTACAAAATACAATCAAGTTAATCAATGAAAACATTGGACATTTTTTCTTTGTAATGCTTGTCACTTAAATAAAGGATCAAGAAATGATCAGATCACAGATTCTAGTTTTACTGCAACTGCTGCATCATCTATGGTGAAATGAAAAATACCATTAAGAAGCGGAGGTGCCAGAATGTAACTGATGCACCATTTAAAGTGGAATGGACAGTTTTATTAAGAGGTTGTATTACAAGGACTCTGGCTGAGATGTCGGAATGTACTTTATACTTATTTAATTTCAGTGCACAGATGTTTGACTTTTGGCCGAACTTTTCCATTTAAATGCATCAGTAATAAAATGATGTTAAAATATGTTTAATGATATATTGTTACCCTGAAGTTCTGCGATCCACTATAACAATATCTCCATCCATGTGTCCAATGAGCAGAGTTGAACAATCATTTGAAAGGAAATCAAAGCTTTTTAAGCCAGAATCTGAACGGTAAACCTGTGTAGAGAAGTACAAAAAAGAGACAGTGTAAAACTTTACAATTTCTATTTATAGAAAACAAGGTTCCTCAGCTATTACAGCAAATAAACATATACTGTAATTCAAAATGTATAATCAAGCACTTTGTCATTTTGTGTTTGTCACTATCAAGTATGTTATAAAGGAAACATCAAAGAACACAAAATAACCATGTATGTATAACTAAGACCCTGTTTACATTTAAAACAACTTGGCTGTTTTAAATAATAGTAACAATAGTGTTATTAATAGTTTAATAATAGTGTTAATAGCTGCAATTTAACACTTGCATTCTAAGATTTTAGAAGAATTAAATCAATAACAAAATAAATCATGTTTGATGGTGCATTACGTAGCCATAATACTTAGGTTAAATTAATTATAGAATATAAAACAAAAACAGTATGCAGTAATTCACCACATAAAATCATAATGCTAAAAACTCATTCTCTTTCGACTTTATAAAATATACAACAAATGAATTTTGTTTGGATATTGAGAAATAGAGTGGGACAAAGAGCACTGTCTATTTCGAAAAACGTTGGCATGTGCAAATGTAATGTGGATATCGAGTGTGGCTATCACTTAAATCCATTTTAGAATCTTTAAAATTATGGCTTTAAAATGAACAAAAATGCTGTGAATGCATCTATATTTCAACAACCAGTGTTTTTTTTATGTTACCAAAATATGACTGCATTTAACACATTTCGCAACAGAGATGGAGAGGGGCAGAGTGTGGAGTCAAGAAGAAGTAGAAATAGGAGACTTTACTGATCCTCTTAAGGAAAGTTTCGCTGCATTTAACCCATGGTAGTGAACACACAAACACACACCAGTGAGCAATTCTACACACACTAGGGGCAGTGAATACACACACACAACCAGAGCTGTGGATTACCATCCACATTTGCGTGCAAGGACAGTTTGGGGGTTAGGTGCCTTGCGCAAAGGCACTTCAGTCATTGATTCTTTTTTTCCTGATGGTTCTGGGAATTGATTTGGTGAGCCCCTGGTCTGAAGCTCGCTTCTCTAACTTTAAGGCTACGGCTGCCCATAGAAGGTTACCTACATTATTAGGAACAGACATACACACACAGATCAAAACACAGAATAGCCATTATTCAAATTAAACTGGAAACTAAAAGACTGTTATGATGCTTTTACACTGCATGGAAACTACTTGACTGGTCTGTGGAACCAAATAACTTTTAGCCATGACTTGTGCCTGATATGAAGTGAGCTGCAGATCTGTGAGAACTTGGGCATGGAGTCTTGTTCAAATGTACATGTGAATACACAAATAATGTTACCAGCACTACTGCTGTTTTTAAAGCCTGTGGTTTCTGCTACATTAGAGATTGCTATGTCGCAGGTTACATTTTGTGCGGGAGCTGTGCCGGTAGAAAAGTGACCAGGGAAAACCAAGCGACCATTTCTTTTCTGAACATTGAGGGGAATTCCAATGTTGTAAGACAGTTTTATTCATTGCTGTAAAACCTCGCAATACTTCACTCAATCAAATAAAGCTGAGACGTTTAGTAATCATTTAGAGGACATAGATGTGGCAAGAGTTAAAGTAATTTACATAGATAAAGTAATTTAGATATCTCCTGTAGAATTTCATCTTCTACATGATATTGTCAGAGCATACAGATAAAAATACCAGGTGTGGAGTTAGTTATTGTAAAAAAAATACTTAAATTATATTGCACTTTGTAATTGTCTTTAACTATTTTCACTATGTCCAGATAGATTTTAATACCAAAGTAAACAAAGAAACCTTTTGTTGCAGTGACGTGGTAGTAGTGCCACTGTAGCACTGAGAATGATCCACCACCCAAATAATACTTGCTCTGTGGTGGTCCTGCCAACTGAAGAGCAGGGTGAAAGGTGTATAAGAAAGTATGAAGAGAAGGTGGACTACAGTTATTTGTATTTGTAAAACTACAAAGTGCTCCTGTATAGTCATTGCTGGGGCGGAACCATTAAGTAATCGTTATTATCGTAAAGTAATCTTCGGCCACCCCGCCCAGCCCACCCACCACTGCTTTGCCAGCAACTTTTTTGATGAACCAAGGTATCATTTTCGGTGCCACCCTTGTGTGAGTAATGGTCTTAGTCTGGCCACACTTATGAAAATTGTCTGGCTCTGCCACTGGGTCAGTGGAGCAGATAAAGTGGAAAATGAGTGTACATACAAGGTAGACGTTCCCAATCCAGTGGTCGATCAGTGTATATATTCAAATTTGATTGATTTTCCTTTAGTCTCAAAGCCACAATACGACAAACTCAGCTTATTTTCAGTAGGATTTTATTGTTGCATTGCTTCAAATAAACTATTGATTTATTAAAAATTAATTCAGCAAATTGTTGCTTGTAGTATTGAAAAAGAAAGCAAAATACAGTCCTCTTAAAAATAAAGATTTTTTTCTAATTTTGATAGGCGCATTAAAACCATGAACATTCCAAGGCATGATTGATCTTCAAGCTCTCTTTTCTTCCATTCTTATTAGATGCTGTTGCCATGATCAATCCTATGCAAAGGACTGAAGTACATACAAATTCTTACAAACCTTAGAGTCTAAGCATAGATTATTCTACATATTCTTTGTAATTATGTTATTATACATATTCTTCGTAATGCAATATTCTTGGACAAAGTCTTCGCCACTACAGAATATTTTTCTGAATTAATGTTTTTCCTTAACCAAAACTTTTTATTTTGGTCAGTTAAAATAAATACTGCACAGCGAACACTTGTAATGATGCTGGTAACTGAAATATGTCTTCTTACCTCTTCAAATACAGCCTTTTCCAGATCCATGCAGCGTGCACTACCATCATAACTGACCGAAATTAGGTTGGACGTTTGAGAAGAGAAGGCCATGTAGCTGATTGGACGAACGTGAGGCTCAAAATCTAGCACACCATCATCACCCCATTCTCCACCCTGAATGCAGACAACTTAACATTAGTTGATTAGTTGACTTGTCTAATGGCACTCATGTTAACATACTTATGCTTTCTTTTTCAAATGAGTGACAAGTTAAACAACCCGTTTGTAAGTCTTTACTGCAACTGTAAATCTGCTGTGAAAAGCGATATATAAGTAAAATTTGATTGTTTAATAGATAACAAAGGTGTCAAGAAAAGTGCAGAAGTCAATGAGGAATCAGGAAACAAGGGACAGGTTTGGGGGCTGCAGACTCCTGCTCACTCTTTGGCCTGTCCACGTTTAAACCCGAAAACCACTGCAATGCCACATCCAAACTAGCGCTCCTGTTTTTAGCATTTTTTAAATTATTTCGACAGTGGGGTGCAGTAACTCTATCAGCGTGGACTCACTCATAAATTATTGTAATAAATACACACACACTATCACTGGAAAATTTGAACATTAAAAAAAGAAGTTAAACATTAAGAATGGCAGAACATGAAAAGTATCAGAAGTTCAGAAATACAATCAGAATAACTATAAATCTCTCAAAGTTCAAAGACTTTGTTCACCATTTACTCACCAGGTTCCAGAGGCCCAGATGGCCATATTTGTCCCCAGCAGCCATGAGCAGACTTGAGGAACAAGGGTGAAATGCTGCAGAAAATATACGGCCTTTTACCACCTTCACAACTGCATTGGCATCTATGGACATTTTCTGCAGCACGGACTCATACCTGGAACAGAAAGGGATGGGTACTGACATTATACTATGCACCTACAAAACAGCGTTTATAACAGAATACCATTATATTTATCAATGTTATTAATTGTATGGCCTCAACACTGTCAGGTTTCTATTACATTCCATGATGCCATCAGCATATTCCAGTATCTCACATTCATGCCCACCAGCTGATTGATGGGACTGGGCTTTTACTTCAACTCAAACTGCTCATTTTTCATATTCCACATAGTATACATTATATTGCCAAAAGTCACTCGTCCTAATAATTACATTCAGGTGTTCCAATTACTTCCATGGCTGAAAGCACTTAGACATTCAGACTGCTTCTACAAACATTTGTGCTAAAATGGATCGCTCTCAGGAGCTCAGTGAACTCAGCATAGTGGATGCCACCTGTGCAACAAGTTCAACCATGAAATGTCCTTGCTACTAAATATTCAACTGTCAGTAGTATTACAAAAAATTGGAAGTGATTTGGAACATCGAATTGGGGCCACAAAGTGGTATGTCTCGTAAAAACCGCAGGGTCAGTGGATGCTGAGGCAAATAGTGCACAGAGCCAACTTTCTGCAGAGTCAATAGCTACAGACCTCCAAACTTCATGTGGCCTTCAGATTAGTTCCAGAACCGGGCATAGAAAACTTCATGAAATGGGTTTCCACGGCCAAGCCGCTGCATCCAACATCTAGAGGAGTGGAGTCATGTTCTCTGGAGTGACGAAACACGCTTCTCTGTCTGGCAGTCCGAGTCTGGGTTTGGATGTTGCCAGGAGAAGAGGATTATGGTGTGGGGTTATTTTCAGGAGACCCAGCACCTTAGTTCCAGTGAAAGTTTGGGGATGGCCCTTTTCTGTTCTAATATAACTGCGCACCAGAGGTCGGTAACACATGCAGTGCACAACGGGAGATTTTCTGCATCTCACAACAGGAGATAAAAGGCGTGGGGCCGTGCCTGTACAGCGCATGCAGGAGAAACTCAGGAATATTTTCCCTCCCCATTCTCACACACACTGACTCAGACTTTTACCCGGAGCCTTTACTAGGGCGCTACCGGAATAAAGTTGGGGTAATGTCCTTCTCTTTCAACATCAGTGTCTGACTTCATGCTCCTGGACAAATAGTTAAAAATTACCAGAAACACACCTCCAAACCTCGTGGAAAATGTTCCCAGAACAGTTGAGGATGTTATACCTTCAAAGGGTGGGCCAACATCATATTAAAAATCTTATGAATTAAAATTTGGATGGGGCTCAAATTCATATGGGTGCAAAAGCAGATGAGCGAATACTTTTGGCAATAAAATGCATTGTGTATTACTTTAGTATGTTGTGTGAGAGAGTTTGGTAGTGTTTTTAAGAGAGTTTATAATCATGTGTAAGGGGTTTGGTGGCGTGTCAGAAAAATGTATAGTAGTGTGTGAAAAAGTTTTCATACTGTATGTATGACATTTGGCTGTGTGAAAAAAGTTTGATACTGTGTGTCTGAAAGAGTTTAGCAGTGTGTGTAAGAGGTTTAAAACGGTGTATATTAAGGTTGATATTCTGTATGAGTGAGTTTCACTAGGGAATCTGTGTCCATGTCCAGGCACATTTGACCTCCAAAGTCCAGTTCTTTTGACTAGATTAAATGCTCCATACTGGCCCCCATCTAGGTGGTGTGCCTGGGCACGGTTCAGTTGAATTTGGGCATGGTACACGTCTGTGTGTGTGCTATGTCAGTGCTGCTGATATCAATGCAATATGATCAAGTCAATGCTCCAATACTCACTCTAAAACCATTTTTGTTACTTGTTCTACTCAACTGTACATAGCTCTATTCACTTGGTGCCTGGTAGCTTTTCCAGTATAACCACTACAATAAGTAAAATTTGATTTGATTGTGCATAGATATATGGAGGAAAATAGATTAATAGATCAAAATATTTTAAACGGATGTAATTGCTCTGCAGCAGAAAGGCACAAATAAGGATATTCCCATTTAAAAATATGGCTTGACTTTGTATTTAGTAAGCACTTTTCACACTGTAAAAAAATTTGGAAAATCAAATTTTTGGACTTGCCCTTTCAACCATGTAGGGAACAGTGTGAGAGTTTCTGTGTCAGATGCATTCCTGCAGCTGGAAATTTTCTGCATGTTTCAGACATGGGGCAGCACTTGTGCAGCCCTATTCTCCAGAACATTACCAGTTCTATTCACAAAGGCTCTCACTCAGACATTACCCAGACTGCATACTAGTGGGCTAGCAGGAAAAAGTCCCGGTAATGTCTGTGACATACATCATGGACATTTGTGCTCACACATACAGCTTCTCTGGGTAAATTGGCAGCCTTGGCCAAATGGTTAGTTTGCTTCTCACTACCGACAGGATATTTGGGGGCAGTGGGAGTGAAAGAACAGCACTGTCCCCTGCCTCAGTTTATGACTGAGTTGCTAACCCCATACTGCTCCCTACATCCCGCCTGCTTGCCTTTTGTGTCCACTTGCACAGAAATGCAGAATGGGTTAAATGTGGAAGACACATTTCATTGCAAGTTGTTCAAATAATATTCAACTAATTGAATATTTAAAAAATAATAATTATTATTATTTTAACAAACCATTAAAGTCTGTGCATTTGTGAAAGGGGCTGTAAAGGTGTAGCTAAATAAAAAGTCTTGACCAAATAAAATAGAAATTATGGATAAAATTTAAAAAGGACCAGTAATTATAAATTATTTTATACATTTTGGCAAATCCCTAGTATGTGTGCAAATAGTGTTAAGCAATCTTTTTCATTTGTTTAATTCTAAGATAAAAAATAAAAAGACTACAGCTGAAAATTTGACACTAGAAATTATCTTTATTAACTTTAATAGTCATACTAATGCTAACACTACATCCCTAAATTAACAGCATGCAAGATGCAAGATTACAACATTTAAGAATACAAGAATGTGTCTCACCTTTTCAGTTCTGGCAGATCTTGTTTATGTTTTATGTGCTTCTGTCACAGAAAAAAAGACAATTAAACATGGTTGGCCAGACATACAGGGAACACCAAATATAACCTACCTCATTCCAGAGCTTAAGCAGCCCCTTAGGTAGCTTGAAGCTTTCATCAACATTAACTGCAACCAGGGGTATAGGTCCTTCTGGTTTACGGTCTACAGTCTTTTAAAAGAGAAAGTTTATTTTAATTAACAGTAAAATAGTTATATGTGAGATTTGTTGGATCAGAATAAACATTTGTTATCATCTTACATTGTAGTCAATGAATTCAGTAGAAGTGCTTGCAAGGGAAGGTGAGCTGGGTTTTTTCTTCTGTAACCTCAGTGATTTCCGCACTGAATGCACCTCTGCAGGTTTCTCTCTAAATCCAAAGTTTTAAGTTAAAATTTGCTAATTAGATTTCATTTGATAATTAGGGTCATTGTATATGTGAAAGGTGGTATCTGAGTGTAATTTATTATTATTGTTTAAGTGTCTGTATAATGAACAAACATTTTCTATTCAAAATTCAACTTACTTAGCTATACCCCTATAGGAAGGTTTAGCTCTTGGCTTCCGTGCCTCAGTGATCTGCAGAAAGTCAATATTGCATTGTTATCACTGCAATTTTCCATTATCGTTCTTTATGGTTTTATTAATGAAATGCCAACCTTAGGTAACTGAAGAGACCGGAGGAAAGCCTGGTTCTGGCTGATAGTTTCCAGACGGTGAAGCTCATAATCAGACAAAGGTTCAGAATGTCTCTAGGGAAAAAAATACAGGTTAGATAACTTTTTGAATGGAGCAATTAATAGTTTTATCCAATGAGGGCATTTTACATTATGAAACAACCTTATACTGACAACTGGATATATCACGTTTCTGTACTGAACATATTTCAAAACATGCATGGATTATGAGTGATAATTAATTCAATGATTTTAAAGCTGTCTGATATTTTATCTCATGTGAGATGTACTTTACAAAACCAATACAAAACATAGTAAACAATAACATATTTTGCTTGTTATTTTGGGCTCTAAAAAACGGATTGGCTCCTTTTCCTTTTTGCTCCTGATTCTGTATTGCCAGTTAATGTATTTTTTGTTGTATGAATCTGTATGTGCTATTAAAGCATTGTCATATTCACATGATGGTGAAAGCAAAAGGTGAAAAAGGCAATTATATAATCACACAATGAATGCTATGGTTCAATATGCACCTTTCTTTTGACTCCCTTCTTGATCTCA
Source organism: Hoplias malabaricus (assembly GCF_029633855.1). NCBI lineage: Eukaryota > Metazoa > Chordata > Actinopteri > Characiformes > Erythrinidae > Hoplias > Hoplias malabaricus. The sequence continues at coordinate 12,331,910 of NC_089815.1, read as the reverse complement.
GTCCCCGGACCAATAGAAGGCAGACTTTTCAGTGACAAAGGCTGTGCTTCCACTGGTTTCTCTTTAAGTCTGGCCTTTCTGGACTGTTTTTCCATTTTGGAAATTTGAAGCCGTGTTATTCCTGAAATAATGTTTAAAAAACACATTTCCTGGTTTTAACTGAAAGCCAAAAAACAACAGAACATAGCATCTGTTACAACAATTCTGACAGTAAATAAAAGGACAATAAGACCTTTTTTTCAGACATTTAATTATTTTAACCAGAAAACAGAAAAAAATACAAAAATGTAACTAATACATTTAAATAAAATACAATATATTCTCAGGATAGATTTAAAAACACAGCAGCTGCCCTTCAGATCGTGTGAAAGTTTCATGATGAATGAACCAAAAGAAAATTACAAGTTACAAATATCAAAAATATCTGTCAAGTAATTATACAAAAGTGGGCATTGAAAGACCATATGAAAGAGTGATGCTGTAGCTTGCTGACACCAATCACACACTAGATTTACATCTTCTGCATTGAATTAGTCCATGCTTAGCACAAATTGAGGATAAATGTACTGAAAATATGTTTTTAGCTGGAATTTATAACAGAACTCTACAGCTCAACTTGCTTTAAATTTAAACACTCATACACAGTCCCACACTTACATTTTTAGTAGTGGAGGTCTCGCTTTGTGGATATTATCATTTATTTTATTATAGTGCTTGAGAAGCACGGTGTTATCTCATTATCCATCCATCCATCCATTATCTGTAACCGCTTATCCAATTTAGGGTTATCTCATTATTATTATTATTATTATTATTATTATTATTATTATTATTATTATAAATTAATAATATATTATTACAAATTGCTTGAGGTGGACATTTAATGCCCCTTTTTCACAAGTTAACATAATTCCCCATTGGGGGGGGATAAATACATCTACAAACAGACAAACAGATTAGATAGATAGAGATAGAGAGGTTTAGCACATAAATAAAGAGACGTTTGGTGACACAGAGTAGCAAGTAGTGGCAAATGTTATTCACTGAATAATATGGGCCAGTCTGTAAATGGCATCTACCTTTTAGGTGACACTTTTGAAAACAGTTCATACCACATTCTGAATCACTCACTGAGTGACACTTAGCAATCAGAGTTACTGGTTGAGTCTGAGATGAGTTGCTGTACCTTTACTCAAGCTTAGACTGGCAGATGCCATTTAATGAAATTCATGGAGTAACACTTGCCACTAGGTGCCACTGTACCCCCACTCACACCTCTTTAACAAATTCTGTTTTAGACTGTCCACTGTGCACACCAAACTCCTCATATACACTCATCCGGAATGGGGTTTGAACCCCAGGACCCTGTAGCTGTGTGACAGTGATATTGCCTGTTGTGCCAACATCCCTTGTAAACAAAGAAACAAAACAAAACAAATAATATTGCATGCCAACACAAGGCCTATGCTTCACCAAGTTGAATGTGCTGGAGCCTTGTCACACGTGTGATATAATATACCACTGGGAAAACACCAAAAACACAGACTCTCACATTTTCAGTTCAGAATTGGGCAATTTTCATATGTGGAACAGAAATCCAATCTACATCTGATCCTGAGGTATTTAGGGAACGGAACCATTTACGAGTTCAAATACAAGGTAAAATTAAGCAAACATAACAAGCACAGAGAATTAATGTTCTTATTAAATAAGGCAAAAATTAAAAGAGATAAAATGAAAAACAAACAAAAACAGCTAAAACCCAGTCTCTGCTTATTTGCTTCTCACAGCTGAGCGCTTGCATTTAAGTCAGCTGTGTTCAGCTCTTTCTCATTTAAAAGTGGTTGACCCCAGTCATTCTGGACAGAGCTGTTTGGTCATGATGAAAATTGTGCAGTTATATGATTCTTGTGATATTTTGACTAAAGAATCTCATTGATGTTTCATTAAGACTCAGGGAAATGTGTTAACTTGTGAAAAAGCTTTTAAATCTGATATTACATTAACAAAAATACAGTGAATACACTAATAAAACCCTGAATTACAAGTAATTTTAGTACAGTTTGCCCTGAAGTACACTCACTACCCATGCTCTCAGCTCCACGGACTATACAGGATAATTCTGTAGTTCTACAATGCAGACTGTCGTCCATCTGTTGCTCTGCATACTTCGTCTGCCCCTTTACCTTGTCCTTAAATGGTCAGGAACCCCAAAGGGCCACACAAAGCAAGTATGGTTTGGGTGGTGTATCATTTTCAGCAATGCAGTGGTAATAATGTGGCAGTGATGTGTTAGTTTGTGTGCATGTGAATGGATCACAACATAGTATTGGTGCTGGAATTTTTAATCATTGTCCATTCACAGTCCAGTCTAACAGACACGCCTTCTGTGTTGGTCCTCCTCACACGTACAAAGTCAGAAACAGTAACTTATCTGTTGCTGCACACTTTGTGCTTGTCATTCTCTAGTCCTTCATCATAAGTCACTAGAACACAGTATGCTGCAGGTTGGACATTTTTGATTGGTGTCCAACTCCTACCAATGAAACTCACACTAACACATCACCACAACTTCTGATGTCATGGCAGTGCTAAGAATGATCTAGTACCCAAATCACTCCTGCTCTGTGGTGGTCAAACAGAGGTCCTGATCTAGGCAAACCATGTATGTAGAAAAACAGATGGACTACATTCTGTAATTGCAGAACTACAGAGTGCTACCGTGAAGTCAGAATAGCTGAAAATGTGAACAGTGAATGTAGAATCAAGGAGTTTGTCATAATATTATGGCAGTATTCACAATATCAAGCAGACATAAAAACTGACATTAACATGTGGTAAACATGCCAACAAATATCTCAAGTGCAAATAAGTTAATTGCACGTTTTTCTAATTCTAAACCTCTGAATATGGGTTGTGAGAAGACTGAAAACTGCCTGTAATGCTTATTTCCCGGAGTTGTGTTTTTCTTCAGTTTCAAGTAATCGGTTAAACGTAATAGTAAATTACGAAAGTTGATCTAACAGCACACCAAGATCTGCATTATATGATTCTATTAGCCAGTGGTTTTGTGTGTCCGAGCAAAGTTCACAAGTAAGCTAACAAATAATGTGACGTAACATTTTCGCTGTAGAAAAAAATTCATTTGTTTTGCAAAATGAGTCATTTCACTATTGTCTAAATACATCGCACCAAATAAACTGCCTTATGTATGTAGCGATAAATGTCTTAACCTTCAAAAAATACGAAAAGGAAAATAAGACAGTTTACCAGTAACAGATGACTTTTGACAACTAAAGACGTATTAAACTCAATCTCTCGGGTAAAGCTGGGTTTGAACTGAGTGTAAACTTTCTTTTACGAAAAAAAGTGAGTTATAAAAATTCCCGCTGTTGTGTTGTACACAGTGCGCAATTGTAATTTTGGGACGGCACCCCTAGTGGCGCGGAGTGCAAATGGATGCTGTGATTCTAGGTTTGGTGATTCTAATCTAAAGAAGTGTACGATAAACGTGTTTAAGGAATGTGTATTTTGATACCTCTGGTCCGGACAACACACGAAAAGAAGACAAGACAAGAAAAGTACCTTTCACTACTTGTTCGCTTAGCGTCTACAGCAATATTTGTAGAAAACACTGCAACACTGACAAACTAAAATAGGTGGGAAGAAATAAATATGGCTTTTATTTTGCCAGTCGTCAAAATGCCCCACGCGGAGTTGCTTGTATTACCAACTGGGCAACCACGCCCCCTTCTCACTCAAGCGAACCAAACGGAGTAGGGGAGGGCGGGACTACGAAACGAAAAACGAAACGAAAAGCTTCTCGAAGTTCTATGTAGAGGTGGGCGATACCAGGAGTTTTAGTGTCGTTCCGATACCAAGTAAATACAGGGCCAGTATCGCCGATACCGGCAGTCTTCGCCGCGTGTAGGTGCGACGTGACTAAGCGGGGGGAGGGTGCTCTGCGCAGCCTCGCTCACAGACTTTAGCGGAAGAAAAACAAATCTTGAGTATCTATCTTTTTCCACGAGTATTGATCAATACCAATACCAACATTGGTATCGATATTATCGATATTTGGATAGATCCGCCCACCTCTAGTTCTATGTAAGCTCTAGAAAAACAAAATCCCGGATGTTTGTGAAATTCCGCCCGGACATTTTTTAAGTCTAAAAAAGAGTACATGTCCAGGTAAAAGAGCACGTCTGGTCACCCTAACTATAAGTCTACTTAACTGTATGCCTAACACTGAGCTCACATAGTTTAAGGTTTAGGTTAACCATGTGCTTTGTGTAATGCTTGCACAAACAGAGGAGTGCTCTTTTTGTAGCACTTCTTTCAGTACTTAACAGTGTGCATGTATTTAGCTACCGCGACCCTGAAATGGAGAAGCGGAGAAGAAAATGATGATGATGTATTTAGCTAAACAGTGGCTGTGGATGTGAGCTAGCTCAATAAACGTACAATAAAAACAAATTATAATGAAGGGGAAAACATACATTATTTTGAATATATGAATATATTGAAAATATGTTCTCATTTTTTCAAGATCTAATTTTTATGAAAGGTGGCACGGTGGCGCAGCAGGTAGTGTCGCAGCCACACAGCTCCAGGGGACTGTCTGTGAGGAGTTGGTGTGTTGTCCGCGTGTATTTCCTCCTGGTGCTCCGGTTTCCTCCAAAAACATAGTCCAAAAAAAACACACGTTGGTAGGTAGATTGGCAACTCAAAAAAAAGTGTCAGAGTATGTGAGTGAATGTGTGAGTGTGTGTTGCCCTGTGAAGGACTGGGCGCCTCCTCCAGGTTGTATTCCTGCCTTGCGCCCAATGATTCCAGGTTACCTCTGGACCCACTGCGACCCTGAACTGGATAAGTGGTTACAGCACACTGTGCTGAGAGGATGACCAAATCATTCTGAACTACAAGGTAAAATGCCTTGTTTGGTGTGGTAGGAGAGTTAATGAGGACCTGTGAAGTAAATGCAATGAATTATTTTTTATGTCTTGCTCTACAGTGATCCCTCGTTTTTCGCAGGGGATGCGTTCCAAGATCACCCGCGAAAAACGAATTTCCAAGATGTAGAGGAAAGATATTTTTTAATGTATTTAATGAGTATTTGGACTTTTAAAACACTCCTTGTACTGTTAACAACCCACCCTTTGCATTAAACAGCCATTCTGTAATGTTTTTCAGCTGGAACTACATGTGATATCCTACCAGTTTCTTTAATAGAGTAATTCATAATCTGTGATTTAGCGTAAGTAAATTTCACTCAGATGTGGACATAAACAATACATGTACTGTACGTAAGAAATACTTGTAAATGATATATTTTGTCACCTACAGGCCTAGTCTATGAAATTTTAATGGATTTAATGAAATATTTTGGCTATTCATCTTTCACGGTTTTCCTAGATTTTCCCCTCAAAATTCGCGATATAGCGGCCATAACCCCCCTTGAAAAAACCTGCGAAGTAGCGAATCCGTGAAAGATGAACCGCGAAGTGGCAAGGGATTACTGTATTCATACATAAGATTTTACACCTCTAGCTTTGCTGATATGCTTGAGACTGATTTTATTTGTATTATTTAATGCATTTTTTAAATAGATTGCTTAAGGCTATTTTGGTTTATTTGGGGTGTTGTAGAAGTAGGGTATGTTTTCCCCGGTTTTATTTTTATTTATTTATTTTTTATTTTTTGTGTGGCAGCACGGTGGCCAGCATGTAGTGTCACAGTCACATAGTTCCAGGGGAGGTTGTGGGTTCAAGTCCCGCTCCCACGGGTCTGCGTGGGTTTCCTATGGGTGCTCCGGTTTCCTCCCACAGTCCAAAAACACATATTGGTAGGTGGATTGATGACTCAAAAAGTGTTTGTTGGTGTTAGTGAATATGTGAGTGTGTGTCGCTCTGTGAAGGACTGGCGCCGTCTCCAGGGTTTGTTCCAGCCTTGCGCCCAGTGATTCCGGGTAGGCTCCGGACCAACCGTGACCCTGAACTGGATAAGCGGTTACAGACAATGAATAAATGAATGAATATTTTTTTGTGAAGCCTGTGCAGACTTGAAGTCTGGTACTGGAAGTGGGTTAAGGTACTTTGAGTTTTCACATAACCCTTTTTAAATACAGTTTGGCTCTTTATTTAAAGTAAAAGAATATAAGTTCACTGTGAAATTTTCCCCTATCTCTGTGAATGACAGCAAAAAAAAAAAAAAAAATAATAATAATAATAACAAAACAACTTTGTTTGAAATTTGTACTCCTACTCCAGAGCAGATTGATCTGTATAACATGCCAATCTGAGATCATTTTTGCTTTTTCTACATATAAATCCCATTTCCAGATAATTTAGGACATTTTGTAAAAGGCAATAAACAGATTATCAGCAGAAAACCAGCAGGTCAATTGGTAAGAGTAAAGGGTATCATGATTGGGTATAAAACAAGCTTCCACCAAAAGCACACTCTTTATTTTTAAAAATGGACATAATGTTTTCTGTGCTGATGACAAAGAGGACTTCTAGACTGTTATCAGCAATAAATGCAAATCACAATATCTCTCATGATGTGGGGGGTGCATCAGTGACAGAAGCATAGATGAATTACATATGTGAAAAGTTTCCTTTAATATGGAGGTGTATACAAGGTTTTTAAAGAGACATATGCTGCCATCAAGACCATTCTTATACTTTGATGCCCATGGTTATTTCAGCTAGACAATGCCAGGCCTTATGCTGAATGTGCTACAACAACATTGATTCATAGACACAGAGTGCTTGGGCTTGACTGAGCTGCCTGCATTCCAGACCTGTCTCCTATGGCACAGCATGAAGGGGAGAATGAAGCAATGGCAAACATGGACTGTTATGCAGCTGAAGTCATGCATCAAGCAAGAATGCACAAATAAATCCAATTCCAAAAGTTTAACAATGAGTATCCTCAGTTGCCGAATGATTAAAGTGCATTTAAGGGAAAGTTGATGTAAAACAGGGATAAATATAACACTCTCCCAACATTTTTTGGAATGTTTTGAAGGAATGTGCCTTTGTCAGTTAAATATAGGTTCAAGAGAACTAATGAATCATAGTGTCTTGTTTTCACTGTATTTATACAATGTCCCAACATTTCTGTTAATGAGGTTTAGATAATTTTTTAACATTAATTTTGGGAAAGAATTGCATTAATTTGCAGGTATCCTTCCATTCTGAATAAAGACTATATTGATATGACTTTTGCTGATACCAGGCTGATGGTGACGACGGAATGCTGGCTCAGTAATCCAGATACAGAGCTGACGATATTTTAGCAGATCTCCTGTTATCTGCATGAGCGAATCTGATGTCTGATTCAGGCGGAACTCTGAGATCAGATAAAGGATGAACAAGGCCTGTTTGTTTAGCAATGGATTTTCACACAGTCCAGAGGAACTTAGCTAAATAATCAACACAAAGCTCCTGGAGTCCACTGCTCCATTGCCCTGACACAGGCATGTAAGATTTCAGCAAGAATCACCACCAGAAACAGCCATCCAGGCAGAAAAGCCAAGCTAAACTAAACACAACTCTGCTCAGTCTCAATATCTGTATAGCAGCTGTCTAAAAATAAGTGTAGGTTTACAAGGCAAGGCAAATATTGTTACATTTCAATGGAAATAAGTGTATTTAAATTTCATTCCATCTCATTTTGGAGCAGTAAATTATAAAGACTTTGAAGAAGCCTGCCACTTCAGCATAAGGGATTTAACACAGAATACCACGAAGTCTGAAGAAGTGTCTTAATGTAGCATGCACATATACAATATACAACACAGTTTTGATTGTTGATCAGGCTGGTGAAATGAGCGTGCTTTAATTGGGTGGACAGCTGTCTGCACCCAGTTCAGTTCCCAGTGTTTATTTGAGGAAAATGTGCCCTGTTTGCCCTTGGGCTCCCACAGTGAAAATAAAAGCTTATTATAGTTCTTTTAACATGTTTTCAATTCAGTTTTGTTTTGCTTTACTGACCTACTGAATGCTAGTAGAAACAAAACACATAGTCATTAATTTATTAAATTAACTAAGGGAACTCACACACACAGTTTAATGTGCATTCATTTATACTAAATTGCTCCACGTTAAGAATTGCACCTCAAGGGACACTATTTTTTTACACATTCTAATGCAATGATTGCTCTGAAGGAGTGCTGATGTGCTTTACATCAATAAAACAATTTTGACTGCAACACCTTCCAAAAAAAATTGTGACAGGACAGAATGTTACCACTCTATTCAATTACATACACTTAGATCAACACTTAATAACAATTTAGGAACTGTATTTTTTTTGGTCTTTCTTTTACTTAACAAATCTCTGTTTGCACAGCTGCAGAGGGTCTTCATTGTCCTGTTTTGGTCTTTTTATCTTTACATTCAGAGATTTATCCAGGTTCCTTGAAACTTCTGATGATGTGCCATCGAGGGTAAAATACCTAAAATTCCTGCCACCAGTCATTAAACTGTTGTACTAGTCATCTGTGATGTTCTTGGCAAAATGTTTAATCACTACTCATATGCTCTTCTAAAATACAACCACCAAAAGAAAAATCTGACCACGAAAACTATGTGTCTTTCTCACTCTGTGTCATGTTATGCCAGTAACAATTTGTAAGTCCACCCATATAGGCATCACAACCTGCATATATCTCTGTGAATGACAGCAATCTTCAACATGTTCTGAATAGAGATTAAACTGAGTAAATACAGGTCCTCATGGAGCAAAATATCTTAACAAGAAATGGACAGTTATAAACCTGGATTGTGTCTTTTGATGAAGTCAAAATACTAACTCTAACACGAGGAGAGTTCCCCACAGTATAAGTGTGGAAATATGTTTTGGTACCTACAGCATGATATATTACTGGTAGACACACACACGCAAAACTTTCCTGGTATCCTAGTCACGAAAAGTAATTTGATGTGATGTATGTTGCCCGGAGCAAATTTCAGGTAAATGCTCGAACCTGTTTGGAGTTTGCATTAAAAGAGCACATAAGAAAACAGATTGGGATAATGATCTTTTTTATGTGAAAACAAGGACCTCCCCATGTTTTTCTTATTAGTATTATGTTGAGGGGTACTACGTCTTTTCCAAAGGTAAAAAATAAATAAATAAATAATTTAAGGCTTACGGGCTGCACAGTGGTGCAGCAGGTAATGTCGCTGTCACATTGCTCCAAGGTCCTGGGGTTGTGGGTTCGAGTCCCACTCTGGGTGACATTCTGTGAGGAGTTTGGTGTGTTCTCTGTGTACACATGGGTTTCCTCCAGGTGCTCAAGTTTCCCCCCAGGGTCCAGAAATACTCGTTGGTACGTGGATTGGTGACTCAAAAGTGTCCAAGTGTGGGAGTGAATATATGTGAGTGTGTGTCAAACTGTGAAGGATTGGTGCCCCCTCCAGGGTGTGTTCCTGCCTTGTGCCCGGTAATTCCAGTTAGACTCAGGACTCGCTGCCACCCTGAACTGGATAAGCACTTACAATGAATGAATTTAAGCCTTTAGAACCAAGTTGTACCAAACCTGATATGGTATCTTAATTGTGTTATTTTAAACTATTTGGACAAACTATTTTGAAAGAAAATTCAGTGGAAAACAGCACAGCAGGAATCTCCAAAAATTCTTTGTCTCCAAGGGGTGTGGGAAAGACACGATCAGCTTGAAACCTGTGACATTACAGAGTTCATTTTCTCAGAAGAAAAGTCTGAGCAGCAGGAGACTTCAGCTCAAATCTCCACTGTCTTTTCATCCGATCTTGCTGTCTTTTGTGCAAATACAATACAGAGATATTAAAGGGAATGTCTTTGATTGTTGGGAAATGGTGTTCTCTGGTTTGTTTATGTTCAGAAGCTCCTCATCTTTTAAAGTGGAGCCTTTAAGGTGAAACTACAGAGAAATTAAGGATGTCTGTTTTAAAAAATGTTCTTTACTGTGGGATAGCCTTTCTATCTTCAGGGAAGCAGATGCAGAGTGAATCTGACAGGTGTGAGAAGATCGGAATGTCCATTGTTGCCACACCTGAGCAGGATACACCCATTCGGTCCAACTCTCCTCCAATCACTGACTGAGTTTATTCTGACTGTTAGGACAGAGGTCAAATGGGTTTGAGCAGTGAGCCTGAGAGTGAAACTGATTGAGAGCTGGAATAAAAGTAGGTGGAGTGGATGGAAATAAAACTCCACAGAAGATTGAGTGGTGTTCTTTGTGTGGAGCTCAACTCTGATGATTCCACTGAAAAGTCAGACGGATTGACAGAAGTCACCTGAAACTCACTGTGTGATTATTCTGTTCTAGATGTGGAGAAACACAGAAGTGTGGATACACTTCTGTCCTCTGTGCTTCTACTGGAGATTGTTGAAGATGATGTTAGTGGTATGTTTTTTTATAAAAGGGCAATGGAGTGAGCTCCTGGAGTTCTGTGATGTTCATTCCGGACACCGGATATTCTTCTCATGGTCGCTCACATCTCCTTATCACTTTTCCAGCCCAGCTAACAATGGTGAATCCGTTGGACGGAGAACTGATAAGGGCATGTGCCTGACACTTGCATCAGAAAACAGGAAATAAGTGAGTGTTATTAATGTTTTTAGCACCAGAAAGCCTAGTTTCCCCAAAGGTATGGATAATGTTTTAAATTAACTGTTACTGAAAATGCTTTTTCAATTTATCATGATTAAATTACTGTTATACCACTGAAAATATTGAATCTTAATTTTTCAACATCTTTTGAACCCATCAGTTGCTCTTTCTGCTCTGGGAAATTAAAAAAATTATGGACAAAATGAAATGTTCCAAAATTACTTGGAATAAAATCATTTTACATTAACAGGCATTGAAATTATAAATTATATAAATAATCTTATAATTTTTTCATTAGCATGATCATTTGGACAGTGTATGTAACAAAAATATGTTTTAATGTGTATCATATGGCCAAATCTGACAGTTCTGGATTATTCATTGATTCATTCATTTGTTGTCTGTATTAAACTAAATAATTAGGAAGTGACACATGCATTAATTATAAAGAACCAATGTATCTTAATGTATGTAAAAATATTTGGGTCAGTAGCAAATATTTTACCTTTAACACAACACAGGGTTTTGTTTGTTTGTTCGTTTGTTTGTTCAACACATATCCATTTCCAAGGGGAGTAGCATTTTATTTATTATTCATCTATTTAGGGTCACAGTGTGACTGGAGCCTACTCAGAATCATTGGGCGGGTGGAGGGAACACAACTTGGAACCTTTGTTCAATAAAAGCCTGAATTAGATAACTCTGAATGGTTTATTTACTATGTACAGTAAAGCACAAACAATAATTTATTTTATCAATAAATGTGGTGCTTGTATAGAGTGATGTATATTTACAACATATACAAAAACAAAAAAGTAAAAAGATTTTTATTTCTAAGAAGTAGTAGATGTGAGCTAGTGAGAAGTAAAGTTTTTTTTCAGATATTCTCTGTGAGAATATATATTGATTTAAAATAATAAAGTATTTATTAACCTCTGTAAAGCTAGGTATTGGGTGATAAAAATTGGGACTGCAATGTGGAGAGATTTGGAAAGGGTTAAACCAACACATTCACTACTTACTTTGTTTTTATTTCAATATTAGATTTTTTGTTGTTGTTGTTGTTTTTGAGCAAAATCTTACTGCTGGGATAAATAACATTTTAAATCTCATTAACGCAGGTGTTTAAAACTTTTACACAGTTCTGTGATAAGTTTTATTCTTAATGATTTTATGACTATTAGTACATGACTGGTAGTTTATAACTGTTATTGGAAAGTAATACATACCTGCATTATTAGTTGTAAAAATACTGTATTAAGAGTATGTTATATGAATTATTGTGTGTGAACTATCACAGAAATTGGCATCATATAAATATATCATTGAAAACATTTGATACTAGTAGATTCAAGCGAGTGTGGTTTGAGGATTTTATTAATTTAGAGCTATTAATGTTTAATAATAACTAATGCATAAACATTTATTACATATTCTTTATTATGGGTCAGGATGGGTAGAGTGTGTTATATTTTATAAGGACTGTTTTATTGTAGTTATTAGGTGAACCTATCAATCAATTGGGAAAAATGTTTTTTAACCATGTTAATTTCAGAAATTTTCAGATATAATTTAATGGATTGCATACTTCTGATGGAAGTCATATGAATCAGAATTTTTCTTTTGGTGGTTGTATGTTAGAAGAGCAAATGAGTAATGATTGGACATTTTGCCAAGAACATCACAGATGACAAGTACAACAGTTTAATGACTGGTGGCAGGAATTTTAGGTATTTTACCCTCGATGGCACATCTCTTAGTCAGAATCAGTCTTTAAAAATAGGATTTTTGTGATAATTAGAGCACTGCTTAAGATTATAAACAATGTGAAGTAGTGAAACATCTGTATCTGAATGTATTCAATTGTATACCTTGTTTAATCTTAGATTTTAGCTTTTGTTGAAGCAGATATATGTCTTTCTGTGTTTTGCACAGCTATTGCTGCAGTGAAATCAATTGTTTCATGTTCAGCACTGTGGTGGCTGAATGCTTCACTCATAGAGCTACCTTCCAGAAAATCTTCAGCACCTTACAGTGTCAATTTATGTCCTCCTCAGGACCTTGTAATAGAAAAAAGTTATCATTTACAAGAAATACAAAATCAGTGTAATCACATCTTTAATTATAACTGTAATTGATGGTTTTCAAAGCCTTTGTTATTGTTACCCTGACTAACTGTGTGGACCTGAAGACCAGGAGATAAAATATAGCTTTTTTGATTGATATGAGAAGCAGATTTTCCGCATGTTGTTGCTCTCCAATTAAAACCATGTCTCTCCATTTTTGTGGATATTTAGTTTACTACATTTGAACACAGAAGCTGTCCTGCAAATTGAGTGAAAATTTCATTATGAAGGCACCAATAGAAATGCTCCCAAATTGATTGGAATAAAATGGTTTAACATTTATTCCACTAAAAGTTGAAGTATTTTCTTTCTCTTCTAAAATTATTAATTGGACAGGAACGATCTAGTTCTTCACTGTTTCTTAAACTCTTGCATAATCTGTAATAAAAAGGGGTATAATTGCACCCGCTTTAAGTGTATTTGGATATTGGCTGTCTAGCCTAAAAGGTGCTGACACCATGGATGTTAAGACCTACTGTATACATTTTTATAGTTCTGTTCCCTTGCTCCTGACCAAAGCAGAACACTAAACAAACTAGAACTAAAGATTTGTTCAAAAGTCAAACAATGTTCTAAAACCTATTCACAAGTAACTGGGCAGATCTAATACCATTTATAGGGTAATTTACAGTTTTCAGTCAGATATGTCAGACTTGATCCAAACAAGGGCTGTGCCAACAATGCCTAGCTTGCACTGTTTAGAAAGATCAGAATGGCTTATTGTATCAAAGGCGTATCAGAACGAGTATATGCTGTTCCAAGCAATAGTGTCATGCTGATATTGACCTGTGTAAAAGACAAAAAAAAAACAAAATAAAAAACCACAACAACAACAACACTGTGCATGATAAAATCCACAGTACACACGACCATGCCAATAATACGTCAGTATCACTGATCACTGATATATATACACACACACACACTATATACAGTTTGTCTTCAGTAAAGTTATCCTTTTTGATAAAACGTTTTTAACTGATTGCAATGTTTACATTTTTATATAATTAGGTGTATTGTTCAACATCATTGTGTTGTGATTGTGTTAAAAATTGTTGTCAGATTCCCCAGATATTAGGTAATTAAACGTCTCACTAACTTTCACTCTCTTACACAACTTCTATGATGATAAAAAACTTCAGTAGGGAAGCCTGGGCAAAATAACACACATAAATTTAACATAGGGAAAGACATCCACATATATGCAAATATATAGAGCCAATGGGAAAATATGAGATTTACGCAACAACTGTGCACTGGTCAAACCACAGGTTTGACATAAATCCCACAAATCTATCATTTTCATTGAAATAATGTTGATTTTAATTGCAGAGTTTTGCTGAGTAATATTAATCTGATCAAAGCCTTGAAAGTGGGCCACAGGTCATGTTTTTAAATTTATTAAGTCAGGGTTTTTTTGCCTGTAAGAGTGAATTTTGCACATTTTTCTTATACAAGTAACATTAGCAGTTTCATATCTCTGAGTTTCATGATTTTACAGTTTACAAAATTTAAATATTGTATCTCTTCTGCAAGTTAGGGAAGACTTTTTCTCCCATTTGAAGTTATGAAATCACAAAAAGTCATTCAGAATTGTTGAGTGGTATGTGGGATATTAGACTTTATGTACAAAGTTTCTGAGGTGTTGTGTATGTATTGGCCTGGATTCGCCACATCACATCATCCTGGTGGATGATGCAAGTTGGCGATGTTTAAGGCAACTCCTTAATGTTATTAAAAAAAACAATCAAGATACAAATATATACTTAATATATACTTCTATACTTCATCATTATTGTTTGCTCAAAGTTGTGTATAGATATTATTTACCTTGTGTAAACACTATGTTATAATTAAAATATGTCAACACATTATGGAGACAAGTAAACAACCTATTTTAACAAGCCTGTTTTATTTCTCTTTTAAACAATGCATATATAACGCAGCTTAAAAAATCCCCAGCTTAAAATATTTCCAAACATAATTCTGCAGAAAATGAAAAATCTCAGAAATACATTTTTAATGAAATTGAATGTAGCATACTATGCTAACAAGCTATAAGTGATTCTTGTAGAATGATTGAATGATTTAGTGCACAGGTTTTACAGTGTTATAACAAAAACCTTCTGATCAGACTTCAAGGCAGGCATTTTCAGAAGTTACTTTACATAATGTAGTGTATTATTTATTATACCCCAAAGTGACTGGCTGAGAGACATACCAATATTGCATGATAATGGCACTCTGACCAACCCTCTTCAAGTACTACTCCACCACATACCCACTTAACCTAGCAACATCTCAAGTGATTACCAGACAGCGGTGGGTGCGTGGGGGAGGCTGAGCAGAGAAACCATGACAGTGTCTGTGGGTGTGTCAATCTAAAGCTCCACAAAGACCGAAGAGTTATGGTTAGTTACTCATTGTGACGTTTTCCTGACTTAATCTGTGCATCTCTGGCTCTGGTGCTGTCCTGTTTAAAACCAATGACTGAAAACATGGACAATGTGCCTTATGTTCTGTAGAAATAAGGCCAAAAATTTTATGCTTTGTTGTCAAAATCAATACCAGAGTCTGCGCACTAGAGACCAGATGTGAAGCCATGCAGGCCTCCTCATTTCGGTAGACCCTCCCCTTCTTACAGAGCTCACCTGTGTTGGCAATGCACTAGCAGTGTGAATTTTATAAGTTAATTTCTTTAATTATAAACCCTTAATGATTTTGCTTTTCTCAAACTGCAGCTTCTATGCAAGTGAAATGGATAATTTTACTGCAGCCACAGTCATTTCTGGAAAGTTCCATATGTGCCAGAATGTAATTGGGGCCCCGTTTAAGTTGGAATTGGACTTTCTGCAGGAGACAGAACACAACTTTTGTGCTTTTTAAGGTGGAGAGGAGCTTAAGTAGTTATGAAACACTTATAAGAAATTATAAATGATAGTACTTTTGACTAGGTGCCTGACAGCTAATAAACAGAAAGATCTGGGAGAAGGGGATGAGTTTTACAGACTGTCTCATTCTTAAGTGTAACATATAACAAATGGCAGATTAATATTTTAAAATTAGATTTCTTAAAGAGAATAAGTCTGGCAATATTAGGACCAGGAAAACTAACTGATGGAATTAGACACTGGAGATGAAAATACAGTATAGAGGAGAAAAATTAGACTGAATTTGGCCTGCTTTGCCATATGGGGCAAGGCAGAGCTAAACAACATACTGCAACCAAACAGCAGAGGCACTAGACCTGTGGTGGCTTCACTTTTAAGAGATGATATGCTGTCCATATTTTCTACAGTCCATTGGTAAGAACAGATAGCAGCTCTGTGAAGTGATGCAACATTGGCTCCCATCAAACTGGTGCAAATGTGGGCTAGATCCCTGCATAGCACCAAAGTTTAGGAATCCTGAACGGAAACAGTTCAAGGGCCAGATTTCATCGAAAAGGGTTATGACAGAATGGATGTATTTTACCTTGTGGAATGTTGATAAACAAATATTTTTCTGTCTACTTTATCATGAAACACCGATAACAGAACTGTGGAATAATTGCAATAATACACTCGAGGTTCATGCTATAACACGAGATATTGAGTGCCAATATCTAATTTTATGGCACTCCCTCTTGGGTATTATTTCTTAAATGAGTTCTTGCTGTTTCCCTCAAATAATGTATATATTTTTTTCATAAAGAAATGGGCCTGAAGTATCAAAAAAAAATAAAAAATAAAACTGGGCCAAGACTGAATATATATTTGATGAAAAGCTTACTTAATAATAAAAATATGCTGGAATAACAAAAAACATTTGCACATGTATTTTACCATGTGCTTTAAAGTAAATTAATCCTTTTTAATCACCACACACAATCTCTTACTATCTTGAATTTCAAACATTAATATGTCTATTGCTTCTTGGTATGAATTAGATAAAAGCATTCAATGCACTGAAAGCACAGAGTTGTCAGAAACTTTGCATTTTAGAAAAATGTGCATGATAAAATTGAATTGTGTCCAAATTATGTAGTGAGCTGAATACATAGGCAGCATTTGGCAATGTTAATTATGTTGTCTTTAATTCGGTTGATATTTGATTATTTTATGATTTTTGATCATTCTAGAAAAAATATTTTGACAGGTCTAAAGTAGATTTGAAGCCTGGCTAGCTAACATTTAGCGTGTAACAGTCATCTTACTGAAAATTAGCAGAACATGGGAGACTGTCTAAATACAGCAAGTCAAACTGCTGTTTTATTGCTTGCCTAAAACATGGCTGCCCCACACAGCTTACTATGTAGCCAAAATATTGAGACATAGCCCTGGTCCTCTTCAATCAAGACCCACCATGGAAATGCTGAGGTCCCACAGTCTCTTAGCTGCTGCATCATCTTTTGCCTGAGGGGCTTCTGCTTTAACAGCACAGTCACTATTAAATAAAATCAAACAGAGAAATACATGCTCAGCACCACAAAAACACTGGAAGATTACTTATGCTAAATTTTAAATCAACATCGTTAGTGATGTGTCACGCCCTCGTTTCGTCTGTTTTCCTATCTCAGCACATGGCTTTGTTTTGTTTATGTTCATGCCCCACCTTTGTTCCGCCTCCTCGTCTTTACCCTTGTTATCCGTTTCAGGTGTTTCTTGTTTGTTGTGTTATTTAAGTCCCCTTCCCTCACTTCCTGTGGTCGTTCATTGTTCCTTATTTCGTTTGCGTTGTTCAAGCCGTGTTGTTCTTCGTATGGTTTGTTTGTTCTTGGTAGTGTTCTTTGTATTGTTCCTTGTTTCGTTAGCTCTGTTCTTCATAGTGTTCTTAGTATGGTTCTTCGTGTTCTTCGTTTCTCTTGCTCGTTTCATGCCCCAGTCGTGTTGTGTTTGTTTCGTTAAGTTTTGTTAAAAGAATGAACGACCTACAAAAGGACGCAGCTAGAACAAAGACTTTGTTTGAGAGGGCTGTGGAGTGGAATAGCTGGCTCCAGCTCATGCCTGGCGCGGTTCCTTACCCTCTACCGGAGGAATCAACTCGTGAAGTGAGTAGCTGCGCCAGTGCGAGTCGAAGGAGTCGGCGAAGGAAGCGTGCTGGAGTCTCCCCCTCGCTGGTGGATTACCCCCTCAGATCCGCGGAAATTTTTGGGGGGGGTGTTAAGGGTAGGTGCTGTTAGCCTCCAACCTCAGAGCTACGGAGGTGAGGCTAACAAGGGCGCACCTCTAGGGGATCTCATGAGTGCACCTGTCAAGCCCCCTAAACCCTCTACAGCTCCAGCACAAGCCCGGCGAGCAGCACAAGCCCCTGCCTCCGTGGACGGCGTCGCTGCAGGGTCCCCTGCCTCCGTGGACGGCGTCGCTGCAGGGCCTCCTGTTTCCAGAGACTTCGTCGCAAGGGTCCCAGCTCCCAAGCACCTCTCTGCACTCCCTCCTGACCTCCTAGAGATGCTTGAAAGCATCTTGGCAAGTCTGGAGGTCTGCGTGAAAGCGGCGCAGCCAGCCGCTCCTGTCCTCGTGAAAGCGGCGCAGCCAGCCGCTCCTGTCCTCGTGAACGCGGCTTCCACGGCCGCTCCTGTCCTCGTGAACGCGGCTTCCACGGCCGCTCCTGTCCTCGTGAACGCGGCTTCCACGGCCGCTCCTGTCCTCGTGAACGCGGCTTCCACGGCCGCTCCTGTCCTCGTGAACGCGGCTTCCACGGCCGCTCCTGTTCTTGTGAACGCGGCTTCCACGGCTGCTCCTGTCCTCGTGAACACGGCTTCCCCGGCCGCTCCAGCCCCAGAGAAGGCGGCTTCTACGGCCGTTTCTGCCCCCGTGACTAGGGCTACGGCCGTTTCTGCTCCCGTGACTGTGGCCCCGGCCGCTCAAGGTCGTGTCTATGGGACGGCCCCAAGGACTTCGGGGCCGATCCCCAGAACTGTGCCCAGGCTGGT